>NC_064626.1:351115465-352365465 GCF_023864275.1 Schistocerca cancellata | reverse complement strand
TCGCGGACATTTGCAGTCGGTAGGGTTTGCCGGACATTTGCAACCACCCCCTTCGCCAGGTAGTTTGAGCAGCGATCTATCAAGGCAAGGGCGGCCCTTCCTTGTATTCGTCGTGTCCGCTTTCACGTCGCCGTCTCCACATCTTACCCGACACAGTCAGTACGTAAGCGGGCCTCCTCCTTCCACATCTTGGCTTCCTGTAATCACATTGCCAAATGAAAATACTGACATAATTACTGAAGATGCTCCACTACATATATGGATTTTAGATATAGTAGTTCCAACTAATGCCAACGTATTTCCATCTACCATTCCATTCTGCCGAAATATCAAGCTTCTTTCCAGTATCCAGAAATCGAAATATTTGAAACTTTTGGGCAAGTAAAGCAGTACCATCGACTATGTAAATATGTAATGAGTTCTTCCAAGCATATACAGCTCCGATCTCCTTCCGTCTGTACTGTTCTCTCTATGCTATCGTCCAGCTTCAAGTATTTCTTGTTTCTCTTCTTCCCTTCAAGATGCATCTCTAACTTCATGTACATGCAGCTTGTGAGCTCCGCTTCCTTCTTCACGCATTCCATCAAACAAGTGAGTTTCCGAAAATATTATTTATTTTATTGCATTATTTTGAACCAATCAAACTATTTACAACTGAAGCGGTTAATCATCTGACTCTAATTTACTTTGCTGTGCAACCCTTCAACGGCATTCGTCGTTCAGTGCCTTTCTACGTAACAATTCCACATTGTTATTGTGATATCCTCATTCCGTAACCTGTTGTCGACAAAGTAGTCAAAAAATTGAGAGAGCCTTTCGTCACCAGGAACTTGTGCTTAACTCATCCGTTACTTGCTTCTCCAGTTTTACACATGCCAGCGCTGCAAACATGCTGACGTGAAGTCTCAAATCTTCGCTCTGTCGGTAGTCCTAGACCGAGATTTTGAAGCCTTCTCTATAAATCTTTTTCACCTGAAAATAACATCCATTTATTTCTCTTGAGTGGAAAATTTGGCGAAGGACCGATATCGTAGCAGCCTCAAAATTGATGTTCACTTCTCTAGTACACCACTGAGAAAATTCTTGTTTAATCAGACGAAACACACGAACATATGTGTCTTCCTCCTTATTGGCGTGCAGGATAAATACGGGAAGAATGTTTAATTCGTCACTCGGGACTCCTACGTCTGTGTGTATGTTATAGAGCTATGCAAACTGCTTGCTACAGCTCGTAAATGTTCCATCCATAAAAATGGGAAGGCGTTTTAACTGCTGCCATCTCCCATTTTAAGAGATCTTCATGAAGAGCATTTCGTAAAAGTTCTTGGGCTATTATTTGTTCCCCCGCGGTTGACTTCGGTGACGACACAAGGTCCTCCTCATATATTCCGAGTTAGGTATCACCGTAAAGAAGTCATAACCTTTATTATTAAGATTTTCCATTTCAGGCATGTATATCTCGGGTAACTGGGTGGTTTCTTCTCTAGCCCATTTCTTCCAACTCTCCACCTGCTACTTCACTTCGACAGTTGCATCAGGTGGTCCAAAGAGATGATCTGATAAGTTAAAACACTTCCCGGTCCTTCGAATGCATCAGCCGGCCGAAGTGGCCGTGCGGTTCTAGGCGCTGCAGTCTGGAACCGCGAGACCGTTACGGTCGCAGGTTCGAATCCTGCCTCGGGCATGGATGTGTGTGATGTCCTTAGGTTAGTTAGGTTTAACTAGTTCTAAGTTCTAGGGGACTAATGACCTCAGAAGTTGAGTCCCATAGTGCTCAGAGCCCTTCGAATACATCCTTCCCTTGCAATGCTTCGATTTTGTTGTAAGCACTCCCTCATAGCAAAACCTGCTTTAAATTCTTTCACTTTACGATACACATAACCACTGTAATGAGCAGAAGGCCTTGGGGCCTGATTGGGTTGGGAGGAGGGGCGGGAAGAGAAGTGGGCAAGGGTACCCAACTCTTCGGAACTGGTAAAACGCAAATGTCCGGGGTCGCAAATCCCCGCGTTCGCAAGTGTCGTACTACCCTTTCAAGGAATGATGCCTCTATAATCAGATAGAATCGGTAAAAAACAGCGTGTTATCTTATACGCAGGCACGCTTGTATACTCAGAATTCAGTCACTGAAGCGCCTTGAAGGTGGCTACACGTTTAGAGGCCGGAGTATCGGAAGCTGAAATACTGTCTCTGATGGTCTCCAGAAAGATGATGCGATATGGTTATTATATCATTAGATATTGTAACAGTTGGTATGGAGAGAGCGATAATCAAAATTTTATCTATGTCCGTTGCAAATACAGAAATGAATTAGGTTTCCTTTGCCAATCGCTAGAACTAAGCGACAACCAAATGAGGAGTCATATGATCTATCCCAGGAACG
This sequence comes from Schistocerca cancellata, assembly GCF_023864275.1. Taxonomy (NCBI): domain Eukaryota; kingdom Metazoa; phylum Arthropoda; class Insecta; order Orthoptera; family Acrididae; genus Schistocerca; species Schistocerca cancellata. The sequence continues at coordinate 352,363,082 of NC_064626.1, read as the reverse complement.
GGACTCAAATCTGGAACTTCGTTTTCTGGAAAGGAGCTTTTCAACTCGAGCCATTCTGGTTTGCTTCACGGCTTATGTCGAAATTCCAGTCTGTCAGTGTCTCTCTGCTGTATTGCGCAACAATACCGAACAATGCATTTTCATTTGCAACGTTGATTTTACGTTTCCATAAAATGATCTTGTTTCCTTCTGTCAGTATGTTAATTGATTTTTTAGCTAACTATAAAACCTCATTAGAGGAAAATTCCACTGGAAATAGTTTTGCAATATGCAAATAAAATTTGAAATTTTTACCACTTGATGCATATAAAACACCGGTAATAAGAATAAAATTGGCGTTGGTTATTCCAAATGGCACTTCATTCAGGAGACATAAGCACAATTTTGCTTCTTGGTAAACGAGCGGTGTAGTACTGACATTAGTTTCTCTGTTGACAGACTAAAACTACAGTTTCCCACTGAAATCTAATGGAACTTTGAGAGCAGATAAAACAGATTATAACTATTGAAACAAATATTTGTCGCGTTACGTCTGAAATTTATTGTGACCGGTACATAACACTATCAGCCATAAAAAAGGGGGTTAATGCGACTATGGAGTATTAACTACAGAGTATAAAAGGGCTGTCGTTCATGGCATGAACCAGTTACGCTTAGACTAGCAAACAGATGGGGCCAGATAGACTGCTAAAATGTTGCATCTGGATGATTATACGATCTGGCTTCGGACCCGACAAGAATATTATCGAAGGGTAAAAGCCTTTGTAAATAACAACCTTGATTTGTAGCCCTTCTTACATATCAGTTAAACGTTATGTAATACTTACTGCTTACGTTCGTCTAAACAAAGCTTATATACAATCTCACTAAGGATGTTTCTCATGCTGCGAGGCAATGGCTGGCCTACAAACAGCTGGAAAACTGAACTGATTACGAACCAACAAAAATGTAGCTGGTAATAGTTGCGATGGCTGGGGAGCCGAGAATCAGATTTTTACAGCTTTTGGACTAACAACATGATATGTCATAACTACACGAATGGTTTTGAACTGCTAATTCATTTCTACACCTGAGATGAAGGTATGTCTTTTACAAAGTGGGTTCACTCCAGTTCGTGTAACACTTCGTGCTGTGGCTCCAAACACGAACCTACATCAGACTGACAAAATGTTTTACAATTGTTAAATATTTGGTCCGACAGCAAAGAAGCATGTCCTTCAGCGGAGCATGGTCAAAGTTGATTTGCAATTAACACGTTTTTAGATGGCTATCTAATACTGCGTGATGGTATAAGCAGTGTAACAAGATGACAATAAGACGAAATTAGATTGTGTTTAGGTATACTTTTCGTTCCAGTTGATCCTTAGTTAGGAGATCCTACAGAATGAAGAACATGTCAGAAAAACAGGAGCACACAATAAATATTTACAATGAAAAGCAAATGTCGTAATGTACCTTACACATATCCCGAATGGAAAGACTGTCATGGATGTGGAATAAATACAAAAGTTTTAAAATATTTTCATTTATGTGGTAATAAACGTAAATAGAAAATCAATGTTACATTAGTTATTTACGATGGCCGCATTACTGCACTAAATTTGTGCAGAACTCCAATTGTACTAATACTCGGATTATTACATATTGTTAGTAAAACACACACACACACACACACACACACACACACACACACACACAGACAGACACACACACAGACAGACACACACACACACACACACACACACACACACACACACACGTCAGTTGGTTCTACTAAGAAATTCATCAGTGGAGTAGAACTAGTTGGCCACCAATAAATCTTTTAGGCTGCTCTTAAACTGAACTTTATTTGTAGTTGAACGTTTTATGGCTGCCGCCAAGTTATTGAAAATGTTTGTTCCTGAATAATGGACACCTTCTTGGACCAAAGTAAGTGACTTTAAATCTTTGTCAAGATTCGTCTTGTTTCTAGTATTGAAGCTATGAACTGAGCTGTTGGTCTGAGAGAGAGACATATTTCTAATGACGAATTTCATGAATATATTGAGAAGAAATAGTTTATATCGCCAGTTTCTTAAACAGATCTCTGCAAGATTCTCTTGAGTTAACACATATAAAATTAGTACGAAGCTCCTTATATGGCTGTATTTGATGATGAACAGCCATCAACGGCAATAGACACCAGTAGAATACTAATGATTTTTGATACAGCATTTATGATTTTTGATACAGCATTTATTTTACTATATCTTCCATCCGTGGAAGGAATAAATGCTCTTAATGTTGTGTATAGTGGGGGACGTTACTGAATGGAATTAATTGTATAAAATCTGATTTTATTTTTAACTTGATGTTCGCCAGTGCCTTCTGCCTTGCGGCTAGTTGCAGCATATCAGTCACACTGCACAAAACCGGACAGAACCACTTTGAAACTCACGTGTTGAACCATCAGCAGCTAAACCCACGTGTTGCTGACGAGGTAACGCTACCTAACTGAGCGTATACCGCTTGGCTGTCTAATAGGGAGGGTTGGAAGCGGTCACGTGGGGGTGGAACCGCGGCCAGACGGCGGGAGTGAACTCGCCGTGCGCTCTCGTCTGCTGACAGCTTCCGACCCGACCAGACGCTCTCCTCTACTGATCTCTTGGGCAGCAGCCCATTCTATTTCGGCGGCTTCTCTAGGCCTGCCTTTTCTTTGTACGGCGTTAAACAATCATGCACTTAAAATATGTTCGATTTTTAACCTCAACGGGTTCCCACTGCCTTCCTTTCCTCGCCAATCCTGACACATTAACAGCTGCGTCAAAAACGTTTTAGCCTTGTTGAAAAATCATCGCCATTGGGTTAAAATACGCGTGAACTAGATAACTCATCCATGTTAATGGTGACCGAACTCGTGGCTGTGAACTAAAAGTATCTGAAGAAATAAAGCAACCAGCAACTTTTCATATAGCTTTATTTATGTCAAAACGCGTTCCGGCTTTTCACCTACAGTACCTCCAATTGGGGAAACCGTTGCAGATGGATCTATATTCATTGACTGCAACAATTCCTGTCGAGTCTGATATCGATTGTCACTGCCTTGTTATTGCACCTGTAGCTTAGAGTCTGTTTACGACCACTAATCTTAGGCCGTGTTACGTGAGTGCGAGTGGTACACTATTCCTTGTAGACTCGTTAGACAGTCAGCCTTGATACACCAAGAAAGCTGCTCGTTTCTGCCATTCTGTGTCGACCCGCCGTACTGCGCTGATCCCACGCAACCGATAGGGACTTACACACCACTTCAGTGACACGACTTACGACGGCGGTGGCACCATTTCTACATCACTTACAGCGCTCTAAGGCGATCACTATGGCCTTTTAAAGGGGAGACTAATATTTTCTTCCAGTAGCTTATGTGATTAGTCTGACGTTCCTATAATACCCGAAGAAATGCAATAGACCCGAATCTGACTCATATCTTGACTAGAGAAATTTTTGAAGAAAATAATGTAAGGATACAACATAATCTGAGCATCGAGTGTGCAAAATTACATGGAAATTACATTTGTTTTTGACTGTACACATTATACTTTCTAACGACTAGTTACTGAGGCACTAATTCCGCATGGTCGCTACTTAATGACAGTGGCTAATCCAGGAACTTTAACAATTAAAGTTTCTCCTGAGGCTGCAGAAACGCTCTGGCCGATGGCTCTTGTTGCAGGCTTATAGAAGCTACCTTGTTTCCTCTGCTGCTGCTGCAGCCTGCTGTTGTCTCCACGTTCAAATGGCTCTGAGCACTATGCGATTTAACATCTGAGGTCATCAGTCCCCTAGAACTTCGAATTACTTAAACCTAACTAACCTAAGGACATCACACACATCCATGCCCGAGGCAGGATTCGAACCTGCGACCGTAGCGGCCGCGCGGTTCCAGACTGAAGCGCCTAGAACCACTCGGCAACACTGGCCGGCTGTCTTCACGTATAGACCGTAATTGACTGATTCCTGGCTGCCATCAACTTTAGCTAGCGGATAATATTGCATTTATTGAACATACAGAACAGACGTTCGATGAAATGTTATAAGTAACCGACGTAGAATTATCACCTTTATTGACGTATTACACTTTGACATAAACCTGTACGGTACCTGAAGCTGGTAGCGACGTGAAACCAGTCAGTAAAGTTCACTGTTATTCAATTTCCGTAGAGCTAACCAATCCCATCAGCCGCATTGCCAGGAGTCTATTTACACTGCTCATAGAATTCACCTGGACCTGCTCGTAAGACTTAGAGGCCCAGTGTGCTTTCTTAGGGTACTGGGAGACGAGCCAGACCTCGATCGAGTACCCCTGACAGATTAATGTCTGTTGGTTCTGTACATCTGAAATGTTTCAGGTTGGGTTGGGCTGCGTGGTGGTTTGTTGTACTTCACCTCATGCATCATACACTTAAATTAGTTGCCACCTGAACACTCCTTTTATATACAATGAATGTTGCTTACCTGAATATTCGGTCACTGTTAAGCGTTATTAATCAGGGTCCATCTATCTATGTCCTGAATCCGTGTGCCTTCTTCCTGCAACTTCACCTCATGCATCAAACATTAAATAAGTTGCCACCTGAACACTCCTTTTATGTACAATGAATGTTGCTTACCTGAATATTAGATCGCTATTAAGTGTTATTAATCTGGGTCCAGCTCTCTATGTCCTGAATCCCTGTGCCTTATTCCTCCAAGTTGCCTCAGACTTCGCCTCCTTGCAGGCTGCAGATAAAGCTGCTGAAAGTTAACTTCCGTTCTCATTTACTCCACCACATAATTAAGACGTGAGATTCAATTCTCCTTTTTATATACTGTTCAAAACTAAAACTCAGTAGATGATAAATGAAGACAGCAACCAACTGGCTTACTACCTCTCTGCACTACATTCATAACAGATCTCATAGTCAACTTGATAATTATCAATTCCAATAGATTTATTGTTGTTGTGGTCTTCAGTCCTAAGACTGGTTTGATGCAGCTCTCCATGCTACTCTATACTGTGCAAGCTTCTTCATCTCCCAGTACCTACTGCAACCTACATCCTTCTGAATCTGCTTAGTGTATTCATCTCTTGGTCTCCCTCTACGATTTTTACCCTCCACGCTTCCCTCCAATACTAAATTGGTGATCCCTCGATGTGTCAGAACATGTCCTACCAACCGATCCCTTCTTCTAATCAAGTTGTGCCACAAGCTCCTCTTCTCCCCAATTCTATTCAATACCTCCTCGTTAGTTATGTGATCTACCCATCTAATCTTTAGCATTCTTCTGTAGCACCACATTTCGAAAGCTTCTATTCTCTTCTTGTCTAAACTATTTATCGTCCAAGTTTCACTTCAATACATGGCTACACTCCATACAAATACTTTCAAAAACGACTTCCTGACAGTTACATCTATACTCGATGTTAACAAATTTCTCTTCTCCATTGCCAGTCTACATTTTATATCCTCTCTACTTCGACCATCATCAGTTATTTTGCTCCCCAAATAGCAAAACTCCTTTACTACTTTAAGTGTGTCATTTCCTAATCTAATTCTCTCAGCATCACCCGACTTAATTCGACTACATTCCATTATCCTCGTTTTGCTTTTGTTGATGTTCATCTTATACCCTCCTTTCAAGACACTGTCCATTCCGTTCAGCTGTTGTTCCAATTCCTATGCTGTCTCTGACAGAATTACAATGTCACCGGCGAACCACAAAGTTTTTATTTCTTCTCCATGGATTTTAATACCTACTCCGAATTTTTCTTTTGTTTCCTTCACTGCTTGCTCAATATACAGATTGAATAACATCGGGGATAGGCTACAACCCTGTCTCACTCCCTTCCCAACCACTCCTTCCCTTTCGTGCCCCTCGACTCTTATAACTGCCGTATGGTTTCTGTACAAATTGTAAATAGTCTTTCGCTCCCTGCATTTTACCCCTGCCACCTTCAGAATTTGAAAGAGAGTATTCCAATCAACACTGTCAAAAACTTTGTCTAAGTCTACATATGCTAGAAACGTAGGTTTGCCTTTCGTTAATCTTTATTACCTTTGATATTTCACGTTCTTAGATTCCATGGAGCCCGAAGCACCGTCCGCTTCATGGAACTCATATCTCCATCTCAGCAGGTAGGGTCGTCTGACTACCACGCACTTCCGTACGGTCACTGGATCATTAGCTCTGGTATCAGCACCTACGATTTAAAACACCTCCCATCAATGGGGTGCTCACCACTTACCGACTACTTTCAGTCATGATCATATTTTCTCTGGCATACGTATTTGAGGAAGTGATACGTCTCATTCAAGGAATGAGAGGTATCACTCACTACACATTTGTCAACCTGATAGTAGTTTTAGTCGTTTACCACGCTCATTAATGTAATGCAAATGTTGGGCTTGCCCCAATCTACCTCAGAAAATACGATACACAACCAGTTAAGCTTCGATAACACACAAAACAAAGTTTACTTGATCCACAGACAGGTTCTGCACACGACTCCCTTCCCACAGATTTAACTGACGACCACGGCAACAGGAAGGACATCCGATCATAAGTTTGAATTAAAATAAATTTTCCAAATCATGAAAACAATAGAGACCGTTCATTGAGGTAAACACAAGGAAAAATGTTACATAATATGTGGTTCTACATTTTGGACATCGTCAAAGGGATGGGCTGAGAAACGTTTTAGAAAGTGGACGGTGTCAAAAGCTGATCTCCAGCTCGTTCTCCCTCACTGGTTATCATGCTCCGTTAGCGTGAGGCAGGTGAGGAAATTTATGACTTCCAGTTTCTTGTGACATACAGCGTTCCGGCGCGCTGACAAAAGTAACGTATTAGGGTGCGCACAAAAAGAAAGATTGTCCTCATAGTGATGGTCAGCGTGAGGCGACTTGAAGCAGCGTGAAGGATGTCCTCTTGTTATCCAGGCTAATGGGACTACACGCACTGGCGGCACGAGAGCGGCGGCAACGAGCGGACAGGCGCCAACGGGCGCAACGTCCATTGCTGGCTTCAGCACGGCCGGTGGCCATCTCGCTGTACTGCGGAAACGCGACGGCAGCTGTGAGTCTGCATCAAAAAGTTTTTAAACAAACTATTCGATAAAAAAATTATTTTAGCACCTTATAACCTCATTGGTGTCCGCCTGCTTAGCTGGGTGGTAACGTGCTCGCCTCCTATGCAAGAGGGCCCGGGTTCGATTCCCGGCCGGGTTGGAGATTTTCTCCGCTCGTCAGCTGGGTGTTGCGCTGTCCTCATCATCATTTCATCTTCATCACCGGCGCGCAAGTCGCCCAATGTGGCGTCGAATGAAATAAGACTTGCGGCCGAACTTCCCCGAATAGGGGCCTCCCGGCCATTTCCATTTTGTCTCATTCGTGGGCTTCATGGTGAACTGTCTACCTTTTCGTTAGCATTCATAGTGACTGTGATATTTCGAAATAAACTAACGTTACACACTAAACTCGAATAGTCTGTAACGAAAAACAGTAGTTGCTATGATTTTACGTTTGGCGTAAATTACACTGACGAGCCAAAGAAACTGGTACACCTGCCTAATATCCTGTAGGATCCCCGCAAGCTAGCACAAGTGCCGCAACACGACGTGGCATGAACTCGACTAATGTCTGAAGTAGTGCTGGATGGAACTGACGCCATGAATCCTGCAGGGCACTCCATAAATCCGTAACAGCACGAGGGGGTGGAATTCTTCTCTGAACAGGACGTTGCAAGGCATCCCAGATATGCTCAATAATGTTCATCCCTGGGGAACCTGGCGACTAGCGGAAGTGTTTAAACTCAGAAGAGCGTTCCTGGGGCCACTCTGTAGCAATTCTGGACGTGTGGGGTGTCGCATTGTCCTGTTGGAATTGCCCAAGTCCGTCGGAATGCACAATGGGCATGAATGGATGCAGGTGATCAGACAGGACGCTTGTGTACGTGTCACCTGTCAAGAGTCGTATTTAGACATACCAGGGGTCCGATATCACTCCAACTGCACACGCCCAACACCGTTACTGAGTCTCCGCCAACTTGAACCCTCCCCTGCTACTGACATGGAGGGTCCATGGATTCACTAGATTGCCTTCATACCCGTACTCGCCCATTTGCTCGATACAGTTTAAAACAAGACTCATCCGACCAGGCAACATGTTTCCAGTCATCAACAGTCCCCACTTCGTCGCTACCTCGGAGACGCTGTGTCCCATCGCTCGTGCGCCGACTATAACATCACACTCAAATTCCTTTAAATTTTGATAACCTGCCATTGTAGCAGCAGTAACTGATCTAAAAACTGCGCCAGACACTTGTTGTCTTACACAATAGGCGCTGCCGACGGCACCGCCGTATTCTGCCTGTTTACATATCTCTGTTAATGAATGCGTATGCCTATATCAGTTTCTTTGGTGCTGCATATGAAATGTAGCTAACGTATTGCTTTTTCTTACACCTGGGAGGAGATCTGTATCTGACTCTAATCACGAAAAAGGTGGATTGTATGTAGTGCACTAACTTCCGCCTGTCGTATCTCATAAAAGGTTTAAGATATGGAAACGAGTTTGGCAGATTATAGTACCCAGGAGAACATTATTTTGTGATACAGTTAATATGCGAAGCTTTCTTACCATTGAATAATGTAATAGTTTCAAGTACCATCTATGGCAGGTAAAATGAAAATTGGTGTGGGTTTGCAACAGCAGAAGTGACGAAAATACACGTTTATCTTTCTGCTGAGACTGAGCGCTTAGGAAAGTTATTGACTTATCTTGTCTTCGGTTGTTTAATGACACACTATCACAGGATTATGTCACAGTTGCCTCTGAATTAGGACGTTAGTGAAGTGATGCTTGGCGAGCTGCCGTGTTTTGTTAAAAGAAGCGGAATTTAACAGGACAACAAGAGAACTTCAGACGTTACTAAATGTAAATTTGTCTCCGATTAATTAAAATGTTATAGTACAATAAGGAATGATTTTTCATTGTTTCCATAATTATCTAGTCATCGACGGTAAATTAAGAGATAATCATTTTTCGTAATTAACCGTGTTTTGTGTGAGAAAAAATTGGGAACTTTTTAAAATTTTCTGTGTCATTCTCACTTTTTCCTTGTTTCAGTTGACAACGGTTTCGGAGATCTGTAGCAGAATGCAGGTATGGAACATTGTGAACAGATTGTGTTGAGGACGATAAAGAAGCCACAGGGAAATAGTTATTCCACCGCTCTGCAGTCTACAGTTTCGCCATCAACTAATTTGTTCGGGTCTCTGTGACGAAGGAAATAAATTTTTAATGTTTTACGGAGTGCAACGTTGAAATATGACTTTTGTAATGACAACTTATATGATTACAAATGTTTTTGAAATTAATCCTGTTGTTATTTCACTGAAATGTTTGTCGTACATGTACAAGACGCCCATTTTCAAACTGAATCTCATCTGTTTATAGGCTCTCAGGGCTGTACTCTCTGTATTTAACAAATGCTCCCTTCTCTTTAAACTGGAAGCATCCTTAAGAACGATGCCAGAGCAGGTAAGTAACTGGGCCGAGCATCTCATTGGCGGAAGGTGTCCGTGTTGTTATTTTTGAAAAGGGGACTACGTGCAGAAGGTTTTCCTGAACTGGGGCTCGAGAGAATCTGTAGTCGAGTTCGCGCAATGGTGTCAGTATTACAATGGGCTACCCCACAGAGTAAGCTCGTTTCATGTATCTTCGCAACTTTAGCTAAAGGCTACGATTTCGATGTGTGGCAGGCATCTTTATACGACCGAGAAGGATAAGAGCGGCAAGAATTTACTCTGAACCCTGATCTTTACAGAGCCATTTGCAATAGACGATATGACGTTCACCAGCGTTTTTGCAGTAGACTATATGACATTTACCAACGTTGTTCTTCTAATTTGTGATAATGTCATTCTGCTACACAAAAATCACTACATTAACTCGAACTTCTGACGGTGGTTGTCACACCAAGATAAGAATGTTGGACAAGAAATTAATACAAACATCGTAAATGTTACTACGATTATTCTCTTGGGTTTACAACAAAACATCAGTTTAGTTCTTTTTTTTTGCATATTAATCTGTTGCAATGACTATCTTTACGAGGTGGTTCTACGGTGTATAGCTAACTCAGTACAAATGTATTTCACGATTCATAGCTCCATGACATTACTGAAAACCTCGCTTCATCCTAAACCACAGTATTAATACAGTCTACTAACATCATATACGCTGAAGAGCCAAAGAAACTGGCAAACCTATCTAGAATCGTGTAGGGCTCACGCGAGCACGCAGAAGTGCCGCAACTCGACATGGCATGGACTCGACTAATGTCTGAAGTAGTGCTGGAGGGAACTGACACCATGAATCCCACGTTCAAGACATCCCAGATATGTTCAATAATGTTCATGTCTGGGGAGTTTGGCGTCCAGCGGAAGTGTTTAAACTCAGAAGCGTGTTCCTGGAGCCACTCTGTATCAATTCTGGTCCTGTGGGGGTGTCGCATTGTCCTGCTGGAATTGCCCAAGTCCATCGGAATGCACAATGAACATGAATGGATGCAGGTGATCAGACAGGAGCATACGTATGTGTCACCGGTCAGAGTCGTACCTAAACGTATGAGGGATCCCACATTACTCCAACTGCACACGCCTCACACCATTACTGAGCCTCCATCAGCTTGAATAGGCACCTGCCGATGACATGGAGCGTCCATGGATTCATGAGCTTGTCTCCCTACCCGTACACGGCTATCCGCTCGATACAATTTTAAACAAGACTCATCCGACCAGGCAACATGTTTCCAATCATCAACAATCCAATGACGGTGTTGACAGGTCCAGGCGAGGCGTAAGGCCTTGCGTCGTACAGTTATCAAGGATACACGAGTAGGCCTTCGGCTCAGCAAGCGTATATCGATGATGTTTCCCTGAATGGTCGGCGCACTGACACTTGTTGATGGACCAGAATTGAAATCTGCAGCAATTTTCGGAAGGGTTTCACTTCTGTTACGTTGAACGATTCTCTTGAGTCATCGTTGGTCCCGTTCTTGGAGGATCTTTTTCCGGCCGCAGCGACGTCGGAGATTTGATGTTTTACTGGAATCCTGATATTCACGGTACACGAGAAAATCCCCACTTCATCGCTTCGTCGGAGGTGCTGTGTCCCATCGCTCGTGCGCCGACTATAACACCACTCACTGAAATCTTGATAACCTGCCATTGTAGCAGGAGTAACCGGTCTAACTAATGCGCCATACACTTGTTTTATATTGGAGTTGCCGACCGCAGCGCCGTATTCGAACTGCTTACATATTTGAATATGGATGGCTATACCAGGTTCTTTGGCTCTTCAGTGTATATCCACAAGTGACTAAGATAAAATATGAAATGACTCGCCAAACTTCACATGAACTAATGGTAAGATTTAATCTTCCCTATTTGACTAAACTGAAACGGAATATCTAACAGAAATAACGAAAATTGGCAAGTTATTTTCATGGATCAGTAAAAATTCCTTAGCTACTCTATTGCATTCATGGTAGATACCAATATAAGCATCGTGGAACATTAAGCTTGAAAATCGATTATTTAAAAGGGCTTTCAACGATACATTAACAGAATTCATTGTGAGGAGAGGAGTAGTTACGATCAGAAAAGGTTTCGGTATAAACTAAAATTAATCTGGAAGAATATATTTATTCGTCATCGTCCTGTGGTGTTGCAGCTTGGAACAATTTTTGATCATGTCTCGGTTAAAGACAGCTCATGGTCTCAGTTGGGAAAAAATGTAACTTGATAAAAATTTGTAATGGATTTTGAATAGGCTTATTGATGACTCTCAGGTATTTGGAATTGACTTTTCCATTGTCACAGTACATTTATGTATTTTAATAAGGCGTTCACGAAAGGATGAAAATGAAACATTTTTGAATGTACGGAGCTTCTTACTGGAATTGGGCTGCCCCCCTGTAATAATAGTAATTATAACAATTCTTCTTGAGTTCAGTCCACAGGAAGTAGGTTGCTCCTGGGATATGACTGAACCAATTCACAATTTTGTCTACTTATGCTTCATGGAAAAATGCTTACTTTCATTGGCAACGATTTCTGTAGCTTTCCATTTCACAGTAGGCAGAATAATACACCAACTACTGGTGGAGGATCACCTTCTGACAAATTCTCTATCTCTCTTTCTTTCCCTCCCTCCCTCTAGTCTCTTAGTCGATTCCGACTCCGTGTCCCCATGAACTAAAGCACGCCAATTTCTTCTGTCCTGCACTTTCGCTCACAGACTTTCCAGGTTGGAATCCAATACTTCTGCGATGCAATCGATCCATCTCCTCCTTTTCCATTAACGTCTTTTCCGGCGAATCGTATCTTCCCATTATGTGCGCAAAGTACGTCAGTTTTTGTTTCGGTATCAGACCTTCCAAGGAGCAATCCGGTTTTATTTATTGTAATAATGGCCTGCTTGTTCTCTTTGCGGTTCATGGAGCTCTAAAGCGCTTTCTCCAACACCACAGCTCAAAGGGTCTATTCTACGCCGTTCAGCCTTTCTTATGGTCCAGTTTTCTCATCCGTACATCACATCTGGAAAGACCAGAGCCGGTACTATTTGGATCTTGGTTGCGAAAGTTATATCTCTACTGCCTAAAACATTGTCAAGGTTGGACATGGCCTTTCTGCCATGTAACAAGCATCTCTTGATTTAGTGGCTACAGTCATCGCCAGCAGAAACCTGAAAACTGAATTAGAAACTACTTCCATTGCTTATCCTCCTATATGCCATAAATTGAAATGTGTAGCCGCCATAATTTTCGTTTTCTTGACTTTCAGCATTAAACCAGCCTTCGCCTTTCTTCCTTCACCTTCAGTAGGTTCTTAAGGTCTTGTTCCGTTTTCTGTCGTCAGTATGATATCTGGAGATCTAAGGTTATTTGTATTTATACCAGCTATTTTAATTCGGATTTCTTCTTCATTTAATCCGGCATGTGCTCTGGATAAGGATTGAATAAATAAGGTGACAATATGCAGTCTTGTGGTATTCCTTTCTGATTCTTGACCCACTTAGTTGCTTCATATATGGTTATTACCGTAATGTCCTGGCCACAGTATAAATTCCGTAAGAGGTAAACGAGGTTCTCTGGAACTCCCATGTTTGTGAGTACTTTCCATAGTTTATTGTTAAAGACAAAGTCAAAGGCTTTAGCATAAGCAATAAAGCAGAGATGCACATCTTTATGGATTTCTCTTGCCTTCTCTATAATCCATCGGATGTTGGCTTTTTGATCTCTGGTCCCTCTTCCTTTACGAACTCCAGATTATTCTTCAGGTAGCTCTCTGTCTATATACTGCCGGAAATCTGTTTTGTAAGATTTTAAGCGTGATTTGTTAGCATGTGAGATGAGTGCGACTGTTCGGTGTTCTTAACAGTGTTTAGAAATTACCATCTTTGGAATCGGGATGAATACTGTGTTTTTCCAGTCTTTTGGCCACTGATGTGCTCCCCATATTTTCTGATATATTTAATGCAACACTTCCACTGCATTATTTCCAAATCACTTTGAACAATTCTCCTGGAATTTCATCATGTTCACTAGCGTTGTTTTTAGCAATATTTTCAAGGACTCATTTGAATATGTTCTCCAGAGTATCTAGCTCTCGTCCTAAAATCACATTAACTTCAACATCATCAAAATGCACATCTTTCTTATACAGATCTACATTTTCTGTCAATCTTTTCATAATCTCCTCCTCTTCTTTAAATCTCTATTATTTCTGTCTTTAATCATTCCAATTTTCGCCTGGAGTTTCCCTTTGATGTCACTAATTTCTTGTAAAGTTCCCTCATCTTCCCCACTCTGTTATTCTGTTCTCCTTCTTTGTACTGTTCATTTAACAAGATTTTTCCGAAACTCTACGTTTATCTTCCACATTGCTGATCCATCCCTTTCGATTTCTGCTTTCCTTACTTCTTCCGCAATTCGTAGCCGCTCAGCTGATAATCATATGGTCTTCATGTTATTCTGTTTCTTGAAAAGTGCTTTTTTGACAGAATAAGCCACTTCTGTTGGCAGTTCTTGGGGTTTTTGTCTTCTAGCTGTAATGCATTAATACATTATTGCAGTGTCTGTGTTTTCAAGAAGAAATATGCAGTGCATTGCATCGTTCTTCTTAACAAAGCAGGCACTGCAGTGTCGTATTTATGTAGCGATACCAGGTAGCGACTTTCAGTCAGGACTGACAGGGACTACTTCACCATTTATCTTGACTGTACACTTCATGGCTCGTAAGGGCACTACTCGGGTCTTCCTCAGCAACTGCAATTCCTTAAAGTTTTCAAAACAGCTCACAAAAAGTCTTACCAGGAACTTGACGCTACGAATATGCCCACGTTTTTATTGGTATCTTTGCATAGAAGTGAGAGAATTTTAAAATTTAGGATCTCTTTTTAAGCAAAATTAGTTCCTCTTGAACTGTCATCTACAACACTTCTCATTTGGAGTAGCCATTTTTGAGTTACAGGCATGGTAAAAATCGCAGATATTTTACCATCATTGTGCTAAACGGCTGAACCGATTTTAATTTTTAAGTAGATAATTCTTCGCAAAATTTTGTACTCTTTCATTTTGCCATTTTAATTTTCCGTCGGATGTATCGTTTTCGAGATATAAGCGAAAAACTGTAAAAAGTCCAAAACTTCCGTGGTTTTTCGGCCCTCAAACGTCTAGCACAAGCTAGACACAGTCAAAAACTCATATGAGTCTTATTCTGGATGCATAACGTCAATTACAGTTATTACCAACTTGTACGCATGTATTGGGCAGCAAAAGTCTCCCATGCCTACACTAACATTTCTCTTTATAGATTAATGTGACGTGACATCAAAGAGATGATCGAGACACTGAAAAAAATGTCGGTCACCGAATAGCGAAGATTTACCAGCTGCTGTCCCAACAATAGCAGGACATGAGCAGGAAGAGAAAAATAAAGTTGAGAATGTACTACAGTTATTGAATAATAGTGAGGGAATTGTATCGTTAATCCTTTAAACGTTAGTTCACTACTTCCTGGAAATTCCACGAGTTCATGATTATTATTTCTACTGAAGATTACGTGTTCATAGTATTTTTGCGTTCACTAAAGGGGCATAATTTACATGTCTCCGCTTTTTAAGACAACTGGCAGTCATTACACAAAGCCTTTATTTTACCAAAATTAAACTAGTTACTAAACATGTTTTTCATTAGAGCACTTCCTTGTCAATGACTACATTTTGAACAAATAATGCGAAATTGATAGAGATATTGTGTGGAAATTTCGTAATGTTAATTTTACAGGATCTCAAACTGAGATTTGCTTAGAATATTATAAGTACACGTCCAGATATATTTTAAGTGAGATATAGCCAGGTTTTACGTGTTGACATTTGTCATATATGTCGAACAATGGGAGTATTTTTATTTTACTATATTCTATTTGACAATAAAGCTATGTAAATCTTTTCAGTTTTGTGGTTGTCATTCCTGTGACCTCGACATTTCAGCATGTCGCTTTCGAAAATTAACAGTTCATACGTAAGTTATGGTTTTAGATTTAGAAACGATATTTTATACCTTTTCTCCTGTGATACATATCGAATAGGGATTATGAATCATCCATGAAAGCTTAGGAATTCTTGAACGTGCACAACACACTTCGGTCGGCGACTTCTGCAACGTACAGCAGCGTAGCGTGAGGGCTGAAAGAGAAATCCGTGTGCTGCTTTGCCTGTCCCGCTGCCCATTAACCGCGGCCGTAAACGACTCCGGCAGAGGCTTATCTGCCCGCAGGAACTGCTTGCTGGTTGAGAGCGGAAGCTGGCCGCCCGACGGTCCACTTTACAGAAAACCCCGAAATCAGCGCCATTCCGGAAGAGGGCGCACCGCAGAGATATGCTACTTTCGTGCTGCTTATCTCATTCAGTACTAGAATTTCAGACAAAGGTCAATACCCCAGTTGTGACGATACATTTCAACGACTTAAAACAACTGAAAAGAAATCTCTAATGCGGCGAGCGACATACACACCAGAAAATTTATTTTCAATACGTTTTAAAAATTCAGTCACATACTAGATATGTCCTACAGCGCTAAAATAGAAGTCTAAAGTAAAAGTCATCGTACTTATATGACACACAGAATTAGAGGTAAGTAATATACACTCCTGGAAATTGAAATAAGAACACCGTGAATTCATTGTCCCAGGAAGGGGAAACTTTATTGACACATTCCTGGGGTCAGATACATCACATGATCACACTGACAGAACCACAGGCACATAGACACAGGCAACAGAGCATGCACAATGTCGGCACTAGTACAGTGTATATCCACCTTTCGCAGCAATGCAGGCTGCTATTCTCCCATGGAGACGATCGTAGAGATGCTGGATGTAGTCCTGTGGAACGGCTTGCCATGCCATTTCCACCTGGCGCCTCAGTTGGACCAGCGTTCGTGCTGGACGTGCAGACCGCGTGAGACGACGCTTCATCCAGTCCCAAACATGCTCAATGGGGGACAGATCCGGAGATCTTGCTGGCCAAGGTAGTTGACTTACACCTTCTAGAGCACGTTAGGTGGCACGGGATACATGCGGACGTGCATTGTCCTGTTGGAACAGCAAGTTCCCTTCCCGGTCTAGGAATGGTAGAACGATGGGTTCGATGACGGTTTGGATGTACCATGCACTATTCAGTGTCCCCTCGACGATCACCAGTGGTGTACGGCCAGTGTAGGAGATCGCTCCCCACACCATGATGCCGGGTGTTGGCCCTGTGTGCCTCGGTCGTATGCAGTCCTGATTGTGGCGCTCACCTGCACGGCGCCAAACACGCATACGACCATCATTGGCACCAAGGCAGAAGCGACTCTCATCGCTGAAGACGACACGTCTCCATTCGCCCCTCCATTCACGCCTGTCACGACACCACTGGAGGCGGTCTGCACGATGTTGGGGCGTGAGCGGAAGACGGCCTAACGGTGTGCGGGACCGTAGCCCAGCTTCATGGAGACGGTTGCGAATGGTCCTCGCCGATACCCCAGGAGCAACAGTGTCCCTAATTTGCTGGGAAGTGGCGGTGCGGTCCCCTACGGCACTGCGTAGGATCCTACGGTCTTGGCGTGCATCCGTGCGTCGCTGCGGTCCGGTCCCAGGTCGACGGGCACGTGCACCTTCCGCCGACCACTGGCGACAACATCGATGTACTGTGGAGACCTCACGCCCCACGTGTTGAGCAATTCGGCGGTACGTCCACCCGGCCTCCCGCATGCCCACTATACGCCCTCGCTCAAAGTCCGTCAACTGCACATACGGTTCACGTCCACGCTGTCGCGGCATGCTACCAGTGTTAAAGACTGCGATGGAGCTCCGTATGCCACGGCAAACTGGCTGACACTGACGGCGGCGGTGCACAAATGCTGCGCAGCTAGCGCCATTCGACGGCCAACACCGCGGTTCCTGGTGTGTCCGCTGTGCCGTGCGTGTGATCATTGCTTGTACAGCCCTCTCGCAGTGTCCTGAGCAAGTATGGTGGGTCTGACACACCGGTGTCAATGTGTTCTTTTTTCCATTTCCAGGAGTATATATACTACTGACCATTAAAATTGCTACACCAAGAAGAAATGCAGATGACAAACGGGTATTCATTAGACAAATATATTATACTAGAAATGACATGTGATTACATTTTCACGGCCGCGCGGGAGTAGCCGAGCGGTCTACGGCGCTCCAGTCATGGACTAGCGGGTGGTCCTAGCGGAGGCTGGAATCCTCCCTCGGGCATGGTTGTGTGTGTTTGTCCTTAGGATAATTTAGGTTTAGTAGAGTGTAACCTTAGGGACTGATAACCTTAGCAGTTCAGTCCATCAGATTTCACACACATTTTAACATTTTCACGCAATTTGGGTGCATAGATCCTGAGAAATCAGTACCCAGAACAACCACCTCTGGCCGTAATAACGGCCTTGATATGCCTGAGCTTTGAGTAAAACAGTGCTTGGATGGCGTGTACAGGTACAGCTGCCCATGCAGCTTCAACACGATACCACAGTTAATCAAGAGTAGTGACTGGCATATTGTGACGAGCCAGTTGCTCGGCCTCCATTGACCAGACGTTTTCAATGGGTGAGAGATCTGGACAATGTGCTGCTCAGGGCAGCAGTCGAACATTTTCTGTATAGAGAAAGGCCCGTACAGGACCTGCAACATACGGTCATGCATTATCCTGCTGAAATGTAGGGTTTTGCAGGGATCGAATGAAGGGTAGAGCCACGGGTCGTAACACGTCTCAAATGTAACGTCCACTCTTAAAAGTGCCGTCAATGCGAACGAGAGGTGACCGAGACGTGTAACCAATGGCACCCCATACCGTGACGCCGGGTGATACGCCAGTATGGCGATGACGAATACACGCTTCCAATGTGCGTTCACCGCGATGTCACCAAACACGGATGCGACCATTATGATGCTGTAAACAGAACCTGGATTTCATCCGAAAAAATGACGTTTTGCCATTCGTGGATCCAGGTTCGTCGTTGAGTACACCATCGCAGGCGCTCCTGTCTGTGATGCAGCGTCAATGGTAACAGTAGCAATGGCCTCCGAGCTGATAGTCAGTGCTGCTACAAACGTCGTCGAACTGTTCGTGCAGATGGTTGTTGTCTTGCAAACGTCCCCATCAGTTGACTCAGGGATCGAGACGTGGCTGCACGATCCATTACAGCCATGCGGATAAGATGTCTATCATCTCGACTGCTAGTGAGACGAGGCCGTTGGGATCCAGCACGGCGTTCCGTATTACCCTCCTGAACCCACCGATTCCATATTCTGCTAACAGTAATTGGATCTCGACCAACGCGAGCAGCAATGTCGCGATACGATAAACCGCAATCGCGATGACCGTTATCAAAGTCGGAAACATGATGGTACGCATTTCTCCTCCTCACACGAGGCATCACAACAACGTTTCACCAGGCAACGCCGGTCAACTGCTGTTTGTGTATGAGAAATCGATTGGAAACTTTCCTCATGTCAGCACGTTGTAGGTGTCGCCACCGGCGCCAACTTTGTGTGAGAGCTCTGAGAAGCTAATCATTTGCATATCACAGCATCGTATTCCTGTCGGTTAAATTTCGCTTCTGTAGCACCTCATCTTCGTGGTGTAGCAATTTTAATGGCTACTAGTATGTATATATATATATATATATTCGCTCGATCATGTCGAAAAGCCCGAAGTCAGAGTTACGAATAAAAGCCGAAATATAGTCCACCGAAGCGAATTTTATTGCTAAGCTGTATATCCTTCACTCTCTGTCGTGCCACATTAAAGCCGTTACAAAAATTGGAATAGAATCTGAGATGAATCTATAAATTCGATTTTGAAAGTTGAATTGCGTGTCAAAGATATTACAACAATGGCTATTCAAGTGCAAATCATCTCTATACCAGAAGACGTGGCCGGTTAATAGTAGCGTTACTTTAAATTGCTAAATCTAATTTTTGATATTGGCGCCATGGAAGCAGGAAAAGATGGCGCTGTAGACTTACGCTGAACGTTGTTTTGAAGCCAGAGTGGGCGGTGCCTGCCGCCATTTTAAGTGGCCCAAAACATTAGCAGACTACTGTTTACGATTGCTTCTTGTTTGTTATTTCTGTCGTGTGCGTGAACTGCTATTTTAAATATTAAAAATCAGAGGGCTTGCATGAGTGACATAGAGACAAGAAGGCAATTTTAAGCGCTTTTTTGTTCTTGAAAGCATGTTTTCTGTAGTAATAGGACACATTTGGCCTTGCAATGTAACTTGTGTTTGTTGATGCATTTAGAATAACGAAGTAGAGAAGGATGTGATATGAAAAGGATGCTTTCGAAATACATTTCATTCAACTTTTGCTGTATTTGAATCGATAGCAGATGCGAGCTGGAACTCTGAAACATGCTTGTTTGTTTACTGGAACTGCTCCTTGTTCGTTACATTTCCAGCTTTTAGCTCGTATGTACAACATTCTTAATGTTCATGTTTTCAAAAAAACCTACGTGTTCTTTGTTAGCCCATAAACGTATACAATGAAGAAAGAAGCAAGGATGCTATCGTATCTTGTGCATGTCAGCAAAGTGAACGATTACTGAAATGGCATAGAAACACAACTGGATAGAAGTATAACTCCATGCAGAATAGAGTTCTTGTTTTATTAGATTAGTTTAACTGTAGCTTACACAGCATTTCATTTTGAAATCTTAACGTAAAATGCGTCATTTTGTGTGATGCCAACTACAGAAATTTACAGAATAAAAAAAAAAGATATAAAGTTTTAAACATCTTCCAGCATTGTGGGGTACTGTTATATAAATATGATTAAGGGAATGGTCTCAAAACGCTTAAGGCCCCAAAAATGGGATATTTTTCTTCTTTTTACGGAGTATTTCTGTGCAATAACTCTGTCAGTTTTTCAGGAATAACCAAACATAGCACAACTGGAACGTACATCTGCACATCTGCTTTGATCATCTGCCTGATTTCACATCTGAATTTCATTTTGAGATTTTCAAAGTATATAAGCTTGTATCATGCTTTTTGATATAACAATAGTTACTTAGTTTCATATTCCATGTATCATTTGCACGATAAATCGTAATTATGTGGAACGAGTCATTATATATTTACATCTACTTTTTTTGTAAAATACCTCCGTGCTGATCATTTTTTCGTTTTTTCTTTTTTTAATTGAGGACAAATGTTAGTCAGTAATTTCCACTCATCATCATTTACACATTACAGTAACAGAAACCTTGTAAGGAATAGGAGGTGTTGTCAAAGAGAAACATGTTCAGTTTGGTTTCAAATTTTACTTTGCTGTCTGTCAGGCGTTTTATATCAATGGATAAGTGATCAAAACTTTTGGTTGCAGCATTGTGAACCCCGGTTTGTGCTGTAGACAACCTTAATGTGGCGTAATGAATGTAATTTTTTTCTTCTGGTGTTGTAATTATGTACGACATTGTTCCTGTTGAAGTGCAGTGGATTATTTACAGCAAACTTCGTGAGGAAATAACAATACTGTGAAATGGACAGATTTCTACTCGTATGCCGAGCAGCAGGTATGCAGACGAAAAATTGTTTACATAAGTTTTCAGCCAAAGTCTTCTTCAGAAAGGAAGCAAAGCACTCATACACATTCAAACAGCTATACTCACAATACTCACACACACATGACCGCTGTCTCTGGCTGTTCTCGCCAGAACATTTTTTAAAGGTTGACGAATCTTATTTAAAGGGTGAGGTAATGTGAACAATGAATAATTATCGACGGGAGGAATTTAGGCCATGAGATGCAGCTCCAACAATCAACGCGGTTACGTAGCCGTGTGTTGTGCAGGGACGAGACCGTTGATAAACACAGGAAAGAACGGACACTGAGCACAGTAAGGTAAATCTAGTAAAATGACAGAAATAAAACTACTACGATAAAAGTAAATAGTGCAACCATAATTCATGTATACAAAAGAAAATATTGCTGGAATGGCTCCATTTACACTTTAAATTTCGGTCGGATTGATTAGTACATCCTTAAACAACGGAAGCTGACATTTTTGGTGAAACAGCCATGTCTCCAGACAATCAAAGCACGGTAGAAAATGTTCTCGGACATGACAGAGTGACGTCACGGAGAACTATCACTGCGGTGAATCATGGAGGTATGAATGCGATGAACCTAATGCTTTGGCTTCAAGTTTGTGACGTAATGACAACTCCCTTCTTTTTCTACCTTCATGGTTGGCGCTCATGCCATGTCTTAACTCGTATTGTCGCCTAGCGTATCTCGATGAACATAACAATGCTTTAAAATTTTCACTCCCAGTTCTCTTAAGGGCATTTTTGTGATTTTGCTGCTTTTGTGTTTGTATCCGGAAGACCGAAGTCAATATTACTGTTAATGTATCACTAGGACTTCCTTATTTCCAATATTGTTCTAAAAATTTCGAAAAAATTGTAGTATGGTACCGGTAATATGGCTGTAATGAATTCTTTTCTGGAATGCCTGACTCACGAATGAATTAATAACCTTTACTGCAACCGTTTTCGGTATGTATCATCTTTATGTATGTGTATCAACCAAAGAAAGTAAAGACACGTACAGAAATATATGAAAAGAATCATTTCCATATAATCGAATATAAAATAATACTTGCAAAAAGATTAACATTAATCGCATGTCATAACATTTATCAATATGCAAAACCATACAACACATGTAAAATCTTCACGGTTACACATATAAATAAAGATAACAAATAGCGTTACACAGAAGATGGTGTTAACCATTAGAACAGCAGATACAACAGATCGTCATGTAGTACACATTTGTTTCAGAATAAGACCTAGGATGTTCGTTACAAGAAACGAGAGAAAGCAAAGATATAACTCATACTACGTCATATATTCAATATCACGCAGTTGTTCGGCATTTCACATCATTATTTAACACAATATATAATTAAAGAACAAGAACTGTTACAATTAAATTGCAAGTCAGTTGCAAAAATGTAATAAGGGAAAATATAAAGAAAAAAAGTAAGGGGAACTAGAACCATCTCAGAATTATACATTTTTTGAATAAAAACATCTATAGCTTGCAAAAATAGGTAGAGATATGAAAATCAGAAAACTAAACTACCTGACAATAAGAGTAAAATATGACAACAACTAAGTTATCCAGCACTCTGAAACATCATGCAAGGGCACCATACACATTTTAGGTACTTATCTCAGTACCATAAAACAAATAATAATGTAATATGGATCGTCAAGGTAAAACTCGTCCACGCATTATAGAAGTACATGCTAACAGTTATAAAACCAAAACACAGTGCTCAAACATAAAGATAAAGCGTGAGACAAAACTTTACCTTATGGAAGGCTGGTTACGTTATGAAGTGCAAAAAATGAAGCAACAGGTTGCCCTCTGTCCAAGAATAAGTAATCTTCGCACATCCATAGCTGAAATGGAGGACAGTGGGATGTCAGTTGGTATAAATTTTTATTAAAAATGAAGAAATTCCTCCAACTGTATTAGCTGTATTAATAAAAGAATAAGTATGCATGTCACATCATATGTTATGACTAAAGTTACATAAATTAACGAAAGAATACAATGAATTTTTTTAGACCCATGGAAACAATACACATGTTGACAAATCCTTTAAAAGTGTATTTAGAAATCTATCAACAGGATGAAATCCTGAAGATTGTCGATTCTCTACAGAAGCTCAAAATTTAGC
Organism: Schistocerca cancellata; assembly: GCF_023864275.1. Lineage (NCBI taxonomy): Eukaryota > Metazoa > Arthropoda > Insecta > Orthoptera > Acrididae > Schistocerca > Schistocerca cancellata. Next base: position 352,339,737 of record NC_064626.1, on the reverse strand, counting down.
GCGAACTTCAATGCGAGATGCATTTGATAGTTTCAGCAACGAAATTCTGTTTCGAAATCTGGCAGAAAATGCAAAGAGATTCTCGTATGTGAAATACACCAGCGGCAAGACACTGTCAATATCCTCATTGTGCGATAGCGATGATAACGTCACCGATGACAATGCTACTAAAGTGTAGTTACTAAATACGGATTCCCGGATTTCCTTCACCAAAGAAGACGAAGTAAATATTCCAGAACTTGAATCAAGAACTGCTACCAACTTGAGTAACTTAGAAATGGATATCCTTGATGTAGTAAAGCTGTTTAATGACACGATTCGCGCGGCTCCCCCCATCTGAGGTTCGAGTCCTCCCTCGGGCATGGGTGTGTGTGTTGTCCTTAACGTAAGTTAGTTTGAGGTAGATTAAGTAGTGTGTAAGTTTAGGGAACGATGACCTCAGCAATTTGGTACCATAAGACCTTACCACAAATTTCCAAAGCTGTTTAAATCACGTAATAAAAGCAAATCCAGAGTATGCTGATACAATAGGTCCGTACTTGACAATCAGATACAACTGCTCGCTCGATAAAGATCCGTACCTAAAGACTGGAAAGTTGCATAGGTCACACTAGTACTCATAGGAGTAATCCTATGAATTACAGATCCGTATCATTGACGTCAATTTGCGGCAGGATTTTGGAACGTATACCGCGTCCGAACATTATGAATTATCTCGAAGAATATTGTCTGTTGGCACACAGTTAGCACGGATTCAGAAAATATCATTCTTGTGAAACAGAACTAGCTCTTCATTTTCACGAAGTAAAGAGTGCTATCGATAGAGGATCTCAAATTTATTCCATATTTATGGATTTCCAAAAGGCTTTTGATACTGTTCCTCAGAAGCGGTTTCTAATCTAATTGCGTGCCTATGAGGTATCGTCCCAGTTGTGCAGCTGGATTCATGATTTCCTGTGAGAAACGTCACAACTCGTAATAACTGACGGAAAGTCATCGAGTAAAACAGAAGTGATGCTTGGCCTTCCCCAAGGAACTGTTGTAGGCCCTCTGCTGTCTGTAATCATTATAAATGATTTAGGAGACAACCTGAGCAGTCTTCTTAGATTGTTTCCAGATGATGCTGTCATTTACAGTCTAGTAAAGTCAACAGAAGATCGAAACCACTTGTTAAATGAGTTAGACGATAACTGTATGGTCCAAAAAGTATAATAAATGTGTGAGATCATTCACACGAATATTAAAAGAAATCCGTAAAATACTTGTGACCCGATAAATTACACAAATCTAAAAGCTGTCTATTCAACAAAATATCTAGGAATTACAATTACGAACAACTCAAATTGGAACGATCACATAGAATATGTTACGGGGAAGGCAAACGACAGACTGTGTTTTATTGGTAGAATATGCAACAGATCTACTAAAAAGACTGCCTGCGCTGCGCTACGCTTGTCCAACAGTCTCCTCCGAATGTGAAAATATTTTGTTGACACCACCTTACATAGGGAGAAATGATCATCGTATTAAAATAAGAGACATCAGCGCTCGCACGGAGAAATTTAAGACTTCGTTTTTCACGCATGCTGTTTAAAAGTGTAGCGGTAGAGAAATGGAGTGAAAGAGTTTCGGTTAATCCTCTGTCGGCCACTAAGTGTGAAATACAGAGTAGTTACGTAGATTTTGATGTAGATAAAAACTATAGAAGATCGACGAAACTGATCATAATGCAAAGAAACTATTGCGAGATCCAGCATCTCAGTGTCAAAGGAACACGTTAAAATTCCGTTAGGTGACTGATTGGCTTCCGTACGTTTAAGTCAACATTAAGAACTGGAATTTGCAACCGACCCATACAACAACAGTTTACCGTGTCACAGGCCCAAGTCCTGCACCAAGGTTGAATGCATTAACCTAGGGCAACCATAAAACACAATAAAAGTTTAGAACAACACAATCAAGCTCTGTGTTAGACCTGAGACCTAATACCAATGGCACAACAAGCACAGCCAGTAACAAAGTAAATTATAATTACCACCACAAGTATAAATGCAATGTGACACCATTTCTTATAAAAAGTAGGTGATACAGAGGAGGAATGGGTACTGCTATAAAGAATATCACAATAGGCCTTACCGTTGAAGAGAATGAAGTTTTCTAATACAGACAATCACAGAAATTGGACGAACAAATACCGGTACAAGTAAGATAACTGCTAAGAAATCTTGGGTAATAGAAGAAATATTTCAACTCATCGATGAGAGGCGTGCAAGAATGTTCAGGCAAAACGGGAATACAGAAATATGTCATTTAGGATAGAAATAAACAGAAAGTGCAGGAAAGCTACGACGGAATGGCTGCAGGTACATGAGAAGAAATCGAGAAGGACCGATTCGGCATACAGAAAACTCAAAAGGAACTCCGATGAAATTAAAAGCAAAGGCGTCAAGATTAAGAATGCAATGGGAATTCTACTGTAAAACGCAGAGGAGAGAGCAGATAGGTGGAGACAGTACAACGAAAGACACGAGTGGGAAGAGATAGTGAAGACGGCACAGAAGAAGAAATGGGAATTGATATGAAAGAAACAGAGGATCCAATATTAGAGTCTGAGTTTACTAGAGCTTTGGAAATAAGGCACAAGGCATCATCATTACGGTAAGCGGAAACCAAATGAGTATTTAAGTTAATTTATAGTATTACGAGTCTCGAGATAGACCAGCAGCTTTTCTGAAAAATATAATCTATACAATCGGAACGATACTAAGAACAGGTTGTGAGTAGGCTGTTTATGTTTTCTTATTGGTAACGCCACATAGCGCTCTGTATGAAAAATCACTGGCTGTGCTGTGTGCAGTCTGTGGCTAGTTTGCATTGTTGTCTGCCATTGTAGTGTTGGGCAGATGGATGTGAACAGCGTGTAGCGTTGAGCAGTTGGAGGTGAGCCGCCAGCAGTGGTGGATGTGGGGAGAGAGATGGCGGAGTTTTGAAATTTGTAAGACTGGATGTCATGAACTGCTATATATATTACGACTTTTGAACACTAGTAAGGTAAATACATTGTTTGTTCTCTATCAAAATCTTTCATTTGCTAACTATGCCTATTAGTAGTTAGTGCCTTCAGTAGTTTGAATCTTTTATTTAGCTGGCAGTAGTGGCGCTCGCTGTATTGCAGTAGTTCGAGTAACGAAGATTTTTGGTGAGGTAAGTGATTTGTGAAAGGTATAGGTTAATGTCAGTCAGGGCGATTCTTTTGTAGGAATTTTTGAAAGTCAGATTGCGTTGCGCTAAAAATATTGTGTGTCAGTTTAAACACAGTCATGTATAATTTTTCTAAGGGGACGTTTCAAGGTAAGTGCGAGAACTATCACACCATCAGTTTAACAGCTCATGCATCTGAACTGCTGACAGCAGTGCAAACAGAAGAGTGGAAAAGATAACTGAGGATCTGTTAGATGACGACCAGTTTTGTTTTAGGAAAGGTAAAGGCAGCAGAGAGGCAGGTCAGACGTTACGATTGATAATGGAAATAAGACTTAAGAAAAATCAAGAAACATTCATAGAATTTGTCGATCTAGAAAAAGGGTTCGACAGCGTAAAATGGTGCAAGACATTTGAAATTATCAGGAAAATATGTGTAAGCTTTGGGGAACGACGGTTAGTACACAATATGTACAAAAACCTAGAGGGAAAAGTAAGAATGGAAGACCAAGAACTAAGTGCTCGGATTAAAAAGGATGTAAGACAAGGATGCAGTCTGTAACGCCTAATGTTCATTTCACAGCATCCATCGAAAAAACCTTGGCGAAAACAAAAGAAACATACTAGGCTGGGCTTAACATTCACGGTGAAAAGGTATCAACGATAAGATTCGCAGATTACATTGTTATCCTCAGTGAAAGTGAGGTAGAATTACGGGAACTGCTAAATGAATGAACAATCTAACGAGCACATATTATGCACTGAGAGTAAACCGAAGAAAGACGAAAGCAATGAGGAATAGGAGAAATGAGGTAACCGGTAAACTTAACAAAAAAACTGAGGACCACAAAGTGGACGAAGTAAGGAACTCTGCTACGTTGGAAGCAAGGACATAAAAGAGGGCAAAACAGAAAAAAAAGCATTCCTAGCAAAAATAAGTCTACTAGTATCAAACATAGGGAGTAATTTCTGTAAATGCACATCTGGAGCACAGAATTGCATAGAAGTGGATCAAGGGCTCTCGGACAACTGGAGAAGCAGATAATCGGAGCGTTTGACATGTTGAAAATTAGGTATACAGGAAATTATAAAGTTGTCCGCGTAGCCAGCGACGAGAGGAACTTGTGGGAAACATTGACAAGAAGAAGGGACGGGATGATACGACATGTGCTGAGACATCGAGAAATAACTTCCATGGCACTAGAAGAGGCTATAGAGGATAAAATGTGCGGAGGTAGAAAAAAACATCGGAGTATGCCTAAAAAAATAATTGATGGCGTTAAGTTCAAATGCTGCTCTGAGACGAAGAGGAATTCTTGGTAAGTCTCATCAAGCCAGTTAGAAGATATTAATTATGCAAAATGATCAAAACACTTCGAAGTAAAAGTTTGTACCGAGGTAAGATATTATACGTATGGAAACAGCAATTCAAGAAGTCTGTTTAAAGTAACATTGCTGCCAGACCATAGGAGGAGGCAGTATGAGTAGTTAATGCACCAACTGGAAGAGGACAGTGATGATTTCGTTTGTCAACAGGATGGTGGCACACTGCTCTTCCATAAAGATGTTCGTGAATTCTTGGATACTGAGCAACTACGACGGTGGATGATTTGTGATTCAGCCGGCTATCTCCAGTTGCTGGTGTGGGCCCCACTTGAAACCGAGTGATTTTCATCTGAAGGGTTACGCCGAAGGCACTTTTTTCATACCTCCAGTTCCCCACAACATCACTGACTTAACGAGGACCTAACAGTGCAGCTTTAAGACGAGTGTAGGCTGAAATGGACTGTAGACCGGACGTGTGCTATGTTACTAACTGTTCACGCACTGAGCATTTTGAACGTGGCACAAAAAATTCTTGAGTTGCTGTTTCCATACCTGTAATCCTATAGTACCTAACCTCAATACAAGTGTTTTTTACAATCACTTGAAAGTGTCTAGATCATTTTCAATATCGCTGTATATGTAAAAAAAAAAGGAAAGAAAGAAATGCATTGTTAGAGAAGAAATGAGCAGGAGTGGGGACAGAACACGTGTCACGATTCCACGTTAACAAGCGGCGGGGTAAGGTACGTGTGTGTGGTGAGCATGAGCGTAGCGCCCACTGAATCGGTGCTGGAATTGGTTCAGATGGGTCTGCGACTGTTTCAGCCGGTATGCTCATTAATACGCTGACAGGAGACAGTGTTGACGTACAACGCCACTTGGCAACGTTAGAACTGTACTTTCCTGACCATAGTTAAAAAGTATGGTTTAAATAACAAGCTACTTACAAAACTCGTCTAGCAGTATTTTATCGTATGGAACATGTTAGCCTATTACTGAACAGATGCTGAATGAGTAAATTCATTAACCGTGTTCAATTGTTAACGGAAACAGACATCAATAGTTATCGAGGGACCCCGTTGATAGCTGTCCCATGCAAGATTATCTTCAAGGCAGTATTAAACAGAGCTGAATCCCAGCTAGACACACAACTAACAAAGTACCGGGCAATATTCAGAAAAAAAGACGCCCTTGTACTGAAGAAATAACCTCAGGCTAGTGCTACAACAAGTAAAAATGGCTGGTAAGAAGTATTCGTCGTCCTCGTTGATTTTAAGAAGTTCGATTAACAGACCTCCTCTCATGTAGAGCCAGCAGGAACGAGGACAGGACCAGAACACCCATAATCTTATTCTACAGTCTTATTAGGAAATTAAAAAACGGTGGGAATTTCAAAAGTGGTAGGAATTTCTTTGACTAAAGGCAGTGCTGACGTCCCACCCCCATCCGGGATTTAAGAGGAAATTCAAAATGCTGGGTGCTCTTTCCAGGACTCGAAACTTTGTCATTCTGGGCAGAAAGCCCAAGTGCACCAGCTCCCTCCTCACCCCATCACCCTACAAAGGGAAACTGTCCAGCTGCAGGAGAGGAAGCTTAGTTACCATACTTCATTAATGTTTGATGGGAAACTGAAGTGATGATAGGTCATAATTACATAATTAATCGTAAAGATCGGTCCTAATTACGCAACTATATGCATAGCGCTACACAAGGAGCACCTAAAATCGCAATACAGCTCAAAAATTGACGATGTCATACAACTGGTGTTACCGTGCTGGGGAAAAGAATTCACATCACTCGAACTTAATACCCGACGTACTCAAAATAAACGCTACATAGAATGATCCCTTCATCTACAAGCTGGCGGGTAAAAGGATGGACTGGAAGATACCACGAGAGTTGCCAAGAAGGTAATGCACCGCATGTTTTTTCTTCAAGAATTCTTTATTGAGCATATTGAGAATTACACACACGAAAAAATGATGTTTTAACTACAGTATTTGTTTTAGATGTGTCAGTGAAAGCTTACAGGATTCTCTCCTACATGACTTTAGGAGGTTTATCAGGGTTGCGCAGAAAGTAATGCAATGCATTTCTTTTCCTCAACAATTGTTTATCGAACGTAATGGGAATTAAACACACGAAAGAATGGTGTTTTATCTACACACCCTATTTTTCCATGTAATTTCCATGCCGTTCTATGTCCTCCCTCCAGCGTGAGCCAGCCGGAGTGCCCGAGCGGTTCTAGGCGCTACAGTCTGGAACCGTGGGACCGCTACGGTCGCAGGTTCGAATCCTGCCTCGGGCATGGACGTGTGTGATGTCCTTAGGTTAGTTAGGTTTAAGTAGTTCTAAGTTCTAGGGGACTGATGACCTCAGAAGTTAAGTCCCATAGTGCTCAGAGCCTCCAGCTTGAAACAAGGGCGTTTATACTCTGTGGGTACCAATCCTTGTCCTGGTGGCGGAGCCAGTGTGTGAATCACCTCCTTATCATCTCCAAAATGTCTTCCACGAATGGCATCTTTTAATGGCGAATGACAACATCAGCTCGCTGCAGCATATCAGGTGTGACAGCTATGGATCGTCTCTCCGACTGCTGCAAATCGTGGAGCTTCGCCGAACCGCCCTCTGATGACCTGACACTCTGTGCCCAGCAACTAACTGCATTTCTGTCGACAGTGGATGCTCCATAGACTTTGCACAAGTATTTGTGAATATTCCCCACAGTTTCTATTTCTGCACTGAGAAATTAAATGACGGTATATTGCTTGTAACGTCCATCACCTACAGACGCCATTTTGAAATTGTCCTGTAGCTACGCTATCTGTTGGAAGTGACAGAAACTTGGTGCGCTTACTCAGGAGACTTCAGATAATACATATGCAACGTTTCACATTCGTAGCATAGTTTTCAGCTGAGAAAAGAATACGGTGCACTACTTTCTGGGGAATCCTCGTATTACAAAACATGCACTCACGATTTGTTTTTTTTTTGCATATCGTTAAGACCAGCATGATATACCAAGCCCGCCTGGCTAGCCGCGCGGTTTAACGAGCTACTTCCCGAGTGGGAAAGCGTGGCGGTCCCCGGCACGAATCCGCCCGGCTGATTAGCGTCGAGGTCCAGTGTGCCGTGCAGCCTGTGGATGGTTTTTAAGGCGGTTTTCTACACGCTTCGGCGAATGCGGACTGGTTCCTCTTATTCCGCGCCGGCCGAAGTGGCCGTGCGGTTAAAGGCGCTGCAGTCTGGAACCGCAAGATCGCTACGGTCGCAGGTTCGAATCCTGCCTCGGGCATGGATGTTTGTGATGTCCTTAGGTTAGTTAGGTTTAACTAGTTCTAAGTTCTAGGGGACTAATGACCTCAGCAGTTGAGTCCCATAGTGCTCAGAGCCATTTGAACCAGCCTCTTATTCCGCCTCAGTTACACTATGTCGGCGATTGCTGAGCAAACGCAGTTTCCACGTATGCGTACACCATCATCACTCTACCACGCAAACATTTGGGGTTACACTCGACTGTATGAAACGTTCCCTTGGGGATGGGGCGGGGGGAGGGGGGAGGAGTCCAGTGGGGGCCAAACCGCACAATAGCCCTGGGTTCGGTGAGGGGCGGCGGTGGGGTGGGTGGACTGCTGTGGCCTGTTGTGGGGTTGTGGACCACTGAGGGCTACGGCGGGACGAAGCCTCTCCGTCGTTTCTAGGTCCCCAGTTCACTACACAATACACATACAATGATATACCACAGCACTGGTAAAACAGGACCTGTCATATTTTACAAAACAACAATGTAATCTTCAATTACAGCTTGTTGTTTCTGAATGTAAAATGTTTTTCCGACAGATGGCGAAATGGCTGTGCTCTGTAATCTTATTTCACATGTTTGAAATGTTTGGAATACCCATATGCATGAGAATTTATTTGCAGACACTGCTCTGAACACCAGAGACACAAAGCATGTAATTTTGTCCATAAAAATGAATGAAATACAATGATATACCACAGCACTGGTAAAACAGGACCTGTCATATTTTACAAAACAACAATGTCATATTCAATTACAGCTTGTTGTTTCTGAATGTAAAATGTTTTTCCGACAGATGGCGAAATGGCTGTGCTCTGTAATCTTATTTCACATGTTTGAAATGTTTGGAATACCCATATGCATGAGAATTTATTTGCAGACACTGCTCTGAACACCAGAGACACAAAGCATGTAATTTTGTCCATAAAAATGAATGCAATCGCTTAACATAGATATTTCATTAGATTTTATGTTTTTTTCTTTAGACTTTAAATTCTCGCTTTTTCTTACTCTGATGAAAATTTCGAGATAACAGTGATTTGTAGTTTTCGCAGCAAAACAGTGCAAGTTTTTTTGATTTTATGCAGGGTGGACATGTATAGAAGATGTGAGACAAGTTAATACATCTGTCAAATGTATCGCTATAGAGCTCCTTCCTCTGCAGTTTGGTCATCTGTATTGACGGTAGCGCTGTATTTTTTTTCGTGTCATTGGATGTCACAAAATAACGGGAGGAGGGGGGAGGAGAAGAGAGAGGCAGATATATATATATATATATATATATATATATATATATATATATATATATATGATTTGTATCCTGAAGGCAAACATAAAAGACTGACTGTACAGATGCCATTCTATCTCGATAATTCAGTCATTTGAACAGAAAGTAGTAATGTCCTCAAGCACGACAATTTATAATTTGAACGCAAGGAATACTCTCAAGCTATACTGACTTTGCTCTTAAAACTAAAAGAAAATAGACTGTGCCTATTTACATGGAAATAAGAAATGTTTTATTTTTGCGAACGTTTTTTTAATAGATGCTCGCTTATAGGATGTGCGTTGACATTAAATACAACTGTTACACTGAAATGTCTCTCGCAGAATGGTGCATGCCAGTGGAAGCAATCGATCACGGCAGGGGGAGTGCTGCCGCAACTGCATTTTTAGGCAAACAACACACAATCGGGATAGTCGATCTCGCTTTGTTCTGTGGCCTGCTGACTGCCCCTGAACACATGCTCTGCTGGTGAGGTTGCTCTGGAGGTTCGGCTTGCTGGGGTGGGTTGTGCATTGGTGGGCCGAAGACTGTACTCTCAGTTACAGCAGTTGGTGACAAGTGGTGGATGGCAGTGGCAGGTGGCTTTAGATGTTAGAAAAAGCATTCTGGAGAGTTCTTTGGAATTTCGTTGTTGTTCCAGGGGGTCCACCCTTCTCAAGAAATACGTTTAACAGCTTGCAGAAAGCGTGCTGTTCTTGAGTCTTTTGTCCATGCGTGACTGATTTCCGCATACTATTGACAGTACATCACTGCCATCTGATGGATCTCTAACATCAGTGACAGGATAGAACAGACCTGTATCCCTACCTATGGTGAGGAGAGGGAGTGATGAGGGGTGGTAGGGGGAAGTAAGTCTGATTCTGCTTTGTCCAATCCGTGACTGCACATCAGTGTGAACATACACGCAGCTGCCGCCTCACTGTCCTATGTAGGGGTGGGTGCACTTGGGCTTACAGTCCAGGAGGAACAGCATTAGATTCCCGAAAAGTCCAATTCCAGTGTGGGGTGAAACATCAACACAATGTTGGGACAAGGATATTCCTACCATTTTTGAACTTACCACATTTTTTTTAAATCCAAATTCCCACGAATTTGGTACACTGCTGGCGAGGGGAAGGGGAAGGGGAAAGAGTGGGTTGGAGAGGGCGTGGAACGGGAAGGGAACCCACGTGACGGCTGGGGAAAACCCATGACGTCGTCTGGTGGTGGTGGTGGGGGATGGAAGTAATTAATTGATCAGTTAATTAATTTGATATCGGGGTCAGTGCATCACTATCCAGTTACTAATAAGCAAATAACCGAGGTATACTGGATTATGATTCACCATTGACAACCACTGATCTTATACACTGAAGAGCCAAAGAAACTTGTACACCTGCCAAATATCGTGTAGGGCCCCCGCGAGAACGCAGAAGTTCCGCAACATGACATGGCATGGACACGACGTCCGAAGTAGTGCTGGGGGGTAATCGACACCATGAATCCTGAAGACTATCCATAAATCCATAAGAGTATGAGCGGGTGGAGATTTCTTCCAAGCAGCATGTTGCAAGGCTTCCCAGATATGCTCAATACTGCTCATGTATGGTGAGCTTGGTAGCCAGAAGAAGTGTTTAAACTCAGAAGAGCGTTCCTGTAGCCACTCTGTAGCAATTCTGGACGTTTGGGATGCCGCGTTGACCTGCTGGAATTGTTCATGTCCGCCGGAATGCATAATGGAGACGAATGGATGCAAGTGACCAGACAGGATGCTTACGTACGTGTCACCTGTCGAGTCGTATCTAGACGTATCAGGGGTCCCGATCACTCCAACTGCACACGCCCCACACCACTACAGAGCCTCTACCAGCTTGAACAGTCCCGTGCTGACATGTAGTGTCCATTGATTCATGTGGTTGTCTCAACACCCATACGAGTCCATCCGCTCGATACAATTTGAAACGAGACTCGTCCAACCAGGGAATATGTTTCCAGTCATTAACAGTCCGCCGGCCGCGGTGGTCTAGCGGTTCTGGCGCTGCAGTCCGGAACCGCGGGACTGCTACGGTCGCAGGTTCGAATCCTGCCTCGGGCATGGGTGTGTGTGATGTCCTTAGGTTAGTTAGGTTTAAGTAGTTCTAAGTTCTAGGGGACTTATGACCTGAGATGTTGAGTCCCATAGTGCTCAGAGCCATTAACAGTCCAATGTCAGTGTTGACGGTCCTAGGTGAGGCGTAAAGCTTTGTGTCGTGCAATCGTCAAGGGTACACGAGTCGGCCCTCGGCTCCGAAAGCCAATATCGATGATGTTTGGTTGAATGGTTCGCACGCTGACCCTTGTTGATCGCCCAGCACTGAAATCTGCAGGAATTTGCGGAAGTGTCGCACTTCTATCACGTTGCACAATTCTCTTCAGTCGTCGTCGGTCTCGTTCTTGCAGGGTCTTTTTCCGGCCACAGAGTTGTCGGAGATTTGATATTTTATCGGATTCCTGATTTTCACGGTACACTCGTGAAATGTTCGTATGGAAAAGTCCCCATTTCATCGCTACATCGGAGTTGCTGTGTCACATTGCTCGTGCGGCGACTGTAACACCACATTCGAACTCACTTAAATCTTGATAACTTGCCATTGTAGTAGCAGTAACCGATCTAACAACTGCGTCAGACACTTCTTGTCTTATATAGGCATTTCTGACCGCAGTGGCGTATTCTGCTTGTTTACATATCTCTCTATTTGAATACAAACGCTTGTACCAGTTTCTTTGAGGCTTCAGTGTAAATTTATTAACGTATGCATGTCTATGACCTGGCTAAATTGAGGTCTTTGGAACTCTCTTGCATCTAACCAGACATTATTAACGTGTCAACATTACAATTTGTGTAGTGCATAAGCTATATAGAATGATAATGTTAATTTTGAGTAGTAATACTAGCAGGACAATATGTATAGTGATGAATATACGGAATCTAAGAAATGTTAGTATTATTAAAAGTGTTTTGAGCAGAAGTCCTCATTACGTTCTTATCGAAACTGAGTATTGACACCTGGCAGAAACATATGGCAGCAATACAGAAGGAACCAATGTGGAGAAGAAGATGACTGGTCAGAGGAAGAACTAGAAACAATAGTGTATGACTAGTAAATGAGGTGATAGGAACAAAACATAAATAGAAAGGAATGAGAAAAGCATAGATAGTTCGCAGAGTAACTGAGGTACTGATTCCTTGCTGGACAGAAAGAGAACAGCTGAGGTATGCCAAGAGGGAAGTTATGCGGATGATAGTTGAAAAATTTTTCAAGTGGTTCAAATGGCTCTGTTCACTATGGGACTTAACTTCTGAGGTCATCATTCCCCTAGAACATAGAACTATTTAAACCTAACCAACCTAAAGACATCACACACATACGGCAGGATTCGAACCTGCGACCGTAGTGTTCGCGTGGAACCAGACTGTAGCGGCTAGAACCGCTCGGCCTCTCCGTCCGGCTCAGAGTGGTTCGTTTCACAGTCATACGTCTGTAAAAGGGAAGGAGATAAAAAATTAGTTCTATGCTTACGCTGAGACAAGACGCTGGACTTATACGACCTGGTATTGCATTTACGGAATGTTGTAGAATTGTGGAACATGTTTTATGCTCACCTGTTGTGACGCATTTGGAGAACGAAAATCTCCTTCATAAAAAACACAGATTCCGCAAACAGAAATCTTGCGGAATTCAGCTCGCTCTATTCCTCCACGAGATCCACAGCGCTGTAAATAGCAGGTCTCAGGTTGATACCGTGTTCCTAGGCACATGATACGTCACGCACAGTCATTTAGTGAAAATAAAATGCGAGCTTACCGAGTATCGGACCAGATTTGCCATTGGATTCAAGATTTCCTTTCAGAGAGAACACAGCACGTCGCTCTTAAGGGAACAAAATCGACAGATATAAAGATAATTCGAAGAGTATCTCAAGGAAGTGTGATAGGACATTTACGGTTTACAGTGAATTCAAATGATCTAGTAGAAAATATCGGAAGGTGCATAAAGCTAATCTCAGATGACGCTGTTGTCTGCATGAAGGTAGCAACGCCAGAAGACAATTACGACTTCCAAAAGGATCTGCAATGGATTCATGAATATGTAAATAAAAGTAATATACTGCGCATAAATAGTAGAAGAAATGCATTAATGTGCAACTACGCCATTGATCACAAATTGCGGGAAACAGTAACTACAGACTAAGAGTACAATCTAAGAGTAACCATACAGGGTGACCTTAAGAGAATGGCCACATAAAGCTAATAGTAGGGAAACCAGACTGAGATTTATAGGAAGAATCGTAAGGAAATGTAACTCATCTACTAAAGAAACGGCTTACAAAACACTTGTTCGACTGATTCCTGAGTATTGCTCATCACTCTGGGACCCATACCAGGTAGGATTACTAGAACAGATAGAGGTTCAAAGAAGAGCAGTGCTATTCCTAATAGGGTCATTTAGTTGGCGCGAAGACATTACAGTAATACTCAACACACTTCAGTGGCAGACGCTACGAGGATTTGCACCACAAAGTGATTTACAAATGAAATTCCGAGACAGTACATTCTGTGAAGAATCGGACAACATATTACTTCTTACCGTCTACTTGTGGGGAAATGACCACAATGAGAAAATTCCAGGTATTAGAGCCAATGCAATGGTTTACCGACATTCACTCTTCCTACGTGCTATTCGCCAATGCATCAGGCAAGTGGGAGCAGGTAGTGGTTCCAGGAGTATCCTCCGCCACACACTGGCAGATGGCTTGGGGAGTATTGATGTAGATGTATTTCTAGGTGATAGGTAATTGCTGTGTGAGGAGAGCTTTCGAGGAAACCAGTGACAGGGCGTGTGGAAATCACGCCACCTTGCTGGTCGCATCCAGCATAGCTGAGTATAATGTGGATTGATGTGATAAAAAACAAATTTTTCGCATACAGGGTGTTTCAAAATTACACCGACAAATTTCAAATGTATGTAAAGGCTGTCTTGAGAAACAAAATGAGGATAGGAATCGGTGTCCGGGAAAGTCATCCAACGACGCCAAAGAGCGTCGAAGTTATATGATTGTACGCGAGCAGCCTGCGGGCAGAATGTCTCGCTAAGTACCTGACAGCAGTCTGGACGTTAGAAGGCGGTGAATGCGGCCACGCCTCTCACACCAACACTATAGCGACGGCTAACACAGGAGTGTAACGACAAACAAATGCAGTAGAAAGACAGCGCTCAGTCATAGTTTGTCGACTGCTGGTCTGTCGCATCATGGAGTCTTTCAGCTAGGCCGAGCAACGCAACACGTACAGAGTCGGGCAGAAAGACCTCCCATATTTCAACAGGTAGACAAACAAAGAAAGAAAGATACGTAGAAAATAGTTTTATTTGTGAACAACTAATACTACATCAATTTACCTTAGCTGGTTTTAAAAATTGTGTCTGGCAAATAGCTTTCCCCATTGTTGACTCATTGGCGAAGCCTTTTCCTGAAGTTTTTCATAGTTCTTCGAGTAATTTCCAGTGAAATGACACTCACTGCCTGGATGATTGCATCCTTAAGTGTCTGCAAGGTTGTGGGGCGATATTTGTACACATAGTTGTCCCCAAAGGAAAAAATCAGAAGGTGATTAATCGGGTGCCCTTGGTGGCCAGGCGCTTTCTCCTCGCGCAGATAGAAGACGTCCAGGAAACAAATTTCTGAAAATTTCTGGAGAACGTCAAGAGGTGTGAGCTGTTGCTCCATTTGGTTGGAGTCAGACTTCTCTCTCTTTATGGTCCCCAACGAACTGGTTTAACTTAGGTCGGAAGAAGGTCTCTGTCATGTGATAGTAGCGATCTGAATTAACGGTTACGCCATTTTCTTCGAAAAAATACGGGCTCTGCACTAAAAATTTAGCAACGACGCACAAAACAGTCACAAATGGCAGTGAAGTGGTCGGTAGTGAACTTTCTGAGGGTTTGCCGGCCGGGGTGGCCGAGCGGTTCAAGGCGCTACAGTCTGGAACCGCGCGACCGCTGCGATCGCAGGTTCGAATCCTGCCTCGGGCATGGATGTGTGTGATGTCCTTAGGTTAGTTAGGTTTAAGTAGTTCTGAGTTCTAGGGGACTGATGACCTCAAAAGTTAAGTCCCATAGTGCTCAGAGTCATTTGAACCATTTTTTTTCTGAGGGTTTTCTCCTGCCCGGTAGCAGAAAGTTTGTTTACTTACACTACCTGACAATTGGAAGTGGGCCTTATGAGAAGAAATCAAAACTGGACCAGAGGGAATTTTCTGAGGAATTTCTTCACATACAGCTCTGCTCATTTAAATATCCCTAATACTTAATTCTTGTATAACCATCATTTTGTAGGGGAGCATGTGAAGATCCCCGTGCAGGATTCTTCGTACGCTCCAGTCTGACAGTTCCAGGACATTAATTAACTTTTCATGACTGGGATTCACAGTCATGTGAAATTCCTTGAAAGACATCATGTTTACGCTAGTGACTGTTAAACTTTTTATTTCCACTGTTGAAATTTCGGCCTTTGGCCATTATCAAGTGCAAATGTTTTGGCTTTAAGCCATGTCTACTTCATACAAGCTCACACATGGCTTAAAGCCAAAACATCTGCACTTGATAATGGCCTAAGGCCGAAATTGCAATAGTGTAAATAAAAAGTTTATTAGTCACTGGCGTAAACATGATGTTTTTCAATTCCAGGATAACTGCAATTTTAAGTTCAAAAATGTGTGTGAATTCTTAAGGGACCAAACTGCTGACGTCATCGATCCCTAGACTTACACACTACTTAAACTAACTTATGGTCAGAACAACACACACACCCATGCCCCAGGGAGGACTCGAACCTGCGGCGGGAGGGGCCGCGCAATCTGTGACATGGCGCCTCTAACCATGCGGCCACTCCGCGCGGCCATTTTTAAGTGCTGAACGCTTTGGCGAGTGCTGGACGGACGCTCTCACGCGTGCCACATTTTCGTGCGTTGTTACAGTTCGAGGTCGGCCAGCAGATTTTCTTCCCAGTGCAGAACCTGATGACGTAAAGTCTGATACCCAAAATCGAATAGTTTTTCTATCAGGATATAACCATGTCCATCAAGTTCGAACAGGATGCAAACTGCAAGCTGAGTAGTGTTTACAGCACCATCATTACGAATATGCTATTCCACACGCTCACCTAGCTAAGCCACGGTGCCTACTGAAGGTGGCACATAAACCGCTATCGATCGATATCTCCCCCGCATCAGTATCTTTACCACAACTCACACAGAGCCCTCTTCAAATATGAGAAGCGTTTTTTTGGACCCTGTGTTTCACGCATTGTGAGGCGAGAGGCAGTGGGCAAGCAGAGTTTCGCATCTATGAGCAACGATATCCCAATAGACGTCAGCCGCATCACTCCAAGTTTGGCGGCCATCCATCGGGTTCTGGGCGAAGCGAATGATTTCGCTGGCCATTGACATGACAGAGACTGGGCGCGAAGCGTACGCACGCCACGATTTGTAGAGGACGTGCTAGAGAGTCTGGACGCAGACCGAGCCGTAAACGTCCACGCCTTGGCACACGCAATGCGAAGTCTAATTCAGCGGATGCTGCCTGAGGAGAAAAAAATGGTTCAAATGGCTCTGAGCACTACGGGACTTAACAGCTGCGGTCATCAGTCCCCTAGAACTTAGAACTACTTAAACCTAACTAACCTAAGGACATCACACTCATCCACGCCCGAGGCAGGATTCGAACCTGCGACCGTAGCAGTCGCGCGGTTCCGGACTGAGCGCCTAGAACCGCGAGACCACCGCGGCCGGCGTGCCTGAGGAGAGAAGGCATCCATTCCATCTGCACAAGACATAGGTGGTACTGACCCACGGTTTTGCTCCGCCTGTGGACAGTGCTTCCTGCGGCGTTGCTCCAGTCGTATTGCGCTGTGTACGTGTTGTTCACAGACGATGCCCCCTTCGACCGTAAGAACCTGTTCAATGCAGGCAATTGCCAAGTGTCGTCCTAGGTGGACCCCCAGGCTACCACGAACGAGGTCGGCAGCAAAACTTTGTCCGCAGCTCGTGGTCTAGTGGCTAGCGTTGCTGCGTCTGATCACAGGGTCCCGGACTCGATTCCCGGCGGGGTTGGGGTTTTCTTTGCCCGGGGACTGGGTGTTTGTGCTGTTCTCATCATTTCATCATCATCAACATCATTCGTGACAGTGTCTAGATTGGACTGTTTAAAAATTGGACTGTGTAAAAGTTGGGACTTTGTAGGGACGCTGACGACCGCGCAGTTGAGCGCCCCGCAAACCAAACATCATCGTCATCATAATCAGGAAAAGTTTGCCGTCGACGTGTGGACTGGCATGGTCCACCAGTATTTAATTGGCTCCTACATGCTTCCCCCTCCACTCACAAGCCACAGTTATGCAACATTCATACGAGAAGTGCCGCCGGAATTACTGGAGGAGGTGCCATTTGCAGTCCGTCGACGTATGTGATTCCAGCGCGACAGGCACCCACACACTTCAGTCGAGCTGCCAGAACCCAGATCGCACAGATGTTTGGGGATCGCTGGTTTCGTCGAGGTGGTACTGTAACGTCGGTCGTCTGACTTCAACCCGCCGGACTTCTTACTGTGGGGCCATCTGAAGGATGTAGTGTATAAACCCTCGGTGCAGTCAGCGAAAGATCTATTTATCCATTTCATGAAGATTGAGCCCTGATTTTAAGCTCATATTCTGGTTACATCTCTCAACGAACGTCGATGAGCTGTACCTTGTCAGAAGCGTAGGAATATCTATTTTCATTTAGTATATGAATGTTACATTTTAGTTGAAATGAGAGTGACATACGAGGTGATATTTCAGAGGAAGGGTGCTTTTTCAGTAATTTTTTGGTGAATGCCAACTTTGAGAATTCACAGAAGTCAGACCACTAGAAAAAAAATTTCCTTTGCAGAGTTTAAAGGTACGATCTTTTTCTATTTGCTGGCGGATTTTCGTTTTTTCTGATTAGTAGTTTCATCGCTATAATATCAAGCGCAAGGCGCTGCGTTTGAGCTTACCGTTGTAGCTGTTGCGGCGGAGAAATCTCCGGAGTAAAGCTTCAAATTTTATTTGTTACATCGCATGAACGTCCCCCGCACTTGTCAGTTAGGAGTTTGTAGACCAGTTGCGTTAGTAGCTGCAATATATGCGTGACTGTGGTGGTGCGTAGTTGTCATACCAGCGTACTGCCATTATTGTAATGCGCAAAGGGCTTATTCACTGGCGAGGAATGACACCTTTGTAGTCTCATTCCAATCCAACATTGCCGCGTTAAGTTGTTGCAAGCAGTGTGGAAGAATAAGAGAAATTGTAAGTGAACCCATGAAATACAAGCTGCTCTCAATAAATGAACAATTAAATGCTGCCGGCCGGTGTGGCCCAGCGATTCTAGGCTCTTCAGTCTGGAACCGCGCGACCTCTACGGTCGCAGGTTCGAATCCTGCCTCGGACATGGATGTGTGTCATGTCCTTAGGTTAGTTAGGTTTAAGTAGTTCTAAGTTCTAGGGGACTGATGACCTCAGATGTTAAGTCCCACAGTGCTCAGAGCCATTTGAACCATTTTTGAATTAAATGCATTGTGCGTTTAACAACATATGAAAAAATAGATTAGCTCAAATAAATTGCAGGAAAGAATGATGAATGAAATAAAACATACCTCAATCGCTTTCTCAGTTGACTGTGATATCGTTGCTGATACTGCAGTCACCTACTTGGATCGGCAACGTTTCTGTCGGTATGTTAAGACAGTGGGCTCTTTGCGAACAACTGTTTTCAAGTTAAAACTTCCGGGCTGAGAGGCCGTGGTCGATGTATAAAGTTTCCACCTATCGTTTCGTCTCCATCTGCGGGGGACATCTTCTGAGGTCGTCCGGCTACTGCCACTGAGGCTCCAGATACTCTCGCATTTATAGAGTGCATAGAGGGCAGTGTGGACAACTATATATTGAAACAACGAAAAGAAATGTAAACACCCGCTTAGCCGAACGTAAAAGAAACTGTCGCTTAGATCACATCGAAAAATCGGCCGTAGCTGAGCATTTTTTTCGAGATGGGAACCACGAAATTAAATTTAATGAGACAAGCATTCTAGCACGAACTTCCCATTATCATGCGCGTGTGTATAGAGAAGCAATAGAGATTCACAAACACCATAATAATTTTAATAGAAAAGAGGAAGTTTTAAAATTGGACAAGATATGGATGTCGACGTTGCGCCAGCAGAATGACAATCGATTACTCTTAATCGAGAATGATGACGCCTTCCAAAGATAGGCATACCGTCGGCAACACGTTGCGAATGGTGGTACTATCTATGCGCTCAATGAATGCGAGAGTACCTGGAGCCTCAGCAGCTGTAGCCGGACGACATCAGAAGATGTCTCCCGCAGATGGAGACGAAACATTAGGTGGAAATTTTATACATCGACCACAGCCTCTTAGCCCGGAAGTTTTATCTGAAGACAACACCGGCTGTGAAAGCCTACATTGTATGAACTGTTTTCAAGTTTATGTACGTGGCTCACTGAATTCTCCCAGACACTTTGGGTTACACTTTCCAGAGTGGAGCGAAAAAACTGTATAATGTCGCTTATCTTAAAATTCTTGTTCTCCTTTGCTATTTGTTCTTGACAAATGCCCAAATAACTTCAATGGCTTAGATTCGCAGTGCGCCACGGGCAACCACTGAAGTTTTGTTTTCTTGTGATTTGAAATGCTGCCACGAGTGCTGTAGTGGGCCAGCTTAAATTAAATTTTCATGTGATGTGGCATTACATTGAATCTCTGCGTTATTTCCTGCCATCCATCCAATAATAGGGTACTTTGTCCATTAAAATGGCTCTGAGCACTATGGGACTTAACATCTGAGGGCATCAGTCCCCTAGATTTTAGAACTATTTAAACCTAAAAAACCTAAGGACATCACACACATCCATGCCCGAGGCAGGATTCGAACCTGCGACCGTAGCAGTCGCGCGGTTCCTGACTGAAGCGCCTAGAACCGCTCGGCCACTGAGACCGGCTTTCTCCATAACATATGTAGTTTCATTATCGTGTGATATGGAGCTTGATCTAACTCAGTCGCTGATCGATTTGATAATCATTCGAAACCAGTCCTAAACCACTCTTCTTAGTATCTGGCATTCATCTCAGAATGACAATCTGCACTTCCTTTTCGCCCAAAAAACAAAAGATAGCATTTTGCACAATGTGGCACATTTCAATCCTTTATTCCAGAACCGGACAGTGTTTGAATTAATGCGTTGTTGGCATTCCACTCTTGAAAACTTCCTTTTTGTCACATAAGGCATCTTTTGTTCCTGCCATCCAAATTTTCTGGAATGATTTACACCTTATCAACTTTCATGAGCGTGTCCATCCAGTATTTCGTAAAAACTAATCTTTTTTTCCTGCCACTCAATTATTTTCCATCAGCACAGGTTTTTTTATTGAACTTTTTGTATCTGAAGCCCAACTTGCGAAAGCAAAACGGTTGTTTCATTCATTTGAGGAAAATCTTAGACTTCAATCTTTAACTTTTCCGATGCGGCTGCCACAGTTGGAAATTGCTTTTCCAAGTAGAAGTCGTTGATTTTCCTTCATACGATTCTCTGAGTAAACTCGTCCAACGCAAACTTTTTATGCCTGCCAGAACTCCTTTTTTTGGTGATACAGCACACAAAGTTTCCTTATAATCTCTAGCAATTCGCTCTACTGTACTTTCAGTAAAACAGAAACGTTCAAAAGTTCTCTTTACGGACTGCGGTACGGAAAAGCTCACGCCATGTTGTTTTTCGTCCTCAGTGTGAGCACTCGCACTGATCACCCTAGATTTTTCACAACTCTGTAAATGATGAATGATTTCATAAAAGTACAAGGAAACCAATTATCTTACAAAGACTGCCTCACACGGTTCAACAACGAATAAGAGCACGAC
Organism: Schistocerca cancellata; assembly: GCF_023864275.1. NCBI lineage: Eukaryota > Metazoa > Arthropoda > Insecta > Orthoptera > Acrididae > Schistocerca > Schistocerca cancellata. The sequence continues at coordinate 352,318,652 of NC_064626.1, read as the reverse complement.
TGTTTCCGATCTGACGGAGAGCTTCGATGTAAAGCAACGTTGTCCAACCTTTTAGCGTACCTGGTCAAAATTGGAAGAAGATGAGAATTTTTGGGTCGCATATACTTAACGCTAACAATAACCGCTAATTAAAAAAAAAAAGAGAGGAAAGATACACGATCAGTTTTTTTTCTTTTAGTTGGCTGTAAGGCTGCAACTCTATGCATTCAATTTGAAGATCTTCTGACAAAGTATAAACATTGTTCGTAAAAGGCATCGCATAAATAGAAGTATTTTGATTACTTTTTCGAAAAATCCTGAAATTGATTTCCAAATTCTGGCATCAAATCGAAAAGTATGGCTGCGTATTTCATCACGTCTTGAGGATTATAATTGGCTAACGTGTTGAAATGAAAATAAAAGTTTGAATTTACTTGTGCTTGCGATAATTTTAGTTTCTTCTGGAACGCGTTTATTGTTTAAACATTGGTTTATACCTTGAGGACGCCGCTTAAGTCACCTTAATGAGCAATCAAATCTACCAAAAATCCTAAATCTGCCACTCAGTTGGCATCGTCAAGTACTAGAACAGATTTTGCTTTAGATATCGTGAACGATTTGATTTCAATAATTATTCTATAAAACCTTTGTAATATATGGCATTGACTGAGCCATCTTATATCTGCACAATATACACTATCACCATACTCAGCATTTAAAGGTCAGAGAAATTCTTCCTCATTCCTTCCACACGATGCTCTTCTCTCATTGGTCCATCCCGTTCTTAACACTGCCGCCTGTGCTATCCTTGAACCCCCAGAGTCTACCTTTTTTTTTAATAACAGACGATGATTCAGTTACCTTATCCGTAAAATACACGTTTCGTCACGACGATTTGCATAGTGCGATCTATTTTTAGAGCTTTTCCGCATACATTTTCTTGGTGCATAATACAGTACAATGGTGTTTCTTGAAACGAGAGTTTCCGTCAGGGGGGCGCTACCCGTAACTACGCCAGATATTGGCAAGAGACAAAGAAAACAGTTTTAACATTTTTTTCACTGCATCATATAAATTTCTGGGTGTTCTCGTGTCCTTTAATGGCACTAACGAAGCCATTTCTGCAGTAACATAATATTCCTCATTCATACCTCTAATAAATATGGCCTGTTATTAAAAAAAGGTAGACTCTGGGGGTTCAAGTATAGCACAGGCGGCAATGTTAAGAACGGCATGGACCAATGAGAGAAGAGCATCGTGTGGAAGGTGTTTCAGACATAAATTACTCAATGTATCATAACTTTATTTAAACCGAAATTTATAGAATTATATTCTTGTTTACCGATCGTGAGATAGATGCTCACTTCTTGAGGCTCATTGATACTTGCTTTGGGCCGCTTGCAGTCCTCGTGTTGGACACCCCTTATGTAAACACTGCAACAACGAACAATGAGGGGGAAATACTTTTCAGAGGTCCGGCAACGTAGCATATGCGAGCATGCAGCCCACAGAGACGCAAATGCAAATAACTCAAACACGTGATATTAGCTCTTATGTAGATTTATGAGTATAAAAATATAAAACATGTCTTGTCAATACGTACCACCATTAGGCGAACTGCGGTAATCTACATCCATCATTATTACAAAACGACTTAATGGAACAGCAACGAAAATTCACTTGTAAGTAGAGAATGGTTGTGTCTTTAAACTGCGTAAAGGAATGTTTTCTCCTAATTCTTGTTTGACTTCATAACTCTTAAAAGTTGACACTCACCAAAAAACATTAGAAAAAACCGCTTTGTCTTAAGTATTACCGCAATGTCACCCATGTTTCAGATAGAATGTAACACTCATACGCCAAATAAAAGTAGGTATCTCCTCAAATCCGACAAGGCACAAGACACTGATGTTCGTCATATGGTGTAACCAGAATATGAGCTAGAAGTCAGGGGTCAATCTTTATGACATGGATACTGTAGAAGGGAGGTAACACGCGCTGTTCACGGTATCTTTGAGCGAGTGCGACAGTTAATGATGCGCTGATGTCAGGTATGCTACTACGCTCGAGGCAAGCATTTTGAGCACCTACTATAACTAGTAGTGAAAACATTGTTGCACGGTGTGCCAGTGATCCGACAAACGCATTTAAACAACTGAGAAAACAGTCTCGATCGCAATGAAACATTCAGCTTTTTACATTTGTTTTAAATGTTGTTTACTTTTTACAAGGTATTTTTCTGTACCAACGGAAGGGGTATATTTCTTCGATGCTGTTGGCTGATGCCTGCCAGTGTCCACACGTATGGTTCCTCGACGTTTCCTTGTATTCATGGTTCCTGTCCTTTAAAAACAATAAAGGCTCCTACATCTCGGACTGTCTGCCGCGATTCATGTAATGCGACCGATAGCCGCACATTTCAGCGAAGCGGACGGCCATGTCTGCTGCCTAGGCCGACGTTCACCCCGTAATTTCCACGCTGTCGTTCTCTGTTTGTTAAATACTGTATGCTATATCACAAAACATCGGAGACTGTGTAGAGGGTTCCGTGGGACAGTACACTGCGGGCAGGAGCCCGTGTCCGACACCGTCGGCCACCACGATGACAAAGCACCGCATTCGTAGCAGACAAGGCATGATTATGCAGCAACTGGCTCCATCTGCTCCACTGGCGATCGTGACAGCGAATATAAAAACCTGCTCCCGGTAGGAAGTCCTAGCGGCAAGCGCCGGCGCCCATGTTTTCGACACTCTGTAGCGTCGTTGGATGACGTCATCAGACACGGGTTCCTATCCTTATTTTGTACCTCAGGACATGTTCTGCATCTCCTCAAAGTTTGTCGGTGTACTTTTGAAACACCTTTTATATCGTACGCCAGCATTCATAGCTAGCTCGTGTTAAGCTATAGGCTATTACACGTAGTAAAGATTTGGTAGGACTAAACACTGGGCTTACAGGCGGAAATATTTCCCTATATTTACAGATTAGATGTAGGCGGGAAGGAGGATTTCTGCATGGTTAACCGGTTTGTTCTTTTCCAATTTGATGCTCATCCAAGTTTACGCCGAGGTCTGTTAAGAGTTTTTCGAAGCAGTATCATAAAAAGTATTGAAGGAACTGTTTCACGGAAATGTCCGCTGCTCAACTTTCGGTGAGATTTGAGGAGAGTGTGGACTCATTAGCGTTTAGTTTAACACTCGCGGTTTTGTGCCCAGCGTGATACAGTCAACGACATGTCATTTCCCGTTGTTTTATTATAAAAAGTCGTGCTAACATCTATGCGTATTTCACTTCAATGTGGGCCTAGAGGCATAATTTCCACTGGAGAACTGTGCGAATTGGTGCAGTGATGAAGACTTTGGACTCGCGTTCGAGAGGGACCAGGTTTCACTTTCACGCCCATCCATCTAGATTTAGGGTTTACGTCGTTCTTCTGAACCGAGTAAGTTAAATGTCGGTGTGGTTTCTTTGCGAAGAACAAAGTGGATTTTCTTCCTCTATTCTGTCCAAGATTTTGCTCTAAGGGCGAGACGTTTAACTCTGATATCTCTTATTCTTCATAGCACTTAGGTGATGAATAAAATCATCTCGCTCTTCCAGTTATTCAAAGTTCTCAGACGAGTCCTCCTCTCAGTTACCATTTGACAATAGCCAAGAAGCATTCGAAAGGAAAAAAAATGGTTCAAATGGCTCTAAGCACTATGGGACTTAACATCTGAGGTCATCAGTCCCCCAGATTAGAACTACTTAAACGTAACTAACCGAAGGACATCACACACATCCATGCCCGAGGCAGGATTCGAACCTGCGACATAGCAGCAGCGCAGTTCCCGACTGAAGAGCGTAGAACCGCTCGGTCACAGCGCCCGGCTGCTCGAAAGGAAGCTCGTGAAAATGTATACAGGGTGATTCCGTGATGATGTTACAAACTTTCATGGATGATTAAAAAGCATATCTGTATCAATATGAGGTAAGCGATCCTGGCCTGTAAACGAGAGAGTCGAAAGTTATAAGCGAAAATCATTCTGAAACCTCTCACAGTGAAATACACGTGCATGTATTCTTGTTGCGAAGATTGTAGCGTAGGCAACTTTCAGAGACAAACAATGCAAAAAATACCTGGTAAAATGGATTCTAAAATGCTTAATTTGAGAGCTATGAGCACTTGTTCATCCTCGCTACGGTGAAACACACCTCTTCTACCGGACAACTGACCATAACTCTTAACGTACGCATTTTAGAGCTCATATTTACTGGACATTATTCTCTTATTTTTGCCCATAGTAGCTCCCGCAAAAATGTGGAAACCAAAGAGCTTGCAGTAGAAGAGATGTCTTTCGCAGTATCGAAGATGAAGAAGTGCTCATAGCTCTTAAGGTAGGCATTTTAAAGGCCACGTTTACGAGGTGATTTTTCTTTTTTTGTCCGTATTACCGCTTCTGTAAATTGTCTACACTGCAATCTTAGCAACAACAGTACCGCTACACGTATATCACTGTCAGAGGTATTAGAAGGATTTCCGCTCCTAACTTTCGACTCGATCGTTTCCAGATCAGGGTCTCTTACGTCAAATTGATACGTTTACCCTTCTCTATCATCCCTGAGAGTTTGTAACATCATCACGGAATCAACCTCTACACGTATCCATGCATGTAAATTATCTTTCTAAAACTGCCAAGAGGCAGCTTTGATTTCAGAACTAATTAATCCAATATGACATGAAAATACCTTCTGAATTGCCAATTAGCGCACTGACGTTGAGCAATTGAGAAGGAAGCGGGGCAGCCGGCCGGTGTGGCCGTGCGGTTCTAAGCGCTTCAGTTTGGAACCGCGTGACCGCTACGGTCGGAGGTTCGAATCCTGCCTCGGGCATGGATGTGTGTGATGTCCTTAGATTAGTTAGGTTTAAGTAGTTCTAAGTTCTAGGGGACTGATGACCTCAGTAGTTAAGTCCCGTAGTGCTCAGAGCCATTTGATTTGAAGAAAGCGGGGCAAGCGTTCAGCAGTACGAAGATTTCAGGTGGTTTCAAACAGTGCCGCGTGTGCTCTATTGTGCCAGTTTGGAAACAACCACACACTATAGGAGATCACTGCTACTAGAACCCGGTTTCTCTGAAAACATGGTTCAAATGATTCGAATGGCTCTGAGCACTATGCGACTTAACTTCTGAGGTCATCAGTCGCCTAGAACTTAGAACTAATTAAACCTAACTAACCTAAGGCCATCACACACATCCATGCCCGAGGCAGGATTCGAACCTGCGACCGGATCTGAAAACATCAACTGTCAAAGAGCTTCTGTAGCTGTTGAGGTCCCAGTACCGAAATCTGCACTGGAGTTGTTGCGCTACCGAGTAGCGCTTCGGTCGCCATGCCGGTGACTCGCTGTGACGTAACGACGGCGATCTGCAACCTTTCGGCTCGGCGGAATTCCCCAGGTCAGCTGCGGCGACGAATCGTGGAAAGGAGTGAGGTGGACGTCAGAGCCGGCTGTAGGCGCAGCAGGTGGGTCAGTGAGAACTGGACGGCGCCAGCGCACGGATGGCGGCCTTGGTCGGCTTGCTGGTCACCGCACTCGGCGTGCTGGCCGCCGCCTCGCCACACCCACCTGCTGAACAAAGAGGTCGCACCGGCCAGTCTGGCCCTGCATCTCTGGATGACACAGTAAGTCTTCACTACTGCTGCATACCGCTACCGTTTGCTTGATGCTCACTGAAGATGACGCCTGTTCTGTCAGCGTCCAATTGATCATATTCGTCTACGGACAACTTAATAGTAGAGTATTTCATTCACCAATGTACCGGGTGATCAAAAAGTCAGTATAAATTTGAAAACTTAATAAACCACGGAATAATATAGACAGAGAGGTAAAAATTGACACACATGCTTGGAATGACTTGGGGTTTTATTAGAACAAAAAAAAGACAAAGTTCACAAAATTTCCGACAGATGGCGCTGGACAGCAAAACGTCAGTGACTGCGCATGACAATTGTGTATAAAAGGAGCTGTAATGAGAGAGAGAAATCCTCCTCCTCCTCTCTTGGCAGGTCCCCGGACTCGCACACGCATAGTGAACATTCGCGCGCCGGAGATCATCGCCATCAGTATCTCGTGTGTGTGCTTCGTTTTGTGTTTCGTGCAGTTACGACTCCACTGTTCACATGTGCCATCGCCGTTCTCCGTGTTTTGTGCGCCGTGTCCACAAGTGTTAGTGTTTTTATCGTCCAACGTGAACGGCTTCATGTTTATTGTTTTTTTTTGTATCTCCATTTTTTGCCGGCCGTTTTTTGTATTGTCTGTATCACCTCTATGTCATGTTATTGTTTCCACTTAAGGCTGAAGAGCAGCGTACTGTGCTGCTGCCAGCCCGCCTGTATAGGTGATTAAAATTACAATAAAGGAAAAAAAAAAGAGAGAGAATCAGATGCGCCAGCAGTCGCAGCATGTTGACGTTACTTGAAAAGGCGCTTTTTGTGAAGCTGTATTATCAGAATGGGGAATGTGCTAGTTCAGCGTTACGATCCTATCGCCATAGGAAGGGGATTCGAACGGGTAAATATCCGTTGACAAACGCAGCTGTGGCGAGAATGATTTCGAAGTTCGAAGCCACGGGTTGTTTAGACGATAGACGCCCGTAGTGGCCGACCGAGCACAAGGCGAAATGCTGCTGAGACAGTTCAGGAAGAAATGGAGACAGTAGCGGGTTCGTCTATGCACGGGGAAGTCAGCACTCGTGCAGTCGCACGTCGCACCGGCATTCCATATGCTAGTTTGGTTGGCACTTAGGCGTACCCTCCGATGCTATCCGTACAAAATCCATCGGCACCATGAACTGTTACCTGGCGATTTAGTGAAGCGGACGGCATTCGCGGTGTGGGCGTTTCAAAAGATGGCGGAAGATGACGATTGGTTGAGTAACGTGTTGTGGACCGACGAAGCTCATTTCACGCTCCGAGGGTCTGTCAACGCCAACAACTACAGAATTTGGGCTACAGAAAATCCTAGAACTGTCGTGGAAACTCCATTGCACGACGAGAAAGTCACGGTATGGGCTGGATTTACCACATCTACCGTTATCGGGCCTTTTTTCTTCGAGGAAATGCGTGATTCTGGTTTTGTAACTGCTACGGTGACGGGTGAGAGGTACGCCGATATGTTACAGAATCGCATCATCCCCAGCCTGGCTGATAAACACCTGCTGGAACGTACGATGTTTATGCAGGATGGCGCTCCACCCCATATTGCTAGACGCGTGAAAGATCTCTTGCGCGCGTCGTTTGGTGATGATCGTGTGCTCAGCCGCCACTTTCGTCATGCTTGGCCTCCCAGGTCCCCAGACCTCAGTCCGTGCGATTATTGACTTTGGGATTACCTGTAGTCGCAAGTGTATCGTGATCGACCGACATCCTTAGGGATGCTGAAAGACAACATCCGACGCCAATGCCTCACCGTAACTCTGGACAAGCTTTACAGTGCTGTTTACAACATTGTTCCTCGACTAAAGCTATTGTTGAGGAATGATGATGGACATATTGAACATTTCCTGTAAAGAACATCATCTTTGCTTTGTCTTACTTTGTTATGCTAATTATTGCTATTCTGATCAGATGAAGCGCCACCTGTCGGACATTTTTTGAACTTTTGTATTTTTTGGTTGTAATGAAACCCCATGTCTTTCCAAGCATGTGTGTCAATTTGTACCTCTCTATCTACATTATTCCGTGATTTATTCAGTTTTCAAATTTATACTGACTTTTTGATCACACAGTACATTTCGAAGCACAGATTTATCTTCAGGCGTGACGCTCGTATATATGTACTCTGGTTCGCGTGGCTGTATCGTGAGTAATTCTGTTGTAAAAGTGGACACTGAAACCGAGTCAGATCGGATTACATAAATGTAGTGACAAGCGCTACTACATCAAAATTGAATCCCTACGTGCAAACAACGCAATGGAAAATTTCAACGCTTTGAGACAGGTATGTAGGAAGAGTGTAGTGATCTTAGTACAGTACCACGTAGGTCTATTCGTTTCCATGAAGGTCGAATAAGCGCTGAGGTCAATCCACGAGGTAGACGACAATCAACTGCAACAGACTACACCTCCAGAGTTAATGAGATTGTAAGAGAAGATCGACTAAAAACATGTGGGGTAATTGCATATGAGGTCAAAATGTCTGTCACTTCAATCTATAGAATCATACAATGATTTTATCTTGGAACTCTTCCATGTGGTCCGTGTTTGCATAGAAAACAGTAATAACAGAAACACGCGAACAGCAAGGTGGCGTAATATTCTGCATCAGAAACAAAGTGCGGAAGTTTTGTTTTTCTGTGTATAAAACCAGCCACATACCATCCAACTAACATGACATGATACTCGCTAAGTAAAAAAAATGGCAACAGAAAAAAAAGCGCACAGAAAATATGTCGCAAACAGCGACAATAATTGCTTAAAACATGCTGTAACATACAATAAATAAGATTAAAAAACCCCACTGATGATGGTGATATCTGTCGCCGAAACTAGTTTGGGAGAATAAAGGCATAAACGAATAACAAGGTGTTTTGCATCAAGGCGGACTCAATTTCTGATATTACTGTATAGAATCATAATTTACAAGTTAAAGATGAGGAAAATTGCTGCCGGATGGATTCCGCATGATCTGAGTGAAAAGCAGAAAGTATGTCGCAAAATACTCCTAGACAAATTGCTTCAAGGACGGATTCTGCAAAGAATTGTTGCTGTTACTGAAACCTGGATACGAGATTTGGACCCAGGACCGAACTCTCAGACATCGCAATGGAAAAGTTTCGACTTCACGGCCGAAAACATTCCTCCAACAACAATCAGAGGTGAAACTGATGATGACCTGTGCATATGACATAGGTACAAATAGAGTTCTTCAGTGCTCTGTAAAAAGTGCGTACTGCAGATTGTTTCTGCAAAATGTTTTGCGTCCGGAAATTCATCAATGAAGGCGTGCCATGCTTGCGGCTGGTGTCCTCAATTTGCGCGATAGTGGAAGACTGCTTATTGCGCCACCAGTGATAGAAACGCTCAACAATTATGGATGGGTAATATTTCTCCACCCACCTTACAGTCCTAGTTCAAAAATGGTTCAAATGGCTCTGAGCACTATGGGACTTAACATCTATGGTCATCAGTCCCCTAGAACCTAGAACTACTTAAACCTAACTAACCTAAGGACATCACACAACACCCAGTCATCACGAGGCAGAGAAAATCCCTGACCCCGCCGGGAATCGAACCCGGGAACCCGGGCGTGGGAAGCGAGAAAGCTACCGCACGACCACGAGCTGCGGACCACACAGTCCTAGTATGTCCCCACCAGACCTATATTTGTTTCCCAAATTGAAGAAACAACTCACTGGAAAATATTTTGATACATTTGTTGAAGCTTCCAGTGAGGCAACCCGAGTAGTCAAACAAGTAAAAAATGAAGGTGCTCTGTCTGGAATACAGAAGTTGCTAAAACCTTTGGAAGCTGTCGTAAGCAAGTATAGAGATTATGTTGAAGGCGTGTAAAGATATTTTGTAAAGTAAATTATTTTCTTCAATTATGTCTTATAATGTGCAGAAGTTTTGAAACGACCTTCGTCGATACTTGAGAAGACATTATTATTAAGTTTCCATTCATTTCACAGTGTCATTATCCAAGAACAGCCAATACGGTTATCATGAAATTTTATTTTCTTTTCCCTCTTGTGAAAAGTATCATGTGACGATAAATCATATAGGTTTCGTTTGAGAGTAGTGTTCAATGCTCAAACGGAAGGAAGGAGTGTTGAGGTTTAACGGCCGTCGACTGTGAGGTTATTAGAGACGAATACTGTCTCGGATTTGAGGAAGGATTGTTAAGGAAGTCCGCCGTGAACATTTAAAAGGAACACTCCCGGGATTTATCTTAAACGATTAAGGGAAACAGCAGAAAACATAAACCGAGATGGTCAAATGTCGTTTATATTGCGTGTTACATCTCTTACATGTCTCCACCTCGCTCGATGCAAACTGCAGTCACTTTCAACGTAGTGATGGCCTTCCCTGAACTAATAAAGTTAATTAAAGAACAATGTCAGTAGCATTCACCATCCTTTTGCTAACATCGATTGTGTCTCGTCAGTCCGATAGCCAGTAATTTTTACTTTCGCAGTTCACTAGCCATTTTAGCACGATAATGTATAAAAGATCGACACTGTAAGAAGTTCAAAATGCATACATATTCTGATACAAACAACATGTTGTTCGAGGAGCGCTCCCTAACATCCTACACTACATTACTCGCGACATACGCACGATCCTAATACGCCACACCTGACTTCTCCTAGACAGCTCTTGACTCGTTGCGCTACCTCAGTGGCTGTGGCCAATACCGGACTCGCGAACCTGATATGTTTGACATTGTAAAAAGAATTCACACTTTTAGATACTTAGTCCACACGTAGACTCTTGTATGGCGTAAATTATCGTCCACATAGTACACCTTCCTGCAGGAAAACTCAGAAATAATGCCACTATGATGGGCCAAAAACAACGAAAGGAGAGAGAAAACTTTACGGATCTAGCAACACGCTATTAAGTGATTTTAGGTTTATTTCCCGAGATGTCGTGCTTTACAGCAATAAAAATCACCAGACGCTTCTTCTTTCTGTTAGCATTCTTACCTTTAGTTTATTGCGATTTTTCAACTCCTTCTTTAGTGTACTTGTATCGTACTCTCCGTGTATTTACTATATGCAACGAGCTCGATAACCTGTTTTACATATTCTAATCTTTCTCTTTGTCTTCATCTACTCCTCCATCCCTAGATAAGATAATGATTATTCATTTTGACACTAGAGCAGGAGTTTTGTTTTCGCCTTTGGATTGTCTGTTATTTTAAACGCAATTCGGTTTATTCACGATTTTCCTTTCAGCGCCGCAGTCTGACGTACAGCTCTAATTGTAACCAAACATATCGTTAAAACAGTTACTTGCAGAGTTTTCAAACTGAAGATCTCTACAGTAACTGCACACGTAATCCAAAATAACAAACGCATCGTTTGGAAGACAGTGAAGAAACTTATGTGAAAACTGGAGACTAGAAACGCTATCGTTTCGACACGTATAAAGCGTTATGAGCTTGAAAACTGAAGAAAATTAAGATGAGGTGTGTGTGTGTGTGTGTGTGTGTGTGTGTGAGAGAGAGAGAGAGAGAGAGAGAGAGAGAGAGAGAGAGACAGAGAGAGAGAGAGAGAGAGAGAGGGAGAGAGAGACGAAGGGAAGACTAGGCTGACATTGTTGTGGATGTGAAGTTCGATGAATGTGAAAAAACATCGTGGTGACATCAACTTTTTTGAGAATTACAACCAGCCCAGCAACAATCCCCATTGTACAGGTGAATATGTCTAGTTCAAACACCGATACCGATGATAAAGAGGCAATACAGGGTGACACGAGAATAATTATACGCACTTCGTGCGTGTAATGTAAGCATCAAAGTAAGAGTGAAATGTTAAATAAAGTTTTGTCTGAAATTGCTTTATTTACGAGATATGCAGGAGAGAAGGGCTCACAAGTGCAACACAAACAACAGAAAATTTATTCTTCTCAGAAAGCAACAACACGAAGGGACCCGAAATTCAACACAACTATGTGCTGTAATTTGGCAATTTGTGGTAAGCTCCTACAGGACCAAACTGCTGATGTCATCAGTCCCTAGGCTTACACAAAACTTAATCTAACTTATGCTAAGGGCAACATACACACCTATGACCGAGGGAGGACTCGAACCTCGGACGGGGGGAGCCGCGCGAACCATGACAATGCGCCCCTGACCACGCTGCTACCCCGTGCAGCATATGTGCTGTATGTTTACCCCAGAACATCTTCAGAAAGATGTCCATGTAGACGAAGACAGTGACGTGCTCGACGTCTTATCGCTCCGAAATGTTGCGGAGTCTGTTCATCTCATTCTGCGCAGCTGCACAACAAGTTTCAGGTCGCTGCTTTAGTTGTGCTACATTGTTCATTTTTTCAGTTGCAGCACCATACACGAGCAGTTTCAGACGGACCAAGAAGTAGATGTCCAGGGGGTTAAGATTCGGAGATATGGAGGATCAAGCAACTGGTCCTGCACGACATATTCACTTATCGGAGTAAGCAATATTGAGATATGAAACTTCCTGACAGATTAAAACTGTGTGCCAGACCGAGACTCGAACTCGGGACACACTCCGCACAGTGCACACTCCGCTGCAGAGTGAAAATTTCATTCTGGAAACTCCTCCCAGGTTGTGGCAAAGTCATGTCTCTGCAATATCCTTTCTTACAGGAGTGCTAGTTTTGCAAGTTTCGCAGGAGAGCTTTTGTGAAGTTTGGAAGGTAGGAGACAAGGTACTGGCGGAAGTAAAGCTGTGAGGAGCGGTCCTGAGTTGTGCTTGGGTAGCTCATGTTGCAGAGCACTTGCCCGCGCAAGGCAAAGGTCCCGAGTTCGAGTCTCGGTGTGGTTCAAAGTTTTAATCTGCCAGGAAGTTTCATATCAGCGCACACACCGCTGCAGAGTGAAAATTTCATTCTGGGAATACTGAGGTACTTTTGTATTGTTGAATTACTGGTAGCTGGGATCTTGCAACGTTGGCGAGTATCGGGGCTCCTTAGCTATATGGCTGCCAAGGAGGGGAGGAATCACTCCAGATGTGGAACGGGTACTTCAGGATGATACGAAGAGGACAGGGTGCAGCTAACTGCAGGCGGCGATTCATGTCGATACTAACGATGTATATCGCATGAAAACGGAAGAGATTCTCTCTGTACATGATTGTTTGACACTTCACCAGTGAACAGCTTTTTTTAAAAAAAAATACAAGTGTTAAAACTATTAAAATGAAACTGAATGCAATGTCCAATGATCCACTGTAGCTGTTTTTATTCAGGTCACTTACACACCCACACAAACGGTTTCGCTACTTTTCAGTTGCATCTTGAGGTCCAAACAAAAATGCTGTGTCATAGGTGACACATGGCGCAAAGAAACAATTGGCGTGGCCAGTTAAAGATTTCAGCACTCATCAGTTGATGAAAAAACCACCGTCAAATGATAATTAAGACCATCTTCAATGATTAAAGTCATGTCTGTGTTAAATTGCAACACGTTCTTGTGGGCCTATGTCGAGCAACAAAATGCCCGTCATAGATGTTATTCAGGGAAGTACTGGCCCTTTTAGTGACAAAATCCGACTCACATGTATTTGCCACCAACATAGCAGCTGACAACATAAGCTACGAGCGTGCTGTGGCTTTCGTCCGGGTAATTTTTAAAATTATCCGTTACATTCTCTCTAGTTTTGGTCGGCTATGTGAAGTGGTTTAAGACTGCCAATCTTGCTTGCGAGATGAAGGCGGAGCTTACCATCTGTAGCATCGTCGACAGGACCGCCTGCGGACCTTTGGTACAGAGCCGAATGGAGGGTCTGAAATAAAGGCTCAGAAGGTTCTGCGACCGATTAGGCACCAGATTCCTTGATTTGCCCTGTAAGATGATGGGTTTTTGGGTTGCGCTTAATAGGTCAGATGTACAATTCACACAGCAAGCGGCTACACGGGTAGTGGGACTGTGTTGAGGGGACTGGACGTTTTATTATTCTCGGGAAAATACAGAAAGGGCGTCAGTGTAAAGCGTGCGAAGCAAACACAGGACGAGAGTAGACCTAACAACAATCGGTATTGTAGTTGTAAACTGTCGCAGCTATGTTGGGAAAGCGCTAATAGAAAGCACTGAAGCTCAAATTGTTATTAATACTGAAAGCTGGCCAAAGCCGGAGATAAGTTCATCCGAAATCTTTGTAAAGGACATAATGAAGTTCAGAAAGAATAGATTATACATAATTGGTTGCTGTCTGAAGTAGTTTCCAATGTAATGAAATTGAATTAGATAATCAAAATATCCACGGGTGTGCTGCCGGTCTATAGTGTCCAACGGGCACAATATTAGATAGTTCCAGTGAGTTAATGGGGTTAAAGATTATACTTGACAATGAGAATAAACTAATAATTGGTTTCTTTCACCGACTTCTCGACTCAGATGATACACTTGCTGAACAAATCAAAGAAAACCTGAGTCTCATTTCAAATAGGTATCTCACCTGTACAATTATAATTGGTGGTGCCTATTGGCAAAAACATTTTCAAAGTCGCTGATGGGCATAAAACGTCGTCCAAAGTCATACTGAATGCTTTCTCAGAAAATTATTTTGAACAGTTAATTCAGGAGCGCACTCGAAGTGTAAATGGTTGCGAAAACATACTTGACCTCTTAGCATTAAATAACCTTGAGCAAGTATGGAGCGTCATGACGGATACAGGGATTAGTGGACACAAAATCGTTTTAGCAGTGCTGAATGTAGTAACATTCAAATCCACGAATAGTAAAAGCGAAATATATCTATTTTATAAAGCAGATAAAAAACTCGACATCTTCCTAGGAGACAGCCTCCACTCCTCCCCAACTAATTATGTAAGTGTAGACGGGAAGTGGCTTAAATTCAGAAAAACAGTATATGTGGCGATTAACAGATCTGCACCAAATCAGTTAATAAAAAATGGTGCTGATTCCACTTGGTACACAAAACGGGTCGGAGCACTGCTGCAGAAGCAACGAAAAAAGCTTCCGAAATTTGAAAGACCATTAAGTCTACAGGGTTGGCGATGTTTTACTGAAGCTGGAAACTTAGCACATGCTTCAACGCGAGATGCATTTAATAGTTTCCACAATGAAACTCTGTCTCTAAATCTGGCTGAAAATCCAAAGAGATTCTGGCCATGTGTAATGTACACCGGCGGCTAGACACAATCAGTTCGTCACAGTTCGAAGTAACTGACAAAAGTCATGCACAACTTCTGCCTTAATAAAGATAACAGATGACCTGTAACTTGCCATGGACGCACAAGAGGCGACTTCAGCAAAGCCTTTGGCTCTGTCGACTTTCGCATTTTACATGACAAACTTAGCAGCCTAAATTTACCGCTAAGTGCAGTGCATTGGTTTTGCTCATACTGACGTCTCTCCAGAAACGCGTCACATCCAGCACCACAAAGTCACAATGGAGGCAGGTAGAATCAGACGTTCCCGAAAGTTCGGTATCAGGTCCTGGTCTCTTTTCATTGAATGTCTATTATGTATCATTAGTTCTGTCCTATTGAAAATACGAAATGAACGCTGATGACCTACAGCTGTATCTAAGTGCAAAACAAATCTTTCTTAACACAGCTATCGAGAATCTGAATACGACCTATGTGCACTCTCAGAATGGGCGCAGGTTATAAGGTTAAAGCTCATTGCATCAAAAACACAAAACTCATTAGTCCTAAATATTGGGAATCCGTACCATCCTAAACCCAAAATGGAACAAATATCAACTTTTATATTTCAATAGAGAGTTTGGAAGTAATAATAGATCAAAATCTAAATTGGACTGTGGACATAACTGCAGTGTGCAAGAAGGTATCAGCATCTGTCTATGCCCTACAAAAATATAAAAAGTTCTTCCGCTTTGACCTGAAAAAGAAACTTGTACAAACATTTGTACTTCCAGTTATTGATTATATTGATAACAGCCATGTTATTCTGGAAGGCCTTTCTCAGGAAAGCCCACTGCGCTTGGAACTGGTTATGAATGGCTGCTGTCGTTATATCTGTGGTGTTCGACTGTTTGATTATATTTCGCCGTCATTTGCACAGATGCCCCTGCTGCGTGCGGACAAGCGCAGAGATTTTAGTACCCACTGTCTTCTCTACTGTCATCTCAACGTACACTGCCCCCATATCTCTCATCGACCTTAACTCTTTTGTTTGAACAAGATGGCAGAAACACCAGTTCTCAACACAGCAAAATCCTTTCTGCCCCACTCCATCGTTCAGCCACTTTCTCAAAGTCCTTCTCAGTAGTTAGTAGTAGTTTATCCTGTAGTGAAGTAGAAGTGGATAGTTCCTGTGAATTATTATGGGTGGAGGTTACACTCAACAACCGAGTTAGGTTAATAATTGGCTCCTTTTTACCGACGTCCCGACTCAGCAGCATTAGTGGCAGAACAACTGAGAGAAAATTTGGAATACATTTCACATAAATGTTCTCAGCATGTTATAGTCTTAGGGGGAGATTTCAATTTACCAGATATAGACTGGGACACTCAGATGTTTAGGACGGCTGGTAGGGACAGAGCATCGAGTGACATTATACTGAGTGCACTATCCGAAAATTACCTCGAGCAATTAAACAGAGAACCGACTCGTAGACCTACTGATAACAAACAGACGCGAACTTTTCGACTCTGTAAGTGCAGAACAGGGAATCAGTGATCATAAGGCCGTTGCAGCATCCCTGAATATGGAAGTTAATAGGAATATAAAAAAAGGGAGGAAGGTTTATCTGTTTAGCAAGAGTAATAGAAGGCAGATTTCAGATTACCTAACAGATCAAAACGAAAATTTCTGTTCCGACACTGACAATATTGGGTGTTTGTGGAAAAAGTTCAAGGCAATCGTAAAATGCGTTTTAGACAGGTACGTGCCGAGTAAAACTGTGAGGGACGGGAAAAACCCACCGTGGTTCAACAACAAAGTTAGGAAACTATTGCGAAAGCAAAGAGAGCTTCACTCCAAGTTTAAACGCAGCCAAAACCTTTCAGACAAACAGAAGCTAAACGATGTCAAAGTTAGCGTAAGGAGGGCTATGCGTGAAGCGTTCAGTGAATTCGAAAGTAAAATTCTATGTACCGACTTGACAGAAAATCCTAGGAAGTTCTGGTCTTACTTTAAATCAGTAAGTGGCTCGAAACAGCATATCCAGACACTCCGGGATGATGATGGCATTGAAACGGAGGATGCCACGCGTAAAGCTGAAATACTAAACATCTTTTTCCAAAGCTGTTTCACAGAGGAAGACCGCAATGCAGTTCCTTCTCTAAATCCTCGCACAAACGAAAAAATGGCTGACATCGAAATAAGTGTCCAAGGAATAGAAAAGCAACTGGAATCACTCAACAGAGTAAAGACCACTGGACCTGACGGGATACCAATTCGATTCTACACAGAGTACATGAAAGAACTTGCCCGCCTTCTAACTGCCGTGTACCGCAAGTCTCTAGAGGGACGGAAGGTTCCAAATGATTGGAAAAGAGCACAGGTAGTCCCAGTCTTCAAGGAGGGTCGTCGAGCAGATGCGCAAAACTATAGACCTATATCTCTGACGTCGATCTGTTGCAGAATTTTAGAACATGTTTTTTGCTCGATTATCATGTCGTTTTTAGAAACCCAGAATCTACTCTGTAGGAATCAACATGGATTCCGGAAACAGCGATCGTGTGAGACCCAACTCGCTTTATTTGTTCATGAGACCCAGAAAATATTAGATACAGTCTCCCAGGTAGATGCTGTTTCCCTTGACTTCCGGAAGGCGTTCGATACAGTTCCGCACTGTCGCCTGATAAACAAAGTAAGAGCCTACGGAATATCAGACTAGCTGTGTGGCTAGATTGAAGAGTTTTTAGCAAACAGAACACAGCATGTTGTTATCAATGGAGAGACGTCTACAGACGTTAAAGTAACCTCTGTCGTGCCACAGGGGAGTGTTATGGGACCATTGCTTTTCACAATATATATAAATGACCTAGTAGATAGTGTCGGAAGTTCCATGCGGCTTTTCGCGGATGATGCTGTAGTATACAGAGAAGTTGCAGCATTAGAAAATTGTAGCGAAATGCAGGAAGATCTGCAGTGGATAGGCACTCGGTGCAGGGAGTGGCAACTGACCCTTAACATAGACAAATGTAATCTATTGATAATACATAGAAAGAAGGATCCTTTATTGTATGATTGTATGATAGCGGAACAAACACTGGTAGCAGTTACTTCTGTAAAATATCTGGGAGTATGCGTGCGGAACGATTTGAAGTGGAATGATCATATAAAATTAATTGTTGGTAAGGCGGATACCAGGTTGAGATTCATTGGGAGAGTCCTTAGAAAATGTAGTCCATCAACAAAGGAGGTGGCTTACAAAACACTCGTTCGACATATACTTGAGTATTGCTCATCAGTGTGGGATCCGTACCAGATCGGGTTGACGGAGGAGATAGAGAAGATCAAAAGAAGAGCGGCGCGTTTCGTCACAGGGTTATTTGGTAACAGTGATAGCGTTACGGAGATGTTTAGCAAACTCAAGTGGCAGACTCTGCAAGAGAGGCGCTCTGCATCGCGGTGTAGCTTGCTCGCCAGGTTTCGAGGGGGTGCGTTTCTGGATGAGGTATCGAATATGTTGCTTCCCCCTACTTATACCTCCCGAGGAGATCACGAATGTAAAATTAGAGAGATTCGAGCGCGCACGGAGGCTTTCAGACAGTAGTTCTTCCCGCAAACCATACGCGACTGGAACAGAAAAGGGAGGTAATGACAGTGGCACGTAAAGTGCCCTCCGCCACACACCGTTGGGTGGCTTGCGGAGTATAAATGTAGATCTAGATGTAGCAGGAAAACGACCCTGGAATTACCTCCCGCAGTGCATTATGGAACTGAAAAACAGCTCCAACTTCACAAGAATATTACTGACATATTTACTAAAGCAACAATAATGATTACCGTGGTCCCTGTGCACACTCGTTACCCTTGCACCTCCTTCTTCCCAGGCAGATCTTGCTCATTCCGCAACATTCTTAGCTGATGCTATCTTCTTAAATTTCCTTTGCCCGGAACACTCTATATCGGAAAACATTTGTTTTGTACATCTGTAAACTCCTTTCATATCTACCACTATCGTTATTGTTGTTATTGTCATCATTACTTACTAATTAACAAATTTATACTTTCTTTTTGCATGTGGTTTGTAAATGGGTGGATTTACCTAATTTTGGGGTGCTGAATACACTGGTAAAATCAGTTTTTCTCTATGACGTCACATTTCCTAGAAAAACAGCAGAATAAAAAATAATAATAGCGAAAATTGACACAAGTAAGTCAAATAAAAATATACATTCAGAACGTTTGAAATCAATACTATTTTGTATTTATATATGGACATGATGCCAATAAAAGGTCCAAATTAGTTCAGCAAATATACAAACCAAGAAAAGTTTTGCATCACCTCGGTTCCGAGAGTTCCGGAACCTGTACAGAAAATTGGAATAGAGATCAACATAAACATCATTTCCGCCCTGTTTATTGCTCATGAAAACCACACATTGCATGTTGCACCACCATACAGCGAGACCTTCAGAGGTGGTGGTTCAGATTTCTGCACACACCGGTGTCTCTAATACCCAGCAGCACGTCCTCTTGCATTGCTGCATGCCTGTACTCGTCGTGGCATACTATCCACAAGTTCATCAAGGCACTGTTGGTCCAGATTGTCTCACTCTTCAACGGCGATTCGCCGTAGGTCCTTCAGAGTGGATGGTGGGTCACTTCGTCCATAAACAACCCTCTTCAATCTATCACAGGTATGTTCGATAGGTTTCATGCTGGCCACTCTAGTCGAGTGATGTCTTTATCCTGAAAGAAGTCATTCACAATTCGCGACCCCATTATGGGGTCGCGAATTGTCGTCCATGAAGACGAATGCCTCGCCAATATGCTGCCGATATGGTTGCACTATCGGTCGGAGGATGGCATTCACGTGTTGTACTGCCGTTACGGCACATTCCATGACCACCAGCGGCGTAGGTCGGCCCCACACAATGCAATCCCAACATAGCAGGGAACCTCCACCTCGCTGCACTCGCTGGACAGTGTGTCTAAGGCATTTAGCCTGACTGGGTTGCCTCCAAACACGTCTCCGATGATTGTTTGGTTGAAGGCATATGCGACACTCATCGGAGAAGAGAACATGATGCCAATCCTGAGCGGTCCATGCTGCATATTAATGGGCCCATCTGTACCGCGCTGCATGGTGTCGTAGTTGCAAAGATGGACCTTGCCATAGATGTCAGGAGTGAAGTTGCGCTTCGTGCAGCCACTGTGCACTGTTTGAGTCGTAACACGACGTCCTGTGGCTGCACGAAAAGCATTATTCAACATGGGTTCGTCCGAGCCATGCTCTATAGGTAGCGGTCATCCACTGCAGTGGTAGCCCCAGGGAGGCCTGAGCGAGGCATGTCATCGACAGTTCCTGTCTCTCTGTGTCTCCTCCACCTCCGAATAACATCGCTTTGGTTCACTCCGAGACGCCTGGACACTTCCCTTGTCGAGGGCCCGTCCTGGCATTAAGTAACAATGCTGACGCTGCCGAACCGCGGTATTGACCGTCTAGGCATGGTTGAACTACAGATAACACGAGCCGTTTACCTCCTTCCTGGTGGAATGACTGGAACTGATCGGCTGTCAGACCCCCTCCGTATAATAGGCGCTACTAATGCATGGTTGTTTACATCTTTGGGCGGGTTTAGTGACACCTCCGAACAGTCAGTGGGACTGTATCTGTGATAAATATATGCAGTCAACGTCTATCTTCAGGAATTCTGGGAACTTGGGTGACGTAAAACTTTTTTTTTGATGTGTGTACTTTCACCTTTAATTGTCTCTGGTTTTTGAAAAATGCGACGACGGAGCTCTTCTTTTGTTTGCCATTTCATCACTCTCCCTAACAAGACCCCTGAAGTAGTCACCCATCATCGAAGGGTTCCAATGGCCTTGATAACGGTGTTCATTGGTAAGAATGTCTTGGTGAAAGCGTTCATCATGTTCATCGTTTATGGATTCCAAATTTTCCGAGAAGAAATCAAGGTGAGAATGTAATAAGTGAATTTCAAGCGACATTCTACACCCCATGTTCTTAGAGTTGTCCAACAGATCATTCACAATGGTAACATAGTTTTTGTTTTTTCTATTACCCAAAAAGCCCTTCATAACTACTTTAGAAGAAGACCAAGCAGCTAATTGGATATCTGTGAGATTGGTATCATTGGATCTTTCAGCAGTTTTCTTATTTGTGGTCCAAAAAATATACCCTCTTTCAGCTTTGCCTCACTTAATTAGGGAAACTTTCCTTTTAAGTGATTGAAGGCCTCATCTTCTTTATCCAGAGCTTTTACAAAGTTCTTGATGAGGTCCAACTTGATACGAAGGGGAGGCAAAATGATTTTATCGGGCTCAATCAATGGGGTATTATTCACATTTACGTTTCCAGGAACATGCGACTTTCTTATAGGTCATTCCTTGACTGTATGATGAGTATTGGTGTCACGGCTGTCCCGAAGGCACAAAAAGCAGCAGTATTTCGTGAATCCAGCCTGTGAACCTGTAAGGAGTGTAACAGTTTTTAAATCACAACAAAGCTGCCATTCATGAACCTTATATTTGATTGCCTTTAGCAGCAAAGCCATGTTTTCATAAGTTTCTTTCATGTAAGCCAAAGGTACCGACGGAAATGCATTGCCATTATGCAGTAGTACTGCTTTCAAGCTAGATTTACTGGAGTCAATAAACAGTCGCCACTCCTGTGGATTGTGTTGTAGATCTAGCTGCATCATCATACTATTGACATCTCTACATACAGACATTGAATTCTGCATATCGAAATGCTGAGCGAAGCTAGAGCTAGTAGGTTCAGTTGCTGCAGTCTTGACCCCAAGAGTTCAGCTTGCTGTTTGAAGGTTTTAGATCGCGAACCAAATCGTTCAATTCCTTTTGATTAAGGAGCTGAGGCGAAGTGTCAAGACATTGAGGGCAGTACACTTCTATATGTTCAACACTTTCTGATTCACTTGATAGGTGTCTGGCTCCGTGGCTTTCAAGTTACAGACAGGAACAGGCAATCATTCATCATGGAGCACAGGCAAATGCACTGAAGATACATTTGGATACTTTATATTATGTCTAGTTGTGCTTGAATGTCCAGAAATATTTGTAAGACAGAAGTAACAGTCTGAATAATGGTCATTAGGCTCACACCGTACCATCGGAACAGCGAATGGCATGGCTCGGCGTTTTCCTTTCAACCACTCGGTTAAGGTTATAGTACAGGTTATGCAGGCAATGTGAGGTCCAAAATTTTTATCTTGATCACCAATAGGACAATCAAAACACAATTTATACGCCTTCTTAACCAAATCAGTGATTGGTTTTCTTTGGGCTTTTGGAGTGTATTTATCACACACATAACAAAAGTTATCGGGGTGGCTTACACAGCAACGAGATTTACTAGTTGCCATTTTTCTTACTGTAAGTTTTAAACACAAAAAGTTTGCACTATCTTTTACAGGAAACACTCACTGAGGATGTCTTCCACACCACTGGATTACCACACCAACCATTTACTGACGATTTGTAGATCTTGTAGCTCTCCTCTGCAAATCCAAAACAAACAATTAAACATCAAAACAGAAGAACAGAAAAAAGTGAAACACTGAATACGAAAAATAAAAAAAACCTTTAAAACTCAAAAATGGTACTTGCTAGAACATTTTGAAAGGTATATTCGGATTCTACACACCAAAATACATACTAGTTGATACATCACATCCCAGATGCAAAATGGCTTTTGACTAATGTTATTATTGCTATTATTACTATTAGTGGCAGCAGCAGCTGTAGTACAATACTGCCAGTAATTACACTGCCCTAGTTCATAATATTATTTATCCCCAGTTGTCGTTACAGACATTCAGATCATTTTAACATTGTTTGTGATATTAAAGTTGTTATTTCTTAGGTAGTTATGATTTAAAAAAAAGTGCTGTGTACGGGACTCCATAGTCCGATGTAACAGAGGACCTTAAGGCCATCAGAGTAGGTTAATTAAATAAATAAATAAAACACAAGTGATATCTCACGTTCCCCAAGGAAACGTTATAGGCCCTCTGCTGTTCCTGATCTACGTAACAGATTTAGGCGACAATCTGAGCAGCCATCTTAGATTGTTTGCAGATGATGCTTTCATTTACCGTCTCGTAAAGTCACCAGATGTTCAAAACTAATTGAAAATGATTTAGACAAGATATTTGTATTGTGTAAAAAGTGGCGATTGACCCTAAATAATGAAAAGTGGGAAGTCATCCACACGAGAACTACAAGGAATCTGGTAAATTTCTGTTACACGATAAATCACATAAACCTAAAGGCTGTAAATTCAACTGAATACTTAGAGATTGCATTATGAATATGTTGAATTGGAACAATCATATAGGGAACGTTGTAAATCCACCTTCAAGGGCATATAATATATCTTATATGCCGTTTAAGGTGGGTTTTCAGTAATTAGAATTTGTCCAGCGCATGTAAAGAGATGTGCCACTGTGTACTGTGTTTTTGTGTCGTAATAATCATCTCTGAGCGGTACACGTAGGGACAATGGCCATCACAAGGTGCTTTATATTTTTAAATATTTTAGTTACGGTAAGCCTTTTGTAATGTGTTATATTTTATCTACATGACAACTTAAAATGAACACGTTACATATCAAGAAGATTGTTTTAAGATGTGAAGATGACAGCAAACTCTGTCGAAAACGGTTGTTTAAATGAAGAAGTATTTATCCTGGCTTCATGGTGTGGGGAGCCATTAGGTACAACTGGCGGTCGCATTTTGTGTCTCTGCAGGGTAAAGCAAGCTGGAGCCGCTACGTTGCACTGGCAGTTATCCCCGTGCTACTGCCATTTCTTTGACTAGAAGGTCGTGTGCTTTTTCAGCAGCACAGTTCAAGTCCATACACTGCTGTTGCGACGCAACGCTCTTTGTGGTGTACAACTGCTGTCCTGACCAACAGGATCACAAGATGTCTCGCCAGTTGAACACTTCTGGGATATGATGAAATGGGAACTGGCTAAATGGCTCTGAGCACTATGGGACTTAACTTCTGAGGTCATCAGTCCCCCAGAACTTAGAACTACTTAAACCTAACTAACCTAAGGACATCACACACATCCATGCCCGAGGCAGGATTCGGACCTGCGACCGTAGCGACCGCGCGGTTCCAGACTGTAGCGCGTAGAACCGCTCGGCCACTCCGGCCGGCCGAAATGGGAACTTACTCATTCTCCAGGGCCTGCAATTACCACTTCCGTATTGCAACAAAAGATAAAGATGCTTGAGACTCTACCACAGGATGCTATTGTTACCTATAGGATCGTTTACATGCGAGAATACACGCCTGTTTTGCCGTCAGAAGATGTGAACTGTGTACTGAAGCAACTGTTTGGGCACCATTCATTTGGCCTGAACTTTTTATCAAATACTCCTACAATTATGAACTACCAGTCAGGTCAATTGTCAATAAACGAACCTAGTCTTCGAGGATGCCTCAATGCTGATAAAAGTTTGTTTCCTCTGGAGAGTGCGGCGTCACATTACAACTGACACCACCGGATGGAAAAAACAAACCCGTTAAAGAGCCGAGCAGTACAGCAAGTACCTTGAGTAAGTGATACAAGTTCGTTTTCAAATGCAGATACGAAGATAACGATTCACGATAGATAAGGGGTCCCGAATATACACGGAAGCGGCAGAGAAACTGGTACAGGCATGCGTATTCAAATGCAGAGATATGTAAACAGACAGATATGTAAACAGACAGATTACGGAGCTCCGGTCGGCAACGACTACATAAGACAAGTACCTGGCGCAGTTGTTAAATCGGTTACTGCTGCTACAAATTTAAGTGAGTTTGAAGGTGATGTTCTAATCGGCGTTCGAGCGATAGGGCACAGCGTCTCCGAGGTAGTGATGAAGTGGGGATTTTCCCGGACGACCATTTCACGAGTGTACTGTGAATATCAGGAATCCGATAACACGTCAAATTTCTGACATCGCTGCGGCCGGAAAAAGATTCTGCAAGAACGGGACCAACGACGACTGAAGAGAATCGATCGACGTGACAGAAGTGCAAACCTTCCACAAATTGCTGCATATTTCAATGCTGGGCCATCGACAAGTCTCAGTGTGCGAATCATTCAACGAAACATCTTCGATATGGACTTTCGGAGCCGAAGGCCTACCCGTGTACCCTTGATAACTACACGCTACAAAGCTTTATGCCTCGCCTGGACCCGTCAACACCGACATTGGACTGTTGATGACTGGAATCATGTTGTCTGGTCGGACGAGTCTCGTTTACAAATTGTATAGAGCGTGTGTGGAGACAATCTCATGAATCCATGGATCATGCATGTCAACAGGGGACTGTTCAAGCTGGTGGAGACTCTGTAACAGTGTGGGAGTTGTGGATTTGGAGTGGTATGGGGCCATTGATACCTCTAGATACGACTTTAACAGGTGACACATACGTAAAGATCCTGTCGGATGATCTGTATCCATTCACGTCTGTTGTGCATTCCGACGGACTTGGGAAAATCCAGCAGGACAATGCGACACCCCACACGTCCAGAATCGCTACAGAGTGGCTCCAGGAAGGCTTTTCTGCGTTTAAACACACCCCACACATGAACATCATTGAGCATGTCTGGGATGGCTTGCAACGTGTTGTTCGGAAGACATCTCACCCCCTCGTACTCTTACGGATTTATGGAAAGCTCTGCAGAATTCATGGTGTCAGTTCCCTCGAGAACTACTTTATGGTAAAAATACTCATAAAGTGTCTCTGAATGACGCCAGAATTTTGTCGGTGGAGTTCAGGCGCATCTTGTACATGCTGCAGTGGAGCGGTGTTAGCGATGGACCGTGTACTTACTAATTCTGTGTTTCCCCCAGGTCGGGACTGGTGACGTGTCGCTGACGCCCATACCGCTGGCGCCACCCTCGGGACATGGGACCATACTGTCACAGCCCAGCCACACGAGAGAGATCGACAGCGCATCCGCCGTGTGTCTGCCAGGGTTCCGCCGCGATGCAGTAGGCATGTGTCGCGAGCAGTGGTGACCTCACACCTGACCCATCGCGAACACAGTAGAGGAAACTCTCCCTACTGGCGCCAGTGTGCGCTCGAAAAGCATAAAACCTGAATAAAATGGATAATAAACATTATTTCTTGACCTTTGTTGTGCTCGTACATAAGGAGGTATCACGAGCAGCATGACCTTGCAACCCAACTTAAACGAATCCATCCAAACCCAACACAACTTAGACCAACAGAATCCAAGCACAACTAGCTAAATGTAACTCAAGCCAACCCATCACAATACAAAATAACCCAATCCACCGCAACGCAATGCACCATGATTTACCGTTATGGAAAGTAACCTAAGTTAACCTAAAATAATACAATGTAAAATAACTCAATCAAATGTAACTTAGAAGAATCTAACCTAAGATAACCTAACAAGACCTAAACTAAAAGAAACGTAGCCTAATCTAACCTGACATAAAATAAGTTAACGTAACCTAACATAATCTTACCTAAGCAAAAAGAACCTAAGCTAACCTAACATAAAGCAACCTAACCTAACCTAAAATAAAATAACCTAACCAAACCTACAAGACCCTAACCAAAGATGACACTTTGAAAACCATGAATTAAGATAACCAGGTGAATATAGCCCCTCTTGACATCGGAAAAGCATTGAATCCGTACCACACCAATGTTAATTAATAAAAATTAGCCAAATTTGTGAATGGACTGCCACATTTAGAAGTACACTTGGGCATGTCCCAGAATGTATATTGTGACACTCACTATTCATGTTGTACATGAATGATTTGACAGACTATACTGACAGTAAATTTTGTACACATCACGTTGTTATCTATAATGAAGTAATGTCTGAGAAAATTGCAATAATATTCACTGTGATCATGATGAGATATCAAAGCGGTGCAAGTATTGGCGACTTGCATTAAATATACAAAAATGTAAAATTATGCGATTCAAAAAACGCTATTTCTAAAATATCAATGATGCTCGGTTGGAGTCACTCAAGTCATGTAAATTTGCATTGATATTAAGTGGCATAATCACATAAACTCATTCGTATCTAAGGCAGGTGATTTACTTTCGTTCACTGGCAGAATACTGGGAAAGTGCAATCAGTCTACACAGGGGACTGCTTTGAAACCACTTGTTCACCCCATCTTAGAAAAAAGCTCAAGTGTGTGGAATTCATACCAAACAGGACTAACAGATGATACTGAACATATTCAAAAAAGGCAGCACGTGTGATCACAGGTTTATTTGAATCACGGGAGAGCGTCTGTGAAATGCTAGAAAACTGAATTTGAAGACAGACATCGTAGGGCCCTTGAAGATAAGATGAGACTAATTATAGCGTGCAGTGTGTCACTTTAATGTGCCTGTCTCCTAAGCACTTTCATATCCTCACGGTATATTTGTGAATTACGATACTTACATTTGCTATATTCTATGAGAACTTGCTCTACCAGTTTACATCTATCAATATAAACTCTTTGGTAACCTCTTTGTTCACGATGACAAACGTTAAGTCTTCGGCGAGTTGCACTCTACGTACAGTATTCGTTCGCGTGTGTTGGAAATGTAGTCTTTCTCGTATGAAAGTAGTCCGCCATTTCTATTGGTCACTTCTTGCTCAGGCTTCATATGGATAAGCCAGAGGAACTTTGTGCTGTGTTCTGATGCTGACAAGGAAGCCGCCTATGTCTGGAAGATGTCCAAGTTGTAGAGTAGATGTTACACAGCATAAGGAATAGGGTCAGACCAACTTAATCTGTTTACTGCGACGAAGGTTAGTTTCGCGTAGCGGGGTTAGTTTCGGAACGTTTATTTGTGTTACTTCGTGAGAAGGAATCAAAGAAGGTGTGATAACTTCAAAGATGTTGACCTCTTCTGTAGTTTAAAGATTAGTTTTTCAAGGAATCAGAATCTCGTATTTCAGACAATGTTGCTTTCATTTGTCTTGAAGTTGTAGGTTGCAGGTTTTTAGATTGCAGGTCGTAGGATAAAATATCGCTCCTAAGTTGTAAAGCATACTTTCTGTGTTGACTGATACTATCCTGCTTGTTAAATTCACTTCTCGCGACTTCATTTTACCGAAGACGTCCTTGTGTTTATCTACTTGAAAGTGAACGCTGGCTGGCCGCCATATTCTTCTCTTATGCAAACTGCTAAACACGTGAGTCAAAGCTATTTTGGTACTGCCAGGTAAATAGATATACACCTACAAAGACGCGAGTGAGAGATAATAGCAATGAATAGAAATTGTCTGCATGCTAATTCAAGACCTCGGCTGTAAACAGAGGTAAGGGACACTCGTTGGGAAAAAGAGTTATGGCATGATGTGTGATGAGCTTTACTCGTATTAGATGATAGTTCCACACTCTGTCTCTAATTTCAGATTCTCACTTCTGGTTGCTTTGCCAGGATGTGTGCGTGTTGACAGTGGTAAGTGCCAAAACGTAGCTGGTAGTAGCAATAACGTGTGCAATATTCATTCCAGGAAAATGGACGTCAGGGACGATTTGTACAAATCCGAAAATGATGTGGATAACTACGACTTTGATAAAGGTTCTGAATATGTTCCTGAACTTACATGCTCTTCAAAAGTTGTTGATAATCACATAGATGTTAATAATTATTTAAGCAAGTAAACAATATAAAGTAGTGTTCCTTACCATGATTTTGCGTATTTACAAGGACAGTATGATGGCTACAATGTAAAGGGCCATCCTTAGCATTATTTACGAGCTGTAGTAAGGTGAGAACAAAATTAGTTTTATATTTTGCTGATTCAAAGATTAATGCTTGGGATTGTTAGATATTATTATTGCAAATAAATGGCAATGCAAATTTTAGTGTCATACATTGAAACAATTCGGGCCTTTTAAATTTATATTTGTGAGTGGTTTCTTGTTAATGTTTCGTTAACAAGCCCAGCGAGTAAACAGTAGTAGGTCATTACTAAGCCATGTAAAGCGTATTCACGTTGCAAGTAAATGATGTTAAGTAACCATGAGATGTCGGCATGAGCGCAATTACTCTAAATAGATCAATTAATTACTCATCACCACACATAGCCACATTCACACCCATCGCCGCACGGAGGACCGCGTGGTGTAGGGC
This sequence comes from Schistocerca cancellata, assembly GCF_023864275.1. Classification (NCBI taxonomy): domain Eukaryota; kingdom Metazoa; phylum Arthropoda; class Insecta; order Orthoptera; family Acrididae; genus Schistocerca; species Schistocerca cancellata. The sequence goes on along the minus strand of NC_064626.1, from coordinate 352,289,696 downwards.
GCCTTGCATGGTTCGCGTGGCTGCCGCTGTCGGAGGTTCTAGTCCTCCCTCAGGCATGTGTGTGTGTGTGTGTGTGTGTGTGTGTTGTCCTTAGTGTAAGTTAGTTTCAGTTAGATTAAGCAGTGTGTAAACCTAGGGATCGATGACCTCAGCAGTTTGGTCCCATAGGAACTTACCACCACCATCCCCATATCCAGACGACTTCATATGTTTTCTCAGCAGGCACATAGCCCTCTGCCCCTCCCCATCCCTCATCCCTCTTGCTCTCCCTCCCCCACCTATCCTATTAGCAGCAATATAGAATTTTGAGAATTTTGGTGGGAATTTCAGAAATCGTGGGAATTTCTTTGTGCCAGGGCTGAACTGACGTCTCGCTCCACCCCCCCCCCCTCCTCGCCGCCCAGTGAGCTTTGAGCTTTCTGGGACTCGAACCCTGGTCCTTCTGGACAGAAAGTCCAAATGCACCCCCCCCGCCCCCAATTCATGGAAACTGTCCAGATGCAAGAGAGGCAGGTTAGGTTAGTGTACTTCATTTATTTTGGTTGGGAAACTGAAGTAAAGTTCGGTCTTTATTATATAATTAATCACAAAGATCGGTCCTAATTACACAACTATATGCATAGCGCTACATAAGGAGTGCCTTAAATTGCAACATAGCTCAAAAATTTACGATATCTTACAACTGGTGTTATGCTGATGGCAAAAATTTCACATTACCACTCAAAACTAGAGGCAGACATGCTCAAACTCTACCTTTCACCTACAAGCTGACAAGAACAAAGGCTAGAGTGGAAGATACTATCATTGTTTACTCATTTTTCGTGGGAAATATGTTCAACTGGGGAGATGCTGCTGTTGGACAGAGAGGAGTCTAATGAGTGTAATACCTGTAGGCATACAGCTGAGGACTCTATCTATTGCTGTTTGACATCAAGAGTCCACTACAGATACCTGCTTGACAATCATCCTGCAGCGTGGATTATCAAAGCAAATACACACCACCACAAAATGCTTCACTGTTCTAACTACATATCGAAATTGTTGTGAAAAAAAACCAGCACTCGTAGTCAACAGATCTTAATCAACACGTATTTCAGAAAATCGTTGTCCTAAGAGACTGCAGAAAGGCGGCAGTTGAATGTGCATTCTCCTCAATGTACAGTTGGGTACTAGCGAAATTATGGGCACTCCTACCTCCCCTCATCCCTACTCCTCCCTCCGCTTACAATGGGGACACAGCACTTTCAAAAGGTCAACTGTTATCACTTTCACGCATACCACCACCCCTGAGCAGACGTGCTTGCAGTCGCTGGCTGCACCTGTACCACCTTGAGATGATGGTCCAGCCATCGGAAATTTAAAAGGATGTAAAGCCAACTAAACAATACGAGATAAATGAGGATCACTCCAAATACAACTTGTTTGTTTTTCTAAAATATAGCAAAACTGCACCACCGTCCTGCTCTACCATCTGGCTGCGTTGGCGATCTCGAACACACTGGACTGTTCCCACACTGCCTACACAAGTGCCTGCTGTTCTGAACGTGAAAACACTTCACACCCAATATTACACAGTTAATATGGCAAGTTCCCTATTGGTTAACTTTCGATAAGCCTCATTAATAGCTTGCAGGCAAACATTAGCATACTGCTACAATAGTTTACCATTGAACATCTACGAGCAGTAAAAGCCTAACCATACATATCTTGCAGAATAATACAGTATGTGTGACACTATTGAATAGACACTGTCATATTTTAACACTGGCCTGTTTGTGTTACACTTACTTCAGGGTCAAGTTGATGCATTGCTGTTGACCTAACCAATACAGGTTCCTCGTCTGAAAATTGGCCATGGGCTGACTGTCTTGGAACCAAAACTCAGGGCTTTATATATCCTCACAGTAATTGATACTGAAACTATACATTCTTCGATGTTTAATTTGCAGAAATTACAATTAAAACATAACTCATTCAATTAACTGAATCTATCGAAAAATTCCTCCTTTTTAACAGTTTCGTCTACCACAAAGGCTAGAGAAAAATACACATTTAAATAATGAAATAACAGACATAGTTATACAAACAATACTTTTGACAAAACTGGTAACTACTTTGGAATTAATTGAGGGCTGGCTTTGCTAATATATTATCGAATAGAGCCAAATAAATACTTTAAAAATCCTAGTAGTAGTTCTTCCAAATGTTTATAATTAGTACAGAATTTATATTTGTCTATAAGCCATCAACAGAATCTAAGTCACAAAACAATTACTGATTTCACCCTATAACAAAAGATATGAACTAGGAATAGTCAAAATAAATTAGCAAATTAATTACATACACAAAACTAAGCACAAAATTAGACCTGGTAATATATTCTTTAAGACTGAGGGCCAACTTTTCTCTCTTATGGAAGTTCAGATTATATTCAAGCATGTTAATTGTAATTAGAAAAAAAGAAAAGAAAATGAATTTAAGGAGGCAGATGGCAAAACAAGAGAGGAAGTAAAAAGATCCCAGCTTGCTTTGTCATAGGCACAGTCCCATTATCAAATGTAACAAGTGTGAAATAAATTGGCCATTAATCATGAGAACCTGAAAAATATATCACAACACCTTTGTCATAGGACGTCCAGTGGCTAGCATTACCGCCTCTGGATCACAGGGTCCTGGGTTTGATTCCCAGCCACATTTTAATGTTCTATATAGATAAATGCTTCACAGTAATCAACAGCAATGATATTGCTTCTTTAAATTAACATGGTAAATTTACAGTATTGTTTCCTAAGACAAAGCTGTTGTGGTTAGTTGTTAGATGTACTTCAGGTGCTCATTATTCATAGCCAACTCATTTCATACTTGTTACGTTTGATAACGGTCACTGAGCTTCACTGAAACTAGTCATGTAAACTTTCTGCAATTTACTGTGACTATGGCATGATTACACTACTGGAGTCAAATAAATTTGAAAAAACTTATATTTAATTGTGCTCCATAAGACAACCTTGTCTAATTACAGAACATTAAAATGATAATGCTACTTCTTCTACACTATTCTGGTGTCCTAGGAAGGCATCATCAGTCTATATCTTCTACCTGAACTGCTTAAAAACCAACTAGAATGAAGTCAGGAGACTGCTATTCTATCTCTTAGGAAATTAGTTATTTTATATGTCTTTTGAGGTTGTAAACGTATGACCCTCAGTAACATGTCATTTGTAAGTCTTGTTTGTTATTAGTAGTAGTATCAGTTTTGATGTATGCGGCTATGTCTCACTAGGATATAGAACGAGGAAAAAACTGGCATAAATATATTCTCAATAGCTGATAAATTGAGGTACCTTCCATGCCCTGCTACACGAAAATGCACATGAAGAAGCAGCAACTTCTTACGAGGGCACAAGCACCAAGATCATTAGCCAAAGGAGAGGTAACAGCCTTTTTGCTGTTTACAGTAGCATCACCACAGGTCTGGTAGCATTCCTCTTGCACAAAAAGTCCAGGTCTGATGTTGGGTAGTTTTGATGATATGTAGGATAATACAGCAATTTCGTCCTGACACCACATCTCTTGAGTACATCCTCCTCACACTATTAAAGGTGATATATGTTCCATCGCCTTTAATATATGTTCCATCGCCTACCCCCATGAACCATGGACCTTGCCGTTGGTGGGGAGGCTTGCGTGCCCCAGCGATACAGATGGCTGTACCGTAGGTGCAACCACAACGGAGGGGTATCTGTTGAGAGGCCAGACAAACGTGTGGTTCCTGAAGAGGGGCAGCAGCCTTTTCAGTAGTTGCAGGGGCAACAGTCTGGATGATTGACTAATCTGGCCTTGCAACACTAACCAGAACGTCCTTGCTGTGCTGGTACTGCGAACGGCTGAAAGCAAGGGAAAACTACAGCCGTAATTTTTCCCGAGGGCATGCAGCTTTACTGTATGGTTAAATGATGATGGCGTCCTCTTGGGTAAAATATTCCGGAGGTAAAATAGTCCCCCATTCGGATCACCGGGCGGGGACTACTCAAGAGGACGTCGTTATCAGGAGAAAGAAAACTGGCTTTCTACGGATCGGAGCGTGGAATGTCAGAGCCCTTAATCGGGCAGGTAGGTTAGAAAATTTAAAAAGGGAAATGGATAGGTTGAAGTTAGATATAGTGGGAATTAGTGAAGTTCGCTGGCAGGAGGAACAAGACTTTTGGTCAGTTGAATACAGGGTTATAAATACAAAATCAAATAGGGGTAATGCAGGAGTAGGTTTAATAATGAATAAAAAAATTGAAGTGCGGGTAAGCTACTACCAACAGCTTAGTGAACGCATTATTGTGGCCAAGATAGACACGAAGCCCATGCCTACTACATTAGTACAAGTTTGTATGCCAACTAGCTCTGCAGATGATGAAGAAATTGATGAAATGTATGATGAGATAAAAGAAATTATTCAAGTAGTGAAGGGAGACGAAAATTTAATAGTCATGGGTGACTGGAATTCGAGGGTAGGAAAAGGGAGAGAGGGAAACATAGTGGGTGAATATGGATTGGGGGAGAGAAATGAAAGAGGAAGCCGTCTGGTAGAATTTTGCACAGAGCATAACTTAATTATAGCTAACACTTGGTTCAAGAATCATGAAAGAAGGTTGTATACATGGAAGAATCCTGGAGATATTAGCAAGTATCAGATAGATTATATAATGGTAAGACAGAAATTTAGGAACCAGGTTTTATATAGTAAGACATTTCCAGGGGCAGATGTGGACTCTGACCACAATCTATTGGTTATGAACTGTAGATTAAAACTGAAGAAACTGCAAAAAGGTGGTAATTTAAGGAGATGGGACCTGGATAAACTGACAAAACCAGAGGTTGTACAGAGTTTCAGGGAGAGCATAAGGGAACAATTGACAGGAATGGGGGAAAGAAATACAGTAGAAGAAGAATGGGTAGCTCTGAGGGATGAAGTAGTGAAGGTAGCAGAGGATCAAGTAGGTAAAAAAAACAAGGGCTAGTAGAAATCCTTGGGTAACAGAAGAAATATTGAATTTAATTGATGAAAGGAGAAAATATAAAAACGCAGTAAATGAAGCAGGTAAAAGGGAATACAAACGTCTCAAAAAAAAAGATCGACAGGAAGTGCAGAATGGCTAAGCAGGGATGGCTAGAGGACAAATGTAAGGATGTAGAGGCTTATCTCACTAGGGGTAAGATAGATACTGCCTACAGGAAGATTAAAGACACCTTTGGAGAAAAGAGAGCCACTTGTATGAATACCAAGAGCTCAGATGGAAACCCAGTTCTAAGCAATGAAGGGAAAGCAGAAAAGTGGAAGGAGTATATAGAGGATCTATACAAGGGCGATGTACTTGAGGACAATATTACGGAAATCAAAGAGGATGTAGAAGAAGATGAAATGGGAGATACGATACTGCGCGAAGAGTTTGACAGAGTACTGAAAGACCTGAGTTGAAACAAGGCCCCGGGAGTAGACAACATTCCATTGGAACTACTGACGGCCTTGGGAGAACCAGTCCTGACAAAACTCTACCGTCTGGTGTGCAAGGTGTATGAGACAGGCGAAATACCCTCAGACTTCAAGAAGAATATATTAATTCCAATCCCAAAGAAAGCAGGTGTTGACAGATGTGAAAATTACCGAAGTATCAGTTTAATAAGTCACAGCTGCAAAATACTAACGTGTATTCTTTACAGACGAATGGAAAAACTGGTAGAAGCCGACCTCGGCGAAGATCAGTTTGCATTCCGCAGTAATGTTGGAACACGTGAGGCAATACTGACCCTACGACTTACCTTAGAAAATAGATTAAGGAAAGGCAAACCTACATTTCTAGCATTTGTAGACTTAGAGAAAGCTTTTGACAATGTTGACTGGAATACTCTCTTTCAAATTCTGAAGATGGTAGGGGTAAAATAGAGGGAGCGAAAGGCTATTTACAATTTATACAGAAACAAGATGGCAGTTATAAAAGTCGAGGGGCATGAAAGGGAAGCAGCGGTTGGGAAGGGAGTGAGACAGGGTTGTAGCCTGTCCCCGATGTTATTCAAGCTGAATATTGAGCAAGCAGTAAAGGAAACAAAAGAAAAATTCGGAGTAGGTATTAAAGTCCATGAAGAAGAAATAAAAACTTTGAGGTTCGCCGATGACGTTGTAGTTCTGTCAGCGACAGCAAAGGACTTGGAAGAGCAGTTGAACGGAATGGACAGTGTCTTGAAGGGAGGATATAAGATGAACATCAACAAAAGCAAAACGAGGATAATGGAATTTAGTCAAATTAAGTCGGGTGATGCTGAGGGAATTAGATTAGGAAATGAGACGCTTAAAGTAGTAAAGGAGTTTTGCTATTTGGGAAGCGAAATAACTGATGATGGTCGAAGTAGGGAGAATATAAAATGTAGACTGGCAATGGCAAGGAAAGCGTTTCTGAAGAAGAGAAATTTGTTAACATCGAGTATAGATTTAAGTGTCAGGAAGTCGTTTCTGAAAGTATTTGTATGGAGTGTAGCCATGTATGGAAGTGAAACGTGGACGATAAATAGTTTGGACAAGAAGAGAATAGAAGTTTTCGAAATGTGGTGCTACAGAAGAATGCTGAAAGAATGCTGAAGATTAGATGTGTACATCACATAACTTATGAGGAGGTATTAAATAGAATTGGGGAGAAGAGGAGTTTGTGGCACAACTTGACCAGAAGAAGGGACCGGTTGGTAGGACATGTTTTGAGGCATCAAGGGATCACAAATTTAGCATTGGAGGGCAGCGTGGAGGGTAAAAATCGTAGAGGGAGACCAAGAGATGAATACACTAAGCAGATTCAGGAGGATGTAGATTGCAGTAAGTACTGGGAGATGAAGAATCTTGCACAGGACAGAGTAGCATGGAGAGCTGCATCAAACCAGTCTCAGGACTGAAGACAACAACAACAACATGTTCCTTCGGTCCACTCTCCTACAGAACACTCTACAGAATGCTTTAGTCTGACAAGCACATTTATTCTTCTCCTTAACACTTAAGGAATAACGTTGCTTCTGAGAACCAAACATAATTCGGAAATATCTATTCGAATGCATATCTGAGAACACAGTTATAGAGTGGGATACATATGTTTCAGCTGCTTTAATATAGCCCTCTGTGTGACACTTACGACGCCTGTGACACTTACGTTGCCTCGCCTGTGTTATGACAACCCACATGGTTTACAGGGGGAGGGAAAGTTTAAACTAAATGGAGCCAGTGAACAATTTTTAAGATTTTTTTTTTTTTGGTCTTGAGTGCCTGGGTACCCACAACCCACCTCAATTCCAAGGGTTTCATGTTTTTTCGAATTTTTTTGTATTCTCATGTTGTAAGTTTTTTCACGAATTTACATATTTCGCTGTATTTACCTTAATTTTACGTATTTACCATTAATTTGTTGTAATTTTACCAGGTTTTCCTCGTTTTTATCGATTGTATGTCATTTTCCATATTTTTTCGATAGTTTTCCACATGTATATGGTCATATTGCTGGCATACCCATGCGTTATTTGGTTTTATACAAGGATATTTGCTTGCCCTATACACAAACCTACTAAAAATCCTAAGAATTCCCCACTTCCCGATGATCTAATTCATGCATTTTGGGTAATAATATCATGAAAAGTATAGCTCTCGCCTCGTACCTAGATGAGACTGGATGAGTGGTGCAGATTAGAAGCTTGTAGACTGGATACAACTCACATACTGCTACAACACATCAGAGAGCTTATATGCAGACTCATGCAGACTCATGTAGCGATGCACTTGATGGAAACTGAAGTCCAGCACACTTCGACATGTTCATTTGACTTCTACTCTATGATGTAGGGATCTGCTACAGGGAGCTGACAAGTGCATAGAGTTGATTTCTGCTGCTGCTCTGATATTTTTTACCTATATTATATGCTCTTATTAGATACGAGATGAGCTTCGCTACTTTTGATTACACCTTCCAGTTCTGAAACATCACCACAATCAAGTCAGGACATCTACAAACTGTAGATTTCAGCTACTTGTGACACTGGTAATAAATATTCGTTAGTTGTCAGTGTGTCGACCGCACTTAGCATCCTGTAACGTGAAAGTTTCCCTTTCCCCACACCTATACACATACACGTAGAGACTACGCATGCCTATTACCAATCATGAAGTCTCCATTTTAACGACTTGTACATTACTTTTGACAAGCTACAGCCCTGCAAATAGCGTAAAACACTTTACAAAACGATTCTGTAGGAGATGTAAGCAAATTTGAATTCATCCTGCTAAAGAGCATAACATCTTTGATGCAAGTTATGTTACTGATATTTAGTAACAATATTATCTGGACTCTCCAGTAATAACAACAGACCGATGCATCCTTCTGCGCCTACCACGCCTCCTTTTATACTCCTAAAGATCCACAGAGAAGGCACTCGATCATCCCAATTCCCCTATTTTGTGTGCTAGATATTTGTCGGAAGCATGGAGACAGTCCTTTGTGAGCATTATTTTTATGTACAAGATGGAACAGCACATTAGTGGGATGGTGTAGTGTAGCACTGTACTCGAATGTGCACAGTCAGTCACAACCCAATATTGCACAGATGCAATGCATTTGCTCTATTTTCTGTATATCTATGTTGACACATGTCTTATGGAGGGCTCTTATGAGCCATGATAGGTCTCAGTTAGTCTTAGAATTTTGATCCACCCCAAGGTATATCCCAAACAGTGTCTATATATGGATCCACAATGCGCTACATCTGGTACTGGGTTCAGAGTTGGATCCACAATGCATTATGTAGGGATGGAGATAGAGATGGACTGCAAGCTGCTTCTCTTACTGTTTTAGTTGAGCAGAAAACAGAAGGCTGGCTTGATCATTCAATATAGAGGAAACAAAGGCAGACTGGCATTTACTTGAATGCAAATATCTTTTACTCCACCCCTTCAGTTCAGTTCATGGTCCAAAGATTATTTAAGACGATAACTATCTGTAGCCATAATTGCACCACTGAAGATGCATGTTCAGATAAAATTGTTAGAGCAGAGGGCCATTGCTAACTCTTTCAAGTCCACTCATGAAGGGTCCTCATAAATCAGCTGAAGATATCAAGCCAACTTCATTTCCTCTGTACTTTAGAAATCAGCAGCAAGATAGGACATGTGCTGCAGAGACATGGACTGAGACTGGTATTCTAGCCTACCTCCTAGATACGCAATATGTTATGCCCCTTTAAGGTCGACATACAAGTAGCAGTCAAATGTAACTCAAACACGTGCCACAACGGGACTATGGATTGGTTCCATTCAATAGCAATAACTACGCACATTAAGATATTTTTCCCACAGGTAGATGAGATGGTCAAACCCTGGTTCATAGAATGTGGTTGGCTGCTGACAGATTGGCAACTGCGCCCATTCTTGCACTTCCTCACCCAACTGAAACTGACGTCCAAACATGTCTTTCTTCAGGTTGCTAAAGATATGAATATCGCATGATGAAAGATCAAGGCTGTACAGAGAATGTTGCAATGTTTCCACATGCTACCAATGGGACGAAGGCTACACTTAAGCGATTTGACTGGGAAACACTACAACATCCACCATACAGCCTGGATTATCCACTGTGCAATTTCATATTTTTGCCGACATGAAGGAAGGTAAGCGTGGATGTCAGTTTCAGTTGGACAAGGAAGTGAAAGGGTTTGTGCAGTTGTGAAACTGTCAGTGGCCTACCACATTCTACGAACAAGGGAGTCAGCGTTTTGTTTACCAGTGGAAAATATCTTAATGCATGTGTTTATTACTATTGAATGGAACCAATCCATGGTTCTACTGTAGTGGGTGTCAGATTTTCAGTTAACTGCCATTTATATGTCGAATTTAAAAGGGTATAACATATTGCATATCTTGGAGGTAGGCTGGAATACCGGTCTCAGTCCATGTCTCTGCAGCACACGTCCTATCTTGCTGCATGATTTCCAAAGTGTGGGGGAAATGCAGTCAGCTTGACCTCTTCAGCCGACTTACGAGGATCCTTCATGAGTGGACTTGAAAGAGTTAGCAATGGTCCCTGTGCTGTTATTATTTTATCTGCACATGCATCTTAAGTAATGCAATTGAGACCATATATAGTCATCATCATAAATAATCTTTGGTCTCTGTACCGAAGTGTTCATGACCATTTTCCTGTGCATGAAGTGGGATGAAAGCTATTTGCATTCCAGTAATATCAGTCTGCTTTTGTTTCCTGTCTATTGGATGCTTAAGCTGGCCGCCTGTATTTTGCTCAACTAAAACAACAAAGGAAAGCAGTTTGCGATCCCTCTCTATCTCCATCCAGATATATTGCATTGTGGATCCAACTTCGGAACCCTGTTGCAGATGTAGTACACTGTGGATCCAGATGTAGACGCCGTTTGGGATATAACATGGGGTGCATCAACATTCTGACGCTAACTCAGACCTACCCTGGGTCACAGGAGCAGTCCACGACACATGCATGCACATAAACATATAGAAAATAGAGCTAATGCACTGCATTTGTAGAATATTTGGTTGTTTCTGATTGGGCGCATTCGAGAACAAAGCTATACTATACTATACTGTCAACTAATGTGCTATTCTATTTTGTACATAAGAATAAAACTCACGAAGGACTGTCTTCATCTTTCTGACAGACATATAGCACACAAACTAGCAGAATTTTGAAGATTAAGTCCCTTCATTGTGGATCTTTAAGAGTATAAAAGTAGGCATTATATGTGTTATTACTGGAGAGAATAGATAATATTGTTACTATGCGAGGTGCCGGGGTGGAGAAAAGTTTGTACCTCTTTAATTCAGACGAATTTTGCATGAGAACTGGACATGCACTCGACCTCCTCCTTACATGCCACCTAATTGATTATGTGCGCAAGAGTAACGGAAGAAAATGATGGTGGACCCTGCTAGTTGGTAAAATAAGGAGTGCACACTCCAAATAACTTAATAAAAATCGTAATATACTCGGAAAAAAGAGAACTTTATCATAATAAACAACATTAAATGGGATTCTGCATATATCTACGAAATGATACGTGGATTAAATATTACAATGAGATTTATTATACATCACAACATAAATGTACATGATTATCGACACAAACGTCGGGTTAAAGGACAGGGTATACTGAAATATTATGAGAATAGGAGTTGGCTCGAGAACAAGGGGTTCCTACTCTCTGTGATACAATAGATCGACGATAATGACTGGAGGTCCTAATAAATCAAATATTAATCTGCCGACTACATAGCAGTATCGCAATTAGTAGTGAGAGCTCAAACGGGATCACATGGAGAAACAAGAAAGGTGGACTTGTAGCAAAGCGAGCACACGTGCTGCTGAGGTATTCAGTATAAAGTTGATAATGTCCTACAATGCCGGAGCCGCAAAATACTGCATCACTGCAGCACGTCGTTGGTAGGCAGCGTCCTGACGATGTAGGCGCCGATTTCTGCCATGCAGCAACTCTGTGTCAACCCCTGGCCTCGAAGGCTGTCCGAGAATTCTCAGTTCTTCCGAAAACGAGCAACCATGTGGCAAGACCGTCCGACTCCAAGGAAGATCAGATCCCGAATCCCTTCTGTCTGTGTAACACAAGAGTGAAGCCAACGTTGCTGTACTCCCTACTCTCCTCAAAAACTGCGAATCAGCATTCAGTTCTGATTCCAAAATTCCCCGACACTCTCTCAGAACATCATGCGCGCCAATAGCGACAGTTCCCTCCAATTTCGAGCAGGGCTTTATGACGTCTAGCCTCAGTTTAAGCTGACCAGTCAAGCCTCTGCTATTCAGCTGAGGGCACTGAACTTGCCGTTTGACCGGCTACGAAAACAACCTACCTAGACCACCGGCCATCCGGTGCCAGACAGTCGTACTCAGCAGGGCACAGTCCACAAGTTTTCTCTGAATCAAGAGGACAATGCAGTCAGTCGGTGCCAGGAATCTTCGTTCCGGACGGGCCGGAACGGTAAACACATAAGCTGCGGCGACTCTCAGACTCCTCGCAGGTAATTTTGCCCTGCGTACAGTAGGCGAAACTCGACCGACTTCAGTCTTCTGCCAGGCGCTTAAGCCTATTATACGAACCCCACAGAATTCAGGGAAGTGCAGCCCCAAACCGGAAAGGCAGCGTGCCGCGTCCTCCAATGCTCGCCTCGCACAGGCCACCCAAGGAAGTAAAACAACATGTTTAGGAACCAAGTGAAAAGTATTTTTTTGAGCTCTCAGTACAAATAATCTCATTACAATAACCTTATTCGGTCTGTTACTACCGTGCAATGATACAGAACATCAGTAAAATTGACGAGAATGAGAGAAGACATGCAAAAGCGGGCATGGAACCTCTCAACTTAATATCGGTAACATAACTTGCATCGAAGACGTTATGTTCTTTAGCAGGATGAATTTAAATGTGCCTACATCCTCTACAGAATCGTTTTGAGAAGTGTTTTTCGCTATTTGCAGGGCTGCAGCACTTTCGAAAATAACGTAAAAGTGATTGAAATCGAGACTTCATGAGTGGTAATATGCATGCATAGTCTCTATGTGTATGTTTTTCGAGTTGCCAGGGGCAGACGGTTGCAGTTCGAATGCATAACTTGCTAACTGTTCATCTATAAATTACGTTGCCAGGGGCGCACACTCTGTAGATATGGGGAAAGGGAAACTCTCACGTTACAGGATGCTAAGTGCAGTCGACACTTTGTCAACTAACGAATATTTATTACTAGTATCACAAGTACCCAAAATATATAGTTTGTAGATGTCCTGACTTGGTTGTTTGGATGTATCAGAATTGGAAGGTCTAAACAACAGTAGCGAAGCTCATCTGGTAAGTAATAAGAGCATATACTATTGGGAAAAGATATCAGAGCAGCAGCAGAAAGCAACTCTGTACACTTGTCAGCTCTATGTAGCAGATCCCAATACAATAGATTGAAAGTCAAACGATCGTGTAGATGTGCGAGACTTAGAATTTCCATCAAGTGCGTCGCTACATGAGTCTGTATGAGTCTGCATATAATCTCTCTGCTGTGTGTAGCAGTATGTGGATTTGTTTCCAGTCTACAGGTTCCCAATTTGCAGCATTCGTTGAGTCTTATCTAGGTGCGAGGGGAGTCTTACTATATATTCCACGATCTTATTACCCAAAATGCATACATGTAGATTATCTGAAAGAGGGGAATTCTTAGGAGTTTTAGTGGGCTTGTGTATAGGACATTTAAATATCCTCTATAAAATCAAACAATGCATGGGTATGCCATCAATATGACCACATACATCCGCAAAACTATCGAAATATATGGAAAATGACATAAAATCGAGGAAAACCCTGGTAAAACTACGACAAATTAATGGGAAATACGTAAAATTGAGGTAAATAGGACGAAATATATAAAATCACGGAAAAACATGCAAAATTACGTAAACTGGTTGAGAATACATAAAATTAGGGAAATAGTACCATTAACACGTGGAATTGGGGTGGGTGTTTGGTACTCGGACACTCAAGACCAAGAGGATCTTAAAAATTATGCGCTGGGTGCATTCCGTTTTAACTCTTCCCCTCTTCCTGTAAACTACATGGATTTTTCGTACCACATACTTCAAAAGAGGTGACAGAAGTATTACGCAGAGGTGCTATGTTAAAGCAAGTGAAATATATGTACCTTAATGCATAAGTGTATTCTCACGCATGCATTCGAAAATAGATATTACCAAGTTACAGTTGCCCCCTCCCCATATGCTATGGTGTTCTTTAAGTATAAAGCAGGAGAATCAATGTGTTTATCAGACTACGGCCATTTCCTAGAGTGTTCTGTAGGAGAGCGGACCAATGCCACGTATATCATCTTTAATAGTGTGAGGAGTGTGTACTCAAGAGACATGGTGTTAGGACGAAATGGCTATATTATCCTACACATGACCAAAACTACCTAACACAGAGCAGGACTTCTTTCTGCCGGAGGAATGCTACCAGAGCCGTGGTGATGCTACTGTTAACAGAAAAAGCTCTGTTACCTCTCCTTTGGCTATGGAGCATGGTGCTTACGTCCTCATATGAAGCTACTGCTTCTCTCTCTGCATTTTCATGCAGCAGGACGTGGAAGGTACCTCGATGTATCGGCTATCGAAAATATTCATGCTGGTTTTTCCTCGCTCTGTTTCCTGGTGAGACATGGACACATCTATCAAAACCCATACTAATACTAATAACAAGCATGACTTATGTGGAAGTGTAATTGTGGGTATGTATGTTTCCGTTTTTAAAAGGCTATAAAATCTATTAATTTCCTAGGAGGCAGAACAGCGGTCTCCTGATTTAGTTCTAGTCCGTTTATAAGCAGTGCGAGCGGCGGATACACACTGATGCCTTCCTAGGACTCCAGAATACTGTAGAAGGAAGTAGTTTTATCATTTTAAAGTTCATCGCCATAGTGATTGGGGTAGGAATCTTGCAGGGTGGTTGTATGTCTGATGTTGGACAAACATACACTGCAATACAAGTAAAATTGGCCGAGAAAAACATCTGTTGCATTAATAACTGAACGCATCTCATATAAAGAGAATTTGGATTTTTAAATGCTCTCTCTATTTATTAACTGTGCTACAATCTGAATTTAAGTAACACAAGCGAGGAGACTGCCTCATTGCACAGCTAGATGCTACAAGTGTAAAGCTAACACATGTTTAAAATAATCTCTTGGATTCAAAAATAAGTACCCTCACATGCTGCTTAAAATTTCTTTTCCTTGCACTGAATTTATGAAATGTTCTCTTAGACATCAGAAATATCATTAAAGTATCACAGCTTATTGTTCACTCCCTTTGAAGGTACTCTATGCTTCTTCACGTAGACACAGGCCTTTAATTTTTGGCTTCACCTGTCATGTTCCGAGACTCCATCTTTCTGGTAATTTCATGTTTTTCATGCTGTGTCGTCTTTCATTAATTGATTTCATTTAATATTTCTCATGTCAAATCCGGTAACGTTCTTATTCACTGTTAGTATAAGTCACTCCATTTAATGTTTTTCATATCAGTGTTGCCGATTATAATTTTGGGGTACTTTAACTGAATTTCACTTTCTTGTGTATTCTGATTACCTTTGAAGACATTCTTTCATACAATCGCGACATGTACGCTTACAGTCATATTTGACGTATAAACCAATGAGAAATAACGTCTTTTTCTACATCTTGTGGGGGCAATTATTGAGATTGAATAGACTGTATTTGCGACGTTTAGTGAGTCAAATATGATTTTCATGTTTGGTATGAATAGAAAATGCAAGACATCCTTCATCATTTATTGATGCGATACTGACAATCAAAGATATGTAGCGCAAGGAGACAGCAGAATTTGGTGCCTTTAGACACTGTGATTCAACTTTTTCTTTCGTTTTGTGGGAGATCATCTTTTATCTATAAAATACAGAGGAACACATTGTACAATGAATAGGACATTGCTGTTTGAAGATGATGCAGCGAATTTATGTTTTTCTGGTTGAACTTACTTACACTGGTGCTAAAATTATGTTGTGGTGTAAGGAACATCAATTTTTGCACTTAAAGTTAAGAATTATTTTGATGTGTTTATGTTAATTTTGTTACATGAATTTAGCTGTTTGGGAAATTTATTTTTTCAGCTGGTTGTTAGAGCATCATAGTGGTATTCTGTTTATTGACAAAAAATTGGGTACTGCTGTTGACTATATTAAGTTTAAGAAATCAACTATTAGAAAAGGGAGAGACATTTGGAATCCAATGGCCTTCATGTAGAAATTATTAGTCCTATGAAGCAAACTGGAGAGTAACTTTTTGGATAATTAAATTTTTGCCTCTTGAAGGATGGACTTAGAAAATCATCGCCAAGTTCTTGCAGAAGAAAAAATGTTATTTTTATTTTAGCAGAATAGAGAGCCGACGACTGCAGAAAGTTGACGACATGGTAATGAGATAATGTATTTTTATGTCAAAATACATTTGTTTTCGACTGAGTACCGTTTTAAAACAATGTACTTTACCGACTTTTAACCAAGATTCCATAACTGATGTGCGACTTCTGAATGTCTGGAAAGTACCCATCCACGACTGTCCTGCCCTCTTCTTTGTACTAAAAACGTATTCCATCTACGAATTAATTAGATTTGGGCTAGGTGGAAGTCAGAGGTGGCCAAATCTGGTGAACAATGCATGTATGAACATTTGTAGTTCAAAATCTTCTGCATTTTATCTTTGTGGCCGGTATCATATCACAAAAAATAAAAAAAAATTGTATTCCAGTACCGACTACTTATGATTTATTTCTTGTTACACTTGCCCTACAATGCATGAGTAATTCCCTCAGTTGTTGCTTTACCCTTTGCAAGTAAATCAGTGTCAGCAAACACTGATCGTAATTTTTCCAGGAGATGAATGGATTACAGCCTTCTGGGTCTGGACCACCAGGCTCCAGCCACCATTCTTATCACTATTTCTTTTCTGAAATTGAGGGCGCACGCTGACTCTGACAGTTTACGCAAATAGAACTCTCCAAAGATTATTCAAAAGATCTGTTATTGCACTTTTTTTGATCAGCGTTCTACAAATTCGTCTGCTTTCATCTAAGCTTTCTCAAAGCTACTTACTTATTCATGTCTAAGGTAACTCACTATTTCTCCCGATACGCCTACAACGTCAGTAATTTCACACACTTTTACAGAAATATACATGTATCTGTATCTAATAATACACATCGCTTTCATAGCCCGTCTATATGTCCGCTGAATTGCCTCATTTTCTTCTTTAGGATAGTGCACTCTGCTTTACTGTAAGTGCTGAGGACTTACGTCGATCATGACCAAATATGTGCAATACTATATACACTCCTGGAAATTGAAATAAGAACACCGTGAATTCATTGTCCCAGGAAGGGGAAACTTTATTGACACATTCCTGGGGTCAGATACATCACATGATCACACTGACAGAACCACAGGCACATAGACACAGGCAACAGAGCATGCACAATGTCGGCACTAGTACAGTGTATATCCACCTTTCGCAGCAATGCAGGCTGCTATTCTCCCATGGAGACGATCGTAGAGATGCTGGATGTAGTCCTGTGGAACGGCTTGCCATGCCATTTCCACCTGGCGCCTCAGTTGGACCAGCGTTCGTGCTGGACGTGCAGACCGCGTGAGACGACGCTTCATCCAGTCCCAAACATGCTCAATGGGGGACAGATCCGGAGATCTTGCTGGCCAGGGTAGTTGACTTACACCTTCTAGAGCACGTTGGGTGGCACGGGATACATGCGGACGTGCATTGTCCTGTTGGAACAGCAAGTTCCCTTGCCGGTCTAGGAATGGTAGAACGATGGGTTCGATGACGGTTTGGATGTACCGTGCACTATTCAGTGTCCCCTCGACTATCACCAGTGGTGTACGGCCAGTGTAGGAGATCGCTCCCCACACCATGATGCCGGGTGTTGGCCCTGTGTGCCTCGGTCGTATGCAGTCCTGATTGTGGCGCTCACCTGCACGACGCCAAACACGCATACGACCATCATTGGCACCAAGGCAGAAGCGACTCTCATCGCTGAAGACGACACGTCTCCATTCGTCCCTCCATTCACGCCTGTCGCGACACCACTGGAGGCGGGCTGCACGATGTTGGGGCGTGAGCGGAAGACGGCCTAACGGTGTGCGGGACCGTAGCCCAGCTTCATGGAGACGGTTGCGAATGGTCCTCGCCGATACCCCAGGAGCAACAGTGTCCCTAATTTGCTGGGAAGTGGCGGTGCGGTCCCCTACGGCACTGCGTAGGATCCTACGGTCTTGGCGTGCATCCGTGCGTCGCTGCGGTCCGGTCCCAGGTCGACGGGCACGTGCACCTTCCGCCGACCACTGGCGACAACATCGATGTACTGTGGAGACCTCACGCCCCACGTGTTGAGCAATTCGGCGGTACGTCCACCCGGCCTCCCGCATGCCCACTATACGCCCTCGCTCAAAGTCCGTCAACTGCACATACGGTTCACGTCCACGCTGTCGCGGCATGCTACCAGTGTTAAAGACTGCGATGGAGCTCCGTATGCCACGGCAAACTGGCTGACACTGACGGCGGCGGTGCACAAATGCTGCGCAGCTAGCGCCATTCGACGGCCAACACCGCGGTTCCTGGTGTGTCCGCTGTGCCGTGCGTGTGATCATTGCTTGTACAGCCCTCTCGCAGTGTCCGGAGCAAGTATGGTGGGTCTGACACACCGGTGTCAATGTGTTCTTTTTTCCATTTCCAGGAGTGTAGTTCTTCGTGAGCACCGCTGGGCGGACATGACGTCATGTCTGCGCAGCGTGAGGAGGTTGTCAGTTCTGCATCCTCGCAGCCTCACCAGGCCCGTATTGTGTGTCGTCAGTGCAGTGCCAGCCTGCCTCTGCGCTACTGATCGCGTAAACAATTGAACCACACTGTCAAAATAGATCACCTCTGATCTTTTTCATTACGTCATGTTACACCGCTCTTAAGTGTTGAAATACAAGATACAGAATTCTCAGAAACTCGTGAACAAACGTGCCTTGGTAACAAACCATCCAAAATAAAGTATTTTATTAGAACACAGTTTCCCAGTTTACGCATTTGAAGGAAATTCGTAAAATAAAATTGGAAAGTTGCATGGAGAGAACTATTTTGCAGATAATATTGACACTTGCTTCACATTTATGCGCAACCTGCAACAATATAACAACAAAATTTCATGGATATAAGACCAAACACTGCCGACCTAAGAAATTTTCGCCTTTCCCTGATAGAGCGGAAACTTTATACGAGAAAGTAAATTGTTGAGGAATGAAGACCTTCAAGACCAGCGTATTACTGTTTCCACTAACTGACAGGTTCCGACGATCTTACTTGATTCTTTTAATGTCTATAACGTTGAGAGACCTTAAAGTGCTTTGTACTCTAGTAGTTCCAATATGTTTTATAGAGGATCTGGAAAATTGTTGCTCGAGTTTCTGTACTTAGGTATTACATAGCTCTATTCATGAGCAGAAACAGGAATCAATGAGGGCAGGAAAGAAGATAGAGAAAGGAATGAGGAGTTCGTCGTTATTGATGATTCCAATCAAATGCAGGAATTTCTTAATGTTCCAGAGCACAGAGATAACATATAAAACTTTTTAATGCGAGCACATTTACAACATTCGGTATGGTTTTCGCATGTTTGATTTTCGTCGCTTTCTTGTATTCAACTCCGTAACTTGTGTGTCATTAGATGAAAAATTTACATCCATAGTCGAGACGACATTTATTGATCCAAAAAGCATAAAAAAGGATCTTTCACTCGTTTGAACCATATTCGCAATAGAGTTCATGACAGATACGACTTTCAAAGTCGCGGGGATTACATCAACGACCATAGCTAGAAAATAGTTTACAGAAACTTTAAGACAATCCTCTCCTCCTTTCGAAACCAGTTTGTGGGAATATTCAATACTGGAAACTAGTCCTACAGACTGTATCTTGTATTCCAACGTGCTATTTACAATAATATCAGCGAGGAAGCTGTATTTCATTTGCATAAGATGAAAGATCAAAGTACCTGAAGACTTCGGATTTCTCATTCCGATTTTATGTATGCCATCGAACCGGCTATCGTTGTAGTAAACGAACCGTCAGTCGCGTTCTTGTGAAGTCGCTGCATCAGTCTCTTATCACATACCCACGACGTCTGCTACGTCGTTCCACAACTTGGCTATACAGGGTATATCAGAATAGTGAAAATTGACGTGGGTGAAAGTATACGACAGTATCGAAAGGAGTCGTTTCCGAGGTAATTTAGGATGTATTTAAAAGTCAAAAGGAGAACTTAAAATTTTTTTATTATTCAGGGTCAACTGCCAGTTTTCGCGCCACGCAGATGTATTGTACAAATATTTTTTTAATCGTATGGCTAGGGTCCCCCGTCGGGCAGACCGTTCGACGGGTGCAGGTCTTTCAATTTGACGCCACTTCGGCGACCTGCAGTCGGTGAGAATGATAGGATGATGATGAGGACAGCACAAAACCCAATCCCGGGGCGGGGAAAATTCCCCGACCCAGCCGGAAATCGAATCCGGGCCCAGAGGACTGACAATCCGTCAAGATACCATTCAGCTACCGGGGGCGGACGTTATCATGTAAACGACAGTATAAACTGCAAACAATGTAGACGGGTTGCTCAGACTGCCTTTTAAATCATTTATATAAACTAGAATAGCAAGGGCTCTATAACACTACTTTGGCGACCCTCAGACATTACTTCGGATTCACTTGCTGAATTCCTGTTAGTTAATGCGAATTTTGCCCTTTCTGACAGGCAATCATTAATCCAGTCGCGCAGCTCAGACGCAGTGTGATTATAAGGCGCTTGTGAGGATGATATCAAAAGCCTTCTGAAAAATCTGAAAATATTTAATCAACTTGAGATCCCCTTTCGATAGCACTCGTTGTGCGAAAAAAGAGCCAGCTGTATTTCATAAGAACGATATTTTTTTGAATATATGCGGGTTGTGTGCATTGAGACAGTTTGCTTAGTGATATTTCATTATGTTGGAACGTAGAATGTGTTCCCAATTGCTGTAACAAATCGATGTCAATTCTTTGGTAGTTGGGTTGGGTTGTTTGGGGGAAGAGACCAGAGAGCAAGGTCATCGGTCTCATCGGATTAGGGAAGGAAGGGGAAGGAAGTCGGTCACGCCCTTTCAAAGGAACCATCCCGGCATTTGCCTGGAGTGATTTAGGGAAATCACGGAAAACCTAAATCAGGATGGCCGGACGCGGGATTGAACCGTCGTCCTCCCGAATGCGAGTGCAGTGTGCTAGCCACTGCACCACCTCGCTCGTTGATTTCAATTCTGTGATCAATTCTATTTACTTTTATTTGTTATGTGCCATGTGTCGAGCGAGCGGTTGTATACTCTGAAAGGAACCTAATTAGTACACAGTCTACAGCAGAAACCATTCCTTTATTGCGTGATTTAAGTTACTTCGCTACACGGCTGTTTCTGATTCGAATTCTACAAATTTTTACATCAGCAAGCAACACCTACCGATCTTGTCATACCGTAGCAGCTGACAAGCGGCGTGGTTTGAAGTTAACGAATTTCAATCTTTCAGTAATCAGTATGCAATGGCCTTGTCGCAGTGGATACACCGGTTCCCGTGAGATCACCGAAGATAAGCGCTGTCGGGCGTGGGTGGCACTTGGATGGGTGACCATCCAGACGCCATGTGCTGTTGCCATTTTTCGGGGTGCACTCAGCCTCGTGATGCCAATTGAGGAGCTACTCGACCGAATAGTAGCGGCACCGGTCAAAGAAAACCATCACAACGACTGGGAGAGCGGTGTGCTGATCACATGCCCCTCCTATCCGCATCATCCAATGAGGATGACACGGCGGTCGGATGGTCCCGAAGGGCCACTTGTGGCCTGAAGACGGAGTGCTGTTTTTTTAGTAATCAGTATATGCTTTGTTTTCGCACACGATTCCACGATTCGCATTTTCTGAGGTCGACTTCACACGACGTCTCACTGATGCTGCTCGACGCGCCCTGTCAGTATCTGCCTTTCACAATACGCATACGACGGAGGAAAGCCACAGTCTCGTTGGAGAGAGCAGACGCACGGCTGGCACCTCAGCGCAGCGGGACAACAAGGAGTGACCCCTGGTTGCAGCCGGGTCAGCCGCCTCGTGTCCTGAAGTCCCAGGGACAGCCAGCGCTCACTCCCTGCTTGGCGGAGGTCGCCTGCCGTTGGCCTGTCAGCGGTGACGTCAGCGCTACCGCTCTCGCCTCGTCCCACCGTGTAGAAGCTAAGAGGCACACAGTGCATACATGTTTAACTCAGACACGGGACTGGCCGCTGTGGCCGAGCGTTTCTAGGGGCTTCAGTCCGGAACCGCGCAACTGCTACGGTCGCAGGTTCGAATCCTGCCTGGGGCATGGAGGTGTGTAATGGCCATAGGTAGGTTAGGTTTAAGTAGTTCTAAGGCTAGGGGACTGATGACCTCAGATGTTAAGCCCCATAGTGCTTAGAGATATTTGAACCATCATACACTGCGGCTGGCCACGGTGTGTCAAATATCACGCATGCGGGGTGCGCGGGCCGCGGAGCTCGTCCTGCGTCGCCACTGCTCGCTCCTTCTCGGAAGTACCCGGAACAGTGTGACATTTAACTGAGTATTGCGGCGTGACATTTTTCGGTCACCACAGCTCTCTTCCGTTCGGCAGAATCGTGGTGTCAGCGCTGCTTGCTCTTCGCTGTTTCTCCGTCGTATGAAAGACGATCGCAGGTCCAGTGGCTGTTTTTCACAAAACCGTGTCGGACCCGCTTTTGTCCGGCGTAGTGCAACAACTCGACAAGGCATGTACTCAACAGGTCGTTGGAGGTCCCCTGCAGAAATACTGAGCTATGTTGCCTCGATAGCCACCCACAATTCCGAAATTATTACCTCTCAATTATACCCCATAAATGCTCGATGGGATTTATGTCAGGCGATCTGGGTGGTCAAATCACTAACTCGGACTGTGCAGAATGTTCTCCAAACCAATCGCGAACAATTGTGACCTGATGACATGGCGTATCGTTGTTTGGGAACATGAAGTCCATGAATTGCTGCAAATGGTCTCCAAGTAGCCGAAAATAATTTCTAGTCAACGACCGGTTCAGTTGGATTATAAGACCTAGTACATTCCATGTAAACACCGCCCATACCATTATGCAGCCACCATCAGCTGGCACAGTGCCTTGTTGACAACTTGGATCCATCCTTCGTAGGATCCGCACCTCACTCGAACCCTAACATCATTTTTTACCATCTGTAGCTGGAACTCTCCAGACCAGGCCACGGTATTCCAGTTGTGTAGGTTCCAACCGATACGGTCACGATCCCAGAAAAGGCGCTGCAGGCGATGTCGTGTTGCCACAAAAAAGCGCTCTCGTCAGTCGTCTGCCGCGATAGCCCTTTATCGCCAGATTTCACCCCACCGCTCTAACGGGTAGGTTCGTCATACGTTCCACATTGATTTCTGCAGTTATTTCACACAGAGTTGCTTGTCTGTTAGCAGTGACAACTCTACGCAAACGCCACTGATCTCGCTCGTAAAGTGAAGGCCGTCGGCCACTGCTTTGGCCCTGATGAGAGGTAATGACTGACATTTGGTGTTCTCGGCACACTCTTGACTCTGTGGATCTCGAAATGTGGAATTCCCTAACGATTTCCGAGACAGACTGTCCCATGCATCTAGCTCCAGCTACCATTTCGCGTTCAAAGTCTGTTAATCCCCGTCGGAAACCTTTTCAAATGAATCACCCGGGTACAAATGACAGCTCCATTTTTTTTTTTCCTTTATTGGGTTTCGATTCCCCCTAAAGGGGGCGGGATGGCAGCAGCTTATTACGCCGCTCTTCAGCCTACAGAATTAGTTTTAAAAAGATGAAGATAATAAAAAATAATAACAGTTGGCGATAAAATCGGTGACTTAAAGGTAAAAATGGCAGAAAATTCTGGAGCATAAAACATAAAACACAGGGTCGATGAAGCTAATAAAACACACAGGAAGCAGAAAAACAATACACAGACAATTAAAAAAACACGGCACAGTCTGGGTTCTGTTCACAAGAGATATAAAAAGCACACCCAGCGACAGCATGATTTCTGTTCGCAACACCGTGGAAGGACGCACAACACCGAACACTCACTTAAACACTGCGCTAAAAGTTGGCACAAATACTACATACCACACCCGACAGCAGGTGGGGGGAAACTGGACAGCTCCACTGATACATTGCCCTTTTACACCTCGTCTGTGCGATACTACCGCCACCTGCATATGTGCATATCGCTATCCCATGACTTTTGTCATCTCAGTGTACAAACAGTGCACAAGTACACAGACAAAATTTTTTTAAAAGAATTTTAGCTGTTTTTTTTACTTCGCGAAACGACAGATATGACAGACAATTTTCAGAACAATTCCGAATAATGCAGAATGCAAATTACCAATTGATTCGATTGAGAAACGTTACTGACAAACGTGACTTTCTGATTGTCCTCGTAAAACGCTTCATCACAGGCACAGTGAGAGGAAGCTGACTCACAAGAGGTGGCATCTTGCCCAGAAAGCTGCAGGTAACGGAGTGTGCGACACGGGTGGGCGTCCTTGTTGCCATCCAGCTGCAGCCGGCGGCCGACCTTTAAAGAGCCGGAGGGGCGCCTCAGGCGGCAATCCCAGCCTCGAGTCTCTGCGATTACTGTCCAGATGGCCAGACCCGTGCGCCTGCTCTCGGTGGTGGCTGTGCTGGCGGCCTCAGCAAGTGGCATGCCGTGTCCCGCCTCGTGCCCACATCAGCAGCAGGCGGCGGCTACTTCCCCGTGGCGGCTGATGCTGCTGCCCCCCCGTGGGATCATCGTCCTCGTGCCGTGGTACATACACATGTGCCTCTCGCAGCAGTTCACAGCTGGAGCGCCTGCGTTGGCCGCACCAGTCCTGCAAGCATCGGTGAGTGCATATAGTAACTGGTTGTGTTAAGTTTTTGTTTAAAGATGAGAAATGGGCATTTCTAAAAAGAGCAATCACAGGAGTTGGACAGACAAATATCGGTACAAGCTTAGAAATTCCGAAGAAATCTTGGGTAACAGAAGATATAATTTAATTTATCGACGAAATACACTACTGGCCATTAAAATTGCTGCACCACGAAGACGCAAAATTTAACCGACAGGAAGAAAATGCTGTGATATGCAAATGATTAGCTTTTCAGAGCATTTACACAAGGTTGGCGCCGGTGGCGACACCTACAACGTGCTGACATGAGGAAAGTTTACAACCGATTTCTCATACACAAACAGCAGTTGACCGGCGGTGACTTGTGAAACGCTGTTGTTTGCCTCGTGTAAAGAGGAGAAATGCGTACCATCACGTTTCCGACTTTGATAAACGTCGGATTGTAGCCTATCGCAATTGCGGTTTATCGTATTGCGACGTTTCTGCTCGCGTTGTTCGAGATCCAATGCCTGTTAGCAGAATATGTAATCGGTGGGTTCAGGAGGGTAATACGGAACACCGTGCTGGATCCCAACGACCTCGAATCACTAGCAGTCCAGATGACAGGCATCTTATCCGCATGGCTGTAACGGACCGTGCAGCCACGTCTCGGGACGTTTGCAAGACAACAACCATCTGCACGAACAGTTCGACGACGTTTGCAGCAGCATCGACTATCAGCTCGCAGACCATAGCTGCGGTTACCCTTGACGCTGCATCACAGACAGGAGCGCCTGCGATGGTGTACTCAACGACGAACCTGAGTGCACGAATGGCAAAACGTCATTTTTTCGGATGAATGCAGGCTCTGTTTACAGCATCATGATGGCCGCATCCGTTTTTGGCGACATCGCGGTGAACGCACATTGGAAGCGAGTATGGCGTGATGGTATGGGGTGCCATTGGTTACACGTCTTGGTCACCTCTTGTTCGCATTGACCCACTCTGAACAGTGGACGTTACATTTCAGATGTGTTACGACCTGTGGCTCTACCCTTCATTCGATCACAGCGAAACCCTACATTTCAGCAGGATAATGCACGACCGCATGTTGCAGGTCCTGTACGGGCCTTTCTGGATACAGAAAATGTTCGACTGTTGCCCTGGCAGCACATTCTTCAGATCTCTCACCAATTGAAAAAGCCTGGTCAATGGTGGCCGAGCAACTGGCTCGTCACAATACCCCAGTCACTAATCTTGATGAACTGTGGTATCGTGTTGAAGCTGCATGGGCAGCTGTACCTGTACACGCCATCCAAGCTCTGTTTGACTCAATGCCCAGGCGTATAAAGACCGTTATTACGGCCAGAGGTGGTTGTTCTGAGTACTGATTTCTCAGGATCTATGCACCCAAATTGTGTGAAAATGTAATCACATGTCAGTTTTAGTATAATATATTTGTCCAATGAATACCCGTTTATCATTTGCACTTCTTCTTGGTGTAGCAATTTTAATGGCCGGTAGTGTATGAAAGGAAGATGCACAGAAAAAAGACAGAAATATAGCAAAATAAGTTACTTATGACTGAAATAAGTAGGAAGTGCAGAGAAGACTAGGTGAAATGGCTACAGGGTAAATGCGAAGAATTCGAAAAAGGAATGGTCCTCAGAAGGACAGACTGAGCATGCACAAAGGTGACAGAAGTTATGGGATACCTGCTAATACCCCGTGGGACCTCCTTTTGCCCTGCGTAGTGCAGCAACTGGATGTGGCGTGGACTCATCAATTCGTTGGAAGTCCTCTGCATAAGACTGTGCCACTGTCTCTATTGCCGATCATAATTGCGAAAGTATTGCCGCTGCAAGATTTTCTTCGCGAACGGACCTCTCGATTATGTTCCATAAATGTTGGGTGAGGATCATGTCGGGAGATGTAGGTGGACAATTCATTCGTTTGAACTGTCCAGAATGTTCTTCAAACCAATCGCTAACAATTATGACTGAGGATATGACACATTGTCATCCATAAAAATTTCGTCGTTGTTTGGGAACATCAAGTCCATGAATGGCTGACAATAATCATTGTCAGTCACTGATCGATTCAGTTGGTCCAGAAAACCCAGACCATTGTATGTAAACACAACCCACACAATTATGAAGCCACCATCAGCTGGTAAGTGCCTTATTGAGAACTTGGGTCCATGGCTTCCTAGGGTCTGCGCCACGCTCGAAACCTACCATCAGCTCTTGCCAACTGAAATCAGGATTCATCTGACCAGGCAACGGTTTCCCAGTCATCTAGGGTCCAACCGATATGGCCACGAGCCTAGGGACGCTGCATGCGATGTCGTGCTGTCAGAAAATGCACTCTCGTCGGTCGTCTGCTGCGATAGCTCATTAACGCCGAATTTCGCCCCACTGTCCTAACGGATACGTTCTCGTACGTCCCACATCGATTTCAACTGTTATTTCACTCAATGTTGCTTGTCTGTTATCACTGACAACTGTATGCAAACGCCGCTGGTCTAGGTCGTTGAGTGAAGGCCGTTGGCCACTGAGTTGTCTGTGGTGAGAGGTAATGCCTGAAATTTGGTATTCTTCTCAGGTGCGACAAAATCTACAGTAATAGCACTCACATTTTTTGGTGTAATTCAAAGAATATACACTGTTTTGAGCGCATCCACTCAGATGTAGGAAACCTTATTGAACAGGGTACCAACTACAAGAATGAAGAAGCTTTCAAATACTCGATGGCAAAGTAGGGTGAGGAGTGTTAAAGCTATAAGGTACCGGAAAAGAGAAGTCAGAGGTGCCTCATTGATGTTCTAGCAACCCTACCACAACAAAGGTAAAAAATTAATTATGATTGTAGTGTTGCTCACGCTACTAAATATTGCATTTTCTGGCAACGACAACGTTATATTATGTGGCAGGTGTCATTAGAGCACAGTTAATAAAGTCATTTCATGAAATAATGGATAAACTAGGCACTCATCTTTTCGTGTTTAACACGCTGGTCTCGTTGCGAACTCATGGCTCAATCGTCGAAAATCTAGGTAGTGATGATTCCAAGCACGTATGCAAAGAGGCCTAGGTGTTATTCTGTGATATTCAAAAGTTTTATAGATGTGTTTCATAAACCATTCTTGAAGATTAAACTTTTGCAAGTCAGCGCTCCGAATTTAAGTTACACTTCTTTTTTATTCCTTTTGTTGCAATATCACGTAAATCACAAAACAGCACTTCACTATATAAAACATACTTGAAAATATCTTCCTACTTGTTAAAGTTCACATTTTATAAACTGACTACAATTTGCGTCTTTTCAACATGACGTCCAAGACTTGACTCTCTAATAACCGCTTATGCGCCCAGAAATCAGAGTTACAAGTACGTCAAAGATCATAATGACAAAAGAAAGAATTCACATAAGAATAATATCATTGCAATATAAATTATCGCTGTATCAAAGTACCTCTACATTAATGAAATCAAATCTGAATGTTGTCTCAGAAATATGTTAACTACTTTACAGAAACACAGTACAATATTGCTGGTATCAAGTGGTTGAGGTGAGGTGCAGTAATGGTTACGTAATTCAAGTAGCATTACAATGTGAGCAACAGCAATGTTGAATCTAAAACAAAGAGCGATCTCACTCGCTTGTTGTGAACGAACTACAGGATGGAACGCGGTAAATTGCGTTTTTAGAATTCACATTGTGGCAGCACTGTTGGTCGAATAGAGGGGAGAGTGGGCGTGGTTCATAGAGACGGACTGGAGGTTTGTATTCAATTGTTGGTCAGTTGCGATAATGCAGTGGACACGTGAGGAGCGCTCATTTTGTGTTGAAGTGTGTTTCTCGAATTCCCACTCAATCATTGCAGTGCAGCTGGCTTTTCTTTTGCGATTTGCAGTACCCCCACACTGACGTGTTCGTGGACGGCAATCAGTTTTAAATTGAGTAAATGCATTCAGAACAACATGGGATGTGTTATCTGTACAAAGAGGACCTGAGAGAAGCGTTACAACACCACAAAATGCTGAACGACTTAGAGCAGCAGTATTGCAGTCTCCGAAAGCCTCAGCTGAGAAACACGCACTTGCTCTTGGTATTTAAAGACGTTCTCTCCAATGAATTCTTCATAATGAACCGAATTTTGACCCGTGTAAAATGTGCACCGTCCAGTAATTGTCAGTATGGGACATCTTGTGAAGACATGCTTGCAATCATACCCTGTGACGCGAATGCATTCTTTAGTAATGAGGCATATTTTCACCTCAGTGGGTGTGTAAACAGAATATGCAGTACTGGAGCGATACAAACCCCAGGCAAATTCACCAGAGACCCCTGCACTCGGACCGCGTCACTGTGTGGTGCGCCGTATCAAAGATAGGCATCATTGGCTCTTACTTTTACCAGGAAAGTAGTCGTGTTGTAACTGTCAATTGGGATCGTTACTTAACTATGGTGCAAGAGGTTTTCCAACCGGCTTTCGAGACGATGCAATTACAGGGTGCCTGGTTTCAACAAGATGGTGCCACTGCAGGCATTATTCAACAGGATACCAACTACAAAAGTGAAGAAGCTTTCAAATACTCGATGGGAAAGTAGGATGAGGAGTGTCGAAGCTATAAGGTACCGGAAAAGAGAAGTCAGAGGTGCCCTTATTGATGTTCTAACAACCCTATCACAACAAAGGTCAAAAATTAATTATGATTGTAGTGTTGCTCACGCTACTAAATATTGCATTTTCGGGCAACAAAAACGTTATATTATGTGGCAGGTGTCATTAGGGCACAGTTAATAAAGTCATTTCATGAAATAATGGATAAACTAGGCACTCATCTTTTCGTGTTTTCCACGCTGGTCTCGTTGTGAACTCATGGCTCAATCGTCGAAAATCTAGGTAGTGATGATTCCAAGCTCGGATGCAAAGAGGCCTAGGTTGCTGACTAGGCATTACCATGAATTTTTTGTGGCAAACGTTTCCTGGAAGGATTATCTCTCGTATGGGGGATCTCAACTGGCTCGCACGATCACCGAGCATAGCACCATGCGATTTTTTTCTTTGGGGGCTACCTGAAGTCAAAAGTGTATTGCAACCGTCCCAAGACCCTGGAAGACATGCAGGACAATATTAACGCTGAAACTGCAAGAATACCAGAAGATATGCTCGAAAGATTGCATGAGAATTTCAGAAAACGACTGTGGCAGTGTGTGAAGATATACATTTGCCAGATATACTGTTTAAACCATGTAATTAGAAACTTCCATTACTGTCCAATATGAGAAAAATAAAAATGTAAGTTTCTAAGTGTTCATTGATTTGTTATTTCATTCCCAAATCAGCAATTTACCGCGTTTCACCCTGTAGAAAGCTTGGAGCTTATTATAGGCGTTGTCATATGGTATGACCTTCTCTTTGCTATTAATGCAGCAATTAAGGCACTTCAAGCAGAAAACAAGAACGTGAAAGTAGCAATGTCTAGTGATATGCATTGAGAATTTTCGTGAAGAAGGTTTTATTAATGCACAAGTAACAGCGAAAGAGATAGTTGAAGGTTTACAGTCTCAACCAAAATTTGGAAAAAAGAAAATTGGCAAGAAAGCGAAGCAATTATCAAGGTGACTACGTGGTTTGCAGAGCTCAACTTTCAGAGGAGAGATAGAAAATCTGTTGCTCCTGCCCTGGTGTTGATACAGTGTTAAAAAGTTTGAAAGAAAGGTTTGGCCAACAGGCTAAAAATTCCGAAATATTCCGCAGGACGAAGAACTAAAAATGCTATGTAAAAAGGTTGAGGAAGAGTTAAGTGTAAACATAAATGGTGAATGTCCGAAAGACATTGTTGTATCAGAGCTTTTGACAGAAATTAAAGTGTTCAGAGAAATGGTGTCCGAGGATGTGAAAACTCCTATGTTAATACTGAAATACTTGAATGACATTGGAAACCCACTTCCCAACATTTGAATTGCTTACATAATTTTGCTAACCGTGCCGGTGACAGTCGCCTCCGCTGAAACGCGATTTTCACGTTTAAAGCTTATCAAGAATAATTGTAGAAGCTGCACCTCGTAAGAACGCCTGTCTTCCCTTGCTATGCCGGCAATGAAACACGGCATGGTTTTAAAATTGGATTTTGCAGATATTATTGATGAACTCGTCAAAGGGTTCGATCCTTACTACTGTTCCATACCCAATTTTTGTATCGCTCCCTTTTTCGGTTTTAGGAATCCAAACGGCGAATACGTGTGACGACACTGTCTCTGGTGGGCCGCTTCATTTTGCCCGCGCAACGGCCTCTTTAACTAACTTCAATGCCGATTAACTCGGAAATAGCCTAACGTGCAGAATGTTTTTCTTAGCAATTATTTCTCAGTACAACCTGCTCTGTAACACCCTTACAAACTTTTCAGACTTTCTCCGACCACCTTCGGTGATATTAAAAGGAAAAGGTGTCAACATCAGGAGGGCAAGAGGAATTCCATTGTCAAACGCAGAGAAATGAGCCGATGGGTGGAAATAATACAGCGGAGGTCTCTTTGAGGAAGAGGAAATGTCTAAAGACATGACACAAGAAGAAGAAAGATATTGTACAGCGAGTATTAGAGTTTAACAGAACTTTGGAAAACTTGGTATCAAATAAGGCAGAAGGTGTAGATAACATTAAATAGGGATTTCTATAATCAATGGGGGAAGCGGGAATCAAACCACTACTTCAGTTGGTTTATAGAGTCAATGAGGCGCAAGGTGTACCATCAGACTTTCGAAAAAATGTCGTCCACACGGCCCCAAAGATAGCAAGAGTTGATAAGTGCCAAAACTACCATACAATCAGCTTGACAGCTCATGCATAAAGTTACTGACAAGAATAATAGACTATACAAAAGAACAGAAAAGAAAATTGGCGATCTCTTAGGTGACCATCTGTTTAGTTTTAGGAAAGGTAAAGGCGTATGACAGACAGTTATGACGTTTCTCTCCATAATGGAGGCAGTATTTAAGAAAAAATCAAGACACGTTCATACGATTTGTCGACCTAGAAAAATCGTTCGATGTAAAACGGCGTGAGTTCACCGAAATTCTCAGAAAAATGGGTGTAAGGTATAGGACACAGAGTAATTAATGATGTGTATCAGAACGGATTAGAATTGAGATTAAAATATGTTCAGAAAATAATTACAGACGTTGGGCTCATGTGCTACTTTGAGATAAAAGAGTTAGCACAGTAGAGGCAGCCGTGGCTGGCCGCACCGAGTCTGTCAGAGGACTAACTGAACGGAGACAGTCAATCAAACGGTTCAAGTGGCTCTGTGAGACTTAACTTCTAAGGTCATCAGTCCCCTAGAACTTAGAACTACTTAAACCTAACTAACCTAAGGACATCACACACATCAATGCCCGAGGCAGGATTCGAACCTGCGACTGTAACAGTCAATCCATGGTTTGTGTGATTTTTGTGGAATTCAGTCCACCTTTCATGTGATTTTGTAGTTTCGTCAAGTTCGGCTTAATGTCTTGCCTCTATCCATATGTTCTCATAATTTTTACCACGCTAGACGGAAGATCACGCTGGGAACCGAACTGAAAGGGTTTTATTTTTATTACATTTCATATTCAGCACATCACGTACGTTTTACCACCTTTCTTAGACATCGTTAATTACTGGATGGTACGGATGTGGGTGTAATTGCAATCACTTGCACATGGCTTCAGCTTTGTGGCAGAGTCCTGGGAACGGCTACTGAGTTTAATTTCGAAGCTGGCTCGAGACGCCGACGCCAGTCGGGCAGCACCATATCTCAGCGCGCTTTCTTAAACATGACGCTTTGCAATTGGTTCGTTCAGATCCACGCACAAGACACGACGTATTTCAATTGTTAGACATTGAAACGATGGAAGATTCTGAGCCTGGGAAAAAAGCGTCCTCTCTCCTGTCTTTTGATTGGAGGAGACGCTTGGCACCGCTGGAAAATTCGTCTTACAGTCTGGTCAGTTCGCCCCCTCAGAGGCGAGGCAGGTTGGTTTTTATACATCGCCAGTAGCAGCCAGGCGCTCTGCTGCGGTCAGGTGAGCATGACGTGTCACTTATGTGTACCCTTTCGAAGGAACCATCCCGGCATTTGCTTCAAGCGATTTAGTGAAATCACGGTAAGTCTAAATCTGGATTTCCGGACAAGGATTTGAACCGTCGTCCTCCCGACTGTGAATCTATTTTGTTAAGCACTGCGCTATCTTGCTCGATGAGATAGTTCAGTTTCTTTCAAGTTAGGATTCCCTGTGATTTTGAAAGTCAGTCGTTAGGAGCAGTACGGAATTCGTCTAACTAAATTTAGATGGGGTCGATTTTGAGCTATATCCGGTCACGATTCAAGCCACACATCGAGTTTCTTTTCGCTGCGAGTCGCAAGCCAGTTTTTACGACTCAGTGATTACCGGACATTGATGAATTTCGCCTACGGTTATGCTGTGAGTGAGCAGTTGAGCGTCCATATTACGTTCCTCAGTAAATCCAATCCTCACTGAATAACGACTACGACCAACAGTTCCCCTTTTACTAAAACCCACCAATAGGAATTTATAGCTGTTGAAGAGTGCTCTCCTGTTTGTGATTAAAACTCGATTTTGAATCAACATAGTTCGTTAAGCTCTTTCCCAATGTGCTTGCAAGCACAACATTGCCCCTCGTGTGGTCATTAACCTTTCGTACCCTGTAAGAGAAAGATACCAGGAAGCATTTGGTAAAGGTAAATCCCTGGTAGGTCGATCTGAAGTCTATTGGTTAAATTTCCATTGATGATAGGATACAGGGCTAAATCAATCAATGTCTATGTGACTTCAGACGTCTTTTCATTCAGAACAGTTTAAACAATAATAAGCACTGTTTTTTCGGTAGGAAGCTCACGGCTACAAAAAACCCATGTCATGTGACAAAAGTGTGTCCCACCGTAGTAGCAGTCAACAATATTTAGAAATTTTTGATAGTTGATAACAGTGGGCGCCTTTTATGTTGACTAAAAAAAATCGAGATGGTTTAGCTTGCGAAGAAATACGCAAATAAATAATTCAAATATACAATATCAAGATAAAAGTGATCCTGTGCCAATAATATACAAAGGAAATAACAGAAAATATATTTTGTTTAAAATCAGACAATGTAGGATGACTCATAATGCGTATAGCGATCCAAACGCCTCTAACTGTGTCGTGCATAGCGGTAAATCAATGATAATTACAGTAAACGTAAAAGAAGACTTAAAATTTCCATCGCTATGCAGGCACAGTAAATTGGAAGCGAGGCTAATGGAAAGTTAATGTGTTGTGTGAGATGTCAGCACAACAGTGTACGGTTTATTTTTCTTCATTGCACTCAGTGTTTCAACAACATTCACCTGGATAGCGTGATTCGGTTTCCACAGATTACATTTTTCAGCAAGATGGAGCATCCCCATATTGGAGTGTGGACAACCGCACATTTCAAAATCAGTATCTTCCAAACTGTTGGATCGATTGTGTGGACATGGATCGGTTGAAGCTAGATATAGAGGAGAATTACTGCAATTCGGTAGCAGGTGAATACAGTGTTATAAATACAAAATCAAATAGGGTTAATGAAGGAGTAGGTTTAATAATAAATGAGAAGATAGGAATGAGGGTATGCTTCTACGAATAGCATAGTGAACGCATCATTGCAGCAAAGATAGATACGAAGTCCACTCCCACAATGTTAGTACCAGTTTATATGCCAACTAGCTTCGCAGATGATGAAGAGACTGAAGAAATGTATGACGAAATAAAATAATTTACTCAGATAATTAAGAGAGAAGAAAATTTAATAGTATTGAGGATTGGAAATAGATAGTAGGAAAAGGAAGAGAAGGAAACACAGTAGGTGAATATGGACTGGGGGTCAGGAATGAAAGAGGAAGCCATCTGATAAAGTTTTCCACAGGGCATAATTTAATCATTGCTAACACTTGGTTCCAGAAACATAAAATAAGGCTGTTTGCGTGGAGGAGAGTTTTAGAGACCAGGTTTTAAACTGTAAAATATAATCAGAGGCAGATGTGGACTCTGACCACAATTTATTGGCTATGAATTGTAGATTAAAACTGAAGAAATTGCAAAAAGATATGAAATTAAGGAGATGGAACCTGGATAAGACGAAAGAACCAGGCATTGATAATGTTTCAGAGGGAGCATTAGGCAACGGCTGAGTAGACCAAGGGAAAGGACTACAGTAGAAGACGAATGGGTAGCTTTAAGAGATGAAATAGTGGAGGCAGGAGAGAATCAAATAGGTAAAAAGATAAGGCATAGTAGAAATCCTTGGATAGTGCAAGAGATATTGAATTTAACTGATGAAAGGAGAAAATGTAGTAATGCAGCAAATGAAGCAGGCAGTAAGGAATACAAACGTTTAAAAAATCAGATTGATAGGAAGTGCAAAATGGCTAAGCAAGCATGGCTAGAGGGCAAGTGAAAGGATTTAGAAGCATATTTGATTAGGGGAAAAATAGATGCTGCCTACAGGAAAAGTAAAGAGGCCGTTGGGGAAAAGAGAAGCAGTTGTATGAATATCAAGAGCCCAGAGGGAAAACCAGTCCTAAGCAAAGAAGGGAAAGCAGGAAGGTGGAAGGAGTATATAGAGGATCTGTACAATGAAGATGTATTTGAGGGCAATATTATGGAAATGGAAGAGGACGTAGATGGAGATGAAATGGGAGATATGATGCTGCGTGAAAAATTTGACGGATCACCGAAAGAGTTAAGTCGAAACAAGGCTCCGGGAATAGACAACATTCCGTTAGATCTATTGATAGTCTTGGGAGAGCCAGTCATGACAAAACTCTTCAATTTGGTGAGTAAGATGTATGAGAGAGGTGAAATAGCTCCATACTTCAAGAAGAATATAATAATTCCAAATCTGAAGAAACCAGGTGCTGCCAGTTGTGAAAACAGCCGAAATGTTATCAGGTTACCTTCCAGTCAGAAAGCTGTTGCACTCAACGACTGTTATATTGACTTGTATTCAATGAACTGTGGATGAAGCTCGACCAACAGGCATTACGTGCATTGAGCGAAAATAATAGTGCATTGAGAATGGTTAACTTCTAGCCGAAATATAGATCTGCACAATAAAATTAGAAGAGGACGACTGATCGCTGCAATCTATAATTTACAAGCCGAAATATCAGTCTAATAACTCACGGTTGCAAAATGCTAACCAGAATACTGTACAGAAGAATGGAAAAACTGGTTCAAGCCGACCTCGGGAAGATCAGCTTGGATTCTGGATAAACGTAAGAATATACAACGCAATACTGACTTTACGACTTTTCTTAGAAGATAGGTTAAGGAAAGACATATCTATGCTTACAGCATTTGTAGACCTAGAGAAAACTTTTGAGAATGTGGACTGGAATACTCTATTTGAAATTCTGAAGGTAGCAGGGATAAAATACAGGGCGCCAAAGGCTATCTTCAACTTGTACAGAAAATAGACGACAGTAATGAGACGAGGGGCATGAAAGGGAAGCAGTGGTTGAGACGGAAGTGAGATAGGTTTGTAACAAAACTTCCTGGCAGATTAAAACTGTGCACCCGACCGAGACTCGAACACGGGACCTTTGCCTTTCGCGGGTAAGTGCTCTGTGCCCCACCGAGACTCGAACTCGGGACCTTTGCCTTTCGCGGGCAAGTGCTCTAGAGTTTCATATCAGCGCACACTCCGCTGCAGAGTCAAAATCTCATTCAGGTTTGTAACGTATCCGCAATGTTATTCAATCTGTACATTGAACAAGCAAATGAAAAATTTAGAATAGGAATTAAAGTACGTGGAAAAGAAATAGAAATTTTGAGGTTTGCAGGTAACAGTGTAATTCTGTCAGAGACAGCAAAGAACTCAGACGAGCAGTTGAACGGAATGAACATTGTCTTGAAAGGAGGATATAAGACGAACATCAACAAAAGCAAAACAAGGATAATGGAATGTAAATCAAGTGATACTGAAGGAGTTAGATCAGGAAACGATACACTTAATGTAGTGGATGAATTTTCCTATTTGGGTACCTAAATAACTGATGATGGCGGAAGTAGAGAGGATATAAAAATGTAGACTGGCAATGGCAAGAAAAGCATTTCTGAAGAAGAGAAATTTTGACACCATCGAATATACCAGTAGATTTAAGTGGTACGAAGTTTTTTCTGAAAGTATTTGTACGGAGTATAGCCATGTATGGAAGTGAAACATGGACGATAAACAGTTTAGACATTGGAAATGTGGTGCTACACAGATATGTTGAAGATTAGATGAGTAGATCACGTACCTAATGAGGAGGTACTGGTTAGAATTGGGGAGACATGAAATTTATGGTACAAGTTGACCAAAAGGAAGGATCAGTTGATAGGACACATCCGAGACATCAAGCGATCACCAACTTAATATTGAAGGAAAGTGTGCGTGTGTGGCGGCGGCGGCGGGGGGGGGGGGGGTCAAAAGTCGTAGAGGGAGGATGTAGGTTTCAGGTTTCAATGGTTAGTCGGAGAGGAGGAGGCTCGCACAGGATGGAGTATCATGAAGAGCTGCATCAAACCAATCTTCTGGCTGAAGACCATAACAACAACACGTGAAAGACATTGTCTGTGTTCCTCCTTTGTCAAAAATAGTTTCGGAACTCAAAGTGCTCATTTCTAAGGCTCTCATGGCAGTGATTCCACTACATGCTTCAGAATTTATAA
The DNA here is from genome assembly GCF_023864275.1 of Schistocerca cancellata. Classification (NCBI taxonomy): domain Eukaryota; kingdom Metazoa; phylum Arthropoda; class Insecta; order Orthoptera; family Acrididae; genus Schistocerca; species Schistocerca cancellata. Next base: position 352,252,380 of record NC_064626.1, on the reverse strand, counting down.
CCGAGCGGGGTGGCGCAGTGGTTAGACACTGGACTCGCATTCGGGAGGACGACGGTTCACTCCCGCGTCCGGCCATCCTGATTTAGGTTTTCCGTGATTTCCCTAAATCACTCCAGGCAAATGCCGGGATGGTTCCTCTGAAAGGGCACGGCCGACTTCCTTCCCCATCCTTCCCTAATCCGATGAGACCGATGACCACGCTGTCTGGTCTCCTTCCCCAAAACAACCAACCAACCAGAATTTATAGCGGGAAATGGATTAGCGCTTAGCCGTTATCTCTGTCGCCAATAGGAGACTTACCTATGAAGTACTGGGTTGGTGCATAAGTTCGTAGCGGTTTTCCACAAGTAAACGAATACAGTCTGCCAACGCTGGGATAATTTTTCGACTGGGAGACCGTAAAAATCACGTGGTTTTGAGGTGAAAAACTTCTCGAGCCGAGTTCGGAGCGCGTTTTCATGTGGATAGGCAGTTCATTAAAGGTTGTTCGTTAGAAAGCAGAAATGTGAAAATGGGGTGCAAGATCCGGTGAATGAGGTGGGTGTGGAATGACTTCCCAACACAACTCCTGAGTAGTGTTTTTTGTCAATACAGCAGAATACGGGCGAGCGCTATCGCGGAGTAGCATCCCTTCACGAAATCATCCTGGTCGCTGTTCTGGGGATGGGTTTGCAAGACTCTCAAGTTGTTGAAAATAGTCCGCGGCTCTTGGTATTGCGGTAGCGTTCTCGCTTCCCGCGCACGCGGAACTGTGTTCGATTCCCGGCGGGGTCAGGGATTTACTCTGCCTCGAGATGACTGGGTGTTGTGTGTCTTTCATCATCATTTCATCCTCATTCACTCGCAAGTCGCCGTAGTGGCGTTAAAGAACTTGTGGAGCGGCGGCCGAACCGTCCCGCGAGGGGTCTCCCGGCCGCCAATGCCATACGCTCATTACTATTATTATTTGTTGAAAATAAATGTCAGAAGTGAAGGCTACACCTCGGGGAAACAATTCGTAGTATACCACGGCATCGCTGTTCCACCAGATGCATAACATTATCTTTTGTTGATGGCGCAGGTCTTTGCACGGGGAATTGTTGCTTCATTTGGGCTTAACCATTCCTTTCTTTTCGTCGTGTCAGCCCAAGGACACCATTTCTCGTTACCGGTAACCATACTGGATAGGGGTGGTCGGTGCTGTTCACGAGCCAATTGATAACGAGCAAGCAGAGATATACATATGGCCACGCATTGACTTTTGTGATTTTGGCTTAGAGCATGCAGTACCCGTACATACGATTTTTGAACCTTCCCCACTGCATGCAGATGTTACACGATGGCGGAATGATCACAGTTAATCAAATTTGCCAGTTCTCGAGTACACTGACGTGGATCATTGTGGGTTAATGTGATTAAACAACCTTCATGAACCCCGAAAGTCTTCTGAACGTGGAAAGTCACTAATGTCAAAGCGATCCCGCTTAAAACGAAAAGATAATTTTCTTGCCGTTCTCTGTCCAATGGCATTATCCCCATACATGGCTCAAATGCTTCTGGCTGCCTCCGCGGATGTCACCCCTCCATTGAACTCAGACGGTGGAGTAAGTCAGAAATGTTCCGATTTCGCCGATCGGGATTAGCCGAGCGGTCTCAGGCGCTGCAGTCATGGACTGTGAGGCTGGTCCCGGCGGAGGTTCGAATCCTCCCTCGGGCATGGGTGTGTGTGTTTGTCCTTAGGATAATTTAGGTTAAGTAGTGTGTAAGCTTATGGACTGATGACATTACCATTTAAGTCCCATAAGATTTCACACACATTTTCTTTTGTTCCGATTTCAGCTCTTAGCACTCCATTTGCTAGTGCCACAGTTCCACTCACTACTTCCAAATGACAAAACGATTATAAGTAAACTGAGACAGCAACAGTGAACTACAAATTAAAAAAACAGTTGATAAATAGACCCATAACAACCGGAATACGAACAAGAAAAACAAGAATGCTACAAACTTATGTACCAACCTAATAGTGAAAAAATTGAACTGCTTTACGTTCTCTATAACTTCTATCTACACTCCTGGAAATGGAAAAAAGAACACATTGACACCGGTGTGTCAGACCCACCATACTTGCTCCGGACACTGCGAGAGGGCTGTACAAGCAATGATCACACGCACGGCACAGCGGACACACCAGGAACCGCGGTGTTGGCCGTCGAATGGCGCTAGCTGCGCAGCATTTGTGCACCGCCGCCGTCAGTGTCAGCCAGTTTGCCGTGGCATACGGAGCTCCATCGCAGTCTTTAACACTGGTAGCATGCCGCGACAGCGTGGACGTGAACCGTATGTGCAGCTGACGGACTTTGAGCGAGGGCGTATAGTGGGCATGCGGGAGGCCGGGTGGACGTACCGCAGAATTGCTCAACACGTGGGGCGTGAGGTCTCCACAGTACATCGATGTTGTCGCCAGTGGTCGGCGGAAGGTGCACGTGCCCGTCGACCTGGGACCGGACCGCAGCGACGCACGGATGCACGCCAAGACCGTAGGATCCTACGCAGTACCGTAGGGGACCGCACCGCCACTTCCCAGCAAATTAGGGACACTGTTGCTCCTGGGGTATCGGCGAGGACCATTCGCAACCGTCTCCATGAAGCTGGGCTACGGTCCCGCACACCGTTAGGCCGTCTTCCGCTCACGCCCCAACATCGTGCAGCCCGCCTCCAGTGGTGTCGCGACAGGCGTGAATGGAGGGATGAATGGAGACGTGTCGTCTTCAGCGATGAGAGTCGCTTCTGCCTTGGTGCCAATGATGGTCGTATGCGTGTTTGGCGCCGTGCAGGTGAGCGCCACAATCAGGACTGCATACGACCGAGGCACACAGGGCCAACACCCGGCATCATGGTGTGGGGAGCGATCTCCTACACTGGCCGTACACCACTGGTGATCGTCGAGGGGACACTGAATAGTGCACGGTACATCCAAACCGTCATCGAACCCATCGTTCTACCATTCCTAGACCGGCAAGGGAACTTGCTGTTCCAACAGGACAATGCACGTCCGCATGTATCCCGTGCCACCCAACGTGCTCTAGAAGGTGTAAGTCAACTACCCTGGCCAGCAAGATCTCCGGATCTGTCCCCTATTGAGCATGTTTGGGACTGGATGAAGCGTCGTCTCACGCGGTCTGCACGTCCAGCACGAACGCTGGTCCAACTGAGGCGCCAGGTGGAAATGGCATGGCAAGCCGTTCTACAGGACTACATACAGCATCTCTACGATCGTCTCCATGGGAGAATAGCAGCCTGCATTGCTGCGAAAGGTGGATATACACTGTACTAGTGCCGACATTGTGCATGCTCTGTTGCCTGTGTCTATGTGCCTGTGGTTCTGTCAGTGTGATCATGTGATGTATCTGACCCCAGGAATGTGTCAATAAAGTTTCCCCTTCCTGGGACAATGAATTCACGGTGTTCTTATTTCAATTTCCAGGAGTGTATATATCGCTATGCATTAAACAGTTGCAGCCGTTTGCAACCGCTTTATTCATTCGTAATTGCCCTGCACTTTTAAAAATTTCAACAAGTTGAGACTGGTAGCTCTCTTCGTGTATGAATTGTTTGTGCTCGTGAAATCTCATTCAGATTCATATTATGCAGAACTGTAACATCGATTGTTTCAATATCCCAGTCTATTTTCCCTTCAGTTGGTCTACCGTTACGCGGTTTTCTCTTACAATCTTTCTTTTAAGTATGACCATAGGTACAAAAATCACAAACAGACAAGCCAGACAAACGAGACAGCTGGAACCTTTGCTGAATGTGCACTCTCCAGTGAAGGCATCATGAGCGCGACACAACGACTGGCACGCGGCTCCATTTTTCTGGAAATAGCAGCACTGCCTTTCATGTTACTTTAATTCACTGTAGAAGTTCAAGAACATGTGAAAATAAACGTCTTTAACGACAACGATTCCGGAGAACACCTGGCCTATAGTTCGATTACCAGAATATAGCACCGAATACCAATTTATTTTTCTCACGAAGAGGAAATTCATGCACAGTGTCCAGAAAGATGAAACCAGCCTTCATAAATTACAGTGTCAGGTAAAGTTCGCGCACCCACAATCTTTTTAAGGGACCACTCGCAATACTTAACCGTCTTTTCCGTATCATCTGGAAGCAGTGCCTGAACACATGAAACGCAGTAAGACTTCAGGTAAGACTTTCAGTACAGAATGTCTGTTTCAAATCTGCCTGAAAGAAATTTTCTGTCTAGCAGTAATTTTCAGCAATGTGTTTGCAGTCGTTCCCTGAGTTCGAAATGAAGGTTTGCTGTAATCACTAGAATTAGGGACATCGCCGCTGAATAGCCATTATAGCAATTTCTGAACACTGATTTTTGCAGGAATAATGGAGTTTATGAACTGTTCAGGAAAAATTTCACAAATCTTGACTGAAACAATACACATGGAAGCTTCAACTAAACACTTCCTTTTTCTTGAATTTTATACTGTTTCTTGTCCTGTGAAGTTGGGTAGAAGTCATTTTCTACGTGCAGTATGTCTACGACAAAATGATTGACAGGCAGTAACAGTATTCTCGACATTCGCAGTCATTATTCTTCAGTTTCTACTTCAGTTATATTCATCATGTAGATAAGAACAACTGTTATCAACCGCAGTGGAACATAGCCTCAGCTAAGTCTAACATCGAAAGTAATAAAAATCAATATTAACCAATCAATAACGTCAGTTATATTTTTATAATGTAAAACTTGTAAGAGGTACGTGAAAAAAGTAATGAGACGGATTTCTAATCTACCAAAGCCTTTGTTTTTTCTTCAGACAACAGTGTTTTCCACTTCAAAGTAGTTCCCTTCGGCAGCTATACAGTGGGGGAGTCTTGGCAGCAGTTCTGAAAGTCCGAAACTGATAAGGCCTTTAACCCACCGGTCACAATCTTTTGAATGTTCTCCAGAGTCCCAAAATAACGTCCTTTTACGACATTTTTCAATTTCGAGAAAAGAAAAAAGTCACAATGATTCAATTAGGTGAATAATGGGGATGTGAAACAACAGGAATGCTTTTTGAGGTCAAAAATTCCGTGATGGAAGTAGGAGTGTGACATGGAGCGTTGTCATGATGCAGCATCCACTTGTCTCAATCGATTCACCTTTTTCCTGAGCATTCCAAGGATATCTTTGCAAAACCCTTGACTGGAATTTGTCCTTGAGGAAAAATTATCTATGCACACACCACTTCTGTCAAAAATTGTTTGATCTTTGGCTTGTTCCTTCGAGCTCCTTTCGAACGAGGAGATGCAGCTTTGTCTCAGGATCGAGGATTCACCATCTGTGGTCACACGACTGAACCATTCGTGGTCATTGGCAGTTCTCTCAAGAAGGTCAACACACACGTTTCTTCGATTGTCCTTCCGGTGAGTTGTGAGTTTTTTCCGCACCATTTTGCCTACCTGGTCACCCATCATTCTTATTATTAAACTTCGGTCTGATATCACAAGAGGAAGCACGCGTTCGACGTTTTCGTCGGTTTTTGAAGATCTCTCTGAGCGAGGTTCATCTTCAACGTGGTCTCGGCCTTCCAAAAATGATTTTTCCTAGCAAAAAACTTGTGCTCTTAATAAGGAACGTTCCCCCATACGCCTGTTTTCAACTTTAAAAAGGTCACACACGCTGTTTCCCCAAGTTTAACACAAAACGTGATCGCACAACATTGCTCTAAATTCCACTGTTCCATTTTCGTAATACGCAGCAAAAACATAACTTCACTGATGGCGCCCTCAAAAATCACCTGATGGCTGTATTGAGTTGAAATTCAGACTCCCTTTCTGGAAGGGATGAACACACCGGTCTACACAAGCAAGACAACGACGCGTTCCACACAGCTCGCAGTTTTATCAGTCTCAATACTTTTCTAACACATCTCGTCCTATGGTCTTCTCCCATAATTTGGCGTTTGATGGAGTGAGCCGTTGCTGAAAAACTGAAAACGTCAGGTGATAACAGTTCGTCTGTTGTGGCATTTCATGAACTCTATTTGCAACAACAGATGCTTCGCCCACATCATCAGTATTCAATGGGTTTTATTTCGAAGATACTGATTTCACATTGCAAAAGTGTAGTATATAATAAGTAAGAAAACCATTTTGCATTTTACTCAAAAATACTTTCAAACATACTAAAACAAAAATTGGTAATCGATTTCGCTGTGAAAACCGCTTAACTTCAAATATTCTTTCTTCCAAAACATTAAAATACGAAATGAAACTACTATCTGTTTGAATACGACAAAGGTTGCTTCAGTAAGCAGCATAACAATGAAAAGACACTAACAACAGCACTTTCAAGCAACAATCGAAGCTGTGACAACTGACCACGACCGTCAAGCGATCTGAACATCGGGCGTGCGGTTAAGGAGCAGAGCCACTTTTATCTTGGACATAGAGCTGCACGTTTAGAAGAGATCAATACCCAGCGGTTGAAAACTGCTGTCGTGACAGCTGTATTACCCCACTTAGCAGCCACCGGTATCCATATGAAGTGTTTTACAAGGCATGCCCTACGTGCAAATATGTCTGGGGAATGTAGGTTAGTTGAACTTATGATCGTTGACAGCATTATGGTCGGTCATATTAGAGTTGCATTGAGTAATTTTTAGGATGAATTTAACTAAAAGAAATTTGCGAGTGCTGCAGATATTCTACGGAAACATTAAGGTACTGAAGTGCAAAGTGTACGCACTAGATATAAATCTTGACTAATATACTTCATTTTTCGGAACGTCGTGTATGAAATAAAAAGATAGCGAGACACTTTCTGCGGGTACGTGAAAGCCATCTGACGCAGCTGTGACGACTCTGGACTCGATTTAGAGAGGACGGCAGTTCAAGTGTCTTTTTCAGACTTCCAGATTCAGATTTTTGCATGGTTTCCTTAAAAAGTTGAAGACAAATATCTGGACAACTTCTCTGGGAAGCAAAGAGACCTTTTCCTATCCTGTCCTTCCCAAATTTAAGATTGTGTAACGTCTAATGACATCGTCCACATTAAATCGTACTTATTATTGTGCGTTTGGTGCTATGCGGCTTGGAGAAATTGCAGCTGTCACATAAAAATAATTGAGTTTTTCACGTAAGCTGCTTTTTGATAGTAGTTTACTTTATCGGACTTGTTTCGGGCAAGAAGACAAATACTTCTTATAGTATGTTATTTATAGTATATAATGAAGTAGACAGGGGCTGCAAGGCCCCGGTGCCGGACAGATCCATATACTGCTAAAATGGCAGAACATTTACACTAAGCTATAACCTACCCAATGTGCTGAGGTGCCGTTGTCCGTCACGTGCTCGAAACACACCGAGCTAGGTGGCGCAGTGGTTAGCTCACTGGACTCACATTCGGGAGGACTACGGTTCAAACCTGCGTCCGGCCATACTGATTTAGGTTTTCTGTGATTTCCTTAAATCGCTTCAGGCAAATTCCGGGATGGTTCCTTTGAACGGGCACAGCCGACTTCCTTCTGCATCCTTCCCTAATCCGGTGGGATCGATGACCTCCATGTTTGGTCCCCTCCTCCAAATCACTCAACCAACCAACTCGAAATACGGCGGCAGCGGATGGGTATGGTAAGAGGTCACTGTTTCAGAGGCCGGTTGGTAGTTTAGCTGATTCGCCAGCACTGGGGGTGCGCAACTGTCCGCGATGTAGCAAGTGTCGGGCCGGCTGCTGTTGCAATGACTTTCTGACTTCGTTAGCCGTCGCGGTCATTTGCGGCCACTGTGGCGCTGCTACTGTGTTCCGTGGCAGCGCCCAAAGTTTATTGGCGGCCCCACAGTATTGTTTTGGTTTTCTGTATCATCATTATGTGGCTTGCCTTATATGTACTACTTTTTAGCGTATCTTTCATTGTAATCATATAATAATACGATTATGTGATGTATACGCGAATATATGTGCAATCAGAATAAGAAATTTTTATGAGAATATGCAGCTGTCAGTGGCGACAGCTGTGCGTGCAAAGATCATCATTTTTTTCTTCTAGCTCGTATTATCTCGATATTTACATGAACAGCAACTGGTACAGACAAGTGCATTTTCTCGTAAAAATTTCTTACGAAACATCGCATTGGCATACGCTAAAAAAGAGTACACACGAGACCTATTCGGAAAGTAAGACCCAATCGTCGTGAAACGAAAACCACAAGAAAAATCAAAAGTATTTTATTTGCAACAGTTAGCTACAACTTGCAGCTACTTCTCTAGATAGTCGCCACTCCGACTGCAACATTTGTCGTAGCATTGTACCAGCTTTCCAATAGTCTTGTGTTTCCTGCTGCCGAGTACTGTGCACCTGTCTGGTTGGAAAGTGTGCATGTGAAGAAGGTAGACACAAAACTGAACAACATATTGCGCTGTATTACTGGTTCCATCAAATCAACCCCATGCCACTGGTTAACTGTACTGAGTCACATCCCTCCACCTCACTTAAGGCAGAAACAAGCTCTACTGAGGGAGGCCAAGAAAATCTCTGCATCACCCTCTCTACCAGGAATTGTGTCATACGCCACAGCAGCGGTTTCGATCAAGAAGACCAGCAAGTGTTACTGCAGGACAACTCATCGCGGATGGTTTTGATCTAAATGAAAGCTGGAAGCATGAATGGTCAACAAAAACATTGGGAACAAGAGTCCATGACCTTGATCCCACAAAGAAGCCAAAAGGTTTTGACCTACCGAGGAACCTCTGGTGCCGCCTCAACAGGTTAAGGACTGGACATGATTGTTGTAGCTACTTCAGGTACAAATGGGGCTGGATCAGTTCACCAGTGTGTGAATGTAATCGAGAAGAGCAGACAATTGAACATCTAGTCCAATGCTGTCCACTTCATTCATACCGTGGAACTCCCGACGACTTGTTCACTCTCACACCCAGCTTAATTAATTAGTTTAAAAACACGGACACGGTTTAATCTTGTCTTATATCAGCTGTATATTATATAAAATCACCATTCGATTAAATAAATAAATAAATAAATAAAATAGCCTCATCATACAAGGCAGCCGCCCGTCCTTTCTGCCAATTCTTTACGCTAATCTGCAGCTTTTTTTCTGTGCTAAAATGTTGTCTTCATAGCCAGCGGTTCGTGTAAGCAGAGAACAAAATCAGAGTCAGCCATATCCGGGCTGTATTGAGGGTGATCAAACACTTCCCATGGGAAACGCTGGGGGGAGCGTCCTCGTTGCTCCTGCAGTGTGCGGCCGAGAACTGTCATGAGAAAGGAAATGCTTAACAGTTACGTTGTTTCGGGTTGCCTGAAATCAAGTGGTATCTCTCACAGACTTTCATACTCGGCGGGAGACACCATTTTATAGGCGTCTTTACGTGCTCTTTATGTGATGAGAACTGAAAAGAGCAACGTGACGCGATCGGCGGACATGCTAGACACACTGCCCGCACATCTATGCAAAGCTTCATCGAATTTTCACTGAGCCTTCACCTTACTTTTCGAATAGCCCTCGTAAAAGACAAGTCAGGTTTTGATAATATAGGAAACCACATACTCGTAAAACGATATATTGTAAACAACATATTATAAGAAGTAAACCTGACCGTATACCTGCGCACGTTAGCACCCCGCTTTCGGGATTCGGGGAAGCGCCCCGGTCACGGATCGAATCCACCCGACAATTTAAGATGACGGCCTGAGGGTCTTAGGAGGCTTCCGGCATCCGACAAGGTGAATAACACGCTTCTGCCCACGTCTCATCTGATTCACACGATTCGAAGCATCTGGAAAACGTACTTACACTTTCACATGGGATAACACAGTAAGGGTACACAAAGTCCGTCCGGAGAGGGGGGGGGGAGAGGGGGTTGCGACAGGAACGACAGCCAGCCATCAATGTCAAAGACAATCAACAAGTCGAGCCCGTGAAGATACAGGAGTCAGGCCAGGAAAAAGGATTTTTATCTTCCATAATATAGACACCGTTGATGAAGTTTTGTAGAAAACTGGCCTGGCAATACTTTGGGTGTGTGAAATACAGTTTAATTCTTACTGTAAAGTGAAAACAGCAACCAAGTACTGTTAATAATGCTGGTCAGTAAGCCTGAAAACAGAAGTGTACCGATTTTACTCGTGGAATACCAAGAGTAGAATTAGTAGTTGAGTTATTGGTTGAGGGGAGTTATAGTAGCAGAAAGTAGTAGTGCTAGAAAGTAGTTTTTTTGCCTTTTTGTTTCCTTGTTGCAGTATTAGATTTATTACCTACTATTGTTGTCATATTGGGATCTTTCTGCATTGGTACTTACAAACAATTCCAAAAAGATCCTAATATTATAACAATACTACCTAAAAATCTAATACTGCAACATAGGAGTACCATATACAAATACTTTTTTTTCGTCTTCCTCCAAAAGTCATTCATTTTCTTAGACTAAAATCTTTTCCTATCATTTGATTATTTCATATCAGTTGTTTTTCTGTTTGCTTTAGCTTTCTGAAAACTTTGTATTTCTTGACATCCAGTCTGAATTTGTCTCCGTCGAATAAGGTTTCCTGCACTTCATATAAGTCCTTTTTCGTCTTGCCTTCCCTCCCATTTTCTTTATCTATTTTCCTGTTTTGGAAGAATGCGTCGATCTTCTATGTTAATACACTCCTGGAAATGGAAAAAAGAACACATTGACACCGGTGTGTCAGACCCACCATACTTGCTCCGGATACTGCGAGAGGGCTGTACAAGCAATGATCACACGCACGGCACAGCGGACACACCAGGAACCGCGGTGTTGGCCGTCGAATGGCGCTAGCTGCGCAGCATTTGTGCACCGCCGCCGTCAGTGTCAGCCAGTTTGCCGTGGCATACGGAGCTCCATCGCAGTCTTTAACACTGGTAGCATGCCGCGACAGCGTGGACGTGAACCGTATGTGCAGTTGACGGACTTTGAGCGAGGAAGTATAGTGGGCATGCGGGAAGCCGGGTGGACGTACCGCCGAATTGCTCAACACGTGGGGCGTGAGGTCTCCACAGTACATCGATGTTGTCGCCAGTGGTCGGCGGAAGGTGCACGTGCCCGTCGACCTGGGACCGGACCGCAGCGACGCACGGATGCACGCCAAGACCGTAGGATCCTACGCAGTGCCGTAGGGGACCTCACCGCCACTTCCCAGCAAATTAGGGACACTGTTGCTCCTGGGGTATCGGCAAGGACCATTCGCAACCGTCTCCATGAAGCTGAGCTACGGTCCCGCACACCGTTAGGCCGTCTTCCGCTCACGCCCCAACATCGTGCAGCCCGCCTCCAGTGGTGTCGCGACAGGCGTGAATGGAGGGACGAATGGAGACGTGTCGTCTTCAGCGATGAGAGTCGCTTCTGCCTTGGTGCCAATGATGGTCGTATGCGTGTTTGGCGCCGTGCAGGTGAGCGCCACAATCAGGACTGCATACGACCGAGGCACACAGGGCCAACACCCGGCATCATGGTGTGGGGAGCGATCTCCTACACTGGCCGTACACCACTGGTGATCGTCGAGGGGACACTGAATAGTGCACGGTATATCCAAACCGTCATCGAACCCATCGTTCTACCATTCCTAGACCGGCAAGGGAACTTGCTGTTCCAACAGGACAATGCACGTCCGCATGTATCCCGTGCCACCCAACGTGCTCTAGAAGGTGTAAGTCAACTACCCTGGCCAGCAAGATCTCCGGATCTGTCCCCCATTGAGCATGTTTGGGACTGGATGAAGCGTCGTCTCACGCGGTCTGCACGTCCAGCACGAACGCTGGTCCAACTGAGGCGCCAGGTGGAAATGGCATGGCAAGCCGTTCCACAGGACTACATCCAGCATCTCTACGATCGTCTCCATGGGAGAATAGCAGCCTGCATTGCTGCGAAAGGTGGATATACACTGTACTAGTGCCGACATTGTGCATGCTCTGTTGCCTGTGTCTATGTGCCTGTGGTTCTATCAGTGTGATCATGTGATGTATCTGACCCCAGGAATGTGTCAATAAAGTTTCCCCTTCCTGGGACAATGAATTCACGGTGTTCTTATTTCAATTTCCAGGAGTGTATTTCTTCCTTCATTCTCTCTAGATGTCTATGGAGTATAACACGTCTTTTCCTGATCTCGTCTGTTTTTTTAGGGCAGAATGAGTATATTTTCTTATTTGATCTCAAATCCCAGTTGCCATGTTTTTTCTTGATTGGATCTAATATTTTTCGCGCGAGACTTCTTTCTGTCTTTTCCAAATCCGTATAAAAACAGTCCTTCCGATCCACAGAGGACTTCTGGTTACACACAGTATTATAATGCCTTAATTTAACTTCTTTAGAAAAATGTTTTTTTTATTGTATGGATTTCTCACGTTCATGTACGCTCTTTTCAATTTTTTCAGTTCTGATTTTAATTGCTTCTGTTTCTCCTGTTATGTTCATATTCTCACCCAAATATTTAAAGTTTTCCGCTTTCTTGATGTTGCCATAGTTGGTTTTTAAAATTCTTGGTGAGTTACTTTCATTGATCATGTGTTCTGTCTTTTAAAACGATATTTCTAGAGCTATCTTCTAAGCTGTTTACTTCAGAAGTTCTAGTTTTCTCTTTTTATTCTCTGGGGTTCCACATATTATTACGATATCGTCGAAAAAGTCCAAACGATTTGATGTTTCTGTAGACTACACAAGTTCATATAGTTATTAACTTTTTTTCCTTCCTCTATTTTTTATTCTCTTATAATTTTTCCATCACACAGTTGAAGTATGATGATGACAAGCCGTTTCCTTGTCTGACTCCTGATACTATTAAGTCATGATTACTATGTTGTTCTTGGGAAGTTTCGACAATGTGTTCTCCAGATATTTCCATAAGTTTCCTACTTTGTCTCGATTTTTCCTGTTGTCTGTAGAAATGTTTGTGAGGCATGTTCTGAAAGTAAGTGTAGTAATTTTTTATATTTCTTTAGAAAAAATATATTTGAAAAAAAAATAAACAGAAAACTGTCGATATGTTGATACACTTGTTGACGTTTTTTTTCTCATAATCGCCATCCCGTTCCATGTATGTGGTGAGCCGTGGCACAAGCTCCTTCACGCCTTGGTAGAAGAACTCTCCTGCCTCCTCTTTTCCCCACTTTAGAGCCTCTTTCTGCACCTGCTCGTGGACTGAAAATTTAATTCCACTCATGTGTGCCTGCAGGGAGGTGAAAAATGAAAATCTAACAGGTGCCAAGTCAGGGGAATACAGGGGTTTGTTCATATCATCCCAACCAAACGAGTGCAGGAGCACCTTGGTGGCTGAGGCTGTGTGAGGACGGACATTGTCGTGCGACAAGCACACTCCGCTTGTCAGCATTCCCCTCCTTTCGTTTTGAATGCTTTTTTTTTTTTTAAAAAAAAGACTCTCTATATCATTTTGCACTGACGTCTCTCTCTGAGGCAGAAATTGTAGTTTTGAATTATTTGGGAGATGAGGAATTGGTGTGACGCCACCATGACGATTGTCTTTTTGTCTAAGGCGTGTAACGTGCCATCCACGTTTCATCTCGAGTAACAACACAGCTTGAAAAATCCTTGCCTTACAGTTTAGATCGCTCAAGAAACTCGCGGACTCTACTGATTGGATTTTTCGTGAGCTGCTCTGCCAGTTGTTTTGGGACACATATTGCGCAAAGTTCCATCGCTTCTGTGAGTGTCTCGTGTAAGAGATTTCTGGAGAGATGCGGAATCATCACAGAAATTTCATACACTGTCAATTGGCAGTCTTCACGAACAGTTTCTTCGACTTTTTGGACCAATTCATCTGTCAAAATGGTAAGTCTTCCACTCCCCTGTGCGCCATGAACATTTATTCACTGAGCCTCTGCTAAATTCCCTGTACCACTTAAAAACACCCGTTCTATTCATAACACCTTCACCGTAAACCGTTTTGATTGACGAAAGATTTCTGTAAATGTTATTCCTTTCACGAGTAGGAAGCGGATCACAGAACGTAGCTCGCACTTGGTGTGATTTATTACCGACATCTTTCACACAACTGAACACTACAACGAGAGTTTACATATTACCATGTTCTTCTGCTGTATTTATTTCTATATCGTATGGTTTTTAAGCACAACAGTAAATATAATGTAATTTACAAACATTTAAATTTTAATATAAGCAACTGCATCATTCGTTGCGTTGCTCTGGTCAAGGGTCCGCTCACTACTGTTCATCGCTGTCAACACTCAAAAAATAAAAACCCACAGCCCGTTATGGTAACAGTACACTTACTTTCTGAACTTGCCTTGTGTTCTGTACACCTTTTATTATACGCAGTAATGTTAGTTGTACGACCATTGTTAACTTTCAAGGTGAAACGTCCCCTTAGAACAATTATACAGGTCTGTGCTTAAACTGACACACAATATTTTTAGCGCAACGCAATCTGACTATCAAAAATCCCTACAAAAGAATGGCCCTGACTAACATTAACCTATACCTTTCACAAATCACTTACCTCACAAAAATCTTCATTACTCGAACTACTGCAATACGGCGAGCGCCACTACTGGCAGCTAAATAAAAGATTCAAACTACGGAAGGCACTAACTACTGATAGGCATAGTTAGCAAATGAAAGATTTTAATAGAGAACAAACAATGTATTTACCTTAATAGTCATCAAAAGTCATAATATATACAGCAGTTCATGACATCCAGTATTGCAAATTTCAAAACTCCGCCATCTCTCTCCTCACATCCACCACTGCTGGCGGCTCACCTCCAACTGCGCAACGCTACGCGCTGTTCACATCCAGCTGCCGCTGCCAAACACTACAATGGCAGACAACAATGCAAACTAGCCACAGACTGCACACAGCACGGACAGTGATTTTCATATACAGTCTACGTGGCGTTACCAATATAAAAACCTGAACAGCCTACTTACATAGCCCCCATGCTCCCCACAAAAAATTTTACAAATTGTTTTGGGCAGTGGCCAATAATGATTTGATAAAATTTTTCATAATTAAAATAACAAAGATATCAAATGCACACACTTATTGATACAATGTTGGTCAAAAGCTAAAATTTTCTCACAGTCCATAAAGATAGTCTTGATCATTCATCATAATAGTAATTACAGTTTTTTTTCACAATGTCTCATTTGCAAAATAAATTGCACACAGAAGTAGTGGATTTCCATGCAGTCTTGAAGAAGTAGTGTTGTCCTTCCAACGGAAAGACAGTGCTGACTCTTGACATGCTGACAGGTAATGGGCCACAACAGAGCAAACCCACAGCAGAGTCATTCGAAGTTTTGAAGAATATTGGTAGGTAGGTCATCACAGAGTAGACCCACTGTAGTCCTGGTAGAGATTATGCTATTGGTGGGCCACCAGAGCTGAGACCCACTGGAGTCCTTGTAGAAATAATGATATCGGTGAGTCATCAAAGATGCAGACCCACTGTAGTCCATGTAGAGATGGCCAGCAGCCATCTGCTGCGACTGTGCAGGTGCACAATCACCATCAAAGAGTCTTGCAGAGAAGATAGCAAGTCCATAAACCACCACTTGTGCACGCACAAAGTTTTCGGAATTTTCCTTAGAAGTCTTGCAGACAATATAGCAAGTCCATAAACCACCACTTGCACACTCATGAAGTTTTTGGAATTGTCCTTAGAACCAGCAATGCTGTTATCCAGTCCCTTGCTGAATTAGTAACACATGTGCAAACACTAACAGTCCCAACTTCTCACATATTGTACATTACTATGACCAATAGAAATGTGTGCAGTGAAATGAATGCTTACAAGTTACTTAATTTGATGAATTGGTGTCAATTACAATATTATAACATGAGAATACAATTACAAAGGTACAAAATACATCATTAAAAACATAACAATACAGATAACATTTGTAGTAATACAGGCTTTACAAAAGAATAGAAGTAACATATACATCAGTGTTAGAGGAATTATGACATGAGTACATACATAAAAGATCAGAATAACTTGCAAAACATCAACTTCACACATGAGCATTAAAACAAAACAGAATAAATAAAGTCTAAACATCTTTACAAAGAAAATAACATATTATCAGAAAAATTCTACAACATAGCTCTCATCAGCTAAACACAGAAATGCAGGAAAAACACAAATACACAAGGGTACACAAACATATAGAGGGATGACACAAAGGGGAAAGGGCAGGGTTTGTTTTCAGTGTAACATTTGGTACTGCAGTCCAACCCAAAACTTCATTCCATAGATCTTTCGTCTTATTTCAATATTTGCTCCAGCCAAAAAAAATCCTATCCAAGCATGCTTTCTGTATTTTTCTCGTATAACCTATCAGTGCATTTCTTCAAATTCATCGCAACTCATTCTCTTATAGGCTACCCCCTCTTAAGCTAACTTAAATCTACTGAGCTCAGATGCTAAACTAAGGGACGAGGCAATGCAGCATCACAAAACAATTAACACGAACAGCAATGACAAAAAAATTCAAATTGGCAAAGTAAGCAACAATATTACAACTAATATAAGGCAATGAGCAGCAAACAAGAAAAATAAATCAGTAGTAAACTGGCTTAGCAGAGTAACACAAAGTCAAATTCAGTAACACTATGCCTGGCAAACAGCAGTAACTTATACATAAACATGACAAAGCTCAAGCAGAAAAAATATTACAGTAAAAATGGCCTTGTTTAATACCTATGTCACATCTTAACACTAGAGTGATGCATCACAATTTATTCTACAAAAGAAATTACCAATTACTTGAAAAGAAAATTCTGTATGCAATTCCTGTGAAGGGAAATGTGTTTTTGTGCTCCTTCGTTTTTTTTAAGTACATCAAAGTTATTCTTTACTGGGTCTGTAGGCATAAAATATCTATATTAGTACATCTATTAAATTTTATTTTAACCAATGCTGCTGCAGCTAGAAACTTGATATTAAACAAAATGAGTAAATAAATACATAAAGCAAGCCATATGGCATTTCTCTCAATTAGAAAGACAGTAGTCATAATCAGGTGTATAGACATAAAAATATTTCTCGTCATTTCATTAGGCATTGCAGTAAATATCATCAATTAAGAGCTCCACAGTGTTATCATGTTTTCAAGTTTGAGGGTGTCATATTTACGATGCTTTCTACAAAGGAATGTCAATAGTGAGGATAATGGCCTCCCTTTGTTTTTCTACCTGTGCCTCTGGAAAGGCACACCCTAATGGCTTTTTCTCCAGGTGTCTGACACAGCTGGGTGCCCACGACGCATTACGTGCAGGTGGTCACTTAACTTTCTTACGGAAATATTTACGACAGTAGTTTCCGCTACAGTGACAGTCTCATAAAAATATTTCACAGGTCAAGAATTTGCGTTACAAATCTGTAGAAACAAAATCCTATAAATATAACAGTGTCCAAAAAATTTTCGCCGCCATTGTGATACATTCACACATTTACACACATTCCATAACTCTTAAAGTACGATTCTTGGTTTCCAACAACCTTTTTCACAAACCAGAGTCCCTAAACACTACTCATTATTCATTACCTTATTCGTCGACACTTCTTCAATATTTCATCATAACAGATAATCAAATAACTCATATAGCATCAGCTTATTGATCATAAACATACCGCAACAGCATAATACACATAGTCATCATAATAACAACATCATAACACCTCAGTCAACTCTCACAATCGTCGTAGCTTCCTCCAATAATTAACAAAAAATTCTCTGCTCATGTCAAAAGTGTCATCTGCCTCAAACGTACTTTAAAAATCGTGATCCCATACCAAATATATCATTCAAAGCTCTCATAGTACCACAATGGTTCCGAAAAAATATGAATGTTCACAAAGTACAGACAAAATACAATTTCGTAAGTGTGAAGTTATCCAACGGTGTAATTACGTAAACATCTGTCACTGCCATAGTAAAAAAGTTTGCCTCTCTCAGTTAAATGATCAGATAGCTATGTAATTTATGTGTTAGAGGAATATGGTACCGATGTGTAAAGTTGTATAAGCAAATACCATATTAGCTAGGGCTCCTTGTGCTTGCCAAACACATTATACACAAAGTAAGCGTGTACCCCCCTGAGGATTCCATTGTTGCATGTTAACAGATTCTAAGTCTGACAATGCATACTAGAAATGTGAAGTGAAAAATTTTATGGCAAAGACTAAGTTATAAAGCAGATTATCTTTCAATAAACGGTTTCACATGTGAAATGTGGAGTAAACCTTTACTCTTCCTAGTACACAGTGTTTCAACTTCAATGCAATTATCATGTGGTATACGTCGGATTCTGTAAGGTCCATTGTAAACTAGAAAGAATTTGTGACTCAAGTGTTTCTTCTTATGTGACAATGAATGAGCTTTAATGAGAACTTTCTGACCAATATATAATTTCTTTGCATTTGCTTTACCGTGTAGTTTTCTTCTTTTGTCTGCTGCAGATTTTATATTTTTAAGAGCCAAATCAATTATGTCTTTGTGTCGAAGTTTACGTGTATTTGGGAAAGGTACAAGCTCTCTGATTCTGTTCGGTGGTTCTACATTCTTCAGTACAAGAGTAGGTGGTAAAGCAGTGGAGTCATGAGGCATTTCATTCAGCACGTTTTGAAATAAGTGTAAATATCTGTCCCATTGCTGATGCTTTCTGTGACAATAAAGTCTGCAAAGCTTATTGATTTCTTTCATAATCTGTTCGGAGGGGTTACATTGTGGTGAGTACAATGAAATAAAAACAGGTTTGATTTTATGATTCCGAAGCATGCGTGACCAAACAGCAGATCTGAATTGCGGTCCGTTATCTGAAATGTGGCCAAATTCACGTAAGAAATTTTTAACAAAGGCGTTGGATACAGACCGTTCAGTGACTTTACGTAACGGAGTGAAAGAAACCAATTTTGAAGTAAGTTCAACTGTGACTAGAACATACAAAAATCCATTCGATGTTCTGACAAGAGGTCCCAAGAGATCAACAGCAGCAAATTCTTTTAATTTAGAAGGAATGATAGGAAACAACGGAGCACGATGTGAGATAGTAGATGGTTTCGCTTATTGACAAAGTTTACAAATAGACAAGACTCTTCGAATTCTCTTTTCCATATTGTTAAAATAACAAGTCGTTCGAAGAATATGATAACATTTTCGTGGACCAAAATGTGCGTAGCTGAAATGAATGTACCAAATGAGCTTATTAACAAAATCGTCTGGAATGCAAAGTACCCATAGCTTGTCATCACCAGTGCAGACTTTCTGAATGTAAAGAATACTGAAATTTTTTTCGAGGTTGCCTTCTGTGTTACTTTTCTCAAGCCCAGCCGGTGCGCGTGACAGCGCGTCCGCAACAATGTTCTCCTTGCCGGGAATGTAGACTATTGTGAAGCGGAATTCTTGCAGAAACAATGCCCAACGTTTTAACCTGTCATGATTTAATTTTGAAGACATAAGAAATTGTAATGCACGATGATCAGTGTATACTTTTACGTGCTTACCAGAAAGAAAGAAACGGAATTTGTTAAATGCCCAAACGATAGCTAAAGCTTCTAATTCAGCAACGGAATAATTTTTTTCAGATTTTGTTAGCACTCAGCTAGCAAAAGCAATGGTTTTCTGAACAGTAGTATCATTTTCTGTGGCTTCTTGAAATAAATGGGCACCAAGACCGACTTTAGAAGAATCCGTGCTAAGGCAGAAATCTTGTGACAGATCTGGATGAGCTAGTATTGGCGCGTGAAGTAACGCTTCTTTCAAAGAATTGAATTCCAACTGTGATTGTTCGTCCCAGTTCCAAATAGTATTTTTTCCAGTGAGAGAACAAAGTTTTGGTGTAACTAGAATTTGCATATTCAGAAAACGACGGTAAAAATTTACGAGACCTAGAAAACTGCGGACTTGTCTTTTTGTGGATGGAACTGGAATGGCTCTGATTGCTTCTAACTTTTCAGGATCCAGCTGAATGCCTTCAGAAGAAATAATATGTCCCAAAAACCTCACCTTTGACCTACCGAATTCACACTTTTCCAAGTTAACTGTAATTCCAGATTCTGCAAAAATACGTGACAAACTGTTGAGGATGCGATTATGTTGTTCCCATGAAGCTTCTGCTATTAGAATATCGTCCACATATAAGGTGATGTGACGTTTTAAGAACTCAGGTAATATGGAATTTAGCCCACGAATGAATGCTGCTGAAGAAATGTTCAAACCAAAAGGAAGTTTCCGAAACTGATAACAAACGCCGAAACAAAGGAAAGCTGTGTATTTTCTACATTCAGGATAAAATTCGATCTGATAGAAGCTGGATCTGAGATCAATGGAAGACAACACTTTTACACCATTAAAATTTTGAAGAAGTTCTTCCATCGTCTGTGGCCTATCTGTTTCAGGAATGATGATAGTATTGATTTGTCTCGAATCTAAGACAAGCCTGATCGATCCATTTTTCTTCTCAACAACATGTAATGGATTGTTGTATGAGCTTACTGCAGGCTCAATAATGCCCTCATCAAGCATAGATTGTATTTCTGTTCTAACACAGTCCCTATAATGTGCTGGAATTACATATGGTCTAACACAAAATTTAGTATGCTCACGAACCGAAATTGGTATTGAAATCCCTTGATTGTTCCTGTTTTGTGAGTAAAAACTGTGGAATGTGCTTGTAAAATCTCAAAAAGGTCCTGCCTATCAGTGTCATTACAATTCTCAATTGTTTGAATTTTATTCTGAATTAACTCATTAGTTTCAAATATGCCGTCGATATCATCCCTGTCAGTACTTGCAGAGTGATTGTTAGTGTCTAGTTCCGTAGAAAATTCCGAACTGTTGTCTAACAGAAGGTAAAGCCGATTAATTTCCTCGTCATGGTTTGAGAGCCTGTCTTCAAATTTCAAAGCTATTGACTTACCTTCTTTCTCTAAACTTATTTCAGCATCGTGAAAGTTTAAGATTGCTTTGTATTCATTCAAAAAGTCTATTCCCAGTATAATTTCCGTCGACAATAATGGAACAATAAGAAAGTTCATAGAGAAGCTGTGGCTTTGACAAAAGAATTCTAAGTTGGTTTGTTGGCGTACATCTACACTTTATCCAATGATTGCACCTTGTAATTTAATCTTACGTAACGGAAGTGTGGGGCAATCGTTCGATTTGTTGCATTTGCTAAAAGCTGTTTCACTAATTACTGAAATGGGACTGCCAGAGTCAAGTACTGCCGTAAATTTTACGTCATTTACAGTAATGTGAATCACAGGATATGCAATGTTGTCAAGTTTTACGTTGTGTTCCTGGAGTAAGATGTCCCTAATGTCTTCCATTTTTACATAATTACTAGCAACGGCAGGTGCGTCGTCAGTTTTGTAAGTACGTTTTGTGGCTGCCAGCGGTGTGAGTCATTGCCTATTGTCTCTTTGTTGGCGCGCGTCGTTATTGGGATTTGGAGACCTAACTTCTACACATTCACCGTGACGAGAGGGCCCTGCCCTGTTTAAATCCCGCCAGTTCTGATGCAATTCAGGTCTGTCGTTACGATCATATCGTCTGTCGTCATGTCGGTAGATTCCATAGTTTCTTTCTTGTCGGTCACACGGTGGAGAATTTCTCCCTGAGTCGTAACTGCACGCTGGACCGTTGTGTCTAAAGTTATTCTGTCTCCCTTGATAATAATTATTTTGGTTCCCATATTGTCTGTTTCTCTGATTGTCTCTGTGATAGTCATTACCGCAGAGAGGTGATCTTTCCCTGTAATTATTACTACTCTGCCAACGGTTGTCATATGGGTGGTGTCTGTTTTGGTCACGATTTACGTTGTAAGAATAGCCTTGTCGTGTCCATTTATTATTTCTGTCATCGCGGAATTGTGACAGATGTGACCTGTAATTGTTGTGCTCCTGTTTTCGCGTTCCGCGATTGTCAGTCTCAATTTCCAGTTCTTGTAACAGTCCCTGAAAAGCTTCGATGTCGTCTTTGCAACGTCCTGCTAAAATAATATGTCGTAAATGTTCAGGCAGTTTGATTAAGCAAATGCGGATGAGTTCTGAGGGGCTGTATGAGTTTGAAAGATACTGATTCTTATGCAACATGTCTTCGAAATATTTCATAAGACTGGAAAATTCAGATTGTTCGAAACGTTTCATCATTATGATGCTATGTTTTACTCGGTCTTGTGTAGCTCGAGACCAATACGCTGAGAGGAAGGCATGATAAAATTCTCCTACACTAGGACAATCGTGAATGACCGATCGCATTCTTACAGCTGGTTCATTTTCCAAGTAGCCACACATAAATTCTAACCTGTGCTCCAATGACCAGTTGGGAGGAAAACAATGAGAAAATTGATGAAGCCATGCTTGTGGATGAATGTCGTTGCCAGAATTCTTAAATGTTTTGAATTTACGTGTAGTAATGAACAGCTTATAGTTGAAATCATCATGTCGGCGAGTCGCACATCGCTCATTGTTACTTCGTTTCGGCGGTTCCATCTCAAAATCCAATGCGCCTTGCCAATTTCTTTCATAATTTCCGAAGTGTCCTGTGTTATTATTTTGTGGTTGTTCCGTATTTCTATGTCCCTCTTCCCGTACTGGAGCGCGAGTGTCCTCTGAAATATGTAATTCTTGTATTACCTGTGTCAACTGATCTTGTACTTCCCGGATTTCTTTTTTGTACTGTGTATTGATTTGATTTTGATTTTGTTTGAATTTTCTAATTTGTTCATACTCTTCTGTGTCAGTGAAGGCTACAGGTCTTGTGTCATTCAGATCATCATCTACATTTGTAGATAAGTTAGTGACCTGATCCGAAAGTTCGGCTACTTTCTCCGATAGTGAACACATTTCCTCAGTGTGTTTTTCTGAACCAAGTTTCAGAGTGTCCATTTGTGTTGAAATCGAATCTACTGTGTCCTTTAAGTTTTCCTGAGTTTTTGTAAGTTGCGTAACCGAATCGGTAGATGCAACTGAGTCAATTTTAGCCCACAAGGTCTCATGATTTTCATGAACAATGGTTTGCAGTTCTTTTATGGCTGCTTCGTGATTCTGTAATGCATTTTCATGCCGCGAAAAAATAGGTTGAAAATGCTCACAAATTTGTGTTTTTGCGTCATTACAGACTTTTTGACATTTCGATTCAATGTTATGTAACTCAGTAGTTAAATCTTCACGTGTTTGTTCAAGTGTGGTGTCTAACTTTTGAAGATTTTGTTCCATTGTGTCTAACTTTTTAAGATTTTGTTCCACTGTGTCTAACTTTTTAAGATTTTGCTCCACTGTGTCTAACTTTTGCTGTGTTTGTCTCTGGTGTTGTTCCATTGTGTCTAACATTTGAGGATTTGGTTCCATTGTGTCTAACTTTTGAAGCTTTTGTCCCATTTGTTGCATTAATTGTAATAACAATGCACTGGTGTCTGAAATATGTTCCTCAGTGCTTTTCGGCAGTGAATTTGCACCGGCAACATTCACATTTTGACAAGCGGATAATGTGTCTCGACTCATTTGAGAAAACGGTGAGAACGCAAAACCTAAATCTACAGTACTTGCAAGATTGTGTCCTGTCATTTAGGGTTCCTGAGGCGAGCTGTTGCCGACCGATCGATCGATAATGCTTCCTTGTTCACTACCTGTATCACTGTTTACACCATTATTTGCCGCCCGCTCCATTTCCCTATGCACAATTACCAAGTTACTACTTCGAATGTCTGTTAATTCACTACACAGTGGTGCTGATAAGCTACGCTCGTCGTCACTATTATTTCTCAGTTTACTTTGAAGCCTAGTGTTACGTTTTTCACACGCCATTATTGTCACAATATTTCACACGATAACACAGTAAAGCACAATTTGAAGAGCAAAAATAGGGGAACACATTAACATACCACTGAAAATAATATCTAGTTAATTGCAAGCGCAGCTGCGAAATACTTGGTGCAAATCTACATGCATGCCACAACTGTTTTACTGTACAAGAATGAAAAGCTACAACTACAAAGGAAATTCTCTCTACAATTACGCGCTAGCAATAAACAATAGCTACACTAATTACACAAACTACAAGAAAAAATCAGAAGATTCCAATGAGGTATCCTCGACTAAGGGTCGACATATGAAACGTCCCCTTAGAACAATTATACAGGACTGTGCTTAAACTGACACACAATATTTTTAGCGCAACGCAATCTGACTATCAAAAATCCCTACAAAAGAATGGCCCTGACTAACATTAAACTATACCTTTCACAAATCACTTACCTCACAAAAATCTTCATTACTCGAACTACTGCAATACGGCGAGCGCCACTACTGCCAGCTAAATAAAAGATTCAAACTACTTTAGGCACTAACTACTGACAGGCATAGTTATCAAATGAAAGATTTTGATAGAGAACAAACAATGTATTTACCTTAATAGCCATCAAAAGTCATAATATATACAGCAGTTCATGACATCCAGTATTGCAAATTTCAAAACTCCGCCATCTCTCTCCTCACATCCACCACTGCTGGCGGCTCATCTCCAACTGCGCAACGCTACGCGCTGTTCACATCCAGCTGCCCGCTGCCAAACACTACAATGGCAGACAACAATGCAAACTAGCCACAGACTGCACACAGCACAGACAGTGATTTTCATATACAGTCTACGTGGCGTTACCAATATAAAAACCTGAACAGCCTACTTACAAAGGTAAAAGGTCGTAATTTATTCACTGTATTTATTTATATATCGTATGGTTTTTAAGCACAACAGTAAATGTAATACAGGCAATAACACATGTAATTTACAAAAAAACATCTAAATTTTAATATAATCAACTACCAGTACATCATTCGTTGCGATCAGGAAACCGTCGGAAGTACCACGATAGTATCACGATAGGCCCTGTTGCAACTATTTAACGAACGGTTTGCCTGACTGCTCCGAAATCGCAATTTGCAGTTGGAGCCTTACATCATGTATGAAGAGAGTCCATGTTTCGACCATGATTGGTGCGTATTCTGTTAAACATCGTGCACGTTGTGCGCGGTTGGTCATAGGGAGGAGGTTTCTTTCTTATTCAGGGTAAGTTTTGAAAATGTGGAGGGCAAGCCTTCGTCATGTTTCGTTCCCATGAACCTTCTAGATCGAACTAAGAAATGTGCAGCTCAATGGCTATTTTCATGGATGGTTATCTACACGCTTCAAAAAAATATCTGCATCATCCCGGTTCCCAGAACTCCTGGAGATAGACGTTGACTGCGGATATTGTGTCACGGACACAGTCACTTTGACTGTTCAGAGATGTCACTAAATCCGCCCAAAGACGTAAACACCGATGCAGCCCCTATTGGACGGAGGGGGTCCAACAGCCGACCAGTTCCACTCATTCCACCAAGAAGGAGGTACACGGCTCGTGTTGTCTGAAGTTCAACCATGCCTAGACGGTCAATACCGCAGTTTCATCGCGTTTGCATTGTTACTGTGCGCCAGGAAGGGCTCTCAACAAGGGAAGCGTCCAGGAGTCTCGGAGTGAGCCAAAGCGATGTTGTTCTGACATGGAGGAGATACAGAGAGACAGGAACTGTCGATGACATGTCTCCCTCAGGCCACCCAAGGGCTACTACTGCAGTGGATAACCGCTACTTACGGATTATGGCTCGGTGAAAACCTGACAGCAACGCCACCATGTTCAATAATGCTTTTCGAGCAGCCACAGGACGTCGTGTTACGACTCAAACTGTGCGCAACAGGCTGCTTGATGTGCAACTTCACTCCCGACGTCTATGGCGAGGTCCATCTTTGCAACGACGACACATGCAGCCCGGTACAGATGGATCCGACAACATGCCGAATGGACCGTTCAGGATTGGCATCATCTTCTCTTCATCGATGAGTGTCGCATATTCCTTCAACCAGACAATCGTCGGAGACGTGTTTAGAGGCAACCCGGTCAGGCTGAACGCCTTAGACACACTGTCCAGCGAGTGCAGCAAGGCGGAGGTTCCCTGCCGTTTTGGGGTGACATTATGGGGGCCGACGTACGCCGCTGGCGGTCATGGAAGTTGCCGTAACTGCTGTACTATTCGTGAATGCCATCCTCCGACCATATCGGCAGCGTATTGGCGAGGCGTTCGTTTTCATGGACGACAATTCGAGCCCCCATAATTCACTTCTTGTGAATGCCTTCCTTCAGGATAACGACATCGCTCAACTAGAATGGCCAGCATATTCTCCAGACATGAACCCTATCGAACATGCCTGGGATAGATTGAAAGGGGCTGTGTATGGACGACGTGACCCACCAACCACTCTGAGGGATCTACGCTGAATCGCCGTTGAGGAGTGGCACAATCTGGACCATCAGTGCCTGGAACTCGTGGATAGTATGCCACGACGAATACAGACATACATCAATGCAAGAGGACGTGCTACTGGGTACTAGACGTACCGGTGTGTACAGAAATCTGAACCACCACCTCTGAAGGTCTCGCTGTGTGGTCGTACAACTTGCAATGTGTGGTTTTCATGAGCTATGAAAAGGGTGGAAAAGATGTTTATGTTGATCTCTAATCCAGTTTTCTGTACAAGTTCCAGAACTCTCAGAACCGAGGTGTGGCAAAATTGTTTTTGATGTGTGTATATCGAAGTTTTCTTTCAAGGATAACCTCATCTTGATTGACAGAAAGTTGCGGGTTGCCTTGTACGTGTTTAAATTCGCGGAGCAGAGTTGCTGTTTGTCGAAGTGGGGGCGGAATGTGGGTCAATATGGACAGCCATTCGACGGGGACTGATCTTATTGCACCACTACTGATTCTCATTGTGTTGTTCAGCTGTGCGTCGAGAGTTTGTGTGTATGCTCGCGCTATTGAGCCATGCAAGAACACCATATTCCGCAGCAGAGTACATTAGCACAAGTACTGGAGTGCACAGAGTTTGAGCAGCGAAGTCTCAGGGTGTTTCGCTGGGCTTATGCAGGGTGTTGTTCCTAGTTCGTATCTTCGCAATGTTTTTTTCCAGATGATTGTTGTAGGAGAATGTCTTGTCGAATGTAAACGCTAGATATTTTGGGTGCTGATAGTGTCAATAGTCTGTCACCAAAATAGGCCTGGATCTGTCTACTCGCCACTCTGTTCTACAAATGAGAGTAAGCCGTCTCTGTCTTGCTGGGGTTTTGTTTCAGTCTCCCTCTTCGAAAGTATCACTAGATCAGATGTTAAAATGGCTTACATTTCTCCAAAGCTGTGAAGAATTAATAAGTAGATAATGATTTTAAAAAGTCACTTGACTGCTTAAGTATAATTGGAACTGAGAATTTAAAGAAAGTGCTGAGTTATTTGTGTGTTGCTTACATCGAAAATCTTGCCTCTTTTTACACTGCTTCCGAAGTAGTTCGTATTTGCCGAATAATAAGCTATGGTTACACTCCTGGAAATGGAAAAAAGAACACATTGACACCGGTGTGTCAGACCCACCATACTTGCTCCGGACACTGCGAGAGGGCTGTACAAGCAATGATCACACGCACGGCACAGCGGACACACCAGGAACCGCGGTGTTGGCCGTCGAATGGCGCTAGCTGCGCAGCATTTGTGCACCGCCGCCGTCAGTGTCAGCCAGTTTGCCGTGGCATACGGAGCTCCATCGCAGTCTTTAACACTGGTAGCATGCCGCGACAGCGTGGACGTGAACCGTATGTGCAGTTGACGGACTTTGAGCGAGGGCGTATAGTGGGCATGCGGGAGGCCGGGTGGACGTACCGCCGAATTGCTCCACACGTGGGGCGTGAGGTCTCCACAGTACATCGATGTTGTCGCCAGTGGTCGGCGGAAGGTGCACGTGCCCGTCGACCTGGGACCGGACCGCAGCGACGCACGGATGCACGCCAAGACCGTAGGATCCTACGCAGTGCCGTAGGGGACCGCACCGCCACTTCCCAGCAAATTAGGGACACTGTTGCTCCTGGGGTATCGACGAGGACCATTCGCAACCGTCTCCATGAAGCTGGGCTACGGTCCCGCACACCGTTAGGCCGTCTTCCGCTCACGCCCCAACATCGTGCAGCCCGCCTCCAGTGGTGTCGCGACAGGCGTGAATGGAGGGACGAATGGAGACGTGTCGTCTTCAGTGATGAGAGTCGCTTCTGCCTTGGTGCCAATGATGGTCGTATGCGTGTTTGGCGCCGTGCAGGTGAGCGCCACAATCAGGACTGCATACGACCGAGGCACACACGGCCAACACCCGGCATCATGGTGTGGGGAGCGATCTCCTACACTGGCCGTACACCACTGGTGATCGTCGAGGGGACACTGAATAGTGCACGGTACATCCAAACCGTCATCGAACCCATCGTTCTACCATTCCTAGACCGGCAAGGGAACTTGCTGTTCCAACAGGACAATGCACGTCCGCATGTATCCCGTGCCACCCAACGTGCTCTAGAAGGTGTAAGTCAACTACCCTGGCCAGCAAGATCTCCGGATCTGTCCCCCATTGAGCATGTTTGGGACTGGATGAAGCGTCGTCTCACGCGGTCTGCACGTCCAGCACGAACGCTGGTCCAACTGAGGCGCCAGGTGGAAATGGCATGGCAAGCCGTTCCACAGGACTACATCCAGCATCTCTACGATCGTCTCCATGGGAGAATAGCAGCCTGCATTGCTGCGAAAGGTGGATATACACTGTACTAGTGCCGACATTGTGCATGCTCTGTTGCCTGTGTCTATGTGCCTGTGGTTCTGTCAGTGTGATCATGTGATGTATCTGACCCCAGGAATGTGTCAATAAAGTTTCCCCTTCCTGAGACAATGAATTCACGGTGTTCTTATTTCAATTTCCAGGAGTGTATATTGCTGTTTGCACAAAATGTTTCCGTTGAATGTTTAAACGTCCCTCGTACAACAGCACTGCTGACCAACATACTACTCCCCTAATACGACTGAGATGACAAAAGTCATGGGATACATCCTAAAATCGTGTCGGACCTCATTTTTCCCAGGCGTAGTGCAGCAGCTTGAAGTGGCATGAACTCAACAAGTCGGTGGAAGTCCCCTGCAGATAAATTGAGCCATGCAGCTTCTATAGCTGTACATAACTGCGAAATTCTTGCCGGTTCAGAATTTTCTACAAGAACTAACCTCTCGATTACGTCCCATAAATGTCCATGGGATTCATGTATGGCGATCAGGGTGGTCAAATCATTCATATCGCATCGTCCAGAATGTTCTTCAAACCAATCACGAACAATTGTGGCTCGGTGACAAGGCACCTTGTCATACAGAAAAATTCCATCGTTGTTTGGAAACATGGAGTCCAAGAAGCGCTGCAAATTGACTCCAAAAAGCCAAACATAACTATTCCCAGTCAACGGTCTGTTCATCTGGACCAGAGTTTCCAGTACATTCCATACAAACACGGCTCACACCATTATGGATCCACTATTACCCTGCACAGCGCCTTGTTGACAACTTGTGTCCATTGGCTTCGTGGGGTGAGCTTCACACTAGAAACCTACCATCAGCTCTTACCAACTGAAATCTGGACTCATCTGACCAGGCCACGTTTTTCCAGCCGTTTAGGGTGCACGAGCTCAGGAGAGGCGCTCCAGGCGATGTCGTGCTGTTAGCAAAGGCCCTAGTGTCGGTCGTCTTCTGCTATAGTCCATTTACGCCTGATTTCGCTGGACTGTCTAAACGGATACGTTCGTCGCACTTTCCACATTGATTTCTGCGGTTGTTTCATGTAGTGTAGCATTAATCATTCTACGCAAACGTCGTTGCTCTCGCTCGTTAGTTGAAGGCCGTCGGCCACCGCGTTGTCCGTGGTGAGAGATAATGCCTGAAATGTGGTATTCTCGACACACTGTAGACACTGTGGATCTCGGAATATCGAATTTCCTAACGATTTCCGAAATGGAGTGTTCCAAGCGTTCAGCTTCAACTACCATTCCACGTTCAGAGTCAGTTAATTCTCGTCACATCGGAAATCTTTTCACATGAATCATTGCAGTGCAAATGACAGCTCCGCGAATGAATTGCCCTTTCATCCCTCGTGCATGCGATACTACCGCCATGTGTATATGTGCATATCGCTATCCCACGACTTTTGCCACCTCAGTGTATTTACCTCTTCTTGCAGGTGGCGTCAACGGAGAAACGTGGGTTGGGGTCTGCCACAACGGAAGAAGCCTTCGGCCTGCCGCATTGGGAAGACCTGCTGCGCAACTTCATCATCGCTCCCGACGTACCGTGCGGTTTTGGCCAGCTGGGGAACGCGGGCGACCTGTGTCGCGAACCAGACGGTGAACAACACTGACTGCTCGGACCAGCTAAGCGAGGGGGTGACGTCGGCCTGCAGCGCTCTCTACGACGCACTGTTTGAAGATATTTGGGTGTGCTGGCTGTTGCCTTTCTACCACGGGACGATGACTTAATGCCATCTCAGGAACTTTACTAGTGGCAACTATTTATTTACAGCTGGTACAAAATAGATACGTGTTTCAAAGTTTTAAAGTTTTACTGATCTTCAAAGTAATCACCAGCATTGTGTATAACCCTTTGCCGGCGATGTGGAAGTCGTAGGATACTCTTAGCAGTGCCACTTGGTTGACAGTTCGACCGGCGCGGTCTATTGCCCGACGAATTTGTAGCAGTTCTGAAGCAAATACCGTGAAGTGTTTCCTTCATTTAAGAAATCGAGCTGAACTCACGAAGGCTTAAG
Organism: Schistocerca cancellata; assembly: GCF_023864275.1. NCBI lineage: Eukaryota > Metazoa > Arthropoda > Insecta > Orthoptera > Acrididae > Schistocerca > Schistocerca cancellata. The sequence continues at coordinate 352,221,674 of NC_064626.1, read as the reverse complement.
TCAGCACAAACGAATCAGTAACAGCTTGCACTGTACGTGCTGCAGCATTGTCCTGGAAAATGATGGTCAGGTCCTTCAGAAAGCGCCATTACTTGTGTCTCTAAGCTGGTCGTAGGTTGTGTTCCAAAAATTAACAGCATAGAGACACTTCCTACAGGACCTGACCATCATTTTGCAGGACAATGCTCAATCACATACAGTGCAGGCTGTTACTGATTTGCTTGACTGATGGGGCTGCTAAGTGCAATACCACCTACTGCACTCCCCTGACTTAAGCCATCGTAATTTCAACTCGATTTCTAAACTGAAGGAAACACTTCACGGCATTCGCTTCAGAACTGTTACAAATTCGTCGGACACTAGCCGCGCCGCTCGAACTGTCAACACAACTGGCACTGCTAAGAGTGTCCTACGACTTCCACATCGCGGGCAGTGGGTTACACACAATGCTGGTGACTACTTTGAAGGTCAGTAAAACTTTGAATCACGTATCTGTTTTGTACGATCTGTAAATAAATAGTTGCCACTATTAAAGTACCAACCCTCGTGCAGTGTGGCCGTAGTACCTCACATGCCAAGACATATTGCTCGACAAAGCGACACGAAACCATTCCATAACGAGAATTAACTTGGTCACATGGAGCACAACTGCGTTCCGTGTCAAAGTAGCGCGTTGTTACCTCGCAACGAGCACAAAAAACGATCGATATTAACAATTTACTAACGATGAGAAGGAGCAGAGAGTGACAGTACTGATGTAAAAGGAGACAGTATGTTCAAGTTGAGTAAGCGAATTATCTGTAAACTATATTGGGAGGGAATAATGCTGAGTGGATTGTGGATTCAACTATGTATAAGCAAAGTGCGCACAATAAATACGAGGGGTGTTCAGTTAAGTTATGCAATTCTTTTTTCTGTAGGCATTTTGGTTTTATTCATGATTCGAGTATACCACTTTTTTGACTACAAAACCCTGTTTTTCAACACAGTCTCTGTGAAATGCGATGGCCTGACACCACCTTACTGGGAGGGCCTGTATGATACTACTCTGCTGGTCGGCGTCGGAGCCAACGTCTTGCTGCATCAGTAACCTTCTCACATTTCGTGTAGGGTTCATGAGGAAGAACGGTTCAATTAAGTTTTGTGAGCTCGTCTCTGGTTCGCAGACTCTTGTGAGATCTTGCGTTATCATGGAGAAGGAGAAGTTCGTTTGCACTTTCGCGGCGAGGAACACGCTGAAGTTGTTTCTTCAATTTTCTGATGGTACCACAGTACTCTGCCGCGTTGATCATTGCATCATGGGAGAGGACATAAAACAGATCAAGCCCTTCAGAGTACCAGAAGAGCGTCGCCATAACTTTACTGGCTGAGGGTGTGGTTTTGAACTGTTTCTTCGGACGAGAGTAGAGATGGGCAAACTCGTTCATCCTTGTGAACTAGTTCACTGGTGATCGCTCTTTTTTGGGAATCGTTCATTTTAACTCGTTCACCGTTCATTTGTGTTTGGTATCCGGATCTTATGAAAAATTGAAAATTAGTAGCACAGGTGACTGAAGATGGAAGGCGCCAAGAGGGGGCACTTGCCTCCGCCCTGGAATACAGAGTTTTTATTCATTACAGAATTCTCACACACTTATAGAAGTAATTTTCGTGATTCTGCAAAACCTCTCGTTTAGCCAACTGTAGTGTTATGTGGCTGATCGCAGTGATATAATATGAGGAGGAGCACGAAAAACCGGCCCCGAGTACAGACTGCTCACCAGTTACGCAGGATTTGTTGACCGCTACTAGCAGAATAGATAAACATGTAGTAATTAGGCAGTGAGGAAATAACAAATAAACTAATGCAAACAACAACTTAGAAACAATAGATGACGATTGGTAGGCGACAATGAGCAGTCTAGTACTCGGGGCCGATTTTTCGTGCGCCACCCTGTACCACTGAAATAATATTGTAGAAGTTATCACATTCTCTTTACAAAATGTGACACCAGACACTCGACTATGGAACGCGGACTTCATTCGGTTGTAAGTCGGTCTGCCTTCAATAACAATGAACATGCTCTTTAACCTTGGATCAAAAAGACGGGAAATGGCCATTCGTGTGTGCCGTGCCGACTTTCTTTGCATGTGTAATAACAAAAAAAATCTTGCCTTTTTACAAGTATTTCTTCCGCTGTTTATCGAAATAATGAAGTAAGCTGATATGCTGTTTTGTTACCTTAAAATATTTATGTATTACATACCACGTAATTTTATGTAATTTACGTAATTATGAAATACATTTTAATTATCGGTCATGAGCGCTTAATAGAATACGAAAAGAACCAGAAGGTCAGAGTTCAAAAGAGGTTTGAAACAGATCTAGAATGAGCGTGCGCAGCGAACGAAACGAACAACTCTATACTGAACTAATTATGAGCAGTCGGCAGTGGAACTGCGACGAGTGGCCACGTGAAGAATGACGAGTCCGGCCGAACGAGACCGAGACCGAGACAGACGGGAACTGGACCGAGGCTGGAACGAGAGCGGCCGACGTGCCGTTCGGGAACGAGACCGACCGTTTCCCGTTCCCGGGAACGGTAAGTAGAAAGCCGCGACCGAAGTGAACTCTGAAAGACCGTTCCCAAGAATTCGTTCATCGTTCGTTCCGATCATCTTGATGAACCCTTCCTTTGGACCCGTTAGTTCGCGAACGACCCATCTCTTGACGAGAGATGGTGTGGCGCCAGTGCATGAAATGCGTTTAGCTTCCGGTTCGAGGCGGTGTACCCGTGTTCATCACCTGTGACGATGTTCAGTAAAAAAGTCACGATCAGCCTCACAATGCTCAAGCAATTCCGCAGATTCAGTCCTTCGTTGCTCTTTATGGTCTCCTGTCGGGCGGCGAGGAACCCAGCGGATAAACGTCTTTGAATGCATCAACTGGTGGATGAGTGTATCAGTACAACTTACGGAGACGCCCAGTTGTGAAGCGAGGTGTTTGATTGTGATCCGTCGATCACTACGAACGAGAGTGCACGGGCGTTCCAACATTGCAGGAACCTCAGCTCTGTGCGTCCGGCCGGCACGCAGGAGTTCGGACAGGTTTGCGTCATCTGGCGATTCTGACAGACGCCACGCCCAACGACTCATCGTGCTTTTGTTCACTGCCAAATTTCCCTACATATTCTGCAAAAGCCTATGAATATCTGAAATGCTTTGGTTTTCCGCCAAAAGAAACTGAATGACAGCTCTCTTCTTGGAACGCACGTCTGTTATAGACACCATTTTGAAGGTTAGGTTTAGTGCCACCACTTATTGGAACTTCAGGAAAATATAGAGGTTAAAGGGCGAATACTCCACGATATCCAACAACAAATTCCGCATTTCTTCAACTGAAACTGGCCGATAAAAATTTGTTGCATTACTTATCGAACGCCGTTCCTATGCATAGGCGACGTGGATAAATGTGTTGTTAGGCACCAGTTTCTGCGGTATTATGAACAACATAAAGAAATATCAAATTTCGGAAGCTCCACAGCTTTCTTCGCACAGAACTTGACCTCAATGCTAGCAAGAAAACTCTTCTAAAACTCCTGTCTATGGGAATTGGTGTTAAGTAGTGCCAGAATAAATGACTTGGCAGATGTGCGAACGAGACAACAGCTTCATTTAGAAAACTTTTGCAATAAGTATTGGTATGGTTAAGAAGTTTGTGAAATGATTTGTATAAATGTGTGAATTCCTAAGGGACCAAACTGCTGAGGTCATGTCCCTAGACTTACACACTACTTAAACTAACTTAAAATAACGTATGCTAAGAACAACACATACACCATGCCACTCCGCGCGCCTGTATAAAAGTAAAAAAAATTAAACAGTTTAGAGAAACATTTGGCGGCTTTTGAATAATGTTCGAAATCATATGCAGCAGCTGAGGTGCTCATACATCAGTGAGGTAAGGATACTATTGAGTGAAATTCCACGAGACGAATATCCTCTGGTGATTTTTAAAATTTTAGTATTCAAAGATAAACATTGAACATTAAATTCTCAACCTGCACCTCACTTATTGTACAAGATGACCAACATCATTCAGAGGCACGTCATACGTTTCTCTAATCTGATCTATTTCTTACTTTTAGACACATAATTTCACAAAACATTTCACGGTTATTTAAGATTTTTTCAAGCTTTGTTTAGAAAACATGAAATATAGTATGTTTAAATATTAATCAGTATTCTGTTATTATTGATAGAATGTATATCAAGAGAAAACAGTGAAGTTTCACTTCTTGTTGTGATCTCATATTTTTTTGACTTTCTCTACTTAGCTCGCAGCAGCCGTTTGTGAAAAATTTCAACTGCCCACAAACCAATATTTAAGTTTATCTTAATTCCCTGGAATACCTTTAAGCAATTAAATCTTTCTTTGCAGAACTAAACCTCACGCTGGTCAAATTTATATCCCACTTGTCCGTTTCCCATTCTTCGTTTCGCTTTGAAAATTCGGAGAAAAAATCCATTGTATACTTTGTAGGAAGTCTAGTTTTCGCTCCGTTCAAACATTTGACGAAAAAGACATAATACATTATTTTTTTACGAAAAATGGATTATTAGGAGTAAGCGAAAAGTGTGAGGTGTGGGATTCTCACCAGATAGGACTGACGGAGTACATCGAAAAAGTACAATGAAGGGCAGTGCGTTTTGTATTACCACGAAATAGGGGAGAGAGTGTCACTGAAATGATACAGGATTTGGGCTGGATATCATTAAAAGAAAGGCGTTTTTCGTTGCGGAGCAATCTTCTCACGAAATTCCTATCACCAACGTTCTATTCCGAATGCGAAAATATTTTGTTGACACCGATCTACATAGGGAGAAACGATCACCATGATAAAATAAGGGAAAGCGGAGCTCGTACGGAACGATATAGGTGTTTGTTCTTTCCGCGTGCCATACTTCTAGCTGCCAGTATCAAAGCAATAGCTGAGAATATTCAAAACTTCCGTAGTTAGACATCCAATATCTGTAGTTGTGTACACTGAATCCAAGCTCGGAGAAGCCTACAGATCTGTCCTTCTAGATATGATTGCTGTAAAACTGTATAAACTTTGTGTACGTACTCTTTATGTCTGAACTTCTAATACAGAACATTTATACAGTTTTCTAATTGTACAACATCGGCAAGTATGTAAGCCAAACTGAGTAACATTCTTGCATCCTGACTCTACTCATCCCTCAATATAAAGTGTGTCTCTCCACGGCTATGAGCAGAATAACACAATATTTTGTTAACACGGTATACGACAGTACGTATGGCCCGGCAACTTCAAGTGTTAGACATAGGAGATAAACATATGCTCCAGCTGAAACTAATCTGAAACCGTGCAAAATGTATACACTTACTGTTCTCTAAATGCACTAAACGATGTTTGAAGCTTGCCTTAAGAATGATAAGGCTTAGCTGTGCGACAACGGAAAAGTAACTCTACTCTGCAACGCAAGCCTTCCTGTAATTATAATGATCTTCAACAAACGAAAAAATGGCTGACATCGAAATAAGTGTCCAAGGAATAGAAAAGCAACTGGAATCACTCAACAGAGGAAAGTCCACTGGACCTGACGGGATACCAATTAGATTCTACACAGAGTACGCGAAAGAACTTGCCCCCCTTCTAACAGCCGTGTACCGCAAGTCTCTAGAGGAACGGAAGGTTCCAAATGATTGTAAAAGAGCACAGGTAGTCCCAGTCTTCAAGAAGGGTCGTCGAGCAGATGCCAAAAACTATAGACCTATATCTCTGACGTCGATCTGTTGTAGAATTTAAGAACATGTTTTTTGCTCGAGTATCACGTCGTTTTTGGAAACTCAGAATCTACTATGTAGGAATCAACATGGATTCCGGAAACAGCGATCGTGTGAGACCCAACTCGCTTTATTTGTTCATGAGACACAGAAAATATTAGATACAGGCTCCCAGGTAGATGCTATTTTTCTTGACTTCCGGAAGGCGTTCGATACAGTTCCGCACTGTCGCCTGATAAACAAAGTAAGAGCCTACGGAATATCAGACCAGCTGTGTGGCTGGATAGAGAGATTTTAGCAAACAGAACACAGCATGTTGTTATCAACGGAGAGACGTCTACAGACGTTAAAGTAACCTCTGGCGTGCCACAGGGGAGTGTTATGGGACCATTGCTTTTCACAATATATATAAATGACCTAGTAGATAGTGTCGGAAGTTCCATGCGGCTTTTCGCGGATGATGCTGTAGTATACAGAGAAGTTGCAGCATTAGAAAATTGTAGCGAAATGCAGGAAGATCTGCAGCGGATAGGCACTTGGTGCAGGGAGTGGCAACTGACCCTTAACATAGACAAATGTAATGTATTGCGAATACATAGAAAGAAGGATCCTTTATTGTATGATTATATGATAGCGGAACAAACACTGGTAGCAGTTACTTCTGTAAAATATCTGGGAGTATGCGTGCGGAACGATTTGAAGTGGAATGATCATATAAAATTAATTGTTGGTAAGGGGGGTACCAGGTTGAGATTCATTGGGAGAGTCCTTAGAAAATGTAGTCCATCAACAAAGGAGGTGGCTTACAAAACACTCGTTCGACCTATACTTGAGTATTGCTCATCAGTGTGGGATCCGTACCAGATCGGGTTGACGGAGGAGATAGAAAAGATCCAAAGAAGAGCGGCGCGTTTCGTCACAGGGTTATTTGGTAACCGTGATAGCGTTACGGAGATGTTTAACAAACTCAAGTGGCAGACCCTGCAAGAGAGGCGCTCTGCATTGTGGTGTAGCTTGCTCGCCAGGTTTCGAGAGGGTGCGTTTCTGGATGAGGTATCGAATATATTGCTTCCCCCTACTTATACCTCCCGAGGAGATCACGAATGTAAAATTAGAGAGATTAGAGCGCGCACAGAGTCTTTCAGACAGTCGTTCTTCCCGCGAACCATACGCGACTGGAACAGGAAAGGGAGGTAATGACAGTGACACGTAAAGTGCCCTCCGCCACACACCGTTGGGTGGCTTGCGGAGTATAAATGTAGATGTAGATGAAGATGAGTTGGAAGAAATCACGCTGTTTTTGATATTATATGGATAAATCTTGCTTAGGTGCTATGCGAGTAAGCGAATCGCCACTAAACGACACAATGACAATCGGATCATGCGAGCTGCTATGCGTATCCAGATAATCGTACTTAAAAATTTTGAATAGGCAAGTGGGCTGTGAAAACTCAGTAAGGAATAACTTTAAAACTATTGTAATTTAGTTGTGTATTAATCATAGATGACTAATGGGAACAGAAGTAGAAAATATGAACATCCCTACTTTGATGATAATCGTGATTACTATAATTTGGGTACATAACAGAAACATCAAGAAATGAACAGTTTTGACAAAACTTGCTCGTAAATTCAGGACTTTAAAGAAAAAAGGATATAGAATGATATGATGCTTTCCTGGGTTCATACATAGTAGAAAGAGCTTAAACCGATAGTGTTCTAATAGTCGAAACAGAAGTTACAATATTGATGAAGTTTAATCGACAAGCTCCCTAAACATGACATTCCGTTTCCCGAAATATTAGCACACTCGAATGCATAGCAGTAACTACATTGCGACATCGAACATCCACAGCAGCACGGCCGAGACAAGACGTCCGATTGTAGCAGCACTCGACAAACAGTTGCTGGCTAGTGCGGACTTACTAGGCGATCACAACGTAAAGTAGATCCAGCTGTTCTTATTACCTTGGAATACAGTTCTTTAATATGTTCGTACTCTTTTCATTAGATGGTCATTAGTTTAGTTGTGACGCAATTGTGTTTTTTTCTGTTTGTTACAATAAATATAAAAATAACGTTCCAGACTCACCACGGCCTGAAATTACACGACTTAAAAAAAAAAAAAAAAAAAAAAAAACAGTTGAATGCTTTCGATTGGCTGAAAAATTGGGAAAGTAAATGTTTACATATGAAAACTACTGGCTTCGCGTTAGCTACGTGACCGATGCTGCTGTCCACAGGAAAATATCGCCATGAATTACAGACCGTCGATAACAGTGTTTCCACCCGGTATAGTGAATGGCAGCTTTCTTCAAATGTGGGAAATGCGTGGTAATATATAAAACAAAGCACTAACTCTAACATTTCACTCCATATTAATTGCAATAGTATATGAAATGTAATGTAAATATCGTGAAAATCTGATTGATGAATTATCCGAACAAAATGATAATAACCACAATTAACAACGATAAACGATCCACTTCTCTTTTGTGTATTTAAGACATGCCATAAATGGGGGAAGTGGAAAAATTCGACGTGCTTTGCGGACTAATCAGGGACCAAATGGGATGCTGAGATGTGCTCACTATTGCATACCATTCCCGGAATTTGAAATAAGTATATATCGGATAAATACCTGCCCTAAGCGAATTCAGTACTCTACACCATTGGTGACCAAAGGCTAAGTCGCACAATGGATAGTGCGTAAGTGAATTTACATCAATAAAAGCTACGCCAAGTGAGCTTCTCAGCGCCTTAGTTAATTGTCCATGACCCTCTTATTTCACGCTCATGGCGGGTACTGGACTTGCCATGTTGATAATGGGGGACATGATGGTACAAAAGTGAAAGAGTGGGTGCAAGGTACTGTTTGCAAATCAAAACGGAAGTCTCTCCACGTTCTTTGTACACCTTCAACATTTATTTACTCAGAGAACCCACTTTTGGAGAGGATATAGACAATTCTCTCACTATTCCTCTATTTAAACAACTGGTCTCCTTAGAATGTCAGAAACTGTTGACAATTATTTTATCAAATCCAACTCTTGACGCGAAACAAAAGCTTTGTTTACTTTCTCCATACAGTAACTGATATCTTACGTGTTTTTTTTTTCTGCAATAGGAAATCGAAAATAATGTGCCATACTAGCTCCCTAAGGTCTTCTAAATCCCTGAGAGTTTGAAGCAGAAAAGTATAGCGCAACAGGAATGTGACCACACGGAATATTCAAGCACACCGACCCCAAATTCTGCGGTTTACTTAGACCATCACTCAGTATGTAAAAATATCATTGCTTTGACACAGTTCCTACCATGGCAGTTTCTTTCTCATTCACATACCTAGTTCTAGTCTATACAAAACAAACAGTACAGTAAAATATTTCCCTCCAAAATAAGGATTTATGAAACAGGTAAGAAAGTCACACGCTGATTAATGCGAATTAAGATTACACTTGCGAACCTCAACTGAAATCGGATCAAGCACGCTCTCTCCACTTTATCTGTGCAACCATCAGTCACGAAGTCCAACGGAGATAGCGGAATTTCTAAGTACGCACCATATATTCGTGCTTGTCAGTTAGAAAGAAATCACGTGCAAATAATCTCAACTAGAATCTACACGCGCTAGCCTCATCTCAATTCGGATTAAGCACGCTCCGTTCTTATTGTCTGTGCAAACAGCAGCCACGAGGTGCATCAGAGACAATGGCACTTCAAAGTACTCACAATATATTCGTGTTTGCCCGTTCAAAAGAAACCACAAGCAACAAATCGCAACTTAATAATACACTTCACTGGCATTTAATCTCAACTTAAAACTAGCACTCGCGGAAAATCATTAGCAAGCATGGTTGCAAAGCGTGACCATGGTTTTAAGTCGTTATTCCTCAGTTTTCCAGGGAAGTAATTAGAAAATCGCCCTTTCATTTGCTAGAAGCATTTCATTAAGAGGAACAGATTAGTCTGTAATTCAACATAAGTATTCCACATACAATATTCTCGTCGACAGCAAATTTAGCGGAGCACATACTAATGTCAAATGTTCATCTCCAGCGTCAGCGTCCGAGTGTCCAACATGGCGGCACCAGAGACCAGTCCCGCTTCCGGAAAGTGGTGGAGGGAAGGACATTCTACCAAGTCTTCTGATCGCATATTGATTACTGTTGTAATAAAGCTTACTGTACCAGGAATAGATGAACCACGTGATAAGTATGACGAGAAAATAGCTAGAACTACTGATGCAAGGTCTATCACGCATGCGGAACCGTACACGTGTTCCACCGCTCTTTCCTGCTTTGCCACCAATGGAAGAAAATTCAAGTGGGCAACAGTTTGGGTCTGTACAGGTAGCATATATGAAAGATTACTCTAACATCTGAGAAGGCAACACACTCCACACCATTTGGCACACATATCAGCCACCAGGAGAAAATAAAAACGAATCACATAAATATAATCGCTGAAACAATGAGGACACTTTTTTTAAGGGTTAGTGAGGGATGTGCATTGAAAACTAAATTAACACAGTTTGTCACCCTTCCCCATAGCTTACTGGTACCACTGTGCTGAAAAACAATAAAATTATGTCCACAAATCATTGCTTGTTACTCTATCAGCAGTGAACTAAAGTGAAAGGGGTTAAATGGTACCCTTTCAAGTGTGTTGGTCCACCTCTGGAACGCAATACAGTAGCGAGATATGTAGCAACAGATATTTACGCGCAGGTCATCTAAGTCTCGTAAATTACAGGCTAGTGCTCAGTGAGCGCTGAACCTCTACGCAACAGTGTCCAGGATGGGTTCCATCGAGTTCAGATCTGCTGAATCTGGTGGTCAAGGCGTCAACATAAGTTGACTGTCATTCTCGTCAAACCACTGTAGCGCGATTATGGACTTGTGACACGGACAGTAATCCTGTAGGAAGACGCCACCGTTGTCGGGGAAGACATCAAGCTTTAAAGGATGCAGGTAGATCGCAATAATTTTCATAGTTGTCATGGAGGCCCCCTCGAAGTTCAGGTGATTGTTCCCCACAGCATAATAGCGCACTCACCATGCTGCTTCGTGGCGCAGTTTATGATTCTGGATGACGGATCATCCTCGTGGGACAACAAACGTCATTCATCCGACGAGACGACATTTTTCCATTGATCCAAGGACAAATCTTAACGATCCCGTGCCATTGCAGTTCTAATTGACGATGTCACTGGCTCAACATGGGAACGCATAGGAGCCTGCACCGGAGCCCCACGTTCATGAATGCTCGCTTAATGGTGTGCTCCAAAACACTTGTCCCAGCAGCAGCACTGCACTCTGTTGCCTTCGTTCGGCAGTTGCTTATATATACGAAGGCTGGAACTTTAATAGTGGCAACTATTTGTTTACAGCTCGTACAAAATAGATACGAGTTTTAAAGTTTTACTGACCTTCAGAGCAGTCACCAGCATTGTGTTAACCCGTTGCCAGCGATGTGGAAGTCGTAGGATATTCTTAGCAGTGCCAGTTGTGTTGACAGTTCGAGCGGCGCGGCCTATTGCCCGACGAATTTGTAGCAGTTCTGAAGTGAATGCCGAGAAGTGTTTCCTTCAGTTTAGAAATCGAGTTGAACTCACGAGGGCTTAAGTCAGGGGAGTGCAGTAGGTGGTGTAACAGTTAGCAGCCCCATCAGTCAAACAAATCAGTAACAGCTTGCACTGTACGTGCTTGAGCATTGTCCTGCAAAATGATGGTCAGGTACTGCAGAAAGTGTCATTACTTCTGTCTCTAAGCTGGTAGTAGGTTGTAGTTTGTGATCCAAGCCATAAAAACAAATACAACATCTCAAGGACTCTGTCTGGTGGCACCATATGTACATACTGAGGGGTTATAGTTTTGTATTCATTTGTCACGGTCATCGGCGATCAAGTGGCGTCCCGGAGGCCTGTCTGTATACTCTCTGTTTTGTCTCTGCAGACAGTGGCTGTAGTGAGTATAGAGGTGAAAAATGTGTGCAACATTGACTGTAGTGTACAGCCACGCCTCGCAGACGAGTACGTACTCCTGTTAAACAACTCAGCCATTTGAACAGTGTCGCACATTGGCCTGTGGGAAGCTGTATAGAAGTACCGAGGGCTTCCTGCACATTTTTGGCTCTATTTGGTACTATGTATCAGTAGTGTGTCACCGTTTACAACTGCAATCAATGGAACATTGCCATACTAGTAGACCGCCCGCGTAGTACAGATGTACATCACGATCGACACTTTGTGAGAGCAGCAGTGGCTGATCTGCTGTGTTGCTAAGGATCAGTGGGGACTGTCTGCTTGCGACAGGATTAAGATCAAGTGTGCCTCTGGCCAGGCTTCCAGTGACACTACGACACTATCAAGAGCGGCTACTTTGGTGTAGTGAAAGATCTGACTGGGTAGTGTAATCGACTCTCTTATCTTCAGCGATGCGAGTAGGTTCTGTCTGGGTGTGGGTGATGGATGTACACGCGTACGCATAGACCTGGTGACTACATTCTCCTACGACTTACAAGTCCCACCCCTTGCTTAATGGCGTGGGAGACTGTCAGCTACGACTCGCTGTCACATTTGGTGTTTCGCAAGCTAAAGTAACCAGAACCCGCTTCATTGCATGGGTTGTTATCCCCGTGCCACTGTCATTTATTCGATAGGAAGGTGATGCCCTTTTTCAACAGGACTGTACGGCTGCTGTGAGGCAATGTGTTCTGTATAGTGTACAGCACCTCCTCTGGCGAGCAGGGTCACCATATCTCTCGTCAAGTAAAAACACATTGAAAGGTGGCTACACTGAGCCACAGCGCCAAAAATCGCGCCAGAGAGAGTATTGTTCCGCCGCCTCCACTGGCAGTGCGTGTTGAGAGGTAGCGGCAGACAGTTCTTGCCGAGAGTTCTTGCCGAGCAGTTGTGGTGGACACAGCTTGTAGCTGAAGTGGGATGAGATGTGGTAGTGCAGAGTGTTGTTCCATGTTTTATGCAGTTGTTGATGGGAGAGATAGCAGATGTTGTTCCAATGCAGATATTGTAATGATCTGAGTGCTTTTCGTCAATATAAATTAAGGTAACTAACTACTGTTCTTTATTTTCTTATATTTGTGTGTCCTGAATAATGTGTCATTACAGGTTCAGTCAACAAAGCATCTGGCTTGTGTTCTTGTATTAGAGTGTAATTCTGATTTTCTTGCGCCATTATAGTATTTCTAATTTTCTTTTATCACGTCAGTATAATTGGTATTTAACATTTCTTGTCTTGTTGAAGAAGAACCGTGCCAGATGTGCGTTGAGTCACACTACCACACACAGAACAGCGACACTTGTGCTTTGTTGGTTTCATAGATTTTATAGTTGCTGGGGACTTAATTAATTAACTGTGTTAACGAAAATTTTCATTTCATTCTTGGTTGTCATTCTATGCAGTCAGATAGCGTAACAATTAGTTGTCAGGGTCAGCCGTTTACGAGACTTGCGTAATCGGACTTACAGCTACCAAAATTATTTGCATTACATTTTATTAAGCCCCCATGCACGTGGCGACCGCTGCTTCGGATCGTCCCTTGGAATTCTTCTGATTGTAATAAAAAAAAATAGTAGATAGTAGTAGTCTTGTAGTAATTTGTAGTTTAGTAATTGTAGTCTATTTTGCATGTGTAGATTTGGTGATCGTCATTCTTCTATTGTTCGTTAATCGTGTTTGAAGGAAGCATTTCGTGTGATTGATATTGTTGGTGATAAAGTGTCATTGTGTGTAATTTTCATATAGTGACGAGTTTTGTATGTTTTGTAAATGATTACGCGTTCGATGAAAAAGGCAAAAATGATGAATAGTGAGAATAACGAAATTGTTAACATGGCGAACTCGCCAACAGAGGAAAACAGTATGATGGATAATGAAGTGGAAAACAATGCAATAAGTCGGGAAAATAGTCCGGAACCATTTCAAAATTTTTCTCAATCAGAAAATTCACAGAACCCGAGATTAACGACAGAAGATTCTGGAATAGTATCGAACACAGATAGCCTTACAGCTATGACGAAGGAAACTGGTTTTGCGGGAAATGTTCGGGGCGAAAGGAATTTTGAACTAGTTCATACGGAGCAGTTGATGGGTGCAATATTAAATTTGGGATCTGAATTAAAAACAGTGGCAACACGTTTAGAAACAGAGATGGGAACAATTAAAACTGAGATGGGAACAATTAAAACTGATATGGGAACAATGCAAACTCAGTTTAGATCTGAATTAAAAACAGATAGGGAAACAATGGAAACACGGTTAGACTCATTGGGATTACAGTTAGGATCTGAATTTAAAACAGAGATTGGAACTTTGGAAACACGGTTAGACTCACGAATAGGGACATGTTTCAAAAACATGAAAGATGAATTAAAGAAAGAAATTCGAGAAGAAGTACAACCGATTTTGAATGCTCACAATAATAGATTAGTTGCAGTAGAGATTAGACAAAGGGAACAGGATAGAGAACAGGAAGAAAGAGATCGCGTCATAGTACAGAAATTTTCAGAGTTAAATTTACAACGTGCAAAAGATAAGGAAGAAATATTTGAGAGAATCGAGGAATCCGTACCAAATGACAGACTAAATAACCTAACACAACAGTATGAACAGTTAACTACTAAATGCGTTAATACTGAAACGCGAGTCGCGACACTTACGGAAGACGTAAATAAACAGAAAGAACAAATTGGTGACTTATCGGAAAGAGTGGAGGAGATTTCAGATAAATTGACAAATCTTAGTTTAAATGGGGACAGAGATTCAGATGACACAGCTCCATTGCCATTTTCAGAAACCGAAGAGTACCAGAGCATAAGTAAACATGTTGAAGATCAGGGAAAATTTAATGAACGCGTGAAAAGGGAATTTGAGGCATTAAAAAAGCAAGTCAAACAAATTGAAGGCGAAATCGTAGGAAAAGACGGCAAAAGAAATTTAGAATCACAGATAGCAGAGGGGTTTGAAGAAAATAATTTGTTTCATTTACGGGATGCAACAAGAGATCGCCAGGCGCGCGAACTTGACAATAATCGACCTTGGGACTGGGACAGACGCGGTAGGTCTTTGTCGCCACGAGGCGAAAACTTTGACTATAAACACTTTTTGACTGTTCGGAAATTTAAGATCTTCCGCAATTCTAAGAATGACATACATCCATGTGCATGGTTAGATCAATTTATGTACGCACTTCCACCAAATTGGCCACTAAGTCACAAACTGGAATTTATGTGTGGATATTTAGAAAACGAACCGGCGACGCGGATGCGCGCACTCATTAGAGATTGTAATAATCTGAATGATTTTTATCATGCATTTTTATCGGCATACTGGTCCGAAAACACACAAGACAGAGTCAAACATAGTCTGATTATGCAGCGTAATTTTAAACAGTCTGAGTTCCGCACGCCGGCAGAATATTTTGAAGACATGATTCGAAAGAATCAGTTCCTTTCCAACCCTTACAGCCCGACTGAATTAATTCGTATTTGTTTAACTAAGCTGCCGCAATCCATAAGACAAATTGCTTTAGCCGGAAGATGTAAAGACGACATTGAGACTTTTAAGACTTTGTTGCAAGAACTTGAGTATGACAACGACGATGGGACTTCCTGTAATTTTTTCAGTAACAGTAATTACAGTAGATTTTCAGAGAAAAGGGATAGTGATCGGAACGGGCGTTATATGGGTAACTTTGAGAATGACAGACGTAACAGACAGGACAATAGATACCAGCCCTATGACAATAACAGACGTTCTAACAGAAATTACACAGACAATTATAATAACGGTAATTCGTACCGGAATGATCAATCATACGGAAACAGTAATCGGCATTATCAAGACAGAAATTATTCAAACAGTAATAGAAATTCTTACTACAGAAATAATCAGGGTAGTAGATACAACAATAATTTCAGAAGTGACAGTCGAAACTACACAAGAAGTAGCTATGCAGACAGACAGGAAAACAGAAATTTTAATAACAGACACAACCAAGAATTTGTATCTAACAGACAGGAGGGACCTAATTGGCATCCTCCACGTGAGAGAACTTCAGAGAGACAAGTGCAAATTGTAGAAATGGATCCGCGAAATGACGCGAATACTCAAAGACGTGACGCAAACAATCGACAATGACTTGCAGCTTCGGCTTCTGGCAGCAATATAGACGGTTCAGAAAGTAATGACACTACGGCTTTACACTACGTACGCCTGGAAGACATGAGAGACATTTTGTTAGACGAAAAGGAAAATAATGTAGACGCATTTTTACATCCTGTTATTGAAGTATGTGTGGGTAAGAATAAGTTCACTGCAGTTTTAGATTCTGGGAGCCCATTGAATGTCATTAGTGAATCAGTTTTTCGTATATGCGAAAGAACTATTGCCTGTCCTGTGTTACCTATTTCTAAAACTACAATTCGAGGAGCGATTTCTGGAAAGGGTGTAGAAGTTAAACAACAGACCAACCTAAATTTCAATTGTCAAGGATACGAATTTTCTTCTAATTTTATTATTGTTCCATTACTCAGTACACAAATTATATTAGGTATGGAGTTTCTTAACGCACATAAGGCAATTTTGAACTTTAAAGAAGGAAGTGTGAATTTGACTGTTGCCGGAATGCCGAAATGTTTGAAATTTTTTGAGTGTTTAACAATATCTGGGTCAGATACAAAATGTTTAAGGTTTCTTACTTCTGATGTTTTCGTTGAGCATTATGACGACAATGTGTTTATTCATGACAATGACAATAGATACAGAGACGCGATGGATGACATAATTAATAGCGAAGAACTAATTAATGAAAAGGTTAAGAAAGCTGAAGTGCCAGATGACGTTGCAAGAGAAGAGCTGCACCAAATTTTGACTTCACATGCTACAGTGTTTAGTCATCACACGGGAACTATACAAGGCTTACAATATTTATTTAAAGTAAAAGAACACACACCATTTCGCGGGAAAACGTACGCTATTCCTTTGGCTTACAGAGACAAGGTTAAGAATGAACTTCAGTACATGTTAGATCAGGGCATTATTGAGCCTGCAGTCAGTCCTTATACTAGCCCATTACACGTTGTTCTTAAAAAGGATGGGTCAATTCGTTTGGTTCTGGATTCCAGACAGATAAATAACATCATCATTCCTGAAACTGACCGTCCACAAAATTTAGATGAACTTCTTCAACATTTTCATGGAATTAAAGTTTTATCCACGATTGATATGCGCGCAAGTTTTTGGCAAATAGAACTCCACCCTGATTGTAGAAAATATACTGCCTTTTTAGCCTTTGGTAACTGTTACCAGTTTCGGAAATTACCGTTTGGACTTACTGTATCTTCGGCAGCATTCATTCGTAGCTTAAATGAAATTTTACCTATCTATCTTCGTGACAATATTACTTCATATGTTGACGACATTCTTATTGCTAAACATTCTTGGAGTGAGCACAACAAAATTTTGGATTCATTATTACGTATTTTTGCAAGAGTTGGCATTACGGTGAACTTAGAAAAATCTGAATTTGGTCGTTCTCAGGTGAAATTTCTCGGTCACATTATTTCTACAGAAGGTATTCTTCCTGATCCAGAAAAACTTGACGCTATTCGTAATTATGCTGTTCCTACCACAAAACGTGATGTTCGTAGTTTTCTTGGTGTCTGTAATTTTCTTAGACGCTTTGTTAGATTGGACAATTTGGCCACACCTCGTTTATGTGAACTATCCGGAAAGAAATCTAATTGGTGTTGGGATGAGGAAGCTCAGTCAGAATTTGAACAACTTCGTGATGCTTTAGTTGCTGCTCCACTTCTTTCACACCCGGATTTATCTAAAGATTTTTGTTTGGCGACGGACTCATCATACAAAGGACTAGGTGCACATTTATTTCAAGAGATAGAAGAAAACGGCGTTGTAGTACAAAAGACTATTGCATTTGGAAGTCGTGTTCTCTCTAAATCAGAAAAGAATTATTCGATTACGGAACTTGAAGCTTTGGCTGTTGTTTGGGCTTTTACAAAATTTCGCACATTTTTGTTTGGCAGACATACTAAGGTTTACACCGATCATCGAGCTCTTGAGTTTCTTATGTCGACAAAATTAACTCATGGCAGATTGTCACGATGGGCATTGTACTTACAGGAATTTGACTTTAGTATTGTTTACATACAGGGTTCTTCAAATATTGTTGCTGATGCTTTATCACGTGCACCTATGGGTTTGAAACAAAGTGCTGAAGAGGACTGCAAGGAAAACAATTATTGTTTGATGTATATTCAAGGTGTTGCGTTTGAGAACTTTATTTCGTCTTCGCTCCAGGACATCGCTAAGGAGCAAAATAAGGATCCAATCTGGAAGGACATTAAGGATAAGTGGAGGAGAAAGGAAAGCGTAGCGATTAGACAGCATTATTTAGTTCGCAATGACATTCTTTTTAAACGAAAATCGGTCGACAACTCTGTTTGGTTAGTTTGTATTCCTGATGAGTGGGTTAATAAGCTGATTTGGTATACGCATTTCAGTTATGCGCACTTTGGTCCCAGAAAATGCTTTCATAAATTACGAGAAAATTGCTACTTCAATAATATGGAAAAACGTATTCGATTTGTTCTTGCCAAATGCAAATTATGTCAAAAGGCTAAACCGCCGACAGTTTCTCACAGAGCACCGTTGTTTCCTATCATTCCAGCAAAATTAAAGGACATGGCTGCAGTTGATTTGTTCGGTCCAGTGGTTCGATCTACTAATGGTTTTGCGTACATTTTCGTAGCAGTGGAGTTGACATCAAAATATGTGTGTTTTACACCGTTACGCAAAGCAACAGCTCGTTCAGTATCTAATGCTTTCATCAAACATTTTCTTAAAGAAGTGGGTCATGTTGATAAGGTTATATCAGATAATGGATCACAGTTTCGTTCTAAAATTTGGCTTCGTACTCTACGGCGTCGTAAAATTAAACCAATCTTCATTTCACTTTTTCACCCTCAATCTAACGCTTCCGAGAGATGGATGAAGGAAATCAATAAATTGTGTCGTCTTTATTGTCATCAGAATCACAGAACTTGGGATCAGTATCTTCATATTTTTCAAAACATTCTGAATGAACTTCCTAACGACTCAACTTCTTTACCACCTATACTGATATTAAAAAACAAAGCACCGACAAATCGCATTTCTGAAATCGTTCCTTTTCCGCCTACACGGAAACTGCGGCATTCTGAAGTTGTCAACCTGGCTCTACAAAATATTGCATCTGCGGCTGCTAGAAGAGAGAAATCAGCTAAGCGTCCTGGTCGTTTAAAAATCTTGTCAGTTGGTCAGAAGGTGTTAATTAAGTCTCATCGATTGTCTCACAAAGGAAAAGGCTTGTGTCGCAAATTTTTTCTGCTTTATAACGGTCCATATAGAGTTCGCAAAATTATACATGATAACACTGTTGAAGTAGAAACTCTTAAATCTCGACGCTCTAAGGGAATACATCATATATCAAACGTCAAAATTTTTGTAGAATGACATACTTGTGAGAAACGAACAGCTACATGTAAACATGCGGAGAGTACAAGGATACCGCGCTGTGTTTTGGCGGCGGCGTATACTCAAAGCAACAGTCAAGTCTGCGCGCCGCACAGGGCAGTCGTTGACCGCAATCACTTCCTACGTCACGCGCCTACAGCTGATTGAGCGCTCAGTGCGAATGCACTGACAGCCGTAAATAAATACACAGTCTAATTTCTCCGATTAAAATCAGTATAAAGCTATAGTGACTTGATGAATTCTGTTATTAACATTCAGTATTTTTCAGGATACGGTTCTGTAAAATATTTAAGAACTTCAGGTAAATTCTGTGCGTGTCCGACGTTAGGACGACTTGCTATCGAGAAAATTTCAGGAAAAATGTCATTTCGAAGAAGAAAGTAATAAACTAAAAAGGTAATTATTAATTGAGTTTATTTTTCAGGTAACATGTTTTCACTTAGGTACGTACCTTAGAAGTAATTTGCTGCGCGATTACGTGATTCATACTTTGTGCTAATTACATGTTCTATGAAATTACTTGTGAAGCGACGTGCTTGCGTACGTTAACTGATTTTGACAATTTTTATTAATGTACTGGATTGTAACTTGTGTATATTATGCATCGCTTGGCTGCACTGCTTTTTCACTGATGTCATATTTTTAATTATGTGCGTGCTGTGCCTATTTATTTAAATTATAATTGTCACCTGATTAATTGTGCTGATGTGGTTAGGTATGTAAGTTATACTTTGTGATTTATCTGCTTGCGCCTTCATGTTTACTTATTTGCTTGCGCCTTCATGTTTATTTATTAGATTACATATGAACATTTATTTGCTTACAGTTATACGATGTTGATGACCTGTTTATTATGTAAGATATGTTTGCTGCTATGCGTATGGATTGCACATTTACACATTTCTGTTTGTTGTCACAACTACTCTTTAATTTTGTATATAGAAATGCTATTATACTGTGTATGAACATAGAGTTTAGGTTACACTATGGTACTATTTACAGATTGTTCGCTTGGCAGAGCCTCGTTGTAAGATTTGTGCTGCATCCACTTGTTGACATTCTGTTCTCTACTGGTATATTTACTCGCTGTTGCTTGTTTTGCTTACGCTCAGTGCTTTATATTTTAAGATAAGAAAATGAACTGCTATAATTCGACGAGCGACTTTAGTACAAGAAACGTCATAGAAGTCACATGAGCTGGAGGTTTTATGAAAGCTGTATAAATTTATGCTAATAGGAAGGAAGCTAACGACATGACATACCAACACAGTTATTACACTGCATTTTTCGTGAGCAATTGAAAGAGGATGTGACACTTGACACAAGAAATACTCCACATGTTTGCTTCTGTTTGCCATAATTCTTGAAGTGGTGTACACACTGTGAAATATTATGATCATTCACACTCCGTAATCGTACTTAATTACTGAGGGTTATTTGAACTAAGTCTGTTAGAGGTCATGTATGCATTCTTTGTTTATAATTCATAATGAGTAGAAGATTTTGGTCAGATAGATTACACAGAGGTTGTGTGTTGACAGTGTGTCTTCGGATTGTATGGGATGAGGAGGTTTGCATTAGGATTTTATCTGTACTTGTTCGACGAAACTGAGTTGAGGAAAGAGTTGTTATGGAAGTGAAATGATATTGGTGCTAAGGTTTATATGTCGACGTATTGAAGAGGTATTATAGAGGTATTGAGATTATATGAAGTTGATTTGAGTCTTAGTGGATAAGAGGCAAGTAAGTGAGGTGCATATTTTTTTTGTTGTTGGTCTATATGGAACAAGGAGGATGAAGATAGCAGACTAGAACACTAAAATGGAAGGAAGATTGTCTACACACACTTTGTTAAATCACTAAGCAGTATGTATTTTTTTTTTGGAGAGAGGAAGTTGCATATCTTGGCATACTGACAGTTCTTCAGTAACAGTACATTTTGATCTGGCTTGGCAGACATTGGTCTTGACATGATGACTATGACGTTGACTTAACTATTATTGACTGTTATACATTGCTGTCACTACTACTTGATACACATGATGAACATGAAATTTTGACAGAAGTGGATTCACACAGTTAACATTATTCAATTACACAGTAGTACTTAATGTGGATGAAAGATGAGTGAGTGTGTTTTGTGTGTTTTCCTTTCCTAATCCTACCCACCTATCTCCTAAATATTATTTTATTTGTTTGTAGTGGCTTGCACTGACACCCATAAATATTATAGGTTTACTGATGTTTGTGTATTTGTAATAGTAATATGACAATTATCTGATATCATTTGTGTGTTTGTTATGATTTGTATGTTTAGTGTAAGAGCATTGTAAAAGCATTTGTAAGTGTATTCAAACTATTGTTCATGCTTGAAGTGTCTGACTAGTGACGATGAAATTATGGACTGTTACTTGTACTGTTTCTACATGATTGGTGCCACTAGGACATGTTTAATTTGTGCTGAGGAACAGTGTAATCAGTGATAGTTGTTTAATGTCATTTGTCGGTGTCTGCACCTACTCCACAATGCTGGGGCCACTGATGAACTGCTTCTACTGAAATGATGTCACCTGTTGGAGTCTGCACCTACTCAACATTACTGGTGCCACTGGTGGACTGCTTCTACTGAAATGATGTCACCTGTTGGAGTCTGCAC
The DNA here is from genome assembly GCF_023864275.1 of Schistocerca cancellata. NCBI lineage: Eukaryota > Metazoa > Arthropoda > Insecta > Orthoptera > Acrididae > Schistocerca > Schistocerca cancellata. The sequence goes on along the minus strand of NC_064626.1, from coordinate 352,199,668 downwards.
CTGTTCCACATTACTGGGTGCCACTGACGGACTGCTTCTACTGACATAATGTCACTTGATGGTGTCTGCACCTACTCAACATTGCTGGGTGCCATTGATGGACTGCTTCTACTGAAATGATGTCACCTGTTGGAGTCTGAACCTACTCCACAATGCTGGGTGCCACTGATGAACTGCTTCTACTGAAATGATGTCACCTGTTGGAGTCTGCACCTGTTCCACAATGCTGGGTGCCACTGATGGACTGCTTCTACTGAAATGATGTCACCTGTTGGAGTCTGCACCTGTTCCACATTACTGGGTGCCACTGACGGACTGCTTCTACTGACATAATGTCACCTGATGGTGTCTGCACCTACTCAACATTGCTGGGTGCCATTGATGGACTGCTTCTACTGAAATGATGTCACCTGTTGGAGTCTGAACCTACTCCACAATGCTGGGTGCCACTGATGAACTGCTTCTACTGAAATGATGTCACCTGTTGGAGTCTGCACCTGTTCCACAATGCTGGTTGCCACTGATGGACTGCTTCTACTGAAATGATGTCACCTGTTGGAGTCTGCACCTGTTCCACAATGCTGGGTGCCACTGATGGACTGCTTCTACTGTGATGATGTCACTTGTTGCTGTCAGCACCTATTCAACAGTGCTGGGTGCTACTGCTGGAACTGTGAACTACTTGTTGTGAATATCTGTATTAACTGATTTTTTGTGTATTACTGTTTGTGAAAAGTTATAAGACTCTTACCTGCTCATATTCGTCATTGCTGACATTATCGATTGAATTGTTTAACCACATGATATTTCTGTAAACTATTATGTAAAGTCACATGTATGAAAGAATTTGTATTGCTTAGTGTATTTTATATATTAGGCTATTGAAAGGTCAGTGCAAAGCCAAAATTTTACCTAGTTATATGATATTTACGTATTAATATGATCTTTTATTTTTGTCTGTATTTTTTTTGACGAATTTGGTGGTATTTTCACCACCAATGCTGGCAAAAATACCATCAAATTCTAGCCCGTGGAGGAAGGGCATATGAAAGGTGGCTACACTGAGCCACAGCGCCAAAAATCGCGCCAGAGAGAGTATTGTTCCGCCGCCTCCACTGGCAGTGCGTGTTGAGAGGTAGCGGCAGACAGTTCTTGCCGAGAGTTCTTGCCGAGCAGTTGTGGTGGACACAGCTTGTAGCTGAAGTGGGATGAGATGTGGTAGTGCAGAGTGTTGTTCCATGTTTTATGCAGTTGTTGATGGGAGAGATAGCAGATGTTGTTCCAATGCAGATATTGTAATGATCTGAGTGCTTTTCGTCAATATAAATTAAGGTAACTAACTACTGTTCTTTATTTTCTTATATTTGTGTGTCCTGAATAATGTGTCATTACAGGTTCAGTCAACAAAGCATCTGGCTTGTGTTCTTGTATTAGAGTGTAATTCTGATTTTCTTGCGCCATTATAGTATTTCTAATTTTCTTTTATCACGTCAGTATAATTGGTATTTAACATTTCTTGTCTTGTTGAAGAAGAACCGTGCCAGATGTGCGTTGAGTCACACTACCACACACAGAACAGCGACACTTGTGCTTTGTTGGTTTCATAGATTTTATAGTTGCTGGGGACTTAATTAATTAACTGTGTTAACGAAAATTTTCATTTCATTCTTGGTTGTCATTCTATGCAGTCAGATAGCGTAACAATTAGTTGTCAGGGTCAGCCGTTTACGAGACTTGCGTAATCGGACTTACAGCTACCAAAATTATTTGCATTACATTTTATTAAGCCCCCATGCAACATGGAACATGAGAAGTGGGTACTTGGTCGTGTTCCAGAGACTGCAAGAACCATTTCTCAACAGCAACAAAAGGTGCGATGTGCCTTGGACAATTTATCACAATATGTCATTCTCTACCTTTACGATAGTTTGTAAGCGAGAATACGCTCCTGCGTAGTCACCAGAGGGGTACACGTCTACAATGGTGAACTACCTGTCACGCCACTTGCCAGTAAAATGGTGTTGTCCTTGCGTGTGCCGAATTTTTTTCTAGCAGGACAATTAAAATCGCTAAAAGTCCTTTGTTAAAATATTGAATATTAACTTAAAAAATTGGCCTGTATTGCGTGGTTTTGTTATTATATTAGGATTTAGAACTCTAGAACCAGTAGAGTTAACCATTTTCGTTCATCAAAATATCAGTGTTGGATTGTTCTATGGTTTACGTATGTCAACTGTAAACTCTCGTGGATCCTAGCAAGCTGCCAGCCTCATGCGGCCCCCACCACCACATCCCGAACTATTAATTTGCTCCTCACGTAACAATGTCTCGACTTGTAACACCCCTCTGGACAATAGTCAACAGCTGCTTTGAAACTGCATCCAGGATTATGATTGTCAGGTAGCTAGTTAGCTACATGTTCCATAGGTGATATGAACGATTGTTTTTGATCTGAGCCATGTGGAACGAATCAGTTTACAGGGTATGTGTACATGAACATATCATTTTTAAGTCCTACTCTGCAATTACACCTTTTTTTCCAGGCTACAAGCTTGTAGAGAAAAAATCGTCCATGGAAAAGATGGAGTTCTTCAGAAGAAATGGTTTTTGGTTATATTTTAAACTTGCTTTGCGGATAAACGGTAACCCTGCACTTCCTTCTTAGCGTTTGCCGGAGAGTTTTCTTGGATAAAATGCTGATTTATAACTAGAATAAGGCATTCCTACTATGAGGTAAATTGTAAATTTTTCATAACGGAGAGGCCTGTAAAATCTTTCATGATTGCAGAGGCGATATTTGGATTCAAAGGAAATGAAGAATGCGACAGTCAGATAAGGCAACTAGCTTGGATTATTTTCCCCTTGAAAGGCTTTTGATAGGTTGAGAGCGTTATCTCTCCATTTTATGACAAACTGAAAACACAATCGGGCCACAAAAGATATATATATCAACCATACGAAGTATAAATATTAGGGAAGAACTTGTACATTTAAATATAATGTGCGGCGAAGGCACTGAAAAGACCCACAGTTCGGTAGCTGACGTGAGAAAACAAGTTTGTGTTCAAAGAATCTAGAATACGTCGGCCTCCTTCAGCAAAAGTAGTACCTTCTTTCTGTCTGCTGTTCACACTTGTTTTGGATCAGTTACACCATGTATGAAACACTTTTTCATTGTTCCTTACTTTAAATTTGATGTATATATCCTATAAATTTACATAAATTTCAACGGGTAATATTCAGGTTCAACGTATTTGACAAACTCTATTCTAATTTTCTGGAAAATGTAGCTCATTGGTATGCATCCATTGCACACGTTTCCGTCATTTGATGCTCATCGAAATACTGTACTAAACACAACATCGACAGCAATGAAACGTACAGGAGTGTCCAAGGAGGGGACAGAACCCAAGGTCTCAGCTTTACGGAGGACGACCAAGTGTTATTTTACAGGTCTAAAAAATGTGTGTGAAGATGGTCGCTGTAGTGTCTCATTGCAACACAAGTGAAATACTTGTTACAAAAAGAGTATTAATTCCGAGCGCTTGGAAGAACAGTGGGTTACCAAGTAATAACATGTCTGGTAATATGGCTCAAGACAATTTCAGTAGTGTCTCATGGTGCGGGGGGCTCCAGACAGCAGGTGTGAACTTTCTACGACAACTGATAGGTAGCTCATGATTATAGCTCATGATTACGGCTTGTGCTACAGTCTGATAAAAGCTGTAAGCAAGTCACATAACCAACCATATATAATTTCCCGATCTCTAAGAAAAGAACGCCAATATTTAGTGGAGCTTTTTCACACAGGATATCATGTATGTTCCATTGGTCCATAGCACATCTCAGGAAGACATAAATAAACTTTACATTCTTATCTGTTTCATGTCTAAGAGGACTGCACCCTCGTAATGCTTCCCTAGTCTGGCATTTCACTGATAAATTAAACTCAGCAAATGAATTATCTACATCTTATATTAATATTCCATTTGTTTCTGTGGTTTTTATCGATGTTTGAATTACGGTTTTAGGATCCATACTGTTTTCTCCAGAGAGGAGCAAAACTGTTCTTTTCAATATCAGATCAGAAACGCTCACTCAATGGAATGAACCGGCTCTTTTTCATGACTCACCACTCAATTACTAAAATAAGTGAGAGGAATGTGACCCAGTTCTTTAATTAAAAGTCACCCATGTGCATTTTTACCTTACTTTAATCTGCTTTCTAAGAAGACAGAACGAGGATAAAGAATTTTCCTTCACATTCCTTGTAGCTTTAAGATTTTCAAAAATTCTACATTTTGTCTTCAGTAAAAATTAAAAAGATCACAATGTACTTCTGGATATTTTCATCAAGTTGGGAAATTATAAAAATAAAACTCATTCATTTTACTTTTCCATAATGTCATTGAAAACAAAATTTAACATAGAAAACACAATGTAACTGAAATTAATTTATGTACAGTTGTCATTTACAAATTTCATGAAAATATGTCTAGTTCGACAACTGCTGCAGTTGCCAGAAGGTGGCATAGAACTGCTCTCAGACTTAACAATTCCCACCTGCTATGGCAGTAACTGGTTGGTGATTTGTCTTTTTTAAATTTCCTAGTATTTTAGTAAATTTTCTTGTGGTAAATAGCCTCTTTGGAACAAAAAATACTGCACTTTTAACCTGCTCAACAGCTTTCTGTATCGATTTTTGTATTGCATTTAGCACAATGTGATTTAAATTATATGAAAAGCATGGGACATATGGAAGTTTCAAAAGCATGGCAGCTGATTTCATGTTTGAAGCTACCTACGTTATTATGGCAGTGATTTTAAATTTGATGTTATATTTGTTAATAACAGTCATAAGGCAGTTATAAATAGTTTCGGTAGCGTGTTGTTCTTCAGACTGGAAGCGCTCTAGAAGACGTGGCTTTAACTGAGTCTTCTTATTTGCCGTCAGTGCATAGAAACTAATGTTATTTATAGCTGTCTCCCCATCATTTTTAATTTTAGTTAATATTTAGGCATAGTGAGTTTAATAATGTTTTCGAATTTGTAAATAGTAATTTGGGCAAAGCTCATTTACGAATTTTGTAAAAATGCTGTATATCTAGTATCATAATTTTATTTAATGTAATCGGTTTCATAGCGTCGACAGATTTACTCATGGGTTGCTGCAAACGAAAATCGATTGGGGTGAGAGTGTAACAACAGAAATCGGGGCTGGATAGGTATTGACACTCACATTGTCTTCCAAGAGGGAGAATTGGAAGCAAACATTGGTGAAGACGATTCGCAACAAAAAAATTCTCAAATTGCTGCTGCAGGATCATTGGTTGTTTCTGATCTTGATCGGCTTCCTGACCCACGCCCTCCTAGGGATACTGTTGGATGCTTGGACTTTTAGACTTCTGTTCACGTTTAACGAGGAGACAAAAGAACATAAAGTTATCTGCTAGCAGTAATGACATTTTCCTTTTTTTACCCAGTGTGGTAAAATGATACACGTACCACTTTTTAAAAAACAATTTCTGGGCAAAAGCTACGTGTTTGACTTATTTCCTGCAGCTCTGATATGTATTACAAGGAAAATTGCAATAGTAACTCTTAAGATGTGCTTTTTAAATTTTATGCTGTAATCTATACATGCACTAATATACGTATATGCAAAGTTAAATAAGGGAAATGTGCAACTGGAATGGGTCACATTTCTATCTGGGTCAATTTGGAAACAGGAAAGGAGACCTAAAATCAGAACTATTTCGACGTACTAAATTATACTGACAGGCTTGTGAAAGATACTCTTCAGGTTGGAAGTCCAAGACGTCAGTTTAGCTGAAGAAGCTAGTTTTTGACCAATATATAGTGCCAGAAATAAATGATGTCCGTGAGAAACGGACATTAAATGAGTTCATTGTTAAAATATAACAGTAATCGAAAGAGGAATGGAATGTTCGAAGGAAAGATGGCAGATGGACAAAGCAAGTTCTAGATTGGTACACAATTTATTGAAAAAAGATCAAGGGGAAGATTTCCAGACAAATTAAACACTTAAGAAAGAAAGCCAGATAGAATTGGGAATGGGAAGCTTGTGATCGGCAGAAATGGAAGAAGCTGCTGGATCCTATGTTGCACGCCAGCTCAGAGAGGCCACACCACCAAGTGACTGAACTAGCTGATGATTATGATTATCATTATAATTATAATGGGGAGTATCAATTGCAAGCTGAGCTCAAATGGAGGGTGTGAGAATCAAGTGGAATTGTGAGCTGAACCAATGAAAGAGCCAAGATCGCTGGTCTTTTCAAGTCAAGAGCGGAAATGAAAGGCGAGAAAGTGTTTTGTGCTTTAATGCAGCGTCCTAAAGATCTGCCCTTTGCTTTATGTTCTTTTTGTGATGAGAAAAGCTGTTCACAAAGGTAATGTGTATAAAAACATACATACACATTGTGTACGGGGTATTTTTCTGCAGCAAGATTTATGCCATAGCGACTAATTCAGCATTTTACGTGGAATGCAGCCGTAGAATCTTCGTTCAGCTCACTGAAACTACAGGAGAGATATTTCCGATCTGAAAGTCTATCACTCCTTGCTTCCGAGTCACTAATCACTTTCACCATAGAACGAATTAACTGTTTGAATCAGTTCAGGAGGAGTGGCGCAGTGGTTAGCACACTGGACTCGCATTCGGGAGGACGACGGTTCAATCCCGTCTCCGGCCATCCTTATTTAGGTTTTCCGTGATTTCCCTAAATCGTTTCAGGCAAATGCCGGGATGGCTCCTTTGAAAGGGCACGGCCGATTTCTTTCCCAATCCTTCCCTAACCCGAGCTTGCGCTCCGTCTCTAATGACCTCGTTGTCGACGGGACGTTAAACACTAACCACCACCACCGGTTCAGGAGTGAATCGCCCACCTCTAGCTTTCTGTAGCTTTATTCACGATAAGAGGTTGGAACTATGTGGTGAACATCGTTTCAGTCTTCAAATGTCTCCCTAGTGTAGTGCCATTATTCACAGTATTATATAGGGCGATTTTTTCCACCGTGTACAAACTCTAGGGATTGATCAGTAAGAGGACACAGTACAAGAAAGGTCTAATGAACTTATGTTTAGAAATGCATGGTTTCCATGTAGATACCATTTATTCAGTCGCACACTGTTACAGAGACTTCGGTCTCATACGCACAGTTCCAGGCAGCCACAGTTGCAGTATGTGCTGAAAATTTTCCAAGCGCCTCAACACATGCGTGTACGCACTATACCACGTTCTTTCTTACACGTTCACATCGACGAGGCTGAATCCAAACAGTGTCAAAGTCCGCATGAGTACGCTGCTCCAGTGCCTACACATCTGGGATGGGCTCTGCATTTTGATACTTTAGAAATGGCTCCATAACCAGAAATCGAACGAGCCATGCAAGTGGACCCCTCGTCCGATCCATCGACCAGGGAAGAGGCGACTGTGATGCGTCCAGAAGTTAACGGCGCAGTGGGCTGAGGCACCATCATGTAGTAGCCACGTAAGCCTTCGATTTCAACGGCACTTCTTCCAACAGGGGTGGCAAGGTCATCCACAACAAAAGCTGATAATTCTGGTCTGTTAATCGACGTGGAAGGAAAACTGGTCCCAAAATACGGTCACCAATTATCCCGGCCCACAAATTCCGGCTGCACCGATGCTGATGATTCGCTGTCACCATACCATGACGACTGTTAACAAAGCTACCACTCCATGGAAGGATCTAGAAATGGGATGGTTGACACAAATCCCGGAATCGAGGTTGCTTGGTGAAGAAATCAGTGACAAAACTGCTCCAGATGTGGAAAGTCTGTCGCTAGTAATCCCTGCGCACACTAAGTGATAAGGGTAGTAACACTGGTCATTGAGAATGTTCCATACGGTCGTTTGGATTACCCTCCACTGGCAGGCCAACTGCCTGGCACTGACACGGCGGTCACCTTCCACTGCGTTAATAACATTTATCTCGGTGTCTGGTGTCTGAACATTTCTGGTATGTCCTTCATGAATCCTGCTTCCTGAAACGACCCTGTCTCAGATGAGCGGCGAAGCACTTTTGTAAACATTGAATGCTTTATTTGTTGTCGGTGGGGGTACGTCTCCTAATACAGCTTTTCTGTCCACCGCCCATTGCCGTTTGCCTTTCCATAAGTAAACACCATGTCGGCAAGCTCTCGAATCGAATATAGGACCATTGTTTACAGTGCTGTATCACATACATTACAAGGTGAGACAGCAAGAGAAGTGAATCGGCCACAACATTATCAATTATTATGGCTAGAGAGGCGTAGTACCACTCTCTAGGAGGAAACCACGCACACTGCAACTGTGGCTGCAGGGTACAGCGCGTGTTAGACCGCAGTCTCTGTAACAAAGTACAATTGAATAAATTGTCTCTAACATGGAAACAGTGCATTTTCGGACATAAGTTCATTAGATCTTTTCTGTGTCGTATCCTCAATCCGTAGAGTTTGTACACGGTGGGTAAAGTAAGCCTGTAGAATAACTGTTTATTGTATGGTGCGAGATTTAGCAGACTTGACGTCACATCATATCTTTGTGTATCAGTGTGGGGTCTGTATGTACAGATTGTCTCTCGTATGACCTCAGATCGTCCGGTCAGCCATCACCCAATACGATTCATGCACAAACAAATTTAACTTCACTACCAGGAATTGAGCCAGGAATTTACACATGATCAAGGACGAACGCTGGTAATTTGTCATTCAGTCACGGTTCAACTAATATGTTACAAAATAGAAAAAAGTGATAACCCTTCTTCCAGGGCTGCTAGTACAGCAATGTATGCCACAGAACTGTGAAGTTTGGGAAGTTTGAAAACAAGATAATACTGCGTAATAAGTAAACATAGGACCATTGAAGTTTTATATGAAAATTCTGAATAACAATTCAATGATTTGCAACAGAAACAAATCTAGTTGTTTATTGTATGGTGCGAGATTTACCAGACTTGACGTCACGTCGTATCTTTGCGTATCAGTGTCGGGTCTATATATACATACTGTCTCTCAAGTGACCTCAGATTGTCCGGTGAGTCACCATCCAATACGATTCATGCACAAACAAATTTAACTTCTCTACCAGGAATCGAACCAGGAATTTACACATGATCAGGGAGCAACACTGGTAACCACTAAAGACGAAGATGCTGCTTTTTCGATGTATGTAACTTCTGTCCTGTCTCAGTTGAGCTTTGTGCATGCAGAAGTGGCTCAGATCTTGTTATAAATCTTGCAGATTGCTGATTTTTATAAAAACTAACACAGGACTCGCAGCAGGCTATTCACCTCCCAGCTAGCTAGCTTATGCAGTTGCATGCTCCGAGGAGAGCTCTAATCGCCATGAATGATCGCGATTATAATGCTAATAAAAACACAAGCGGCTGAAACGCGACCTATCGTGAAGAACGCCATTTTAGTCCTTATCCGTCCAGACAAAAACTTCGGTAAATATTCGTTTTAATGAGAAACGTATGCACACGTCATTTTTTACAAGGAAACCTATCTGCTAATAGCACATATTAAGGTATTGCTCACCTTTCGTAACATGAGCAGTGAAACCATGTAGCAAGGCACATGTGGGCCATATTTCCTGGAGTTTCGAAATTTTCATGAGTTTCTTATCATCCAGTTCGGTCGTCCGCTGGGGTTAGATTACTCTCTGATGAGAGAGGTGTCACATTTTCGAGGCTACTTAAACTTCTAACATCTGCCTTGAGGTACTCGTACATATGTAATCAAATAATGATCCGTTCACAGAGCTCAGTTTTTGTCAGTATTCATTAATTGAAATCAGACGAAATGTATACACGTTTCAGGGTACATCGATATTTTTCTCCTAAATATAAAACATTGCTGCTGTGCATTAGTACTCATTAGTTCGTTGATATTGGTTTCTCCTTTTAAATTCGATAAAACAGTGAGAAAAGGAAATAGGAAACCGAACGGAAGAAAAACGAAGAAGAGAATGAGAAAGAGCAAAAAAAAAGTCGAAAAAGAGGGGAGGAGGAGGAGGGGGAGGGAAGGGGTAGTAGGCGAGTAGTTTAGTAAGTAGCAGACAATAAACGATATGTCATCTGATTTATTACCGTTGGAGATAGTAATAAAGAAAATCCTGCGACGTGGATATTGTGAACGTAAACCTCAGCTTCTTCACATAATACTGATGACGTTATTTCAATTTCTGATTTTATCTGTGGAAATTACGGACTCTCGACATTAACAATATCACGTTCTTAAGTAAGATCGCAGAAATGACTAATGTATGGGTTGGTATATGATGATCTGCTTTATAAACAAGTTATGTTAAGATATGTGTGACCTTCGATTCTTTTGGGAAATGTTGATAGTTTACCTCTGACGGCGGCTACTTTTAATGTTCAAACGTAAGCTGTCTCATGTGTATATGACATTATTTTCCTATCTGTAGTCATTTTCTGCATGTATATAGTCACAAGTATAGCATACCATCTGCTGGAAGGCATGTCGTTAATGAATTGTACCAATGTTTTCGCGAATGAAGTGTTGTAATTAGTGTTACTACAGATATCTTTGCAGATTTATTCTGTACCTGTTAATTACTCCTCAGGCACTCTTTTTTTATGTGAGCATTGCCAGAGCGTTTGCTCTTCCTCATTTTGTTGCTAATTTCTTTTGCTACAAATTACAAACCACTCCTTCATCGATGCACAAAAACTGGGAGAAGTTAAGCTTGTTTGAATGTATTCTTCTATAATTTTAAAGAGATTCAATACATTTATTTGCAGATTGTCATCTTGATGAATGAATCAGATGAAAACAATTTTTAGGAACATCTTGTGTAGACTAACACATATATTCAGGAATAAAACTGTGAAAATTTATTGAAATCGATACGCTGTGGCGGAGAAAAACTGTGGTCTCGGTTTCATAATTAGCTTCTAATTAAGAGAATAACTTGAGGAGAAGGACATGTAAACAAAAGTCTATTTGTCATTACAGCGCTGGAATTACTCCAGTTGTATTTGCATTGAGTATAATCTGAAGGTGAACTCAGTGAAATGTGTGAGGTAGGCGCTTAGATCACGCTGGTGACGTCATTTTGCCGGTAGATCAGTGGAGGAGTGTCAGGGGTTGAAGCCGGCGATCTCCGTGGAGGCTGGATCGCGTTCGTGTGAAGCCTGCAGCGCTGGTTGCCTATAGGTGAGGAACTCGGCAGTGTGTGCGGCTCTCGTCCTCCGTGAGGGGGGCGGAACTGCTGTTGTCCGCCCGCGGCCCACACGCGGCGCTGACCCCGAGCCCAAGACCAGACCCAGCGACTCCTCTCTGAAACATAAAGGTGAAATATTCTGGTCTTCAATAGGGTTTCTACACCACTGGCAAAGAAAATTGCAACACGACGAAGACAGAATGCAACAAACGTTACACTGACACTACATGTTTCGATATGTTGTGACTTTATTGACATGATGTATTAGGTATGCTAAGGTGCTGCTAAGAAATGGTATTTCACTTCGCCCCTTTTTTGGTTATTTCAGTGAATATATTGGAATAGCGTGCTCACCACACCGCAGTGGCGTGTCGCTGGAAACTATCCATCACTTCTTTAGTCGACAGAAGGCAGTCAATGAATCTCATTAGGTCAAGAAGGCCTCCTTTGGGGATAAGGGAAGTTTCACAGATGATACTTCGTGAGTCACTATGAGCCTATTGAAAGCCGAGCAGCCTTTTGCACCCCCTTTGATCAGTGAATGCCGCAGCCGACGCACAATCCCTCAGATAATAACTGATCAAAAAATTTTCCATACCCGAACGTACCTTAAAGAGCCAGAAGCGGTGCCCCCATCTGACCAGTGTGGCGGAGTCAGTTGCATCACTCTAAAAGTTTGGTTCAGTCAATATACTGCTTCACTCTGGACTGTTCTTGGCATGGAAGGCTGGCCATTGTAACATCCACGTGATAAATTTTTGGCTACAGTGCGACGAGTGGAAATTATGCCTCTAACAGTTATAAACATTATCTATTCGACGTATGAAAAAACAGTGAAAACTTATAAATATTAATTATTTATATAATATTCTATGATATAATTGGACATATTGATGTGTATCATACAAAGACAATGATAATTGTAAATTCCTTTTATGATCTGCTTTTGTCTTCCTTTGTTTTTAACCTTTGTTGGTTGGCTTTTGTAAGTTGCGGACGCATATCAAACTGACATCTGTTAAGAAATTGTAATTATTTGTTAATTATTACTTGAAAATATAGATCATTATTATTATAAATATGAGTGAATAATTATTTGTAACTTTAATTCCTCTCTCAGTAAGCATTGTCTGTGTTAATTATTTCTTTCCGCTGCAACGAGCGCAGCCATTGATGATAGCGATTTGTATCGCGTTTTTGTCTGTGTTTTCCTTAGAAACAAATCAAATGTTTACTTGATGAGATCTAAATAGTGCACAATACGAAAGTAGATTTTATAGCGTTTAATAACCATTTTAAATATTTACTTATGTCCTCTAACAATAGAAAGTCTCTATCAATTGTCTGCCGCCATCTTAACAATTGTCTCAGCGACAAATTCAAATTACGCAACTATGCAGACATAAATGCCGAACGTAATACAAATGTGTAAAAATAAATGTGCACCGGTGGACCCGAACTCATTTTAATGAAAATAATTCGAATCAGATTGGTTCTTAAAAAACAGTGCTCATAGCACGAACGTTATAACAAACTTTTCTAGCTGATATATGGAGCCGAAATTAATCACGCACGAGTTGCGAAGAATATTGTTTCAGGTAACATACGTCAGTGTTGTGCGCGGCTGATATTCGGTGGTTTTAATGATCATTTTGCTGAAGATAACTGCTTCCATCTTAGTCAATAGTTGTATAGAATCTGTTGTATGAACTGTGATTTAGTGACACTTACACAACTTACAGACAACACTTTAACACGACGTTAACTTGGAGTTCTTTAGCAACTTGATCAAATCTTTAGCCGGGAGGAAAATTATTTTGTAATTACTCAATGTAACAAAATAAGATTATCATTTCCATTTACAAATTAGTTAAATACCAAACCACTGAATAACACAGCGAACGCCACACCGAGCAGCCTTTTGCACCCCCTTTGATGAGTGAATGCCGCAGCCGACACACAGTCCCTCAGATAATAACTGAGCAAAACATTTTCCCTACCCACACGTACTTTAAAGAGCCAGAAGCCGTGCCCCCATCTGACCAGTGTGGGGGAGTCAGTTGCATCACTCTAAAAGTTTGGTTCAGTCAATATACTGCGTCACTCTGTACTGTTCTTGGCATTGAAGGCTGGCCAATGGTGACGGCACTGTTTCAGTCCAATACCAACATTGTGTTTAAAAATGTACACCTGATACGTAAAAGGAAGGAACTTAATTGCACTTTTCCCTGCTTTTAATGAATTCTGCACAATTCTCGACTGTCACATTGGCAACAGCATACAGTCTTTCGCTCCAGGTAGAGATTTTTGAGATAGGGAGAAAGAAGGAAGCTAGAATCAGTCGGCTCCCGGCCCCATCTCCATAGGTGATTTTACAGGGATCACTTCCTAGTGGCCGTATGGTGCTGTTTGGCACATTTTTCTGTTCCTGAGGAAATGTAAGATCACAATCGATCTTAGTGGAATCCATATTATGAGCAACCCGCTTACTTGTATGTTTCTGATACACGATTTCCATTGCCGATTTGATTTTGTATTCTTTAACTTTGAATTCGTAAGCTGCACAGGTAAAGATCTTGGTGCTTTATTTTCCATGTAATTTTCAGGATCAGTTTTGATACTTTCCACAGTGTTAGAGTCGTTCTTGGACGTTACAATTTGAATTTTGAGGGCACTTTGCTCTCCATCAATTTGTTGTTAATTTAATGAAACGTACTGATAAAATAAACTTGTGTGATACGCACACATGACTTAAATTTCAAGATCCTTTAGCTTGTACCACAGCTTTTCCAGGTTAGGTGAGACATTAAAAAATTAATCTAACATGTTGTTTGTCAAACTGGTTAACATAGTTGTGTCCACATTGTCCTCGTGCACAGTGGCTAAATACAAAAATAATTCGTTTATTATTTTGTGAAATCAAAGGAGTGTTTCACACACTTGTCTTGTATCAGTACGATTTGGATTTTATTAACAAAGAGGAGAACTGAAAACTGTAAGCATTTCAACTCAATCGCCTAAAGTAGGTAGCAGAAACACTTTCTACAGCCTGTACGTGAGGCACTATTACACAGCGAGTTTCTCATTACGTAACCGCATTTTACTTTTGTTTAATAAAAGAAAACATGACCCTTAGTAGTCTGTAACGCAGACGTTCTTTGTTTAAAACGTGCTGTAAAATCATGGTGGAAGAGTATCACATTGTGTGCATGGATCTCCATATATCGTCGTGTGTAAATAACACATTACACAACTCACATTAACATACCACCTTATCGTGCAAAACTTCTACTTTCATGTGGAATATTACGTATTACATGTCATAATTGTGAAATGATTTTTCACTGCTCGAAAAAAGTAGGCCTTATATTCCATCCTCGCATTGCGAATGGATCCCCATTAACGTGACAACTTTAAGCATCGTATTGCAAACTTTGCACTAAACACTCAAGCTTGACAAGTAACAGCACATGATATTTTGATATCAGAGATATACGTATACTCAAACACTGTAAGACTATCGACAGCAAATGTCAGTCGCACATTACATATATTGCTATCGTGCCGGACTTCGTTGATGTATTGTACATCAGAGAATCAGCGACCAAAGGCTACTTAACGGCATACGAACAGACATAACAAAATATTTTATACAGTACGTTAACAATAATACACGAGAAAAGTATAAATTTCACAAAATATTAACAAAGGTATAATTCAATAATTGTTCGTGAGCCAGACTTAACGAATGCATTAGGTCATAGGTCATCAGTGTCTGAAGGGTATGTATGGACATGTAGAAGCCAACGTATTGACACTTTTACACAAGAGTAATTCATAGAAATAAATTTGCATAGTCTTTTCAAATTATATTATTACTGAAGAACCAGCAGAATCGTATTATAGAGGGCAATTTATAAACATAAACGTTTGTCTGTATGTTTTCTTTATATTTAGTTAAGTGGGCGAGCATAAATGAGCTTAAATGACAGCCACTTCTGGGTACACCGTACTGGACACATGAGGGAAACGGTTCTCTCAAAAACGTATATATAAGCAGATACACAGTAACGCAACACATTATTTGGGAGAAACGGATGGGATCAAGTAACAAAGTATAGAAACCGCTTGTAGAAATTCTTCCATGATGTACGTCGAGTAAAGAAACGTGAGCTGTTATAGACTCATTAATGAGAGAAACTAGGTGTTGAAGTGACATTCGCTAACATTTTTAGAAAATACATAGAAGGTACCAAAAGATAAGACAAGTTTTTGACATCTATAAGGCTTTATGCAACGCGAGGCAGAACGGCAGCCATATGGTATCTGCAGTAAGAACGTAAACAAAAAAAATTCTTTGTTTGTGAGAAGAGTGTGTCATAACTCGTGTAAGAGTGGGTATCATCTACGCAGTTTCTCGGCCCGCGATATTACCGCCATGTTTGTCGGCGGTTCACACCTGTCTTGCGAATGTCGTATCGAAGGGATCCGGAAAACTATCCTTGAGGCAACACAGATTTTCGACAACCGCAAGGGACTGTTCACCCGAAAAACAGGCATATTGTTTGCTCGGCCACGAGGTTTCACCTTCAGCCAGGAAATGGGCTTGTCTGCAGCAAGGTAAGCGGCGTAGTGATCTCTGCTGTAACACGGACTGCCTTCACGGCGACCATTGTTGCAGCTACCTTTGGCGCAGCAGCAGAGAGAGGCTGCCCAACAACAGTGGATACAGAAGTGGCACTAAGTTCCCTATTCAGCCGAGTTTCGGTCCTGCTAAGAGGGGCATGATGAACATTTCCGGGTGTGGAGTCGCCGAAGAGAACGAAAGTGGCAAAGTGGCCAGACCTCATTCGTTATTTTCATGCAGGACAACCTCAGGTTCACATAGCCGATGATTTGGACAGCAGGAGCCGTATTTTTGAGCTGTTAGGCCGGTCGCAGTGCCTTACCTTCGAAATCTCCACGTAATCATTCAACCTGATAATGCAAGACTGCACGTTGCACGTGCTGTCCTGACTAACCTCAATATACACACATCGAAAAAAGTTTTGCATCACCTCGGCTCCGAGAATTCCGGACCCTGTACAGAAAATTGGAATAGAGATCAACATATCATTCCCGCCCTTTTTATTGCTCATGAAAAACATTGCATGTTGTACGACCATGCAGCGAGACCTTCAGAGGTGGTGGTCCAGATTACTGTACACACTGAAACGGTACAGTAGTTTCCGCTCTATAAGCAGCAGGTTTCGCTGCTCGCTCGCACCGTGAAATAGAAACAGAGGCGGCTCCACAGCCAATTTTATTACACGACGCGGCCGTCCCATGTGGACGGGTGGAAAGAAATGTGTCAGGCTTCATAATACGTATTTGTATGTGTCGTGTATTATGCATTTCTTGTACGTGGATGTGAATCTGCACATGAACTTTCCTAATCCTCCTCACACCTTTCCGTAAAGCGTGGCCAAATCTTTGTTGGGAAGTAGTTCTGTAGTATAGTAGTGCCAACCTTACTCCTGGCTAGGGGATCAGAGAGACAGCACAGGCAGGTAAAAGTCGAAGACTTTCCAGTGTCACAAGATTTGGGGTGGAGAGGTTGGTCACGGCCAAGTGGTTCGACCACGCCCTCCACCGGGGCCCAGGAAGACCTCCGGGTGCCCGCCATATTCTAGGGGGGTGTTACAGAAGACGGGTAAGTGAGCAGACGTGCCCTCAGTGCGTCTGTCTCAATTTTCAAGCATGGAAGAGAGGTATTTGAATATTTGTACTAATTCTTTTATTTCCAGCTTGGGATTGTGTAAAGAAATGAATGTGCTCGTTTAATTCCGGAAATTTGACCCCCTGTGTTAAAGTATCTGGTCCTCAGTTTGCCCGTTATCCTCCTCACATAGTGAATGTCCTATGTAAAATATTGGGAGACTTTGGTGGTATACATTTGGCCAACGCAATTCCGTCTTACCCATAGAAATGTGCAAGAAGATTAGTATATAATATACCCGAGCTATAAGTTGTAAAATTGTAATATCTGTAAACTGAAACAATTGCTGCAATCGCTGTAAAGTCGAGTGATAATGTTTAAAATAAATAGATAATCAACTGTCATCAACCTTTAACATACCTTAAAAATCACAAAGAAGTCAAGTTAAAGGAATTTATTTAAAATAAAAGCTATAGAATGCAGGGACCCACACATCAGCCTGTGAGCCCTCCAGCCCCTTGCCTAGTATCGTACAGAAAGGGCACGCTCTCTAGGTGGCGCTCTCAAGCTCCCCTCCCCAGTTATCCGTTGCGCAATTTTCATTCAGGGCTTGACGATATCAACTTTCATCTGGCGTCCCTAGGTAAGGAGGTATGACGGTAAACATTCAACACCGGTACCCTAATACCCAGTTAGCACGTCCTCTTGCATTGTGCATCCCTGTATTTATCGTGGCACACTGTCCATCAAGGCACTTGGTCCTGATTGCCCCACTCTTCAACGGTGATTCGGCGTAGATCCCTCAGAGTGGTTGATGGGTCACGTCGTCCATAAACAGCCCTTTTCAATCTATCCCAGGCATGTTAGTTAGCTTTCATGTCTGGAGAACATGTAGGCCATTCTAGTCGAGTGATGTCATATTCTGAAGGAAGTCATTCACAAGATGTGCACGACTGCGGCGCGAATTGTCGTCCATGAAGACGAATGCCTCGCCAGGATGCTGCTGATGTGGTTGCACTATCGGTCAGAGGATGGCATTCACGTATCGCACAGCCGTAACGGCGCCTTCCATGACCACCAGCGGTGTATGTCGTCCGCATATAATGCCACCCCAAAACAGCAAGGAACCTCCACCTTGCTGCACTCGCTGGACCAGGTTGCTTACAAACACATCTCCGACGATTTTCTGGTTGAAGGCATATGCGACATCTGTGAAGAGCGGTCCATTCGGCATGTTGTTGGGCGCATCTGTACCGCGCTGCATGATGTCGTGGTTGCGAAGTTGGACCTTGTCATGGATGTCAGGAGTGAAGTTGCGCATCATGCAGCCTATTGCGCACAGTTCGAGTTGTAACTCTACGTCCTTGACTGCACGAAAAGCATTACTCATCATGGTGGCGTTGCTGTCAGGGTTCCCCCGAGCCACAATCCGCAGGTAGCGATCATCCACTGCAGTAGTAGCCCTTGGACGGTCTGAGCGAAGCATTCCACAGTTCCTGTCTCTCTGTATGTCCTCCATGTCCGATCAGCATCGCTTTGGTTCACTCCGAGCCGCCTAGATACTTGCTGAGAGCCCTTCCTGGCACAAAGTAACATTGCGGACGCGATCGAACCGCGGTACTGACCGTCCAGGCATGGTTGAACTACAGACAACACGAGCCGTGTACCTCCTTCCTGGTGGAATGACTGGAACTGATCGGCTGTCGGAACCCGTCCGTCTAATAGGTGCTGCTGATGAATGGTTGTTTACTCTTTGGGCGAGTTTAGTGACAACAGTTGCATGGGGGCTTAATTAAAATAAATATGCAAATATTTTTAGTAGCTGTTAGTCCGATTACGCAAGTCTCGTAAACGGCTGGCCCTGACTGGTTTTTGTACGCAATCTGACTGCATGGAACAACAACAAAGAATGAAATGAAAATTTTCGTTAACACAGTTAATTAATTAAGTCCCCAGCAACTATACAATCTACGAAGCCAACAAAGCACAAGTGTAGCTGTTCTGTGTGTGGTAGTATGACTCAACGCACATCTGGCACGGTTCTTCTTCAACAAGATAAGAATTTTTAAATATCAATTATACTGACGTGATAAAAGAAAATTAGAAATACTATAATTGCGTAAGGAAAGCAGAATTACACTCTAATACAAGAACACAAGCCAGATGCTTTGTTGACTGAACCTGTAATGATGCATTATTTGAGATACAGAAATATTAAAAAGAAAAAACAGGGAATTTGTTACCTTCATATATATTGACGAAAAGCACTCAGATCATTACAATATCTCCATTGGAACAACATCTGCTATCTCTCCCATCAAACCACTGCATAAAACATGGAACAACACTCTCCACTACCACATCTCACTCCGACTTCACGACAAGCAGTGTCTACCACAACTTCTCGGCAAGAACTGCCTGCCGCTACTTCTCAATAATCACTGCCAGTGGAGGCGGCGGAACAATACTCTCTGGCGCGATATCTGGCGCTGTGGCTCAGTGTAGCCACCTTTCACAGTTAAAGAGAGTGTGTCTGTGATACAATATCCACAGTCAACGTCTATCTTCAGCAGTTCTGAGAACTGGGGTTATGCAAAACTATTTTTGATGTGTATACATAGGAGTATGTAAACAAGCAAAGATTACGCACCGGATTTCTCATTCAGAAATTGCTTGTGAATGTTCGTTATTATGTGAAGAAAGTGTTACGCCTCAAGTAAGGAGAAAAATATAACAGGACATGCCGTGCTTTTTCGATGTGACGAGATCTTTTGTTTTCAATCTCCATTTTCTGTTCCGAATGCAGAAATATTTTGTTGGCGCCAGTATTGGGACACGGTCGGTGCCATTCCAAAATACCGTCACCAACCCCCACCCCCCTCCCCCCACCTACGTATACGCGCTAGACATGAAATGTTTTCATAACATGTTTTTCCAAAACATCGTTAGTCGACAAGGTCGCACGCAATGTATCCGGCATGTGTTGCCTCTCTAGTCGTTATTACCGTAGCGGGTTGCGACATAGAGAGAGTCCATTCCAAAGCCTCGTTAGTAGACAGCAACAAGGTCGCACGCAGTGTATCCGGCAAGTGTTGACTCTCTAGTCGTTATTACCGGCGCGGGGTTGTGACATAGAGAGAGAGAGTTAGCGCCATCTCTCTCTATGTCACAACCCCCGTTAGTAGACAGCAACAAGGTCGCACGCAGTGTATCCGGCAAGTGTTGACTCTCTAGTCGTTATTACCGGCGCGGGGTTGTGACGCGCTAGGCAGGACCTATATAAATCAATGCCCGACCTACCTCACTCTCACACTGCTCGTATACTTCATTCATCCAATACTTGTCACGTCTTCGTAATTAAACGTGTAAAAATGAAACGAACCGCCAGTGACAGCAGCAGCAGCAGCAGCAAACGTGCTCATGTGGACGAAGTTCCATTCCCTGGTAAGTACATTTTCAGAATTCTGATATCTACACCCTTTAACTCTGTGTATGAGTGCTACATATCTTTATAATGCTCTCTATAAAGATCGCTTCTCCACTTGGTATGTGTGTGTTCCTGCTTACGTTTTTTACCCTTTTGAATCTCTCTCTATAAAAATTGCTTATCCACGCCTTTTTTACCTCTAACTTAGGTGTCTGAATCTTTTGTTTTAACTGTTACATTTGTTTTGTACTGCTCTCTATAAATATTGTTCATCCATGTGTTGTATGTTACATGTTATACCAGTTTTCGATCTCTCTCTGTAAAGTTTACTAAGTCTTTTAACGGATTCTATGTTTGTGTATGTGTTAAGTCTTATAACCGTTTTGGACATCTCAATGTAAAGAATGAATTTCCACATGTTGTATGTGTTATAATTAATTTACCGTATCCGCTATAAAGATAGAGCTTCCACGTGTTGTGTATCTGTTATATTCGTTGTGCAGTGCTCTTTGTAAATATTTCATTTCGTTCCTTTTTTTAAATTTGCTGGTCCGCTTATTTCTCTATCACTTAACTGAAAGCACACTCCCCTTTCCATATGCGATATTATATTCAGTCTTCTCCATCTTTCTAGATTTCTTCCAGCAAATCTTGGTTAATCTAGACAACCAGATCGAGATGGAAAGAGCTCAAGCGCAGCTCGAATGTAAGTACATTTATAATACAATCACACTTCTTAAACTTAAATAATTTCATCTAATATATACCCGTTTCCTGATTGTATGCATTTATTCCTCATAAGCCGGTCTTTTCTTTGTAGATGCGCCTAATTCAGAATTCGGTTCAACCACCCAAAACGTTCAAGGAAGCGACGGTAGCGTTCAAACGGCGCCCGCCACACAGGACACTCAGTCTTTAGAGGAGGAGGAGACCAACCTGCCTGACCCGTTTGAGGAGGAGATCAACCTACCTGAGTGGTTTGAGGATCTACTTGATTTTGGCAATGAGTTGCTCAAACCATGGAGTCAGAGCGGAGAAGGTGAATAATTTTGAACATTAACATTCCTTCACATAACCACCATTATCTACTCTTATTGTTATTATGTATCGCTCTTTTAAATATAAATCATTAAATTAATTTTTTTCCTTATTTATCTTACAGGTATATCACACGGCGTAGGCCGTGTTCCTAGAGCGGTGGTTGCGGGGGCGGGACTCGGGCGCACCGAACCGCAAAGACACGCCGCGCCTTGCGTAGCCCCTATAAGGGCTTCGCGGGAGGCGGATGCAGAACACGCACCAGCTCCTCCCCCAGCGCTGTCGCAACCGTTTGGCTGCGCAGCCCGTCCGTCGTCGCCACAGCCTGGCCCTTCAAACCGGCTGTCACCCCCTCCTCCTCTAGAAGCAGCAGCTCGCCGCCGCCCACGCAAGGTACGCGTTCCGAGACGTATACCTCTCCCCGCAAATGATGATGATGATTACGATCACCCATCACCAACCCATTCATCTATCGGGTGGACTCCTAGTTGTAGCAACAGTAATAATAGTAATTTCCTTATGGCTAACGGTAGTTCTCTCACCCGTCCTATCGATAACGAAGTCGATCAGAATAGCGGCGTAATGACTCCCTTAGAATACTCAGCAGTTGCTAGAGCGTTTGAGGGGCGAATCCCTTTCACCAGAATTGAGAATCCAGGCGGGAGGTATCGCGATCCTGTAAGGTTTTTGGAGGCGTGCCTCCCCGTCTTGGAGACCGAGCTCCTCAAACTCTTAGAAGATCCAGAATTTAACGCCTTTAAATGCAGTGCTGTGTTATGCTGTGAACTGAGTCACCCCCCTAAACATCAAGGTGGCGCGGAGACGGCTACTCTGCATTATATATGGGGTGACAATGGCGTTATTTCTCGGAGCACATCGATTGCTGAGTGGTATAGAGAATCCACCTTGAGCGCTATTATGGCCCGATTTTCCGAGATGGAAGTACGTGGATCCGCTAAAGCGCTCAGCAGTATACCACACCTCGACATCCATATACATGTCTATGATCCAATGAATGGAGGGTCCAGTTATATTAAACTCCCTATAGATATTGAGAAAAAGCAGGCGTGCATTAATGTTCAAAATAACTATGATAATGCGTGTTTTGCATGGTCAGTCCTGGCTTGCGAGAGAAATTACAATTACAAACATCATCCCGAGCGTCCCAGCAGTTACAAAGTCAAAGATATTAAGAGACTGTATAACTTTGACGGAATAGAGTTCCCTTTAAGAATCCAGGACATACCTAAGTTTGAGGCTCAGAATACCGCAATATCGGTCCACGTTTATGGCCTGGAGAAGAAAAGCAAGTCAGATGAGCAGAACAAGCATACAGTAGTAGGCCCCCTCCATTTCTCAAAATTTGCAGGTGAACGAGAGTTGCATGTCAACATGCTGCTCTTCTCCGAACGTGATAATTATCACTACGTCTGGATCAAAGACATGTCCCGACTCATTTCCTACCAGTTAAGTAAAAATGATCATAAACGACATATTTGTATAAGGTGTTTGAATTATTTTTCATCTCAAGAGTTATTAGCGACACATCTATTAGATTGTGCATGCAAGGACCCGGTACGTGTTGTTATGCCCACTGAGGAAAATAAATTCATTAAATTTAAAAATGCTCACCACCAGCAGCGTTGTCCTTTTGTTGTGTACGCCGATTTTGAATGCTTGCTGGCTCCTATTACTCGTTGTGAAGGGAATCCCTTAGCCTCACACACAACCTTCACACAAAAACACGTACCTTATGCGGCTGCGTTCCAAGTTGTATGCGCATATGATTGTAAACTTAATAGCTATCAGTCTTATGTAGGGGACGATCCGGCGGTTTGGCTTCTCACTGAGCTTGAAAAACTTTCATGGCAAGTTCACAAGCTCTACAGCATCAATATTCCCATGACCAAATCAAAGGAAAATGATGACTTGTAT
Organism: Schistocerca cancellata; assembly: GCF_023864275.1. Classification (NCBI taxonomy): domain Eukaryota; kingdom Metazoa; phylum Arthropoda; class Insecta; order Orthoptera; family Acrididae; genus Schistocerca; species Schistocerca cancellata. The sequence continues at coordinate 352,176,348 of NC_064626.1, read as the reverse complement.
GAAAAGGCTGTTAATTGTCATATTTGCGGGCTGGCCTTAGATAGAAAAGCGGAAACTCCTCGTAGAGACCATTGTCATCTTACGGGTAAGTTCCGCGGTGCAGCCCACAAAGCATGCAACTTGAAGTATCAGTTACCTACACACATACCCGTCTTTTTTCATAATCTGAGCGGGTATGACGCTCATTTTCTCGTTGAGCACTTGGCTAAGTTCGGTATGAAGAAGGATCAGGTCAATATCCTGCCTGAAAGTGTTGAAAAGTACATTTCTTTTTCAAAACGAATGACGCCGAAAATTACGCTCCGCTTCCTTGACTCTCTACGATTTATGCAAACTTCGCTCCAGAAACTTGTTGAGACTTTACCTCGGAATGATATGCATATCACTCGATCTGCATTTACCGATGAGGAAAAGTTTCAACTTGCGACGAGGAAAGGAGTTTTCCCGTACGAGTATCTTGATAGTATGGCAAAACTCAATGAAACCAGGCTTCCCGACATAACTTCTTTTACCAGTACTCTCACTGGCGATACCATAACTAACACAGATTATGAGCATGCCGTTAATGTATGGCAGGAATTCAACATCCCCAATTTGGGAGAATATGCAAGGTTATACATGGACACGGACGTTCGTTTGCTTGCAGATGTTTTCGAAAAGTTCCGGAGTGTATGTATGACCACGTACTCTCTGGACCCTGCCTTTTATTACACGGCACCTGGGTTGTCCTGGGATGCTATGCTCAAAAAAACGGATTGCAACATTGAACTTTTGACTGATGCTTCAATGCTTTTATTTTTTGAGCGAGGGATCCGCGGCGGACTTTGTCAATGTGTTCACAGACACGCCAAGGCAAATAATCCGCGGATGGGTGTCGAGTACAACGCATCCCTTGATTCTAGTTACATTTTGTACTTAGATGTTAACAATTTATATGGGCATGCTATGAAGCAACCGCTGCCGGTTGCCGGGTTCCAATGGGTGCCTGAAGACGAATTGAAGGGATTAGGTGGACAGATAATGGGTCTTGCGGCCGATTCTGATGTAGGGTATGTGCTTGAGGCAGACATCGCGTACCCTAATAATTTGCATGGAGAGACAAGCGACTTGCCGTTATGTCCAGAGCAACAAATTCCACGAGGAAGCACCATCCCTAAACTGATGGCCACTGTTGGGGATAAGCAGAGGTATATTATTCATTATCGTAACCTCCAGCAGTGTCTCAGATTAGGAATGGAGCTCATTAAAATCACCCGGGCAATCTCCTTCAAGCAATCCCCCTGGTTGAAGGAGTATATTGAACTAAACACCGAAAAGAGGGCGGTCGCGAGTAATGATTTTGAAAAAGACTTTTATAAATTAATGAATAATTCCATTTTCGGGAAAACTATGCAAAATGTAAGAAATGAACGCGATATTGTTATTAGAACCGCATGGGAAGGGCGTTACGGCGTGAGAAAATGTATAGCCAGGCCAAATTTTAAGCGTGCCACCATCTTCAATGAAAACTTTGTTGCTGTGGAGATGTCGAAGACTGCTGTAGAGTTTATGAAACCCATCTATTTGGGGATGTGTATACTCGATATCTCCAAATTCTACATGTACCGATTCCACTATGAGTTAGCGAAACCTCATTTCATAGATCCAAAATTACTTTATATGGATACAGACAGCTTTATCTACTGGATCAAGAACTGCGATCCATATGAAGTAATTAGGTGCAATGGTAAAGAATTCGACACCTCTTCTTATGAGATCAATAATCCTTATGGTATTGTTCCACAGAACAAGAAGGTTATCGGTCTCATGAAAGACGAGTCGAATGGTTTACCAATTGTAGAGTTTGTGGGACTGAGATCGAAAATGTATGCATATCGCACAGTAGACGGGAGCACTCTGAGGCGGGCAAAGGGTGTTAGACGGATCGCGTCTCGTGCGCTTACGGTCGAAGACTATTTGCAGTGCCTGTACGGTCGTAGCGTTGAAGGCGCTCATCCACACATGGTTCAACAAACTAGTATTCGATCACGAGCTCACGAGGTGTACACTGTGCTGCAGTCTAAAGTCGGACTGTCTCCTCATGACGATAAAAGAGTCATTTGTGAGGATGGGGTGGGAACCCTCCCATACTCACACTATTTACTTGAAACGAAAGTAGGGGTGGGGGACTCTGGTTGAGTGATAGAGAGGGAATGAGCGTGTGAATGTTATGAATGTGAGCTATGCGTGGAAATAGTATGGCTCTTTTATCATAGTGTAAATAGTTGATGAGAGTGTTTTGTTGCGTGTATCAGTTTGCGTGCTTCCATGCATGTCTGAGTGTGCGAATGAGCGCGAACTTGTGTTAAGTGTGTGTGTGTATGTAAATATAATCATTATTTTTTCAAAGAAAATCATAATAAATAAAGTAGTCTTTATATCTACATATTGCTGACCATTATTAATATATATATGAAAAGGCTATAAATTTAGCCAATTAACTTCTGTATGAACAAAAAAAAAAATAATAAAATTTTCTCACTTAATATATCCATCACTTCTAGTCATTATAGAGCTTAGATTTTAGTTTGTAAGTTTCACCTACCGCTAGCCATCCAGTCAGAACTAGTTTTTAGGTGTATGAGTTCCACTAATTAAATTCTTACTATGTGTTCAATTGCTTGTTCTAGCGGAAAATGTTTCTAGACGTCCACTTTAAAGAAAAATATATATGTTCACCTTGTTCTTGTAGTTGAAAATCTTTAAATCGACTTACTTGGAAAAAAATATATATTCAATTTGTTGTTGTTCTTTTCGAAAATGTTTAGAGTCATTGACTTGAAACAAATAGGTTTGGTATTAATTAAAAGTGCTTTGTTTTTCTGGTGGAACTTCATTAGCGATATTAGATACTTTGTAAGATAGGGTAGTACCTCTGCATTAGCTTTAAAATTATATATAATTTATCTGAAGAGAATGCTTATATATATTTCTTAATTATCTAAAATTGTTAAAAAATTATCTAAAAAGATGTGGAATTTCAGATTTTTGGTTAAAAACCAATCTTATATCTGTAAACTCATATTTATATATAATGTGAAAAATGTTAAATTCTGATTTCAATAATAAACTCAGTTATTTCCTTCTAAAAAAATGTTGTTATTATTTGATACCCTAATAATGATTATTCTTTTTATTAAAAATATTATAAATTTATTTATGTGTGTATGCAGAATACGTACATACAGCCACATTGCAATGCATAAAGTTATAAGGTTTCCTGCTTTTAATCACAAGTGCAGGACTTCTGCTAGTTGTCACGAACACACACAGCCCAATGCATCGCTATCTCTTACAGTCCTACGTCAACAGATACTTTAGAGAGCGTAATCTGACGCATCGCTTTCCACAGCGGCCGCGAGGTCGGCAACTGGTGCAACCCCCTACCAAGCGTCAGCGGCTGCGCGTGTCTGCCGATTTCGACGGAGACCGCGAGATCGGCATCCGCGCCTAACTATGACAGTAGGCTCATTCCACGTCAAAGGCCAGGGTATGTGTCTCTCTCGGACAGTTCCCTTCATATACAATATAAAAAGAATAAACTTACAATACTAGGGACGTTGGATGTCATAGAAAGAAAAAAACACTCAATCTTATAAATTATTATTTATTTCTAATAAAAGTGAAAAGTAATTTTACATTCTCATATGCAGATACAAATGCACTTTTTTGGTAATCGTTCTTCAGTCGATGGATGGATGGACAACCGTACCATTCAAGGTCTTGAATAGATGCAAATTTAAATATTTGACGCATCCAGGAGGTTTTGTCCTTTCCCTTCACGTAAACGATGGTGTCCTTGTGATCGAATAATTTAAGTGCGATCACCACATCTTTATAGGGTATGCCGGGATCATCCCAGTGAATTCCATGATAAAAATTAGTTAACCACAATGCACTGGTCCGTGTTTTACAAGATTTCACTTGCGTGAACGGTCTTGGTGATCGAATATTTGCGGAGAAGGTTTCAATTATTCCTGCGTCTTGTGTGTAGGCCACAAAAGCAACTTGTTTAAATACGAACTGTCTTCGCTCTCCATCATGGAACCCTTGAACATCTGCAATAATCTTCACAGGCTGAGTTGCCATCGTCAAATGATCAATGCATAGGACAGCATATTTTCTTTTATACAGCTCGTTGCACAACACCTGTGAGCGGTGAGTAATTAATTATTCTGTCGTGTAGGACTAATGCATATGCAGCGGTGTGTTCTGGGAAATTTGTCGATGATTCAAATTCAATTCGAACGTCTATAGGACCAGACTTAATTATCTCATTCTGTTTAGAGCAGTCTATTACAATGATCGGTGAAAGCTCTTTGAACTTACGAGGACTCAGTAGACACCCCCCTCCCTCTCCTTCAGCAATTTCATAGTAAGAAGGACGAAACCTTGCATACATGTCATACGCGAGGCTGTATACATTTTCATTCCATTGCAGATGTAGATTGTCATATGGGTAGAATTCTGAATTGAGGTAGACTTTGGCGTTAGTTAACTTGCAGTTATCGAACACGGTGGAATCGTTTGATGTATTTGCTCTTCTATCAGTCTGAAACGCAAGTATAATGAATCTGGGTGTCTCGATATGACTGGAGGTCTTAATAGCCCATGTTTGTCTGCACGCGGTCGGTAACACTGGATACTCAAAGATCTCCCATGAGCGGAAGGTCAGTGACAGAAATGTACCTGAATTCAACACTTTCAAAAGCTTCAATCGTTCCTCGTCGGATACACTGACGTGAGGCATTTTCCATATTAATTTGTTGATTGTGATCCTATTCTCTTCTTGAGCTCCTTGAATGTACGAGTTATTGTCTGTCGCACTCCGCACGAGAATAAGTTCCTGTTTAGCGTTCATAATAATCTGTCTCATATCCTCAAAATATCCCATAAGTATTTTTAGAGGTATGCATGCAGTAAATCGCTTGTACTCCTGGGGTGTTCTACCCTCCGCATCGTCTATGAACCATCCAGCATTTTCTAAACTGTGCAGATCTGCTGGTGATGCCGAGACGTATGTTTTAAGGGTCGATGTTAGACCAACATTGCGTGTACGATCAATCTCAGAACCATTCAGTTCATAGCGAATCTCTTGGAAGAGGAATGCCAATGCATTGCGTGTCAGCTTGGACCCCACTGTATCGGTGCCATCAGTTTTCTTGAATGACCCTTCGAGATATATGAAACTCTTGCACGGAAGAGTGAGTGTGTCCTGGTGTTGTATGACAATCCTGATTTCATCATTCTTGTTAAACGTGGTTGAAGCGTAAGATTTATGAGAGAAGTATTCTTGACGTATAATTCTGTCATCATACTCTACTGGATTGGTTATATTGAGTGATGACGTCATTGCAGGGTTTGAGACCAACTGATTTAAGAAATTCGTAGTTCACAGGTGTTATCAGTTTGCTATTCAGTAGCGAAGTGGCGCGCTGTGTATTGCGTGCACTTGTTTTATACCGCAAGCCCATCTTGTTTTAGATGTAATCGTATAATGATTTCCTCACCGCGAAAGTCGACAAGTTTATTATTCTGATCCACAATACGCAGCTCCAAATAGCCCAATGTCTGAGCAGTCACCGGAAGGTATATTGCATTGGCAGGTGTCTCAACAATCTTATACCCCGCTGCAACTGAGGGGAAGAATCCGTAAATAGTGTGAATGAGAGTATCGTTGAGATAGGAATTCGTAGCAATGTTACACTCGACACGTATTGTGCTGACTGGGAGTATATCCACAGACTGATTGGACTTGTAAAATTTAGTTGGATCTTTCTTCAAAATCTGCCCTTTTGTGAATCCAAGCAGGGGTCCTATTGAATGTTTCTGGCTAAAGTCAATCGTTGCATTTAGAGTCCTTACTTCAGATTTAAGTGTATTGATGTTTGCACGTAGTTCAATACCTTTTCCAGACTGTTTTAAGAGTTCGTTTAAATCGTCGATATCGTATGCACCAGATTCTATTTCAAGAATATCTTTTTCACCATTAATATCGAGATGCAATTTATTGTTAGTGTTGGTGATATTCGGGATGCTGTTGTACGTCTCCAGTCCAATCAATGCAACACTCCATTGACCTGCACTCAAATCAATTGGTGGGAAGTAATTTGCACGCAATACAGATGACCGTCCTTTCAACGTCAAAGTGTACGACATTGCATCTGAACGTCAACTGACGAATGAAGGTTTAAACATCCTGCTTATATACGTTAGTTCTTGTTCTTATTCTTCTTCTTTGTGAACGTCAAGAGAAAGATGATGCAAAGATGTCCGCAGAGGTATGTATTAAAGTCCTGATACCGTTGATAATTGTATAGCACATGTCTTCTGTGAGTGAAGTATTGCTGTAATTCTTCGGGTGGTTGCAGGTCACCAAAGGAGTCGAAATAGTAGACTACCCCAGCGTCTTTCATAACGTACGCCACCCAGTGGGTGCCAGGACCTCCGACAACATCTAAATTCACAATACCGCATTCACCAGTTTTCCACATAGTCTTAGGTAATGTATCCCTCATAAACACACCACGGAATCTTGGTATCTTGAATTTATGTCTAACAAACTTAAGAAGGTCTGTATTTGTGAGTGGTCGATCTGGTAGGACCGCTATTGGGCTTTTTTTTTTTTATTTATGAATAGACCAAGACCCTTCTTGTACGGTTTCAAGTATAGACCTTTTCCAATGACTGCTGCTTCCATCATGCGGTTATGTCTTCTCGCCTCTTCTAACTGGGTTTGCGAGTTTTGCGCATTCTTGACTGTTCGAGCGATAGCTGCAGCACCACCGGCGAGCGAACCTACCGCTGAGAGCGCGGAGAGGGCTGGGATGAGAAAAGGAATAAAACCGCCGGATGTCTTGGGTATCGGTAGAATGCGAGGTGCTTTAACGGATCTTCTCGTTGGTGATTCTTTGTCCTTCATTGCGTTTTTAGCTGCATACATCGCTGTCAGGATACATTTCTTCAAAGAACCCTTCTTGTTCTTCATGTTTAGTGCGCGACGTGCAGCGTTCATAACGCGCTTGAAATTCATCACTCCTAATCCTAACTTGATTTTTCCGCGCATGGTTTTATCGACTGCGTATGCTGCGATGCGTTGACCTATACCAATATCTTTTCTTTTCCGTATCGCCTTAGCTTTATCAGCTAAAATCCTATCTGCAATGTGACGACTTGGTAGATCTTTATTTGCTTCGTATGCAATGTCGTGTTCCATGCACGCTTCGTCAAGCAGATTCACTCCCTTATCACCTCGCGTCAAGCGTTTCTGAAGCTTTGTCCCAGGTCCGCAGTAGTTATACCCCGGGATGTGTAATTCCAAAGGTAGTTTGTCCAGAACACCACCGCCTCCTCTAATGTGCCCTCGATCGCGCATGTCAGGCTACTGTGGTGGTTGTGGACGATGAATGTTCATTATATAGCAAATCCCTGGCATCAATCCAACTGTTTTGTGTAGCAGGAAAACCAAGCCATTTGACTAAGGCTTTATTTCCAAGTCGTCTTATGACTCTCTCCACGAGAAAAAGATCTGGTTGTGAGCTCTTCTGCATCTCCTCAGTGTAGAAGGAGCCTGCAATTTCTTCACCTTTACTGTCTTTCAATAAATAAGTTCTAAGATTCGTTCGCTGCACATTTGAAACTGTAAATATCTCAGTTGACCAGTTCGGTAGGTATGATTTCTCAAATGCGGTCTTGTGTTTTGAGATACGCACCAAATCACCTACATTAAATTTCTGTTTGCGTGGATCCAGTATCTTAATGTGAAAGTATACCGTATCCATGAGTGTGTTATCACGAACATCAATTGGCCGCATTTTTATTGTGCTATGTTTGGTTCTATTATATTGAGCAATTATTTCTGGGAGGATATCTGTCCATTTGTATGAGCCACGAAGGTTAAACCGCATCCACATTCTACCTTTTATTGTTCTGTTCAAGCGCTCTACGATACTTGCCTTCAGGTGAGTGAATGTCGAGTAGTGATGTATTCCATACCGCTGCATCACTGTCTTGAAGTACCTATTGTAGAACTCACCACCATGATCGGTTTGGAGATTGTCAGGGCATCGATTGGTTCCTATCTGTAGCAAGCGTTCAAAAGCATCAGCGACATTTGGTCCGGTTTTTGTCTTGACTGGTACTGCCCATGCAAATTTGGAGTATGTATCAATAACAATTAAAATGTATTTGAAGCCATTATTGTCATGTGAATATTGTCGCATATCTACAAGATCAGCTTGCCACAAGTCATCTATCCCTTTAATCATGACATGCCTGCGCGGGTATGTTTTGCGTGCTGGTTTGTGTAGTTCTCGAACTACGGTCTCCATACTTATTCGATGATACCTCTCTCTCGAAGCTCAGAGATTATGGAGATAACTTCATTCGAATGAGCTGTATTACCTGCAGCAGCTGATGCCATGAGCAGACGTAGTCGATCTATTAGTTCGTTGGGGTCGTCATAATATATATACTGAGGGACTCGATTGTTCACTGTCTTAAGACCAATGTCAATACCATCTCCGCTGCTGGCACCGTTGTTGTTGTTTTGGTCTTCAAGTATTGGTTTTATAATGGTTTTATACTTCCTGTTGGTTAGGCTTTTGGTGATCTTGTGTACACCAGTCATGTGTAGTATTTGACGGTACGTGTCCTTATCACTAACTGAATAATTTATAGGTTTTTTAGTTGGTCTTAGGAAAATAAGATTCATTAAGCCTGGTGTTCGGTCAAACTGTCTATCAGCTATTTGTATTTTGTCTTCTGTTACAGTTATGGGATGCGTGCCCAACATGTATGGTCTTCCTGGGCTAACGCCGAATGTTCTATCTATCTGGCCTGGTGCGTGACTAATAATGAATTCATCAATGGCTTGACTGTCGTTTTGGGTCGTTTTTGTTTTTGGTGAGAGCTGTCGGAGAGACTCAGTAACGGGCTTAAAGGTCTCTCTTAGTGTTTGCTGACGATAAATATACCCTAACCTAAGCAACCGTAATTTCTCTCGGACTGCTTTACGGGCTTGAATGACTTTCTGTTTGGTCGTCGACATCTCAACGTATACTAATCAGACGTCTCTGCGACATGAGGCTTTATATATGCATTCATTTTCTTCAGCTTCTTAGTATGATCACGATCACCCTTATCGACAACAATGAGGTCTACATCTATTTTTCTCTGAATATGATCGACCTTTTCAGTTAAGTCGGTTACTTTCTTACTGACTTGATTAACTAGCTCATTTAACTGATTCACCATTCTCAGAAGGGTTTGGTAATAGGTCTCTAGTTCCCTGCGCATACTTGCAACTTTAAGAGCCATAGCTTGAATTTTCGCATCCATGTACAAGCGAATGTTCTGTCTGTGTACACCAATCATCTCAGGTTGAGAGGTGGACATACGCGCGAATTTGTCCATGGTATGACGTAGACTGATGTGTTAACGTCTATTACCTTGTTATATATGCAAAAATTCTTGAAAGTTTCGTCTGTATCTACCCTCATACAGTTTTCTTGTTTTATCAATAACGAGAAACCCATACTGTGAATGGTTCCAACAGTCTGCACATATATTTAAGAAATCATTGAACGACATATCCGTCCCCACATGTGCTTGGTAAATGTGTCTTAAATTAAGATTGTCTTGCTTGAAGGCTATAATGAGATTTGCGTTATCCCTAACAAGTTGTTTGGGGATTCTGGAATATGTTTGACTTAGATAAAATACGTCAGCACCCATATGGCGACCGAAAGAGAAATATTTGCGAATTTGGTCTTGGTTTTCTACTGCAACATCGTCAAATATGAATACTGTGTTTGGTTTTGTTTCTTCAGGTGGGGGGATATCAGAGCTTTCACTGAATGTTGTGTATGTAACGCCATCTACACCTCGAAATATCTCATGCAATAGCTGATACTTGGGTTGAAAGAGTGTTTTTGAGAATAGACAGACATGTTCAAATCGGACACCTTGCACATGAGTTAGCAGAGTCATGAGGACATTAGTCTTGCCGCAGTTGGATGGGCCTACAATAATTGCTCTTATATTATCGGGAAGGAGAATTCCGTTTTTCTTGTTCTTCTTCTGCTCTTCACTTGAATCTTCACATGACCAGTCACCGACAACAAAGTCCTTGTGGTGAGGGTGCTTCACCCAGCCAGCCATGATAGTAAATGAGCCATGTACAAACAAGTACTTGACATATATAGAAAATATAACTGAGAGGATAATAATAATATTTGTGTGTAGCCAGTATAGTTCGATCAATTAACCGATTGAGCTATACTGCCTACACGAGGAACACATGTATGAAGAGTAAGATGGTCATAATTTGAGTAGAATTAAAAAAATTATTGGATCAATTTGATTATAATAGGAGTGGTGGTCTGAAATAAAAGAGAAACAGAAGATTAAATATAAATTATTTATTTAAAAATCATACATTGGATGTACTATTTCTGAGGTGTTATCATAATCTGCACGTTTCTTCTTAGAACCTGTACAATATATACCAAATAATTCTCTTTGGTTGGCAATAAATTCTGCACGTATCTCACGCAATCCGATAGGTGACTCTGAGTACTCTGGTTTTTGACACACGCATTTCAATTGGATGTCTGTAGTTTTAATGGCCATATGCGAACGAAGATGCTGCTCAAAATCGTCAATATGTATATTATTAACACGTAGAGAGTTTTTAACATCATTATATGCTGCCTCTATGCTAGGAACCCAACGATTCAGTCTCTCGAGAGCAAACCGTATAGAGGAGTCTAGGGTGAATAATTTGATAACTGATGGATGCCTTAGATAGACGCTGTCGACACCTGATTTAATGCATAAGGCGCAGTCATCATATACAGTAGTAATGGAAAGTATGACATCGGCAAGACGAATTTCTGGTGGGGGGTGAGTTGGGTCATATTCGGTGGTCATTTGTTGATTGATGTAGCGCTCTGCATGACAGATCCCGGCCCAGTCGAACTCGGAAATCGGGACTTTAACACTTTTGGAAATATTTTCAATCTCCATTATAGCTTGGATCCCCCAGACATGATGGACGTCTATAGCAATGTTCACACGTTTGGAGCCACTGGAGGTTAAATTATATGTCGTGGTGAATAGCGTAGCCGCACTAGACGTATTCTTTTTATTTACAGTATCAAAACTCGGTGGTTGCACTATCAAGGGAGTGTTCGATTGTGATGAGTTATATGTAGGCATCCAGTACTGACCACCATTTAGTTGATCTTTAACACCACCAATGGTTGAATTCGTTGTGTGGTGAGCAGATCGAGCGTCTTCATCACACAAGTTGCTGAGTGGGACGGAGAGCAGCAACTCCTTGTCCTGCTCCAACATGTGAGCTACAGGATCCCACGCGGTCGCTACTGGATCAAATGAGTCGGCTGTCGCTGGTGTAGGTCCGGATGAGATGGTTAACGAAGCTAATGATGATGCATGTTCGGACACGTCTGCGGAGCTAAGCATGGTTGCGTTTGACTCTGTTGAAAAAAGAAGATGAATGATTAGATATTAGCGAATAAGTGAAAACATTGAATAATAAGGATAATGAACGAGATAGAATAATGTGAAATATGATACTTACTTTTCCGTTTGATCCTGTTCTGAGTGACTGCACTGGAGGTCGACTGGTGCTTCATGATTGTTCTTCTTAGTCTCCCGCTGACTGAGTGACCAAGACTGAGGTCCCGGAACTTAACCTATATATGTCCTACAATGAGGTCATAGGATAGTTGAATCCTATTGGTAGAAGTCGAACATGTGACTCAATTAAGGGACCGTATTGGATACAGCCATTTCCACCACCGCCATCTCTCTCTATGTCGCAACCCACTACGGTAATAACGACTAGAGAGGCAACACATGCCGGATACATTGCGTGCGACCTTGTCGACTAACGATGTTTTGGAAAAACATGTTATGAAAACATTTCATGTCTAGCGCGTATACGTAGGTGGGGGGAGGGGGGTGGGGGTTGGTGACGGTATTTTGGAATGGTGCCGGCCTTGTCCCAATACTGGCGCCCACCTACACAGGGAGAAATGATCATCGTAATAAAATAAGAGAAATTCGAGCTCACACGAAGAGATTAAGTGTTCGTTCTTCTCGGGCGCTGTTGCAGAGTGGAACGTTAGAAAAGTAGTGTGAAAGTAGAGTTGTGCCCTACGAAAACTACTGTTCGGTAGTTTTGGTACACTACATAAATGACGTAGTAAATGGTAGGATTACCGGTAGTATTAATAGCACTGATAGGGAAAGAAACATAAATGAATGTGTAAGAGCAACTGGGAACCGACGACTTCTCTTTGTTTTGCATATAAGTAGAATCGCACATCATTCAGTGGTGATCCATTCTGTATTTTGTATGATATAAACTGCGTATTATAACTAATAAAAATTAATTGATCACGTATCTTCTGAGCTCTTATGTAACCAAGCAGTTACTTTCGATGCAAGTACATTATTATTGTTGTTATTTTTTACTTAGTAGAACGTTCTTCGTCATGTTCAAAGGCAAGAGTTCACTGTTATTATTGATAAACGCGAAAGTTGTTTATGAATATCATAAATATGTTTTACATTCGTTTGACGAAGTATGAAGCAATCTTTGGCATATTACGATTTTGCATTTTTTAAATTTTACTTTTTGTTGAGGATTTGCTTTTTCGAGCGTTGTATGATAAATATTTATTTTTTTATATTTACTACAGCGTCCCTCTGGTTCACGCTACATATCAACATTTTTCGAATAAAACCTGAATTAAACATTTACAATCTCAGTCTTGCTGTAAATACAGTTTGCGTTTAAGTAACAGGTAGGAGAATAACTGTGTAGAACAAAAATGTTCCTTAGGAGCCGGCCAGGGTGGCCGAGCTGTTCTAGGTGCTAAAGTCTGGAACCGCGCGACCGCTACGGTCGCAGGTTTGAATCCTGCCTCGGGCATGGATGTGTGTGATGTCCTTAGGTTAGTTAGGTTTAAGTGGTTCTAACTTCTAGGGGACTGATGACCTGAGAAGTTAAGTCCTATAGTGCTCAGAGCCATTTGAACTATTTTTTCTGTAGATTACCCGGCCCTTTATACATCCTCTCTCAGTTCCTAGACGGTTTACCGCTTCCGGTTTTTGGAGGAATCTGATAAGAAACTAATTACTTACGCAAAGAAAGGATTGTTATGCGGTAATGCTCGATAGGTATCCAACGCACTAATGTACAGGTAACACGATCACGACCTTAACTGACCAAAGCTAATAGGAAAATTTCCGTAGTCTACGCTTACATACGACAGTCTACGGTAGCCTATGGTAGTTAACAACTCTATGTGGAAGTGACGCCAGGCGTCTAAGTGTGAATTGGAGGGAAGTCATCAAATGTAGATGTAGATCTTTAGGGCGGAGTTCCATAGCGATAAGATCTTAGCACATCGAAAGTGTGAGTAACTGTTCCGCAATAGTGCGTCTGGCGTTGGTGGGGACGCCACGACCGTCAGGCAGATTTGGAATCTGTGGATGCATGAGCGTCATACGCAACGGCACGCGGGTCCTCAATCACCCGACGCACGCACATGACAGACGTATCGTTCATTCGGCCCCTCAGAGTCGTACATCCACGTCACGAATCTGAGTCAGGGAACGGGCTTATTTGTAGCAAGACATGAATCAAGACTAACAATGGTGTACATGGGGAGCGCTGTGATCTGTCGGCACCGCTTGCATCAGTGCGGCTACTTTTGACGTGGCGGTAGAGAGACGCGCCCAACGACAACAGTGGAGCAGGCTGGCGGCTATCGCGGAAACAACCGGTATTCGTTCATATCGCCTTTTTCAACGCCAGTTTAACCGGAGTGTGAAAACCGATAAAAATAATTGGTTCTGAAATAACAGATTTTCTGTTTTCTATTCCTATTATTTCCTGTAATAGGTCTAAACGTAGAAATCCAACAAAGATTGAAAAAAGATTTGACTCCTTCAGTTTTAAGATACGTAGAAACAAAATTTTAAATTAAATAAGCAAATAAGGAAAAACTTAGTTTGTGCACTGTGCGCTGCTTTTTTTTTCAAATGAAATGAAATTTGCGTATGGGATTAGTGGGCAGCACTCCCCTTCTTGGGAATTCGACCACCTGTTGCTAGTCATTTTAGTTGATGCCACCTTGGCAACTTGTGCGTCGATGATGAAGAAAACACATACACAGTCCTGCGCGAAAAAAATCTTCGAGGAGGCCGGGAATCGAAGCTGGGGCTCTGCGGTCGAAAGACGGCAACGCTAAATACAAGACCACGAGCAGATTCTGGCTACGTTTCTCCAAAATTGGTAAGTGGTTGAATACCAGAAAAACATCATCAGTATTCTCCTTCTGGTTCTAATTTTCTGAAACGCTGCTCAGAAATCATGTTGTAATTGAGGACCATATCACTGTTTGGGCATTACGAATATTCAGTGCTAAACAGTGAAAACTGAGGTTGAAGAACTTAATTTTTTGCGTTAATTTGTCCATTTTCAAGGCTACAAGTATATAAAAGCATATTATATAGACACAGGCAGTAGATCAGCTACTTTCTGTTTTTGTTATGAACTATGAATGGGTTGTTAACTTTTAAGCTTTCTCCTTATACGATGTCGCAAGATTGTTGTGCCTCCTCCCATTTTTAATCTTTTGAAGCAAATGGAGCATTGTCCTTCAGTGATACCGCAATTTGTAAAATACTTCCAGACTAGGGAAGTTGCCATTCCGTAATACAATTAATGTACAACAACGGCAGCGACAGGGGCAGGTCTTGCACACTGCATGTACACACAAGCCATCTAATAAGCCACACCAGATGGTGACAGATACTTTATTGGCTCAGTAATGCTTTACCAATTCTTACGCCACATGTTTGTTGTTCGTTTCTATCGGTATTGTTATTAAAATAGCAGTGATCGCTTTTCCTATTTTCTATAATAATGCAAATTTAAAAAGCAATGGGAAATATTACGAACAAAAATTGCTCTTTTTTTTAGAAAGGTTCATTTAAAACAAAAAATCTTAGCACTGCTGCTATGGCTAATCGATATTTCGGTTTTTTACACAGTTAATTGTAAAAAATAAAAAAGACATCTGTTACAACCGAGACAAAACAAATACCAAAAAATACCGGTTCCCAGAATTAAAGTTCCGGTAGCGGTTTTAACTGCTCTGTGTTTCCTAACCCTACGATGGAGACACGAGCGGCACTGCAGGTCTTTTCATACCACTGCCGGTTCCGCGTACAGAATCACGATCAACCCATTCGTATGTGCAGGCTCCGAGGAGAGCCAACACTTCTATTGAGTAGCATTCGGTACATAACACGATCACTTCCGGTTCGCACAGCCAGTGATTTGGACTACAGGGGCTACATTTCTGACGTGCTAAGGCCGTTAGCTGTGTCCTATCTTCGAGATCTCTGTGGAGTTATTGTTGACCAAAAGGACGCTTGACCGCATTTTGCCCGTGCCTTCCTGATCCACGTCGATACGGAAGGTGTTCGTCTGTTGCTCTGGCCAAGTAAGAAAAAAACGCACCTGTATGGTCACCGGTCGCTGAAAGACTGCATTGCCATCGCTTGCCGCCACAATGGCCACATGAAGCAGCATGGAGTGATGTACCAGTATCAGCCATCCAACCTCAGTTCGACTTGATGCTTTGCCGAGTTACAACCATTCTTATTATCACTGGCGGCAGTTCTGTGTAGCAAATTTCCAGCACTGTATACCGACAAATTACCTACAAATTTAATTCCTTACTCTGTCTACCATCCCTCTCCACCCTGTGAGAAAATTTCTTAAACCTTTATCTGATACGTAGCTATTTTCATACTCTGTGACATGTAGAATCAGGTAAAAATAATGAAGAGCCAAAGAAATTAGTACACCTGCCTAATATCTTGTAGGATCCCCGAGAGCACGCAGAACTGCCGCAACATGACGTGGCATGGACTCGACTAATGTCTAAAGTAGCGCAGGGCTGTCCATAAATCCGTAAGAGTACGAGGTGGTGGAGATCTCTTCTGAAGAGTGCGTTGCAAGGCGTCACAGATATGTTCAAAAGTGTTCATGTCTGGGGAGTTTGATGGCCAGCGGAACTCTGTAGCAATTCAGGACATGTGGGGTATAGTATTGTCCTGCTGGAATTGCCCGCTTTCGTCGGAATGCACAATGGACATGAATGAATGTAGGTAATCAGACAAAAAGCTTACGAACGTGTCACGTGTCAGAGTCGTATCTAGACATATAAGGGTCCCGTATCACTCCAACTACGCACACCCCACACCATTGTAGAGCCTCCACCACCTTGAACAGTCCTCTGCTGATAAGCGGGGTCCATGGATCCATGAGGTTGTCTCCGTACGCATACACGTCCACCCGCTCGATACAATTTGAAACGAGACTCGTCCGATCAAGCAACATGTTTCCAGTCATCAACAGTCCAGTGTCGGACCTGACGGACCCAGGCGAGGCGTAAAGCTTTGTGTCATGCACTCGTCAATGGTTCATGAGTGTGTTTTCGGCTCCGAAAGCCCATATTGAGTATGTTCCGTTGAATGGTTTGCACGCTGACACTTGTTGAACGATTCTCTTCAGTCGTCGTTGGTCCTGTTATTGTAGGATCCTTTTTCAGCCGCAGCGGTGTCGGATATTTGATGTTTTACCCGATTCCTGATATATACGAATTCAAATTCAAATTCGAATTCAAAAAATTTGAATCAAATTTTGAATATGTATAAAATGCAAGTAGCATTTCATGAAAGTATTTAGATAGTTTAGGTACCTTACGTGAAACATTCTCAGTCTAAAATGATGTAGGAAATGTAGGAAAAGAGAGCGAATGTACGAGATCTGTCTTCTCGTTGAAGTTTCAAATGATCTGTTGCGCCCTGTAGTCACAGTATGGAATAAAACAGCCTCCAAACGGTAGCCGGGAGCTCGCACCATAGTTGCAGTCTGGAGTGATGCATAAACGTGATGTAGTTGAACCACGAAGAATTTGAAACCTAGAGCATGCGCTCGTGCAGGATGGAAAGGACTATAGTGCATATAAAAACACATACAATATTTTTATTCCCTATCCTTCTCCTAGTTGCAATTGTAATAGCTAGCAGTGTAGTTTTATCTAACTAGTAGTTCGGTGCATAAAAACTTGCGAATAACATTCAACAGCGTAGATCACATTAAATATTTCTTTATTTAAGACAACCCGTTTCGACAGACCTTACTGTCAAAGTCTGTCGAAACCGGTTGTCTTAAATAAATAAATATTTTATGCGACTTAGGCTGCTGAACATTTTTTATTAGGTATAACAGATGACACCTTCAGTACCCTCAAAATGAGAAAATTCAGTTGGTGCATAAGTTTGTAGCGTCCTTGTTTTGTTTGTTGGTATGGATTTATTCATCGATTGTCACTTTTTATTTGTAGTTCACTGTGGCTATTTGCGTTTGCAAATTGTCATTTTGTCATATGCAGTTATTATGTGTAGCAGTAGGCGCTAGAAAATGGAATGCCAAGTGAAGAAATCGGAGAGTTCCGACACATTCTTCTATTTGAGCTCAATAAAGGGGTAACGGCAGCGGAAGCAACCAGAAATATTTTCGCCGTGAATCGGGATCGTACCATTGGACAGAGCACGGCAAGAAAGTATTTTTCTCGTTTTAAGGACTCCCCACATTCAGGAATACCTTTGGCGTTTAATGAAGAGCGTTTAAAAGCGTTAATCCACAATGATCCATGTGAGTGTACTCGAGAACTTGTAAATGTAATGAGCTGTGATCATTTCACCATCGTGTGACATTTGCATGTAATGGGAAGATTCAAAAATCTGGCGTATGCGTACCGCATGCTCTAAGCTAAAATCACAGAAATCAGCGGGTGGCCATATCTGTATCTCTGCTGCTCGTCGTCAATTGGCTCGTGAACGACATTGACCGTTCCTATCCTGTACCGTTACTGGTGACGAGATGTGGTGTCTCTATGCTAACATTATGAAACGTCCCCTTAGAAAAATTGTACAGGACTGAGCTTAAATTAACACACAATATTTTTAGCGCAACGCAATCTGACTTTCAAAAATCCCTACAAAAGAATGGCCCTGACTAACATTAACCTGTACCTTTCACAAATCACTTACCTCACAAAAATCTTCATTACTCGAACTACTGCAATACAGCGAGCGCCACTACCGCCAGCTAAATAAAAGATTCAAACTACGGAAGGCACTAACTACTGATAGGCATACTTAGCAAATGAAAGGTTTTGATAGAGAACAAACAATGTATTTACCTTGATAGTGTTGAAAAATCATAATATACATAGCAGTTCATAATATCCAGTATTACAAATTTCAAAACTCCGCCATCTCTCTCCCCACATCCACCACTGCTGGCGGCTCACCTCCAACTGCGCAACGCTACGCGCTGTTCACATCCAGCTGCCCAACACTACAATGGCAGACAACAATGCAAACTAGCCACAGACTGCACACAGCACAGCCAGTGATTTTCATACAGAGCGCTACGTAACGTTGCCAATAAGAAAACATAAACAGCCTACTTACAACATAAGCAAAAGAAAGGAATGGTTGAAACCAAACAAAGCAGCAAGTCCGCGTACAAAGACCTGCGCGCATCCACAAAAGATAATGTTACGCGTGTTACGGAACAGCGACAGTATGGTGCAGTACCAATTGTTTCCCGGACGTGTCACCATCACTCATAACATTTATTGTCAAAGCCTTGCAGATGCAATCCAAGAACAACGATCAGGATGACTGCGTTAGGTGATGCTACTCCATGGTGACTCACGCCCACATTTTGATAGACGCTATACAGGACTTGGGTTGGGAAGTAATTCCGCACCTAATCTTGCGCTCTCACATTCTCACCTTTTCCACTCTGTATCGAAAAGCTTCAAGAAACTTCCTTTCCGGATGAAAATGCACCCCGAACCTGGCTCGACGAGTTTATCACCTCAAAACCACGTGATCTTTACAGTCGTAAAATCGAAAAGTGAAGCCGGCCCTGTGGCCGAGCGGTTCTAGGTGCTTCAGTCTGGAACCGCGCGACCGCTACGGTCGCCGGTTCGAATCCTGCCTCGGGCATGGATGTGTGTGATGATAAGCAGTTCTAAGTTCTAGGGGACTGATGACATCAGATGTTAAGTTCGGTAGTGCTCACAGCCATTTGAACCATTTCGAAAAGTTACCTCAGCGTTGGCCGATGTTGTATATAGTGAAGCAGAATATTGATGACTAAAGGCTTTGTTATGGGTATCTGCTGCGTTTATTAAGCTTATGATAAAATTCTTAAGCACCAACATAATATAATTTTGTCCAGTAGTTGTCACTTACAACGAGTTCTTGTAGCTCAACAAACTAACCACATAACAACGTGACTAAACGCTTGTTAGTCACAAAGATGAAGTCCGTTAGGTTACCTGCTGGTCCAGTGAAATTCTTTTAAAATTTTTGTACACTTTCTCAGTGATTCAGCCATCTCAACAAGTTTTTATTAACACAGCAGTCTCAATTGTTTGGCTCGTCATTGACAGATGTGCAGTCATCCATTTATACGAGCTTATTTGCAGGTCTTTCTTATGTGTGGACTCATAGTAAGGCAAGATAACGTCACTTTTAAAACTAGCCGCCATATTCAATTCGGAATATCAAAGAATCGTTCAAATGATCTATTGAACTTGTAACTAATTAGCTAACCAACTAACTCCAATAACTTTCACTTCTCAAGAAACTGGCGTTATCCGAAACCAAGGATTCTAAAATCCTTACCATCAATATTGTCAAGAGTGGAGTATACAAACAGAAGATATTTCTCTTTACAATGACACGCATTATCACGTGTTGATACATTTTAGATAACTTCGGAAACAAATTCGTATCAACATCACCTTAACATAAATTCTCTTTGGTTACGCTTTGGAAGTGAGTACAATCAATATGTCGCTCACTACATCTACATCTATTCCCTGCAGACGACCTGAAGTGCCTGTCAGAGCGCATTTCGTATTGTAACAGTTATTGCGTCTTCTTCCCGTTCAATTTACGTTTGGGGCCCAGGAAAAATGATTGGTTAAACGCTTCAGTGGGTGCTGTAATTACTCTAATCTTGTCCTTGCGATGCGTAGGGGGTTGTAGTATATTCTCAGGATCATAATTTAAAGATGGTTCTTGAAAGTTTGTAAACATGTTTTATCGGAATAGTTTGCGTCCATCGTCAGGTGCACAGTTTCTGCAGCATTTCCGTAACACACTTCCAAGGATCAAACAAATCTGTGACCATCCGTTCTGCCATTCTTTGTGTACGTTCAATATCCCCTGTTAGTCCTGTTTCGTACAGGTCCCACACACTTGAGGGCTATTCTAGAATGCGTCGCGCAACTGTTTTGTAAGTAGTCTCTTTTGTAGACTGATGACATTTTCTCAGTATTCTACCAGTTCTAGCAATCCTCCAGGAATTTCTATGAGTTGACGTATCCAGATGTCGCTCATTGAAATTATAGTCATAGGACAATACGTAGTTTCGTTTTGCGAACTCCAAAGTTTTATTTTTCTGAATATCGCTTAGAAATCTTATCAAGATTTGTGTAACTTTTTCCAGACATTACTTCATTATAGATGATCCCATCATCTACGAAAAGTCTGTGTTTGCTATTAATATCTTCCGCAAGATCATTAATGTACAACGTGAACAGCTAGGGTCCCAACACACTCCCATGGTGTATACACGGTTCTGTATCAACGACTCTTCGTCTAAGATTATGAAGGGTGTTCATTAAGTAAGGTAACACTTTTTCTGAGACCAGGTTGTTTTTATTCAGGATTCCGATACATCATATTATTCCACAATATTATGGCTACAAAACCGAAATCTGCAACATAATCTCCGTTGAATGCGACGATCTTTCACCACTTTACCGGGAAGGCCTGAATGTTCGCATGGTGTCTCTCTACCGGTAGGCGTCGGAGCCAATGTGTTGATGCACCAGTAACCTCCCGATCATACACGTACTGCTAATTCATTGGGATAAACAGGTGGAAGTCGGAAGGTGCGAGATCCGTGATGTAGGATGGATGAGGAGGAAAAGTTCAGCGATGTTTTGTGAGCTTCTGTCGGGTGCGCAGACTTGGGTGATGTCTTCCGTTATCATGGACAAGGAGAGGTTCTTTTGTATTTTCGTGGCGACGAATACGCTAAAGTCGTGTCTTCAGTTTCCTGTGGGTAGCGCAATACACTTCCGAGTTGATCGTTGCACCATTAGGGAGGACATCAAACGAATAACCCTTAAAATTCCAAAAGATCGTCGCTACGATCTTTCCAGCTGGGGCTGCAGTTTTGAATTTTTCCTTCGGAATAGAGGTAGTGTGACGCCACACCACGGCTTGCCGTTTTGTTTCCGCTTCGATGCGATAAACCCATGTTACATCGCATGTGATGATGTTCGACAAAAAATTGTCAAGATCAACCTCGTAACGCCCAAGCAATCCCTCAAAGATGGTTCTACGTTGCTCTTTACGGTCTTCTATTAGGCAGCGAAGAATGCAACGGGCACACGCCTTTGAGTACCCCACGTGGCGGACGTGAGCGACAACACTACCAATAGGGATGTCAAGCAGTGCAGCGAGGTGTTTACTGAGATCCGTCGTTCCCCTCAAATGAGAGTGTCCGCACGTTCCAACATGGCAGGAGTTACAACTGTGTGCTACCGGCAGACACGTAGGAGAATGGACAGGTTTATGCGACATTGTTGCGATGATCATGGTTTGTTTACTGCCAGGTCTCTGTAGGCATTCTGAAAGCACCTATAAATATCTACGATGCTGTGGTTTACGGCCAGAAAAAGTCAATGACAGCTCCCTGCTTGGAACGCACTTTCGTTAGAGGCGCCATTTTGCAGGTTACGTATAACACCGTCACCTATCGTAACTTCATGAAACGATAGATGCTGAAGCGATAGTATTCTACGATGTGCCACAACAAATTCAGCACTTTTTCCGCCGAAAGTGGCCGAGAAAAAGAAGAAAAAAACGTATTGCATTAATTACAGCACGCCCCTCGTACATAAAATGTGTACGAGTAACTAATTTCGGTTGATACCTCACACGATAAAACTTTCAATAGAAGACCTCGGTATGGTACAGAGTAAAAAGCTATTCTGTAGTCAAGAAATGCAGCATTTATATGAGTGTCTTGGTGCATGGTTTTAACGATGTATTGTGAAAAAGTGCAAAATGGGTTTTGTCTCATGATCGATGTTTCACGAACCCCTGCTAGTCGGCATGGAGGAAGTCATTCCGTTAGAGATACACTACTGGCCATTAAAAATGCTACACCAAGAATAAATGCACATGATAAACGGGTATTCATCGGACAAATATACACTCCTGGAAATGGAAAAAAGAACACATTGACACCGGTGTGTCAGACCCACCATACTTGCTCAGGACACTGCGAGAGGGCTGTACAAGCAATGATCACACGCACGGCACGGCGGACACACCAGGAACCGCGGTGTTGGCCGTCGAATGGCGCTAGCTGCGCAGCATTTGTGCACCGTCGCCGTCAGTGTCAGCCAGTTTGCCGTGGCATACGGAGCTCCATCGCAGTCTTTAACACTGGTAGCATGCCGCGACAGCGTGGACGTGAACCGTATGTGCAGTTGACGGACTTTGAGCGAGGGCGTATAGTGGGCATGCGGCAGGCCAGGTGGACGTACTGCCGAATTGCTCAACACGTGGGGCGTGAGGTCTCCACAGTACATCGATGTTGTCGCCAGTG
The DNA here is from genome assembly GCF_023864275.1 of Schistocerca cancellata. Classification (NCBI taxonomy): domain Eukaryota; kingdom Metazoa; phylum Arthropoda; class Insecta; order Orthoptera; family Acrididae; genus Schistocerca; species Schistocerca cancellata. Next base: position 352,153,481 of record NC_064626.1, on the reverse strand, counting down.
GTTGGCGGAAGGTGCACGTGCCCGTCGACCTGGGACCGGACCGCAGCGACACACGGATGCACGCCAAGACCATAGGATCCTACGCAGTGCCGTAGGGGACCGCATCACCACTTCCCAGCAAATTAGGGACACTGTTGCTCCTGGGGTATCGGCGAGGACCATTCGCAACCATCTCCATGAAGCTGGGCTACGGTCCCACACACCGTTAGGCCGTCTTCCGCTCACGCCCCAACATCGTGCAGCCCGCCTCCAGTGGTGTCGCGACAGGCGTGAATGGAGGGACGAATGGAGACGTGTCGTCTTCAGCGATGAGAGTCGCTTCTGCCTTGGTGCCAATGATGGTCGTATGCGTGTTTGGCACCGTGCAGGTGAGCGCCACAATCAGGACTGCATACGACCGAGGCACACAGGGCCAACACCCGGCATCATGGTGTGGGGAGCGATCTCCTACACTGGCCGTACACCACTGGTGATCGTCGAGGGGACACTGAATAGTGCACGGTACATCCAAAGCGTCATCGAACCCATCGTTCTACCATTCCTAGACCGGCAAGGGAACTTGCTGTTCCAACAGGACAATGCACGTCCGCATGTATCCCGTGCCACCCAACGTGCTCTAGAAGGTGTAAGTCAACTACCCTGGCCAGCAAGATCTCCGGATCTGTCCCCCATTGAGCATGTTTGGGACTGGATGAAGCGTCGTCTCACGCGGTCTGCACGTCCAGCACGAACGCTGGTCCAACTGAGGCGCCAGGTGGAAATGGCATGGCAGGCCGTTCCACAGGACTACATCCAGCATCTCTACGATCGTCTCCATGGGAGAATAGCAGCCTGAATTGCTGCGAAAGGTGGATATACACTGTACTAGTGCCGACATTGTGCATGCTCTGTTGCCTGTGTCTATGTGCCTGTGGTTCTGTCAGCGTGATCATGTGATGTATCTGACCCCAGGAATGTGTCAATAAAGTTTCCCCTTCCTGGGACAATGAATTCACGGTGTTCTTATTTCAATTTCCAGGAGTGTATTATACTAGAACTGACATGTGATTACATTTTCACGCATTTGGGTCCGTAGATCCTGAGAAATCAGTACCCAGGACAATCACCACTGGCCATGATAACGGACTTGATACGCCTGGGCATTTAGTCAAAAAGAGCTTGGATGACGTGTACAGGTACAGCTGCCCATGCAGCTTCGACACGATATCACAGTTCAACTAGAGTAGTGACTGGCGTATTGTGACGAGCCAGTTACTCGGCCACCATTGACCAGACGCTTTCAATTGGTGAGAGATCTGGAGAATGTGCTGGCCAGGGCAGCAGTCGAACATTTTCTGTATCCAGAAATGCCCGTACAGGACGTGCAACATGCGGCAGTGCATTATCCTGTTGAAATGTAGGGTTTCGCAGGGATAGAATGAAGGGCAGAGCCACGGGTCGTAACACATCTGAAATGTAACGTCCACTGTTCAAAGTGCCGTCAATGCGAACAAGAGGTGACCGAGACGTGCAACCAATGGAACCCCATACTATCACGCCGGTTGATACGCCAGTATGGCGATGACGAATACACGCTTCCAATGTTTGTTCACCGCGATGTCGCCAAACACGGATGCGACCATCAGAATGCTGTAAACAGAACCTAAGTTCATCCGAAAAAAATGACGTTTTGCCATTCGTGCACCCAGGTTCGTCGTTGAGTACAGTATCGCAGGCGCTCCTGTGTGCGATGCAGCGTCAAGGGTAACCGTAGCCATGGTCTCCGAGCTGATAGTCCATGCTTCTGTAAACGTCGTCGAACTGTTGGTGCAGATGGTTGTTGTCTTGCAAACGTCCCCATCTGTTGACTCAAGGATCGAGACGTGGCGCACACGGATAAGATGCCTGTCATCTCAACTGCTAGTGATACGAGGCCGTTGGGATCGATCACGGCGTTCCGTATTACCCTCCTGAACCCACAGATTCCATATTCTGCTAACAGTCATTGGATCTCGAGCAACGCGAGCAGCAATGTCGCGATACGATAAACCGCAATCGCAATAGGCTACAATCCGACCTTTATCAAAGTCGGAAACGTGATGGTACGCATTTCTCCTCCTTACACGAGGCATCACAACAACGTTTCACCAGGCAACGCCGGTCAACTGCTGTTTGTGTATGAGAAATCGGTTGGAAACTTTCCACATGTCAGCACGTTGTAGGTGTCGCCACCGGCGCCAACCTTGTGTGGATGCTCTGAAAAGCTTATCATTTGCATATCACAGCATCTTCTTCCTGTCGGTTAAATTTCGCGTCTGTAGCACGTCATCTTCGTGGTGTAGCAATATCAATGGCCAGTAGTGTACCTTATCCCGTATGAGTTCAGATTGTGTTACAACATTCTACAACAGAGGGATGTCATGGATATTGGGTGGTACTGTTCTACAGATATAGTTATCTGGATTGGATGGAGAGTCGCGTGATCTAAAAAGACATTCATGTGCACCTGAAACACAGTGGGCTGCCTGGGTAGCAGCGCCTGATGTGTGGGGCACACCTGATCCGTTTAGATTATTCCACAGCTTTCAGCCCAGTTCTGAGCTACGATGAGCGGCCTGAAACAGAATGTCGTAAACCAGCCGCACCCACCTGTGGCTGTTAGCGAACGCCTGCACGACCAGCGGCAGCAGCAACAGCAGCAGCAGCAGCAGCTTGCCCAGAAGCGCCATCGCGGCCATGTCTGCCGGCCCGTGTCTCGGAGCTCACACTGGCCGTTGTTCGCACATACGGCAGCCTCCACAGTCGCGGAGTTTCCGGCACTCGGCCACTTGCCACTTCCTGATGGACGGCTTCCTGCCGCTTCTGTCGCGCGCTCATTCATCATCTGTCCCTTTACCGACAAGCCGAGCACTTCTCCTCTGCCGCTTATGCAAAGCTTACTAAAATTAACGGTTACATAACAGGACGTACGAAGGAGGAGTGCCGTGACCAAGTAGCAGGCAATTATACTGCACCATTTGTATGTTCGTAACAGTCATATTTGCAGCGATGCTTAGGTGCGGGAATGCGGGCGTGTAGAGCCGCTGTAGTGGTTAATAGGTGCCTTATACAGGGTGTTTCACAATGATTACGACTATTTCGCAAGACTGTATCTTTTACGTGAACGAAAACAGAAATTTGGGGTGGACTTTAGCTTATGCATAGGACTGTGAAGATACGAGCTAGGAACAACATACTACGTAAGCTGTTCGGAACAACCTGGGGCTCCATTGGTGAAACTCGTACAGGGTGTTTCACAACGATTAAGACTATTTCACAAGACTGTATCTTTTACGCGAACGAAAACAGAAATTTCAGGTGAACTTTAACTTACGCATCGGAGTGTGAAGATACGAGCTGGGAACAACATACTACGTAAGCTGTTCGGAACAACCTGGGGCTCCACTGCTGAAACTCCTTGCACTTCAGCACTTGGGCTGTAGTGGTTTACCGATAAATTTTTAGTGTTTCTTCATTTTGTGGGCAACATTCTGTTTGATATAGCAAGAATCCTCTGCAAAAAACTGGAACTGATTTTGAGTCCGCCATCTAACAGACCTTTTGGAATCAGTGAAGGACGACTTGTTTTTACGGAAGGCCGGAATTTACGAAATACCTTGTAAATGTGGTACGGCTAGCATAAGACAGACCACATTTACTGTGAAATAACGCTGCATTGAACATCAACATTCCTCTCGCCTTTTGCAGCCAAGCAAGTCCGCTACAGCCGAACATTGTATTTCCACTCGACATTCAATGGAGTATGATAGAGCTATGATTCTGACCACAACAACATCTGTTTGGTATTTCATTATCAAAGACTGCATGGAAATCTGACTGGCGGATAATCTGATGAACTGTGATAGCGGCCAAAGTACGTGGAACGGCATTACCTCCACAATTTGTTCTAATCGAAGACGAAAGAACGCGTCAACGGCCTTGGCGACCGTTACCCCAGAGGACAACTGCGTTCCGCGGTTCCACCAGAGAGCGCGCTGCCGCCGGGATGTGTGGTCGGTCTAACTTCATTTCAACGTTTGAGGGGAATAGTCGCAGAGCGGTGCATGTTACGGAAGAGAGAAAGTTTTCGTCATATTTCGGTGGCTCACCTTAAGGTGACTGGCAGATGCTCAGTCGAAATATCGTTCGATGAATTAAACGACGATTGACTGCAAGCGCGAAATTTGTTTCAGCATTCAATTCTCCCCGAAAAACTTTGAAATTCACTGAGTAATGAAAATTTTTCGTGCTTCTTAGGAGTTTACACTTCACAATAATGTAGCTAATATTGTAAACTGCCACATCTAACTAAATATGAAATCTTTCTCAATGATTGCTCAGTCCTGTGCGCTTGTACAACTCTGGCATTCTGCAACGTTTTGGCACCAACAGAAGTTACTCCTGCTTGGAGTGCTGCCAGCTCCAAACGATGTACCGTAAGTTCCTGTCACAGGGTAGAGACTCTTTTACAAAATAAGGTTCATCATATTGTTTCTAGTTCTTCAGCGGAATCTATGTATGTTACATGTTATTTCACAGTCGCACGGGATTAGCCGAGCGGTCTAGGGCGCTGTAGTCATGGACTGTGCGGCTGGTCCCGGCGGAGCTTCGAGTCCTCTCTCGCGCATGGGTGTGTGTGTTTGTCCTAAGGATAATTTAGGTTAAGTAGTGTGTAAGCTTAGGGACTGATGAACTTAGCAGTTAAGTCCCATAAGATTTCACACATTTCACACACATTTGAACATTTTTTTTTTTATTATTTGACATCCCACAGTGTTGCCACAGTCCGTAATGTGTCTGAGCTTTTTACGCAAGAAACTTTTTAAAAAATTTTCTTCTATAAAGTTTATGATCTGTCACATGGTGAAGACCTTGGGTGGGAATTTCGTAACACACTGTACGTATAAAACCATAAATTTTCACTTTTCACTTCGTGAGTTTCTAATATAAGAATCTTTTTCGCCTATTCAGATTTTGTAAATTTCACGCCGGCCGCGGTGGCCGTGCGGTTCTGGCGCTGCAGTCCGGAACCGCGGGACTGCTACGGTCGCAGGTTCGAATCCTGCCTCGGGGATGGGTGTGTGTGATGTCCTTAGGTTAGTTAGGTTTAAGTAGTTCTAAGTTCTAGGGGACTTATGACCTAAGATGTTGAGTCCCATTGTGCTCAGAGCCATTTGAACCATTTTTGTAAATTTCAGTTGAATTGTAAATTAAGCCAGGCGATCACCTGATGTCGGAACTTACCTCTGCAATTCGTCTGTAGTGGAAGCAGCCGTCACGACATCATCAGCACAGCAAAATGGTTTATCATCCAAAATTTGTTTGTTTCTGTTTGGATGAGCATTTAAAACACCTTTCATTCGATGTGTGAAAGTTACTGTCGAATGTCCCACAAGAGAGCCGGACAAAGTTTGTCTGAGACTGCAGTTCTCGCTGAATAACCTATAGAGCAAGGCTGGCCACGGCGTGCCAAACTTCTCCCGTGCAGCCTGTCATTCGGGTTTGCTCGGTCCTTCTCGGAAGGACATCTCATGTAGCAGTGCGACGCAGCACTGTCTCTTCCGTCAGACGTGCGGTACTTTTCGAAGTGCCAGCTCTTGTATTTCTCCCCATCTGTTTAAGGTAGAAAGGAAGTGTAAAGGAACAGTGGTTATTGGAATGGCGTATACACTCAGAAAGAGGCACTACGCCGTACTTTCACGACCATTTAAAAATGCTTGGGAACTACAGACCTTTTTCAAAGAGAAGGATGGAAATCGTCGGTTTCTATTACGCACTCGCATAATAGTCAGGCATAGCAAATTTGCTATAGAGCGGCAATACACCACAATGCACAAGGAATTTCGAGATTTAGATGGCGATGAAAGAGCAAACACGTTGGAGGACCTAAAAAGGTTCAAAAATGGCGCTGAGCACTATGGGACTTAACTGCTGAGGTCATCAGTCCCGTAGAACTTAGAACTACTTAAACCTAACTAACCTAAGGACATGACACACATCCATGCCCGAGGCAGGATTAGAAACTGCGACCGTAGCAGTCGCGCGGTTCCAGACTGTAGCGCCTAGAACCGCTCGGCCACCGCGGCCGGCCCTAAAAAGGTGTAGTGTTGCACAGTGAACTAATCTCAACGTGAGTAGCGCGTGCAAATCATTGTCTTTGTGCTGTTTGTGCGTATATCCAATGTGCTTGCAGTACATTCTATTGTTTATTATTTTCAGCCGGCAGCCAACTCCAGGGGCACGTCATTAAGAGCGAGCTATAAAATATCGCTCAGAGTAGGTAGTTGTAATAAACCTTTCGGCGGAGGCAAGTTCGTTAAACAGTCCATTGTTGAAGCAGCGGAACTCGTGAAGCCATTGCACGTACAAAAGTTTTCCGAAACTACTTTGTCGCGACAAACAATAACTCGCCGCACAGCTGTCATGGCAGCGGATGTCTACAGGCAGTTAACTGACAAAGCCAGCAAGTCCATCGCATTCTCAGTTGCTTTGAACGAGTCGATCGACATTTCGGACACGATACAACTTGCGATTTATGTTCGAAGAGTTGACAGCAATTTGCACGTCACAGAAGAGCTGTTAGATTTGGTGCCAACCGAAGACAAAACGAGACGAGTGGACTTGCTCAAAACGGTTGAAGAAGCTTTCAGAAACCGTTGGCCTGAACTGCAACATGTTGGTCTCAGTTTCTACCGACGGAGCACCAGTGATGTGAGTGGCACAAAATGAACTCTTAGCATTATTTGCACAAAAAACAACAACGATCAACAGACAATTTGTACGGAATTCATTGTTTCGTGCAATAAGAAGTACTTTGTGCAAAACTTACATGTATGGAGCACATCATGAAACTGGTGGTCCGAATAAAAAAACTATCTAAAGTTACATGGGTTACTACATCGTCATTTTGAACAGTTTTTGATGGAAGTAAAAATGAAATGAAATGATCGTACGGCATTGTTGGCCCGGAGGTCCCAATCGGGTTCGGCCGGGAAATGCAAGTCTTATTTCAGTCGGCGCCACATTGGGCAACTTGCGGCCGATAATGAGGATGAAATGATGATGAGGACAACACAACACCCAGCCCACGAGCGGAGAAAATCTCCAACACGGCTGGGAATTGGACCTGGGCCCAGGGCATGGAAGGCAAGCACGTTACCACCCAGCTAAGCGGGCGGACTTTGATGGAAGTGCAGGAACAGCATGGAGACGTGATTCTCTACAGCGAAGTACGTGGTCAAGTTGATGGGCATGCTTGGAACAATTTTTCAAGTTAAGACCTGCTATTTTTCATTTTGTGAAAGAAAAAGGAAAACAGGAATCAACATTACAAGATCGGGAATGGATTGCAGACCTCGCGTCTCAAAAGACGTTGCAAAGTGAGAAGTAATTAATATCTGTCTAATGGGAAAGATGGATCTATTTAAAATGAATATTACATTGTGGAAGGAAGAACTTCTGAAAAAGAACATTGTCCATTTCCATACACTCTCTGGTGTTAAGGTAGATGCACATTTTGAACAATACATTTCGGTGTTGAAAGAAATACGGGAACAAGGGACACTACAAACCTCGCATCTATTTTTGAGTAGTTTTCAAAACCAGTTGAAAGCACCCCGTTCATTTGCAAATGGACCTGGCCAGTCTATAGTGTCATTTCCGATTAAAACACGGATTATATTATGCTAAAACTGTCCAGGAGTTGCACGAAGAGTTTCCATGTCTCTGAAGCTGCAAAAATGATATCCATAATTGGACCAACTTACGTTTGCAAAAAACTGGTTTCAGTAATGACACTAAATCACTCACGGCTACGTGGTAGCCTCAGTGACGAAAATCTGGTAAACTGTCAGTGCCTGTCAGTGTTCTGACAGTTTGTACCAGATATCGACTTGTAATGGAGACACCCTCCTCTAACATTACCTTTTTTCATAGAAATAGTCGATACCAAGTATGCTTTCGATTCTTGTATAGGCGAACATTCTCTCAGCTGTTTAACTAAATGAATTTCATTTGATTTTGTATACCATGTATTATATTTCAGACTAAAATGTACCAATAGAAATTAATTTCTTACAATCAATAGAGCTAGAATTACTTTTACTTTTGAAATATTTGAAATTACAAAATATATGGAATATTTCAAATTCATATTATTAATTGTACAATCTACAGTAATTATTAAATTCATTTCTGGACTCGTTTATAAAATAATGATATAACTCGGCAAAGATTCTTTTTTTGTCAAGAAAGTTTGTAAACTCTTTTGCATTGTAAACTCTTTGGAATATTGTTAGTACAGCAGAATGTAGGTAGTGGTGGGAATGCCTCTGACAGAATCGGAAGTATTTTTAATTTTGACAATAACAATGTGAATTTGTGTTCTGAAGTGTAGGTTGTAAAGTCAGTGTGATACAGAAGAACGGGGTAAAATAAAAAAAAGTCATAGCAACAGAAAGTACTACATCAATTGTTCACATCAATAGGAAACCACAAAATCAAAATTTCAGCCTTAAGAATCTACCCCTTGGCGCGAGAACTGCAGCCAACAACAAGAGAAAATGAAGATAAGTAAAAAGTTTTTCTTATGCCTCTCGAAGCATTCGAAACTCTTGTAGAGACAGAGAAATTTAATGGTGATGTGTGGGAGAGTAAGATTACAAATGTGGGTGTCAGCCAGGATCAGTTGACTGATAATGAAGTTCTGTCTGTCACAGAAGAAGAAATGACAGTTATTTGTGTCATTTGCAGTTTGTATATACATATGGAAACTTCAGTCACTCGAAAAAAGAAGACTGAGAGCTGCCCAACAGCGATATCAACAGTGATGAGATAATATCAACAATGAGGGACTGGATGAATTGAAAGAGGGCTTTACAACTACGATGAGGGAAATCAGTAAGAAAAAAGATAAGTACAAACTATTTGTGATTTTTTTTTGTGGATTCGTGTGATTGCTAGGAAAATGAATAGAGATGAGGGTAGTGGTTATGAACTGAAAGCTGTAAGACCCACCTAGGCACGTTTGAACAAAGGGAAAGAGTAGTCACCAAAGAAACAGATAAAACTGATATTTTGAAGCTGATTTTGGCAAAATTGAGTGCAGTTAATGATCAGTTAACTGAAATAAAAACAGATGACGATAGCAAATTTCTTGCAATTAATGATCAGTTAACCGAAAAATTTACCTCACTACAAGGACAATTAAATGACTTGAAAATTGGAAATAATGGTAAAATGGACAGGATACAATACCAAAACCAATTTAGTAATCAGGTTTTGAAGCTAAAAAATCGGTTGTCAGAGGGATTAAAAAGAGTGAATGAAAAAGTCAATGTCTTAGAAAATAAATTTATTGTTTTGGAAAATGAGTTGGTCGTCCAATTTACACAACAGATGACGAATGTTAATGACGGTAGAGTTGAACAGAAGACCACTGTGAAAAAAAATGGAACAGTACTTTAGTAGTTTAGATCAAACAAGTTTAAATGTTGTAAACACTATGTTAACTAATATTAATGTTTTAGATCAAAAAATTTCAGTTGTTCAGGAAAGCTTTATTCACAAAAATCTTTATTCAAACAATGTTACTGTGTGGTCCAACATTCCAATCAAAAGTTTTCTATCAGACAATTTATCAGACAATTTACATGCAGTGGATTTTCTGCACTACTGTAGAGGCATGACAGATGATCAAAAAATTAAATTTTTTGAAAGATGTCTTGAAGATGAAGCTCTGTCTTGGTTAAATCTAAATTTAAGTCAGTGGGAAAGATATCAAAGTTTCAAAAAAGTTTTTTAATTTAATTTTGATCACAAGCTGAGCAAGGGAGAATTAAAAGTGAATTTCTGAATGGTACAAAAATTGACAAACCATTTGACGAAATGACATTGACTGATGCACTCGAAAGGAGATTACCAGAGAGACTGCAGTGGGATTTAGTGTGTGACTTGAACAATTTTTACGATATGTTGGCAGGCTGGATAGGGCAGTAGAAAGAAGCATGTATCTTAGTAATCGAAATAATAGAAATCACAATGGTAATAACCGCAGAAACAGAGACAGTGGTAACTTCTGTAAGGGTGAAAATGGTAATAAAGATAGATATTTTGAAAATCGCCAGAAAAGGAATAATGGGAATAACGTTTGCAAATTTAATAGGATAAACAATCACACCATTTACACATACAATTAGGCAATAATATCAGTATTAATAATGAGGTACAGGTGTCTGAAGTTGAACAGAAGGAATATCAGAATTCTCATTTATGTTTTGATCAAAAGTTTTGAGATACTATGTTTAATTATAGTGATGTAGATACTAATCACAAACCAGAATGTAAGAGTAATGAGAATTTTGATGTAGTGTGTACTAATGATTTCTTCTCTTGTTCAGAAAGCAGCGTTATTGATGTATGTACAAAACGGTGATGACTGTAAGTGGTATTTTTTATGTAGATGTGAATGAGAGCTGTGAAATTACCGAGGTTGGTAATCTGAAACAGGGAGATTATTGCAAATCAATGTAGGTGAGGTGTGTGACTTTGATGGTGACGACACTTGTGTTGTTAATGATGTTATTGATGAAATAATTTTGGAAGAATGTGATGATGATGATGATGAATATCAGGTATTTGTGGAGTTTAAGAATAATGAAGTTTCAGAGTTATTTGTGAATACACATAATGCAAGCGATGTTTGTGCTGAAGTAAGTGAGAGTCATGGGACACAAATCTAGTCAAAGCAGTTTCTAGTTAATATCATGCAGAGTACTGATCCAAACACTAAAGGTGAATTATCTGTAAGTCTATAGAATAAAAGTGAACACTTTCTGAAATTTGTTTGTGACCAGATGGATTATAACATACATAAATGTGCATTCTGAAATAAGTTAGCTGTGGTTAGTCAAAATTTGTATCCAAATTGGTGGAATGATCTTAAGAAGATCTAATTAGGAAAAGTAATTTTGACAGTAATAAATTTTTTGTTCCTTCTGTAATAGGCGATGTTGGTTGCACTATGGAACCCATCCAATCTTTACCAGACAACAAGAGTACCCAAAGTAATGCTATGATACCAGTAAAGTTGATAAAACCCTGCAAAAAGGTGTGGATGTAGCATTTGATGAAATTGAAAGTGATCTTTTACATGAAGGGTCTAATAATAGAAATGATTCAGTTTTGGATGTTCTTAAATTAAGATTAAGATTGATCTGTGGGAAGGGAACTGTTTGATCAGTACAGATAGACCAATTTATGGTATAACTGAACAATTTAGACAAGATCCAGTTTAGTAAGAATTTTTTGGAAATGTTCATTGCACATGTAAATAAAAGAGGAGATACTGGAAACAAAGCATGTATGTAAAATGTCAAGTACAGCAACTTTTAGTATAGAGGACAAGACATATGAATATGGATGTATAATTATAACTAGTCTAAAAGAAAATGTACACTATATGTGCAGATTTATAAGGCTATGTAACTGTTTTTTGTTGTCAATATACTATGTAATATGATGTAATTTTTAAAGTTCTATCCTATCCATTGACTGAGTTTAAATCCATTGGTAGACTCAAAAGACTCTATAACTGTGTTTTGTTTGTCTGGAATTTAGTATGTAAGATGATGTGACTTCTAGAGTTTTGTGTCATCTATTGACTTAGTTAAAATCTATGATATACTACATAATTACGTTCTATAATAGATTTGTGCTTTAAAATTTGATACATATATGCTGTGAGACTAAATGAGGAGATCCTTTTATAATTTTGAAACAGGAAAATATAATTTGTACTGCAAAAATTAGGAATAATATGTTAGTATATCTGTGTGTATCACCTTGATAGTTCATTCATCTTCTTTTCATTGCATTTAACTCTAAATATTAATGTTTCATATATGGACAGTTTTTAATCGGACCTGACATAAATCATATGTTACTGACTTTGAGAAATGACTAAGGAGAGCATATCTTTTGTGACACGAAGAAGATATTGAACAGCAATATTGTGCAATATGGCGGCGAGTGAGTGACGTGCGTTAGTTTGGCTCGCAAGTTTAAGTGAAATCTGGAGGTGTTTTAAGCAGTTAGGCTAGTCCACATACACTAAAGCCGTATATCTACTGCCAAGTGTCGTATTTTACATCACATACTGTGCACCAATTACACGGAATCGCACTTAAAATGGAAAATCGCCGAACAACGCGCAGTGCAGCCAACGGCCAGGCCGGAGACAGCGCAGGCGTGGAGTCTACACCGGGAGCTGCGGCCGCTTCGCCCGGCATCGCTGACATCGCCGCACTCGTGAAGGCTGAGGTGAGTGCCGCGCTGCAGGCTAAGGAGACGCTCGGGCTCGTTGTTCAAACCATCACTGATGCTGTCACTGCAGCAGTGACGGACAAAATACAGAAAACTCTGGAGGCGAATGCGAGCGAGATCCGTGCACTGAACGCATCGTTAAAAGCAAGTGAGGAGAAAGCACGACTGCTCGAACAGAATTTGATTGAGAAGACGGACGAGCTCGAACAATATCAGAGACGCAATAATCTCAGACTGTTCGGCATTCCAGAGAGCAGCAGAGAGAACACAGACGAACAAGTGATAAACCTTGTCCAAGAAAAGCTAGGCGTGCAGGTGACTCTGAGTGACATTGACAGAAGTCATAGAGTGGGCCGTAGGTCGCCAGGTTCTACAAAACCAAGACCTATAATAGTGAAATTTGTGTCCTATAGGAAAAGATCTGAAATCTTCAGAGCAAAGAAGAATCTCGCGAAGTCGGGTCTGACAGTACGCGAGGATCTGACATCTGAAAGACTAAACATTTTGAAGAAAGCGATTTCGAAATTTGGACTACAGAATGTATGGACAAATGACGGCAGGATAATGGTTAAGACCGAAAACGGAAAGAGAACAATTTGCAGTGTTAATGAACTCGAAAGCCTGTGCTCTAGAAGCTAAATCAGTCTAATCTTGCTGCCACTAACCTGTATGTTTATATTGTTTACACTGTCAACCATAACTTAACTAATGTATTATCAAATTTTTCGTTTCTCCACATCACTATTTTTTTTTATCTCTAATTGTTCTCTAATGTAATTTTGTTATTATTTGTATTATCAACTTTTCGTTTCTCCACATAACTATTTTAATCTATAATTGTTTTCTCATGTAATTTTGTTAATTATTACATAAGGTAGTCTCACTTCCATCTTTAATTAGCAACCCACCATCATACTTTGGCTGTTATCCTCATAAGTGCAATTAATATCACACTCTTCCGTTTTCGTGCAGATTACTCCCGTTGTGTTTAGCGAAATTCCTTCCCCTGCCGGCCCACGGCTACCTCCAGAACCGTTGCAGACCTCGCTGACCTTGGCCGCAGTTCAAGTTGCCTCCCCGGGGACCCACCCCCTCCCCCCCTCGGCCGCTCTCCTTACTCAGAACTGGGAGGACGCTCCCTCACCCCCTCTCCTTCACACGCCTTCCGCATTCCTCATGCCAGACCCTCTTGTCACCGCTAACCACGACCCGCAAACATCTGTCGGCAGTCTCCTCGGGAAATCAACACCCGAACGCACCAAGCTGCATATTGCACATGCAAATGTCCAATCTCTGCCAGCTCACTTCGACGAGTTCAAATATATATTTCAGACTACTGATATACACGTAATACTTTTGTCTGAGACTTGGCTGAAACCAAGTATTCCTACAAATTCCGTAAACCTAGATGGCTATATCTTCCTCAGGCACGACAGATGCAACAGACGAGGAGGCGGAGTAGGGGCGTACATACGCTCTGATTTGTCACCTACTGTACTACACACATCCGACAGCAATGTAGATAAACAAGAGGAATATATGTTCATAGAGATCAAATCTCTTAACAGAAAGTGCTTAATATGTGTCCTTTACAAACCTCCTAAAGTAGGCGGGTTCGCCTCCTTCGAAACTGCCCTCTCTAGTCTCGAATCCTCATATGAACATTTAATTATAGCAGGTGACACTAACATTAATTTTCTGTGCAATAGTCCTTCCACTGGGAAATTTAAGAGGATGCTTTCTTCCTCAAATATGACGCTACTTCAGCTGGCACCTACTCATCACACGACCACCAGTCACACTTTCATAGATATATTCGCAACGAAATCTCCAAACAGAATAATCCGCACCTCTCAAATATCTGCACCCGGCATGTCGGCCCATGACATCATTTTCATGACGTATTCACTAGAATGTCCTAGAAAAAAACAAAAACTGTCTACATACCGAGACTTCAAACGCATAAATTTGCCTGAACTCGAAACTGAGGCGCAAGAAATAGTTTGGGGGATGACATCTACTCCCCTCATGGACATAAACGACAAACTCCAAGACTTCACTACCAAAATTACTAAACTATATGACAAATACGCTCCAATAAAGACCAGAAAAGTAAAAAGGAAACCTGCACCTTGGCTGACTGATGAACTAAAACAGCTCATGAATCTCAGAGACGCTGCTCATCGAGCATACAAGATACACCCTACCCCTGAAAATCACATTGTATACAAGCAGAAGCGAAACAAAGTCAGTCAAGCGGTGAGAAACGCTAAGCTCAGGCATGCCCGTACATTAGCTGACAACAGATGTAGACCAGCTATCCTATGGAAAAATCTCCGTAGTCTCGGTTTAGGCAAAATAAAAGTTGCAGAAAATCCCATGGTCCCAGCTGAAGAACTAAACCGATTCTTCACATTACCTGCAACCACAATTGAACCGCAAAAAAAACAGAGAATCATTGATTACTTCATGGGGATGAACGACTGTAGCAAAGAAAAATTCTATCTACGGCACGTCACTTGCAATACTGTCAAGAAAGCAATAATGCGGATTAGATCAGCATCTACTGGACATGATGGCATCACTATCCAGATGGTAAAACTTATTATTGATCAACTACTGCCCTCTATAACAGACATTTTCAACGACTCATTAATCACAAGTGTTTTCCCTGAGGCCTGGAAACTGGGACAAATTAAGCCACTGCCTAAAAAGGACATCGCCACAGCACCCTCTGACTACCGCCCCATCTGCCTTCTTCCTGCACTATCAAAGGCCTTAGAATATATAGTCCATGACCAGCTCACCAACTACCTAACTACTAACAACCTACTAGACGAATACCAATCAGGTTTCCGAAAATATCGAAGCACAACATCCGCACTGATAAAGGTGACAGATGACCTGAAACTTGCCATGGACAGACAAGAAGCGACTATCATTTGCTTCTTAGATTTCAGCAAAGCATTTGATACTGTCGACTTCGACATCTTACTAGCCAAACTTAGCGGTCTAAATTTCTCACCAAGTGCAGTGCAATGGTTTCGCTCATACATGACGTCTCGTCAGCAACGCGTCCTGTCCGGGAATATAAAATCACAATGGCGGCAGGTAGTGTCAGGCGTTCCCCAAGGCTCAGTACTAGGTCCCATACTCTTCTCTCTGTATGTCAATGATGTGTCATCGGTTCTGACTTATTGCAAATATCATATGTATGCTGATGACCTTCAGTTGTATCTAAGTGCGGAACCAAACAATCTGAAGAAAGCTATTGAAAACTTCAATACTGATCTCGATGCATTATCAAAATGGGCACAGGACATAGGACTAAAACTAAACCCATCTAAAACCCAAGCGGTACTTGTTGGTCACTCTAAGCTCAATAGCCCAAAACATCGGGAATCCGTACCATCTCTTATAATAAATGGAACAAATATTAACTTCTCTCCCTCAGCAAAGAGTTTGGGAGTAATAATAGATGAAAATCTAAATTGGACAGAGCACGTAACTGCAGTGTGCAAAAAAGCATCAGCATCCCTTCATGTCCTACAAAAATATAAAAAACTCTTCCCTTTCGATCTGAAAAAGAAATTAGTACAAACGCTTATATTTCCAATCATTGATTACGGCGATATTATCCTACAAGGCCTCTCTCAGGAAAACTCGCGACGTCTGGAACTGGTCATGAACGCCTGTGTCCGATATATCTGTGACATTCGACTTTTTGACCACATTTCACCAGCATATGCAAAATTGTCCTGGCTGCGTGCAGACAAACGCAGAGATTTCCATACTCTCTGTTTCATCTACTGCCTTATAAATGTACACTGTCCCTCATATCTCTCCTCGTCCTTAACTCTTATGTCTGAACAACATGACAGAAACACACGTTCCCATCATAATAAAATCCTCTCTGTTCCACTGCATCGCTCAGTCGCCTTCTCCAAGTCCTTTACAGTAGCGGGAACCCGACTCTGGAATAACCTCCCTCGGTATGTTAGAGAACTTAAAAACATGTCCAGCTTCAAAAAACAGTTAATGACGTATCTACTTAAGCAACAGTAATGCTTTCCTTTGTACACAAATGCACTTCATCTCATTACTTCCCTTTTCCCCCTCCTTAAGTCTCCCTCCCCAAAAACTCGCTATACTAGTAAACATCTACCTTACACACCAAGATATTAATGTACATCTGCACAAATCTTTCATTACTATTGCCAATTTTTCTCATGTTTATCATTATTATTTAACTTTTTTTTTACTGTTACTATTATTAGTTTTATCATAATTTGTATGTATAGCACCTGTCGTAAAAATACTGCCAGTACTTACTTTATTAGGTCTTAGTCATTATTCTTTATTCATATTGTGACTAGAGTAATCTAATTTTCTTATTTAAAGTATTGTCATCATGTAACTCTGATGTGTGAAATGCTGCATGTGTGAAACACTGGTCCGATGTAAGAGAGGGCCTGATGGCCCTAATCTGATCAGGTTAAATAAATAAATAAATAAATAAATAAATATTTAGTACACAAAACAATGTTTCAAGATTTGATGAGAATGTTAGACAGGAAGTTACCTATCTGTTAAAGTATGTGATGAGAACTTTACGGAAGAAACTGGGAGATGTGGACAGATCCACTTTCCACATTGCTGTATGGCTGTACCCTGCTGGACCAGTCGACTTACAATAGATCATAGGTACTGGGTAATGTACTGAAGCATCTGTCAACTACATCAGCGTTGTGACTGATATTTGTGAATTGTTAGCCAAGACTGCTAAAGACAGTGTTATTCTGCATAAATGCATGCTTTTTCAAGTAGGGGGATAAACTTCCGAACATATTACATAACTTTAATGAGTATGTATTTTTTATCATTTGTTAATGAATCTTCTAGATCTTTAAATACATAGGTTAGTTGTATGCTGCTGAGGGGAGTTTTTTTTTTTGTGGAACCTGGGTGAAAACGCTTATCAACAGCCAAGACTGCCTGTCTCATTGTGCACACACATTTTATTGCGCCAGTCGGTTGGCAACCACGTCCAGGTAGGCTGACTAGCGCCGAGGAATCGCTGCAGCATAGCATCGATGACTGGCAATAAAGCAGAGACTGGGCCTTGTTAGGTAGGAAGCCGATGAGATGACTGTGAGTTTCTGCGAATTTCCGTGGGAGAGAGCAGTGGCGCCCAGGTGTCCAGATTCTGCAACTAAACATATTTGTGAAGGCACAAGGGTTTCAGCGAGTTTATGGTCGTTCTTTGGAAATGGCTGTTTTATCGAAATAGAGGCAACAGGAGGGATAATGAGCTTTTTATGGAGTGCTGTGGTTCCATCCAGGTCGTGCTTTTAGTAAAGACATGGCGTAAACACTTGGGAAAAAAGCCGCGAAGCTGAATATTTCTTCCTTTTATCCCAATTAATTTGTAAAGTCGCTGGTTGATCAAATGTGTGCATGCAGAGAAGGGGGTGATCTCCCAGCTTCGAATGCCCTGCTCCAGCTCGTGACTGGCGTGTGCTAAAGTGGGAGTAGTCTAAGCATGCAAATGTGCTGTGCTATCGAGCTGGTGAGGAAAGGTGAGAGAAAGAGAAGAACTCACTCTGGTACTGGTGCTTCGCTAGTAAAGAACGGCAGATCTTTACCTAAATGGTGAAACTTGCGTCCTTTGCTAGTGTGTCACTTAGAGCCTGTGTCAGTCACCATCTGAACTGTCAGAGGTACTGCTATTTGCATCATCCACACAACGATTGAAGAGTGTGTGTACTTATTTGTTTTGAGTCGGCCGTCTAAACGTTTGACGTATTCCGTCACGCATAGTCGTGTCACGGAATCAAATTGGTTTGGCAGACCAGCAATCGGGTCCACCTGCACAGTGTAATCCACCGGGGTTTCAGAGGCTCATAGGAAAGTATCTGCATTCCGAATCAGCCGAACGCAAGACCATGTTCTTGCATGTTTCTGGGCGTGAGACGTTACAACAGATTGCCGCCGTGCATGACTGCAGTCGCCGAGCTGCAGAAGGGTAAAGTATTCGCTGTTACGAGATAGGTCTCCAATATATTCTTCTCAGCACCCTGTTCTTTGGAACCATATTTTTCTTTATGGAATAGTAGAGTATAGATCTTTGAAAGTAGCGTAGTTTTTGGGACATACTTCGGATTCACATTTATGAATTCAGATAAAGCGATTAGTTCTGGATAGTGTGGTGTGTTGATCCCCAGCTGATCACTTTGTTAACCATAGACCGCATATTATTGAAAACGTTTGTCAAATAGAAATGTTTGTGTGGTGTTTTTTAGCCATCTTTTGTCACTTGATGTTAAGAATGAATAAATCAATTGTTATTTAGATCTCAACTCCTCCCAGTGTTCCAATTTTCGTTACCTTTATCATTTTTATTAAAGTATTAGTTGCAATTGAAAGAGCAGAAGCTTGCAACTTTTACTTTAGAAATATTTGAAATAACGAAATATCTGGCATATTTAAAATTCATATTATTAATCGCAAAATCTGACAGTAATTATTATTTCTAGACTCTTTTATCAAATAATGGCATTAATTGGTGAAGATTCTTTTTTTGTCAGGAAAGTTTGTAAACTCTTTTGCTTTGTAAAGTTTTTGGAATATTGTTAGTATGGCAGAATGCAGGTAGTGGTGGAATCGGAAGTATTTTTAATTTTGACAATAACAATGTGAATTTGTGTTCTGAAATGTAGGTTGTAAAGTCAGTGTGATATAGCAGAATGGGGCAAAATAAAACAAGTCATAGCAACAGAAAGCACTTCATCGATTATTCAGATCAACTGGAACCCACAAAATCAAACTTTCAGCCTCAAGAATCTACTCCTTGATGCTAGAAATGCAGCCAACAACAAGAGAAAATGAAGATGAGTAAAAAGTTTTCCTTTTGTATATCTTACTCCTCTTGGAGCTTTCGAAACTTTTGCATAAACAGACAGATTTAATGGTGATGTGTGGAAGGGTAAGATTACAAACTTTACTATGCCTTCAGAGGACTAAACTTAATTAGTTAATGAAGAAAATTTTGTTTTGTTTGTGATATACTATGTTGAGAATTGTAGCTATGGCACTGTCTGCAGAGGAGTGCTAGGAAATATGTTTTTTTTTCACATGAACTTATGATAATTTATTCCATTTGTAACGAAATACTATGGAGACTATTTTTAGCCTCTTTTTCTATATCTCAACTGAAATCTAAGAACATAACTCGCGTAATGTAGCCGCAAACTCAGTTTTATTTTATTTGTATTTTTATTGTCTCTTGTAGCACCAGTCAATAATGGCCCAATAGCACACGTCATGTCACACATTATCAGTTTTTCTATTTTCCTAATAGAGAGTAATGTGAAATCAAACCTCATGCAAGCCGGTCTGTGTTCTGTGCTCGACTCTTCTGCCGACTAAGCGGTGCGTTTGCAGTTCCCGCTCACACAGCATAGCGTGATGCTAGGGTGCAACGTGCGCGGAGACGAGAGAGAATTGTTTTTTTTTATTGTGCATGACGTGACAGGTTGAGATAGAGACGCGAAGCAGCCGCCAGGCCCACTGTCACTGTCAGGGACCATCTCTCGCAGACTTATGTTTCGTTGCCTAGCTCCAGTGACGGAGGAGTTTCATCAGTTTGAACCTATGTGACTAATTCTACGTGCTGTAGAAGTTACAATTAATTTAATTTAAATAGTTACTGTGTTTTATTATTTCATTCTAGATGGATACTACTTCCTGCTTCCAAAGAGTTAAACAGAAGACTGTAACACAACCATCTTTGATCACCAAATCCGAAGGTAAGCCCATTAAGGAATATGCCGCACAAAGACGTAGCCAAACGGGGAGGGGGAGGGGGTGTGCGGTGATGGTCCGAAACCCTCCCCCTCCACTCACCTAAAAGAAATAACACACGACCAGTGATAAAATTGAAGGATATTTTGATTTTCAATCATACGACGAAGTGTGAGCAGTTGCATTATCGTGATGCAAAAGCCATGAATTGTTTCGCCACACATGCGGGCTTGCCGCAAACGACGTTGAACATATATAGGTAGAATTTCTCATTGATCGTTTTAACTTTTTGCAAGAACTCATGATGCAATACGCCGCAAGAATAGAAGAAAACCGTGAGCAGAACCTTCACATTCGACCGCACTTGCCGAGTTTTTTTCCTTCTTGGCGATCGCGAATGCCTCCACTAGGACGATAGAGTCTTAGTTTCGACTTCATACCTGTACACTCATGTTTCGTCACTTATTAGGACACGTTTCAGTGGTTCTGCATCGGTGTTGACTAAATTTAGCAACTCCTGAGCAACTGCCATTCTCCGCTGTTTGTACTCGAAGTTCAATATCTTTGACGCAAATCTTGCTGTCACGCGTTTCATACCCAAAACATCCGAAACTATTTCATGGCATGAGCCAAATGACATACCAATATCATCTACAGCTTCTCTAATTGTGACTCGGTGATCGTTCATGGTCACTTCTTTCGCTTTTCCCACATAATCATTGGTTGTTGATGTGCTGGGGCGTCCAAAACGTTGTCATTTGCAACTTCTTCATGGCCGCCTTGTAAACTCTTCTACCACTTATAAACCAATGCTTTATTCATAGCAGACTCACCAAACGCAATATTCAACATTTCTAAAACCTTGTTACATTTTTCCATTTTTATGTCAAAATTTAATGCAAATTATCTTATCCTTTTTTAAAACAAATAATCGCCATTCGTAAGCAAATACATACGTATAACCGACCTGACAACTGAAGAGACAGATTAAAAATCCAGTATGGCTACAAGTGTAGATATATGTTTACCAATACAACAAAGAAAAATCGCGTGAATTGGACTAATACAAGCAGCGAAACTAAAAAATTGCCGATACTTTTTGAACACATTTTGTATACGATTATGTCGGATATAAAAAACGTATTCCTTATTGTAAACAGATCTATTTTTACAGAAAAAAATTCTGCAGGTATAATACGAGTGGAAGCACATTTTATGAGCATAATGCAACTCTCTGTAGTTCACGGGAGAACTACCCCAGACTCTCAACGCTGCTGGTTCCTTCTCAGTTGCCTACCATGTTCTTACAACCATTCAGCCATAACAGCATGTTCAGTTTATTGTACGTTTTTATAGACTAACAAAATTAATCTGAAATTACAACTGCTCTTTTATTTACAGTTTCATATTTCTCATGTTTGGAGGATGAAGTGCGTAGTAAATTCTACTCTTGTGTCTTCGATTTTTTTCCTTGCTTAATCCATCGTGAACGCATGTCTTTTCTTCTTCTTCTATGGGAGCATCATAATCTCTGTCGCAGTCATCTCTACTCAGAATGCGTTCATCAGTTTGGGCACTGGTACATGAGTGACTTTTACATAGTTTGGCAAGTGGTATTATACGTCTTGCCATTTTCCCTGCAGATCCTCAAAGGCGGCAACTTTTAGAACATGTGCAGCATATGATTGTCAGGATTTGTCTTGGTGCTACTTCTTTATAAGTGGTAACTGGCAAGAGGGCGAATTTGTGGTGTTATATCCCGAAGTTATGGGTGCAGTTGATTGTTTTGCCACGTTTGCACTTGCAAATACGTTCCCAGGGAGTGCTGTCGAGCAATTTATTCAGCGGGAGGAAGAGAAGTAAGATTAAATGACTTCTTTGCTACTGATATTTGGAGAACTTCGTATCCCAGCAGATTACAGGCTACGTCTCGTTTTGAGAATATAAGGCAGCTACGTATTTATGCCCAACGTCATCGATCTCATCCGCTGTAGCATCCGGGCTGCTGAATATCTGCGCTGGTTTCCGTTCGTTCTTGTTTGTCTCTGATGTCTTGAGTAATTTCAGTTTTCTCGTTCCGAAAAGTGACGATGTTGTGTAGACTATTGGCGAGCAAAAGAGAAAGTTCCGAAACGGATCATGGACGCCCGAGCATAGCGCTGGCCCATTGGCTGTGCAGCAGAGATGGGCGGATACATAGTGCAACACGCTCTACAGGTTCATATCCGTAGAAGGATTGCTACTTTCACTCTCTTCTTAAGCACTCCGTCTTCAGGCCACGAGTGGCCTACCGGGACCGCCGTGTCATCCTCAGTGGAGGATGCAGATAGGAGGGGCGTGGGGTCAGCACACCGCTCTCCCGGTCATTATGATGGTATTCTTGACTGAAGCCGCTACTATTCGGTCGAGTAGCTCCTCAATTGGCATCACGAGGCTGAGTGCACCCCGAAAAATGGCAATAGCGCATGGCGGCCTGGATGGTCACCCATCCAAGTGCCGACCACGCCCGACAGCGCTTAACTTTGGTGATTTCACGGGAACCGGTGTATCCACTGCGGCAAGGCCGTTACTCTCTTCTTAATGGGGGATGTAATAGATTTTGGTCCAAAAAATCGGTTTTTCAAAAATATTTTTTCTTGATATACCCAATTTAATCTATATTGTGTGTGAATTTTAAGGTGATAACAGCTTTAGAAAGTCCTTAAATTGTTAAACTGATTAACTCTGAACTGGCGGCCACTCCCACCTTTTCCAACATTTGAGAAACTGCTTGCTTCAGCGGAATTTTTGTCAGTGCGAAGCTTCGACCATAGATACTAGTAGACTGGCCTTGCTGTGCACAAGCTATAGGGCTGGTGTGGCTCCAACATAAACCACCTGACTGTTGGCAAAACGTGGCGGGATTTCAAATCAGCGGTCTGCCATCCTATGTTTGTATCGTATTTTACCCACATTTCTCAATTGACTGTCAAACGCTTCCTTTTTTATTTGCGAAAAATTATAGCAGAACTACATTTGACCTGGATTTGCCCACAGTATCATTTATAAAATCTAACAAATACATCGAGCGCCCCTCTGGTGGGCAGCGGGACGAAATTACTATAAACTATCAATTAAAGTAAAATGTCGTAAAAATTCTTTTAAACACTAAGAGTGGGCTCGTGTCTAAATATTGGATTAGCCGCGTTTTGAGCTCTAGTCACTTTATAAAAGAAAATGGGATATGGGAATTATGTCAACTATAGGTGCCAAAATTGTCGACTTTAGGAGCAGGTCCATTTTAGAGTATCAATTTTAGGTGCACTTCAAAGGTTCAGTTCCTACTATTTTTAAAAAAGTTTAAACTATCAGTTTAAAAAAAATGATATTTTAGATGAAAGGTGAGACTTTGAAGTTTCAGAAAATAATTTTGGAGCCTACATTTATTTAATAGTATTAGAAGGTAAAAAAATTCTCTTCAAGTGTCGCCTATAGGTGCTCTTACCTTATTATAATCTCATTTGTATATACAAAAAGGCGCGTATGTGGCGATGGCTTAAAGTTTTTCCGTTTCAGGGCCTGTATCCAAAGCTGTCTTCGGTTTTCATCCTTAGGGAACCTATGAGTAGGAACGAAAAACAGTTATATTTACTTCTGTAACCGAATTATCACAGATAGTTTCCAAAATTTAATATGAGTCTGACTTTACAGGCATCACTTTCAACACTAATTTACGTGATACTCTATTTCAAGTGCAAAAAACATGTAAAAGTCACTTCAGCAGATTTCAATAAACGCATCTGCACTGTCATAGAAACACACGTGAAATGTAATGCCATTTTCCCCGACAAAACGCTGAGTACAGCCATAAGCGCAACACGAAACAACCATGTTTTGCCAACATTCACGTGACTTTAGCCCAGAGATGTTGGAGCCACGAAAATGACGTCAGGGCCAGTCTATTATATTTATGGTCGAAGGTGCGAAGGGTATTTTCTTTCGGTATCTTTGGCTGACATCTATATCTGTGGCTGACATCTATATCTCTGCCTGAAAACGTTGATGGGTGTGGTTTATTTACGTTTTGATAATACTAACACCTATTAGTAGGTGGAAGGTTGAATTCGCAAACCTTTACGTGGAAGTCAAGATTTATGCATAATGGGTGGTGGAAAAACTGTGTTTAGGAAATGGAGGTTTCATGGAAATCGGTTTACCAACAAAAAAGAGGAAGCAGCTCGAAATGGAGAACATAAGCTCTCAACTTCATCATCGAAACTTGGGACAGGAGAATTGTACAAGGTGTGAATGATGTTGATATGGATTCCACTGGATTCAGACTTATTGATTTAGAGCTTCTCTGCCACGCTATTAAGTTTTCACGTTCATGTGTTAGCTGCAAAAATACGGAATTCATGATTGTTGTTGAAGATAGAAGAGTGGGAATAGCTCGTCATTTTAAATTAACTTGTAATTCGTGCGGCTACAAATTTTCATTTTCCTCCTTAAAAAAAAATAAAAAATAAAGCAATTTTAGATTAGCATATGCTCTGAGATGCCTTGGACAGGGGAAGGAAGGAGGTAATTTATTGTGTGGTTTTCTGATCATGATTCCATCTTGTGCAAGGTTTGAAAAAAATAAATAAAAAAAATGTCTGAAGATGTATGCGATACTGCCAAAGTTTCTATGAAGAAAGCAGTGGAGGAATTGATGGAAATAAATCAAAAAGAAATAGATCCTGAAGTAGACAGACGTTCATGACACTGCATCTCCTACAAATGTTATGACCTGTGTGTGTGTCTGTAGATGAAACGTGGATGAAAAGGGGTCGCATATCTCTGTATGGAGTTGCATCTATTACTGGTATTGACTCAGGTGAAGTTTTACATGTAGAAATTGTGTCTAAATATTGCCACGTGTGCAACATCGAAAATGTCCATCAATGAAGACAGTGAGAAACTGTGGCAAGAAAAGCATGCAGTAGCATGCTCTAAAAACTATAGTGGCGTAAGTGGGGGCATGGGGGCTGCTGCAGTTGTGAGGATGTTCTCCAGATTTGCTGACCAGTATGGTGTTATATATACTAAATACTTTGGTGATGGGGATTCCTCTTCGTTCAAAGCTGTAACAGATAAAAATCCGTACAAAACAACATTGGGAAAGTTGGAATGTGTTGGCCACATCCAAATGAGGCTTGGTGCTAGGCTTCGTCGCTTGTTGAAAGAGAAGAAAGGTGAAGTACTTGAGGATGGTAAACCCCTAGGCCTGCTCTGAAAGAAATTGATTCTCTTCAGTTATTTTATGGGAGAGCTAGCAGGAAAAACACACTGATTTAGAGGGAATGAGGTGCGCTGTGTGGGCAATTTTTCCCACAAACTATTCACTGACAAAACACCAATGCACAATCTGTGTTCGAAAGACGACTGGTGTTCAACAGTTCAACAACAGAAATGACACGTATTCACATTCACATTACCAAAACCTGTTATGAATGCAATGAAGTCCACACTCAGGTTTCTTGCAAACCCTGATTTATTGACGAAGTGTCTTCGTGGGAAAGCACAAAACGCAAATTTTTACTTATTTATTTATTTACACGTCAAGTTCCGTAGGACCAAATTGAGGAGCAAATCTCCAAGGTCATGGAACGTGTCAGTACATGAACTTACAACATAAAAGTAATAACAGATAAAAATAAATGTTCATGAACCTGAAAAAAAGTCAGTCCATAAGTTTAAGTAAACGATATCAGCAATACAATAAGAATCAGCTTAATTTTTCAGGGAACTCCTCGACAGAATAGAAGGAGTGACCCATGACGAAACTCTTCGGTTTCGATTTGAAATCACGTGGATTACTGCTAAGATTTTTGAATTCGAGTGGCAGCTTATTGAAAATGGATGGAGCAGTATACTGCACACCTTCTTGCACAAGAGTTAAGGAAGTCCGATCCAAATGGAGGTTTGATTTCTGCCGAGTATTAACCGAGTGAAAGCTGCTTATTCTTGGAAATAAACTAATATTGGTAACAAGAAACAACAATAAGGAATATACATATTGAGAGGCCAATGTCAAAATACACAGACTCGTGAACAGAGGTCGACAAGAGGTTCGTGAACTCACACCACTTATTGCCCGAACCGCCCGTTTCTGAGACAAAAATATCCTTCTAGAATGGGAAGAGTTACCCCAAAACATAATACCATACGACATAAGTGAATGAAAATAAGCAAAGTAGACTAATTTACGTATCGAAGTATCACTCACTTTTGATACCGCTCGAATAGTGAATATGGCAGTATTAAGTCTTTGAACAAGATCCTGAACGTGGGCTTTCTACAACAGCTTACTATCTATCTGAACACCTAGAAATTTGAACTGTTCAGTTTCACTAATCATATGCCTGTTCTGTGAGATTAAAACGTCAGGTTTCCTTGAATTGTGTGTTAGAAACTGTAAAAACTGAGTCTTACTGTAATTAAACGTTAGTTTATTTTCTGCAAGCCATGAACTGAGGTCATGTACTGCACTACTTGAAACCGAGTCAATGTTGCACACAACATCCTTTACTACCAAGCTAGTGTCATCAGCAAACAGAAATATTTTAGAGTTACCTATAATACTAGAGGGCATATCATTTATATAAATAAGGAACAGGAGCTGGCCCAAAACTGATCCCTGGGGCAACCCCTACTTGAAAGTACCCCACTCAGATCCCACATCACAGCCGTTATCAACATTCTGAATAATGACCTTTTGCTGCCTGTTGCTAAAGTAAGAGGTGAACCAATTGTGAGCTACTCCCCTTATTCCGTAATGGTACAACTTCTGGAGTAATATTGTGCGATCAACACAGTCAAATGCCTTAGTTAAATCAAAAAATACGCCAAGCGTTCGAACCTTTTTGTTTAGCCCATCAAGTACCTCACAAAGAAAAGAGAATATAGCATTTTCAGTTGTCAAACGACTTCTAAAGCCAACTGTACATTTGATAGCAAAACGTGTGATATAAAATGATCAATCAACCTTACATACACAGCCTTTTCGATAACTTTTGCAAACATTGATGGCATAGAAACAGGTCTAAAATTATCTACATTATCCCCTGCTCCCTTTTTATAAAGCGGCTTTACTACTGAGTACTTAAATCGCTCAGGAAACTGACCATTCCTAAAGGAAAAATTACAAATATGGCTAAATACAGGGCTAACATGTGCAGCACAGTACTTTAATATTCTGCTAGACACTCCATCAAACCATGTGAGTCCTTAATCTTCAGTGATTTAATTATTGACTCAGTCTCCCTCTTGTCTGTATCACAGAGGAGTATTTCAGACGTCAATCTCGGAAAGGCATTTGCTAAGAAATTTATATGATTTTCTGTAGAATCTAAATTTTTATTTAATTCACCAGCAATGCTCAGAAAATGATTGTTAAATACTGTACATGTATCTGATTTATCAGTAACAGAAGTATTATTACTGCGAACGGACTTTATATCATCGACCTTGTGCTGCTGACCAGACACTTCCTTCACAACTGACCATATGGCTTTAATATTACCCTGTGAATTAGCTATTCTGTTTGCATACCACATACTTTTTGCCTTGCTAATAACATTTTAAGCACCTTAAAATACTGTTTGTAATGGGCTACTGTAGCTTGATTGTGACTACTTCTAACATTTTGATATAATTCCCGCTTTGTTCTACATGATATCCTTATCGCACTAGTCTGCCAACCGGGCTGTCCATTACTGCTAGTACCCCGTTTAGAATGTTCTAATGGAAAGCAACTCTCAAAGAGCATGAGAAATATGTTATGGGAAGCATTGTATTTATCATCCATATAATAGGCACTATAAACATCTTGCCACTCTTGTTCCTTGACAAGTTTTGAAAAACACTCTGTTGCTGTTGGATTAACTTTCCTACGTAGTTTGTAATTAAATATGACATTGGTTTGAGTACAAAAACCTTTTAGTGTTAAAATTTGTGCATCATGGTCTGAAAGGCCACTCACCCTTTTACTAACAGAATGTCCGTCTAGTAATGAAGAATGAATAAAAATATTGTCTATGACTGTGCTACTGTTCCCCTGCACCCTAGTTGGAAAAATCACAGTTTGCATCAGAGCATATGAATTTAGGAGATCTACCAACATCCTTTTTCTTGCACAATCATATACAAAATTAATATTGAAGTCACCACATATAACTACTTTCTGGAACTTCCTACAAAGTGAATCAAGAACGCTCTCTAGCTTTAGCAAAAATGCTCTGAAGTCGGAATTAGGGGACCTATAAACAACAGCAATTAGAAGTTTAGTTTCACTAAATTCAACTAATGCTGCACAACTTTCAAATATCTGTTCAGTGCAGTGTCGTGATACGTCTATGGACTCAAATGAAATACTGTTTTTTACGTACAGAGCAACTCCCCCACCCCGCAAGGAACTCCTTGAGAAACAGTCAGCTAATCTGTTGCCTGGTAAAGGAATTATTTAAGTGGTGTTCTGATATACCAATAATTTCAGAGTTAACATCTATTAGCAGTTCACTAACTTTATCTCTAATACTTCTTATATTTTGATGAAATATGCTAATTCCTCCTCTACTTGGAAACATTACATCCTCTGGAGGTGAGCCCTTAGTTAGAGGCACTTCCTTTAAGCAGGTATACCTATCAGCTGACTTCAGTCTAAAAAAGGTGCAGCTCTAACACCAACTACTACAGGAATTTTTCCATGAGTGACACCACTACCACCACCACCACCCACTACACTGTCACCTATAAGCTTAGCCAGCGTCCCCTTCCCATACCTATTGAGGTGCAGGTCATGCCTAGTGAAACCCCATCTACTGATAGACCCAACTGGCACCACTGAGATGTGATCCATGCCCTCCGCCATCAGTGCCCTCCCCAGCCCCGCATTAACGCGCCTAACAGCCGCATTAAGGTGAGGCCGATCGTGACGCTGAATCAGTTGCATGAAATGCACGTTAGTGCCACCTGTTTGAGTAGCTATCTTAACCAAGTCACCACTGACATCATATTCCCCGTCCCTATCGAGACTGTTCCCTGCTCCACCCACTATCACTACCTGATCCTCCTTCGTAAAGTTCTTACATAACTCCCCTATGCTTTCAGTCACCTGAGCCAACCCTGCACTAGGCTTCACAATGCTGGTGACCTGGTACTCACTCCCCGACACTTCCTGCAACTGCTGGCCCACACCTCTACCGTGGGAACTACCTAGCAGCAGAACCTTCTTTCTGCTAGACTTTGCAACTAACCTAGGCCTCCTAATTGCTGAGGACTGCTGCAAGTTACCTACATCTACAGCTACACGAGGCTCCTCTCCACTCAACTCTGACAGTTGGTCGTATCTATTGCATGTATGCAAAGTAAAATTGTCTGAATACCTCCTCTTCCTAGCTACCTTCTTGCCAACTGCCAATTCCCATTCCCCATCACCCTTCACCCTCCTCAACCTATCTAGTTCCTCCTTTGCGCGTTGTAACTGCACCTGAAGGGCACAGATATTACGCTGCTGCTCCTCTGTTAACTTGTTTCTACTACAGATTCTACATTCCCAGGAGAGGATCTCCCTAAAATGAACACTCGCTTCCCCACTGCATTCCCCCCAATGAAAATACTTTAAACAAATCCCAGACCGTAATCCACTACTCACAAACCTACGACAGAGCCCACACTTTTCCTCTTGGTAAAATTTTACAGTTACTGAAAAAAAAACTATACGTCTACGTTACCAAAGTTCAGTTACACCAGTAGAACTATTTAGGAACTAACAATAATGGTCTCGAAATTCTCTGCCTACTAAGAAAGCAGCTACTTGTATTAATACTACTACAACACAGTCGATACCAAAACCAGCAAAACTTCACAAAATTATTAGCTAAAACCAGAAAATCAAAACGACGACTGTAACACTAAGCGAAGTTAAAACACTGAATGAAAATTTTACTGAAATATTTCACTAGAAAGAATAATAAACGTCAACTGAAAATTAAAGCACGAAATTTACTAAACGACTTCAGCACACTGAAAACTGTATAAAACACAGCGAGCGAACGATTACAAAAGTTTATTAAGTCGTTATTTCTCCACAAACGGCACGCAACATCGCTGAAATCTATTAACATTAATAACTGTATTACATAGCACAAATAAGTTTGTCAGCCTCAACAATTTAATTAGGATTTTTTTTTTTTTTTGGTCATCAGTCTACTGACTGGTTTGATGCGGCCCGCCACGAATTCCTTTCCTGTGCTAACCTCTTCATCTCAGAGTAGCACTTGCAACCTACGTCCTCAATTATTTGCTTGACGTATTCCAATCTCTGTCTTCCTCTACAGTTTTTGCCCTCTACAGCTCCCTCTAGTACCATGGAAGTCATTCCCTCATGTCTTATCAGATGTCCTATCATCCTGTCTCCTCTCCGATTCTGCGTAGAACCTCCTCATTCCTTACCTTATCAGTCCACCTAATTTTCAACATTCGTCTATAGCACCACATCTCAAATGCTTCGATTCTCTTCTGTTCCGGTTTTCCCACAGTCCATGTTTCACTACCATACAATGCTGTACTCCAGACGTACATCCTCAGAAATTTCTTCCTCAAATTAAGGCCGGTATTTGATATTAGTAGACTTCTCTTGACCAGAAATGCCTTTTTTGCCATAGCGAGTCTGCTTTTGATGTCCTCCTTGCTCCGTCCGTCATTGGTTATTTTACTGCCTAGGTAGCAGAATTCCTTAACTTCATTGACTTCGTGACTGATGTGTTGGCAAATGTGCCAACACCTTGTAGATAGAGGAGGCCGAAATGCACGCTATAATCTAACGCAGACGGGCGTGAGGTCTGGAACAGGATACGTATTGAATGCTATAAAGAAAAGTACGTAGCTGCTGAAATACTTAACTTTTAATCCATCATTTGTATACAGCATTCTTGATGATACAAGTGAGACTGTCTATAGAAATGGTTAATGGCGCCTTGCTAGGTCGTAGCCATGGACTTAGCTGAAGGCTATTCTAACTATCTCTCGGCAAATGAGAGAAAGGCTTCGTCAGTGTAGTCGCTAGCAAAGTCGTCGTACAACTGGGGCGAGTGCTCGTACGTCTCTCAAGACCTGCCGTGTGGTGGCGCTCGGTCTGCGATCACTGACAGTGGCGACACGCGGGTCCGACATGTACTAATGGACCGCGGCCGATTTAAAGCTACCACCTAGCAAGTGTGGTGTCTGGCGGTGACACCACAGTGACCATCAATCCTGATGTTAAGTTTCTCGCTGTTCTCATTTCTACTACTTCTCATTACCTTCGTCTTTCTCCGATTTACTCTCAAACCATACTGTGTACTCATTAGACTGTTCATTCCGTTCAGCAGATCATTTAATTCTTCTTCACTTTCACTCAGGATAGCAATGTCATCAGCGAATCGTATCATTGATATCCTTTCACCTTGTATTTTAATTCCACTCCTGAACCTTTCCTTTATTTCCATCATTGCTTCCTCGATGTACAGATTGAAGAGTAGGGGCGAAAGGCTACAGCCTTGTCTTACATCCTTCTTAATACCAGCACTTCGTTCTTGATCGTCCACTCTTATTATTCCCTCTTGGTTGTTGTACATATTGTATATGACCCGTCTCTCCCTATAGCTTACCCCTACTTTTTTCAGAATCTCGAACAGCTTGCACCATTTTATATTGTCGAACGCTTTTTCCAGGTCGACAAATCCTATGAAAGTGTCTTGATTTTTCTTTAGCCTTGCTTCCATTATTAGCCGTAACGTCAGAATTGCCTCTCTCGCCCCTTTACTTTTCCTAAAGCCAAACTGATCGTCGCCTAGCGCATTCTCAATTTTCTTTTCCATTCTTCTGTATATTATTCTTGTAAGCAACTTCGATGAATGAGCTGTTAAGCTGATTGTGCGATAATTTTCGCACTTGTCAGCTCTTGCCGTCTTCGGAATTGTGTGGATGATGCTTTTCCGAAAGTCGGATGGTATATCGCCAGACTCATATATTCTACACACCAACGTGAATAGTCGTTTTGTTGCCACTTCCCCCAATGATTTTAGAAATTCTGATGGAATCTTATCTATCCCTTCTGCCTTATTTGACCGTAAGTCCTCCAAAGCTCTTTTAAATTCCGATTCTAATACTGGATCCCCTATCTCTTCTAAATCGACTCCTGTTTCTTCTTCTATCACATCAGACAAATCTTCACCCTCATAGAGGCTTTCAATGTATTCTTTCGACCTGTCTGCTCTCTCCTCTGCATTTAACAGTGGAATTCCAGTTGCACTCTTAATGTTACCACCGTTGCTTTTAATGTCACCAAAGGTTGTTTTGACTTTCCTCTATGCTGAGTCTGTCCTTCCGACAATCATATCTTTTTCGATGTCTTCACATTTTTCCTGCAGCCATTTCGTCTTAGCTTCCCTGCACTTCCTATTTATTTCATTCCTCAGCGACTCGTATTTCTTTATTCCTGATTTTCCCGGAACACGTCTGTACTTCCTCCTTTCATCAATCAACTGAAGTATTTCTTCTGTTACCCATGGTTTCTTTGCAGCTACCTTCTTTGTACCTATGTTTTCCTTCCCAACTTCTGTGATGGCCCTTTTTAGAGATGTCCATTCCTCTTCAACTGTACAGCCTACTGCGCTATTCCTTATTGCTGTATCTATAGCGTTAGAGAACTTCAAACGTATCTCGCCATTCCTTAGTACTTCCGTATCCCACTTCTTTGCGTATTGATTCTTCCTGACTAATGTCTTGAACTTCAGCCTACTCTTCATCACTACTATATTGTGATCTGAGTCTATATCTGCTCCTGGGTACGCCTTACAATTCAGTATCTGATTTCGGAATCTCTGTCTGACCACGATGTAATCCAATTGAAATCTTCCCGGCCTTTTCCAAGTATACCTTCTCCTCTTGTGATTCTTGAACAGGGTATTCGCTATTACTAGCTGAAACTTGTTACAGAACTCAATTAGTCTTTCTCCTCTTTCATTCCTTGTCCCAAGCCCATATTCTCCTGTAACCTTTTCTTCTACTCCTTCCCCTACAACTGCATTCCAGTAGCCCATGACTATTAAATTTTCGTCCCTCTTTACATACTGCATTACCCTTTCAATATCCTCATACACTTTCTCAATCTGTTCATCTTCAACTTGCGACGTCGGCATGTATACCTGAACTATCGTTGTCGCTGTTGGTCTGCTGTCGATTCTGATTAGAAGAACCCGGTCACTGAACTGTTCACAGTAACACACCCTCTGCCCTACCTTCCTATTCATAACGAATCCTACGCCTGTTATACCATTTTCTGCTGCTGTTGATATTACCCGATACTCATCTGACCAGAAATCTTTGTCTTCCTTCCACTTCAGTTCAGTGACCCCTACTATATCTAGATTGAGCCTTTGCATTTCCCTTTTCAGATTTTCTAGTTTCCCCACCACGTTCAAGCTTTGGATTAGATGCTCAAAAAGGACATTCTGTGGATTTGAAGTACTCTAAATAGGTGTCTATGATGCAGTTTTATGTTACAAAACGAAATAATGGCATAATTGAGGTGCTGAATACAGTTGGTAAAGGTACTGGTGTGTTTACAAGAAAAGCACTTTACACCATCGACGAGAGGAGGGTCAAGAAAGCTAAGAGATCTGTGTCTTACCTGCAAATACAGGCCAGGCAGATACGAAGAGGAGAGAAGAGAAACCTGGAGGATGAGGAGTATCAATATGGAGGATTTTGAAACATAGGTAAGCTTATTACATGTAGAAGTATGAGAAGAAAATCTTTGAACCTCATTTTCTCTGTTTTACATTTTTTACGTTATTAGAAGCCTTTTCTCAAAAAGTATATGCGCTAATGTTATTAAATTTTCAGGAACTGTTCGCGACGTGTTGCTGTCTCCGTGGAGCTAAAAATTCGAGATCCTGCAGTTGAATTCTATTTTTAGATGATTGTACGCAGAAAAAAGTTAATTTTTGATGTGCAAAATTGAAAACTCTGTTAATGATAAAATTTGTACCATAAACTAATAACTGCAGTTCAGTGGTCTTATAACCTCCTGAGGACACTACAATTAAATTTTCAGATTAATTGCATGATTAGAATTTGAGTTATGCCTATTTATAAAAAAGACAATAAAAAATTAAAAACTCAGATTTGTGTCAAAATATTAATCATGCCTGTTTTATTATATTTTTCTATTTATACTTGCAAAATTTTAGATTTGGGCTTTAATAAATATGGCTGTAATAATTTTTTAAATAAATATTTACTTTTCCGTTACATCCTCCCTTAATAGCATTAAGATGTTTATACTGCAAAAATTTATAAGAAAGAAAGAGATTCACCGCAGTTTATAGGGCTAATGTATTATATATTTTACTTGTCAGTATTGTGAGGTTAGTGTAGAAAAGAAACGAGCTGATTACTACGAAACATTATACATTTTCTTACTACAGTTTTATGATTTTCTTGCTATTCCTTATCATCATCATCATCATCATCATCATCATTTAAGACTGATTATGCCTTTCAGCGTTCAGTCTGGAGCATAGTCCCCCTTATAAAATTCCTCCAAGATCCCCTGTTCAGTGCTAACATTGGTGCCTCTTCTGACGTTAAGCCTATTACTTCAAAATCATTCTTAACCGAATCCAGGTACCTTCTCCTTGGTCTACCCCGACTCCTCCTACCCTCTACTGCTGAACCCATGAGTCTCTTGGGTAACCTTGCTTCTCCCATACGTGTAACATGACCCCACCGTCTAAGCCTGTTCGCCCTGACTGCACATCTATAGAGTTCATTCTCAGTTTTTCTTTGATTTCCTCATTGTGGACACCCTCCTGCCATTGTTCCCATCTACTAGTACCTGCAATCATCCTAGCTACTTTCATATCCATAATCTCAACCTTATAGATAAGGTAACCTGAATCCATCCAGCTTTCGCTCCCATACAACAAAGTTGGTCGAAAGATTGAACGGATCACAGATAACTTAGTCTTGGTACTGACTTTCTTCTTGCAGAAGAGGGTAGATCGTAGCTGAGCGCTCACTGCATTAGCTTTGCTACACCTCGCTTCCATTTCTTTCACTATGTTGCCATCTTGTGAGAATATGCATCCTAAGTACTTGAAACCGTTCACCTGTTCTAACTTTGTTCCTCCTATTTGGCACTCAGTCCGTTTATATCTCTTTCCCACTGACATTACTTTGGTTTGGAGATGCTAATCTTCATACCATAGTCCTTACATTTCTGATCTAGCTCTGAAATATTACTTTGCAAACTTTCAATCGAATCTGCCATCACAACTAAGTCATCCGCATATGCGAGACTGCTTATTTTGTGTTCACATATCTTAATCTCACTCAGCCAGTCTATTGTTTTCAACATATGACTCATAAATAATATGAACAACAGTGGAGACAAGTTGCAGCCTTGTCTTACCCTTGAAACTACTCTGAACCATGAAGTCAATTTACCGTCAACTCTAACTACTGCCTGACTATCTATGTAAAGACCTTTAATTACTTGCAAAAGTTTGCCTCCTATTCCATAATCTCGTAGAACAGACAATAACTTCCTCCTAGGAACTCGGTCATATGCCTTTTCTAGACCTATAAAGCATAGATACAATTCCCTATTCCACACGTAACACTTCTCCATTATTTGCCGTAAGCTAAAGATCTGGTCCTGATAACCTCTAAGAGGCCTAAACCCACCCTGATTTTCATCCAGTTTGTCCTCAACTAGTACTCGCACTTTCCTTTCAACAATACCTAAGAAGATTTTTACCCACAACGCTGATTAAAGAGATATCTCTGTAGTTGTTACAATCTTTTCTGTTTCCATGTTTAAAGATTGGTGTGATTACTGCTTTCGTCCGGTCTGATGGAACCTGTCCCGACTCCCACGCCATTTCAGATATGCTGTGTAGCCATTTAAGACCTGACATTCCACTGTATTTGATGAGTTCCGACTTAATTTCATCCACCCCAGCCGCTTTATTGCACTGCAATCCATTGACCATTTCTCCACTTCCTCAAATGTGATCCTATTTCCATCATCATTCCTATCCCTTTGTACATCGAAATCTGAAATATTACTGATCGTATTTTCACCTACATTGAGCAACTCTTCAAAATATTCCCTCCATCTGCCCAAGGCATCAACAGGAATCACCAGCAGTTTTCCTGACCTGTCCAAAATACTTGTCATTTCCTTCTTACCTCCCTTTCGAAGACTGCTAATTACACTCCAGAATGGTTTTCCAGCAGCTTGACCCAAAGTCTCCAACCTGTTTCCAAAGTCTTCCCAAGATTTCTTCTTGGATGCTGGAATTATCTGTTTGGATTTGTTTATTTCTTCAACATAACTTTCTCTGTCTACCTGAGTTCTAGTATGTAGCCATTTTTGATACGCCTTCTTTTTCCTTTTACAGGCTGCCTTGACTGTGTCATTCCACCAAGCTGTTTGCGTCATCCTACCTTTACACACTACTGTTCCAAGACATTCTTTAGCCACTTATAGTACTGTGTCTCTGTACGTTGTCCATTCCTTTTCCAATGACTGTAATTGACTACATTCAACTAACTGGTACCTTTCTGTGATCACTGTTATGTACTTGTGCCTGATTTCCTTATCCTGAAGTTTCTCCACTCTTATCCTCCTACATATGGACCTGACCTCCTGCGCTTTCGGCCTCACAATACCTTAACGTTTAATAATTTGTTTTTAAACTCTTCCGTCTCGAAATAAACAAAAATTACCAGGAAATTTTTATTTTCAAGTTTTCCAGAAAACAAATAAACAAGCATGACACAAACGCAAATGAAATATTTTTTCATTATTCACTAAGGAATAAAACATTACATTTTCACTGTAAAAATAATATGAATTATATTTATAAATACCGGACCTCAAGTCTCACTTATTGTGAAGACGTACTACTCTTCGCATTGTATTTTCTTTCCCCTTTCTTCATGAAAACATATTATTCAGCAATTCATATATTATAAGAGACAGTAAAGTCTGCACCCTAACGCACACCCGTAAGTTCGACGAAAAGAACAGTCCAATGAAGCTTTGTGAGCAAGCACAGACTTAGAAGTGATCGACCTATGTTGCATCGCTTGTGGCGATGTTCTACAAAACATTATCACAATCAGCCTCGTAACGGTCAAGCAATTCCCAAAAGATGGTCCTGCATTGCTCTTTATTGTCTTCTGTTAGGCGGTGATGAACCCGGTGGGCACACATCCTTGAGTACCACAACTGATGGACGAGTGGTCAGCAGTGCCACCAGAGACGTCTTTTCGAGTAACGAGATCTTCGATCGTGATCTGTCGATCACCTCGAATGAGAGTGTTTGCACGTTCCAACATGGCTGGTGTCACAGTTGACTGCGGCGGGAGACCGGACACGTTGCCGCGATCTTGTTGCGATGACACACTCGTCTTCCAACGACTCACCATGCTTTTCCTCACTGCCAGGTCTTCGTAGACATTCAGCAAACGCCTATGAATATGTGCGATGTTCTGGTTTTCCGCGAAAACCAACTCAGTGACAGCTTCCTGTTTGGAACGCACTTCTGTTATAGACGCAATTTTGAAGGATACTTTTAGTGCCGCCGCCAATCGGAGCTTCATAGAATTATAGGGTCTGAAACGGAATGGTCCATGAGGTCTCACAACAAATTCCGAATTTTTTAACTGAAATCGGCCGAGAAAAGAAATGTGTCGTATAACGTATTGAACGTCCCTCGTACTTTTATCTTTTTAATTTTTGTATACCACGGTCTTACGCCTGAAGAGTGCTATTCTCAATTTTACACATCGGAAGTAGTAGTATGTGAATATTTAACTTGTTTCCTCTTGTGAAGGAGACGGTGGTAACAGTCTGCTACATGTCGTCGACTATACCTGTAAAGGTTTTGAAAAATTCCTGCCAGAATGTACAATTTGTCATTGAGGGCGTTTTGCTCCTTTTTCCAGTTGTATATATACGTAGATTTCTAAGTAATCATGAATGTAATTTTGTGGCTTATATTTAGGTAGCGCTATAAAATTATCCTCTGCCCCACCAAAACTGAAGTCTCTACTTTTATGGAGATGACTATTGGCAACAGATTGAATAATTATATGGAAGTGCTGAAGCTTTGGTCTGTCTGAGAAACATTCTATATTGGGCATTCATTTCAACTAATCTTCTAACGGTGACATTTGAAAAATTTGCAGAATTTGTTTTTACACAGCAGTCAATACTATAGTTCATTATTATAGTATACTTTGACCATCTGGTGAAAACTTTGCAAAAATATCGGAGCCTTAAGAACAAGGATGCAATGTGCCCTTACTCGAAATTTGTTCCAAACTGACTTACGCCAGGCAGACAGTAATATTTGCGACTTCCAGCTGGGTGGGGTGTAAGCTGCCGTGAATGCCCGACGTCACAACACTAAAAGTTGACAACTGGAAGTAAAATGGCCTCTAAACGTGCTCAGAACGAACACACAGCCCAGATTTCAATATTCTGAGTCTCGTAGAAGTATCCTTTACTTCTTACTGATTCAAGCTTCCGTGTGTGGAAATCGATTTTACCTGGATCAAATCCCCAGACTTGACATTTGGTTATCCAGTGGATTTCTGTCCAATGACTAGCAAGCAACAATCACTTCTGTGTTGGTTCAAATGGCTCTGAGCACTATGGAACTTAACTTCTGAGGTCATCAGTCCCCTAGAACTTAGAACTACTTAAACCTAACTAACCTAAGGACATCACACACATCCATGCCCGAGGCAGGATTCGAACCTGCGACCGTAGCGGTCGCGCGGTAATCACTTCTGTGTGATCGCCATATTGTGTACGTCAACTTACCAATGAAAAGGGCCATAGACAGTACAGTACCATACAGAATATACAGACATATTTGTGCAACACAACTCAGTTATTCCACAGCTTTTCTAATTTCAACATCAGGAAAATTACGAAAAATGATCCTGATCTAGTTACAGAAGAAATATGGTACGTTGGAGCCAAACACGTGATAAAATGTAAATCCTTGCTGTAGCAGAACAGTCATCTGGTTATCATGCTTCATTAGTAACTTGAGGGCCTGGGTTCGATTCCAAAGAGTTTCTTTTAAATTTCAACTTTCCATCGTGACAGCGACATGGGAGCTATGATTACCGGTACAAGAAGTCAACCTGAATTTTCCAATGGTCGCCTAAAAAGAGGGCGGAAGGGCAGCTGAAATGAAACAGTACATCCTCTTGCCCTTGGGATGAGAACCTTCCTTTAACAAGAATCAACGAAATGGTAATGTATAATACAACTGAGGAAGTTACTGCGTTAAAGACACGGAAGGTATAGCAACAGGAAATGTTACCGTTTATTGTTAAAAAGGGCAACCTGTTGATCTCTCCACTACTATGGAATTATAATTAAACTACAGAAAGTTTGTTACTGACGTTTCACCAAGTCGAGTGGGAGGGGACAGCCGCCACATAATCGTAATTCGATCTCGAACGCCACTCGGTGATGAACTGCTGGCGTTGTATGTACATGCAAAGCGTTGTCGAGTGTGGATGCTTGCACGCCGGGAACACTGACATTCGACACTAAAATCGCTTAATCAAAAAGTTTTTTAAAATTTCATTTAATTTTATTCGCGTTACAGTCCCCTGTCCGAATTTCTGGACGGGAACTGCCCGGGAGCGGGGCGATGGTAACCATAAGGAAAAAATTCTAAAATCATCGAAAGGACGACATTCTACGAGTGCGAAGCCTGAACGTGTTAGGGAAGGCAGAAAATTTGAAAAGGGAAATGCGGAGGCTGGATCAAGATGTAAGTCGGGTCACTGAAGGGTATCGTGAAAAAGATGAATAAAGGATAATGTCAACGCGATAAGGAAATGGTGAATTAGGATTAAGATTGATTGCTAGTAGGAAAATAAGACAAAGAGTGATTAACTGTAACTGATTCAGCGTTGAGACTGTTCACATCAGAATGGGAACTAAAACAACGGCAACAACAACATTTCAGGTACACAGGCCGGCGTCACAAGCAGAAATTGATGGGATAAAGAGAGTACACGTGGGAACAGAACGGGTAATCCATCCATATTATAAAACGGTATGTATGTGTATGTAAGTATAAGTATGTATGTGTGTTCCACAGCTCCTCCTAAACCACTGGACCGATTTCAACCAAACTTGGTACGCATATCACTTTCTGGAAAGAACCACTGTGGCGGTAAGAACCACATGACTCTCAGAGGAGTGGGGATTGGAGTGCAAAAGGAGCGTAGCTCGCGACACACAAATAGCCAGACTATATTCATCTAGTTCTCAAGTTCTTGAGAATGAGAGCACTTAGTGACTTGCAACCAACTTTACATATAATTTCTAACCTCTAAGAGACTGTTTTTCGCTGACAGCGATGGACAGAAATGGACAGAGAGGGGAATAAGGAGGAGACTGACAGAGAGAGGTGGAGGGAGAAGATGAATTAGTAGAAGACTAGAATAAATACTTACCCTGGCAACGCCGGTACTCAGCTAGCTCAGTATACAAAAGGAGGTGAAAACCTTGTAACCATGGGGAAAGGAATACAGACAAAGCTAGGGGAGGATGCGGAGCCAGTACTGGGAGCGAGAGACTTGAAAGACCTAGAGTTCTGCAATAGCTTTCACCTAGTAAAAGCAAAAATCGCAAGACGACGGGGCGGGAGAGACAGGGCGATATCAGGTGAATTACATCAGGGTGAGATGGATGTACAGATGCAAAATATTGAGTTATAATGCGTATCCAGGCTCTAGTTTAAGAGAATCGTTAGAAAGAACACGACAAATCACACAAATTTAAAGGCTGTCAAGTCAACTAAGTACCTAAGGATGACAATGGCGAACAGCTTAAACTGGAACGATCACATAGGTAACGTTGTGGAGGAAGCGAACCAAAGACTGTGTTCCAGTGGCAGAACACTCAGAAGATGCAACAAAGCTGCTAAAGAGACTGCCTACTGTATGCTTGTTCGTTCTCTCCCAAAGTATTGCTGCGTAGTATGGAATCGTTACAGGATAAAATTGATGGTGGACATCGAAAAGGTCCAGAGGAGGACAGGTTGTTTTGTCTTATCGCCAAATAGGGAAGAGAGTGTCACAGATACGATACGTGATTAGGGTGGCAGTCATTAAAAAAAAGGCTTGACGTTCTCATGAAATTTCAATCACCAACTTTTTCGTACGAATGCGAGAGTATTTGGTGTCTATCTACATGGGGAGGGATGATCAACTTAGTAAAATAAGAGAAATCAGCACTCGTGCGTAAAGGTATAAGTGTTAGTTTTTCGATAGTGGAACGACACAGAAATACTGTGAAAATGGTTCGGTGAACCCTCTGCCATGCACTTAACTGTGAATTGTAGAGTAGTCATGTGTATTTATCTATAGAAGAATTTACGTATAAATAAGTTGGATAATTTAGTATTGAGGGATGATGTACGTCCCGAGCTCACTGACAGTGCAGATATAGGAGTTATCACTGGAAAAAAAAAGTTAAAAGATCGAGCAAAGGAAGTTATATAAAAAGTTCAAGGCAAGAAATGAACACAAATAGCATAGTGGTTCTAAAAATTTAATGTGGAATGGTTGTAGGAAAAATGTGAAGTTGCAAAAGAAATCGTAATTGGAAGGCCAGTTTTGGTACAAAGAAATATGTAAACATACGGAAGTAGCAGGAGATACAATATTATTGACAGTGCGTGTAATCAAACAAAGCAAAACGATTAGACTACATTACTTTCGAACGCCTAACATAATTGGAGGAAGTGACAGCTAAAATATTATTCAAGTTATTGTGTAGAAACCATGAGACTAGAGACATTGTATGGAACTTGCAGAAGAATATCATCCACAGAATACTCGTAGATAAATGCGAGAACTTTCACACACTATGCCTGACAGCTCATTTATCCAAGTTTCTCACAAGAATAATATGCTCAACAATGGTCAACATTATTCAGGAACTATTAGCTGATGATCTGTTTTGGGGAAGGTAAGAGCACTAAAGGATACATATGACTTGATAATAGAGACAAGAAAAACCACGTCAGATTTATCGACCTACAAACATCACCAAAAAATAGCGCAGTACACAGCCTAACACTAGCAGTTACTATGTATTATTTTTTCGCACCTCTTAGAAACGAAAAGGCACTCGCTGTGAACAACCAAGTGTATTTGTTGTTGTTGTTGTCTACACTCCAAAGACTGGTTTGAGGAGGCACTCCATGTTACTCCAGTCTGGGCTAGTCCTTTCATCTCAGTGTAACTACTGTACTTAGCATTGACTTGGACCTGGTTACTGTAGCTAAGCTTTCATCTGCTACAATTTTTACTCCCCTCACTTCCCTCCGTAACCATATACGGAGCGAGGTGGCGCAGTGTTAGCACACTGGACTCGCATTCTGGAGGATGGCGGTTCAAATCACTGTCCAACCATCAAGATTTAGGTTTTCTGTGATTTCCCTACATCGCTTCAGGTAACTTCCACGACGCTTTCTTTCGATTACCTTCCACCAACCTCCCGAAATCCGATTTTCTGCACCGTCTCTAATAACCAGGCAGTCGACGGAACGTTCAAGTCAGCATCTACAACCACATCTACACACATACTCGGCAAGCCACCGTACGGTGCGTGGCAGAGTGTACTCTGTACCACTACTAGTAATTTCCTTTCGTGTTCCACTTGAAAATGAGCGAGGGAAGAACGACTATTCTCGGATTCTCTCCCAGGTCATTTGCTAAGGTATGATGGTGGCGCTTATTGTATCCATCGCACACGAATCTTTTCACAGACGCCCGAATCTCTACTAGCCTTTGCCTGTCGTCTTTTGCGCGTTCTTTTTTGAACAGCCTTTGCTTCCTGAGCGACTTCCTCAGCAATTCGTTGTTAAACCATGGTGAGTCATTTCCAGTCTTAATCCACTCGATAGGCACTTACTTCTCGAGTCTACAGTTCACAGTCTATTCAAACTTTACCGATAATTCCTCTACGTCCATCTTCTGGAACTAAGTGATGTAAATCAACTGTCTAAGTGATATCTTAAACCGCTGCTTATCTGCTCTTTCTAACAGAAACATTCTACTAGTCTTCTTGACTGTTTTATTAACCTTCGCAACCATAGTTGCTGCAATGATATCACGATCACTAATCCCCGTCTCTATACTGACTCCGTCATGTTAGGTTCAGCATATCCGTAACTACAAGGTCTAAGAGACTTCCATTGCATGTGGACTGCCGAACTAACTGCTCAAGACAGTTTTCAGAAAACGTGTTCAAAAGGACTTCGGAAGACTGTCTGTCTGTACCTCCGTAGTGAATTCATAGACGTCCCAATCTACCTCGGC
Organism: Schistocerca cancellata; assembly: GCF_023864275.1. NCBI lineage: Eukaryota > Metazoa > Arthropoda > Insecta > Orthoptera > Acrididae > Schistocerca > Schistocerca cancellata. The sequence continues at coordinate 352,109,897 of NC_064626.1, read as the reverse complement.
AGGTTAAAGTCGTCTGCAGCTAGCATTACATGATCTGGGTTTTTTCTGACTGTAGACTTTCTTTGAATGATTCTGGAACTGTCACAGCCGAACGAAGTTGCTGGTAAAAACATTCAACAATTAATTTCATACCACGTAGACCTGTAATACGCGGCCAGATAACTTCACTGTCACACTCCTTTTCAACCTCAATAGAGACAATATATTTGTAAATTGCAATGAACACTCCCCCTTTGTTTTTCCCATATGCATCCCATGAGTCGCTAAATATATCAGAGTTTTTTACTTCGTGTTTTACCCAGCTGGCGGTCCCAGTAATAATTTGAGTGCGAGAACCATTATAGATGGCATTCAATCCGGGAACTTCGTTATGAATACTTCGACAATTTACTGTAAAATTTTGTCAGTCGAAGTGTCTTTACTCCGAACGCGACAGACTTCGCTTTCAGCGTAACGACCGACGAGTGTTCATCATGAACAATGCTGCAAATTGTATCTCCGCCTGCGCACCTCGCATGAGGCCAGCAGCCTTCACCACCTGCGCCAGCCGCCTGTGTGAACTGAGGATGGCCTCAGAACCCATAAGACAGGCGTCGTTGGTGCCGACGTGAGCCACGACTTGCAGAAGACTGCACCCTGCACGGTCGATAGCCGCAGGTAAGGTCGCCTCCACATCTCGGATGAGGCCCTCCGGTAGACATACCGAGAGCACAGGGGCTCCATAAGGAAACTGACATAGGAGCTCCCGTTAAGTAACCAACTCAAAACTTATCTTCCTTCATCCATAACCGTATTACCTATTCCTTGAAACTTCAGGGTGTATCGTATCTGAGCTGGTCCGCTTGCCATATTCAGTGATGATGATGATGTTTGGTTTGTGGGGCGCTCAACTGCGTGGTTATCAGCGCCCGTACAATTACCCAATCTTTGCTCAGTCCAATTTCGCCACTTTCCTGGATGATGATGAAATGATGAGGACAACACAAACACCCAGTCATCTCGAGGCAGGTGAAAATCCCTGACCCCGCCGGGAATCGAACCCGGGACCCCGTGCTCGGGAAGCGAGAACGCTGCCATATTCAGACACATCGGGGTCGCGTCTGTTGATAACGCCTTCCCCAGTGTCATCGCGCAATGAGGCTTTAACGCTAGTAATTCCAAGTCATTTTACATAACGCGCATTACGTGTGTGTGTGTTTGGGGGGCAGGGGGGGGGGGGGGGAACTTTGTGCCCATCCTGAAAAAAATTAGAAAGAAACAAAGTTCATTAATTGTTGTTGAATTATATTAACAACATAATTTTCAAAGAGGTACTGATGTGTACAGAGTCCAGAACTTGAAAATGCTTTTTAATGCACTCTTAGCAATAACAGCGCACTTTGAGTAGTGTGTATTACCGTCTTTATGACAGCCATGAAAAATAAAAGAAAATGCAAATTCTATTCATTGTTGTTGACTTTTACTCTCAACACACTGTTTAAAGAGATACTGATGTGTGACTAAGGCCCTGAACCAGGAAATAGGGAATATGACCTTCACTGGGGAAAGAGACATGTATTACTGAGACTTAAATTTTTAGGTTAAGCTTAGCTGAAAACTTTTAATCAGGTATGGAAGCTGGTAGAAGAATTCATTAAAAACAATAAATATTTTTTCTTCAAAATTCAGAAATATAAAGGAACTGACTAGATTACAAATATTTTCAAAAGAGGGGCACACGCATCGACTCATGGTCTTGACACCTCCAGCGAATGCAAACGCTAGTGAGTCTTGAGGGACGACGAAGGTCTTGTTCGCATGTGGAGTGAAGGCGTTGTTGCGTTGCACAAAAGTTCGGCGGCAGCATTTGTAGCAGATGTTCCCCAGGTCTTCATGTAAAATGTAACTCGAGTTACACTTGGAGTTTCATCTGAGCACTGATAGGGAGGTGTAGTGCTTGTCGGAACGATTAATTAAATGTCGAGATTACGAGGGTGAATGCGCGTTTAAGAAGGCAGCCTGTTTTAGTTAAAGCACAACAGGCATGACGAGCTCAGTCCGTGTCATGTAATAATTTGTCATCATATTGCCTGTTCATTTTCATCATCGCAAAGGAAGACTGCACAAACGAACAAGCAATGAGCTTCACAGTTCGATACGCAAACATTTGTCAGCTGTGGTACTAATGTACGCCACCGATTAGTCTTGTTTAAGAGTCTCATGGTGTTTGAGACCATTATGTTCAAGTCTGTATTGTGAGTGGTACACTCTATGCCCAGACGATTCCCAGATTTTTAGCATTCTGGTTTCAGTTGAGAGCCGTTAAGTTTTGTGTAGTAATGTTCATGTTTATTGATCTGATCTTTGTAAAAAAATATACACGTAAGAGCAGTACTTCTCTTTTAAATAGTTTTAAAATAAAAAATATTTTATAACTCTGCTCTTGCTTACGATTAGTGATCTGTTACCCTTAGAGAGATTTTGGCTAAATAGTGATTCATGTCAAGTAATTTTCTTTTGAAATCATCTTGTGGCAAAGATTTTTTAATCTTTTAATACCTGTATTTGTCCATGTATTGGTAAAATCTTGTCGCTAAAGTCATAGTTAAGAGTAGCGCTTTACTCGCTAGAGCTTCTGATTTAAGATTTGTTTTAGTTCCTTTACTTGGTTCTCGGATCACACTAAGAACGAAAGTGTTCTCCTTCCTTTGGAGTGTAAAGCGCGTAGTGGTTTGTTTCATTTCAAAACAAGTGTTGTAATTGTTTCTTATGTGCGTTATAGATTACTCTAGAGTGTGATTCCTTATGTATCATAACCAACATGTTTGAGACAGTGCACTGCATCATCGGAAGCCGGATCAGGTGGCTGTTTTGAAGCTGTTATGAGCAGCTGGATCCCACAAAGGAATTGTATCGAATTTAGAGTTTGCATTGCACATATCTTAATGGAAAATAACTTAGTTCAGTGTGCTCCCCAACCTATTCTGTCTGGTTCCCACCTTTGCAACCCCTGTGCATCTCTCCCACTCCTTCTCCCTCTTACGTTTATTTTTTTTATTTACTTATTTTGCTTCCTGTTTTGATGCTTTGAAGCTGTTAATATCTACCATTTAGATATGAGAAATAATTCCTGAAGAATGAAAGGGAGCAATTATATGTCCCATCTTCAATAAGACTGATGTTACACTAATATTCAACTACGTAGGCGTTTCATTATTTGAAATTGTTTATAACATCTTTGCAACGATGCTGCTAAACCGCACGAAATCGTTGGCTGAAGGAACTGTGAGTCACGATCAATGTGCCTTCGTCCATGGATGGTCGTTTGTTGACCACACACTTACCTTGAAACATCTCGTAGAGAAATCTTACGAGTTCGTTCGCGAATTACAGCTTACCTTCATTGATTATAGACAAACTTACGACAGCACTGGTCGCTACGTGTTATGGAAAACATTAGAGGAATTTCACATCCTATTGAACTACATGCGACTAATTGCAGCTTGCTAAACTCAATCAACTTGTCATATATCACGATGGCCGGACGCGGAATTGAACCGGTGTCCTCCCGAATGCGAGTCCAGTGTACTAACCACTGCGCCACCTCGCTCGGTGCGCTACAGAAGAATGTTGAAAATTAGATAGATAAATGTGACAACTGATGAAGACGTGCTAAATGGAATCACGGAGAGAAGAATTTTTGTGGGACAACTTCACTAAACGAAGGGAGAGGTCGATACTGAGTTATATCAAAATTAACACATGATAGAACATTCAATTCAGTAGCGGAAGGAGCCAGACGCACACATCGAGAATAAACATGTACAATCTTTTACAAATTTTTATTTTATTAAATAACTCCAATTAAAACGACCAGATAAAAAAATTGAAAACAACAATAAAGTCTACCAGTGGAAACAATTATTTTCCTTTAAGATGTGTGCAATGCAAACAAGTATCACCACCATTCAGTATTCGAAATGGACTGAGACAAAGAGATCCATTGGCACTAATACTATTCAACCTGACATTGGAAAAAGTAAGCTGTATCAAAAAAATGGAGATGGTGGGAGCAGACACAGTCCTGTGATGTGATTCTTGGCGACATCCTGGTGCAAGTATGCGCTGATACCTCCATATTTCCCCACAATGCGAAGAAAATTGAGCTGATCTTGAATGAGGACAAAATTAATTATCTCGTTGCATCAGGTACCTGCGTTCCCTACTGACTAATAAAAGTAAAATGACGAAGGAAGTGCGCCAACGAGTAATAAACAGCCATCGCATGTTCTATAGTCTGAACAATTTAATAAAGTCACGACTGATATCACAGAAGCGTAAGATCCATCTGTGCATGAGTCTAATACGACCGGTACTTTTATATTGTTGTGAAACTTGGGCGACGTCAGCAACAATTGAAGAAGCAATCTGTGCCTTCGAGAAGATGGTACTTCGAAATATCAGTGGACCCGTCTACAATATCATGGAAGGTAAATGGGAAAGGAGAACGAAAGAAGACCTGTACCAGAGGTTTGGAAAACCACACATCGGCCGAATATTAGGGTACAAGAGGCTACAGTGGTTTGGACACATCCTTCGAGTTGATAGATTTCTCCCATACCGAGTCCTCCATTCTAAAACTGCTGGAAAACACCCAAGGTGACGTCCAAGGACTCGATGGATGGATCGGGCATTAACAATCATTAAAGAAGTGGAGCCTACAGTGGTGGAATATGAAGCTGGAGACCGGCAACGGTGGACCATCATCTGCCGTAGACGTCTTCTTTGTTGTGACTGACTGACCTTTTTACTGTGCCTTTTGTAACGTGTTCGTTTATAATATTTGAAACAGTGCTTTTTTTCCTTTTGTATGTCTTTTTTTTTGCTTTCTACTGTAGGCCGTTAAGGCAATAAATAATGATGATGATTTTGTTCCCTTTGAAAAATTTTATTTGACCATAATTTGCAATCGACCATTAAGTAAAAGAGGCTTATCAAATGTAGGGTATACAGAACTATATCGTTTCAAAGGACTTGATAACCAAAACATAAATATTTTTATGTCATACTTTAATACCTAACGCTATTGATTTCACTTGACAAGAAAAATTCAGAATAGCAGTAAGGCGGTTGAAACTGTTTTTCTTTAAGTAGTTCATGAATGTTCGGTTTGAAGTAGTTAAAGCACATTTAAGGTCACTCCGCACTTTCAGGTGACTGTGGTGTTTTGTTTTCATAATGGAAAGTCTAGATTCACGCGATTTAAATAATTTATTTTTCGAACAAAATCCTCTTTTGGTTTAGTTTTCAACGACGGGTGAGCTGTTTTTAGATGACGTTCCAGACGCAAAGGCAGCAGAGAGTCGTTACAAAGGGCATCATGACACAAAACACACTGTGGCCTTTTCACATTGTCTTTTTCAATAAACCTGAATCCATACTTACTGTATTCTTCATTATACAACCTTCTTTTACGACACATTTCCACTCAACGTACAAAAACAACAAGGATGGTGTTTACTTCTACAGAGTACAACTGGCGTAATAGTGAATTAAGAATGCAGAGCGTAGAGCGACGAATGTGTTGTCACCAATAACTTTCTGACGAAAAAAAGGCAAAGCTGATGCTGCCAACTATGAAAATGCACTCGCTAACTATAATAATTTTTGACATGTCTGACCGCAAGTTTCTGCTTTCTTCTGATCTGTATGCGAACCCCCCCCCCCCCCCCCCCGCCGACCCCCACCTCTCCCGCCCCCCGAGGGGGATAGCCCCCCAGGTAGGGAATCATTGCTCTAGACATAAAGTTCAGAAACTACATCCTAACACTAACATTTATGTTAAATAGTAACACAATTCTCTTTCCCATGAAAGTTTCTCTCGCTATTGCGTTTGTTTCTTCATATCCTCTTTATGTGAGCAACAGTCGATTATTTTGCTGCTCAAATACTGAAAATTTTCTACTAAGTACAGCGCTTCATCTTCTAATCGAACTCCCTCAGTATCACCTGATTTAATTTGATGAGACAACATTGCGCTTGTTTTATTACTGTTTATGTTCATCTAATAATCTGCTTTCAAAACAGTACTCACTCCTTTTAAATGACCCCAAAACCTTTCCGTCTTTTTATGGAATTAAATACTCATCATCAAACAATAAGTTTGCATTTTCCTCCCAGAATGGTAATTCATTTTACAAATTTTTCCTTGATTACACTTACTGGTTGTTCAATGTACAGACTGAATATCGTACCTTTCTCAATCCCTTGATGCTTGAATCCCTTTCTTCTCCTTCGAGGGCGAGACCTGCAGTCTGGTTTCTGTACAAATTGTAGACAGCGTTTCATTTGTGTACGTGTGTGTGTGAGTGTGTGTTCAATACGTACTTTTGATTGTAGAGCTGTAACATATGAAATGAGGACTAACTAATGCACACTTTTGGTGTGGCACTCGACTCGAAGGCAAGCCTGTTTGAACAGTGGTGGGGAATCAAATTGTCGCTGCTGGTATTTCGCCGGAAAGAGGCGAAGAGATGGTGATGTAAGGTTCTTGATAATCAGTCTTTGCGTCATTGTCCTGGATTAAATTCTGAACCTCTCAGTAGTGTTTCATGGTCTCGACGTCTGGCATTGACAATGGTGATCAATCCATCGAATGTGGACGTTAAGATCGGCGGTCCCTTTGCTGTTATTCGACAGGAGTAGCTTACACAACTCCCACATATCAGCAAGGGAAGGGCCAATATGAGTTAGAACACCCTTTCCCTACAGGCGGTTGAAACCACCCTACGGGATATCTCAGTGATCAGCAACAATATATAACTTTTTGATCTGGCGTGAGTAAGGTTTTCGATAGATGGGTGACATAGAATTTTCCATGTGATTATGCTAATAATATCATGATTCAAATGGTAGGGCAACGGATTTTTGGTATGAATAGGACCTACCATGAGAAGGTACAAAAAGTGAAGTGCGAATTCTCAGGCTACAGGACTGCCTTTGGAGTGAACCTTCGCATCGTCTCATATAGAAAGTACATTACATGTGATTGTTGGACTTCGAACGACGGCACCACTGTTGGGATACATTTAACTTCTTTAAAACGCAAGATAACTACGCGTATGGGACGTCCACGATGTGACAGAGCGGTGCATTAGCTCCTATGGAAAAAAAAAAATTACTCCTTGACTGTATGGCCACTACGAACAGTTCATCGAGATGTACAGAAGTCTTTTCCTACTGGAGTAGGTCGCAGTAAAATTTTACTTAATGGTGTAGTCACACAATGAAATATATTCCACTATACGTGATTACATGACGTCAGGTCAATAAAGTTTGCTAGTCGTCAAATGTAGCAAAGTCGTTCACTGGTAAATCGCGAACTCCCTTCGTTTTATTTCACAAAAATTTTGGCAAGTGGAGGATGTGTTCTCTATTTATGACACACCAACTGTTAAAAAGTGGTTGTTTTCAGAGACTTTATAAATGGTGCAAATCTGTATTGTAACCAGTGATGGTTCTCTGAAAGCAACAGGTTCATCGCACCCGCCCCTTTCCCAAGAATCATGGATCTTGCCAATGTGGGGTGGATACGTGCCTCAGCGATGCAGATTACCATACGGTAAGTGCAACCCAAAGGAGGGGTATATGTGAAGAGGCCAGACAGATTTGTGGTTACTAATCAGGGACAGCAGCTTTTGGATGTTTGGATGATTGACAGATCTGGCCTTTTAACGGCTGAAAGCAAGGAGAAATTACTTTCGTTATTTTTACCGAGGCCATGCAGCTCTAGTGCATTGTTAAATGATGATATCATCGTCTCGGTTAAAACATTTCTGAGGTAAAATTTTTAATCATTCGGATCTCCTGGAGAGGACTAGTCTGGAGGATGTTGTCACCGGGGAAAAAAATGTCATTTTACAGGTCAGAGCATGGAATGTTAGATTCCTTAGTCAGGTAAGTAGGTTAGTGAAATTAAAAAGGAAAATACGTAACTTGAAGTTAGACACAGAGGAAATTAACAAAGTGGAATGGCAGGAAGAAAAGGGCTTCTGGTCGTGTGAGTATAGGATTATAAATAACAAATCAAACAGAGGTAGTGCAGGAGTAGGTTTAATAATGAATAACAAAATGGAATGCGCGCAAGCTATTATGTACAATAGAGTGAACTTATCGTCACAGCCAAGATAGACACGAAGACAACACTTCCACATAAGTAAAACTTTATATTACAACTATCCTCACAAATGATGAAACGGAAATAATGTATGATGAAGTACTTAAAATACAAAGATTTTAATTGTGGTGGGACCCTGCAATTCGGTTGTAGGAAAAAGAAGAGAAGGATAAATAGTAGAAGGCCACTGACTCGAAGAAAGAAATGAAAGAGAAAGGCGCCTAGTAGAATTTTGTAGAGAGCATAGTTTAAGCATTGGTAACACTCGGTTTAAGAATCACATGAGAAGTTTACGTGGAAGAGACATAGAGATAGTGGAAGGTTTCAGGTTGTGTATATAGTGCTAATACAGATTCTTCGAAACCAGCCATGTTAATAAGTCACGGTTGCACAATACTGGCACGAATTATTTGCGTAAGAATAAATGAACTGTTACAAGCCGCATTCCGGGAAGATCATTTTGCGTTCCGGAGATATTTAGTATCACTGGTTATCTAAGAAGATAGATTACAGAAAGGCAGACCTGCGTTAATTGTGTTTGACAACGTAGACTGGAATCTTTGAAATTAAAAAGATAGCAAGGATAGCATACAGGGAACGAAAGGTTATTTACAGTTTGTACTGAAATCAGATTGCAGTTATAAGAATCGAAGGACTTGAAAGGTAAGCAATTATTGGGGAGGGAGTGCGACAGGGTTCTAGCTTGCCCCTGATGTTATTCAATATGTGCAATAAACTAGCACGAAAGAAACCAAGTCGCAATTTGGGAAAGGGATTAAAGTTCATGGAGGCGAAATACAAACTTTGAAGTTTGCCGATGACATTGTAATTCTATTCTATCATCGCGGCAAAGCACTCGGAACAGCAGTTGAAAGGAATGGCTGTTGGCTTTAAAAGACGTTATAAGATGAACGTCAACAAACGTAAAACAAGGGTAATGCAGATGAATTACATAGGTTATGCTGAGGGAATTAGATTAGGAAAAGAGATAATAGAAGTAGTAGATGGGTTTCACTATTGGAGCAGGAAAACTGATGAAGGTCGAAGTAGAGAAGATATAAAGTGCAGACAGGGTATGGACGAAAAGTATTTCTCAAAAAGAGGAATTTTTTAACACGTAATATAAAATTAAATTTTTTAACATGTAATATTAATTCAAGCGGTAGGAAGCATTTCTGAAAGTATTTTCGAGGAGTGTAGTCTTGACCAGAAGAGAAACATAGACGAAAAGCAGTTCAGACAAGAAGTAAATAGGAACTAGCCGTGTCTGTGTTATTAAGAAGTACGATGCAACGTTCATTCGAACATGTACGAATGTTGGAAGAAACTTTGCATCGTACATGTTAATAATACAGGTAACGCTGTTTCATTTTATTCGCCCATACTAGGCCCTCGATTCTCAATAAATATGCTATTCTTGGACTGGAATATATGTAGCATACGAGTGCAGGGGGTATAGCCGTGATTTCTGCACGGATAGCCGAAGCGGGTAAGGCGACCTCCCGCGTAAAGTGGGAAATCTGGATTCGAATCTTAAAATTTTCGATGTGGTCATTCTGCTGTACAGCCGATGATGGTTCATATTCGCAGTCGCGAATACATTTCGCGGAAGAAGAAAACAAAAGCTTTGAATATTTGGCGCTACTATAGAACGCTAAAGGTTACATATTGAGATCGAGTCATTAATGAAGCGGAACTGAATCGAATTGAGGGAGAAAGAGATTTTGGGACAACCTAACAGCAACATGGGATCAATTAGCTGAACAGATCTTAAGGCATCAAGTAATCATAATTTGGAAATGGAATGAAGTCTGTAAATTAAAAATTAGAAAGGGAGACCGAGTGATGAATATAGAAATGATGTAGTAGTTAGTGGGAGATGATACTCACACAGGGCCGGCCGGAGTGGCCGAGTGGTTCTAGGCGCTTCAGTGTGGAACCGCGCGACCGCTACGGTCGCAGGTTCGAGTCCTGCCTCGGCCATGAATATGTGTGATGTCCTTGGGTTTGTTAGGTTTAAGTAGTTCTAAGTTCTAGGGGACTGATGACCTCAGATGTTAAGTCCCAATGGCTCAGAGCCATTTTTGAACTTACACAGGACAGACTAGCATGGAGAGGTGCAGCAAACCAGTCTTCGAACAGAAGACCGCAACAGCAGCAACAACAACAACAACAACAGTAGGCTCGTCAAGTAACAAGGTGAAGAGTCGTCTGAAAATTAATCCAGGAGAAAGGTGCATAATGTGATGATGATGATGATAAACTGCGCCCATTCGCATCTCTTCCACTGCGTGACCAGATTCTACTAACGCAAAATTTCTTACAATATCAGGATTCGAACAGTACGTATCTGTGTCGAGTATCACAATACTCTGAGGTGACTATAGTCATAGGATAGCGACATGCATATACACAGATGGAGGTAAAATCGTCTACACGAAGTAGAAAAGAGCAGTGAGTTGGCGGAGCTGTCATTTGTATTCCGGTGAGTCACGTGAAAAGATATCCGAAGTGATTACGGCCGCGCGACATGGAATTAACAGACTTTGAACGCGGAATGGTAGCTGGAGCTGGACGCATGGGACATTCAATTTCAGGAATCGTTAGAGAATTCAATACTCCGAGAAACACAGTGTCGAGAGGGTGCCGAGAATGCCAAATTCCTGGCGTTACCTCTCACCACGGAGAACACACTGGCTGACGGCCTTCGCTCAGCGACCGGGAGCACGGGCGTTTGCGTGAAGTTGTCAGTACTCACAGACAAGAAACACTGCGTGAAATAACCACAGAAATGAACGTGGGAGCCAGGGGTACGACGGAGGTATCCTTTAGGACAGTGCGACGAAATTTGGTGTTAATGGGCGATGGCAGCAGAGGACCGACTCGAGTGTCTTTGCTAAAAGCACGACATCGCCTGCAACGCCTCTCCTGAGCTCGTACAGGGTGGCGCACGAAATGTGTTACCATTTTGTTTTTGAATATAAACTTTATTGTCAATACAATCTGAAAGGAACATATACTACAATGAAGAGCCGTCCATGGAGATTTGTTCTAACTCAGCACATGCTCAATATGTCCACCATTTCGTTTCCTAACTTCCTTCAAACGAACACTGAAGTTAGTGATTACCCTACGGCACATGTCTTCCGTAATTTCACTGCAAGCTTGAAGAATAAGTCTTCTGAGCTCCCTTAAATTCCACAGCTTCTTGCTACTGTCTTGCCCTTCAACACGCAGTGGTTCATACAAGATGGAGCAAGGCTACATACTGCAAATACTGTGTTGGAGTTTTTACACGAGCATTTCGACATGCGGATCATTTCATTCAGGTTTCCAAGTCGCTTCAATGACGGAAAAAATTGGCCCCCCAATAGTCCAGACCGCAATCCATGTGACTTTTTTCTTTGTGGGTACCTAAAGGAAAAAATTTTCCCGAAACGTCCACGTTATTTAATGGAGCTCAGAAGAGCTGATGGTAGGTCTCCAATGTGACGCTGATTCCACGAAGCCCTGGAACGAAGTTGTTAACAAGGCAGGGGGCAGTTTGCTGTTGGCTCCATCATAGTGTGGGCTGTTCTTGCATGGAGTAGACTAGGTCCTGACGAATTGTTGCACTAAGCCGATCAAAAGGACATCTGACACTATATTAGGCGATATCCCATGACTTCTGTCTCCTCAGTCGACACTGCGGGTGTGAAGGGAGTTTACACATAATGTACACTACTGGCCATTAAAATTGCTACACCAAGAAGAAATGCAGATCATAAACCAGTATTCAGTGGACAAATATATTATACTAGAATTGACATGTGATTACATTTCCACGCATTTTCCTGAGAAATCAGTATCCAGAACAACGACCTCTGGCCGTAATAACGGCCTCGATACGCCTGGGCATTGAGTCAAACAGAGCCTGGATGGCGTGCACAGGTACAGCTGCCCATGCAGCTTCAACACGATACCACAGTTCATCCAGAGTAGTGACTGGCGTATTGTGACGAGCCAGTTGCTCGGCCACCATTGACCAGCTTCAACACGATACCACAGTTCATCCAGAGTAGTGACTGGCGTATTGTGACGAGCCAGTTCCTCGGCCACCATTGACCAGAACACGATACCACAGTTCATCCAGAGTAGTGACTGGCGTATTGTGACGAGCCAGTTGCTCGGCCACCATTGACCAGACGTTTTCAATTGGTGAGAGATCTGGAGAATGTGCTGGCCAGGGCAACAGTCGAACATTTTCTGTATCCAGAAAAGCCCGTACGGGACCTGCAACATGCGCTGGTGCATTATCCTGCTGAAATGTAGGGTTTCGCAGGGATCGAATCAAGGGTAGAGCCACGGGTCGTAACACATCTGAAATGTAACGTCCACTGTTCAAAGTGCCGTCAATGCGAACAAGAGGTGACCGAGACGTGTAACCAATAGCACCCCATACCATCATGCCGGGTGATACACCAGTATGGCGATGACGAATACACGATTCCAATATGACCTCACCGCGATGTCGGCAAACACGGATGCGACCATCATGATGCTGTGAACAGAACCTGGATTCATCCGAAAAAATGACGTTTTGCCATTCGTGCACCCAGGTTCGTCGTTGAGTACACCACCGCTGGCGCTCCCGTCTGTGATGCAGCGTCAAGGGTAACCGAGCTGATAGTCCATGCTGCTGCAAACGTCGTCGAACTGTTCGTGCAGATGGTTGTTGTCTTGCAAACGTCTACATCTGTTGACTCAGGGGTCGAGACGTGGCTGCACGATCCGTTACAGCAGTGCGGATAAGATGCCTGTCGTCTCGACTGCTAGTGATACGAGGCCGTTGGGATCCAGCACGGCGTTCCGTATTACCCTCCTGAACCCACCGATTCCATATTCTGCTAACAGTCATTGGATCTCGACCTACGCGAGCAGCAGTGTCGCGATACTATAAACCGCAATCGTGATAGGCTACAGTCCGACCTTTACCAAAGTCGAAAACGTGATGGTACGCATTTCTCCTCCTTACACGAGGCATCACAACAACGTTTCAGCAGGCAACGCCGGTCAACTGCTGTTTGTGTATGAGAAATCGGTTGGAAACTTTCCTCATGTCAGCACGTTGTAGGTGTTGCCACCGGCGCCAACCTTCTGTGAATGCTCTGAAAAGCTAATCATTTGCATACCATAGCATCCTATTCCTGTCGGTTAAATTTCGCGTCTGTAGCACGTGATCTTCGTGGTGTAGCAATTTTAATGGCCAGTAGTGTGCATTTTAACGACAAAACCAACGTTATAGTATGAGGATTTATTGAAAGTAGAATACATATTGTAGAAAAAAACTTGAAATAGTTATTCAATATTTAGTAGCAAAGCGGAAGTATAAGCTTCAAGGACAGGCAAACACACGTGCACATTCTCTTGGTCACTGTTACTGGTTCTTTCTCCGTTATAGGTCACAGAAACGAACAGTAGTTCTACACCGCCACAATAATATTTACGCCTTCAGCTCGCAGAGCTTAGGCAGAGTCGTTGCTGTCTGCAGCAGGCATGGGGGTGCTCGTCGAGTTGTAGACGGGTAGCTGCGGTGTCGTTGACGGGGTCAGCGCCGGTGAGCTGGCGCTAGTTGCTGCAGTGGAAGACGGCACTCTGGCAGTGGTGGTGGTGGTTGTCGTCGTCGTCGTCGTTGTCGTCGTTGTCGACCGCCGGCGGCTCGCGGAGAGGCCAGTGGACGACGGCGCGGTCGTGTCCCTGGCAGGCAGGGGCTTGCTGGTGGTGGCCTTCCCCTTCTGCCCGGTCGCGCTGCCGCCTGCGTAACTCTGCCCCGCGTCTGACGCCCGCCGGCCGCCGGTACTCGTCGTGCCGGTCTTGGACGTTCCGCCGCCCCCAGAGCTCGTCCCCGTCTTGGACGTTCCGCCGCCCCCAGAGCTCGTCCCCGTCTTGGACGTCCGGCTGCCCCCAGAGCTGCTGCCCGCCCTTGTGCCTCTCGCGATTCGCCCCGGCCGTGGCCCCGAGGTCAGCCATGCCGATACTTCCCTGCAACACATTACAATCGACATGCTTTTTTACCCCTAAAATTTGTGACATTGCAACAACCATATAAAATGACCTCAATAAATGTTAATTCTCCGATTGTGTAGAACAGTTCAACAACAATATGTTATTAATACAGGGTGTTACAAAAAGGTACGGCCAAACTTTCAGGAAACATTCCTCACACACAAATAAAGAAAAGATGTTATGTGGACATGTGTCCGGAAACGCTTAATTTCCGTGTTACAGCTCATTTTAGTTTCGTCCACCTACGCTCAATGGAGCACGTGATCATGATGGCTCAAATGGCTCTGAGCACTATGGGACTTAACATCTACGGTCATCAGTCCCCTAGAACTTAGAACTACTTAAACCTAACTAACCTAAGGACAGCACACAACACCCAGCCATCACGAGGCAGAGAAAATCCCTGGCCCCGCCGGGAATCGAACCCGGGAATCCGTGCGTGGGAAGCAAGAACGCTACCGCACGACCACGAGATGCGGGCCACGTGATCATGATTTCATACAGGATACTCTACCTGTGCTGCTAGAACATGTGCCTTTACAACTACGACACAACATGTGGTTCATGCACAATGGAGCTCCTGCACATTTCAGTCGAAGTGTTCGTACGCTTCTCAACAACAGATTCGGTGACCGATGGATTGGTAGAGGCGGACCAATTCCATGGCCTCCACGATTTCCTGACCTCAACCCTCTTGATTTTCATTTATGGGGGCATTTGAAAGCTCTTGTCTACGCAACCCCGGTACCAAATGTAGAGACTCTTCGTGCTCGTATTGTGGTCGGCTGTGATACAATACGCCATTCTCCAGGGCTGCATCAGCGCATCAATGATTCCATGCAACGGAGGGTGGATGCATGTATCCTCGCATAACGGAGGACATTTTGAACATTTCCTGTAACACAGTGTTTGAAGTCACGCTGGTACGTTCTGTTGCTGTGTGTTTCCATTCCATGATTAATGTGATTTGAAGAGAAGTAATAAAATGAGCTGTAACATGGAAAGTAAGCGTTTCCAGACACATGTCCACATAACATATTTTCTTTATTTGTGTGTGAGGAATGTTTCCTGAAAGTTTGGCCGTACCTTTTTGTAACACCCTGTATAACAAAGGGGCAGTGTTGTGTGATACGGCGCGCGCCGCTATCCTGTGGTCTTGTTCAGAGTGCGCACTGTAATCGATTATACGTAGTTCGCTGTCCTGGTGCGGGTGGCGCTCCGGTGGCGATTTGATATGACGTCGCTGGAGTGTGTTTGCGGTGGCCGGCGGAAAGGGAGAGGGTAGTTGGTTTTCCGGGTATTGCACGGAACGTGAAGTTCGCTCTGCCTGACCTGCTAGTGAGTAGCGCTAAGGTTGTTGTCCCTCGCAATACGAGCAGAGTGGTCTGGGGCGGAGGCGACTCGCCGCTGTGCTGGCCATGCGGTGGTGATTAATGGGAGTCGGCGTACTTCTTCTGCCTGCCTGTCTGATGTGGAGGTCCGGTGGGGTCCTGTGATACTCTGGCCCGGAGACAACTAGTTGCTGAATTTTGGAGTCGTCTGCCAGGTTAGGGTGTGGGGTTGGTTGGCTCTTCAGATTTTCCCCTGGAAGCTCCAGCAGCGATTTCTGAACTTTTCTCATGTGAGACGGTGTTGTTAGAACTTTTTGCTTTGTGTGTGGCTCGTTACGATATTTGTTGGTACTAATTTATTTGCCCAACTGGTGTCCTGCCCGGAGTTGACGTTCATGTATGGTACATTTGGCAGTCGATGTGTTAGGTAAAGTCTGCCTAAGAAGGTTCAAATGGTTCTGAGCATTATGGGACTTAACTTCTGAGGTCATCAGTCCCCTAGAACTTGGAACTACTTAAACCTAACTAACCTAAGGACATCACACACATCCATTCCCGAGGCAGGATTCGAACCTGCGACCATAGCGGTTACGCGGTTCCAGACTGTAGCGCCTAGAACCGCTCGGCCACTCAGGCCGGATTTAGTGGTATGTTCTGTATTTTTTTTTCTTTACTGTGTTATTATTAACTTGGTAGAATAGTCGCGTTTGGTGTCGTTAAGGCACTTCTAAGACTGTGGTTTGTCTATTCATGTGCGCTTGGCTTTTATTGTTTCGTTTTAAGAAGCGAGAATTGTTTGAGATTTGTGTGTTGGCTTCCGGCACTTATTAAGAGCGCCCGAGTTAACGTCGCCGTGGTTATCATGCCCTGTCGGGATGTTATACTGTATTTTTGAATTTTATCTTGTGTTGATTCTTATCTGTCGTGTGTTAGAGAACATAACCAAGGTGCGTAAGTGATGGGCAGTTGTAGGAGGCATGTCCGGGAGCTCTCAGCGGTTTATTTCGGGGACCGTTTCTAGTGGGAAGGCTCCGAAGTGTTGAGAGCTCGCTCGTCTGTGATTCTGTTGGGAGTTGGCCTCGCCCTTTGGTTGTATCAAATTATTATTTTGTTATTATATTTATTGGTTGTGTGTTGTGCTTCTTTCATTTTATGGTGCCAAGCGCCATTATCTTTCTAAAAGTTTTTTATATAAATAATTTTAAACTGTAATGCCAAGTTAGCTTATTATTGGATTTTGTCTTTTGGGTAAACTCTAAAAGCACTATTGTAAATGGTTCTTGATTTTATGGTGGTAAGCCGCCGTTATTGTTTTTAAAGGTCGCTGTTTAACCATTTGTTAAGTTTTGTAAGTTATAGAATTTGTTGTTATTTAAAAGAGTTTAGTATTGGCATTTTAATAAATCGTGTACAGAGTCTGCTGTTTGGATATTATTGGGTGGAACTTCTTCGATAGTTGTTCTATAAGAATACACATTTCATTCTGTATAACAGTGAACAACACCATCATTAATATGCTGATGAAAAAAAATTTCAACCCCAACAAGGCGTTGTGCGGCATAAACGAAAGTTGGTACTCGTGGTTCTACATTCGAAAGACGATCTCTATTCAAATTACGCGCCATTCGCCGTAGATTGGCGCTAGTAGCACCACTATGAGGACGTAACTCAGGTTTCCTTTAATGGCCGTGCGCGTTAGTTATCTTTGCGATTGGACGTGGGGGCTTGATGTTACATCAAAAATGCTTTAAGGTGACAAAGACGTCCTTATCGACACGTCACTGAGTTTGAACGAGGTCTTGTAGTAGGTCTACGAAAAACTGGATACTGCGCATACTGCAGAAAGACTTGGCAGGAATGCAACCACTGTATTTTTTTTTTCTTGATGCAATAATTTACCAACAGCCGTATGTATTGTAGAAATTTATTTTGTTTTATGAACTTCTATGTGCTACCAGTTTCGGCATTACATTGATGCCATCTTCAGGCCCCTGTACAATGAGTAGAAGAATTGTACTATTATAAAAAATTATAAAAAATATAGATTATACATTAACAATTTGCAGGTATCATGTTAACTATGTAAGTGGCTCAAAGATATATATTGTATATCATTAAAACTATATGTAACATTAGGGCACATATGCTTCTGCCTATTTATTTATTATTTATCGTATGATGTGTACATTGATTTGCATTTATATACAATATTTTCAGGACTAAAATGTACAATCACAAGTTCGTACAATTTTACAGCTCTATGTCTAGTTCTTCAATCCACTTGACTGCTTCGTCCGATGTACGGTGAATGTCCATTAAAGTTCCTCTGAAAGTACGATGAGGGCAGTCAGCAACAATGTGATGAATCGTCTGTGAGGGGGCACCACAGTCACAATTTGCAGAGCCAACCCATCCCCATTTGTGCAGTAGATAGCCACATCTGCCTTGTCCAGTTCGAATGCGGTTAATGATCCTCCACTGACGCCTTGGAAGATCAAATCCTTGCGTCTGCTTGGAAGGGTCCTCGACTAGATGTTTATTGGCTACTGAAGACTGTTCCCACTGGAGTTTCCATGAACTGTTAATGTTGAAAGCAGATCCTTCAAGGTCGAGTGCTGTGCGCCATGGTGGTTTCCTCGATTTCAAGCGTTGGTGTGTTCCTTGTACAATATCTTGATGGATGGGGAGCTGGGGGTTCTGCTGAATGTTTTTCCACGTCTTTAGGAGAGCTTCTGATCTTCTTAGGGCTGGAGGTGGGATATTGCTTAGAACAGGCAGCCACAGCGTGTTTGTGCTCCGAATACATCCTGTGATTAATCGCATTGCCTGATTGAGTTGCACGTCTATCTTCTTAGTGTGAACACTGTTGATCCAGGTTGGGCAGCAATATTCAGCAACAGAATATGACAGAGCTAATGCTGTAGATCTCAGGACGTTAGTATTGGCTCCCCATGATGTACCAACAAGCTTCTGAAGAATATTATTTCTAGTTTTAACTTTAGCAGCCACATTTGATAAATGCTGCTTGAAAGACAGAGTTCTATCTAGTGTTAATCCCAGGTACTTTGGTGTACTACAGTATGGCAACACTTGGTCTCTGAATACAACTTCTGGTTTGTAATTTGACTGTCTGTTACGTAGGTGGAATGCAGATATAACTGTTTTCTGAGGATTTAGGTGGAGGCACCATTTCTTGAAATATTTGCCTATGTCATGCTGTTGTTAATAGTATTCCCTGTTTTATTCAAATAACGCATGATATATGAACATATATGTACGCTATTATTCATAAAACCGTAACACGCAGTTGTAGTAGGCCATGCAACACATCAGATGTACTGCATACGTTCGTATGTCCAGTGAAACAGTGGAAGAATTATTCTTTAATAAAAATTAACTAATATAAATAACAAAAAATGGTTCAAATGGCTCTGAGCACTATAGGACTTAACATCTGTGGCCATCAGTCCCCTAGAACTTAGAACTACTTAATAAACCTAACTAACCTAAGGACATCACACACATCCATGCCCGAGGCAGGATTCGAACCAGCGACCGTAGCAGTCGCGCGGTTGCGGATTGAGCGCCTAGAACCGCTTGACCACCGCGGCCGGCAATATAAATAACAATAAAATAAATTAAAATACAAGAAAATGTGACAACCATGTCAGAATACATAATTACTTATGTGTGGTCTAGGTCGTATTATGTGTGGTACGACAAACAGGTGCCGCAATATTAACGATAAAAAGCGTAAAAGAGTTTGTCTTAAAACCCAACTGCATTCCGAAGTAAACCAATGCAATCGTACTATAAAATCATCAGACCCCTGGTCATCGGAGACACTTCATTAGGACCCTTATGTAGGACAACCCCACATTGTGCTGAGTGGATTAATGCATGCCTCATGTAGTCACGGTTTGCTGTAAATTATTGCTGGCGGCGGTTGTCACGAGAAGACGGACTCCTAAGGCCACGTGACACTCTCGAGAGGGAAGACCATGGTGTTCAGTGTTGGCTCTGGCGCATCGTACTGCATCTGCAGTGGCAATTGGAGTAGCAGATGGCGCCACAGTGACACAACAAACTGTTACAAATCTGTTACTTCAAGGACAGCTCCGAGCCAGACATCCTGTATCGTGCATTGTCACCAAAGCACCGTCATTTGCGACTTCAGTGGTGTTAGCAGAAATCTTGTTAGAGGGCAGGATGGAGGCATATTGTGTTTTTGGATGGAAGCCGGCTCTGCCTCGGTGCCAGTGATAGGTGCGTGTTGGGTATAGGGAGGCCAGTTGAGGACACATGCACTCTAGTGGTTATCCTAAGACCGTGACTGAAAAATTGTACGTCACTCCGGTGATTCGACCTGTTGTGCTGTCATTCGTGAAAAGGATTTTTAACATCGAGCAGCCCCGTCAGCAACTGTGGTAAATAAACATATAACGCGTCAGCCTGAATTGCAAATAGAAACCAATCTTTACCTAGGTTTCAGCCGAAATACACTCCTGGAAATGGAAAAAAGAACACATTGACACCGGTGTGCCAGACCCACCATACTTGCTCCGGACACTGCGAGAGGGCTGTACAAGCAATGATCACACGCACGGCACAGCGGACACACCAGGAACCGCGGTGTTGGCCGTCGAATGGCGCTAGCTGCGCAGCATTTGTGCACCGCCGCCGTCAGTGTCAGCCAGTTTGCCGTGGCATACGGAGCTCCATCGCAGTCTTTAACACTGGTAGCATGCCGCGACAGCGTGGACGTGAACCGTATGTGCAGTTGACGGACTTTGAGCGAGGGCGTATAGTGGGCATGCGGGAGGCCGGGTGGACGTACCGCCGAATTGCTCAACACGTGGGGCGTGAGGTCTCCACAGTACATCGATGTTGTCGCCAGTGGTCGGCGGAAGGTGCACGTGCCCGTCGACCTGGGACCGGACCGCAGCGACGCACGGATGCACGCCAAGACCGTAGGATCCTACGCAGTGCCGTAGGGGACCGCACCGCCACTTCCCAGCAAATTAGGGACACTGTTGCTCCTGGGGTATCGGCGAGGACCATTCGCAACCGTCTCCATGAAGCTGGGCTACGGTCCCGCACACCGTTAGGCCGTCTTCCGCTCACGCCCCAACATCGTGCAGCCCGCCTCCAGTGGTGTCGCGACAGGCGTGAATGGAGGGATGAATGGAGACGTGTCGTCTTCAGCGATGAGAGTCGCTTCTGCCTTGGTGCCAATGATGGCCGTATGCGTGTTTGGCGCCGTGCAGGTGAGCGCCACAATCAGGACTGCATACGACCGAGGCACACAGGGCCAACACCCGGCATCATGGTGTGGGGAGCGATCTCCTACACTGGCCGTACACCACTGGTGATCGTCGAGGGGACTCTGAATAGTGCACGGTACATCCAAACCGTCATCGAACCCATCGTTCTACCATTCCTAGACCGGCAAGGGAACTTGCTGTTCCAACAGGACAATGCACGTCCGCATGTATCCCGTGCCACCCAACGTGCTCTAGAAGGTGTAAGTCAACTACCCTGGCCAGCAAGATCTCCGGATCTGTCCCCCATTGAGCATGTTTGGGACTGGATGAAGCGTCGTCTCACGCGGTCTGCACGTCCAGCACGAACGCTGGTCCAACTGAGGCGCCAGGTGGAAATGGCATGGCAAGCCGTTCCACAGGACTACATCCAGCATCTCTACGATCGTCTCCATGGGAGAATAGCAGCCTGCATTGCTGCGAAAGGTGGATATACACTGTACTAGTGCCGACATTGTGCATGCTCTGTTGCCTGTGTCTATGTGCCTGTGGTTCTGTCAGTGTGATCATGTGATGTATCTGACCCCAGGAATGTGTCAATAAAGTTTCCCCTTCCTGGGACAATGAATTCACGGTGTTCTTATTTCAATTTCCAGGAGTGTAATTCGGCCTTCTTCAGAAGCTAATGACACTAAACTATTGCATGCCAAAGTTTGGCCATGTCAGGTATAAAACTATAGCACCGTAGTATCCAGTCATAAATCTACATTACTTAGCTGAAGAGAAAAAGCACGCCCCACTGCACGGACGAGGTCGGTAAGCCGCGAGAGCTGAGCCGATGTAATAACTCCGGCAATCACTACAGGTCACTACTGCCAGACAGGGAGAGCCCTCTCAGTTAGATATAAAGAAAATAGACCCACGAAAAGTGGTGATGGCACGCGTGGCTCGACTTTTGCCGAGTACCTTGTTCACTTGGCCCATGTTCCCAATCCACCAAATAACACAGAGCTATTAAACTGCGAGGTTAAAGGCACTAGGCTTGACGTCCTTGAGGTGTTGCAAATCTTTAAACACCTATTTCTTCATAAAGGAAACCTACTTAATGACCAGTTGCAATTGAGAAATAAGAACTTTTTCCAAGTTTTTCAACCTTTGCTTCACCGGTCCTGATGTTACGGTGCCTTTATAGTCGCCGAAGCCTGACTCCACTTTCTTTAGTCGAATAGTAATGTATTCAAAATTGACGAATAATTTTGCCGAGTAATAGCTAGTCTTTCTTACGGGCTCCGAATCCGTTTATAGGGTTCTCGTTCCCCTCAGAAGTAAGTTCGGTTTCATATTAGGGCATTATCAGTTTTAATACTTATATTAATCCAATTCCTAACGTAAAGGTAGCTACTGTTTGTGCATCTGTATTAACAGGGCACGCATGCGCCTGAGCATCAGCGGCGCTCGAACATAGCTGCTCGCTGCATTTAGTTCGGCTCAGCTCTCGCGGCCTACCGACCTCGTCCGCGCAGTGGGGCCTGCTGTTTCTCTTCAGCTGAGTGATGTAGATTTATGACTGGGTACTACGGTGCTACAGTTTTATACTTGACGCGGCCAAACTTTGGGATGCAATAGTTTAGTGTCAAAAGCTTCTGAAAAAGGCCAAATTATTTTGGCTGAAACCTAAGTAAAGATTGGTTTCTATTTGCAACTGAGGCTGACGTGTTATATATTTATATTCGTGAAAAGCATTCCAAGAGGACAATACTCACCGACATACCGCTGTTGAAACCCAACATGCTCTACAGCAGGCTGTTCCAACCGAGGTCCAGGGAACCGGAGCGCTCCAGAGCGCTCACTGCGGCAGCTCGGAGCCCGCGTGGAGGGGGAAAGCGAACTCACTGCCCCCGGCCGCATGCAGCCGAAACTGACGCAATAATCCGTGTTTAATGACATCTATGACTAGCCGCGGGAGCCCTGTACCTCTATTGGAGGATACCTTTCTATTCATTGAGAGGGATGTTCGTCCGCAGTGTCTTGTATCTCATAAAGTATTTAATTCTGCGAAGAGGTACGATATACAACGACATTATACACGTCTTCACGCAGCGCACTATGATCAGGTAGAAGGCGTTGGACGCAGAGAACTGGTAGGCAGGTGACATACCAGGACACGTAAGTTTAAAAACGGTTTAGTAATACTGAGGGTATCAAAACATGCAACATAGTTCGTGTTCTGTAATGCGTTTATAATTTTCAGGTGAATGAGAGCGGAGAAAACAGTACTGAATCTGCAATTCGAGCAAGCTACAGGGTCGCTCACATCATTGTGACGAGTGGCAAGCCGTTTTCGGTGGGACCACTCGTAAAATCGTGCATGGTAGCTGTTGCAGAATGTTTGTTTCCAAGGGAGGTGCAGGCAACTGAAGGGGTTTGCCTGTCGAAGCAAACAACGTCTCGTTGAATCCTGGACATGGCAGCGGATTTAGAGACACAGCTCAGGAAAAAAACGGAGAGCTTTGTTGCATTTTCGCTAGCTCTTGACGAAAGCACCGACATATCTGACTGTGCTCAGCTTGCAGTCTCTGTGCCTTGTGTCGACATGGAGGAGCAAGTAACTGAAAAACTCTTGGATGTGGTACCACTCGGTTACACCGCAAAAGGACGTGACAATTTTGAAGCCGTTTGTGAATCAGTGGACAATATGAATTTGCCGTGGGATAAGCTCCATTCTGTAGCGACAGACGGTGCACCACAAATGATCAGGCGTCACCAAGGTTTTGATTCTCGTTTGAAAAATAAACTCAGGGACGAATTCGGGAAAGACATTTTGACTCTTCATTGTTTTATTCACCGAGAGGCACTGTGTGCTGAAACAGTAGAGCTAGGTGCTGCAATGAAAGATGTCGTGAAGTGTGTGAATTTTGTGCTGCGTCACGGTATGAATCATCGCCAATTCAAAGGATTCCTGAAAGATATGGAAGTGGAGTATGGGGATATTCCTTACCACAGTACAGTTCGTTGGCTGAGTCGGGGAAAATCTTGATGTTTTCTTTGCCATTCGTGAGTAAATATACCTTTTTCTCGAAATGAAAGGGGAAGAAATGCTTTGTCTGAAAGATATAGAATGGATATCAGACCTGGCGTTCCTGGCTGACATAACTATGCATCTGAATAATTTAAATCTGTCATTGCAGGGCAAAGGGCAGCTAATCGTTGACATGCACGACCAGATCAAAGCGTTCCTGGAAAAGTTACGTTTATTTGAGAGGCAGATGAGTAATGGACATTTAACGTTCTTCAATCGCCTTGCTTCTTTAAAACTACCTGAATGTACTACCTTCGGCGATTACCAAGCAAAGCTAAAGAAGCTCATCACGTCGTTTGAAACACGATTCAGAGACCTCACTAGTTTGGAAATGGAACTTAGGGTGTTCAGCACTGCTTTTTCAGTTTCCCCCGATGACTTGTCATCGTCACTTCAATTGAAGATTATTGATTTGGAAAATTGAACTTTGTTGAAAGAGAGATACTACAACACTTTGGATTTGTCATGATGGTATCGTTCATTACAGCAAAAATCATTTTCCAAGCTTCACAACAATGCCGCTCAGATCATGTGCATGTTTGGATCTACGTATTGTGGTGAGCAGCTTTTCTCAGCAATGAACAGAGTAAAAGGTAAGGAACGATCGTTTCTTGAGGATGCAACAATGAAGTCCATCCTCTGCATTAACGCTGCAGACACTTTGACGCCTGATATTTCCGATCTTGTAATGAAAAGAAAATGTCAAGCTACAGAGGCCCAATAAATTTAGTATGCAATTTCTTGTAAAACAGTTGTTTCTTATTTATTTCCTGAACATCGTATTTCCTGGGTTAGCATGTCACCGTGTCTTAGCAGCTAAGAGTATGAGGTTGTCGATCTTGTAAGACGCAGCTGGCACATCAAAACACTTGCCTTGCCGCCTGCCTCAGCCAGCCGTGCCACGTGCCGGCGTGCCGACCCACTTGAATGGTCACAGCGAGCGACACGGCTCCCTGGCTCACAACGGAGCTGACGAGCTGGAACAGCCTGCTCTACAGAATGTCGACTTGTTGCCTTGGCCTTCTCGATCAGCAGATTTGTCTTCAATCGAGCACAATGGGACACAATCGGAGACAACTCCAGCGTCATCCACAAATGTCATTAACCGTCCCTGGATTGACCCACCATCTGCAACAGGCATGTAACTCCATCCCACAAACTAACATCCGGCACCTGTACAATGCATGCTCCTTCGCGTGCTTGCATTCACCATTCTGGCTGTTACACCAGTTATTAATGTACCAGAACTTCACATTTGCAATTTCTTATGTCGTGCTTGCATAACATATGATTGTATAGTGTTAATGACTTACATATGTTACCTATACCAATGTATTCCCAAAATTTCATTACTCTACAGTAATTAAAATTTGTGTTGCAATTTTTTTCCGTCAGTCTATTTTCCTCTCAACTTCGGTGTTCCCCAAGGCCCCGTCCTATCACCATTCCTTCATCTCCTATACACAGTCGATATTCCTAAGGCATTCTCTTCCGTATCCCACTTCGATATCATGATGACATTATTTTCCTTGTTATGTAACCCATCGCCCATTCATCCCAACAATCCTTCGAACTCCAATAATTCAATCTCATGATGTAACTAATGATATCTCTCCAACAATCCTGCAAAACACATGAAACAGTAATAGGGTAAACCACGCGAGCTTTTCGCCCTTGAGATCTATCTCACATTACACAGCCGCCCAGTTCACCTAACTAAAATATCTTGGACTAAAACTCTATCAAAAGCTATGACTCCTATCCGAAAGAATGGCCGCAATACACAAAACTTGCTAGAATTATTGACTAGAAAACTCTGGGACTACATCTTTCCACTTACGTACCTAAAAGACCCTCATCTACTCCAGCTTCATCTCTTTAAATGTTGTAGTAATCTCTACCGCTGCAAGTCTACTAATGGAATGCACTTCCTCTCACTTTCCATATCCATTTACACTCTGCCACCCGTATCCTGTAGTAGCTCATAAAGTTTCCGCATCTCAAATATTAGGAACATTTTCACAAATTCTGTCTCTCATAAAATCGAATCAAAACTCCCTATTACACCCCTATCCACGAGAACCTTAACTGCTGCCTTAAATTCCACCTTTATTTCGTTTCTACAGTACATGCTCCATAGACCTGACCACTGTTTTTAATTGCCTTTCCCTCCAACAGCATGGAATTTTTAAGAACTTTCTTCTTTGTTTCCTTCAAATTGTCAATGTATTGAACCAGTGTGTAACCAAATGCATATGGAGGACAATAGGATCCACGGAAATTCAGATTTAAAGCCAAAATTCACTGTAGCAAGTGTGTTAACTTTGAACATTGAATTATTGGTCATACTGACATACAATGTTAAACCGATAGTTTTCAGACACAACTGCTGGAACTTAATTGTTGCACGCGATTTTCCTTTGTGCATAGGCTTCAGCCGTCGAATTGCACCTCTGCTACCTCATGGTCAGAGCCCCCACCACTACCAGTATCCCCTCTCCTACTGTGCTGTCTGCGCAAATACGAGCCAAAAAATGTTCAAATGTGTGTGAAATCTTATGGGACTTAAGTGCTAAGGTCATCAGTCTCTAAGCTTACACACTACTTAACCTAAATTATCCTAAGGACAAACACACACCCATGCCCGTGGGAGGAATCGAACCTCCGCCGGGACCAGCCGTACAGTCCATGACTGCAGCGCCTGAGACCGCGCGGCTAATCCCGCGCGGCAAACACGAGCCAACTTATTGTGTGCGCACAGTAGGTTCTACATTGTTTTGCCGCTTCCGGCCGCTTAGTGACGTGCTGCGATGACAGAATGGAGGCGTTCGCCCTGCAATCTTTCTCCAACGATTTTACAGAAACTATTCGGTAAAAAATTTTCATTTTTGCATTACTTATAGTTTTATACATCAGCTTCGTGATGATTTGCCGATCATTTCGTTAACGGTCATATTTGTGTCATTTCCACTTAGGTAAAACACTGCATGAAATTCGAAAAAGATTGCAATGAGAAATTTGGGTCACTATGATTCTATGTTAATGCGCTTACGAAATATGTTACTGCATATGAAATCTAGCTAACATATTGAATTTTTCTTTACACTTGGATAAAGGTCTCTATCTGTTACCAATCTTGAGCAAATTAAGGGGGGTAGGACGTCAAACGGGCCGACTTGGAGCAGGAGAGGCATCACAGAGCATTTTAATTTTCAGTGTCTATACTTTTACAAATAAATTCATAAAACTTTGTCAGCATCACCAGGAAGGATTCAGGATTCACACCCATTGCAGTGGAAGTTCGAAAACATAACAAAATAAATTTTTTTACGTGCGAAATTTCATCATTTTTTCACTTACTAATGGCTGCATTTGTTGCTATAGGTATAACTTTTCTTCATAAGTTAGAGAGATTCTTCGATGAATTTTGCACCACATACATACCATACGTACAGGTGTATGAAACTCTAGAATTTATTTAATTTATGACAAAATGAATGAGCTGTTGTATTTTAAACTTCATGTTTAGAAAAAACACAAATTTTGTAGTTAATTACCTCAATTTTTACCACAGTTTGTAAAAGATTCAGAAAATTCTAGAGTTTCATACACTATTAAGTATAGTTAGTATGCTGTGCAAAATTCATCGAAGAATCTCTCTTACTTATGAAGAAAAGTGTACCTATAGCAACAAATGCTGCCATTAGTAAGTGAAAAAAATCATGAAATTTCACATGTAAAAAAATTATTTCCTTATGTTTTCGAACTGCCACTGCTAAGAGTGAGAATTCTGAATCCTTCCTGGTCACGCTCATAAAGTTTTATAAATTTATTTGTAAAAGTATAGACAGTGGAAATTGTAATGTCCTGTGGTGCCTCTCCTGCTCCAAGTCGGCCCGTTTGACTCCTTCCCCCTTTAATGGCTTGGCTCTGAGCACTATGGGACTTAACATCTATGGTCATCAGTCCCCTAGAACTTAGAACTACTTAAACCTAACTAAGCTAAGGACATCACACACATCCATGCCCGAGGCAGGATTCGAACCTGTGACCGTAGCAGCAGTGCGGTTCCGGACTGAAGCGCCTAGAACCGCCGGCACAGAGTGATTCGTTCTTGAAATTTGGAGAGAGCGCTTTCCGTGAGTAGTCGGCCAACACATTGCTTCCACCCACATACATCTCATGAAATGACCACGACGAGAAAATCGAGAAATTAAATACTCAGGGTTACCGATAGTTGTACTTCTCATGCGGCTCTCGAGAGGGGAACAAGGAAGGGGGTTGAGTTAGTGGTCGCAGAAGTAGCCTCCACCACACATCGTCAGGTGGCTTGCTGAGTATTCATGAAGATGTAGATTGGAAAGACATACCGGCCACTTAGCTCATTACCCTCAGCAGTCCCGCAGGCGGACAGCGCGAATGCCAGCACCAGCGGCAGCAGCAACGTCGCACTGCCGGCGGCCATGTCAACACTGCACACCCGCTCTGCCACCTGCGCGCGTCCATATATGCCGCATGTGAGCCGTTATGAGCTTCCGGCCGCGGGACCCTCGAGTGCTATCGCGACGGACAGTTTCCCGTGCTCGCTCTTTGCCCGGTTGCGTGCTTAATACCGAGCTCTAGGCAGCTCTGCCGAGCGAGGCCGTGTTGAGGTTAAACCACTCCACCTGTTTTGTGGAGCAGAGAGGTCCAAACCCCAGTCCGTTCGCATCATTTCAGTAACGAACTGAGAACATTCAGTTCGAATTTCACAAACGCAGAAGAGTCGTGACTGTAAAACACGTTCTATATAAAAACATCACGTTCCAGACAAACACATTCCACATCTACATCTATATTTAAATAAGTGTCCAAGGAATAGAAAAGCAACTGAAATCACTCAACAGAGGAAAGTCCACTGGACCTGACGGGATACCAATTCGATTCTACAGAGAGACCGCGAAAGAACTTGCCCCCCTTCTAATAGCCGTGTACCGCAAGTCTCTATAGGAACGGAAGGTTCGAAATGATTGGAAAAGAGCACAGGTAGTCCCAGTCTTCAAGAATAGTCGTCGAGCAGATGCGCAAAACTATAGACGTATATCTCTGACATCGATTTGTTGTAGAATTTTAGAACATGTTTTTTGCTCGCGTATAATGTCATTTCTGGAAACCCAGAATCTACTCTGTAGGAAACAACATGGATTCCGGAAACAGCGATCGTGTGAGGCCCAACTCGCTTTATTTGTTCATGAGACCCAGAAAATATTAGATACAGGCTCCCAGGTAGATGCCATTTTCCTTGACTTCCGGACTTCCGTACTGTCACCTGATGAACAAAATAAGAGGCTACGGAATATCAGACCAGCTGTGCGGCTGGATTGAAGAGATTTTAGCAAACAGAACACAGCATGTTGTTCTCAATGGAGAGACGTCTACAGACGTTAAAGTAACCTCTGGCGTGCCACAGCGGAGTGTTATGGGACCATTGCTTTTCACAATATATATAAATGACCTAGTAGATAGTGTCGGAAGTTCCATGCGGCTTTTCGCGGATGATGCTGTAGTATACAGAGAAGTTGCAGCATTAGAAAATTGCAGTGATTTGCAGGAAGATCTGCAGCGGATGGGCACCTGGTGCAGGGAGTGGCAACTGACCCTTAACATAGACAAATGTAATGTATTGCGAATACATAGAAACAAGAATCCTTTATTGTATGATTATATGATAGCGGAACAAACACTGGTAGCAGTTACTTCTGTAAAATATCTGGGAGTATGCGTGCGGAACTATTTGAAGTGGAATGATCATATAAATTTAATTGTTGGTAAGGCGGGTGCCAGGTTGAGATTCATTGGGAGAGTCCTTAGAAAATGTAGTCCATCAACAAAGGAGGTGGCTTACAAAACACTCGTTCGACCTATACTTGAGTATTGCCCATCAGTGTGGGGTCCGTAGCAGGTCGGCTTGACGGAGGAGATAGAGAAGATCCAAAGAAGAGCGGCGCGTTTCGTCACAGGGTTATTTGGTAAGCGTGATAGCGTTACGGAAATGTTTAGCAAACTCAAGTGGCAGACTCTGCAAGAGAGGCGCTCTGAATCGCCGTGTAGCTTGCTGTCCAGGTTTCGAGAGGGTGCGTTTCTAGATGATGTATCGAATATATTGCTTCCCCTTACTTATACCTCCCGAGGAGATCACGAATGTAAAATTAGAGAGATTCAAGCGCGCACGGAGGCTTTCCGGCAGTCGTTCTTCCCGTGAACCATACGCGACTGGAACAGGAAAGGGAGGTAATAACAGTGGCACGTAAAGTGCCCTCCGCCACACACCGTTGGGTGGCTTGCGGAGTATAAATATAGATGTAGATGTAGATGTAGATGTAGATGTAGAAGCCGGTAAAGATGCAGCAGGGTTTAACAGCACCGTTTTCAGAATGGTGGGGAAACATAGGCTGTTACAGTGTCACATCAAAAGCGAAGGTAGGGAAACCGATGCGGAAAACATAATAGTGACTTGTGCATTAGTAAGAATGACTATCCGTCAAGCCTACAATAACTTTCATAATCAATTCTTGGCGCCAAATGTTTCAGAAAATAGCGATATACTTGAAAAAAGAGACAGCATTGGTCGTATATTTTTTTCTATTGCAAAATCGATTTTCTGTCACTGAGTGATTTTGCAATAGAAAAAAATATACGACCAATGCTGTCTCTTTTTTCAAGTATACCTGTTACCTGGTCGTAGTGCACAAGACAACATGGAGTCGCCAATCAATAGAAAATAGCGAGCTATGATGTTCCTTTTCTTTGGGTTATCAATCTTCTGAATGGTTTGATGCGGCCCGCCACGAATTTCTCTCTTGCGCCACCATCATCATCACAGTATATGCACCCAACGTCCCCAATTGTTCGTTGGATATCTACTACGTGACCAAAAACATCCGGACACCCCTATCTGATGCGGAATTGACCACTAGATGTCACGAGGGCGGGCTCACCAGTACAAAACGAGATAGAAAGTACTGTGTTGCCAGTAGAGAAGCAGGAACAGAAAAAATGAGTGATCTGATTGTAAAGTGGAAACGCGAAGGAACAATCATAGCTAAATCAAGACCAGGCAGACGTCATCTATATATCTACATCTACATACGTACTCCGCAATCCACCATACGGTCCGTGGCGGAGGGTACCTCGTACCACAACTAGCATCTCCTCTCCCTGTTCCACTCCCAAACAGAACGAGGGAAAAATGACTGCCTATATGCCTCTGTACGAGCCTTAATCTCTTATCTTATCTTTGTGGTCTTTCCGCGAAATATAAGTTGGCGGCAGTAAAACTGTACCGCAGTCAGCCTCAAATGTTGGTTCTCTAAATTTCCTCAGTAGCGATTCACGAATAGAACACCTCCTTTCCTCCAGAGACTCCCACCCAAGTTCCTGAAGCATTTCCGTAACACTCGCGCGATGATCAAACCTACCAGGAAGAAATCTAGCAGCTCGCCTCTGAATTGCTTCTATGTCCTCCCTCAATCCGACCTGGTAGGTATCCCAAACGCTCGAGCAGTACTCAAGAATAGGTCGTAGTAGTGTTTTATAAGCGGTCTCCTTTACAGATGAACCACATCTTCCCAAAATTCTACCAATGAACCGAAGACGACTATCCGCCTTCCTCACAACTGCCATTACATGCTTGTCCCACTTCATATCGCTCTGCAATGTTACGCCCAAATATTTAATCGACGTGACTGTGTCAAGCACTACACTACTAATGGAGTATTCAAACATTACGGGATTCTTTTTCCTATTCATCTGCATTGATTTACATTTATCTATATTCAGAGTTAGCTGCCATTCTTTACACCAATCACAAATCCTGTCCAAGACATCTTGTATCCTCCTACAGTCACTCAACGACGACACCTTCCCGTACACCACAGCATCATCAGCAAACAGCCGCACATTGCTATCCACCCTATCCAAAATATCATTTATGTAGATAGAAAAAAACAGCGAACCTACCACACTTCCCTCGGGCACTCCAGATGATACCCTCACCTCCGATGAATACTCACCATCGAGGACAACGTACTGGGTTCTATTACTTAAGAAGTCTTCGAGCCACTCACATATTTAGGAACCAATCCCATGTGCTCGTACCTTAGTTAGGAGTCTGCAGTGGGGCACCGACTCAAACGCTTTTCGGAAGTCAATGAATATGGCATCTGTCTGATACCCTTCATCCATGGTTCGCAAGATATCATGTGAAAAAAGGGCGAGTTGCGTTTCGCAGGAGCGATGCTTTCTAAAGCCGGACAGCAACTTCTCTGTCTCAAGGAAATTCATTATATTCGAACTGAGAATATGTTCGAGAATCCTGCAACAAACCTATGTTAAGGATATTGGTCTGTAACTTTGAGGATCCGTCCTTCTACCCTTCGTCATAAACCGACGGACAGGGACCGCCGAACATTGCGGAGGGTGACTGGAAAAAATCGCTTGAAATCTGTGGAAGGAATCATTTGTGAGTTCCATAGTGCTTCTGGTAGCTCAATGACTGTGCATAGCGAGTCAGAAAAAATGGTGTACTGTGATCGAGCAGCTCCCCATAAGACACACAATTCTGCAGTCAGCGCTAAGCAACGCGGTGTAATGAGCTACGTCACTGAGGAGTGGATGACTGGGAACGAGCGATTTGATGGATCATGCTGTCTCCTGTGGCAGTCCCTTAGGAGGTGAAGCTTGGAGAAAGTTGAAACTTCCTGGCAGATTAAAACTGTGTGCCCGACCGAGACTCGAACTCGGGACCTTTGCCCGCGAAAGGCAAAGGTCCCGAGTTCGAGTCTCGGTCGGGCACACAGTTTTAATCTGCCAGGAAGTTTCATATCAGCGCACACTCCGCTGCAGAGTGAAAATCTCATTCTGGAAACATCCCCCAGGCTGTGGCTAAGCCATGTCTCCGCAATATCCTTTCTTTCAGGAGTGCTAGTTCTGCAAGGTTCGCAGGAGAGCTTCTGTAAAGTTTGGAAGGTAGGAGACGAGGTATTGGCAGAAGTAAAGCTGTGAGTACCGGGCGTGAGTCGTGCTTCGGTAGCTCAGTTGTTAGAGCACTTGCCCGCGAAAGGCAAAGGTCCCGAGTTCGAGTCTCGGTCGGGCACACAGTTTTAATCTGCCAGGAAGTTTCATATCAGCGCACACTCCGCTGCAGAGTGAAAATCTCATTCTGGAAACATCCCCCAGGCTGTGGCTAAGCCATGTCTCCGCAATATCCTTTCTTTCAAGAGTGCTAGTTCTGCAAGGTTCGCAGGAGAGCTTCTGTAAAGTTTGGAAGGTAGGAGACGAGGTACTGGCAGAAGTAAAGCTGTGAGTACCGGGCGTGAGTCGTGCTTCGGTGGCTCAGTTGGTTAGAGCACTTGCCCACGAAAGGCAAAAGTCCCGAGTTCGAGTCTCGGTCGGGCACACAGTTTTAATCTGCCAGGAAGTTTCATATCAGCGCACACTCCGCTGCAGTGTGAAAATCTCATTTTGGAGAAAGTTCCTTGCCATCAAGTCCAGTGCCAACAGTGAAGTACGGAAGACATGGTGTTCCGGTACTTTCGTGGTCAGGCTTGTGTCCAATTATTTTTAAGCGAACGTTTAATGTGAAAGGATACCTTCTACAGCTGTGTGTATTGTGCACATCAGAGGAACAGTTCGGAGACAATGGTCGTATAAGTAAAGCACCTTGCAGGATCTGTGAGGCAATGGTTTGTGAACAATAAAATCCCTGAAATGGGCTGGCCTGCCCACAGTAACGACTTGAACCCAATGGACCTTCGACATTTCGCTCCAGACACCACCCAACAACACCACTGCCTTCTCTAGTTTCGTCTCTTGTGGAACAATGGGTTGCCATTCCTCCAAAGATATTCAGATACCTCACTGTAAATGCCCCCAGCATAGTTTAGGCCATCATAACTGCGAAAGTTGTACGCACCCGACATTAATGCCCACTAACAGTTGTACGGATACTTTTTGTAAAACAGTTTACCATAACCTTGGTATCCATATACAATTTTTACCAGCCGGCCGTTGTGAACGAGCGGATCTAGGCGCTTCAGTCCGGATTGGCGCTGCTGCTACGGTCGCAGGTTCGAATCCTGCCTCGGGCATGGTGTGTGTGATGTTCTTAGGTTAGTTAGGTTTAAGTAGTTCTAAGTGTAGGGGACTGGTCACCTCAGATGTTAAGTCCCATAGTGCTCAGAGCCCTTTGAACCATTTTTTGAAGAGCTTTTACCGTGTACAGCCTCTCAAGTACCACGGTAGTTATTCCTTTACCTCTTAGTAAATATTCCACCATCCCGTGCCTTCTTATATCAATCATTTCCACATGTTCCTCTCCTAGGCGATTGTGCGGAGAACCTCTTGATTTCTTATCACGTCACTCCACATAATTTTCAACATATTTCTACAATAACGCATTTTGAACGCTTCGATTGCCTTGTTTTGCGCGTTCCCCACAGTATATTAATCACGCCCATACAGTACTGTGCTCCAAACGTAAATTCTCGGAAATTTCTGCCTCAAATTAATGGCCAATCTTATAGTCACTAATGCCCCCTTTCTTTTTGCTACTTTGCTTTTTTATGTCCTCCTTGTTTCGTCCCAGATGTTTTATTTTGTTTCTTCGCCTACTTCGTGATCCCCAACTTTGAGGTTACGTTTATCGCTTATCTCATTTCTGCTGCTCCTCATTACTTCCGTTTTTCTTCTGTTTATTCTCTGTCCACATTCTGTGCTCATTAGACTGTTCGTTCGACTAAACAGGTCTTGCAACTTTTCCTCGTTTTCCTAATGATAGCAATATTATCACCGAATACTATCACTGATATCATTTCAGCTGAATTTTAATCCTAGTCCTGAACCTTTCTTTTATTTCCTCCAATATTATAGCTGATTGTCTGGTGTCTTTACCTTTCCCAAAGACAAGTTACGCCAGTAAACGGACGGCAGCATTCCATCTAGTCAGTCATAAATCTCTCTGGTGTCGAAACTGTAGGCAAGAGACACAAAGCCGAAAGCTTATCTCACTCTGTAAATGCTTTCACGCAAGACGATCCTACTACCGACCACAGTTTGACCCGAGCACTAACTCTCAAATGGGCTGTACTGACACTGTCAGTCTCGGTACTGTAAATCAATTAAAACTGTGCAAATCGAACAGGGTGCCAGGCAGTGAAGAAATTTCAATTCGTTATTAAGTACACTGCTGGTATATATTTTCTGAGAGAAAACCGTCCCAAGTGAGTGGAACAGGGCGCATTTCACACCTGCTAATAAGAAAGATAAAAGATCAGTACAGAATAACAGATGAACGTACGTAATCATAATCTCTTGTAGGACGCTGTAATATAGGTTATTTTAAATTAGAATGTTATGAAGTCCTGGTGAAAATGAATTTTATTTCAAATAATCAGCGTGGGTTCAGGAAACATCACTTATGCGTCATACTGTTCGTTTTGTTTGCACAAGATGTCTTGCTACTACCAGACATATCTAATATGGTAGTTTCTGTTCTTTCTCATTTTCAAAAGACATTCTATGTCTGGTCATCGACTGATAACAAAGGTAGATCATTATCAGGTCTTCTCAGATTTTGACTCAGTAAGTTGTTCGAAATGGCTCCAAGCACTATGGGACTTAACATCTAAGGTCACCAGTCCCCTAGACTTAAAACTACTTAAACCTAACTAATCTAAGGACATCACACACATCCATGCCCGAGGCAGGATTCGAACCTGCGACCGAAGCAGCCGCTTGGTTCCGAACTGAAGCGCCTATAACCGCTCGACCACAGCGGCCGGATCAGTAAGTTGTACTGGACAGAAAAGTGATACGAAAATTATTGGGTAAGCACTAACGAATGTAAAAGGAGAGCTAATGTTTTCAATGTACGTACAAATTTATCAAATATGTCGCTAATAATTCAGTTAGCTAAAGCAATGAACTCTCACCAGGCCCGGATCTAAAGGGAGGGGGTGGATAACCGGGGCATCTGCTCCGGGCGGCAATTCCAGGGAGCGCCAAATTCATATTCTTGAAGAAAAAAACTTTGTCTCACGAAGCGCCTAGCATCAAGTGCACGTTGGCCTGTCGATTATTCTTATGACTTTGGAACGCAGCCCTATTGGTTTTTGAACATTTTTGAACAAATTATAAGTTGATTTCTGAACGAATCATAAGTTGATTTTTGAATGCGTGCATAGTGTACATGATGTCTCAGCAAGGGAATCGCCATTGCATCTAGAAATAAAAAACTTTTCCGCAGACGAAAGGGGTCGGGGCTATATGAGGTGAACCGAATAAACCCGAACGGGTGAGTCCCAACTGCTGTTTATTTATATGGTTAACTGTGTGTGCGAACGATAAGAGTTTTTATAATTACTTGCGAGATCCATAGATTCAGACAACCAGAGTGTAAATAAACGACTAACAAGAATAACACCAAGAAAGATTACGTAACAGTCTTCTGGGGGCATCCAAGAAAATGAAATTTCGACAGAAAATTTTTGCCAGATCGCTGTCCTACTAAGGGCCAATTGTACAGTCCCCGGTTAGCGCTTAAGTTCTATTCTCGGAATAGCTTGGTAAACGTGTTGTACGAACACGTAACAACGCCTAAACGGAGAATAAACTCGGGATAGTTAAACTGGTGATTCTGGAAGGGTTAGTAAAGTTAACTGGGCAATAAGTCTCAACAATAGCAGGAATAGTTACAGAATTACTGATGAAAAGGTTGTCTGTTAGAACGAAGAAAGAGAAGAAACGGGGACATCACACATATTATGTGGAAGAATATTACGATTCCAAACTTACATACATATTTCGTACTACTACTTTTCGACCTCAAGCTTGAGACTCTAGAACTGATGAAATGTAAAACCATTTCCTAACATAAAACTTTTTGCTTGTAGTAGGTGTAATAGGCATTTGTTATTGACACTTCGTGAATTATATTCTGTCGCGTTATTTATATAAATGAGGTAGACAAAAATGTCCATTTGTGCTAAAACAGTCTCGCTTATTTAGCGTCTGTTACAACTGCAGCAATATCAGAATGGCCATTCCGTTTTATACAGGGTGTTACAAAAAGGTACGGCCAAACTTTCAGGAAACATTCCTCACACACAAAGAAAGAAAATATGTTATGTGGACTTTCCATGTTAGAGCTCATTTTATTACTTCTCTTCAAATCACATTAATCATGGAATGGAAACACACAGCAACAGAACGTACCAGCGTGACTTCAAGCACTTTGTTACAGGAAATGTTCAAAATGTCCTCTGTTAGCGAGGATACATGCATCCACCCTCCGTCGCATGGAATCCCTGATGCGCTGATGCAGCCCTGGAGAATGGCGTATTGTATCACAGCCGTCCACAATACGAGCACGAAGAGTCTCTACATATGGTACCGGGGTTGCGTAGACAAGAACTTTCAAATACCCCCATAAATGAAAGTCAAGAGGGTTGAGGTCAGGAAAACGTGGAGGCTAAGAAATTGATCTGCCTCCACCAATCCATCGGTCACCGAATCTGTTGTTGAGAAGCGTACGAACACTTCGACTGAAATGTGCAGGAGCTCCATCGTGCATGAACCACATGTTGTGTCGTACTTGTAAAGGCACATGTTCTAGCAGCACAGGTAGAGTATCCGGTATGAAATCATGCTAACGTGCTCCATTGAGCGTAAGTGGAAGAACATGGGGCCCAATCAAGACATCACCAACAATGCCTGCCCAAACGTTCACAGAAAATCTGTGTTGATGACGTGATTGCACAATTGCGTGCGGATTATCGTCAGCCCACACATGTTGATTGTGAAAATTTACAATTTGGTCACGTTGGAATGAAGCCTCATCCGTAAAGAGAACATTTGCACTGAAATGAGGATTGACACATTGTTGGATGAACCATTCGCAGAAGTGTGCCCGTGGAGGCCAATCACCTGCTGATAGTGCCTGCACACGCTGTACATGGTACGGAAACAACTGGTTCTCCCGTAGCACTCTCCATACAGTGACGTGGTCAACGTTACCTTGTACAGCAGCAACTTCTGTGACGCTAATGTTATCGTCAACTGCACGAAGGATTGCCTCGTCCATTGCAGGTGTCCTCGTCGTTCTAGGTCTTCCCCAGTCGCGAGTCATAGGCTGGAATGTTCCGTGCTCCCTAAGACGCCGATCAATTGATTCGAACGTCTTCCTGTCGGGACACCTTCGTTGTGGAAAACTGTCTCGATACAAACGTACCGTGCCACGGCTATTGCCCCGTGCTAATCCTTACATCAAATGGGCATCTGCCAACTCCGCATTTGTAAACATCGCACTGACTGCAAAACCACGTTCGTGATGAACACTAACCTGTTGATGCTACGTACTGATGTGCTTGTTACTAGTACTGTAGAGCAATGAGTCACATGTCAACACAAACACCGAAGTCAACATTACCTTCCTTCAATAGGGCCAACTGGCGATGAATCAAGGAAGTACAGTACATACTGACGAAACTAAAATGAGCTCTAACATGGAAATTAAGCGTTTCCGGACACATGTCCACATAACATCTTTTCTTTATTTGTGTGTGAGGAATGTTTCCTGAAAGTTTGGCCGTACCTTTTTGTGACACCCTGTATAGCAGGCAGTGACAAAATAGACATAATCGAGAAACCACACCAGTCTTGAGTACTATTCGCATTAACAGCTTTTTCAATACTAGACAACGAAATTTTGATTTTTCAAGTAGCTGAACGTTTGACGAACTTTGATGAGGTACTAGATTCTTTCGCAGAAAGGAAAGCAGGCCGCGTAAAGCTGCAGCAAGCTTAGAGAGAAAAACTGCTGGGACCTTAGGAGTGAAGAAATGTGTACTCTCTTGTTTGTCTCTTGAATTCACTGCTTTTATGTTTCCTATATTTAATTTTATGTCACACAAAAGAAAAAGTTGTTAGATAATAGGCAATAAAGAGTGCAAATTTTCTGAAGAGTTCTTGTTCTCCCGGTTACAAATAATCACATCCAGTATTAATTGTATTTTTTAAGGGGGGGGGGGGATAGAATGCGAAATCGGTAGACTGGGAGCAGGAGAGGCATCACAGGACTTGTGATTTCCATTGTCCTGAATATAGCTTCGATGGCTTCTGTTGCAATATGTACACATTTGGATTCTACAGAGCGAAATACAGTGATTTTCGATAAAACAATGGTGCGTGAAGTGGCATGGGACTGCACTTTGGCACATTTAAAACCAAATAACGTGTCTTACATTTCCTCGAACGTTATGTCCTATACATCGAACTCTTCAGAAACATGTGCGCTAGAAAATGAACATATTTTTGAAAAATCAATTTTTTTAAAATTTTTGACGTCCAATCCCAAACGCTCGAAAGGGAGGGGGGGGGGGGCATTACCAAGTTTTTGCCTCGCTTCGTAGATCGTGAGCTGACTGTTACAGGATAACTTTAACTAAATGCAGTACTTTCCCTCGTTGTACTGAAAGTCAATTTTTTGTAAGTGCAGTTAAATGTCAGGAAACAGACCCTGTTGTTATCCTATTACGAGATTACTAGTAAACTTCAGAAGCTTGAAGTGATGGAACACCTACAGGTGAAATTTACCAAATTTGAGCACACCCGCCGGCCGAAGTGGCCGTGCGGTTAAAGGCGCTGCAGTCTGGAACCGCAAGACCGTTACGGTCGCAGGTTCGAATCCTGCCTCGGGCATGGATGTTTGTGATGTCCTTCGGTTAGTTAGGTTTAACTAGTTCTAAGTTCTAGGGGACTAATGACCTCAGCAGTTGAGTCCCATCGTGCTCAGAGCCATTTGAACCATTTTTTTGAGCACACCTTTACCCCACTTTATGACATCGAGTGTTGAGTGTTTATTTCGACAGGAGTTCCACGGCACCGTTACGCAATTGCTCGCCGCTGTTACGCTGTGACTTCCCATGCGCGGGAGTAAACCGTAAGCCATGCATCATTCTGTCATAGGTTAATGGCGACCTCGTGTGATGTGTGAAGCGGTGACCATGGAACAATGGAAAGACTTTTTGTACCGTGATGAATCACCATATTCCGTGCAATGTTGCGAGCATAGTGTGAGGTTTAGACAACGTCTAATGTGTACTGGGCTACTCAGTGCTTATAGTGACATTTCACTCTCACTGTGGACCTGTTGGCGTCTGATGTGCATACTATGCAGCCAGAGCGATATTACGTAAGTGATTTCAAATTTTCTTTTATTATTAATTCTGACGGGATAGCGCACAGATGAGTTTTAGAGAGAGAGCGAACTTATTAAAATAATTGAGTAATTTCTTAAATAATTTTTGTAAATGCTTTACTGTTGTTAGGTGCGCTTTACAGTGGCTTTCTGTGTGTGGTCCGTTCACATTCTTTTATTCGACTGTGGGTATCTCTTCAAATAAAAACTTCTTTCATCGGAATTAGAAAACCTTTACCCACCGAATAAATGGTTCGTACTGGACTATTAATGTGCATGAACACGGGACCTTTCGCCATGTCAAGATACAGTATAGCTGAGGATGACTTTTAACATAAAATGAAACAAATATTTAGTAATATCACTATATTAAATTATCATACATAAACAATAAATTCACAATGAGAGTTACATTAAATAAGTTGTTGTATGCAATAATGTGAGAGTGCACCTAGTGTGACTGCTCCTCTACAAAATATAAATGATAATGGCGGTGTGCCGTATAAATCTGCCGCAATAGCAGAAAAGAGTCCGTTTGGCTCGGTGCTAAAATAAAAAAGGTGCCGTCCCCCTTACAAAATATCTGAGGAACGTACTTCTACATTTGCTTCTGCGGGTGTGTCCTACAGTCGATACAATCGTTCATAGTACATAATTTTTACTTATTACTTTATTTATTACGTTTTAAATATTCCGTTTGTAAATTACGCTCCTCCCGCGGATGCACCTTTAAATAGTACATCTGAAGTTTAGAAGACATATATGTAACTGCCTACAGAGCATATAGAATCTGGTAACAGTTCATAAATGAAAATCATAATCTAAAGCGAGACAATCGAAATTATTTAGGATGTTTATGGAAAAATGATAAAGAACAGTATAAATACACAATTTTGTTCTGATGCGTTACTATCCTCTGGCAGTATAACAGCTTCTTAAAGGTAAGGATTAAGGAATACTAGAAGCGGCACTGACGAGCGGTCCTTGGTGCGGTACAGAGTTTCTGCGGGGGAATGCACTGAGTCACTTAGTCAGTCTAAACTGCTGAGTCCTCTAATACTGGGGTTTCAAGCCACTTAGTGTTTTATCTCTTTTTTATTCGCTTTTGATTTCTTAACAATATAGCCATCCATAATTTATAAATTAACAATGGGCATCTATGAGTCTCATCTACGTACAGCATTAATAGCCCCAACAATAATATTATTGCAATTACAGAAGAAAAAAATAAATTAATTCACTGTATGTATCCTTTACAGTGTGTATGTCCATTTTCCAAAATGTTCAAATGTGTGTGAAATCTTATGGGACTTAACTGCTAAGGTCATCAGTCCCTAAGCTTACACACTACTTAACCTAAATTATCCTAAGGACAAACACACACACACCCATGCCCGAGAGAGGACTCGAACCTCCGCCGGGACCAGCCGCACAGTCCATGACTGCAGCGCCTTAGACCGCTCGGCTAATCCCGCGCGGCGTCCATTTTTCCTTCTGTCGTTTTGGTTGGTTGGAATCACTCTTACTGGTGATGTCTTCTTTGGTTTTGTAGTTCAAAATACTGCTGTTGACACCTCTGAGTGGCCGTACACGGATGTGGTATCGTAAAGCAGGTCTTCTCCGGTTTCTCTTATCTAGGGCAAAAAAACATATCTTACTTTCACGATCTAATTTTTCTAGTGACTGGTTACATGGAATCTCCAATTTTCTTACACAGAGGCTTACAAACTCTAATATCTTACGTCTCCAACACTTAATACCCCACAACACTCAATTGCTTTAGTGTTGTAACTGTCATGGCTTTCTTTTCGGTAAATTGTAATTTATTATGTGGCTCCTAGATTCACCGTCTCCACATGAGCAACGATGGGCATGAATCTCTTTAAAAAGTTCAGTTGCGACCGCGACACCAAGTCACGATCTGAGCGTGAATTTTGCCAAAAACTGAGCGAAAGGGATTCGTGCTTCAGGAAATTCAGTCGGTTGACCGAATTGAGAAAGAGACTTGATTGCTTGTTGTGAATTCCTTGATGTGGATGTAGCAGATGGGAGGACGACGAGAAGAGTAAGCACTCAAAAGGAATAATTAATCTTGACATTTGTTTTTAGTACAAATTGACCTTCCTAGCTGAGGTACCTCCCCGCTAAAGTCAAGTCCTTTCAGAGAGACAGTGGCTTTCTATTACCGTTCGGATTGCTAAATGAAACAATAGTCTCAAAATAGGATCAACAAAGCCTTTCAACCATCCAATTGTGGACCAGCAATGTCAGCCTAACACTGTATCTGCCTCCGTCCGCATAGCTTTTCGCTCCTATTCCACTGAATCTGTCTGCTTCTCTTCGCTACTGTCTCTCCTATATGCCACTGGATCGCTGGTTCCAGCATTTTGTTCACCTTTCCCATTAGACACCACCATCCCCTGATACGACCTGGCGTCTAAGACTTCACATCGCTTATTGGCTAAATTGGTTTGTTACTCTCCAGTTATCTTTCAGAGGCTGTGTAGAGGGGTTACGAAACCTTTCCCTACATGGCCACCGAATTCATCCTCAGCCTTCTGTCTCTCTTTCTCTCTTACAGCTTGCGTTTTCTGTCGCATAGATATTGCCTACGGACCTTGATTCATTATTCTGCCACCTAATTTGTCTTTACTATCTAAGGCCTTATTAATTCCGTCGAATAACTTATCCGTTACCTCTGTGGGCCTCCAGAGTCGCTCTCGTGTGCTTCTATAGCCCGGCACGTGAGTTGTCTCTATAAACTTCCCAAATCGGCTGCTGTAGCCCACGACGAGTGGGCTATACTCAAAGTTCCGTCTCTAACTTTCAGTATTGTTCACAGGCTGTTCTTTTATCTAAGGACGTGACAACCATTCACACGAATAGACTATGGTTTAAACCACCGATCGACACGAACAAATTGGTGAATCTGCAACGCCTATGTCTCGGATATGGCTGGGGAAGATCTCGTGATGGGAACGCATCCGTATCACGGACGTTAGGAATACCGTACGTCCTATCCGTGAACATGTTGTTCTGGGGCGGAGCAGCTCATGCCTTACGCTATTGACAGTCAGCCGCCGTCTTTCTTCTTACTTTTATTTCCGTGCATTACATACCCTCGCTTTATTTTCGGGGATGCAGTCAAACGCATTGAAATCGTGAGTAAGTAAAGGCCCTTGTGAGGAGGTCCAGTACTCGCGCGCTCCCTTGGTGCGATGGAATCCAAAGAACCACCACTGCTCAGTCATTTTCTGCATAACGTTCATACGAAAAACATTTTTGTATCTATACATTGCTGAACTGATAGTGAGCGCTGATAGCGCGCTAAGTTTTATTGATACTGTTTACTGTTTTTCTTGCAATGCATGGCAATTTAAGAACCAAAAGTTACCTAGATACTGAAGGACTTCCTAGATGTCAAATGAAGAGCAACTCAAGAGTGAGTGTACGTGTATCAGAATAAAATGTCTTATGAATGTAAGTAAGAAAGCAAACAATCCAGTCAGCTACCAAATGACTTGCTGAAGATACTGGTTTGTTCCACATTGATGTTTACGGAATATGTTGAAGTTGAGACGTTGTGTCAAACCTGAAACAACAGCAGTGATACATGTTCTCGTGAATAATCTCCACGTAGAATGAGCTACAGTCGTGGGTAATGAGCTTTAGTCGCTATGTTTAGCGTAGGAATGGAGACTAATATTACAATGATAGTTGA
The DNA here is from genome assembly GCF_023864275.1 of Schistocerca cancellata. Lineage (NCBI taxonomy): Eukaryota > Metazoa > Arthropoda > Insecta > Orthoptera > Acrididae > Schistocerca > Schistocerca cancellata. The sequence goes on along the minus strand of NC_064626.1, from coordinate 352,066,071 downwards.
CTCAGAATAAAACAAAACCCAGTAAATGACGTGGTAAGAAATTGTGATGTAGGGGTACAGCTTATCACGGCTTTTATTTGACTTGTATAACAAAGATGAGCAGAAAGGAGAGAGTTAAAATTTCAGAACAGCAACAAAACTGCAAGAGTAGAGTGGGCATAAAATAACTTTCCCATACCTGTGCAGACGGCATGGTAGGCGGAGTGGGAGTGGGTGGGGGTGTAGTGGTGGTGGTGCGGGCTACGTTGCGTGCGGCCAACAGCGGTAGGGAAGGCGCAGTTCAAAGCTGAAGGTCATTCACAAGCAGAACTCTTAAGTAGCAGCTAGCGAGGCTGAAAACGATCTTATTAACAGATTATGCTAGTAGGATAAATAATTCGACAAGTTTGTAGTCCCTGAATAGAGTACCAAATAGGAAAAACAGCGCACATACAGCACAGGTGGCCCCGTCTAAAGGCAGAAGGACACAGCTCACCAGGCGACAGCAATCTAAAGTGGCTGCCCCTAAGGAACAGACGTGTGGACTCGCCAGGGCTCTTGACAGCGAGAATGCATTTCAGTGCATGTGTCCTGTTATTTTGCGTGATCTCTAATAGATACTAGTGCTAACTGCGGCACACTACAGCGCCCTTCTAGGCGAAAATAACGAATACATAGTTTTTTTAGTGGAATGGGTATCTACATAGCTGAGACGAACAAACGATAAGCTCATTGAACCAGTTTTTGTATTTAGTGCATTTGCACAGGCTATAACTGGATATACAATAGAAGAAAAAGGTCAGGAGAATAAAATTTGCCTGAATGCTTTTAGCAAACTAAATAAAATTTTCAAAATTGAGCCTCTGACGTAGGACTATTGTAGTGGTTAGTTTACAGTCAGTGTGTCTCATAAATTTTTACTTCAAGTAGTGATTCACAGATTGTTAATGTAAAAACCACCCAGATATCTCACTGGGCATTGCAGTCACATTTCTTGTTAATAGTAGGAAGAACAGGAAGACAAATGTATCATTTAACAAGCTAGAGGTAAAGACACAATTATGACTGTAATCGAAATGAAATGTAGGTGAGTAGATCATACACATAGGTGAGAGGATGGTAGATGGAGCAACGAAGTACTCTGTAAGATTTCAAACGGTCAGAAGGAACCATGGCGACGACCTACAGAAAACTGAATAGATGAGATTAGAAAATGAGCAGAAGCTACATGGATGCATACAAATAAATACATTAAAATATGAAAAAGGATGAAAGAGGTCTTTGTGTCGCAGCGGATGACAAATAGTTGATGATGTTAATGTAATTAAATGATTGTACAGCTTTACTGGTCGGGAGATCCCATCTGGGGCTGTCCAGCCGTCACTTCGGCGACTTGCGCGTGTTTCTCCAAATTATTTCATCTCATCTTCTTCACAAAGAAGATGAGATGAAATGAATAGGGAAACACAAACACCCAGTTCCCGAGCGAAGAAAATCTCTGACCCGGTCGGGAATCGAATCCGCGACTCCTTGCTCTAGCGGTAACGACGCTAATAACTAGAGCACAAGCTGCGGACATGACGTTAATAACAGTCACTGCTGATCATGGGTGACGAGGAAGAAATTCAACGAATACTACAGTAATAAGCGAGAGTGACGGCGTTCCTCATACACCAGTTTTCCAAAGTCATTAGCTTTATTAATGTTTCTACGTGGTGCATGCCCAACGTTAGCATTTGCGACGAAGTGCACCAACTATAGCATGTGGTGTGGGGCACAGACAGGGAGAAAATAGTCGACGACTGTAGTGTCGTTTGTCTCCCCCTCTAGTCTCTCTACACAGAACGCACCACGTAATTACTTTGTTGTCGGACACCAATCCTAAGGAAGTAAAACACCAAACAGAGTGTAGAAACGATTGGTAATAGCAACATTCCTCACAGCAAGCAACCTTTAAGGAACGCTAGTAATACATGAATAGGGTATCTAGAAGAAAAAGAAAATACTATTCTATTTCCTTCACACAGTTTATGTCGAAGATTAAAAAACTAAACCAGTTTTATTAACTTTCTGGTAAGATTTCTTACTAATCAAACGTTAATCAGAAGTTTCCCAGAGATATATTTCGAGAAGCATGGTCAGTTGTTTAGATTTTTCTCAATTGTCTTCAAATTAGACACACAAGTTGATAATTCGTGGTAAGGCTACAAACAGCTACGTGAAATGTTGCTTACGGAAGCACAGAATAAAATATTCGAATGTGATTCCAACGCAAAAATTCATAGGCACAGTCTAATAAATTTTTTCCTGTCTGGGAACGATTGAAGACATCCTTCGCAACGTGTTGTTGTTGTTGTTGTGGTCTTCAGTCCTGAGACTGGTTTGATGCAGCTCTCCATGCTACTCTATCCTGTGCAAGCTTCTTCATCTCCCAGTACCTACTGCAACCTACATACTTCTGAATCTGCTTAGTGTATTCATCTCTTGGTCTCCCCCTACGATTTTTACCCTCCACGCTGCCCTCCAATACTAAATTGGTGATCCCTTGACGCCTCAGAACATGTCCTACCAACCGATCCCTTCTTCTGGTCAAGTTGTGCCACAAACTTCTCTTCTCCCCTATCCTATTCAAGTACTTCGCAACATATCACTTATTAAATGTTGTGCGTAAGCTTGTCGCACGTAATGTTTTATAGTATTCTTCGGTGGTGAACATAGGACACACCGGTACCTTTCTACATGAGCTTGACGTACATACACCTACCAGCCAGAACATTATGACCACCGACCTACTGTCGATATAAACCCATCCAGGCGGTAGCAGCTTTACCTGGCGATGAATGACTGCTAGTCAGACACACGCACGGTACATGTAGTATCAGTGAGCTTGCTGTCCGTGTGTAGAATGAGGAAGGTGCGCGATATATCTGAATTTGACCGAGGGAAACTGCACAACTTGTCGGGTGTTCGAGGAGTGCTGTGGTGAGAGTCTTCAACATATGGCGAAACCACCTCCAGACGTCGTGCGGTCGGGCGGCCACTCCTCATTACACATGTTGGAAGTTGTAGGCTGGGCAGACTGGTAAAACAGGACAGGCGGCGAACTGTGGCGGAACTGACATCAGACTTTAATGCTGGGCAGAGTACAAGTGTGTCTGAACACACAGTGCACTGGACATTCCTAACGATGGGCCTCTGCAGTCGGCGACCCATGCATGTGCAAATGTTAACGTCACGACATTGGCAACACGACTGAAATTGGCATGTGACCATCGACACTGGACGATGGCGCAATGGTAGACCGTTGCATCGTCTGATTAATCTCGATACATTCTTCATCATGTCGGTGGGAAGACACGAATCCATCGTCTCCTTGTCACCTGTACTGCGGGACGCGCATCTCGTGGTCGTGCGGTAGCGTTCCCGCTTCCCACGCCCGGGTTCCCGGGTTCGATTCCCGGCGGGGTCAGGGATTTTCTCTGCCTCGTGATGGCTGGGTGTTGTGTGCTGTCCTTAGGTTAGTTAGGTTTAAGTAGTTCTAAGTTCTAGGGGACTGATGACCATAGATGTTAAGTCCCATAGTGCTCAGAGCCATTTGAATTTTTTTTTGTAATTTTTCGATATCTATTATTTCCATTAAATTCCACATGTTTCGTCCGCTAGCGTAATCGAAAGCTTTTATATGTCTGTTAATGGCACGTGGGTGGTTGTGATAAATTCCCTCCACTTTTCTATTGTTTGCTTTAATATAAATACAGCATCCTATTGTAAATCTTCCCTTACTTTCGACTAAAATCATAACAGAGCAGAAAATCGATGAGAAGTATGCGTCGAAATGATGTCTTTAACTGCAGATTTGTTAGGTTAGGCTTGACCGTGACCGATGTGAATATCAGTTGCAACTACGAAATACGTAGCCAGATACCATTTGTCATTACTATTGTTATTATTATGTTAGTATTATATTAGTTCAATGCATGTGAAGTCTAGGCGATGTAAACTGACCAGAAAAGTCGTACATTCAATACATCCATACCTTATTACTTGACATAAACCCACGTGATGGTGGAGGTTGAACTCTCTAAAACGGTTTCTGGGGATAATAATAAATTGTGTCTGGTTATCGTAATTTGTGTTTCAATTAAAATGATGTCCTTTAGACAACTGAAGATGCCTTTCCCAAATTATGAAACAAAACAGATATCATACCTCGACTGTGACTATTGACGTTTCGCTACTGTGCATCGGCTGATGATAGATGTGTCGTTCGTATTCTGGTCGTCGTATATATATATATTTCCGGAAGATAATAAAGCAGAATTTGCGAAATAAATGAACAGTGCTTTTAGATTAAGCAAGTATTGTGTGACTACTTACATAGTGAGTACTTAGTTTTCAGTGTGCTGATATCGTTCACAGTTTCTGAAAAATTTTTGTCGTTGAAGGTTTCCCTTGTGTTGAAGAAAATTCCCATTAATTACCGTACTGATAAGATGAACCGGATACTGCATGCATGGACCTGTATTCTAGCTGGTTATCAGCCTTCGAAACCAATCAGTAGCTGCTCTTGCGTCGTCAATGCTCAGTACTGAATTTCATCCTAGAATATGATTTGAGAGTCACATCAAACGTTCCCAATGAGAGCAGGAATCATATCTTGTGAATCTGATCACATACGCTTCAATAGAAAAATGACATCTTTGTGGAGTCCCTCAATTTTGGCTACTAGTGAGTTTAGTGCATCTCTTGCTACACTTTCAGTATTGATGCGGAAGCATAGGAGATCGCAAAACAGTAACGCCGCTCATGCCGCAGTCGTTCTCTGGAGTTGAAAACTTTCGCGTTTCCTAAGTTGGCAGAAAGCAGGAAGTTACCCCATGTACGTCCAGTGCGCTAATGTCTGCCTTGCGTGACCTCTTACACGCCTGCCCTCTATTTTTGCGCTACTTGACTTCGCGAAAGCTGCCATTTCTTTCCCCTATAATCCTGGAGTGAACATTTAAATATTTAGGCACTTGTGAATTTTTTTGACAGTAACTATACAAATACTAACTTGTAACATAATCACTAAATGTGACTCACATAAATTTCACAATATATACATAACCAAATAATTTTGCTGATGAACATATTTATTGACCGCCAAGTGCGCCATTACTGTAACAATTTACAATCTTTTTTTCCAGTGGTGCAGCTGATTCGAATTTTTGCACGTGGAAATTAGAGCATCGAATTTTTAAATTTGCAGATGGCGTTAGACATGACTGTTTTTATCTGGTATGCCTCTAAAAATATAAAACTTACCATTACGATGTCTTTATTTCAAGAATAATCTATTTGAAGAAAAACAGGCGACTTTATAAGAAAAAGAAAGAATGATTACTCATTCTGACATTGTTCATGCCAGAACTAAAGGCTATTTTGAATAGTATTCATAGATATGAAAGCTCCCCTAGGGTGTTACTGGCTTCAAACAGAGGAGACTGGTTGCAAACATATAAAGCTGCAGCGGAAGAAGCCTTTTGTGCGGAATGCCGAGAGGCCATCCCTGCCCGTCTGCCGAACAGCTGGAGGCATTTTTGCTGCGATCGTGCCTGTCCTATTCTAGCAGCGGTCCTCTTCCTCCCTGGGTCTGTGCGGCAAAGGAGATAAAGAACGGCTGTGAGATGTAGGATACTTTAATGTTATGGGCGTCACCTGCCCTCTCAGGAATACAGAAATATAGTGGAGAAATGAAGCCGCTGTGCAGTCTACTAGAGTCCTGTGAAGGAATCGTTGATGGAAGAGGCGCAGTGTGAGGACACCTCTGTCTCTCTGTCAGCGGATGTTTACTATGCCTTTTAATGAGTCAGTAATTTTGTTCGTGTTTTTCTTTTTGAATTTTGAACATCGGTTATCGTGACCACGTTTTAAGTAATGAAGCGCTGAGATGAGCTCTCCGCTGACTGCACAAAACTGTTGCTGAAGGAAGACTGAAGGTTGCGGGGCATGTTCTGCGTATGAAGGATGGAAGAGTTCCATATCAGCACTGCCGTGGATACCAACGGATGCATACTGATGTAGAGTAAGATTTCGTAATACTTGGAAATGAACTTGTGCAAAGGATCTTCGATGCATGGACATGAAGTGGGAGGAAACTCAAACTCTGGCAGCTAATCGAGTTCGCTGGAGGAAACTTGTTGTTCGGTATGTTTCTCAGCACTGGCGGAACTTTCTTAGGGTGGTATTTATTTTAGATGTAGTGGTGTTTACTTTCCTTTCCTATAGCACACTAATTATAGCGGATGACTTTACATTAAGAATGCCAGAACCTAGCCCCATCGTCTTGTGGGATACCCAGAGGTTCATTTATAAGCAGCGACAGAAGGCAGAGGGATACTTTGTAACGACAGAGGTACATGATGTATTTGCTGTCAGATTATATGGATAGCACGAAGGTTGCTTGCTTTTAATTTTCCTTTTTGAGGGACACCGGTTATTCTGATAAGAAGTTGATACTGTTGCTATTTTATTGCTAACTGTTACTTCACAGCTTCATTTTCCAGCATGATGTTTGGAGAAAACACTGCTTGAACGCTGCTTGTTAGTGAGAAAATGATAGTGAAATTATTAAAAGTTATGGATTAGGGAGTAAGCAAAATGCAATAAAGTGACGACTGCCTAAGAGCACAGATTTGATAGAGAAATAAAGTTATGTGAGTATCACGAGACGCAAAGATGCTGGACTGAAGTCTGAGGCAGCACTATCCACGTTTAGGCTTTTCATGATTTCTGTATTGTACCACAAGGAAGCAAGGGAGAGGAGGTCGTTATGGGTGGCCGGTATCCTCTTTCTAAAACACAAATGCACACGTGGATTAATATGGTTCTTTATTTACATGATCTGGAAACATTTACTTAACTTGAATACAGTCCATGTTTTGTGGTACAAGCACATCAGAGATAGTCTTCTTGCAGACTAATGTAGTGTCATTATCGGTAATAATTCTATTACAAACTTTAGTTTCTCACTGCCAGTAAAGTACAATTCTGGCTGAGGTAAACTAGTCACTTCGTACTGTCATAGTCTGTGACGAACTAAACCCGCTCTTTGAGTAAACTGACGGACACCAAACTGGATAATTGAGTGGGACCGTCCAGTCAGCGGCGGCGGCCTAAATGCATGCTGTCGAAAGGGCGTTGGCGGCATTTTGCTTGTAGGTGTGTCTCTGGCCCCTCTCGTGATACACACACTTCACCCAGCGTCTACTAATCGATCTTCATGCTTCATCTTTGCAGACTGGTGTGCTGGCGACAGCTTATGCCAGCACAATTTCCTTAAAGGAAATGCTGTGACAGTTTCTTTTACAGATAGCAGCTACTTTATATCCCTATCTCTTCTTCTGTCTCTAATGCCCTCCCTTAAAAACCAGTCTTATTCTTCTGTGAGACACTGTTTGCGAGGTGGATGAGTCCATTCCAGGAGAAGACGGAAGTAGAGAGAGTAGTCAACTGCAGATCGTTGCTCATGCTGGAACCATTTGTCTCATTTTTTAAATTTATTAATGGCATCTGAGTATCAGCCATACAGCCAGCCTCAGAATCATAAACAAAACAGCTATCTGTTACATCCATTGAAATTGATCTTGTAAGTCAACAGTGTAAGCAAATTAACACTTTTACTCTATTTTAATGTAAATACATTTTATTTTAGTTTATTCTGACTCTCTGTTACAAAATAGTATAGAAGCTTATACACTTTTGTATCTTCGTGGGTAAAAGAGGTTTGATGTTTGTGGGTAAAGTATTTTCAGAGGTCTCAGGTCTGGCATTAGTTTCGCAGTTTTTTGATGACTTCTGTGGCAATGGAACGAACTGTGATTAACATCTTCCTCATAGCGGCATTCACATGAAGATGTAGAGGAGGCAGACACGTTGCCGGAATCTCCAGTGACTGAAGCGAAGTCGTGCCTCTGTCACTATAACTGTTATCTCTGCAGTTGTTGTAGCAAGGACGCGATGAGAGATTAGGTACAACTGCAGCATAGTGTTTCCCTTTAACGTCCTAAGATCGTTGGTTGTTTTCATTTCATCGGTCCCTGATTATAGCCCTTATGATATGAAGAAAATCATGAGTTGGTACTTTATCACATTTCATTGAACTAGTGTATTCAGCTTCCTTGCGCAGAATATGTAGTTTCTCATTTCCCTTTATTCCACTACTTACGCGTGAAAGCTCCAGCACTGCTTCTACTGTGTTATGTGATACACTACATAATTGTTGGTATTGTTGACGTTGTAGCATTTTAACGACATCAATGAGTCTGATAAAGTTGCGTGTTTAAGTACCTCAAAAATCGCTATGAGATCTACTGTGAGTAAGGACGCACGTTCAGGGAGTTGAATTTGCCTCTTCGATTAGTCTTGCCATCTGCGAATGCACATCCTGTCCCATCTTTTTCTTTAGATCTATCTGCGTCTATTTGTCTTCAGGCTGATCACGCTGCTAGGTAAGCGCCTAAAATTTTCTCATTCACTGTAGCTTGGATGAATGGAAGGTGCGTATTGATGCTCAGTTTTACTAAGGTGCTATTGTAGGGCGTGCTGAATCAGCTTAAATTTGGGGAAGTGGCGCAGTATGCACGAAAAGATAAAGCATCGAAGCAAAATTCTGCTGTTCTGAATCCCGTATCTGCGTGCGTTGAACTTTGTAGTGAGATCTCTAGTCTTCGTCCATACGGTGTCGTTCAGGAAGTGGAACCTTTCAAGAGGAATTTGGCAGTGCTGCATATCCTGCGTAGTTCAAATACCATTTCATTTACTTTCACCAGCAAGTCGTACGTTGGAGTCGATTTCAGTGCTCTAATACAGACTGGAACATACATAGTTTCTCTAGGCTATTATGCGTTGCTGAACCATAACAGATGCATCCAAAGTTTATGTGTCTCTTTAGAACGCGATGTACAGGTTGAGTCAAGAGGAAAGGTATATGTTTGAAGGGGTGATAGTATTAGCGGTTCTGAATGAAAAATGTCATAGGAACGATTGTCCTGTTCTTAACATTTCCGAGGAAACGAACGAAAACATTGGCGAACAGGACAAATGTAACATTGAGATCCAATGTTTTGTTAAATTGTGTACATTTCACAAAAGATATTGAAAACGTCCACCGTTGACTGCAAAGCATTTTGAAGCTCTTTTAGACGGCTTCTGTGTTGATCTGAGTTCATTCGCACGTCCTTTGCTTGAGAAAACGCATGTAAAATATAAGCAAGAATTTCCTGCTTCGTGCCCACTGTGCACTTGTGATATCGCCCTTTAAGCCAACCCCACAAACAAGTAATCTAATGGAGCAAGGTCGGGTGACCTCGATGGCCAAGGAATAACTCCACGTCTAGGATATGTTTCAGTCAAGTACTGTGCCATTGGCCTTACGGAACGTGCAGGTGAAGTGCGCGCTGAAGTGGTCAGTGAAGACAACACTACGGAGCCGAAGGTCGCTTTGATTGTACTGGCAAGTGAGTGCTGGTGAGGAACGACATGCGATTGACGCCTGTGATTTTCTATGTCGGGTATGGTTAAATGACTCTGAGCACTATGGGACTTAACATCTGTGGTCATCAGTCCCCTAGAACTTAGAACTACTTAAACCTAACTAACCTAAGGACAGCACACAACACCCAGCCATCACGAGGCAGAGAAAATCCCTGACCCCGCCGGGAATCGAACCCGGGAACCCGGGCGTGGGAAGCGAGAACGCTACCGCACGACCACGAGATGCGGGCTCGGGTATGGTTAAGAGAAGGGCATATGTTCATTTGAAGCTTTTTGTTCAGAATCACCAATACTATCAGCCCTCAAAGCGGGTACCTTTCCTCTTGACTTATCCTGTATGTTAATGCAGATTCTTCGATTTTTTTCCCCAGCAAATAGCTGTCACAGCGCGAAGTATATTATTGTGATGTGACCATGTTAACTTACGATCGATGTAAAGCCCTAAGAACCTGTCCACTCTTTTTGAGCGGATATATAAAGGGGCCTTATCTTATATTTCTTGTTTCGTTAAGCCTATGTCTCGTATCTACGCATACAGACGATTAATGAAGCGATATGTGGAGCCACGTCTCATTCAGCCATTCATTAAACACTATCGTAGCGTTAACCATCTGCTGCTGACAGTAAAACTATCGCTCCAAGTACCAATAAATAAATTATCTGTATACTGCACTTGGGTCAAACATTGATGTAGACAGATTGAACAGCAATGGCAACAACAACGAGCCTTGTGATAACTCTTTGCTTGTTCTCCTTAACCCTACTGTTTCATTGTTTCATGTAATAATCAATTTCTATCAATCAACAATTGGTGTAGCTTTTAGACGAATGACTCGGGAATGTCATGGTTCTTCACCTTATTCATCAGTAGACACGTTAGAACACTATCATAAGCGTTTGTGATATCCGTATACACTACTAGCAAATACTGTCTCTGAACGTAAGTGGTATATCAGTTGCTAATGATACTAGCGTTTCAGTTGTGCCGTTACCGTTTTTAAAACCAGTTTGTGCAAGGGGTCGTGTTCTTCGATTCTCAATCCACTATTCTAATTTGTATTTAATCATCCGTCCCAACGTGTTCATCTACATCTACATCTACATTTATACTCCGCAAGCCACCCAAGAGAGATGAGCCCGTATGACGAAGCGCACTCAGGCGCATTCCCTGTTTTAAGAATTGGTACGATCCGAGCAGTCCGCACTTCTGAGATTTAATTTGCTTGGCCCACATGTTATTTAATATGTTCAGTAGATGAATTCTTCCCTTTCCCGGCTTGTATTGGAGTACTGAACAGTGAATGTTATCCGGTCCCGGGACGGGTACTGCTCGAGCCATTTCCGACAGGGGAAATTAACATTTAGTGAGTTTTCCACCTGTTTACCATATGCACTTTTTTCCTGTAATGCGTCTGGGGTAAGGCTGAATAAAATTTTTTCCAAAAGGTTTTTAGATGTTGCCTGCGCTTTTCCCATGGCCGTATTAATTCGTCTTACCCTCTTGATGTTATTCCAAACTATAGACCCGGGAGGTTATGAAGTTCTAGACTATTACACAAGTTCCGCCAGCTTTCTCTCTTTTTACTTTTGTATAGACGCTTCGTTCTTGCCTGGGTGCGATTTAAATTTAAAAAAATTCCCTTCAGTGACTTGTCGCTTGTGGGTTTTGAGTGCTTCTCTCATATCCTTGGCAGTCGCCTCACATTCTTCGTCCCACCAGACCGGAGGTGGCCTAGCAGTGTTTTGTGGGACTGAGTTTATACTAGACTGGCATATTCAGCTCTGGCATCCCCATTTTGCTTAAAGTCTTTCAGATTCTCTGTCAGCGCTTCCCCATATTCTGCCCTCTTTACTTTTACTATATTGCATTTATATTGCAGAAGGATCTTTACTCCTGTACTGGGGTTATTCTGACATTTTATGAATATCGGCAGTTGATCAGATTCGAGTGGCTCTTGTAGCACTTCCCAGCTAACTTTTGGTGCAAAATTAGGCGATGCGAAACTAACGACTACATCGCTGCGCCGTTGACCAGATCTTTCAATTCTCCTTGGTGTCCCGCCGTTCAGTACTACTAATCCGTCCGCCTCTAAAAATAGCTCTGAGCACTATGGGACTCAACATCGGAGATCATCAGTCCCCTAGAACTTAGAACTACTTAAACCTAACTAACCTAAGGACATCACACACATCCATGCCCGAGGCAGGATTCGAACCTGCGACCGTAGCGCTCGCGCGGTTCGAGACTGAAGCGCCTAGAACCGCTCGGCCACACCGGCCGTCCGTCCGCCTCTATTTCACCTCGGATTCGCCTTTCAACTCTGTTTTCATCATTTAAGTCCCAGTTGGGTAATAGGCATTCATGTCACCTGATTATTACCTTTAGGTGGTCGACAGCGTCGATTAATTCTCTTATTTGTTGTCTTGTTGTGTACTTGTTAGGAGCCGATAAGAGACTTACATAGCAATCCCTCGTCCGCAGAGTGTGGACTGATAAGCCTCTACTGCAACGTTTTGAAGGCTTGGTTGTATAGGCGAAAATTCTATACCATTTTTATAAGGATGGAGCTGCCTCTGTAGCCGTCCCTCAGATCTGTAGCTTGGGTATAAACTGGTGAATATGGCGGCACTGGTGTGTCCGCTGAATTTTATATCTGCCTGCCTCTTGAGTTATGTGGCTTCATGTCGTCTCCGAAGCAGATATCTGTCCTTTGGTGTGCATACGCAAAAAGGAAACTAAAAACGTTATTGACTTCGTAATAATTTCGACCGTAAATTTTGCCTGCTGTGATTGGGTTTATCTGATTGCTGAGGCATACGTTATACAAGGGAAGAGGCTTTCGGCGATTAGCGTGTACTGCGTTTTAGATTGGCCGAGAGCTGCAGATGTATACTTGCCAGCTCGTGGACGAAACAGGAAAATGATCGACAATTCAAGATTATTACAATTTTAGCTGTTCAAACATTCGTTAAGTCCCATTATTGACCTTTCTACAAAGAAAGGGGAAAAACACAGTCATGTCCATGTAATACTAGAACTTAATAATATCTTTAAAGGGGCTAGGAACGCATACGTAGGAGAAACTTTGTATTACAGAGCCTGCCATGGCGTGCCAGACATCATGTTTGCAGCAGCGTGTGCGGATCAGATGCGGACCAAGGCCCGGCCTGTCAATCGGCTTTGCTCGGTTTTTCTCGGAAATGCGCGGAACAGCACGATGTTTCACTTAGCATTGCGGTGCGTCATTTTTCGGTCGGTACAACTCTCTGGGTTCGGCAGAAGCGTACTGTCAGCGCTATTTAGCCTTCGCTATTTTTTCACGGTGTGAAGTTCGTTCACGGGTCCAATGGCTGTTTGCACATCGCAGTGCTTTAAAATGAATGTGAATGACAGAAGAGAGGGATGAGAATCCTTAATTTGCGTGCGTGACAGACACTACACATTTGCTATGAAACGAAATTATTGTACCAGGCAGAAAGAATTTAAAGATGTAGTTGGCAATAAAAGAGCAAAAGATTACAAATACCTACAGACGAGATTCATTGTTCTGTCCATCAGAAGGCACTTTTTGATAAATTTGTAGGCCTGGTGCACATGAAGAAATTGATGGTAGGAATAGTAAAATTTCTGAAGTCGCACGCATTATTCCATTGTCAGCTGCAACAGTTTTCGGCGGAAGTGAACGAAGAGTATGAATACTTTATATGTTACTGCAAAGTATGTTGGTTAAGTCTAAGGGTATGCACGATTTTTCGATTTAAAACTCGCTATTGTCGAATTTATGAAAGACAAAGGAATGCAAGAACAAAATTAGAACATCCGGAAGGGAGTGTAGACTTCGCATTTTACTTGGACTTGACTGCACACTGGCCACAGTAAGGCATTGCAAGGTAACTTCTTTCTGGTTTCATGGGGATGCATTTAAGGAGAAAATCGCTGTGTAGGAGGGGCACATCAGACAAACACAGTCCAGTTTCATAAGCTCAGCGACGTTAGAGAAAACGCGAGCTTTGAAGAATTCATTGTAGCCTTGAAAGAGTTACAACAAGTTGATAAAGATTTTGAGGACACTGTCAATCTCATGTCTCCGGGCTGTTTTCGAGACCGTTTGCTGTTTCAGTTGACAGTGCCATTGTGCCTGTGCAGATGTAACCGACCGACCTGCAAGGTAGTTCTAGTTTTAATGACAACTCTTGTTTCGTTAAAACTGTCCCCGACGTCTACATTGCTTACTTAAAGTAGAGTTTCCAAGCCTTCATAATGAGGTTGTAAAAGTGCTACAATATTTCGATCGACATATTTGTGTGAAAAACATTTTTTCGGTTATGTAACTAAACAAGTCACTATTACGTGGCAGCTTGAGTGCGAAACTCTGTGACGCTGCCTGCGTCTGTCCGTATGCCGACAGTTTGTATCAGTTAAAAATTATGGTTTCAGAGCGCCAATGTAATACCGAAAATTCATTTTGTTTGCGACCTATGTTATGGAGAAGTGTGAAATATAAAACCAAGTACTATGCAGTGTGGCTGCACTTGCCATTTAGTCTGCAGCTCGTGGTCGTGCGGTAGCGTTCTCGCTTCCCGCGCCTGGGTTCCCGGGTTCGATTCCCGGCGGGGTCAATGATTTTCCCTGCCTCGTGATGACTGGGTGTTGTGTGATGTCCTTAGGTTAGTTAGGTTTAAGTAGTTCTAAATTCTAGGGGACTGCTGACCACAGATGTTAAGTCCCGTAGTGGTCAGAGCCATTTGAGCCATTTAAATGCGGTGCGTTTGCTGTTTTCTCTTCTTCCCCCTCCTCACGCCCAGACAGCGTGGCGTGGCGATGGGGTAAATGTGAAGCGAGGGTGAGCACTTCGACATTCACGTCTGGCCGCCCCTGCTCTAGGAGGCAGAGAAATCATTACTCGGTTAAAAATTACAGTCTAGCAGGGTCAAAGCAGAATCAGACTGTGGCCTCCTTTGAACAAGAATAAACTGGCACAATAGTTAGAATTTATTTTAATCGGATGACCTGAACTCCATTTTTAATTCAAGACAACCTAAGATTAACAGCACGGGAGTATCAGTCTTAAAGAGTACGCTGCTATAAAAAATGGGGAATGATTTTTATCCTACCCGGTGTATACATTACATTAGTACTGATGATATAGACGAACAGCCTTTCGATATACGTTAATTTTTGTGAAATTAGCAACAGCAAGAAGGGTCATGTCAGTAAAGTACCACAGATTACATATTTGAGAATAACTAAATCTGACTGATCTGACGAGAGCTTTGATAATTCAGTATGTGGTGAAGTTCTTCAATCAGAACCACCAAACGTCGAGGGAGACATTCAAAGAGAGCATCGGAATGACTCCACGAAACTTCCCTCCGCATGGTATGTACTCAGACTCTCGAAGCATCAGAAATGGTTGCCGAAGGGCTGTTCTCTATAATTTGTCGACCAACCGTATCCCAGACACCTTCCATGGACGACACGTCAGGCAAATGTCTAGGTCAGCGAAGCCATGGTACATGCGGTTCTTCCAGGAAGTTGAAGAGTTAGACATTAAACTCGACGAATACTTTGATTTATTCACACACTGAAATAACAGTCACATTACAACAAGTGAACTAGACGTAAGTTATCCACGCCGAATCAAAGTTCACTAAATCCCAAAACTGAAGAGGATTCTTAACCAGAATATTCAGGTATCCAGAGACAAGCTGCCGTACGCAACTCCAATATGTCAATACAGTACGTATTCGAGTCCACAGCAATAGCGGGTTTCCTCGATCGGTTCGGGCTCATGTCACTCGCTGTCTGACAATCAGAAATGACCTTGCACTGCAGATGCAGCGCATTTCAGAATGACGTTTGCAAAATTTGCGTGCAGGTTCCTTCAACCAAAATACAAAAAGAGTTCCTGTAAACACAGGCTCTAAAATGTTTAACTTAAGAGTTACGAACACTTGTTAATCTTCGCTACAGTGAAACATATCTCTTCTACTTAACAAGAGCTCATAGGTCTTAAGATGCATTATACGGTTACCGAACATTTTTTTCTTGTCTTGGTGTGAGGAACTTGTCCCCAAATTCGTAAAACGTCATTCTGACGGATTGCGAGCGCCTCCTACAGCACGCCGCGTTATCTGTCGGCGATTGGGCTGTGTCGAACGTCGATATCGCCTTCTCCGGCGGAAATACACTACTGGCCATTAAAATTGCTATACCAAGAAGAAATGCAGATGATAAACGGGTTTTCATTGGACCAATATATTATACAAGAACTGACATGTGATTACATTTTCACGCAATTTGGGTGCATAGGTCCTGAGAACTCAGTACCCAGAACAACCACCTCTGGCCTTGATACCGGCCTTGATACGCCTGGGTATTGAGTCAAACAGAGCTTGGATGGCGTGTACAGCTACAGCTGCCCATGCAGCTTCAACACGATACCACTGTTCATCAAGAGCAGTGACTGGCGTATTGTGACGAGCCAGTTGCTCAGCCACCATTGACCAGACGTTTTCAATTGGTGAGAGATCTGGACAATGTGCTGGCCAGGACAGCAGTCGAACATTTTCTGTATCCAGAAAGGCCCGTACAGGACCTGCAACATGCGGTCTTGCATTATCCTGCTGAAATGTAGGGTCTCACAGGGATCGAATGAAGAGTAGAGCCACGGGTCGTAACGCATCTGAAATGTAACGTCCACTGTTCAAAGTGCCGTCAATACGAACAAGAGGTGACCGAGACGTGTAACCAATGGCACCCCATACCATCACGCCGGGTGATACGCCAGTATGGCGATGACGAATACACGCTTCCACTGTGCGTTCACCTCGATGTCGCCAAACACGGATGCGATCATCATGATGTTGTAAACAGAACCTGGATATATCCGAAAAAAAAATGACGTTTTGCCATTCGTGCACCCAGGTTAGTCGTTGCAGGCGCTCCTGTCTGTGATGCAGCGTCAAGGGTAACCGCAACCGTGGTCTCCGAGCTGATAGTCCATGCTGCTGCAAACGTCGTTGAACTGTTCGTGCAGATGGTTGTTGTCTTGCAAACGTCCCCATCTCTTGATTCAGGGATCGAGACGTGGCTGCACGATCCGTTACAGTCATGCAGGTAAGATGCCTGTCATCTCGACTGCTAATGATACGAGGCCGTTGGGATCCAGCACGGCGTTCCGTATTACCCTCCTGAATCCACCGATTCCATATTCTGCTAACAGTCATTGGATCTCGACCAACGCGAGCAGCAGTGTCGCGATACGATAAACCGCAATCGCGATAGGCTACAATCCGACCTTTATCAAAGTCGGAAACGTGATGGTAGGCATTTCTCCTCCTTACACGAGGCATCACAACAACGTTTCGCCAAGCAACGTCGGGCAAGTGCTGTTTGTGTATGAGAAATCGGTTGGAAACTTTCCTCATGTCAGCACGTTGTAGGTGTTGCCACCAGCGCCAACCTTGTGTGAATGCTCTGAAAAGGTAATCATTTGCATATCACAGTATCTTCTTCGTGTCGGTTAAATTTCGCGTCTGTAGCACGTCATCTTCGTGGTGTAGCAATTTTAATGGCCAGTAGTGTAAAATTACCGTTAGGGCGGGATGCTAGGGAAGTCTTATGAGTTCCTTGCCGTATGCGGCTGAGCATTCTACCAATGACCTAATGATTGTGAGGTTTTTGAAAGATCCTTGAGATCCAAAAACTTGTTTATGTACACGTTATTGTTCAGGTTACCATCAATATGGTTCAGTCGAGATGGCGTGTGATATCTAAAGCTTGCCTAACAGAATAGTTGACGTTTATCGGCTTTGCGTCTCACTAATATAAGCTACAAGCTTGCAGTCACTACAGCATAGTCAATCACTCAGGCAGCCAGTTTGTTTGAAAAGCGACTTATTGTAAATCATGTGGCCTTGTAGTTCTCCAGTCAGCACTCCAACTTCGTAACTGACATGCTCAGTGTGACATGTGACGTTCGTGATTCTAGGCACTGGAATTTGATGCAGTGGTGCCCGTGTCACCTGTATAGTTCGAGTAACCAGTAATAATCGACAACAGACTGTCGATTAGACAAATTATCATTCTTTTAAGTGCCCCAGTGCCGAACGAAACCAACTGTCGGGTCAGTTGTGGCGGTACAGGAAAGACGGAGTACCTTGCATGCTGTGGTCTCTGTGCGTAGGCCAGTACCCTCTCTTCGCTGCTTAAGACCCTCTTCTGCCTGCTCGTCTCACAGATACATTACTGCCGAAGCAGCATGCCTGTCGAACTGAAATTGTACAATATGTAAGTCCACTCAAAAAGCGATTTGCTTTACCCTACGAGAATTCGCTAACTGGTTGCTATTACACCAAACGACTGGCAAAACATGTATGTACTGTAATTTCTGTTACCTTCCATTTCATGTAACTCTTCTTGTCGTCACATTCATAATTACTTCTTAGGTATACACTTCCAGCCGAAAAATGCTCCTATCGGAGCACAAAAAAAGGCGAATATGCCCCTATTTAAAAGACTCTGACTGAAAAGTCGCGTGCCAAATACCTCATTCTGACTTCCTCAGAACCTTCAAAAATTATTCCAAACATTTTGGCAAACGATTTATTCTATTTACATAAGTAGGAAGAAGTGTGTTATATTCATACGTTGACCATGTACTGTAAAACTGTAATGTAGTGATACTAAGACAATCCTTCTGTATACAACTGGTTCCAAGCCCAAGGGCAATCCAAAACACTTACCTTATATTTCCATCAGCAACAGATCCAGAGATATGAGCCCCGGAAGAATCGGGTTTTAATACGCTGCGTTTTGAAAAATATTAGGTAGCGCGTTCTGTCACTTGCCCCCGGTGCAACTCACTAATTTTGTTATATTCAAGCTATTTTTACTCGGTGTTGTAATCCTTACAAACGTTTCTGTACGTGAAAGTTAATGATTGATCTCTGCAACGACTTCCACAAACAGGCTGTATAACAGAAGATTCAAAGACTCTGAGAATATTCTGAAGAAAAAGGAAGAGTGTAATTGCAACTGGCATACTCACCATATCTGCGCAAACTTAGTCACTTATTAGTGGTACACCACACTTGGCATCTTACAAGTTTAGGTTCATTTGAGTATTTACGTGTGTGTGTGTGTGTGTGTGTGTGTGTGTGTGTGTGTCTGTGTAGTAATGTCCAGAAACGTTTATGTACATAGGTATTTCAACAAGTAATTTATACATGCAGTCCTACGCTATGGCCGTTCGGTAAGCGCTTTGTCTCAAGAAAGTACATGCTAAGGGTTTCCTATAGACACGGCTGTGTTGCGGTTTGCGTCACTGGTGCTTCACAGTGTGGGAGTGAAATGCTGCGGTACCTGGAAACGTACTCCGAAGTTGAAGTACGGGTACAGTACTATTCTTGTGGGCAAAACGTCTAAATTGCTCATGGATTTACTGTGAGATTCTGGCGGTATGATGACCAAATGCAGTGTTGTGTCCGGCAGTAGTGAAATGGTGCCAACAATTGGACCACGGCCGAAGAGTTGTGGGTGACGCTTATGTGAAAGGAAGGCCATCGACATCGACCAGAGTCGACAAAGTCCAGGGAACCGAGGAAATGATACGCAGCCATTACAGAGTGAGGCGAGGGCGTTCACAAAGAGGTTCTCGAATGGCTCTGTGATCAAGGAGCGGATTTCTATAATCGAGGAATCGGAGCAATTGGTACCTCTTTCCGACCGTTGTTTACAGAGACTTGTCAACTATATTCAAGTATCGGCGTGTCTGGTTTACAATAAAAGTTACTTGGTCATCCATAATAATGTCTAACTCATTTTCTGAAGTCCACTCGCACATTTACAGACATAATGAATCTCTTTGTCTGGTCGGACCTGGAACTGCATCCCGCTCCCTTCGAATGCGAGACATTTCACGTGTGCCGATCTTCAAACATTGAACTTGAAACAGCCCAAATAGTTTTTGGTGACGCAACCATCTTTAGACCAATTTCATATCCATTGTGAGGCAGCAGCTTTGGCAGCGTTTACAAAATAATGTCTTCTTGAAGGTACCAGCCAATTTCTGGGAGACTAATAGGCCTATATGTAGGTCTACCTACTAGAAGATGTTACTTACTTAGGCTACTGGCACTCCGGTCGTGCTGTGGATATTAAATGGGTCTGAAAGGGTTGTTATCAAATACAAATAATTCAAGATTTCGATTCTTTAAGATCAAATTTACTAATCAGTGGCAGTTCTTTCTTGGACTTTACGGCTAAAATTATCGAACTGGAAGATCGATTGGCCAATAAAAAATTTAACTCATCGATAAGTGAGGCGCTTTAGGCTGAAGCTAACTTACAACAAGTCAGAAGTGTAATCATTTTTTGGTCGCGTTTCAAAGGCCGAAGACTGATGGAATTGCTGTGTACGAGGAATATGTTGCGAAATTGATCCTAATTATGTCGAATCTCTAGCTCGTCTGCGGTAATTACTTAGAAGTGTTGGTAAAGGATGTAACATGGTGAAGGGTAATGATGTAGATGAAAATCTGACTTGCATGCAATATATGTATGTACTTCTCAGTTCTCAAATTCTCCAAGAAGACCTTCGAATGACGTCAACAACCTACACATATATGAGCAATGTAGTAAGATGTTGGACTCATATTTTGGACCAGGTGTTCAAATCATAGAAACATCAAAATTTGTGTTTTTTTTATTCATTTTGAAGCATCAGTTGAGAAAACCACATGGAAAGTTTTCTGAATTATTCTTTCGCTGTTTACTTATCACATACATTATTTATCCCCAGTATTCTTAGCTGGTGCAGTCTCCTTAAATTTCTTTTCCCCAGAAATCACTATATCAGAAAACATCTATTTTGTATGTCTATGATTTTTTAAGTCTGCCACTAACATTATTGTTATTATTGTCATTATCATTATCATTATTTTTATTATTATTATTAATTGTGCAGCAGCAGCAGCAGTACACGTATTGCCAGTATTAAATATATTAGTTCACAATCAGTATTACTTACATTGTTGATTCAGACCCTCAGATCACTTCAATACATTTGTCGTACTAAAATTGTTATTTATTAGGTATCTATGATGTAAAAACCGTACTGTATGCGTGAAACCTTGGTCTGAAGTAAGAGAGGACATGATGGTCCTAATTAGATCAGGTTAAATAAATAAATAAAATGAATAATACACAAAATATGTAATGAGCTTGATATCGATATATCAGCAAGGCTGACATGAATAAGATGCTCCACAATTCAGGATAATATTTACATTGCTGTGCTATAACGTTTTCCTGCCCATATCAGATTACTATACTAGCCTATTATGCTTTGGTTTCCACCTTAAATTTTAGTCAGTCACTTCAGATGGGATTAGCTGCACATAATAGACCTATTTTATATTGTTGGCATATAAGGAAATGCGAATTTGTTTTCAAAACAGAAATTCACAGATTTTACAAGCAGTGAAATGTGAAACGAGTATGACATAAATATTAATATTTTCGATCATTTGTTGAATTCAATTTCATATCCAACAAACTGACTGAATCATTTAGAATGAATTTAAATCATTTCCTCTACACATCACTGTATTCCTACAAACAGAATCATGACTTTAACACTACATGAACCGGTGAATTCTAGATATCAATTTATAAAAAATAATAATGCATAATTTGTTTCAGTGTACATCTACAATCAAATAAAAACATTATTTTCAAATATTATAAGGTAATTGTTTGGTTTAGAAATCGATAAATAAGTTTTATATGAGAAAGATTTTGAAGTTTTAATTACTTGCATGAGCTATTCCTAAGTTTCATCATTAACATGTACCCTGTTATTTTCAGAAATTTACGCATCTTGATTAATTTTATACATTTTCTCCAAGCACTCTTACATCATGCATTCTATTCTCTTCTATTAATATGGGCATATATATCTATGAAGAAAATATTATAATCCAATTTTGTCATTCATACTGTTACATTCTTTCATGAACTGCATTTCAGTTTATTTCTTTGAATTTTTTTAAAATTCATCTTCATTTATCCTCTTTACATGTTTTTTCCTCTTTTACAACTCCATCCCTGAAATAAATACAATCCCCTTAATGTTATTACTTGCACTTAAATGTTTAGAACTTGTAGGCACTGTATCTACCTTGGTCAAAATTATAGTTTAAATATCTACGTAGAGCCAGTAGCTTTGATGCAGTAAAGTGATATGTACAGATTGAAATGTGAAATGTCATCCATTATTAGAGAAAATACTGAAGGTTGTGAATATACAGGGTGTATCAAAAAGAATCATCCGATTTGGTACGTCTATATTTCTCAGAGTAATAAACATATGCAATGAATTTTTGTTTTTTGATGAACAGGAAACTCAAAAAGTTTCTTTTTCGTACCTTTTCATAGGTGTTCAATACGCCCCCTTGAGATGCACGGCATATGTCTATGTGGTATTGAAATTGCTCCCACACTGCAGCGAGCATGTCTTGAGTTACAGCTTCCACAGCTGCTGTTACGCGATGTCTCAGTTCTTTCACTGTTGTTGGTAATGGATGCACATAATTAGAGTCTTTTATAAACCCAAACAAGAAATAATCATATAGAGTCAGGTCTGGTGGCCTTGACGGCCAATAATGAATGGCTGAATCTTTTGTCCAGTGCGACCAGTCCACCGTTCAGTAAACCTTTGGTTTAAAAATTACCGCACTTCCAGATGCCAGTGTGGTGGTGCTCCATCCTGTTGCTAAATGAAGTCATTCGAGTCAGTTTCCAACTGCGGGAAAAGAAAGTTCTCAAGCATATATGTGCTTCCTGTAATAGTGTTCTCGGCAAAGAAAAATTGACCATACACTTTTTTTTCCCGTGAAACTGCACAAAACACATATAACTTTAGAGAGCCCCTCTCATGTTGTGCAACTTCATGTGGTTGTTCCGTACCCCATATTCTCACTTTATGACGGTTCACCCTTCCATTTAAATGGAATGTTGCCTTGTTACTAAATACTAAGCACGGAAGAAAACTGTCATCTCCATCTTGCCAAAGATGAAATTAGAGAACTAAACACGTTGTTGTTTGTCACCTTCATGAAGAGCTTACAATAGCTGAATTTTGTATGGTTTCATGTATGAACGTCAACACAGTACACGCCAGAAGGGCATGGGGAGCATGTCGGGCTATCGAGCTGCACAGTGAACGGATTTCTGCGGACTCCTTGTGAAGCTATTTCGGATGCGTTCGACGTCTGTGTCAGATACTCGGGGACGGTCCGGCGATTTTTCTTGACACAAACAACCTGTGTCTCCAAATTTCTCCGAATGGTTCATGCCACTGTCTAATGCTCTGTGCTGTAGGAGGCTCCACGTCATACCTATTACGAAAGTCACGCTGAACAATTGTGTCTGACCCGCACTGCGCAAAACGTAGAACATAAAACGCAGTCTGTTGTCCCGAAACAATTTTTACTAGAACTGAAGTGGGCGCACACTGCTGCTGCCTAGAGGGAACCAAGTAAAACTCGAGATTTTGCTCTTTCCAACAGTTCATTGTTCACGTGCATATCTCAAATGACATAATAGTTATGATTCTTTAAAATCGGATGACTCTTTTTGATACACCTTGTACTGTATCCATTTATAAGCAGGGAGCTATATATTTAGAGAACAAATGTCAATCTACCCTTTGTACGGAAGAGCCAAAATACGGTAATAAATGTTTGTCGTCAGTGACACAAATGAAGCAGAAGTGTGTTAATGTTCATAAAACCAGTTAGATCATTTCTTTAGAAAATATTAAAATATACGTAATGGAATAAATAAATTGATAAGATAAGTGCAATAGTTTGAAAACAATGACAAAAAGGTATTGCATTAATGCAATTTTTTATCCTTGACTTAATATAATAAAAATATATACGTGTTTCCCTTCTCCAAAGAACAAAAATGAACAAAAACTATAAACAACAAATTATTCATTATTGAGAAAGTAAAACTAAACAATTCGTATGATAAAATTCCAAATGATTAAGTGTAAATGCATGGACGTTGCATTCGATGTTTCTGTAAAAGTCCATAATATGTGTATTTTCATAACTATATTTTGATGTTTAGACAGATTACATGAAGTAATTTGTACTGATTAAAAAGTTGTTAAATGAAAAGGAAGCAAATATCATTGAAAAATATGTTACTGATTAATGAAATATACAGGAAATGTTATGTATATGTTCAAGCAAATTAAAGGCAAATGAACTTTAATTTTATCAGTTATATGTTCTAATTACGTACTTTCTAAGGTGTACATGATCCAGTACCTTAGGAAACATATATATGGCTTACAACATTAGTTACAAACCAATATTTCTCACACTCCAGTGCATGCTGTGCGACGAAGGACACTGAACAGCGAATGTGACATGGAATACACGCCAATGACACTAACAGATTCTTAATACGCTACTGGCCATTAAAATTGCTACACCAAGAAGAAATGTAGATGATAAACGGGTATTCATTGGACAAATATATTATACTAGAACTGACGAGTGGTTGCATTTTCACGCAATTTGGGAGCATAGATCCTGAGAAATCAGTACCCAGAACAACCACCTATGGCCGTAATAACGGCCTTGATACGCCTGGGCATTGAGTCAAACAGAGCTTGGATGACGTGTACAGGTATAGCTGCCCATGCAGTTTCAACACGATACCACAGTTCATCAAGAGTAGTGACTGGCGTACTGTGACGAGCCAGCTGCTCCGCCACCATTGACCAGACGTTTTCAATTGGTGAGAGATCTGGAGAATGTGCTGGCCAGGGCAGCAGTCGAACATTTTCTGTATCCAAGGACCTGCAACATGCGGTCGTGCATTATCCTGCTGAAATGTAGGGTTTCGTAGGGATCGAATCAAGGGTAGAACCACGGGTCGTAACAGGTCTGAAATGTAACGTCCACTGTTCAAAGTGCCGTCAATATGAACAAGAGGTGACCGAGACGTATAACCAATGGCACCTCATACAATGACGCCAGGTGATACGCCAGTGTGGCGATGACGAATACACGCTTCCACTGTGCGTTCACCGTGATGTCGCCAAACACGGATACGACCATCATGATGCTGTAAACAGAACCCGGATTCACCCGAAAAAATGTCGTTTTGCCATTCGTGCACCCAGGTTCGTCGTCGAGTTCACCATCGCAGGCGCTCCTGTCTGTGATGCAGCGTCGAGGGTAACCGCAGCCATGGTCTCCGAGCTGCTGCAAACGTCGTCGAACTGTTCATGCAGATGGTTGTTGTCTTACAAACGTCCCCATCTGTTGACTCAGGGATCGAGACGTGGCAGAACGATCCATTACAGCCATGCGGATAAGATGCCTGTCATCTCGACTACTAGTGATACTAGGCCGTTGGGGTCCAGCACGGCGTTCCGTATTACCATCCTGAACTCACCGATTCCATATTCTGCTAACAGTCATTGGATCTCGACCAACGCGAGCAGCAATGTCGCGATTCGATAAACCGCAATGGCGATAGGCTACAATCCGACCTTTATCAAAGTTGGAACGTGATGGTACGCATTTCTCCTCCTTACACGAGGCTTCACATCAACGTTTCACCAGGCAACGCCGGTCAATTGCTGTTTGTGTATGAGAAATCAGTGGGAAACTTTCCTCACGTCAGCACGTTGTCGGTGTCGCCACCGGCGTCAACCTAGTGTGAATGCTCTGAAAAGCTAATCATTTGCCTATCACAGCGTCTTCTTCCTATCGGTTAAATTTCGCGTCTTTAGCACGTCATCTTCGTGGTGTAGCAATTTTAATGGCCAGTAGTGTATTATTCATAACATATGACAACCGCAGATAATATACTGGTATTAATTACACACTACTCTCTACTCTTACTAGCCACTAGATTGACCACAATGGGAGTACACATTGAAAAAAATTCAGCTACGACAAATTTTATAATATCTAATAGAATGAATGTATTGCGTCTATACGTTTTAAGACATATGTCTACTATGACGGAAAATACGTAATAAGGAGGGGAATACTATTTGAACTGAATCTAATGACCAACTCGGTAACCCACAAAGAACTACTGTAAAGGCGTAAGAAAAACTGTGGATATGTTAATCTTTCCTGACCCCTGGAGAGATTTACTGAGAGAGATGGAGTCACTGGATTCACGTTCTGGAGAATGGAGTTAAAATCCCAAGTGGTAATCCAGATTTAAGTTTTCTTTGTATCACAAAATTGATTACGACGAATGTGAAATGTCGGCTGTAGCCGCGTTCTTTATCCATTCTTCTTCCATCCTTCCTTATTTTCTGATGATCTCGTCGTTGATGGTACGTTGAACTATAAATTTTCATCATTTCTTCTGAATGTTAATGAATATGTTCGTACTTTTATTGTAGACAGGGTAACTAGTTACTGTAGGGTCGGACTACTGGAGGTTGTTCCTGAATAAAGTACGAACGAAACGGTGTATGTCCACGGCCTTCATGCGACATCCGTATACGTCATCACCATCATGGATTACTTTATTCTTCAAAATATTCTATATTGTCACTGAATAGTGCTCATGTCGCTTACCTTGTGCGAGATTCTTCAGTAAAGGGTAGTCTAGTATTAAACAGAATCTCCTAGTTCTGTTTATTTTGTTTATGTTGTTGAGATATTGCTAGACAATGATAGAGAAGAAGCTCCGTCATACATAAGCAACATCATTTACGTGTTATCGAAGACATACTTCGTCAGTCCAAAAAGTTTAGATAGTAGATTAACAAATAAAAAAATTGAGGAACATCAAGATGGTGATTTTAATGGTTCAGGTGTTCTAATAGTCCCACCTCCCTACTTGAGTACAACACACAAAACCTTCATACAAGCACGGGAAACTGTCAAAAGAGTCTGTTTAGGATGTTGTTCAATTCGAGCGGCACATTGGCTTGAATGTCGGTAATGTCGTTAAAGCTTTGTTCGGTAATATGAATTTCTCCGCATTTTTGTTCTGTGGGAGGTTCATATTAATAACACCAACTCTCGTCATCAGCGATGCTTTTTCACAGAAAACAATTGTCCGCCTTTTGCATCTCGATCTCGTCGCTGCAGGCGTCCACGTGCCGTTGTTTTTGTTCGGAGTCAAGATATGCAAGACAGACTTTGCATAAACTTTTTTCAAAACATTCACGAGAATATCTTGAACACTGGTTCAGAGACGTAGCTCCATTGCGATTTGTGACACTACAACGTTGACACATTACGTCCACTACTTAACACTGCTGCTCCCTGCTCGCAACAGACTGGTCGAGTGCACAGCTGTTGTCTACAGCTGTTAGTTCAAGCTGCCACAATGGTTACAGTGCTGACGTTGCATAAACACCAGAAATAAAATCAGTCTCGAAAGTTTTAAGACGGATGTTGTATCTACAAAACGACTGGCAAAGTGTTTTGAAGAAATTCTTGAGTGCTAAAGCGACCTTTCGTAGTGATGACGTCATCGACCAAAAGACCCTTTATGTATGGTCTGAAGAAAACACAACATTAGGAACTGAGCATTAACGTTTGGCTGTGCTTTTCGTGGCCACCTAGTTGGACGCCTTGTTCTTCCAATACAAAATGTGCAAGTTCTACATATCATCACAACTGACATCAAGGATTAGACCCATTGTCCTGTTACACCTCAGAACTATTCACGCTATCTATTTAAAAGGTGACCAGTGTTTCTATTTCCTACGGGATTATACGCGTTTGTCCGTATGTGCCCCTTATGCAAGCACTTACTCGACTTGACATTTACTGATAGAGACATTTACTGATAGATTTTACTGATACAGTTTGTTGGATCGACTCCTGTAGAATATCGTGCCAAATTCTGTCCAATTTGCGCGTTAGATTGTCGAAATCGCGAGCTGGTTGCAGAGCCCTATGTATGCTATAATACTACAAACTTTCTCAGTTGGAGAGAGATCCGGTGGTCTCGCTGGCCAAGATAGGGTTTGGCGAGCACAAACACAAGCAGCAGAAACTCTTGCTGCACGCTGGCGTGCGTTATCTTGCTGAAATTTAAGCCTAGGATAGCCTGCCATGAAGAACAACAGAACGGAGCGTAGAATGTCGTCGATGTACCACTGTTCTGCAAGGGTGACGCGGATGACAACCGAAGGGATTATCGGACCAAAAGATGGGCGACAGTGAGGTTGGTATCCCACCGCTGCCCAGACACCGCTTCGCTGCTCATCAGACTCAGCTCGAAGCGAGACTCGTCAATGAAAACAATTCTACTTCATTCAATGAGATTCTAAGACGAAGGCGTGTCTGGCCATGCCCCAGAAGCGATGGGATATCAAGCTGACTGACGTCCTACATATGGGTCGACAACCAGGAGTGATGGTCTGGGATGCCATTTCTTTTCATTACAGGACCCTTTGGTTATCACGTCGACGATATTCTATGTCCCATCTTGTGGTCCTTCATGGCAAACCATTCTAGGCATATATTTCAGCAAGATAGTGTCCTCTCGCGCTCGGCGAGAGTCTCTGCTGCTTTTCTTGGTGCATGCCAAACCCTACCTTGGCCAGAGACGCTACCGGATCGCTCCCCAACTGAGAAAATTTGGAGCGTTCTACGATTATGTGGAGGGCTCTCCACCCAGCTTGGGATTTCGGCGATCTAATATGCCAGTTGGACAGAATTTGGCACGATATCCCACAGGAGGACATCCAACAGACTCTAGCAATAAATGTCAAATCGAATAAGTGCTCATAAGGGCCAGGTATGGATAAAAGCGTTACTGACTTGCTCAGTTTGTGAAGCTCGTTCTATTGAAATGATTAACCATTTTTTTCTGAAATCGTAATCTTTTGTTTACCTGTATATGTACATCACATCTGCCGCTTTCCGTCCCATTCGGATAATTCCTTCGTGGTGCTTCATTTTTTTGTCTTAGACTGTATCTGAGAAGATTGTACACATCCATTACATAATAAGACCAAGAGTTGGAGTATCGAAACACGTATCTCCACAGTTACTGTGAGTTACACCACAGTGTCTGGGAGTTGCAGTGTACTCCTGTGACCCAAGTTAAAAGGGAGGCCGTTGTATGAGACAGATATGTAGACAACCTGCGGGTTCGGCCGTCTCGTGAACTCAGAAACGCCCGCGGTGTCTTCATCATCGCCTGCAACAACCCAGACTGTAGTGCAGGAAACTTTGACGAGTGGTGTTCTTAGAGATACTGAACTTAGAAATCCTCGAGAAACCAAAGCAGTGGATAAATTGTAGTTCCTCCCGAAATCCAAGCCTATGGACGGAAACTGTAATCAAAATAGTTACTAATGACTCCTGCGGTACGAGAGGAAACGTTGGAACGAAATTCTTTCCTAGGGCTATTGGACAGGTTCATAAAATTACATGTAATCAGGAAACTAATTACGTAGTCCCCTACAGCTGAACTATATTAGCTTTTTTAAATTATCACGACAAACTTAAACGTAGTTTTCAGTACTCTTTCGAGGATATTTTTACGCCTGCTTGGGTTTGAAACACAATAGTGCCACCATGCACAATTCACTCCTTTCCTTTAGAAATATCTGACACCGCTCGTCTTGACGTGGATCAAGACGTGCTGTTTTTTGCTAAAATGACGCGTTTATTGTGTACCCAAAGCAAAAAGTGAATAATGCATGTAAAAAGATGCGATGGTCAAAGTCGAATCCAGAACGTCATATTCGCTCAAGAGATTACTGTCATCCAAAATCTTTTCAAGAGAAAAATCCTGCGAAGGGTGTCTGGACCAATTTTTGAAAGAGGAGGATGGCGACGAAGAAATAACAGTGAGCTCAGAGATGTACATAATGAACCAGACGTTGTTTCGAAACCGAAGACAAGGATATGAGATAGGGCGGCCATGTCAATAGAAGAGGGGATCGATCAGTGTTGATAGAAGGGTGAAAAAGAATCTTGAAGAATGATGACCTTTAGGAAGAATAAAAACAAGGTGTAGAGACCAGGTGGCCAACGATCTTTAGATACATGGAGCGAAAGAAAAAGATGGCAAGGACGGAACCCTATGGAAGAGGCAACTTGTCGAGGACAAAAGCGACTGTGGTTCGTGGGGCTAGGAGAGCAAGAGTAGAGTAAGAGTATGTTGTATGTTAACCGGGGACCTAGAAACGACGGAGAGGCTCCGTCCGTGCCGCAGCCGCTGTGGTCCACAACCACACGACGACTGCCGCAGTCCACTTCACCCCTCCGCCGCCCCAAACCGAACCCAGGGTTATTGTGCGGTTCGGCCCCCGATGGACCCCCCAGGGAACGTCTCACACCAGACGAGTGCAACCCCTATGTTTGCGTGGTAGAGTAATGGTGGTGTACGCGTATGAGGAGAACTTGTTTGCTCAGCAGTCGCCGACATATTGTAGCTGAGGCGGAATAAGGGGAACCAGCCCGCATTCGCCGAGGCAGATGGAAATCCGCCTAAAAACCATCCACAGACTGGCCGGCTCATCGGACCTCGACACAAGTCCGCCGGGCGGATTGGTGCCGGGGCCCATGCGCTCCTTCCCGCTCCGGAAGAATAAGAGTAAGTAACATGTGATGACGCCTTGGAATTGACAACTTTGGGGACCTGTGAAGCAATGTCGATTGTTATTTTACTGAAACGTCTTCTCAGTTGTCCTCTCGAGGTCGCCTAGACCCTAATAAATAACTTTCCAGTAAAGAAAAAACGAAATGATCATTCTTAATCGAAAGGATGAGTTCATCGTTGACAGACGTCGATGTTAACCTTCAGTCTGGAATGGGGCGTTTGTCCAGCGGTGGATTTCAGTTTTCCGCTGCTGATGACGACGATAGTGGCGATGAAATATCGCATTATAAGTGCAAGCTTTTACCTGGTAGATTCTCCTTCTGAGGGTTTTGTGAACGTCTAAAACTGTTGGTTCATGAATTACAGCACCGGAGGTTTCAGAAAAAATGAGTGTTATCGTCGTGTGATAAGCATGCCAGTGCGCGTCCATCCAAAGAAAGCTCCCATTATTTTCCAGTTTATGTCGAATTATTTTCTTTTGTATTTTTCGCAACACAGTCAAATAAGCGTTTCACAATGTCGTAAATGCTTTATTCTTTTTTATCTTTATGTAGATTCTACACTCCTGGAAATGGAAAAAAGAACACATTGACACCGGTGTGTCAGACCCACCATACTTGCTCCGGACACTGCGAGAGGGCTGTACAAGCAATGATCACACGCACGGCACAGCGGACACACCAGGAACCGCGGTGTTGGCCGTCGAATGGCGCTAGCTGCGCAGCATTTGTGCACCGCCGCCGTCAGTGTCAGCCAGTTTGCCGTGGCATACGGAGCTCCATCGCAGTCTTTAACACTGGTAGCATGCCGCGACAGCGTGGACGTGAACCGTATGTGCAGTTGACGGACTTTGAGCGAGGCCGTATAGTGGGCATGCGGGAGGCCGGGTGGACGTACCGCCGAATTGCTCAACACGTGGGGCGTGAGGTCTCCACAGTACATCGATGTTGTCGCCAGTGGTCGGCGGAAGGTGCACGTGCCCGTCGACCTGGGACCGGACCGCAGCGACGCACGGATGCACGCCAAGACCGTAGGATCCTACGCAGTGCCGTAGGGGACCGCACCGCCACTTCCCAGCAAATTAGGGCCACTGTTGCTCCTGGGGTATCGGCGAGGACCATTCGCAACCGTCTCCATGAAGCTGGGCTACGGTCCCGCACACCGTTAGGCCGTCTTCCGCTCACGCCCCAACATCGTGCAGCCCGCCTCCAGTGGTGTCGCGACAGGCGTGAATGGAGGGACGAATGGAGACGTGTCGTCTTCAGCGATGAGAGTCGCTTCTGCCTTGGTGCCAATGATGGTCGTATCCGTGTTTGGCGCCGTGCAGGTGAGCGCCACAATCAGGACTGCATACGACCGAGGCACACAGGGCCAACACCCGGCATCATGGTGTGGGGAGCGATCTCCTACACTGGCCGTACACCACTGGTGATCGTCGAGGGGACACTGAATAGTGCACGGTACATCCAAACCGTCATCGAACCCATCGTTCTACCATTCCTAGACCGGCAAGGGAACTTGCTGTTCCAACAGGACAATGCACGTCCGCATGTATCCCGTGCCACCCAACGTGCTCTAGAAGGTGTAAGTCAACTACCCTGGCCAGCAAGATCTCCGGATCTGTCCCCCATTGAGCATGTTTGGGACTGGATGAAGCGTCGTCTCACGCGGTCTGCACGTCCAGCACGAACGCTGGTCCAACTGAGGCGCCAGGTGGAAATGGCATGGCAAGCCGTTCCACAGGACTACATCCAGCATCTCTACGATCGTCTCCATGGGAGAATAGCAGCCTGCATTGCTGCGAAAGGTGGATATACACTGTACTAGTGCCGACATTGTGCATGCTCTGTTGCCTGTGTCTATGTGCCTGTGGTTCTGTCAGTGTGATCATGTGATGTATCTGACCCCAGGAATGTGTCAATAAAGTTTCCCCTTCCTGGGACAATGAATTCACGGTGTTCTTATTTCAATTTCCAGGAGTGTATAATGATTCTGCCTCTTCCTTTTTTATTGACAATGTGATCACTATCCAGTCGAAAGTGGATACGCAGCTGTGATATGCTGATGTAACTTTGTCGTAAAAATATAAAAACGAAAGATCATAATCAGTCAATCAATCAGTCAGTCCCCATTGACACTACGTAATTTTTTTACGTTGTGTCGAACATCACCGCAAACACTACGCGATCAGTTCTTTGTGGGAATGCCACCAGAACGCTATGCATCTATCTCATGCTCATGCACCGAGTCCTTGCAGTGGGAGGGGACGAGTGGACGGAGGAAGCTTGCCTTCAGGCGACGCCGTGTAAGAGCGCCGCGACGCCGACGCCGGCCAGCATCAGCGGCGCCCGCAGCTGCAGCTGCGCCTGCGCGCACTGGCGCACAGTGGCGAGCGCAGCACTGGTCGCGTTAGCGCCGTCGCCGTAGTCCTGGTCCGGGTACTCCTCTTGCTCCTCCTCCTCGTCGGGCGCCGCCAGCCTTTCTTGCGCTTGTACCACTTGCGTTTCTTAGTGCCGAACAACGCCACTGGCACCGCCACTTGCGGCCACAGCGCCACCACCAGCAGTGTCGCCAACATTAGCCACGTTCGTACACGCATTACGCACCTCGCAGCAATGCGTGCTGCTGTGGAAAGACATTTAGCCAGTAGTTATAGACTCCTCTCCATAGGTGCAGAGGACTGCCTAAATATCACACTCAAGTCGGTATGTGTACCGAACCACCGCTTGTTAAATCTGCGGAAGATTATATTTGGATATGGTTCGCAAATTAATGACCCTTCCGTTGCCAAATACACTGTTTCAAATTCCAGG
Organism: Schistocerca cancellata; assembly: GCF_023864275.1. Taxonomy (NCBI): domain Eukaryota; kingdom Metazoa; phylum Arthropoda; class Insecta; order Orthoptera; family Acrididae; genus Schistocerca; species Schistocerca cancellata. The sequence goes on along the minus strand of NC_064626.1, from coordinate 352,033,116 downwards.
TACTTTTTCTTTTGAAATAAGCTTCCTCCAAAAACCAGCTTTCTAAAACCTATTTTCTTATCACCGTCCTCTATTAAGAAGGATAAACCGTAAGAAAATTTGAAAATGAAATGTCTTACGGACTTTTGGGCACAACACATGCTATAGTTTCCATCTTTACATCCAAGATATCCGCTTGGTCTTAGGGACGCATGAAGAGCCAGAACAGCTATCCAAAATGTGGACTGAACTCAGAAGGAACTACAAAAATTCTCTATACAACATGCATACTGCAGCTGATCTGCCCCTTTAGAGGGCTTAACGCTAATCAACGAATTTTAGTACAAAAAGACTAAAGCAAAGAAGTTTTTCATAATAGAAATTTTACTAAGTTAACGTGAAATGGTAAGACATGTCGAAGCTTATGTTCCGTTATTAAGGCGCAAAGAAAACGACCCCAAACTCTAATTTAACCACTTTTCCTGCAGAACAAGAACGTTATGGCCAAAACAATAAGTGAGTTGTAATATAGTGGTTATTCCAACCGGTTTTCAAAAAAAGGTACTATCAGTCCAGAGTATAGAACATGTTATAGACATAGATAATATTATGTGAGGATAGTATGCTGTCATTTTTGGAGTTGATCATCTACCTTGAAAAACAGAGAAATATTTTTCAATATCATGTTTATCCTTCAGTTGGCCTCACTCGGTGGCTGTGGAAATGGAAAAGGAGGAAGGCAGCCTTCTGTGTTTCAGAACACATAAGAGGCAATCAAAAATATTCCGTTTGAGGACGATGCTGCAGTGTGTATGCAACCAAGAGCGACTCCGATCCGGGTATATCAGCATCGACATGTAGGAAACAGGTTAGTGTGGTCTTCGACTGGAAACTTTTTGTGGCCCTTATACATACGGTCCAATCGTATTGTAAGAGGTCAATGACTAAGGAATTTTTTGCTAGCGCACTCTAGCAGGTATTATTTCGATGGATTGCTCACGCGCTGTCTGCGATATGTAAGCTATAAGACAATCTGAGACCAGAGAGCAGTGCTGGCTGCACTAGGAAAGTTGTAGCAGTAGGAGTAAGTAGTAGCTAGCAGTCTGGTGTATGGAGTTGGCTGGGCTGGTCGTGGGGAGCGGTGGCGGTGCCTGAGCGATGTAGTATAAGGTAAAAGCACCCTCGCGCATATGTACTATTGTTATATCAAGTCCCATGTAAATGTTTTTCAAAATCACTTAATAATCTTTTTTATAAAAATTAAATTTTGACAATCATTCATCTCAATTTAAAGAATTTAATAATTTCTCTAATCCACGGTCATCCCAATTATTGTAAAGGAAAATCAGTTGTTTCTTTTTATACATGACAAATCTATCGGCCAGCATTGCACAGGGCTGTGCCAGAACATTTTTTATAGGAGCAGATATATACGCGTTATCCGGCGACTTCACTGAGGTAAGATTTTTCAATTTATTCAGAATGAATTTTCAGGGCCATGACACAGCACTGCTGATGTCCAAAATCTACCAGTTTAAACTCACAGTCAATTATTGAAAGGTTATAAGTGAGCCAGAATTTTATTGAGAGATTAGTCGCATTTTATTATTGTGAGGTTACTGAATTATAAACGGTTGGGAGGTTACGCTGAATGTGAATGATACATAATTATTATTATTTTTTTCCTGTTGGGAGGTTACAAGATTAGTGTGACCATCGCATTCGTTCCACGTCAAGGTGCAGACGGTAGGGGCAGCATAGGGGCAGCACTAGCAGTGGATAGTACATAAAACCTGTCGGGCGGGATGAGGGAGGAAGAAGGGGGTGACGCGGGGCGGGGGAGGGGGGAGGGACGCAAAAACAGTGCAGTCGTTGTCATAATGCGGAAACGGAGCAGTTTATCTGACGTCCAAAAGGACATAATCATTGGCTTTCGGGCCAAGGGTGGAAGCATTTCCGAAACGGGTAGTTAAATACACTCCTGGAAATGGAAAACAGAACACATTGACACCGGTGTGTCAGACCCACCATACTTGCTCCGGACACTGCGAGAGGGCTGTACAAGCAATGATCACACGCACGGCACAGCGGACACACCAGGAACCGCGGTGTTGGCCGTCGAATGGCGCTAGCTGCGCAGCATTTGTGCACCGCCGCCGTCAGTGTCAGCCATTTTGCCATGGCATACGGAGCTCCATCGCAGTCTTTAACACTGGTAGCATGCCACGACAGCGTGGACGTGAACCGTATGTGCAGTTGACGGACTTTGAGCGAGGGCGTATAGTGGGCATGCGGGAGGCCGGGTGGACGTACCACCGAATTGCTCAACACGTGGGGCGTGAGGTCTCCACAGTACATCGATGTTGTCGCCAGTGGTCGGCGGAAGGTGCACGTGCCCATCGACCTGGGACCGGACCGCAGCGACGCACGGATGCACGCCAAGACCGTAGGATCCTACGCAGTGCCGTAGGGGACCGCACCGCCACTTCCCAGCAAATTAGGGACACTGTTGCTCCTGGGGTATCGGCGAGGACCATTCGCAACCGTCTCCATGAAGCTGGGCTACGGTCCCGCACACCGTTAGGCCGTCTTCCGCTCACGCCCCAACATCGTGCAGCCCGCCTCCAGTGGTGTCGCGACAGGCGTGAATGGAGGGACGAATGGAGACGTGTCGCCTTCAGCGATGAGAGTCGCTTCTTTCTTGGTGCCAATGATGGTCGTATGCGTGTTTGGCGCCGTGCAGGTGAGCGCCACAATCAGGACTGCATACGACCGAGGCACACAGGGCCAACACCCGGCATCATGGTGTGGGGAGCGATCTCCTACACTGGCCGTACACCACTGGTGATCGTCGAGGGGACACTGAATAGTGCACGGTACATCCAAACCGTCATCGAACCCATCGTTCTACCATTCCTAGACCGGCAAGGGAACTTGCTGTTCCAACAGGACAATGCACGTCCGCATGTATCCCGTGCCACCCAACGTGCTCTAGAAGGTGTAAGTCAACTACCCTGGCCAGCAAGATCTCCGGATCTGTCCCCCATTGAGCATGTTTGGGACTGGATGAAGCGTCGTCTCACGCGGTCTGCACGTCCAGCACGAACGCTGGTCCAACTGAGGCGCCAGGTGGAAATGGCATGGCAAGCCGTTCCACAGGACTACATCCAGCATCTCTACGATCGTCTCCATGGGAGAATAGCAGCCTGCATTGCTGCGAAAGGTGGATATACACTGTACTAGTGCCGACATTGTGCATGCTCTGTTGCCTGTGTCTATGTGCCTGTGGTTCTGTCAGTGTGATCATGTGATGTATCTGACCCCAGGAATGTGTCAATAAAGTTTCCCCTTCCTGGGACAATGAATTCACGGTGTTCTTATTTCAATTTCCAGGAGTGTAATACCATACATAGCAAAATGGCGCTCTCCGAAACTGGCGCCGAGACAACTCTGATGCACCAGCAACTGATGACCTAAAGGAACCGAGAGTCTACTAACAGTGTCTCCTCAACGACCGTTCAGCGAACATTGCTACATACGGACCTCTGCAGCAGGTGCATGGTTGACGCACCCATGCTGACAGCTCTTCACAGGCGACGAAGGCTGGAATTTTGACGCAACTTAGTGGGACCGATGGCCCTTTCGGATGAATCATGTTTTATGCTCCATCGGAAAGATCGCCATTGGCGTGTGCAGCCCAGCAACTATCGTCTGGAAGTCGCTGAAAGAGGGAACGTTATGGTCTTGGAATGTTTTCGTGGAATTCCCTGGATGATCTTGTCATTATCGAAAGCGCAATGAATCAAAACAAGTATGATTCTATCCTGGAGAATCATACCCACCCCCACATGGAGTCTGTTTTTCCTCGGCACTATGGCATCTACCAGAAGGAGAATGGAACGTGTCACACAGACCTCAATGTACGTGCGTGGTTCGAAAAGCACCAGGATGACTTTACCGTACTCTCCTGGACCCCAAACCCCCTTATTATAACCCAGTCGAGAATCAGTGGGACGATCACAAATCGGCTGTTCGTGTCATGGATCATTAACCATGAAACCTAGCGCAGCTTGGCACGGCACTGGAGCCGGCATAACTTCATATCCTTGTCGGGACCTTCTAGTACCTCGGTGACTCTCTTCCTACATGCCCGCGCTGCAAAAGGTCATTATTCAGGCGTTCGACAGTTGGTCACATCAATGTGACTGGACCGTGTAGAAAAGGAGTTTGACCTCTCAGATCGTAAAAAACTGCATGACAAAAGTTGGTGAAGGATACTGATTTTGGAAAAAAAATGGTAAAATGACAAATGAATGGTGAGCCTGAAACATACAAGGGTGGAACACGTAGTAGTCTCAAAGCAGTGCGTGAGGGCGCCTCCCGCACCACAACTGCTCTTTTTGCGATCGACAGTCGACAGACTTTGTTGTTGTTGTTTTGGTCTTCAGTCCTGAGACTGGTTTGATGCAGCTCTCGATGCTACTCTATCCTGTGCAAGCTTCTTCATCTCCCAGTACCTACTGCAACCTATATCCTTCTGAATCTGCTTACTGTATTCATCTCTTGGTCTCCCCCTACGATTTTTACCCTCCACTCTGCCCTCCAATACTAAATTGGTGATCCCTTGGTGCCTCAGAACATGTCCTACCAACCGATCCCTTCTTCTGGTCAAGTTGTGCCACAAACTTCTCTTCTCCCCAATCCTCTTCAATACTTCCTCATTAGTTATGTGATCTACCCATCTAATCTTCAGCATTGTTCTGTAGCACCACATTTCGAAAGCTTCTATTCTGTTCTTGTCCAAACTATTTACCGTCCATGTTTCACTACCATACATGGCTACACTCCATACAAATACTTTCAGAAATGACTTCCTGACACTTAAATCTATACTCGATGTTAACAAATTTCTCTTCTTCAGAAACGCTCTCCTTGCCATTGCCAGTCTCCATTTTATATCCTCTCTACTTCGACCATCATCAGTTATTTTGCTCCCCAAATAGCAAAACTCCTTTACTACTTTAAGTGTCTCATTTCCTAATCTAATACCCTCAACATCACCCGACTTGATTTGACTACATTCCATTATCCTCGTTTTGCTTTTGTTGATGTTCATCTTATATCCTCCCTTCAAGACACCATCCATTCCGTTCAACTGCTCTTCCAAGTCCTTTGCTGTCTCTGACAGAATTACAATGTCATCGGCGAACCTCAAAGTTTTTATTTCTTCTCCCTGGATTTTAATACCTACTCCAAATTTTTCTTTTGTTTCCTTTACTGCTTGCTCAATATACAGATTGAATAACATCGGGGAGAGGCTACAACCCTGTCTTACTCCCTTCCCAACCACTGCTTCCCTTTCATGTCCCTCGACTCTTATAACTGCCATCTGGTTTCTGTACAAATTGTAAATAGCCTTTCGCTCCCTGTATTTTACCCCTGCCACCTTCAGAATTTGAAAGAGAGTATTCCAGTCAACATTGTCAAAAGCTTTCTCTAAGTCTACAAATGCTAGAAACGTAGGTTTGCCTTTCCTTAATCTTTCTTCTAAGATAAGGCATAAGGTCAGTATTGCCTCACGTGTCCCAGTATTTCTACGGAATCGAAACTGATCTTCTCCGATGTCGGCTTCTACTAGTTTTTCCATTCGTCTGTAAAGAATTCGCGTTAGTATTTTGCAGCTGTGGCTTATTAAACTGATTGTTCGGTAATTTTCACATCTGTCAACACCTGCTTTCTTTGGGATTGGAATTATTATATTCTTCTTGAAGTCTGAGGGTATTTCGCCTGTTTCATACATCTTGCTCACCAGGTGGTAGAGTTTTGTCAGGACTGGCTCTCCCAAGGCCGTCAGTAGTTCTAGTGGAATGTTGTCTACTCCCGGGGCCTTGTTTCGACTCAGGTCTTTCAGTGCTCTGTCAAACTCTTCACGCAGCATCGTATCTCCCATTTCATCTTCATCTATATCCTCTTCCATTTCTATAATATTGTCCTCAAGTACATCGCCCTTGTATAGACCCTCTATATACTCCTTCCACCTTTCTGCTTTCCCTTCTTTGCTTAGAACTGGGTTTCCATCTGAGCTCTTGATGTTCATACAAGTGGTTCTCTTATCTCCAAAGGTCTCTTTAATTTTCCTGTAGGCAGTATCTATCTTACCACTAGTGAGATAAGCCTCTACATCCTTACATTTGTCCTCTAGCCATGCCTGCTTAGCCATTTTGCACTTGCTGTCGATCTCATTTTTGAGATGTTTGTATTCCTTTTTGCCTGCTTCATTTACTGCATTTTTATATTTTCTCCTTTCATCAATTAAATTCAATATTTCTTCTGTTACCCAAGGATTTCTACTAGCCCTCGTCTTTTTACCTACTTGATCCTCTGCTGCCTTCACTACTTCATCCCTTAAAGCTACCCATTCTGCTTCTACTGCATTTCTTTCCCCCATTCCTGTCAATTGTTCCCTTATGCTCTCCCTGAAACTCTGTACAACCTCTGGTTCTTTCAGTTTATCCAGGTCTCATCTCCTTAAATTCCCATCTTTTTGAAGTTTCTTCAGTTTTAATCTACAGGTCGTAACCAATAGATTGTGGTCAGGGTCCACATCTGCCCCTGGAAATGTCTTACAATTTCAAACCTGGTTCCTAAATCTCTGTCTTACCATTATATAATCTGATATAATCTGATACCTTGTAGTATCTCCAGGATTCTTCCATGTATATAACCTTCTTTCATGATTCTTAAACCAAGTGTTAGCTATGATTAAGTTGTGCTCTGTGCAGACTTTAGCACACTGAAATTAACAGTGAACTGCTGCGTAATAATTGTACCCCTAATATGATTTGCGCCCGTTGTCTGCAAGGAATCTTGAAAGTGGAGAGAGCCTGGGTACCTCGGGAGGTAAATGTTGGCAACCTCATCACATTATGTAGAAGGTTTTGGATATCTAGTGGTCATGCAGTTATGAAAATGGCCTGCGGAATTGTAGCTTAAGATTAGATTTTATAACGATATATCACGAAGATAAACTTTGTCAAGAAAACATACTAGGACAGATCGTGGAACTTGATTACCTCGCGACGAACACAAGGCTTTGCGCCTACAGCCACGGCATTCGGCAGCCCATTAGGCACCGGGGCTTGACTGTCAGGCTGGTAGTGTAGGCGCGAGCTGCGTAGTTTCGCAGAAGACGCTGCACACTACTGAAGATCGTCGCGCATCCACAGGCACGCCGTTTCCCGGTGTAAGAGGTTTACGCGAAGCGCTTCACACAGGTCTTCGATGCGTCTTAAGATTTACAGAGCATACTCAGATGTAAATTAATGGAAACAAGCCACTGATATTACGCGCCAGTGACGAAGCTCCATTTACTACGTAGCTTTGCGAGGAAAACGGCTAGATACGTAAAGTAAAATAGTGCTGTGGTAACAAATAGCGGTACAGGACAATGAGCGTTAATGATTCGACAACAATGTTTCTAATATGAAACGTTAAATTTAAAGATGATGGTTTTTATGAAATGGAAACTTGTTCGATGTTAACAGGCTCTGTTTGTTTTAGTTCGTAGTTCAGCCCTGAATTGTCCTCAGACATAGTTCATAATGTATGTGATTCTAGGTCAACTGTAACTGTAATTTTCTTTTTATCGAAATAGAGGAATGTGATTTATTCTCATGCTTATTGTAAGGTAGAGTATATTAGAAATGACCATACTTGTACGAGGTAACCTTGAAAGTTTGTTGTTGTCCATTACTAACAGATAATTAAAGGTATTGTTTCGTGAGATGTATATGACAAATGGATCCGGAACGAAATCCATGTTACCGCCTTCATGCACAAGAATTAAATGTTGACAAGTATTTTTGTTCGGTGAGACTTTTCGCACGCTGTCTCCTTACCTACATTTTTTGTGTCTATTTATTATTTTATTTATTTACACGTCAACTTCCGTAGGACCAAATTGAGGAGCAAATCTCCTAGGTCATGGAACGTGTCAGTAATTGAAATTACAACATAAAAGTAATAACAGATAAAAATAAATGTTCATGAACCTGAAACAAGTCAGTCCGTAAGTTTAAGTAAACGCTATCAGCAATACAATAAGAATCAGCTTAATTTTTCAAGGAACTCCTCGACAGAATAGAAGGAGTGACCCATGAGAAAACTATTCAGTTTCGATTTGAAAGCGAGTCGATTACTGCTAAGATTTTTGAATTCGAGTGGCAGCTTATTGAAAATGGATGCAGCAGTATACTGCACACCTTTTTGACTATAGTTAAGGAAGTCCGATCCAAATGCAGGTTTGATTTCTGCCGAGTATTAACCGAGTGAAATCTGCTTATTCTTGGGAATAAACTAATATTGGTAACAAGAAACGACAATAAGGAATATACATATTGAGAGGCCAGTGTCAAAATACCCAGACTCGTGAACAGAGGTCGACAAGAGGTTCGTGAACTGACACCACTTATTGCCCGAACCGCCCGTTTCTGAGCCAAAAATATCCTTATAGAATGGGATGAGTTACCCCAAAATATAATACCATACGACATAAGCGAATGAAAATAAGCAAAATAGACTAATTTTCGTGTTGAAGTATCACTCACTTCTGATACCGTTCGAATAGTAAAAATGGCAGTATTAAGTCTTTGAACAAAATCCTGAACGTGGGCTTTCCACGACAGCTTAATATCTATCTGAACACCTAGAAATTTGAACTGTTCAGTTTCACTAATCATATGCCCGTTCTGTGAAATTAAAACGTCAAGTTTTGTTGAATTGTGTGTTAGAAACTGTAAAAACTGAGTCTTACTGTGGTTTAACGTTAGTTTATTTTCTACAAGCGATATACTGGGGTCATGTACTGCACTATTTGAAACCGAGCCACTGTTGCACACAACATCATTTACTACCAAGCTAGTGTCATCAGCAAACAGAAATATTTTAGAGTTACCCGTAATACTAGAGGGCATATCATTTATATAAATAAGGAACCGGAGTGGTCCCAACACTGATCCCTGGGGCACTCCCCACTTGACAGTACCCCACTCACATCCCACCTCACAGCCGTTATCAACATTGTGAATAACGACCTTTTGCTGCCTGTTGCCAAAGTAAGAGGTGAACCAATTGTGAGCTACTCCCCATATTCCGGAATGGTCCAACTTCTGGAGCTATATTTTGTGATCAACACAATCAAATGCCTTAGTTAAATAGAAAAACACGCCAAGCATTCGAAACTTTTTGTTTAGCCCATCCAGTACCTCAAAGAGAGAAGAGAATATAACATTTTCAGTTGTTAAACGACTTCTAAAGCCGAACTGTACATTTGACATCAAATCGTATGATATAAAATGATCAATTATCCTTACATACACAGCCTTTTCAATAACTTTTGCAAACACTGATGGCATAGAAATAGGTCTAAAGTTATCTACATTATCCCTTTCTCCTTTTTATAAAGCGGCTTTACTACTGAGTATTTTAATGTGTATGAAAGAGCGATCACTTTTCGTATTTGCACTACGAGGTAACAACGTGCATACCTCTGAAACTGAACGTGGCTGCATCTAGTCATGTGACTTCGATGCCCCTAATGCCGCGTCTACGGTTCATGTTGTCGAGTAATGCAGTGGGGAGCAAAGAGGTAGATTACCAACATAAAGAGGCTGTCCATGCGTTACGGCGTTCTGAGTGACAGCAACAAACAACACTGGCCGCCATATTGTGTAATGTCGGGCACACCAAACACTGAAGGTGGATACATGCAAAAGACTCTGGAAAATCGTATGTTTTTTTGATCTAAACACATTTTGAAAAATATTTTTATTGATCATAAATCATGCCAAGTTTATGGCGGTTGGACAAAAGTATGGAAACATCGCGAGAAATGCGTGCTTGAACATAGATGCAGATGCTAGACAAACATTTGACCAAGTACGGCACCTGTGCAATATTCTCAATACGTTTCAAGTATCTGAAACATAAACGGGTCAGTAAAGTGTTCTGTGAAGTTGGGAGCGCATTATGTAGGAGCTAAGTAAATTAGAACGTGGGCATACTGTTCGTATGGTGGGCGCTTCTGTAAACAAGGTAGCTGAAACATTTGCTGTTTCAAGATGCATCGATTCGAAGAATTATACAGCAAGCAGGGAAACTAGAGAAACATCATCCGCTAATTCACAACGCGGATGATAGTGTGCGTTGGTGATCGTGACAGAAGGGCACTGAAGAAGACTGTAATGAAAAATAAGAGGACGACAGCTGCAGAATTTACTGCGAAACTGAATGTCACACTAGCGAACACTGTTGGCAACGAAACTACACAAAGAAAGTTCCATAACCAGGAATGGCAGGGCGAGATGGAATTTCAAAACGAGTCATCAATGATGCAAATGCCGAAACCATAAGACTCCGACCTTGGAGGAATAGAAGAAAGCCATTCGGTCGAGTTTTGCTGTACATTGTTTCGAAATTCTGACCATGTTAATTGAGTGAAACATGGCGTGGGTTAGATGACGATTTGGACACACAGTAACATTATTGTGAGCTCTATGGTGGCTCTGCTAAGGATAATGTAACCTTTTTGGCTGGTCAGCCCCATCCCAACGGTGATGATGTGGGCCGAGATGACAGAGCCCCTGTCCACACAGCTCGCATAGTGCAGGACTAGTTTTGTGAGCTCGGGGATGAATTGTCACATCTCTCCTGATCACAACAGTTACCAAGTCTCAATAATATTGAGCCTCTGTGATCTGCTTTCGAGAGATAGTTGAGTGATTGCTATTGACCTCCCTTATTGCTACTTGATCTTGCTACTGTTTTCCAGGAAGGATGGTACAAGATTCCGTTGAAACCCATACAGGACATGCATTTATCCATTTTGAGAAGAGTGGAAGCAGTTTTGAATGTCAACGATTTTGCTACACCGTATTAGACATTGAAATGTGTTGTGTTTCGATGTTTCCATATTTTCCTCGGTCCCTGTATGTTCAGTGTACTACTACATCTATCGACGTGATGAAATAGTTGGAATATCGAGCCTTATGTGCGTTTTCACTTTTACCATTTCTTGTACGTAACTTTTGTGTTTACCATATTTCTGCATCGCATTTTCTGGATCTTCATGATCGTCTGGAACGCTGGTCAAACGCCCTTGTCAAAGTACACCTCTCTATGGCATTTAGAGATACGCCGGTTTGTTCAGTGTAAAATTACGTGTTGAACTATAAAATATGAGATGTGTGTTTATGTAAGCTCTAATTACGATGGTCTTTATTTTTTGTATAGAATTCCTTTGAAAAAGAAGATGCTAAGGCAGCGATGGGTAACCAGTACAAGGCGGGAAGAAGTGGTGGTCTACTTATTACACTTATACATGGTCTTACCATCTTCAGTGTTCTGGTAATTACTCTTTTTCCCAGAAACAAAAATCGTAACTCATTATGAGTTGAAACATGGCAGTCCTATTTTCCATCAGAAATGCTGACACGCACACACACACAAACAAACACACACAAACAAACACACACACACACACACACACACACACACACACACACACACACGCATAAGCATTGCGCTAGAACATAAAACTGTAGCTCATACGTGTGGAATTTCCCACAAAAGCAACCAAAATTAAGCCCTCGAATCACGTATTAAAATGTTTGCCGCTTACTATCGTTTACCTTCTCTGTAAATGCCAACGACCTATACAGTCTTTCATAAATATGTGAGACGGAACTCACTAGCGTGAAACACGGTAAAAGTCGTTGAAGTCAAAAACGTAATATCTGTAAGTGAAATATATAAAGAGTTTCGCCAGTATCTACAAGGTAAGATACATCAGTTATCACACAAACGCACGTGTTTATGTTGTAGTAAAGAATAGTACAGGAGCTCGCACGTCGCAAATATCATCCTTAAAATAAGATTGTCATGAGTTCTCCAGAGCAGTGTGATAGGACGGCTATTATTTTCTCTGAGGTAGATAGCATTCTGCGGCTCTTTTCTGATGATGCTGGGGGGGTGCGGGAAGGTGTAGAAGTTGAGTGACTGTAGGAGGATACAAGATGACTTGGACAACAGTTCTAGTTTGTTCGATAAATGTCAGCCACTTCTAAATTTAGAAAAATGTAAGTTAGAGCAGATGAGTAGGAAAAACAAATCCGTAATGTTTGAACACAACGTTAGTAGTGTGCTGCCGGAGTCACGTCGATTAAACATCAGCGGTATGAAGTGGAACGAGCATGTGAGAAGTGTAGTAGAGAAGGCGAATGGTCGACTTCGGTTAATTGGGAGAATTTCAGGACAGTGTGGTTTATCTCTAAAGGAGAGCGCATGTAGGACATTAGTGCGACCTATTCTTGAATACTGATCCAGTATTGGGATCCCCTCGAGGTCGGATCAAAGGAAGACAGAGCAATGCAAAGGCGTGCTGCTAGATTTGTTACTGGTAGGTTCGAATGGCATGCAAGTATACGGAATACTTTGAGAGCACATACGGGAACGATTGGAGGGAAGACGACGTGCTTTTCGAGGAACACTACTAAGAAAATTTAGAGAACCGGCATCTCTTGCTGACTGCAAAATGATTCTACTGCCATCAACGTGCGTTTCGCGCAAGGACCATGAAGATACGAGAAATTAAAGGCTCATACGGAGGAATATACAGTAGAAGTCGTTTTTCCCTCGCTCTGGACTAGTAGTGGTACAGGGTACCCTCTGCCATGCAGCGTTCAGTGGCTTGTGGAGCATATATATAGATAAAGATTGCCGAAACGCGTCATGCGGACAATAAATAAAGAAAAATCACAATTAGCAGCTGCAAATGTTATTACACATGATTCCATGCTAGTAGACGATTAGTTTCACTCAACGAGAAGTTGCAAAAGATGGCTGCTAAGTTTCCATTTGGCTTCAAATATGGCGTCGCCTCGGCCGTGTATGATGTTTATGTAAGGGCGGGCTTACCTGAGCAACGCACCGGCGCCACAACGAGCCGTGGCAGCGTCCCGGTAACACTGGCGGAGAGCGGCATCCCAGCCTCCGAGCACGCAGCCGCCGATCGATATCTGCTAGTAGGGCTCTCAGCTCTCATATATCGACCACTGGCACACGGCGCGGACCACTCAAACACGACTGCCCGACTGCTCGCATCTCGAGTATCGATTGTTGTGTTACAGTCCTTACTAGCATCTTTGGTAGATGAGTCTTGTTCCTTCAGAGCTCTCGTAAAAATAAGTTTCTAATTGTGTAATAACAATTACTTATGGCAATGTTATGCCATAAATAAGTAAATTAATACCTATTGTAAGCTAACAATGGAAGGTTTAACATTAAGCTGCGTATTTTTCAGAAAAAGAAAACATTTTATAGGTGCTAATTTTGGAATAGGTTTTGTTTATATTATCGTATACTGTAAGTTACATGATTATTTCAGCAAAGTACAGTTTGTGATGTTAGTTTATTCTTACACGTTATCCATTTGATTCTCTAGTAAGGAGCCAAAGTGAAAAGTGCGGAAATAAGTGAAAAGTTCATCTAGTACAGGCTCAGTTCCTTGTTTACTTTTGTTTCGTCACGTACACAATATACATTTAATCGTTGTTATTACTCCTGAAGGTTTGAATTAGTATCCGAACTTCAGCCTAAACTTTGTCCGAAATTTAATATATTAATTGAGTAGTCTAGGAAGTTATTTCTTATTTAATTTAGACTGAAGCTAAAATTTGTTTGCCATGAGTGAGACGTGTATGACTTGCCGTGGGATCTTTCGTTTTACGGTGTGGTGTGAGGGTTGTGGAAGTTTCTTTCATGTGGGTGACTGTAATGGCGTCGGAATTGTGGAAATAAACAAGGCTCATTGGTTGTGTAGAATTTGCTGTAGTGATAGGAAGACAGTGGTACGGGAACAAAAGATTGCTGCCCTTCAGAGCGGTACTAGGTAAGGAAAAACAATATCTGGAAATGTCAAGGGGGGAGAAGGGAAAAGAGAGGTGCGAAGTGACAAGTGGTCATAGAAGAAATAGGAATAGGACTTTCTCAGACAATTTTGTTGTCAACGTGGGAAACAGGTTTGATCTGTTGTCACAGTTGGAAACTGATGAGCCACAAGTAGACGTATGAGTAGACAGAACACAACAAACTTTAAAAACTTTTTTGATAAGTAACAAGTCATAAAAAGTTATGAAGAGGAATAAACTTTAGTTGTTAGGTAGTTCACATGGTAGAGATGTTGGCCAACTGCTGCTGGATGAACTTGGGTCACGTAACAAGGTCACAATTTTTTTTTACCTAGTGCAAGTCTGGGTCAGGTGGTACATGGTGTAGATTTACTTTGCAAAGACTTCACAAAATAAGACACCGTGATAATAGTAGGTGGGGAAGGCAACAGCATTGAAAGGGACCCTAATTATTCATTTGAGGGTGTGACTAGGGCCTCCCGTCGGGTAGACCGTTCGTTGAGTGCAAGTCTTTCGTTATTTGAGGGTGATCTGCTAAAGATAGCTACAGCAACGAGACCTACTGGTGTTGGACTTGTATCTGTTCTGAGGCCCCACGATCGGCCCCATTTAAACAATTTTATTAGGAGGGTTAATTTAGAACTGGAACGGCTGCTTGGATCAGGTATGGCATCTGACATCGGCGTTGTTTCTTGTGTGTGAAATCCTATGGGACTTAACTGATAAGGTCATCAGTCCCTAAGCTTACACACTACTTAACCTAAATTATCCTAAGGACAAACACAAACACCCATGCCCGAGGGAGGACTCGAACCTCCGCCGGGATCAGCCGCACAGTCCAGGACTACAGCGCCTCAGACCGCTCGGCTAATCCCGCGCGGCGGCGTAGTTTCTGTTGGCTCTGTCAGTAGGTGGAACTATACTAGACATGCTTTTCACCTCAACAGGGAAGGGAGGAGAAAACTGTCTCGCCTAATAGCAAATAAATTAAGGATGGGCACTAACACAAATGGTAAAGTATAAGTGGTTACAAATGACAGAACAGCAGTTTTTTCAGCGTAGGGAGGGCAGAAGTAAAAGATGTTCAGAGACAGGCAGAAAATAACATTCACCTTGATAAAATAGGCAGCCATAAAAGAATTTGTAGAGTACATGGTTCATACAAACAGCCCCTGACTGAAACTGCAGATATTAAAAAAACGACAGAAAAATTAGATTCATCCAGTTGAAATTCAGCCAGTACACGAAATAAGATCTTATTGCATCAGAATATCCAAGGACTAAGGGGGAAACTTAATGAGTTGCTTATTAGTGCGGAAGATTTAGAGTTGAGCAAATCAGCTGGTATAATCTGTCTCTCTGAACATCATGTCATCGCTAACATAGATAAGTTAAATGCTATAGGATTCACGTTACCCTCTCACTTCTGTAAAGAAAATGTGGATAAAGGGGGACTTGCCGCATTTGTCAGAAACTCTTTTGATATCGCGAATACTGATATTAATAAATTATGCTCAGAGCAGCACTTAGAAGCTTGTGCAACAGAGGTAGTATTTCATTATAATCGTAAGCATATACAGAGCACCTTCAGGAAACTTTAACCTCTTCATAAAGCTTACCAACAGCCCATAAATATTTCTTGGCCGATGGTTGTGTCAAAACATGTTGGCAGTCAACATTAAAATGAGGCCTCTACTACAGGGCAATGGAACGTTTTGACGCAGCCATCGCCCAAGCAATATTTATGGGCTACTGCTAATCAGTCGACAGTTGAAACCAGTGCAGTAATTGAACAATTTCGAGACCATTGGATGAAATAAACTTTATAGTGAAATTTTCTGAAAGATATAATTCCAAAATTTCGCAGTACAAAATAAGATCAATCTCGACAGTGTGTGGCATCATAGACAGAGGTAGACTGTTAAACCGGAATATGCCAAGATGATAGTAGTTATTTTCAGTTCCAGAAGTTGCCTTATAACTGACGAATAGCTGGCGAAAATGTTGGTTGAAACTATGACTTTATATTTATTGCTGCGAAAGCACTGTCCAAGTAAAAAATAATGTAAGCTTAGTGCCTATGGGTGTGTGCTGTATGTGAAGTATCTTGTAATATCAGGTGCACACCTGGAGTAGTCTATGGAAACAGCTTAAACGATAACTATTGTAACAATTAACTACATCTAGTTGTACCAAGATTTTGTCATTCTTTACTGAAACTAACCAAGCTTACCTATTTACAGTTTTGCGCCGCAAACGTAATAATCAGCACGAAAAACAAATGCAGTAATTCCTTCAACATCAAGATCGCTTTACATTAGACACACACATACACACACACACATATGCACCACACACAATCAGGCTGTGACCTTGTTAATCACGTGTGTCTTGGGCAGCAATGTACACATCTGTTGTAAAACATAGAGAAAAAAGCGATGTCACACTCAGTGCGGATCGTTCACTGATTTGCTATATGAATGCGACTACAGTGAATCTCTGCTAGTTGTATTATCTTCATTTAAAGACTTTGTGGGCACTATTATTCGATAACACATTAGTTATAGTTACGCTTTGATTTTGTCTGTTTACAGTTAGTACCGTAGTCACAAAATATTATAACAGAAAACTTTTGCACAACGAAATTAAAGTGAAAGAAAAAGTTATTCTCTTAACTCAACATCCACTTTTGAAAAACATCATATTATTACAAATGACGACCAATTTGAAGCGTAACCTACTTAAACCCAAGATATAGGTGAAAATAGATGAAAATCTTTTAAGATCTAATTCTTCAGCCGGGATTATTCTATAAAACATTAATTTTTAGAACCAAATAAATGTAACCCAATGATCATTACAACACAAGTGTACCGAAAAATGTTTGAGCAATAAGAATATTTTGTTGTTGTTATGAACTTCAATCCATAGACTGGTTTGATGCAGCTCTCCATGATACTCTATCCTGTGCAAGCTTCTTCATCTCTCAGTACCTACTGCAACCTACATCCTTCTGAATCTGGTTAGTGTATTCATCTCTTGGTCTCCCTCTACGATTTTTACCCTCCACGCTGCCCTCCAATACTAAATTGGTGATCCCTTGATGTCTCAGAACATGTCCTCCCCACCGATCCCTTCTTCTAGCCAAGTTGTGCCACAAATTTCTCTTCTCCCCAATTCTATTCAATACCCCCTGATTAGTTATGTGATCTACCCATCTAATCTTCAGCATTCTTCTGTAGCATCGCATTTCGAACTCTTCTATTCTGTTCTTGTCCAAACTATTTATCGTTCATGTTTCACTTCCATACATGGCAACACTCCATACAAATACTTTCAGAAACGACTTCCTGACACTTAAATCTATACTCGATGTTAACAAATTTCTCTTCTTCAGAAACGCTTACCTTGCCATTGCGAGTCTACATTTTATATCCTCTATACTTCGACCATCATGAGTTATTTTGCTCCCCAAATAGCAAAACTCCTTTACTACTTTAAGTATCTCATTTCCTAATGTAATTCCCTCAGCATCACTCGACTAAATTCGACTACATTCCATTATCCTCATTTTGCTATTGTTGATGTTCATCTTATATCTCCCCCTCTCCCCCCCCTTCCCCCCCCCCCCCTCTCCCATGAACCATGAACCTTGCCGTTGGTGGGGAGGCTTGCGTGCCTCAGCGATACAGATAGCCGTACCGTAGGTGCAACCACAACGGAGGGGTATCTGTTGAGACGCCAGACAAACGTGTGGTTCCTGAAAAGGGACAGCAGCCTTTTCAGTAGTTGTAGGGCAACGGTCTGGATGATTGACTGATCTGGCCTTATAACATTAACCAAAACGGCCTTGCTGTGCTGGTACTGCGAACGGTTGAAAGCAAGGGGAAACTACAGCCGTAATTTTTCCCGAGGGCATGCAGCTTTACTGTATGCTTAAATGATGAGGGCGTCCTCTTGGGTAAAATATTCCGGAGGTAAAATAGTCCCCCATTCGGATCTCCGGGCGGGGACTACTCAAGAGGACGTCGTAATCAGGAGAGAGAAAACTGGCGTTCTACGGATCGGAGCGTGGAATGTCAGATCACTTAATCGGGCAGGTAGGTTAGGAAATTTTAAAAGGGAAATGGATAGGTTTAAGTTAGATATAGTGGGAATTAGTGAAGTTCGGTGGCAGGAGGAACAAGACTTTTGGTCAGGTGAATACAGGGTTATAAATACAAAATCAAATAGGGGTAATGCAGAAGTAGGTTTAATAATGAATAAAAAAATAGGAGTGCGGGTAAGCTACAACAAACACCATAGTGAACGCATTATTGTGGCCAAGATAGACACGAATCCCACGCCTACTACAGTAGTACAAGTTTATATGCCAACTAACTGCGCAGATGACGAAGAGATTGACGAAATGTATACTAAAAATATTCAGATAGTGAAGTGAGATGAAAATGTAATAGATAAGGGTGACTGCAATTCGACAGTAGGAAAAGGAAGAGAAGGAAACGTAGTAGGTGAATATGGAATGGTGGACAGAAATGAAAGAGGAAGCCGCCTGGTAGAATTGTGCACAGAGCATAACTTAATCACAGCTAACACTTGGTTCCAGAATCATAAAAGATGGTTGTATACATGGAAGAGGCCTGGAGATACTGGAAGGTTTCAGATAGATATATAACATTAAGACAGAGATTTAGGAACCAGGTTTCAAACTGCAAGACATTGCAGGGGCACATGTGGACTCTGATCACATTCTATTGGTTATGAACTGTAGAAACTGTAGAACTGAAGAAACTGCCAAAAGGTGGGAATTTAAGGAGATGGGACCTGGATAAATTGAAATAAGCAGAGGTTGCAGAGAGTTTCAGGGAGAGCATTAGGAAACGATTGACAGGAATGGGGGAAAGAAATACAGTAGAGGAAGAATGGATAGCTTTGAGGGATGAAATATTGAAGACAGCAGAGGATCAAGAAGGTAATAAGACGAGGGCAAGTAGAAATCCTTGGGTAACAGACGAGATATTGAATTTAATTGATGAAAGGAGAAATATAAAAATGCAGTAAATGAAGCAGGCAAAAGGAATACAAGCGTCTCAAAAATGAGATAGACAGGAAGTGCAAAACGGCTAGTCAGGGATGGCTAGAGGACAAATGTAAGGATGTAGAGGCGTATATCACTAGGGGTAAGATAGATACTGCCTACAGGAAAATTAAAAAGACCTTTGGAGAAAAGAAACTACTTGTATGAATATCAAGAGCTCAGATGGAAACCCAGTTCTAAGCAAAGATGGGAGAGGAGAAAGGTGGAAGGACTATATAGAGGGTCTACACAAGGGCGATGTACTTGAGGACAATATTATGGAAATGGAAGAGGATGTAGGTGAAAATGAAATGGGAGATATGATACTGCGTGAAGAGTTTGACAGATCACTGAAAGACCTGAGTCGAAACAAGGCCTCGGGAATAGACAACATTCATTAGAACTGCTGACAGCCTTGGAAGAGCCAGTCCTGACAAAACTCTACCATCTGGTGAGGAACATGTACGAGACAGGCGAAATACCCTCAGACTTGAGAAGAATATAATAATTCCAATCCCAAAGAAAGCAGGTGTTGACAGATGTGAAAATTACCAAACTATCAGTTTAATAAGTCGCGGCTGCGAAATACTACCGCAAATTATTTACAGACGAATTGACAAACTGGTAGAAGCCGACATCGTGGAAGATCAGTTTGGATTCCGTAGAAATGTTGGAACACGTGGTTCAATACTGACTCTACGGCTTACCGTAGAAGATAGATTAAGGAAAGGCAAACGTACGTTTCTAGCATTTGTAGATTTAGAGAAAGCTTTTGACAATGTTGACTGGAATACTCTCTTTCAAATTCTGAAGGTGGCAGGGGTAAAATACAGGGAGCGAAAGGCCTTTACAATTTGTACAGAAACCAGAGGGCAGTTATAAGAGTCGAGGGGCATGAAAGGGAAGCAGTGGTTGGGAAGGGAGTGAGGCAGGTTTGTAGCCTATCCCCGATGTTATTCAATCTGTATATTGAGCAAGCAGTAAAGGAAACAAAAGAAAATTTCGGAGTAGCTTTTAAAATCCATGGAGAAAAAATAAATACTTTGATGACATTGTAATTCTGTCAGAGACAGCAAAGGACTTGGAAGAGCAGTTGAACGAAATGGACGGTGTCTTGAAAGGAGGATATACGATGTTTTATGGTTTGAATAAACAGGTGATATCCAGTTCCCACAACGTAGCCTGTAAACATGGGAGCAGGTAGGGAATAAAAATCGAAGAATGGCAACATTCGTTATTTGACAAAATCAAATGATGTGCAGAGCCTTACTCTTTCGCCGGCCGGAGTGGCCGTGCGGTTCTAGGTGCTACAGTCGGGAACCGAGCGACCGCTAAGGTCGCAGGTTCGAATCCTGCCTCGGGCATGGATGTGTGATGTCCTTAGGTTAGTTAGGTTTAATTAGTTCTAAGTTCTAGGCGACTGATGACCTCAGAAGTTAAGTCGCATAGTTCTCAGAGCCATTTTAAACCTTACTCTTTCAATGAAAACTCCGAGGGCTGTTTCTGGATACGTAATTGCATATCTTCTTCCTACAGGCACAAAGACGCTGAAAACACTCTCGGAAATCCGTTACTTAAGGTTTAAGTGTTTAATGTGACTCAA
This sequence comes from Schistocerca cancellata, assembly GCF_023864275.1. NCBI lineage: Eukaryota > Metazoa > Arthropoda > Insecta > Orthoptera > Acrididae > Schistocerca > Schistocerca cancellata. Next base: position 352,012,493 of record NC_064626.1, on the reverse strand, counting down.
AAAGTGTTGATGATGACGACGTATGGAACTGTAATAAGAGATTTTATCATCCGTAGAAGAAACTTATTTTCGGAAGCGTGATGATAAAGTCTACTTTCTGGAAATACAGTTGCTATGTTCTCCAGAAGATATGGCACGCAGCCACACGGAGAAGTGCGCCAAGCTGCCCAGTACTCAGGTGCACTGAGTTAAGACCAGCATTTAGTGTGGGCACCCCTCAATGAGGCCTATTATATGCTTCAGCCTTACGTCACTCTAATAGTACTCAAGTGAGATCCACACACTAACGGAGGTAGAATTCGACGTCTGGCTCCACTCAGTCAATACCAACAGTATCCACACAGACAGTAGACTGTCAACAGTATATATATATATATATATATATATATATATATATATATATACATATATAAATATATATATATAGTCTAGGGTGTCCATTTGTCCCGTTTTTCCCGGGACAGTCCCGTTTTTTACCAAAATGTCCCGCGGTCCCGAAAGTGTTTTAGGGGACGCTCAAATGTCCCGTTATTTTATGATTCCGCTTGGCTAGAGTATTTTCCGCTACTGGTTGTTTGACTTGCTGTTAACTGCGCAATTACTTACGCTAGGAAGAGTGTGATGACTTTCAGCATACCCCAAACATGTACCGAACTGTCAAAAATCGCAAGTAATTTTAAACACACTATAGGTTACGAATAACAACGAAGATTCTTCTCTCCGAAATCAATCCACTGAAGCCGTCCTTTCGGTCCAGAGATAGTCTACACCACTGATACTTGCTCTCTGGCTTTCGTCACCACACTGTTAATGTTTTGCACTGTGCAATCACTGTTTCATTATGCCAAAACGAAAGTGTAATTTTAACAGCAATATAAAAAGCGAGTTTCCTTTTACCACTGGTAGTGGAGAAACTGTAGAATGTACGTTGTGTAGATCAAAATTTGCTATTGGTCATGGTGGAAGGTCTGACATTGTGAATCACATTAAGACGAAGAAACATCACATGAGTGATCAAACTAAAAGAGCAAATAAATGCTTGAGTGACTACTATGTAAACTTAAAATCAGTAACAGAAATGGATAGGTAGGTGGCAAGACAAGAAGCTACGTTTGCATACCACAGTGCAATCCATAACCATAGCTTTAAGTCAATGGACTGTACTACAGCAGTTGTTAAACTTTTCAATCCTAAATTCACATGTGGACACAAAAAATGTAATGCAATCATTTGAAATGTTGTTGCACCGTATGCAGCTCCGTAGGTTTTAAATGAACTGAAAAGTGACCGATTCATTTCTGCAATGATTGATACATCGAATCATCTGGATTTGAAATTGGTTCCTCTCCTCATCAGGTATTTTCACCCTGAAAATGGCATCACAGTGAAAGTGCTCGAATTGGTTAATTTAGCTGGAGAAACTTCAGATTTACCTCAGAATTATGTGCTGGAGGTTTTAAAGAAGTATGATCTTGTGGGAAAGGTGATTGCAGTTTCCGCAGACAACACTAACAGCAATTTTGGTGGTAAGCAGAGGAAAGGAAAAAAAAAACAATTTATTCTATAAAGTGCAACAGAACACAGTGAATAATATAGTACGTCTTGGCTGTCCAGCACATGTGGTGCACAATTCCTTACAAACTGGCTCAGATTGCCTACCTGTCGACTGCCAATTAATTGTAAACAAAATCTACCAGCATTTCAACATATATACAGTAAGGGTTGAATCTCTGAAGTCATTCTGTAAGTTTACTGAAGCTGAATACAAAACTGTACTTGGGTACAGCAAGACAAGGTGGCTATCTCTGCTACCAGCATTGCAAACAATTGTAGAGATATTTCCTGCTTTGAAATCATATTTCATTTCTATTGATGTGTCCTGTTATCCTTAAACAATTCTATGATAACCCTGTGTCTATTGTTCTTCTACATTTTCTTGTTAGCCAGCTAAAACCTTTCTCCACAACAATTAAATGTATTGAGAAACAAGAAATCACAATAGTGGAAGTTTATCAAGAAATAAACAAATTATTGGGCAAATTACAATGTAGAAAATCTGAAAGATTTCTCACATCCTTTGTACATGAGGCTCTAAAAAAGCTGGAAGAAGAGGGTGAAATTACTGTAGAACAATTTCATATTTATGCTGAGATCTTCTATGACTCTTGCATTGAGTAGTGGTTAGCACACTGGACTCGTATTCGGTAGGACGACGGTTCAATCCCGCGACTGGCCATCCTGATTTAGGTTTTCTGTGATTTCCCTAAATCGCTCCAGGCAAATGCTGGGATGGTTCCTTTGAAAGGGAATGGCCAACTTCCTTTCCTGTCATCCGATGAGACCGATGACCTCGCTGTTTGGTCTCTTCCCCCAAACAACCCCAACTCTTGCATTGAGTATGTTAAAGAATGGTGATTACCATTTCTCACACCTTTTAAAACATTTGACTGGGTTAATACGGAAAAGGAGCAGCTACAGTGAAAGGATATTTAGGAGTGTTGTGTTTTTCTTAGAAGTATTGTACCAGATTTTTCTGTTGATGAAGACAAACTGTTAGATGAATTGTCATGTCCACAGAACTTCATAAAAAGTGAAGAAGGAGACAAAGAAAGTGTTAGTGCAAAGTGGTGTAAAATATTTGCTTATTTCAAAAGTAAAAACATTAACATGAAAAACATGATTCATTTGGTGGAGTTTTGTCTGGCAGTTCCTGGGTCAAATGCTGCTGTGGAACGTGTTTTCGTTAGTGAATTCTTTGTGGTCAGATGAAAAAACAGAATGAAAGCTGAAACAGTGAGGGCCTTGCTCATTGTCGAAACATACTTTAATGGTGTATCGTGTACTGTCTTTTATGATACAATTTCAAATGAAAATGCTCTTCTTGATAAAGTACATAAAAGTGAAAAGTACGGTGATAGTGTGGCAGAATAATTGTAAAAAGTGATTTGGAATCATCTGAGTGCATGTTGTAAGGGTAAACTTGTATGTGTATTAAATTTTGTCAATACAATATTTATGTCCCGTTTTTTTCCTCATTGTCCCAGGTTTTTCTCTAATTTATTTTAAATGTCCCCTTTTTCAGTGAAAAAAAATGGACACCCTAATATAGTCGATGCCAAGAACAGCCAAACAAGATATTTTACAAGTGACCACGATTACTGTTCACTGAATTTATGACTAGCCCAGAAATAGAGACGTATCAGAGGAAATGAACACGGAGTTACAGCCACTCCTACCTCCATAATACAGTTACACTACTGGCCATTAAAATTGCTACACCTCGAAGATGACGTGCTACAGACCCTAAATTTAAACGACAGGATGAAGATGCTGTGATATGCAAATGATTAGCTTTCCAGAGCATTCACACAAGGTTGGCGCCAGTGGCGACACCTTCAACCTGGTGACATCAGGAAAGTTTCCAACCGATTTCTCATACACAAACAGCAATTGACCGGCGTTGCCTGGTGAAACGTTGTTGTGATGCCTCGTGTAAGGAAGAGGAATGCGCACTGTCACGTTTCCGATTTTGATAAAGGTCGGATTGTAGCCTATCGCGATTGCGGTTTATCGTATCGAGACATTGCTGCTCGCGTTGGTCGAGATCCAATGACTGTTAGCAGAATAAATTTAACCGACAGCATGAAGATGCTGTGATATGCAAATGATTAGCTTTCCAGAGCATTCACACAAGGTTGGCGCCGGTGGCGACACCTACAACGTGCTGGGATCAGGAAAGTTTCCAACCGATTTCTCATACACAAACAGCAGTTGCCTGGCGAAACGTTGTTGTGATGCCTCGTGTAAGGAGGAGAAATGCGTACTATCACGTTTCCGTATTTGATAAAGGTCGGATTGTAGCTTATCATGATTGCGGTTTATCGTATCGAGACATTGCTGCTCCCGTTGGTCGAGATCCAATGACTGTTAGCAGAATATGGAATCGGTGGGCTCAAGAGGGTAATATGGAACGCCGTGCTGGAGCCCAACTGCCTCGTATCACTAGCCGTCGAGATGACAGGCACCTTATCCGCATGGCTCTAACGGATCGTGCAGCCAAGTCTCGATCCATATGTCAACAGATGGGGACGTTTGCACGAACAGTTCGATGACGTTTGCAGCAGCATGGACTATCAGCTCGGAGACCATGGCTGCGGTTACCCTTGACGCTGCATCACAGACAGGAGCGCCTGCGATGGTGTACTCAACGACGAACCTGGGTGCACGGATGGCAAAACGTCATTTTTTCGGATGAATCCAGGTTCGGTTTACAGCATCATGATGGTTGCATCCGTGTTTGGCGACATCGCGGTGAACGCACATTGGAAGCGTGTATTCGTCATCGCCGTACTGGCGTATCACCCGGCGTGATGGTCACCTCTTGTTCGCATTGACGGCACTTTGAATAGTGGACGTTACATTCCAGATGTGTTACGATACAGAAAATGTTCGACTGCTGCCCTAGCCAGCACATTCTCCAGATCTCTCACCAACTGAAAACGTCTGGTCGATGGTGGCCGAGCAACTGGCTCGTCACAATACGCCAGTCACTACTCTTGATGAACTGTGGTATCGTGTTGAAGCTGCATGTGCAGCTGTACCTGTACACGCCATCCAAGCTCTGTTTGACTCAATGCCCAGGCGTATCAAGGCCGTTATTACAGCCAGAGGTGATTGTTCTGGGTACTGATTTCTCAGAATCTATGCACGCAAATTGCGTGAAAATGTTATCACATGTCAGTTCTAGTATAATATATTTGTCCAATGAATACCCGTTTATCATCTGCATTTCTTCTTGATGTAGAAATTTTAATGGCCAGCAGTGTATTTGTAACGTTTCTCTTAATAATTATTTTAAGTTCTTGCTAATGTTTGTTACCATCATTTTTCCATATTGCTGTATAAACCTGTTTTACGCTGTGACGAGCCTGTGTTGTCGCTGTGTGTAAGCAAGCCCCCTCATAACGGGAATTAGTTTCTTTAAACAAACAAATAGTGTTTCCAGATCGACAGTTAAGACGTGAGACAAATTAACAACCATGACTCCATTAATACGCAAATGATCTATGTCTGCATGAAACATAATAGTAAGTTTGACAATGCTTTCACGGGTCTTCCGATTGACAAGTGCACAAAGAAATTAACAAAATCGAGATATTAGCCCATTTTATAGCTTGTAGAGAACTGATGTACAGGGCTCTGTTTATTTTCTTTTCATGGAATACTAAGCTACCTTGACGAACTGAGGTGGTCAACAACTCGTCGATGAAAGGATCGCCGTTATCAAGTTGGAGATGTAACGGTGGACAGGCGGAACACGGGTAACGCTGGTCGCTCACCAAATCACTGTAGGACCTATTTAGCCGCCTCAATGCAATGTTAGGGCACTCACTGCATAAATGAAGACGGACTACCATCAGCAATAGCGGAAAAATAATTTGCCGAAGTAATTCATTGAGGCAGAAATAACACGAATGAACAGTTCAAATTACTAGTGCGTGCTGAAAAGTAATGCTTTCGAACTTTTTATTCTGTTCTCAATATCGGTTGAAGTATTAGATGTCATGCATATTGCTCGATCGACTTTCCGCTTCGCTGACGGAAGTTGCAACCCTCTACCACTAGATGGCTCAGTACTGTAGCATGTAACATGGCGGTGTGTAACATAACTATGTCGGTGCGTGAGAAACGACGTGCTGTAATGGAGTTTCCACCCGCAGAAAACTTAGTCCACACACAGAACACCCTCTCCTTCAGCAATACAGCCAGATCACACACGAGCGGAGCGACATCTGCAGCAGAACGACGCCTTGGTATCACTTTCTTAGATCATCCTCCATACAATCCCGATTTGACCCCATCCGATTATCATCTGTTTGAGTACTTAAAGAACACCTTTGAGGGCTTCATTTTGTTAGTGATGAAGCGATACAAGGAGAGGTGAGATTGTTGCTCCGTCAACAAAGTCAAACATGTTACAGTGATGGTATCAACAAACTGGTGTCTCGTTGGTAGAAATGTGTTCATCACCAGGCCGACTATGTTGAGAAATAAATACTTAGTGTTGTGTACATAGTTCCGCGTAGTCAGCCCTACACAACTTTCCCACTAGAGCGCGCCACGCTAAGCACAACAGCGCAGGCACAGCACACGTCCATCTCCGCACTACGAAATGGCGCTGCCATAGAGACAGACCAAATTCTGCTTCCGCCGATCCGCGTATTAATATGTAACGCAACTAATGAGATTGCTGCTAACTTAGAACCTTTTCTCCTGACGGATCACACTCGTGAGAGTATACATGAGCGTGTGATGTATAACTAATGTACAGACCTCTGATTAGTCAGTCTGCATTTGTCTGCACCAGTCAGTACCAGTCTGCATTAGTCTGTACCAGTCTGTAGGAGTTCTGCATTTGTCTGTACCAGTCTATAGTCAAGTTTCAGTCTGCGCCTAATAAGATTACTATATTCGTTTACATAGCCATGAAGATAAATGTATAGACACTTTTGTCAAGTATCAGAGATATATGTGAGAATAAGATTAACGTACTAATACCAAAGGAACTTCAGATTGTCAATTGTAAATAGCATCCAGAACAAAGTTAAGTAATTCTTATGCTTCTTATTTTAATAAATGTGTGTGAAAATTAACCAAGTTCTGTTTAAAGTTGGTCACCGACAATCTGCTACTCTAAGCGTGCAAGTGACATTTCTATCGTCTGACCAAACGGCAGAAGATAAACACGCCACGATAAGACCACGAGGCATATTGCTGACACTCGCCTACTTCGTTAGAGCGACAAGTCAAATAATCTGATGGTATGTGTACCGAAGGTCTTACAGTACGCACAGTAGATATTAAGAATAAAGATGTAGAACGTTAATAAAGTTTGCTTTGGTTAAAAGCATTTAGAGTTTTCACATATAAAATTCGGAGCCATTACTTTTCAGCACGCTCTTGTAGATTTAAGAAATTCAGTCATCGGCTTCAGTATTTATATTTTTCTCAGCAGTGTTTATAGCTCTTCTTGTACTACGATGCAATGCGAACATGTACGTTATTCGTTTTGGTCAGTAACTGTGTGTAATATTAGCTTTTTGTCTGTCTCCACAAAGAAAAATCTCAGTTCTTAAGAACAGTGGTCTTACTGGTCTAATACTACGGAGCAACGCATCTGTTATATCTTGTGGATAGAAACTGTAGCGACTTCATCATCCGGACACTTGACCTCTATCTTCGTCAAAGAAAGCCGTCCAATAGTAGGGTCGACTAATTTGTTAGTACTTCACAGTACGAGAGCACCGTAAAACGATTCGATGACATGACGAGCCCAGTTACCCGTTAGTCGATCTCACAACAATGATAAAAACGCCGATGTCAGTTACTGTTGTAACTGATGCCATCACACCCGGAAGTAGTATTACAACGAAACTGTATAAGTTAAACCAAGCAGCGAGTAGCTATTGTCAATGAAAAAAACTCAAATTGTAAAGTACTTTTGCTTGATAAAGATATTGCAACTGCAGGTAAAGAGAAGAAGATAAACTGCGCTGACGATACATTCGTCATATTTCTGTATGAAGAGCAGGAATTTGTGTTGAATTTTGTCGTATGGCTATTACATGGCTTTATTGCTTGCGCTGAGAACGCCCTCTACTTCATCGACATATTATTCAGTTGCCCATGCAGTAGAAAAAAGTATACCGTGCAAAGTGGTAATCCCATAAATTTCAATGATAATTTGAGTACACACGGCCTTATGCTGTACTCAGTACTTACCAAGCCTTCTGTGATATTCTTCACAAACAGCGTTGGAATTTTCGTCATAAAACCCTTAACCACACGTCCTGCCGGCACATCTTAAATATGCAACGTTGTGCTTCGTTATTTTAAATTCTTTTGCTGTGGCAACCAGTAAATTTGGACCTACGTTGCAGTTTGAGGTAGACACCAAGATAGCGTGTGCTGGCCATCTGTTCCAGAGTAAAGTTTGCGCATCGGAACTATATACATCTGCCCTATCTCCACAGTCACTCAAAATTAGAGGGATATTGCACGAACTTTTTAAATCGTAGTTGTCCGCATACTGCTGCTGGAAATGATTTTCGTTTATTCTGTAACTTTCTGCGTGAAGTTTAACGACGAATGCATCTCATGAAAAGAAATTTTATCAAGTGACGATCTATATGTTGCTCAGATGGATGTAATAGACAATATGAGGCGCAGAGCTTATTGTTCCGGAAAACTCAATTCAAGTCCCGAAGTATTGCGTGGAACGGCTTTGCAGTGATCTACAGAAACATTTCGTGCGAGCTCCTAGAACAGTTCAATTGGTATAGGGTGAAAAAAGACATTAGAGTTGAAATACGTTAAACCGCATGCTCATAACGAGTATTTTTTATCGCCCAAGCCTCAGACGTTTAAACGAAATTATGGCGTGAGGCAAATTAGGTGTAGAGTGTCTGTGAAGTGTGCAGACGGCACAGTTCACAGCCGAAGACCGGTGAACATCTAGGCAGAATGGATGCTAAATGAATGCACGAATACATTAACCTTACGATGCGCTCTTTTAACTGCCGTAGCGCCAGGGCCAGAAACCTTGCGTGCGTCTCGTGGCGCACTTAAGCTTTTGAGAACTGTACTGCTAACGCGTGCGGGTTACTTTTTTCGGTCGTAAGAGAAAATTAGAAAACATTATTCATATGGAACCTTACCGGAGCCTTATCATAATGACATACACTCGTTCAGTTTTCCGCAGTAGCCTCGCATTATGTTCTTACACTGAAGAAGGTAGCTGCGAAGAAACCATGGGTAACAGAAGAAATACTTCAGTTGATTGATGAAAGGAGGAAGTACAAACATGTTCCGGGAAAATCAGGAATACAGAAATACAAGTCGCTGAGGAATGAAATAAATAGGAAGTGCAGGGAAGCTAAGACGAAATGGCTGCAGAAAAAATGTGAAGACATCGAAAAAGATTTGATTGTCGGAAGGACAGACTCAGCATACAGGAAAGTCAAAACAACCTTTGGTGACATTAAAAGCAACGGTGGTGACATTAAGAGTGCAACGGGAATTCCACTGTTAAATGCAGAGGAGAGAGCAGATAGGTGGAAATAATACATTGAAAGCCTCTATGAGGGTGAAGATTTGTCTGATGTGATAGAAGAAGAAACAGGAGTCGATTTAGAAGAGATAGGGGATCCAGTATTAGAATCGGAATTTAAAAGAGCTTTGGAGGACTTACGGTCAAATAAGGCAGAAGGGATAGATAAGATTCCATCAGAATTTCTAAAATCATTGGGGGAAGTGGCAACAAAACGACTATTCACGTTGGTGTGTAGAATATATGAGTATGGCGATATACCATCTGACTTTCGGAAAAGCATCATCCACACAATTCCGAAGACGGCAAGAGCTGACAAGTGCGAGAATTATCGCACAATCATCTTAACAGCTCATGCATCGAAGCTGCTTACAAGAATAATATACAGAAGAATGGAAAAGAAGAATGCGCTAGGTGACGATCAGTTTGGCTTTAGGAAAAGTAAAGGGGCGAGAGAGGCAATTCTGAGGTTACGGCTAATAATGGAAGTAGGGCTAAAGAAAAATCAAGACACTTTCATAGGATTTGTCGACCTGAAAAAAGCGTTCGACAATATAAAATGTTGCAAGCTGTTCGAGATTCTGAAAAAAGTAGGGGTAAGCTATAGGGAGAGACAGGTCATATACAATATGTACAACAACCAAGAGGGAATAATAAGAGTGGACGATCAAGAACGAAGTGCTCGTATTAAGAAGGGTGTAAGACAAGGCTGTAGCCTTTCGCCCCTACTCTTCAATCTGTACATCGAGGAAGCAATGATGGAAATAAAAGAAAGGCTCAGGAGTGGAATTAAAATACAAGGTGAAAGGATATCAATGATACGATTCGCTGATGACATTGCTATCCTGAGTGAAAGTGAAGAAGAATTAAATGATCTGCTGAACGGAATGAACAGTCTAATGAGTACACAGTATGGTTTGAGAGTAAATCGGAGAAAGACGAAGGTAATGAGAAGTAGTAGAAATGAGAACAGCGAGAAACTTAACATCAGGATTGATGGTCACGAAGTCAATGAAGTTAAGGAATTCTGCTACCTAGGCAGTAAAATAACCAATGACGGACGGAGCAAGGAGGACATCAAAAGCAGATTCGCTATGGCAAAAAAGGCATTTCTGGCCAAGAGAAGTCTACGAATATCAAATACCGGCCTTAATTTGAGGAAGAAATTTCTGAGGATGTACGTCTGGAGTACAGCACTGTATGGTAGTGAAACATGGACTGTGGGAAAACCGGAACAGAAGAGAATCAAAGCATTTGAGATGTGGTGCTATAGACGAATGTTGGAAATTAAGTGGACTGATAGGGTAAGGAATGAGGAGGTTCTACGCAGAATCGGAGAGGAAAGAAATATGTGGAAAACACTGATAAGGAGAAGGGACAGGATGATAGGACATCTGCTAAGACATGAGGGAATGACTTCCATGGTACTAGAGGGAGCTGTAGAGGGCAAAAACTGTAGAGGAAGACAGAGATTGGAATACGTCAAGCAAATAATTGAGGACGTAGGTTGGAAGTGCTACTCTGAGATGAAGAGGTTAGCACAGGGAAGGAATTCGTGGCGGGCCGCATCAAACCAGTCAGTAGACTGATGACCAAAAAAAAAAAAAAAACTGATTTCGTAGCTGAAGTAGCGTAAACAGAACCAATGTGTGGATAGTGTCAAATTCAGAACTGAAATGCGGAGTCAAGCAAGAAGATTATATACCACCAGAAATGGAAAATGGTGTTTTCCTATAGGCGACTGGCAGACACATAGGTATGTGGCAAAATTAGTGGATTTGGTAAAGGAAGATAGGCAAGGTATCTCAGAAGCAGTCTGGTGGAAGTATTGGTGCCACGAGGATGCAACTTGCATTGCATGTGGGATGCAGCACAGATTTCATACAGTTCTGGTAGTTTTGATTAAGTTGTAAATACTAAACAATCGGTAAAAGTTCATTGGGCTGTTTTAAGTTCCTTGCTGATTTCAACTTTTGTAGAATGAAGATATTAAAGCAAACATTCTACGTTAATGAACTACATTATTTAAATATACAGGATGTTAAGAAAAAGTATTCAATATCTTGAGAGGTGGTAGTAAGGACCAATACAAGACAAAAATGTCCAGTAAACATGGGCTGTAAAAGTGTATATTAAGAGCTATGAGCATTTGTTTATCTTTCCTACTGTGAAACCCATCTCTTATACAGCAAGCTCTTTGCCTTTACGAACGATCTACAGGATGTAGTAATGAAAAGCCTGAACCAACGAGAGCACATTATTCCGTTATTGAAACAGCGAAGTTTCTATTGTAAACTGCTTGCTATTACATACAGCTTACACCTGTGAGCCATCCCTAAAGGAGATTTTTAGAGCGATGTCCGTCTGTTCGACGTCTTAGGGAACCACACGCTCTCTGCAAAACACAAAGTTGGTCACGTATCCGCTGGCAGTCATTGAACGTACTGGACATAGCTGATTCATCCATTGCCCATTAAAAGTCGGTGTGAAGTGTTCTCAGACATTTCGGAGAAAAAGTGCTGGTGCTCCATTACGCATGAACAACTCCAGTCGTTTCTGGAAGGGTACTTCCTAGCAGGAAGGGTAAGACGCTTGGTAGGAAGTAAAGATTTCTTGCGCTAGTCACCTTGTTTGGTAATACTGTAATAACGGAATTTTCATCGTTTCGTTAAGCACTGTGCAGAGACATATGTACATCCTTCATCTCGATGAATTAGAATAGATGTATTAATTTCGTTCTTCTTTTATATAGAACCAACGAAGTTCCTCAGAGTCCTACTTGATTCCCACTCCTTCTTCTGTCTAGATGCATGTCAGAACGCTATAGTTATATTTTTAACTTAACTGTGAATAATAGTATTGGTAATGAGTTAAATGACTTACTATTTATTGAGAACGTATCTTAAGTACCGCTAATTGTCTGTGCAAGTTGGTTGCATGTTTCAGCAGCTTAATTCCGCTGTAATTTCAGTTAAGCGTCATCAGCGTGCTATAATATATAAGTCCCTTAAAACCCTGCAGTCTAAATTGTTTGTTATTCGAAATCCCGTTATTTCTGCTGTGCACTGCGTCTTATTTCATCGTATTGTGCTATATTTTAACACCGTCACCGTCTCCAAATTGACCACTCACCTCTCTCCTGCAGCGATCTCTGCGTCTGGTTTTATCATAAAGGAGAAAAGTAATGGTAACAACGCGCAGAATAGCTTCAGCGAGGAGTTTGTTCAAATCATGTCTTAATCGCAGCCTTTGTGATTTTCCTACCTGTAATAATGGGCGTATGGCATCGGTGGCCGGGAGACCCTCGCGGGGCGGTTCGGCTGCCGCTCCACAAGTTCTTTAACGCCACTACGGCGACTTGCGAGTGAATGAGGATGAAAGACACACAACACCCAATCATCTCGAGGCAGAGAAAATCCCTGACCCCGCCGGGAATCGAACCCGGGACCCCGTGCGCGGGAAACGAGAACGCAACCGCTAGACCACGAGCCTCGGACTTCCTACCTGTGAACAATTAGTATTCTGAGGCACAATGCAATCTAGCATTCTATCTTTATTCTGATTACACTTTTTTTTATGGGAACTATATAAGGTCCTAATAATCTATCAGGCGAACTAATTTACGCGCTGCATTTATCCAGAACTGTGAATACGATCTACTGTTCAACACTAACAAATGTTTACTGCATGCTATGTATCCGTGGTCAATAACAGAGGAATGGGTTCTCACTTGTTTACTAGATTCTGTAGGTCGTTCGTAGTAACGAGTTTTCAGTAGAAGAGACGTCAAAAAGGGGCAGGGGTTTCAGCAATCAGTCGCAAAGCCAATCTGTATTCCTTTGTAGATGTAGATTTCAGCTACTGAATAGTTAACCACAGTGCATTTAAACAGAGTACGCAGATTCGGCGACTTCGTGACAACATACAACGTAGAGTCCTTGTCTACTGGATATTTTGTCCTGCTTTGGCCCATACTACCACCTCTCAAAATATGAAATATGTTCTTAACATCCTGTATGTGACACTCTTAAGGAAAACACCTCGTTGTGCTCCTAATGAGGCAATCGCATGGGACCGATGCCACGTCATCCTCTGCCAATGACGTTGTAAGTAGGCTGTTTAGGTTTTTATGTTGGTAACGCCACGTAGCGCTCTGTATGAAAATCACTGACTGCGCTGTGTGCAGTCTGTGGCTGGTTGGACTCATTGTTGAAATATTCACTAGTGTAGTGTTGGGCAGTTAGATGTGAACAGCGCGTAGCGTTGTGCAGTTGGAGGTGAGCCGCCAGCAGTGGTGGATGTGGGGAGAGAAATGCCAGAGTTTTGAGCGGACGATCTGCACATGTGTCCGCCAGAAAAAGGAAATTTGTTTAATTGGATCTCACAAAATTATACATATATCATGACTTTTGAACTCTATTAAGGTGAACACATTGTTTGTTCTCTATCAAAACCTTTCATTTGCTAACTATGCCTATCAGTAGTTAGTGCCTTCAGTAATTAGAATTTTTTATTTAGCTGGCAATATTGGCGCTCGCTGTACTGCAGTAGGTCGAGTAACGAAGAGTTTTGTGAGGTAGTGATTCATGAAACTATAGGTTATTGTTAGTCAGGGCCATTCTTTTGTAGGGATTATTGACAGTCAGATTGCGTTGCGTTAAAAACATATTGCGTGTCAGTTTAGTGATGATCAGAATAAGTAAAGAGAAAACTGTTTGAGTACGTTGAGTTTTGCTCAGCTATTTGAAAATCAAATAACGTAGAAGTTTACCAGCACAGTCATTCACAATTTTTCTAAGGAGATGTTTCAACGCCATCGGGCGCGGTATGGAGGGGCTTGGGGTCAGCATACCGCTCTCCCGGCCGTTTTCGGCTTTCTTCACCTTGGAACCGCTTCTTCCCAGTCAAGTAGCTGCCCAGTTGGCATCACTCCACATAGCAGCCAGGCACCCTGATCCCTGAGCTACCGAGGCAGGCGTATATAGACGAGGCTGGTTGTTAATTTTTATTTTTGCCGGATCTGTTTAGGGCTACATGCCACCTAAAAGTTAAAGTTACAATGTAAAAAAATTCTACGAGGGCAAAACAATAAACCACACTACCGCTGACGACGGGCCTGTAAGCTGATAGAGGTTCGGCAAAATAGTAGTAAGTAAGAAGCCTTGTCTATGTCATTCATCAGCTTCAAGAAGGCTGGAGAAAATCGTGAATGCAAAAACATACTACGAATATGACGAAAGAGTAATTCCGACATCAGCTGCATAGCAGGAATTGAAATAAATCCATTGATGACAAGTGAAAATTTGTGCCGATCCTTGACTAGATCTAGAGGTCCCACTTATCGCGAGGAGTTGCCATCACAGCTTCGGCTATCCGAGCACGCTTCCCGTCCAGCCCAAATCCCTGTATGTGGCATACTACATACGTATTGCCCCCTGTCCATTATCTTCATTGGGTTTATTTCAATTCCCGACTGCCGCTGATGTCGGAACTTCTCTTTCGTCATGTATGTATATACGGTTGCATGATCGCGAATGATGTCTTTTCTTTCGGATGAGTCCGAAATAAATATAAGCGTTGACGGCTAATAATAATACCTTCAGCGCGGATGCACTCTTCGATCGAACTCTTCCAGGAAACAGGTGAGGCTGCGAGCAATTAGGATTGTTCACAGCCTCACGTGATTCCTGCAAGAGGGGCCTACATTCTGCTCCTGAAGTTGATTCTGTGAAAGGCATAGATGTTAAAGAAAATTGTGGAGTGTCTGGGAGCTCTCGCACTAGCGGACTCGGATGGCACCGCTCGCATGTGTAGGGAGCAAGTCGTGAGCCCTGCGAAGTCGTGATATTTAGAGAGTCTTGCGTGTACAATATCTATCCAAAAATTTCTGAGACTGATTTCATTCTTGGCATATAAGGGACGTCACGTAGCAACAACGGTATCAGCTGTGGAAAACAGGCATGCGTTCTACCAATGAGCTGTGAGCAGGCAGTGTTAGGCCTAAGTAGTGGATAAGCATCCGTAGTGTGTCACAAGTCACAATGGAAGAACATCTCTGAAGCAAGTGTTCAAGATATACTTCAGAATGTTTTTAAGAAGAGAAAAGTGCCACATACCTCGACTCCTGAAAAAAAAACAATGGCATGTGGAGTCCTTTCGCTACTTGATTGAATGAAAAACGCCGTAATTTCTTTTCCGGAAAAAATCATCACGGTTGAGAAGGCTTGGTTTTTTCAGGACCTACCACTAAACGACAAAGTGCAGAAATTCAGGTGAAGCTTCATTGATTTTACGACATAACCGATAGACAGGGTGAAAAGTATTTAAACCGACAAACTCTGGGAGGTTGTAGGGGACATCAGAACAAATATTTTTCCCAAATGTTATTTTTTCCTATGAGGAGTATTTAAACCGGTAGAGGATGATTTCTCTGGCGGCAAATTAATTAAACCAACAAACACTTTTCCATTTTTATGACCAAGGGACAACACATTAACCCAACCCAATTTCAATTACAGTAGATTTTCAAAAATGCCTCCAATGACACGTAAACAAAGGTTACACCGTCGGATCATGTTCTGTCTAACACGGGCAAAATCCCCAGGAGTATTCTGAATTGTTCCTGCTGCTAAGGGCAACCATATCCTCCTCTGATGCAACAGGAGTTGTGTAAACAAGGTTGCGCATCTCCCCTACACAAAAAAGTGCAGAGGGGACATATCTGGGGATCGTGCAGGCCATGGTACAGGACCACCTCTGCCAGTTCACGTTTCTGGAAACCGTCGGTCCAGGAATCGACGCACACGACGACTGAAATGTGCCAGCGCCCCGTCATGTTGGAACCACATGCGTTGTCTTGTAGGGAGCGGGACGTCTTCCAGCAATTCTGGCAATGCTCCGACGAGAAAATTGTAATAGTGCCTGCCATTTAATGGCCTAGGTAGAAGATACGGCCCAATTAAACAGTCCCCAACAACACCGACCCACACATTAAGGAATAACCGCACTTGATGAGCTCTAGTAACTGTGGTATGTGGGTTATCCTCCCTCCAAACATGCGAATTGTGCATGTTGAAGACTCCATCATGCCCGAACGTTGCTTTATCGGTAAACAACACACAGGATGTAGGATGCATTTCACACTGTTCCAGGCACCACTGCGAAAACTGTGCTCTGGGTGGATAATCAATTGATTCCAGGTTATGGACAGGCTGTAAGTGAAATGGACATAGCAATTGTTCTCTAAGGACTGTTCTTACATTCGTCTGATTCGTCCCCATGTTACGTGCTATTGTATGAGTGTAAGATCCCGCTCCACATGCTGCAAGACAGCTTCATCAAATTGCAGCATTCTTACCATGCGACGGCGTCCTTGTCCAGTTAATCTGCTAAATGACCCCGTCTCACGCAGACGTTGGTACACAGCAGCAAAGGTTGTATGATGCGGGATACGGCGATTAGGATATTGTTGTTGATAAACCCCGCTGTCCCGCCCATGAACCATGGACCTTGCCGTTGGTGGGGAGGCTTGCGTGCCTCTGCGATACAGATAGCCGTACCGTAGGTGCAACCACAACGGAGGGGTATCTGTTGAGACGCCAGACAAACGTGTGGTTCCTGAAGAGGGGCAGCAGCCTTTTCAGTAGTTGCAGAGGCAACAGTCTGGATGATTGACTGAACTGGCCTTGTAACACTAACCAAAACGGCCTTACTGTGCTGGTACTGCGAACAGTTCAAAGCAAGGGGAAACTACGCCGTAATTTTTCCCGAGGGAAGGCAGCTCTACTGTATGGTTAATGATGATGGCATCCTCTTGGGTAAAATATTCCGGAGGTAAAATAGTCCCCCGTTCGGAACTCCGGGCGGGGACTACTCAAGAGGATGTCGTTATCAGGAGAAAGAAAACTGGCGTTCTACGGATAGGAGCGTGGAATGTCAGATCCCTTAATCGGGCAGGTAGGTTAGAAAATTTAAAAAAGGAAATGGATAGGTTTAAGTTAGATATAGTGGGAATTAGTGAAGTTCGGTGGCAGGAGGAACAAGACTTTTGGTTAGGCGAATACAGGATTATAAATACAAAGTCAAATAGGGGTAACGCAGGAGTAGGTTTAATATGAATAAAAAAATAGGAATGCGGGTAAGCTACTACAAACAGCATAGTGAACGCATTATTGTGGCCAAGATAGACACAATGCACACGACTACTACAGTAGTACAAGTTTATATGCCAACTAGCTCTGCAAATGACGAAGAAATTGAGGAAATGTATGATGAAATAAAAGAAATCATTCAGATAGTGAAGGGAGACGAAAATTTAATAGTAATGGGTGACTGGAATTTGTCAGTAGGAAAAGGGCGAGAAGGAAACGTAGTAGGTGAATATGGACTGGGGGTAAGAAATGAAAGAGGCAGCCGCCTGGTAGTATTTTGCACAGAGCACAACTTAATCATAGCTAACACTTGGTTCAAGAATCATAAAAGAAGGTTGTATACATGGAAGAATCCAGGAGATACTAGAAGGTATCAGATAGATTATATAATGGTAAGACAGAGATTGAGGAACCAGGTTTTAAATTGTAAGACATTTCCAGGGGCAGATGTGGACTCTGACCACAATCTATTGGTTATGAACTGTAGATTAAAACTGAAGAAGCTGCAAAACGGTGGAAATTTAAGGATATGGGACCTGGATAAACTGAAAGAACCAGAGGTTGTACAGAGTTTCAGGGAGAGCATAAGGGAACAATTGACAGGAATGGGGGAAAGAAATACAGTAGAAGAAGAATGGGTAACTTTGAGGGATGAAGTAGTGAAGGCAGCAGAGGATCAGGTAGGTAAAAAGACGAGGGCTAGTAGATATCCTTGGGTAACAGAAGAAATATTGAATTTAATTGATGAAAGGAGAAAATATAAAAATGCGGTAAATGAAGCAGGCAAAAAGGAATACAAACGTCTCAAAAATGAGATCGACAGGAAGTGCAAAATGGCTAAGCAGGGATGGCTAGAGGACAAATGTAAGGATGTAGAGGCTTATCTCACTAGAGGTAAGATAGATACAGCCTACAGGAAAATTAAAGAGACCTTTGGAGAAAGGAGAACCACTTGTAAGAATATCAAGAGCTCAGATGGAAACCCAGTTCTAAGCAAAGAAGGGAAAGCAGAAAGGTGGAAGGAGTATATAGAGGGTCTATACAAGGGTGATGTACTTGAGGACAATATTATTGAAATGGGAGAGGCTGTAGAGGAAGATGAAATGGGAGATACGATACTGCGTGAAGAGTTTGACAGAGCACTGACAGACCTGAGTCGAAACAAGGCCCCGGGAGTAGATAACATTCCATTAGAACTACTGACAGCCTTGGGAGAGCCAGTCCTGACAAAACTCTACCATCTGGTGAGCAAGATGTATGAGACAGGCGAAATACCCTCAGACATCAAGAAGAATATAATAATTCCAAAGCCAAAGAAAGCAGGTGTTGACAGATGTGAAAATTACCGAACTATCAGTTTAATAAGTCACGGAAACAAAATACTAACGCGAATTCTTTACAGACGAATGGAAAAACTAGTTGAAGCCGACCTCGGGGAAGATCAGTTTGGATTCCGTAGAAATATTGGAACACATGAGGCAATACTGACCCTACGACTTATCTTGGAAGCTAGATTAAGGAAAGGCAAACCTATGTTTCTAGCATTTGTAGACTTAGAGAAAGCTTTTGACAATGTTGACTGGAATACTCTCTTTCTGATTCTGAAGGTGGCAGGGGTAAAATACAGGGAGCGAAAGGCTATTTACAATTTGTACAGAAACCAAATGCCAGTTATAAGAGTTGAGGGGTGTGAAAGGGAAGCAGTGGTTGGGAAGGGAGTGAGACAGGGTTGTGGCCTCTCCCCGATGTTATTCAACCTGTATATTGAGCAAGGTGTGAAGGAAACAAAAGAAAAATTCGGAGTAGGTATCAAAATCCAGGGAGAAGAAATAAAGACCTTGAGGTTCACCGATGACATTGTAATTCTGTCAGAGACGGCAAAGGACTTGGAAGAGCAGTTGAACGGAATGGATAGCGTCCTGAAAGGAGGATGTAGGATGAACATCAACAAAAGCAAAACGAGGATAATGGAATGTAGTCGAATTAAGTCGGGAGATGCTGAGGGTATTAGATTAGGAAATGAGACACTTAAAGTAGTAAAGGAGTTTTGCTATTTGGGGAGCAAAATAACTGATGATGGTCGAAGTAGAGGGGATATAAAATGTAGACTGGCAATGGCAAGGAGAGCGTTTCTGAAGAAGAGAAATTTGTTAACATCGAGTATAGATTTAAGTGTCAGGAAGTCATTTCTGAATGTATTTGTATGGAGTGTAGCCATGTATGGAAGTGAAACATGGACGATAAATAGTTTGGAAAGTAAGAGAATAGAAGCTTTCGAAATTTGGTGCTACAGAAGAATGCTGAAGATTAGATGGGTAGATCACGTAACTAATGAGGAGGTATTGAATAGGATTGGGGAGAGGAGAAGTTTGTGGCACGACTAGAAGAAGGGATCGATTGGTAGGACATGTTCTGAGGCATTAAAGGATCACCAATTTAGCATTGGAGGGCAGCGTGGAGGGTAAAAATCGTAGAGGGAGACCAAGAGATGAATACACCAAGCAGATTCAGAAGGATGTAGGTTGCAGTAGGTACTGGGAGATGAAGAAGCTTGCACAGGATAGAGTAGCATGGAGAGCTGCATCAAACCAGTCTCAGGACAGAAGACCACAACAACAACAACAAACCCGCTGTGCAGCTCGTCCGTTGTGGTGCGCTACGAAGTACGCGCCAACCACATCAGTGTACTCACTCTACGTGTTTCGCTCCAGTAGTAAACAGAGACATTGCACTACTACACTGGTGGACAGCAGTTGCTTACAACTGAAGAGCGTAATACGCCCTCTAACAACTGAAGATCGTAATACGGCCTCTGACAACTGAAGAGCGTAATACGGCCTCCACCGGTTTAAATAATGCTCATAGGAAAAAATGACATCACGGAAAAATATTTGTTTTGATGTCCCCTACAACCTCCCTGAGTTTGTCGGTTTAAATACTTTTCACCCTGTAGAAGCCAGTGCAACGCGCGAGTTCAAGTGTTCAAATGTGTGTGAAATCTTATGGGACTTAACTGCTAAGGTCGTCAGTTCCTAAGCTTACATACTACTTAACCTAAATTATCCTAAGTACAAACACACACACCCATGCTCGAGGGAGGACTCGAACCTCCGCCGGGACCAGCCGCACAGTCCATGACTGCAGCGGCTTAGACCGCTCGGCTAATCACGCGCGGCAACGCGCGACTTGAACAGGCTCCTAAAGAAGGTATTTTCTGACAGTTTCACACGGCTGTACGAAAGTTCAGGTGTTTATTCAAGTGGGAGTAGATTTGTAGAACACCTTTTTATAATTCACTCTTGAAGATTTTGGAACTGAAGCGGTATAAAGTCGGGAATGAGTGATCTTCAGTGATCAGTAAAATGCCTGCATCCTTCCGACGTTTCAGGCAGAGTGTTTGCTTTCAGACGTATCGCGCCGTACACGCCAACAGCTATCTGTCCGTTGAAGCATAAAACGTGATCTCTCGATAGGACTTCCTGCTGCGGAGGCCCATACGCAGCGGAGTTCGCTGATTGGTCGCTGAGGAAACATTGCTGGTAGCCCCTTAGTTCATCCATGCTCTCAGTTGCTCAGCAGTTGAACGTCTATTCACTCATACGAAGGGGGACCCAAAAGAAACCGGACTCCGAGAGCGCTGCCACTCGTAGACGTAGTGCAGGGTTCTCACGCTAGATGGTATTTGTAGAGACCTTCATGAAACAGCTGTGCAGACGGCGTCAGTGTAAAGCTGAACGTGCAAGTGTGGTATTGTGTTTCTCTGACTGTTGGCTGGTTACCTCTGTGAAGTCGTTATGGCAACTTTAAAAGAACAAAGAGTGTGTGTGAAATTTTGTTTCCTGCTTAAAAAAAACTGCAACGGATACACACCAAATGCTTCAGGAAACTTTCCAGGAGGATGCTATGAGCCGCACACAGGTTTTCCAGTGGTTTGGGCTCTTTAAACGTGGTGAGATGTGTGTTGAAGACCAAGCTCGTTCTGGACGCCCTTCAACATTGCGAAATGAGGAGAACATTGAAAAGGTCCGCCAAAAGATCAACCAGGATCGTCGCCAAACGATCGACCAAATTTCAGCAGAGACAGGAATCAGTTGGAGCTCGTGCCAGCGGATTTTGAGTGAGGATTTGCACATGAGACGTGTTGCTGCTAAATTTGTTCCGCGCCTTCTCACACAGGAGCAAAAAACCATCCGCATGAATGTATGTCAGGACTTGGAAACAGAGATTGTACGTGATCCAGACTTCTTGAACAAAGTCATTACAGGGGATGAGTGTTGGTGTTACGGGTATGACCCAGAAACCAAGCAAGCGTCAAGCCAGTGGAGGACTCCCAACTCTCCCAGACCAAAAAAAGCAAGGCAATTGAGGTAAACTGTCAAGACGATGATCATTGTCTTTTTTGATGTTCGTGGAATTCTGCATCGGGAATTCGTACCCCCTGGCCAGACTGTTAACGAGCACTTTTACTTGGATGTTTTAAGCCGTCTGCGAGAGGATGTGTGGTGGAAACGCCCGGAACTTTGGCGATTAGGTGACTGGTTTTTGCATCACGACAACCCACCAGCACACACGGCCTTACGAGTGACCCACTATTTGGCATCTCAGAGGTGGTCTGTCGTTCCCCACGCTCCGTATTCGCCGGAGCGTTATGACGATGTGGAGGCGGTAAAAACAGCTTCGAAAAGAGCACTGGACAATATGACACTTGAAGGCTTCCAAACATGCTTCTAACAGTGGGAAAAGAGACTTGACAAGAGCATCGCATGTAATGGAGAGTATATTGAAGGTGACTGAAGTAATTTTGTAAAAAAGTTCATCAGTAAATTTTTTATGACAACAATCCGGTTTCTGTTGGGTCCCCCTCGTACACATCCCCGCAGCAGTCGTTCACCTCTGCCGTCTATGGCCCGTGGTGCACCACCGTTGTCTCGGTGATGCTTTTGGACAGCGCTGTTTCCCCATGCATCCTATACTTTAACTACGGCGGCACGGAAACAGTTTACGAATTTAGCGTTTCAGAAATGCGTCCATCTTGGCTCGAAAGGCAACGATCATGCTCTTTTGGACCGAAGATATATCTCTCCGTTTCCGCATTACGGCAACGACTGCACATTTTTCCGTGTACCCCCGAACACTGTATAGACGCTCTACTGCTGGTGCTGCACTTTGACGTCGAACGTAGGCAGTGGTCACATTAATGTGACTACTGTGTATGAGGCGGATGTTACGCTGTTGCGTCCTTCTTCTCGCTCACTGTGAAGGACAGTCTCCCAGAGGTTGTCTAAAAAAGAGGAGTCTTTGTCCTATGACATTTACTCCATAATAATGGGTTGGAAGTTGTAACTGGGACAAGGGAAAAACTGGACTTGCCCAAGCAAGGCAGGATAAAATAACTTCTATGTGCTAGGATATCTAGCGATGTTTCTTCTTGGTCCTGGCTCTTGGCACCACATCTATGATGCATTGCCAATCCCAGGGCGTGAGGATCGGATGGGAATTAATCAGTGCTAGGTCCTTTTTAGAGATGACGTTGTGCAGGTTTTCAGCTGCCCAACCAAAGTCATATGGTTGTTGGGGAAGAAGGGGTTTGGGAACATCGGGAGGGTAAAAGGGTATCGATGGTAGCGGTACGGATATGTACCATCTCGCAGCTACTGCGCTAGCATGGCCATCACCAGCTTAGCCGCTCGCGGGTTGTCCGGCAGCGGCAGGTGGTCGTGTTTGCCATGTTTGGCAGCCTCCTCTCGAACCATCGCAGTGACAGCAGCGACTTGTGCTGCCTCTTCAAAAATGGCTCTGAGCACAATGCGACTTAACATCTGAGGTCATCAGTCCCCTAGAACTTAGAACTACTTAAACCTAACTAACCTACGGACATCACACACACCCATGCCGAAGCAGGATTCGAACCTGCGACCGTAGCGGTCGCGCGCTGCCTCTTCGCCGTCCTCTTCTTGCGGCTGCTGTACCACCTCCTCGATTTCATCGACAACCTCTCCAGCAACCTGCGTTTCCGCGTCGGCCAGAGAGGCGGTCGTCTGAGTTTCTGCATTTACCCTCTTCCTAATGGGGGTCGGCGCCTCTTCTTTGCGAGTCGCAAGGGTCAACGCCTCCGTCAGTTGCCACACCTGACAACGCGCCTCTTCCAATTCCGCCCTCTCCTCCGCCATGGCGGATTTAAGTGCGGCAACGGCTTCGTCCGTGGCTTTCTGTAGCGATTCGCGGGAACTGTCGTAGTCGTCTTCTTCGCGGTGGCGCGGCCCGCATCCCCTTCTTGTGTAGGGGGGCGGTGCGGCCGCCTTTTCTTGTTGGGCCACTTCTCCAGGTTTAGCGGCCTCAGTCTTCTTAGTCCGCTTCTGCTTGCTCCAATTCGTTATGTAGCTGCAACGACGATGGTTTGCAGCGTGCGCGCCGCCACAGTTGACGCACTTCGGAGCAGCAAAAAATGGTTCAAATGGCTCTGAGCACTATGGGACTTAACATCTGAGGTCATCAGTCCCCTAGAACTTAGAACTACTTAAACCTTACTAACCTACGGACATCACACACACCCATGCCCGAAGCAGGATTCGAACCAGCGACCGTAGCAGTCGCGCGGTTCCGGATGAAGCGTCTAGGACCGCTCGGCCATCGCGGCCGGCGCTTAGCACCACCTCGCCACTTATTACAGTCGCGTGTACCATGTGCGTTCGCACACTTCATGCACACGACCGTATTGCTGCAGTACTTTGCTACATGGCCAAGCTGTTGGCATTTGTAGCACTGCTGCGTATCCATCTTCTTCTCGCTCTTCTTTCCGCTTCGCACTTCGTCCGCCAGGTGGTCCAGGAGGACGGCGAGAAGGGGAGATCTTGACTTCCCCTAGGCTTCGCCTCCCTTGCCATGTCCAGGCAAAAAGGAATACAAACGTCTCAAAAATGAGATCGACAGGAAGTGCAAAATGGCTAAGCAGGGATGGCTAGAGAACAAATGTAAGGGTGTAGAGGCTTATCTCACTAGGGGTGAGATAGATGCTGCCTACAGAATAATTAAGGAGACCTTTGGAGATAAGAGAACCACTTGCATGAATATCAAGAGCTCAGATGGAAACCCAGTTCTAAGCAAAGAAGGGAAAGCAGAAAGGTGGAAGGAGTATGCAGAAGGTCTATACAAGGGCGATGCACTTGAGGACAATATTGTGGAAATGGAAGAGGATGTAGATGAAGATGAAATGGGAGATACGATACTGCGTGAAGAGTTTGACAGAGCACTGAAAGATCTGAGTCGAAACAAGGCCCCCGGAGTAAACAACATTCCATTGGAACTACTGACGGCCTTGGGAGAGCCAGTCCTGACAAAGCTCAACCATCTGGTGAGCAAGATGTATGAAACAGGCGAAATACCCTCAGACTTCAAGAAGAATATAATAATTTCAATCCCAAAGAAAGCAGGTGTTGACAGATGTGAAAATTACCGAACTATCAGTTTAATAAGTCACAGCTGTAAAATACTAACGCGAATTCTTTACCGACGAATGGAAAAACTAGTTGAAGCCGACCTCGGGGAAGATCAGTTTGGATTCCGTAGAAATACTGGAACACGTGAGGCAATACTGACCCTACGACTTATCTTAGAAGCTAGATTAAGGAAAGGCAAACCTACGTTTCTAGCCTTTGTAGACTTGGAGAAAGCTTTTGACAATGTTGACTGGAATACTCTCTTTCAAATTCTGAAGGTGGCAGGGGTAAAATACAGGGAGCGAAAGGCTATTTACAATTTGTACAGAAACCAGATGGCAGTTATAAGAATCGAGGGGCATGAAAGGGAAGCAGTGGTTGGGAAGGGAATGAGACAGGTTTGTCGCCTCTCCCCGATGTTATTCAATCTGTATATTGAGCAAGCAGTAAAGGAAACAAAAGAAACATTTGGAGTAGGAATTAAAATCCATGGAGAAGAAATGAAAACTTCGAGGTTCGCCGATGACATTGTAATTCTGTCAGAGACGGCAAAGGACTTGGAAGAGCAGTTGAACGGAATGGATAGTGTCTTGAAAGGAGGATATAAGATGAACATCAACAAAAGCAAAACGAGGATAATGGAATGTAGTCGAATTAAGTCGGGAGATGCTGAGGGTTTTAGATTAGGAAATGAGACAGTTAAAGTAGTAAATGAGTTTTGCTATTTGGGGAGCAAAATAACTGATGATGGTCGAAGTAGAGAGGATATAAAATGTAGATTGGTAATGGCAAGGAAAGCGTTTCTGAAGAAGAGAAATTTGTTAACATGGAGTATAGATTTAAGTGTCAGGAAGTCATTTCTGAAAGTATTTGTATGCAGTGTAGCCATGTATGGAAGTGAAACATGGACGATAAATAGTTTGGACAAGAAGAGAATAGAAGCTTTTGAAATATGGTGCTACAGAAGAATGCTGAAGATTAGATGGGTAGATCATATAACTAATGAGGAAGTATTGAATAGGATTGGGGAGAAGTGAGGTGGGTGGCACAACTTGACTAGAAGAAGGGATCGGTTGGTAGGACATCTTCTGAGGCATCAAGGGATCACCGATTTAGTATTGGAGGGCAGAGTGGAGTGTAAGAATCGTAGAGGGAGGCCAAGAGATGAATACACTAAGCAGATTCAGAGGGATGTAGGTTGCGGTAGGTACTGGGAGATGAAGAAGCTTGCACAGGATAGAGTAGCATGGAGAGCTGCATCAAACCAGTCTCAGGACTGAAGACCACAACAACAACAACAGCATCTGATAGGCAAGAGTCACTTATGCCGCTGAGTTCTCATTACTGGAAGGCAAGCAATAAAACATTTCCCACCTTTACATCCTCTACCCGTCAATAGCCACGCTACTTACCACCTGCCTCTCAGGCAAGGGCCAGCTTTACTAGCCTCACGTCAGAATTCACCAGTTTCAATTAAAATTAAACACGTCTCAAAATATTACTGTGTCTCTAAATACTTTTGTTCGATACTGAGCTGGAAAACTACACTCATAAGAAGGCGTTAACGTTAGTTGACATTTGTGCATAAGGCTGTTGGTTGTTAGGTGCATATTATTATAAAATACGGCTGAAAACCGCGAGCTGCACAAACACTTGATTCGCGCTGCATGTGGCCCGCGGGAGTAATTTGACCACTGGTATAGACGAATGTATTCGGTAAGTAAGTCAATATCGTGTATTTCCAAATTGTGCACACTTCAGAACTCCGGTTCCACGACATCAAGCTCACGACGACATCTGCGGAAGTAGAGAAGTCCCATGATTTCTTGCAACACCTGTATACCGGATCTGGCGACATCATTTTCGACTCAGAATCGTCAAATACCACCAACATTGTGCGTCATCGTCGCCACACGATCTCGGAATCTCGCAACGAGGTGAGGTGCTGTCAAAATTGAGATTTTTTTAAAAGGCTAGTAAAGGCGATCAGGCTCTCAACTGCAAAATTATTATTGTACCTGCTCGAACAGTCCACGGCTGTACTGCCGGTCCCTAGTGTCCAACGGGCACAATATTTCGGCGATCAGACATGTCGCCATCGTCAGGTGGGCTGACGAACTGAGGGAGGGCGGCTTCCTAAATGACCTTGACCCGCGAGGCGTTCTCTCTGCGGTCCGCGCCCGCAGCCGCGTGTCGGCGGTCGCTGAGAGGCTGGTGTCGGCGTCTGTGGTGCCGTCGGTGTAACTGCCTCGTCCGCCCTGGTCGCTCGTTCCTATTCTTTGCTGAACTCAGGAGTGTGGAGTGACGAATCACGGTACACAATGTGGCAATCCGATGGCAGGGTGTGGGTATGGCGGATGTTTGGTGAAGGTCATTTGCCAGCGTGTGTAGTGCCAACAGTAAAATTCGGAGGCGATAGTGTTATGGTGTGGTCGTGTTTTTCATGGAGGGGGTTTGCACCCCTTGTTGTTTTGCACAGGCCTACGTTGATGTTTTAAGCACCTTCTTGCTTCCCACTGTTGAAGAGCAATTCGGGGATGGTGATTGCATCTTTCAATACGATCGAACACCTGTTCATAATGCACTGCCTGTGGCAGAGTGATTACACGACAATAACATCCCTGTAAAGGGCTGGCATGCACATTGTCCTGACCTATAGAACATCTTTGGGGTGTTTTGGAACGTCGACTTCGTGGCAGGCCTCACCGACCGACATCGATAGATGTGGCTGGATGTATGCCTGCGAGAGTGGACGCTGTCATAAAGCCAATACCATACTGAATTCCAACATTACCGATGGAGGGCTCCACGAAGTTGTAAGTTATTTTCAGCTAGGTGTTTGGATACCTTTGATCACAGAGTATATATATGTGTGTGCGTCTGTATGTCTTTACATAATACATGTATCTATCTATACATGCATGTAGATGCATAAAATTTTATATATATATATATATATATATATATATATATATATATATATATTGTAAAGACACACACACACACTCATTCATATATATATATATATATATATATATATATATATATATATGTGTGTGTGTGTGTGTGTGTGTGTGTGTGTGTGTGTCTTTACATAACATTTGTATCTATCTATACATGCATGTAGATGCATAAAATTTTATTTAAGTCTGCATTAAATTTATTTTAATGTTATCTCTATTCAGAGAATGTCAACAGTTATGTTAACGTGCTCACAGCTTTGACTGTTTACCAAATGTGTGAGGGCAGTACAAGCGAACATATATGATGATGAACTGTATTCTCTAAATGGTGATTAATTACTAAAATAAATTTACATCACTTTCCGTAAGCGTTGCAGAAGTGAACGATCAGTAACACATTTCCCCGCTAGCGTATAAACAGAAGTTGCTACGAGGAAAAAAAAACACACACACAAATAGCTCGCCTTTTGATTTCAGGGCCTATCAGCGATGTTGTCCTGTAGTCGGTTTTCGTTTGAGCAAATTTCGTTTTCTCAGGCAGAGGTGACATAAGCAAGAATGAAAGCAGAAACAGCACTCTCTTAAGGCTGGCGGCTCGGTTTCCTACGTACGCAGCCCGCAGCCTTAGACTTGTGCCCGTGCCACTCACCTAGAGGAGGAGGACGAGCGGCAGCGCGAGCAGCGCGCGGTGTGCCAGCTGCGCCCTGGGCTGCGAGCTGTTGGAGGAGGCGCGGCCGCCGCGCACCGGGTAGCCCACCGCCAGCCCGTGGGCGCCCGTGTGGCCGTGCACAGAGCGCGCCGCGCACGCGCCCGCCAGCAGCAGCGCCGCCGCCACCACCAGCCACAGCCGCCACGCGCGCATCACGCCTCGCCTGCACACACACGCCACGCTCGTATTAACTATACAGACTAAACAGGCCGACACTTGGAGCATCAGGCTGGGCGCTGCTGCATATTCAGTCTGTTGCCTCAAACGTCTGGCGTGACAGACCACGTCATGGAGAACAACTTTTATTGCATTAGAGACAAAATGTTCGCTGACGTATCCAGGCGACGCGAGGCACCTTTCACCATCGGTTATGCGTCTGAGAAGCAGGTTGCTGTAGATCCTCAACAGTCTCCATTTGCAGTATGTGTTGCCTATAATCCAGCCACATTTTCGGCGTGGGAGGGGTAGGTCAAAGTTCCCGAATCTCTTCGAAACTATCTCCCTCCGCTTAGAGACACTCATTCTTAAGTTTTCCTTGCTGAAAGTCATTCTGTGACTTTACTCAGGTGTGTAGTACACCTGGTTAGTACATCCTGCTAGTTCGGCGAAAACTGTCGTCGCCGGGACCGCAAATTCGATAAAAAGCTTCGTCGGGAAGTGTCAGCAAATATTTTGTCTCTAACAAAAGTTGTTCCCCATGACGTGATCCACCACCCGTAAATGTTTAATGTAAATATGTTGTAATATGTATAGGACACACCATGGATACATTGTTGAGATTCTCACATGGTTGCTCCTTTCTTTGAGAAGTACTGAGATCGAATTAAATGGTTTGAATGGCTCTGAGCAGTATAGGACAACATCTGAGGTCATCAGTCCCCTAGAACTTAGAATTACTTAAACCTGATTAACCTAAGGACATCACATACATTCATACCCGAGGCAGGATTCGAACCTGCGACCGTAGCTGTCGCGCCGTTCCAGACTATAGCGCCTAGAACCGCTCCGCCACACCGCCTGGCTAAATAGTTTGAGAGTTGGACATTAATACGAGGTGTGACAATAAAGAAATGAGACTCATTTTCTTTCGAAGATGTGGCAACCCTGCAACCTTGTGTAGGCACAACATCTTTGACTTTGGTCTATAAGTTGCTTCTAGTCCAAGCAGCACATCGATGCAGCTGCTCAGTCGTGAGTTGTGCTGTAATCAGTTAACATGTGTTTGTGTCTCTCGTCACGGAAATGGAACCACAAAATATTGCGCAGCGGTATGCCATTTCTTTTTGCGTTAAATTGGGTGAAAACGCGACGACAACTTACGGTAAGCTTCAGAGGAGGAGGTTACGTCAAGAGCTCAAGTTTTTCGATAGCATAAAATGTTTAGTGAAGGCCGAACGAATGCTGAAGATAAAGACCGCAGTGGACGACCATCAACCTGCTTGTGTGCTTCTTTGATTCCGAGGGAATAGTTCATAAAGAGTGGGTGCCTCCTGGACAAACAGTTAACCAATACTACTATAAAGAAATTTTAGAATGACTTCGTAAAAGAGTTCTTCGTGTCCGTGGCAACATTGCTGATAATTGGATTCTGCATGACAATAATGCACCGTCCCATACTACTCTGTCAGTAGAGCAATTTTTAACGTCAAAACAATTTCAGTACTACCACAGCCACCTTATATACTAGATATCGCTCCGTGCGACATTTTTCTATTTCCAAGAGTCAAAATGGCGGTCAAGGGACACCATTTTCAAACAACACAAGATGTCCAAAAAACTGTGACGAGGGTCTTGGAGGATATTACAGAAGATGAGTTCCAGAAATGCTACTATCAATGGTAGAAGCGCTGGAAAAGTGTGTGCAATCAGAAGAGAACTACGTTTAAGGAGACAACACTAAACTTGACTAAAACAGTAAGCAACATTTTTTTTTTCACATCAATCTCATTACTTTATTGTCGCACCTTGTATTTCTTTGAAAAGTTGACCATTGATTCAGCTGTGATGTGCATACACAAACTGTGAACCTGAGATATTCTTATTGAGAGCAGCAGCGACCGAACAATTGTTGAGAGGAGTCGGAAATGGTCGGACGCAACCTCCGGTGGAGAGAGGTTTACTAACTTGGATTAAATGTTTAATTACTAATTAATCCAAACTACTCAGCTAATTTCGCACAATTGAAACGGTTAAAATTCGGCTAGCTATATCAGTGTGCTTCTGAAGAACAGGAAAATTATTTTGCGACTTTCTTTACAGCTATCACCTCCCTTCAAATTATTCAAGAGATTAAGTAAAACGGCAGCACCGCCGTAGCCAGACCTACACCCGGTTGTGAAAGAAAGAGGAGGAGTAAAAACTGGCCCAGTTGGTACCACCTTGTGAGGGCCTTTTTCCATGGTTACGATCGATGTGCCAGCGTGAGGTCAGTCGCTTTTTAAATGGACTTTAATCAATAGGAAAGACTTTTTTGACTGCTGCCTTCTAGTCCTCGACATTGGTTTGTCAAAAGCTATGGGAAGAAACCCTCGATACTGAATTACCTGGTACTCCAGGTACTGTGTGGGTGCCTTGCGCTCCATCCCATGGACAAAGTTTCACGCTGCAAAAATAGACCCGTGTAAACCTCGGATTTTGGACGGATCTAAAGGTATAAGACAACCGCTACGGAAACGGTTTTTCTTTATCTACTTGGAATATCAAATGTTTACGAACAAACTATACTCAAGCAGTAAATGACGAAGCAAGGAAGATCTACGTTAAACGTCCCGTCATCAAGGAGATCGTTAGAGACGGAGGACAAGCTCGGTTATGAAAGGACGGGAAAGGAAACCATTCGTGCGGTTTTGCAACGGAAACATCCGGGCACTTGCATGTTGCGATTTAGAAAAAGCACAGAAAACCTCAATCTGAATGACCTGACAAGGATTTGAACCATCGCCTTCCCGAACGCGAGTCCAGTGTGCTAGCGACTGAGCCAACTCGTTCAGTACAAAATGAGATTGATAGGATGGATTTGGATGTTGTTGTATCCAATGAAATGAAGAATAGGGAAAAAGATAAGAAACGCCACATAAGTGATGAAATCTAAATGAGCCATGAAAGTGACAGGAGTAATATATGTAAGTGACTGATTTTTAAAGCTGGGTCTCATACTCTATGGACAACCTACTACTACAGTATTGATATATGAAGTAAATGAGAATGAAGTTTGCAGCGAGAGAGAGAATTTTTTGCCAAATTTAATGAAGTCTTGAAAAAAATACTTACCCATAACAAGGTAATGTTATTTGGAGATTTAAACAGTAGGTTGGTTTGTTGGTTGATTCGGGGGATGGGACCAAACAGCGAGGTCACCAGTCTCATCGGACTAGGGAAGCATGGTGAAGGAAGTCGGCTGTGCCCTTCCAAAAGAATCATTAGCGATTTAGGGAAAGCACGGTAAACCTAAATCAGTAAGGCCGGACGCGGGTTTGAACCGCCGACCTCCAGAATGCGAATCTAGTGTGCTAACCACTGCGCCACCTCACTCAATAAATAATGGGATTGGCTGCGACGACACACATGTGGTAGAACACTATGGCGATGAAGTAGTAAATAACAATGGTCACAGATGCTACAAATATGTTGGGAATAAGAATACATAATTGCAAATACCTCAAATCAACACAAGAAAATACACACGCGCATTTGGGAGGACATTAACTTGAGGTATTAGATATATCACTGACTTGATGATAGTCTGCAGAAACAGCAAATTCTCGGTAAGAGATTATGAGTACCGGTATCTAGACAACTTGAATGTGCAAGTAGCCATCATAAGGTAACAGAGAATATCATTTCTCCCTTCAAAGCATGCGATCTACTGTGACGAAAAACACAAATGAAACTCTACCGCAGGTACTATGTTTAAAACAAAGCTGCTGAGACCATACAGTATTAAGAGTTATACTAAAACAGTGCTGTTCAAGTTACAGGGCAATTAGTGTAAGAATTAGTGTAACAAATTAAGTAGAAAAACTTTTCTCCAGTACTCTTAAGGAAAAGTAGTAGTAGTAGTAGTAGTAGTAGTAGTAGTAGTACTAGTAGCTTTATTCATCTGTAGATCTCTTTCTACAAGGATATAGGACATGTCAAATTATCTACAAATTTAGATCCATTTAAAATAAGCTAGTTCGTATACAATTATATTTACAGACTTCTAGTTAGAGGCAATCATTATATTTACCCCTGGTATACAATTTTTTTTTTTTACAAATAACTTATTAACTACTGTAATGCCACACTGTTCACTCATATCTCACTATCAGTCACTACACACACTATACACACATTGTTTCATAACACTGCAGTCACTACACACACACACACACACACACACACACACACACACACACACACACACACACGCTGATGATCTCTAGGCCATTTTCTGTGCCGCAACTTCCTGAAAAACTGAGTCAGCATCCCTCCATAATGAGTGAGATGTTGAGCTCAGAAAGAGGAAGAGGTGTTAGTACCGTGCTATGCATAGCTTGGGGGTAAGTATTTCTAGGAAGGAAAAAAAAGGAAAAAATCATAAAGTGAAGGTGTTATGTGGATTGTTAGATATTTTACAATCATTATTATTGCTATTTACTTGTATAATTTTTTTTATCAAACCCCTGCTCTGTTTTAGCTAAGTAACACTTCAATGTATAAAATGTATTACATAACAGGTACTTTTTAGCTGCCTTGTAAACAAGTATTTTTGCAATTTCTTTAATCTCTTTTGTTAATTTATTGTACAGTTTTATTCCTTGGTAGAAAATTCTGTTTTGAGTTTTATGTTTATTTTTTCTTGGTAAATGTAAGCTGAGACTATCTCTTGTTGCATAGTCATGGACAGAGCTGTTTGTGCAGTAATTACCACTGTTATTTTTGATGTGTACAAGTGACTGGTAAATGTATTCACATGGGGCAGTTAAAATCCCCAGTGTTTTGAACAGATCTTTACAATGAGCTCGACTAGTATTTTTGGTTATTATTCTTATGGCTCTTTGCTGGAGTTTAAAAATTATGTTCATATTTTATGCATTTGTGTCCCAAAAAAGAATTCCATACTAAGAATTGAGTGTACATATGAATAATATGTAACTAAAAGACACTGCGTGTTACACACTGACGATAGGATTCTAAGGGCATGACCTGCTGATGACAAGAACGAGCAGATTATGAGAAATTTCTCAGCGGGGGCACAGCGGCTTTAGGACCGGTAGCTCGTACATGGATAGCATCCACCGTCTTAGATAAGCAGTAGAAAAGAACAGAGCTAGCAACAAGGGAATACACATTACATTTGTGAATGTTTGAAAAAGAGTATGACAGCATCCCAAGATCTGAGATTACGCCTGTCATGAATAGACTAAATTTACATGATGTGAGTTAATATTCTTATGAGAATGTACAAAGAGAGAGAACCAAAAGTGAATATGATAAACAGAATAACAGAAATCTTTAAAACCGCGAAACCCCTTAAGCAAGATTGCAGACTATCTTCATTACTTTTTAACATATACACGGACGAGGCGCTTGAATCATGGTACAAAAAATGCTCAGGAAGGGTATGTTAGTTGGGTAGGTCAGAAAGCATTCACTGTTTTTTGCAGCTGACCAAATAATTTTCGCAAACGGAAGAGGTAACATGGAACACAAGTTGGATAAATTGCAGATGGAATGCGCAAGATAGAGCCTAAAAATTAATTTTCACAAGACAGAGCGCACGCTTATTTCTAAAAAGAAACATAGTTAGTTCCCGAAAATGAAAAAAATTAATAAATGTGAAAATTTTAAGTTTTAGGTTGTATTAAGACCAATGATGGCACCTGTGAAAAAGATATTGAGACCACAATAGCGATGGGTCAACGAGAGAACAGGTCTCTACGTGGACTGATTTGGAATAATAGTATTAATTAGCGGACCAAAAAAGGTTGTTATGGTGCAGAAATGCAGCCACCTACGAATAAAAGAAGAGACAAGATCAGGGTAGTGGAATTAGATTTCATGAGAAGATGCCTGCAGATCATCCACGAAAATAAGGTCAAAACATAAAAAAAATGTGGGTAATATGGAAATGACACAGTCCATAACGAGCAAAAGCAACCTGGAGAGTAAAAATCTTCAGTAGTTTGGACATGTTAAAAAAATTAGCAATGACAGGTGTCACTGGAAGAGTTAATGTGGGTCCCGATAAGAACTAAAGAATTATGTACAGTGCTTAACAGCTTTCAACTGAAGTACTCGAGACTAATGGAAGGAGGGAATGACTAACCTCTAGCAGGGAAAATCAAAGAAGAAGAAGAAGAGGAAAATGAAGAAGCCTTATATTTCGTAACCACACCAGAAAACTCTCAAAAATATAACCACGCGGAGGGTTTTAAAAACAAGTAGCGTGTGGCTCCCTCACAAAATACACCACCTCGGTTGCACGACCTATTTTTTGTGTCTAACAACTTTACAAAGCAGACTCAGTCCCGCTGTTCTTGTAGAAAGAAACAGTGGTGCCATCTCCTGCTGTTTGGCAGTTCTGTTGGCAACAGCACACTGTGGAGGGGATTACTGTCAATCCTCCACACTGAAGTAATAAAAGAATGGTTCTGATTGGATTCTCTTTGGTTCATGCTAGCTTAGTCTTAGGCCACTTGCGTTCTGCGACTGTGATTTCATGTTAGCGCAGAACCCTTGGTACTCTGAGATAATAGAAATATATGAAAGTTAGAGTTTACTTTTCTAAATAAAAATGTTTCGTTACAGTACAGTAAAAGTCTTTTTCCTTCCTACCCAAAGTGCGATATCAATTACTGTATCAAACAACTACATTCTGTATGCTTGTGAAATTGAAGAGGGACGAGATGGATGAGCAGATGGGAAGAATCGCTTTACAAGTGACCCCTCCGTGAACGGGACTCTGTCAACTTTTCCTTTCGTGATGGCTGAGACACCACATTGGCAGCCTCTCAAATCCAACGGAATATTTGCCACAGGGAGCCTACACAGAGCCCCTAGCCAGGGCTGGTGATGTACTTGGCGGATGTCTTCGAACACTTAAAGAAAGATAACAGTCTACATCTACATCTACATTTATACTCTGCAAGCCACCCAACGGTGTGTGGCGGAGGGCACTTTACGTGCCACTGTCATTACCTCCCTTTCCTGTTCCAGTCGCGTATGGTTCGCGGGAAGAACGACTGCCGGAAAGCCTCCGTACCCACTCGAATCTCTCTAATTTTACATTCGTGATCTCCTCGGGAGGTATAACTAGGGGGAAGCAATATATTCGATACCTCATCCAGAAACGCACCCTCTCGAAACCTGGACAGCGAGCTCCACCGCGATGCAGAGCGCCTCTCTTGCAGAGTCTGCCACTTGAGTTTGCTACACATCTCCGTAACGCTATCATGTTTACCAAATAACCCTGTGACGAAACGCGCAGCTCTTCTTTGGATCTTCTCTATCTCCTCTGTCAACCCGACCTGGTACGGATCCGACACTGATGAGCAATACTCAAGTATAGGTCGAACGAGTGTTTTATAAGCCACCTCCTTTGATGATGGACTACATTTTCAAACGACTCTCCCAATGAATCTCAACCTGGCACCCGCCTTACCAACAATTAATTTTATATGATCATTCCACTTCAAATCGTTCCGTACGCATACTCCCAGATATTTTACAGAAGTAACTGCTACCAGTGATTGTTCCGCTATCATGTAATCATACAATAAAGGATCCTTCTTTCTATGTATTCGCAAATAGATTACATTTGTCTATGTTAAGGGTCAGTTGCCACTCCCTGCACCAAGTGCCTATCCGCTGCAGATCTTCCTGTCTCTGGGTCCTATTACTCCTTCGACTGGTCTCCTGCCTTTGAATATTTCTTCTCTCCTTTTTCCACAGCCGTGGACTGACGTCATGGATGACAACGAGCTTGCAAACCACCTCACACGGACTGCTGCCGTCACCTAACTGGTCTAGCGTAATGTCATGCAGCCGGCCGTTGTGACCGAGCGGTTCTAGGCGCTTCAGTCTGGAACCTCGCTACCGCTACGGTCGCAGGCTCGAATCCTGCCTCGGGCACGGATGTGTGTGATGTCCTTAGGTTAGTTAGGTTTAAGTAGTTCTAAGTTCTAGGGGACTGATGACCTCAGATGTTGAGTCCTCAGAGCCATTTGAACCATTTTCGTAATGTCATGCAAATGAACTCAATATCATCCTGCTTCTCAACGACTAGAATATCGTGTGCACACAACACGTGGTCGAGTGCGTTTTACACAAGAGCTACGTTCACACGGACTATTGCAGGGCCATACGTTGTTCTCCTACAAGGAACCTCTTGAGTGCTGTGTCGCACAAGGCCAATGACGTTTACAGCATTCGATCCCCCACATATTGTCTACCATGCTGCCACAATATTGGCTGATAATGGCAACAGGGGGCACAACTGGAGCTATCCAATGTTGATCACAACATGAGGCTACGGAGCGTAGCTGAACCGCTTACTCGACGAGTAACTCACAACAGTGCTACAGTACGTCAGTGCCAGTGGTGTTGATGCAAAGCAGAGAAATGGCAACGATAAACCAAGCGAACATTGCATTTATCTACAACAACAGTTGCGGAAGCTCATATTTTGGCAGAAAGGAATCCAAGGAATTTCGCAGAATGAGACAAAAGTGACAGATGAAATATTGGCGATTCTGCGAGATGAGTCAGTAGTATGAGTGGTGTATAGGCTCTGCTCATGTACTATATACATGAGGGGTACAATGATGATGATACCTGCTTAACAAGAGAAAGTGATAGTGAAACAGGTGTCGAGCCATGCAGTTCATCATCCTTGTCGGACTGTGAGCCACAGTCCCATCTCCAGTGAAACGTAGTAAACGACAGTCGTTGTCAAAGGAGCGGGTACTAAACATAATTACGAGCATGGATGATTATCCGCAGCGTAGTAAAAAAGAAACAAGTATGAACAGATTTCGAATAAGTCCGCAGCAATATGACCGTCTAATGAGTAGGAAAAACTACAAATATTCAATGGAGGACAAGTCGCACTTGTTACAAAAACCGGTGTTTGCGCGTTTCAAGAATGCTCGATACAATTTACTGGATGTGCATGAAAGTGATCTACTGCGTTATACGGATCAAGCTGCGCGCGACATACATTACAGTGATTTCAAGGGAAGCAGTGGATAGTTGCATAACTTCAAGCAGTGCTACAGAATTGGAAGACGGGGGATAACAAAATTTCAAACTAAGCGTCAACTTAGCGATACACAGCAAACTGCGGAATGTGCCCGAAAATTTGTAGATGGGATAATCAAACTTATCTCATCGTTCGGCGAGGAACTTGTTTTTTTAACTCATACCAAGCGGGATTCGAGGAGGAAATGCATATCAAAGGGCACCTGAAAATTAGAGGAAGCAAGAGAATTGTATCAAGATCAACTAACATCAATGCCTTAACGATTTCGTACACAAATATGTCGACTGTTAATTTGTATCGTAAATTGACTGGGAAGTTATTTATTGTGCGGCGATAAGTTGAAAGTGCTCTTCCTGCTACGATTCTTTCTCTTGCGCGTGATATTACAAGGGCAGTAGGGCACTTTTACGTCATAGCAAGCAAGAATGGGAAAATGGGTGTAAGAGAGCTACAACTATAGTATGAGCACTGCTTTTGGCTGATAGCTCGTCAGACTTGCTTTTGCTTCATTTCTGGTCTGCGTATAAGAATCATACTCATTTAGAGCAAACTATATCTCTTGAGAAGTGTGTGACATTGCAATTCAGACCACCTGGAACCACTGGACCAATTCATCCTCTGGATGTTTGTTTTTTCCGTGCCTATAAAACATATTATCGCACTATCTGCAGCTGCGCCTTAAAGGATAGCTAGTTTCTTGATAAGCTCCACGACAGACTGTTACGTATTCGATTACATGCCATCACCTTGATACACTGATATGATGCTACATGCATTCCTTAAGAGTGGATACCTAGCTGAACGTCGTGCGTGGTTTATAACTCCTAAGGAGTTCGCCTTCGCTCTTGATAATGCGAACTTTTGTGATCACTGTGGCAAGCCATTTTTCATTCGGAGTTCATGGCGCAAGTTTATGGTTTGTTTAGAAACATTTCTTGAATGTCGAAGACGTCCGTTTTGTGAAGTGTAATACGTACATCCCATAGAAGGTTGATCTCTGCACCTCCAAGACACTCATTTTCTGTAGCACTCTTGATGCACATGTTGAATCATTAGCAGCTAATATTTTTCCTGCCATAACTGTTAACACTACATTTTCAAATGAGTCTTACTAAAAATTGAACTTGTGACCTCACACTCAAGGTATTACTTGTTAGTTTATACGTCATTTGTTTTAATGTTGCTCCACAACAGTGTTGGCAGCAGACTGCCGCAAATTGCTAAGCTTTCCGTGGGTCTTGAATATAGCTTAACTTATGGATATGAGAGTATTGGCCTACACAGGGATTTATGATCGTTACCTTCAGCCGTACCTCGTATTTGTGGAATTTCATAGAATTTCTTAAGCACAGAAGAGGAATTCCATTATAGACTCTCAACAGGGAGCTTCTTTTGTGCAAAAGGCTTGTTTGGCTTCTACTTGCTTGCAAATGTTCTTACGTATTCAAAACCGCTGATCTTTCTATTCTCATTTTGCAGTAATGGTATATTAATGATTTGTATTTATGTCTATGTGCAATTGAATTTACGTTTTGAAAGACCCGTTTCGTCTTAATTTATTGACGTATCTTTATTATCAACAGTAGCACAAACTGTAACAAAACATATGTATTGAACACGAAAGCGGAAGGTGCAGAATGGTTTGTATCTTTTAAGTACAATGGCACAACATGTAAGTTAAAAGCGTTGTATTTCATCGACAATGTGTATGTGGTTCAGGTCATTGAAGGTTCTTCAATAAATTAAGGCAAAACGAGTCGGACAAAGCTAAACTGCGGTTTATCATTAATGTATAGGATGTTGCTGTTTGTACCTTTACACTGCCGAAGCTATTTAAGCCAATTCTGTGAAAGCCATAATTTCTTATTACTAACATGTATAACTTAGGTATGCTTGTGGGATACAGTAGATTTCCTTGGCCAACGAAAATCCATAGCTGCGTTGCGTTCTGGAAAGTAACTCCGGGTCTTGCCACTAGCATGCTCAATCAGATTAGCACGGCCTTTTTCATGATACGTAGCCCTGTTGTTATGAAACCGGCGCTACTGATACGTCACTCTTGAGAAGGTACAACCTTTGCCTGTGGGAAAAATGGACTCGTGCACATACAAGGGACTTCAAGCACTCGTAGAATTGTTCGGTTAAGCGTCAGCATAGGACATTCAGTGATGTGCTGACGACGTTCTTCCTATGCCAACAAAATATTTCGACGGAAGGATAGCTACGAGTTTATGAAAATCACTCTTCCCTTTTGAGTATTGTCTTAGTGGCATAAAATACGAGACTGTTCATTAAACTACTAAATTCGTGATTTCATGTTTTGGTGTAGATTGATTCTAACAAAGCCAAACTCAAAAATTTACTATCGCTATCATATGTGGAACTGCTAGACAAAATGAGAAGACGAGTAAAGCTCATAATACTCAGGAAAAGAAGATGTTACGGACAAATATATACGAAAGGAGAACCAAACCCTGCATTAACATGGTTAAACGGCTATAAAATATATTACGTCCTCAGTTGTTACGATCCATGGCATGGACCCAGAGCTCTGGATCCAATCACCGGTCTGTCTCAGGATTTTAATCTGTCACTTTCCATTTCTTTCACCTCAGTCATCGTTTGTTAATGTGAAAAATGCTGAGTTGCACCATGCTGAGTTGCACCTACCACTTGTTACGTTCTTCCAGTTTACAAAGTTTTTCGGTTATTTGCCCACTATAATAATTAGCTGTTCAAGAGAAAGCAGATTATCAAATGTAAAGAGTTCGTTAAGAAGAACTTCAGAAATATTCTTATTTTTTTCTCAAAAGTGAAGCCTTCAAAAAACAAGACAAGTTTTAAATTTGTTTTGTATATCTGTTCGGAATTTGCGAATCAGAGGTGTTCGGCTTTGAAAATGTTGTGTGAGCGTAGTGAATATTTCTGCAGTTAAAATAATGAAGTAAGATTTTCTAGAAAAAGAAAAAGAATTCGTAACAGCGTTGTAGGATTTGGACTGGACTGTAGCAGCATACCTTTTTATAGGTATATGTTTAAGAAAGAAATACTGAATACCATCCCACTGTTCCAAAAGCCCGTTTGCTGCAGGACCTAAGCCACCTTGTGGTTGTGTGACTCAAAAACTTATGATGTGGAATGTTAAATTTATACTAAATTCCTTCATATCCTTCCCACCGAATAAGCCAACCGTCAAAATAATGGTAAATATTGACCAGAAATTCGGATGCGTTTTGATCCTAATATTGTGCATTGTATGAATGTTGCAAGTTCCCATATTTAGGAAGTTGTTTGCCTCAGGTCTCCTGGAAATCACACTCTAAAAGCCTAAACACTTTCTTGTTGACGTTAGGTCCATCTGATCACAGCATAACGCATTTAGTTAGGGACAAACTGGATTCAGAAAGTGCTTCACTTAACTTCTGATGTAACGTTTCACCATCTGCTTTGCCGATAAAGAATGTTCTTAGGTGATGCTTTGTTATGCAACACTTACTCTCTGAGCAAAATATAAATGTTGTTCGTAATTCTTTTTAATCTTTGATGTTGATAGTTCCATCCAAACTCAATATGTAATATGATGAAATGTTTCTTATAACACAAAACAGTGGGAATCAGTAATAGTGCAATGTCTGAGGCATACAAGTATCGAATTTATTACGAATGTAGTACATAATTTCTTTTAGAACACGAGTAACAAAATAAGGCGTTTGCGTTTCATGCGTGGAAATTTGTATAAAGGCTCTCACTGTCTTGTTGTGTTATTGCATTGTTAGTACCTTGTCCAACTTCCGTTCTTGTTATATACCTCAAAAATTCTCTTCGGCGTTGATTTTGTTGGATTTGTAGTTCTTGCAGTGAAACTGTCGCCCGTTCTTCTCGTATAGCTATTTTCAGCTCACACACGTCCTCAAATTGCCTTCCATTCGGACAAACACGCTTTTTAAGTGTTCCCTGAAGGTTTCCCATGGGGTCAACCCCGGGATACATGCAGGCCACAGCAAGACATCGATATCTTTATCTTCATATCACTTTTTGGTTGTAACAGAAACATGCACAGATGAATTACCTTGTTGAAACATAACACCTCAGACCCCTAGGTCCTCATACATGCTAATCAACTCTGTCTCCAGAGCCTCAGTTTACATGAAAGAGTTCTAGTGTTCAGCCAAGCAATGCGTGATTCACCTTTAGTGCAGAAGGCTGTCCAAATTATAACACTTCCACTATCAACAGTTTTACTCATTCTCATCTGCTGCTCTGTTCTAAAACTGTGCCAATAATGTAGAAATCCACCCGGCCCATCTAAATTAAACTTCTTTTCGTCACTGAAGAACACATTAGCCCATTCTGAATCCCATGAAGTATGTTTTACAGCAAATTACAATCTAGCATGTATATGTCTGGGTGTTAGAGCAGGTTTCTGCAGTCGTTTCTTGAATGCAAGATATTTGCAAATTACAAAATTTGCCGTGACGTCTAGCTGTTACGGGCAACTGTAAATTAGCAACAAGGTGAGAATAATAACGGTTTTTGACACTTGTTTTGCACAAAAGTAACCGTTTTGATGCCTCAGATAGTTTTATACTTTGCCCATATTCTCCGTTCTGTCCATATTGTGCTCTCAGTTTAACGAAATTATAAATCACTGTACTTGAACGGTTCAATTTTTTGGCGATTTGACGATAGGAGGGTCTCAGTCTCTTTTAAGCACAGATTTTTGCTTTTCTCGCATGATAACTGTTTTCCACGGCGCATTGTCACATTCGTGGTTTATGTACACAACACACTGTCTCTAATAGCGTATGTTTCCTGTCTGCAGTAAAGGCACGTACATGTCTACTAATTCCACACAAAGCCTTTTTGCCTATTTCCATCCTCTACCACCTGAATCGTCTTGACTTTTTGTTATGTACTGTAGTACTGACATCAAAAGCTATACCATTTAACAGCATTTGTCCATACACAGTGGACAACTATTACAACCGACAATGTTAATTTTCCTGCAAATATTCATGCCTTTATATTGATTTCCATCTCTGTATGTTCCCAGAAATACAATTATGGTGCCATCAGTTATCAGGTACCTTTGACGAAAGTGAAAAATGTTCGGGAACACTATCAGGGAACATCTTCTTGAAAACATTACAAATATCATCTGACGAATCCATAGAGTAATTGGAAATCACTGATTTGATTGTCCAAATCAATTCAGCGCTGGTAAAGCTATCCTTGACACTTGTTGGTGTGCGTATCGAACTTGGTTCAAATGGCTCCGAGCACTATGGGATTTAACATCTGAGGTCATCATTCCCCTGGTACTTAAACGTAACTAATCTAAGGACAGCACACTTCCATGCCCGAGGCGGGACTCGAACCTGCGACCGTAGCAGCAGCGCGTTCCGGACTGAAGTGCCTAGAACCACTCGGCCACTACGGCCGGCTGTATCGAACTTGAAGGTTGTGTCTGATCTCGAAGTTCTAAATGAAACTGATGTGGTCCAAATTTACTATTGAAGCTACAGTTGTAGTTGGTTGAAAGTGAGTGGTTAAAAATTGTCTGAAAACCAAAAATTT
This sequence comes from Schistocerca cancellata, assembly GCF_023864275.1. Classification (NCBI taxonomy): domain Eukaryota; kingdom Metazoa; phylum Arthropoda; class Insecta; order Orthoptera; family Acrididae; genus Schistocerca; species Schistocerca cancellata. The sequence continues at coordinate 351,969,305 of NC_064626.1, read as the reverse complement.
GAACATAGCTGCAAAGGTTCAGTGACCGTGTCAGAATTATATTGTAACAAATAAGCCCTCGGTCACAAATATTAAGTCAAAATTGAACTGGTTTCGACGCTACTATGAGCGTCGTCTTCAGAATTAGACTAACTGTACTAAAACATTAGGTATATAGTACATTAATAAAATTAAAGTTTGTACTGACTCAAAACGATGCAATACTTACAAGTCACATATTAAAAAAGATCTCGGTCGGAAAGGCGACGTCATGAACACCTGTCAGATGGCGAGCCGCTAAGGGCTGCTCGTACTGTGGACAGGGGTTGCTGCGCTTACCAGATAGGACGGACGGAGTACATCGAAAAAGTTCAAAGAAAGGCAGCACGTTTTGCATTATCCCGAAATATGGGAGAGTGTCATAGAAATTATACGGGATTTGGGCTGGACATCATTAAAACAAAGGCGATTTTCGTTGCGACGGCATCTTATCACGAAATTCCAATCACCAGCTTTCTGCTCCGAAAGCGAAAACATTTTGTTGACACTGACCTACATAGGGAGGAACGATCACCAACATAAAATAAGGGAAATCAGAGCTCGTACGGAAACATATAGGTGTTCATTCTTTCCGCGCGCTATACGAGATTGGAATAATAGAGAATTGTGAAGGTGGTTCGGTGAACCCTCTGCGAGGTGTTTAAACGTGATTTGCAGAGTATCCATGTAGATGTAGATGTAAATGTAGATTCACGGTCTATCTCGTTGCTGCCTTATTCTGCCTGTGTAAATACTGTATCTCTGTTTTTGAATACGAAAGCCTATACCAGTTTCTTTGGCGCTTCAGTGTATAATGTGATACACTGTGAATCACCAGTCTGATATTTATCATTGTGGAGACGTTCATCATATAAAGGGCATTAAGTTAGTTAAGTATTTTTTATTAAAGTTACGAATAACAATATTTTTTGTAAGAGCAGTCAAACGAAAACAAGACAGACTAAGTGAGCTGTTTATTATTTCAAAGGTAATCGCCATTGCTAATGATACATTTATTCCAATGTAAGACGAGATGGTCAGTGCCCCCATGCAAAAACTTCTTCGGTTGCCCACGGAACCGTGATTGTACCCAGGCGTGCACTCCTTCATGCGAAGCTAATCGACGGTCACAAGCGTCTTTATTCAGGACTCCAAAAATATGGAAATCGCGTGAGGAGAGACCGGGACTGTATGCAGGATGTGTTAGGGCACCCCAATGAAACTTCTGCAACGTAATGGAAACAACCTGCCAACAAAATGCTCGCTACATGTTATAAGGCTTTTCGAGTACGGTGCAGATGTTTCACTGGGAAGCGATTACACATCGTCCTGGTCTCTTTACATGTGATTTCCATATTTTTGAAGCCCTGAAGAAAGACATACGTTACCATAGATTTGCTTCGGACAAATACACTACTGGCCATTAAAACTGCTACACCACGAAGATGACGTGCTACAGACGCGAAATTTAACCGACGCGAAGAAGATGCTGTGATATGCAAATGATTAACTTTTCACAGCATTCGCGCCGGTGGCGACACCTACAACGTGCTGACATGAGGAAAGTTTCCAACCGATTTCTCATACACAAACAGCAGTTCACCGGCGTTGCCTGGTGAAACGTTGTTGTGATGCCTCGTGTAAGGAGGAAGTTTCCGACTTTGATAAAGGTCGGATTGTAGCCTATCGCGATTGGGGTTTATCGTGTCGCGACATTGCTGCTGGCGTGGGTCAAGACCCAATGACTGTTAGCAGAATATGCAATCGGTGGGTTCGGGAGGGTAATGCGGAACGCCGTGCTGGATCCCAACGGCCTCGTATCACTAGCAGTCGAGATGACAGGCATCTTATCCGCATGGCTGTAACGGATCGTGCAGCCACGTCTCGATCCCTGAGTCAACAGATGGGGACGTTTGCAAGACAACAACCATCTGCACGATCAGTTCGGCGACGTTTGCAGCAGCATGGACTTTCAGCTCGGAGACCATTGCTGCGGTTACCCTTGACGCTGCATCACAGACAGGAGCGCCTGCGATGGTGTACTTAACGACGAACCTGGGTGCACGAATGCAAAACGTCATTTTTTCGGATGAATGTAGGTTCTGTTTACAGCATCATGATGGTCGCATCCGTGTTTGGCGACATCGCGGTGAACGCACATTGGAAGCGTCTATTCGTCATCGCCATACTGGCGTATCACCCGGCGTGATGGTCCCCTCTTGTTCGCATTGACGGCACTTTGAACAGTGGACGTTACATTTCAGATGTGTTACGACCCGTGGCTCTACTTTTCATTCGATCGCTGCGAAACCCTACATTTCAGCAGGATAATGCACGACCGCATGTTGCAGGTCCTGTACGGGCCTTTCTGGATACAGCACATTCTCCATATCTCTTACCAACTGAAAACGTCTGGTCAATGGTGGCTGATAAACTGGCTCGTCACAATATGCCAATCGCTACTCTTGATGAACTGTGGTATCGTGTTGAAGCTGCATGAGCAGCTGTACCTGTAGACGCCATTCAAGCTCTGTTCGACTCAATGCCGAGGCGTATCAAGGCCGTTATTACGGCCGGAGGTAGTTGTTCTGGGTACTGATTTCTCAGGATCTGTGCACCCAAATTGCGTGAAAATGTAATCACATGTCAGTTCTAGTATAATATATTTGTCCAATGAATACTCATTTATCATCTGCATTTCTTTTTGGTGTAGCAATTTTAATGGCCAGTAGTGAACATGCACGCCTGAGTATAACCATATTTCCGTAGAAAATCGCAAGCGTTTTTGCATGAAGGGACTGACTGTCGTGTCTCAGAGTGCGATTTATCGTATTAACAGTTATGGGGATTATTTTTTAAATAAAAACTATTTACTTGCTTTCCAGGGTTCCATACATTAGTCGGTATCAACGGAACCCTTATGGGATCGCTTTGTTGTCTGTCTGTCTGTCTCTCCATCTATTAAGAACCCTTTCCCTCATCAGCGGCTAGACGTATCGACTTGAAATTTATGTCACATACTAACGTCTATGATGCTTTGGTGATGCAAAAAATTTAGCTTCTGTTTCAATACAGCCAAAAGACATGGCCATTTATGACAAATATTTTGATATTTGCAAAATCATTCATCGAAACCTGTAAGGCATTTCCTGTTGACCGAGAATCATTAAATTTAACAAGAAATGAAGTTATACAGCTTACAAGTAAAGAAAAAAATCCTAAAATTGTTGGCTCAAATGGCTCTGAGCACTATGGGACTCAACTTCTGAGGTCATTAGTCCCCTAGAACTTAGAACTAGTTAAACCTAACTAACCTAAGGACATCACACACATCCATGCCCGAGGCAGGATTCGAACCTGCGCCCGTAGCGGTCGCGCGGTTCCAGACTGTAGCGCCTAGAACCGCGCGGCCACCCCGGGCGGCTTCCTAAAATTGTACATTTGTAACTACATGACAGTAAGAAGTACTTTTTTCAACTTTTTTGAGACTGTCAGTCCGTCGGTTGAGACCCCGTTTCCTTAGGAACGCATGACGTATCAAGTTCCGATTTATGTCACGTACTATGGTTTACACTGATGTGAGAAAAATCATAGGATACCTCCTAATATCGAGTCGGACCACCCTTTGGCATGGGCTCAACAAGTCGTTGGAAGTCCTTTGCAGAAATACTGAGCCATGTTGCTCCTATAGCCGTCCATACTTGCGAAAGTGTTGCCAGTGCAGGGTTTTGTGCACAAACTGACCTCTCATAAATGTCCCATAAATGTCCGGTGGGAGTCATGTCGGGCAATTTAGATGGCTAGGTCACTCGCTTGAGTTGGCCAGAATTTTCTTAAGACCAACAGCAAACAAGAGTAGCCCGGTGACATGGCACATAGTCATCCGCAGTTGCTGGCAACTTCTTGATGTGCCACGCTTCTATGACTCAGTCTTGCCATGAGGGCACAATTATATTATTTAATGCTATACTTTTTATTATGAGTTCGTTACGGTGGTTACGGAAACAAACATGCGGTTTAGCGCATGGCATGATTTCGTCACCTGTACACAGGATGGCAGTCCGCCGCTCGTGGTCTCGCGGTAGCGTTCTCGCTTCCCGAGCACGGGGTCCCGGGTTCGATTCCCGGCGGGGTCAGGGATTTTCACCTGCCTCGAGATGACTGGGTGTTTGTGTTGTCCTCATCATTTCATCATCATCCAGGAAAGTGGCGAAATTTGACTGAGCAAAGATTGGGTAATTGTACGGGCGCTGATAACCACGCAGTTGAGCGCCCCACAACACCAAACATCATCACACACAGGATGGCAGCTTAGTCCTGTCCAAACTAGTACGACTATTCCAGTGTCCCTACAAGCGATCAAGGCAATAAAAACTTCGTATCTGCAGCTTTCTTTACATTGAATAGATTGACCACTCTCCAGCCGAGAATGTCACGTATTTAAAAATATTTTCTATTTACTTATTAAAACTTGATTACAACTTACGTTTTATGTAACTTGATGTTATAAATTCTTGGAGACGTATTAGTCACAGACAAATTTATTCCGACGTGTTTCGGTGCATCATCCTCAGAAAACTGTGACGATAAGAAACAATAAAAATGTCATTAACAGAACAAGCTACGGTGTATGACAAAGAAAAATCAAGTAGCAGCAACATCGAAATTCATGCTGGTAAGTAAATCCTTACAAATATATACTATATACAAATATATACTATACAAATATATACTATACTTGAGTATTGCTCATCAGTGTAGGATTCGTACCATGTCGGGTTGACAGAGGAGGTAGAGAAGATCCAAAGAAGAGCGGCGCGTTTCGTCATAGGATTATTTGGTAAGCGTGATATCGTTACGGACATGTTTAGCAAACTCAAGTGGCAGACTCTGCAAGAGAGGCGCTCTGCATCGCGGTGTAGCTTGCTGTCCAGGTTTCGAGAGGGTGCGTTTCTGGATGAAGTATCGAATATATTGCTTCCCCCATTGAATATATTGCTTCCCCCTATTTATACCTCCCGAAGAGATCACGAATGTAAAATTAGAGAGATTCGAGCACGCACGGAGGCTTTCCGGCAGTCGTTCTTCCCGCGAACCATCCGCGACTGGAACAGAAAGGGAGGTAATGACAGTGGCACGTAAAGTGCCCTCCGCCACACACCGTTGGGTGGCTTGCGTGAATGTAGATGTAGATGTAGAAATTCGTCAAAATGCTCATGGTAAAAAGCAGTACAAGGAAAATACTGTATAGATTCTCAAGTGAGATGTACACGTTAAGCGCAATTTCAAAAACTGTCCACCAGGAGACGGAAAGGCGCCAGATGGCGTTGATATCTAAGACCGAAAACAAGGCAAATCGACAAAATAAGGTTTATAGATTATTAAAGGTAATCGTAAAGATCCTTTTCAATGTTACATCAGTTTCTACAAATAGCGTAACATATGCCAACAATAAAAAGTTATTCTGGCATACAGTCACCGCAACATATAAGCAGTGGCATACAAGCTTACAGTTTCTGAACTATAATCGTATTTTTTTTATTGCACCATAAAGCATGCATACTAAATACACTCCTGGAAATTGAAATAAGAACACCGTGAATTCATTGTCCCAGGAAGGGGAAACTTTATTGACACATTCCTGGGGTCAGATACATCACATGATCACACTGACAGAACCACAGGCACATAGACACAGGCAACAGAGCATGCACAATGTCGGCACTAGTACAGTGTATATCCACCTTTCGCAGCAATGCAGGCTGCTATTCTCCCATGGAGACGATCGTAGAGATGCTGGATGTAGTCCTGTGGAACGGCTTGCCATGCCATTTCCACCTGGCGCCTCAGTTGGACCAGCGTTCGTGCTGGACGTGCAGACCGCGTGAGACGACGCTTCATCCAGTCCCAAACATGCTCAATGGGGGACAGATCCGGAGATCTTGCTGGCCAGGGTAGTTGACTTACACCTTCTAGAGCACGTTGGGTGGCACGGGATACATGCGGACGTGCATTGTCCTGTTGGAACAGCAAGTTCCCTTGCCGGTCTAGGAATGGTAGAACGATGGGTTCGATGACGGTTTGGATGTACCGTGCACTATTCAGTGTCCCCTCGACGATCACCAGTGGTGTACGGCTAGTGTAGGAGATCGCTCCCCACACCATGATGCCGGGTGTTGGCCCTGTGTGCCTCGGTCGTATGCAGTCCTGATTGTGGCGCTCACCTGCACGGCGCCAAACACGCATACGACCATCATTGGCACCAAGGCAGAAGCGACTCTCATCGCTGAAGACGACACGTCTCCATTCGTCCCTCCATTCACGCCTGTCGCGACACCACTGGAGGCGGGCTGCACGATGTTGGGGCGTGAGCGGAAGACGGCCTAACGGTGTGCGGGACCGTAGCCCAGCTTCATGGAGACGGTTGCGAATGGTCCTCGCCGATACCCCAGGAGCAACAGTGTCCCTAATTTGCTGGGAAGTGGCGGTGCGGTCCCCTACGGCACTGCGTAGGATCCTACGGTCTTGGCGTGCATCCGTGCGTCGCTGCGGTCCGGTCCCAGGTCGACGGGCACGTGCACTTTCCGCCGACCACTGGCGACAACATCGATGTACTGTGGAGACCTCACGCCCCACGTGTTGAGCAATTCGGCGGTACGTCCACCCGGCCTCCCGCATGCCCACTATACGCCCTCGCTCAAAGTCCGTCAACTGCACATACGGTTCACGTCCACACTGTCGCGGGATGCTACCAGTGTTAAAGACTGCGATGGAGCTCCGTATGCCACGGCAAACTGGCTGACACTGACGGCGGCGGTGCACAAATGCTGCGCAGCTAGCGCCATTCGACGGCCAACACCGCGGTTCCTGTTGTGTCCGCTGTGCCGTGCGTGTGATCATTGCTTGTACAGCCCTCTCGCAGTGTCCGGAGCAAGTATGGTGGGTCTGACACACCGGTGTCAATGTGTTCTTTTTTCCATTTCCAGGAGTGCAGATCATTCGACAAAACGCGCGCGCACACGGACACACACACTCATACATGGGATGAGTTATTTCAGTTCGAGGTTGCGTACAGTAGCTACGGCCCATCAGGACATATCACAATAAGTATCGTTGCATTCGGAATAAGTCCACATGCAAAAGTTTTCAAACATTTGGTTGTAGCGTTTGTTTACCTCTGTTTACTTAATACAACAAAAGACCTGAATAATCTGTTCTACTTATTCTAAAATTTGTCTTTTCCTACAGATTTTGCCACACTAGTGCTCCTTTAAAAATAGCTTAACAATTCCTGCGTAGCTCGGTCCATTTAATTTATAACACGTACAGCAATCAGCTGTGAATGCGCACTTCTTATTTTCCAGATCATTCTTAGTTTATATTCAGTTCTACACTTTGCTGTAATATTTCTGTAATGTGGTGGCCGGCGGAAGCAAGGATAAAAGGCGAAATGTCACTCTAGTGGCGCATGGTGCAGTAGCGTGCGTAGCTCCAGTTGCTCCGCCTACGCCGCCGCTTTGGTCTTGATCAATTCTTGACCTCGAAGAAAATGTCCAGGAGATCGTGTTCACAGTCAAATCTGCGGCGTCAGCTAACGGTCAACGCCCGTTATTATCAGCTGCCGAACGATGTTGGTCACATTAGTTGTACAGATAATTACGAGTATGTTTTGAGACCATACCCACTGAATACATTATTTACCATTTTCCTAAACTTTAGGGACACTATGGTTGACAGCCTTATGCACTGAGAATTGTGTTGTTTCTTTTGTTTACTTTACGGATATCGGACTATTTATTTTTTCGGCTATCGAAAAGTTTCTTGAAGAACGTCCCGACTGACTGATTGACTCACTGTCTCACCATCGTCCAGCCCAAACCACTAACGGCAGAAACTTGAAATTTTCAGAGGGTGTTGATCTTATACTGTAGGCGTCGCTTAAGAATGGATTTATCGAAATTTCGTCCCTAATGGGGTGGAACACGGGATGAACTGTTTTTTGAAATCATGTCACTACTAAGGCAATTTTGAAGCTAGACCTAAAAATCGGTATTTGGCTTCTCTGTCAGAAATAATGAAATACGTGTCTCAGCATTTCTTTTTTTTTTAATTTAGTTCCTATGGAGGGGGGGGGGGTTAAATAGTGGGTGGAAGTTTTCTGAAAATAAATCATTATTAAAGAACAGCTACAGTATCTTTGAAGCTAACTTTGTGAAAATTGGTATTTGACTTCTCGGTTAGAAATAAAAAAATACGTGCTTAGTATTTCTGGAAATTCAACAACTGAGGAGGTATTTTATAATATTTTTGATTATGAAAGCATTTTTAAAGCTAAATCTATGAAAATCTAAATTTAGATTCTTGGTTAGAATTAAAAAATAGGCGTTTCACTATTTTTGGAGATTGAACGGTGAAATAGGGGATGAATATTTTTTGTGGAAACATACAAGCATTTTTGAAGATTAATTTATGAAAATTTATATTTTGCTTTTTTATTACAAATAAAAAAAATACGCATTTTACTGTTTTTGATAATTAATAGAGGGAGGAGGTGTATTGCTCTATGAGAATATTTCATTGTGAACACATTTTTAAATGGTATTTTTAACTGGTATTTGGCTTCCCCGTTAGAAATGAAAAAATATGAGTTCCACTGTTTTTGAAAACTCAACCCCTAAGGGGTGTAATAGGATCAGACTGATTCACTGACTGATCATTGTCCAGCCCAAACCGCAAAGGACAGAAACTTGAAATGTGGGCAGGGTGTTTAACCAAGGATTCTTCGAACTTACACTCCTAAGAGGGTGAAATAGGGAATGAAAGGCTTTTTGAAAACATTTCGTTATTAAAGCAATTCAACCACTAAGGGGGTAAAACAGGGGATGAAAATTCCTAAGAAAATATTTCGTTATATTAAATAATGTTTGAAGGTAAATATATTGAAATTATCATTTCACTTCTTGGTTATATATAAAGAAATATGTGTTATGGAATGAAGTTTCTATGGAAATACCAGCACAAGAACGTAAAAGGCATAGTTAACAAAAACCCTAGTCGCGAGCTACCAGAATCGCTTTGTGGTCAGAAGTACATTCGGCAAAGACCTTGATTCTAGAAACTTATTTAACATAAAGAATATAAGTGTTGCAATTTGTGAACGACATAAAAACTCGATTAAAGAAAAACAAAGAAAAGAACTTGGGGAGATCATATAGTCTACGCGAGCGAAGAAGTGGGTGCTAAATTAGTAATAAATATAGTTTACCTACAATGTACGACCAATATCTGTGGTCGAAGTACGATTATCATGTAGATACACTATGTGATCAAAAGTACCCGGACAACTAACTGAAAATGACTTACAAGTTCGTGGCGCCCTCCATCGGTAATGCTGGAATTCATTATGGTGTTGGCCCACCATTAGCCTTGATGACAGCTTCCATTCTCGCAGGCATACGTTCAATCAGGTTTCTTGGGGAATGGCAGCCCATTCTTCACGGAGTGCTGCACTGAGGAGAGGTATCGATGTCGGTGGGTGAGGCCTGGCAAGAAGTCGGCGTTCCAAAACATCCCCAACGTGTTCTATAGGATTCATGTAAGGACTCTGTGCAGACAAGTCCATTACAGGGATGTTATTGTCGTGTAACCACTCCGCCACAGGCCGTGTATTATGAACAAGTGGTCGGTCGTTTTGAAAGATGCAGTCGCCATCCGCGAATTGCTCTTCAGCAGTAGGAAGCAAGAAGGTGCTTAAAACATCAATGTAGGCCTGTGCTGTGATATAGTGTCACGCAAAACAACAAGGGGTGCAAGCCCCCTCCCCCCTCCCCCCCTCCATGAAAATCACGACCACACCGTAACAGCACCACCTCCGAATTTTACTGTTGTTGGCACTACACACGCTGGCAGATGACGTTCACCAGACAGTCGCTATACCCACACCCTGCCATCGGGTCCCCTCATTGTGTACCGTGATTCGTCACTCCACACAACGTTTTTCCACAGTTCAATCTTCCAATGTTTACGCTCCTTACACCAAGCGACGCGTCATTTGGCATTTACCTTCGTGAAGGGTGGCTTATGAGCAGCCGCTCGACGAAGAAATCCAAGTTTTTTCACCTCCCGCGTTAATGTCATAGTACTTGCAGTGGATCTTGATGCAGTTTGAAATTCATGTGTGATGGTCTGGATAGTACACACTACGACCCTCTTCAACTGTCGGCGATCTCTGTCAGTCAACAAGCGAGGTCGGCCTGTACGCTTTTGTTCTGTACCTGTCCCTTCACGTTTCCACTTCACTATCAAATCGGAAACAAGGGCCTTGGGAATGTTTAGGTGTGTGGAAATCTCGCATACACACATATGACGTAAGTGACACCCGATTACTTGACCACATTCGAAGTCCGTGAGTTCCGCGGAGCGCCCCATTCTACTCTCTCACGATGTCTAATGATTACTGAGGTCGCTGATATGGAGTACCTGGCAGAAGGTGGCGGCCCAATGCACCTAATGTGAAAAACATATGTTTTTGGGGGTGTCAGGATATTTTTGATCACATAGTGTAGCTGGTTTAATGATCTTATGATGCGTGTTTCGTAGTGATTTAAATCAAAACTTAACATTATTCATATGATCTGAGTTTATGTTTACATAACACATCGAATTCGTAAACTATGATCACTTCCTGAATTAAGATCAAAATTGATCTCCAGTGAGCGACAGTTGTACAGTCAGCCCATAGTATTTTGTCCCTCAGTCGTTCGTTGATTGTTGCTGTCTTCTATTCTTTTTTATCATCGTGGATACCTTTTCTGTCTGTTGAATTTTAATACACCGTCGAGTGGAGGCGACAAGATGCCGACTAGGTCGACGACGTCATCGCAGGTGGCATCAGTTACTGGGCGGTTACGTCTGGGCGTTCGCTGGCTGCAGCAGCCCCTACTGCCGTGTTGTCTCCCTCAGACCGGCGAGATTTTCCCCAGGTGGACGTCTTTCACATCTCTGAGGTACTCCTTCTGGTACGTTTCCGCTTGGGGAGGTGAAGCGTTGCACTGTCTTGCTGAAGATACAGGAGTGCTGTAGGCGAACATGTGGATGCACATAATCGGGGAGTTGGTTGTTGCATGACTCGCTGGGTAGAAACGATGGCGAACACTATCCTTCTCACCTGTCCCCTGTTACCAAACGGATAACAGCGTCGAACATGCTTACTGAAATACTCATTCTCTTCCACCGTCTTGTACTAACACATTCTGTAACTCATCAGCCAAGGAGACCTTTGTCGATGTTTGAGTGTTCGATGACAGCGCTCTCAGGTCCATGCTAATATCTGCACCCTATGGCGGCCAGTGGGGAGAGGTGTGGGAGTTCTGTGCTGTGTAGTAAGGAGGTGACTCTGGACTGTATGGACAGTCGCCTGTTATTGCGAGGCACAGAATTCGCATGTAATTTGCTTCACTACGATTTTGATATTATTTGCGACGTTCATCGTCGATTCCTGTCAAAAACTAATTAATGCCCACGGCAGTTGACTGTGAAAGTAGCGAGTTATCCGGAGCCGAGTTGTTCAAGTTACGTCCTTGACACGGTAGCACTGAAAAGCACAGTCACCGCACAACACAGGATATGGAATGTTGCATGCTTCAAACATCCTGTCAAACGCTGCGGTACGTGCACCTTGATCGCACTGCACTTGTCTGTCACGCCGACAGTGAGTAGAGTGCCTACCGACATCCCAGTCACTCATCACGCCAAACCATCCTTTTGCAGTGACGACGGGTACGCCCTCTCTCCAATATGGTAGTTGCATCGAACTAACAAGTCAAATAGGTTTCTGTCGCCCTCATGTCTTACATATTTTACGCTTTATTGATTCGAAATCTACTTTTCAATAGTGTTTTGACAATGGAGACTGCTACGTACAGTCGACTGTCTAATGGAGGAACATAATATGTAGTGAAATACAAACTTTCACGGCCGGAAAGGATAAAATTACTAAATTTCTCCAGTTTAGTATGCTGTATTATTATGGGGTCTGTTAGATAGCTCAACGTTGACAATGCCTACTGAGGCCGAATTCGGGTTGAGGGATACGGGTGGGGGAGGCGTGATTTCGATGTCGTCCTTAGCACCCACCGGGTCGGGTCGCCACTGACACCGATCCACCTGAAAACATCCTCTGCAGACGGGGATGGAACGTTCGGTTATCTAACATATCCCAGAAGACCACAGCACAATATCCTGAAGAATTTTAGTAACTGAACAATGCATTCTCAGTGTAGTTCAACAGAGCGCCTTGTGTCTCCATCACTGAGCGGAACGGTGTGCCGTATGTACATTGTTAAGTCTGTAGACGTACCTCGAAAGCACAGTTCAAACTTACAAGGGGAACACACCTACTCGTCATCACCAGTTTCATTCAGATTTGTGTATATGTAGGGCTTGGCTAGAAATAGAAGTGATAGAAATGGAAGCTCCAAATGGCAAAGCGTTTAGATAAAATAGAAGGTGAGGCATGAGCCACTTACTTTAAAGTAGCTGCCACGCCCCATTTGGACAGAAAAAAGAGTACGGAATAATAATCCGAGGGTCGGAGGGTCGAGTCGGATTAAATTTTACCGGGGAGAAGATAACGATCATCACAAGAGCTATGGTGTGAAATGGGAACCCAAGCGTAACAACAACACCATTCACAGTTAATAAATTTCAGAAGAAAATTTATTTAAAAACTGGTAAGCTTAATTTGATACGCAAGTATTTACGATAATGAAATGTTTAGGAGAATTTTTTTTCCAGATCTCACTGAGCTTGAACAATCTCAGATATATTTAAAATAATGATCTCTTAAAAAAAGGTAAAAATAATGATCTTCTTAAAGAAGATAAAAATTTTCTTAGAAACTCTGTATCGTAAATAACATTAACAAATTCCAAGAAAATCAGAATAATGATACTTCAGTTAAGATTTGCTTTACATATTTAACAATTATTAAGGCAACCAACAGCTTTAACTAGTAGCGACTCCCAGAATTCGTGCCAAAACTTAAGGCTAACAAATACTGACATTAAGAAAACGACTGATTAAATTTATAACATCAAGAATACTAACACAAATAAAACCGTAAGTCACGTCATTTAAGCAACAATTATTTCTCAAGAGACACAACTGGCTAAAATCGTAAAACCAACACTCAGTAGCTGGCTAGTAATAATTTTCAGAAATTAAAACGTGATTGAATGAACTTCGTGCGCCGCGCGGGATTAGCCGAGCGGTCTCAGGCTCTTCAGTCATGGACTGTGCGGCTGGTCCCGGCGGAGGTTCGAGTTCTCCCTCGGGCATGGGTGTGTGTGTTTGTCCTTAGGATAGTTTAGGTTAAGTAGTGCGTAAGCTTACGGACTGATGACCTTAGCAGTTAAGTCCCATAAGATTTCAAACACATTTGAACATTTGAACTTCGTGCACTCGCTCAGAATGTAAGAAAATACTGCTAGGCACACACTTAAATCCAGCTCAGATGCCAAGTGGCAAGCAAATTAAGCGAGGCACTTCAGCAGAAACCTGTAAACACAACAACTTTAACACAACTGTTATGTACATAACTTAGTCCATAATGCAAGGACAAGGTGCCAATGCGTTCTACTTCGCCACAGTAATATTACAAATACGGTTACTGCAATGGGCAGTTTCCTTCCTCCATCAACTGATCGGCCCAAACCACTATAAACAACCTTAACTGCTTGCCCAACAAAGGAGGGAAAGGTGATCAATTACAGGAGCCCAGGAGTAGAGCACTAAAACAGAATATATTTATAACATTACTATGGAGCAATAGTTGGCCCCATCAAAAGCTTATATTTGTTTAAAGGAGAGCGTGGCATATGATCACTGACACAAGGTTACTACCTTATCTCACAAGAATGAAAGATGAAAGTACCAAGTTACTTCCAGTCTACAATAATGAGGTTTAATACATGTAATTAAAGCAAGCACGACACAGCAATGGAGCGTTTCCAGTTGCGAATCTTAACCGTCTAGCCCACGTAATTCAGCTGAACAAGCTATACCACAAAGTCACATGCAAGAGCATGCTTGAGACTACTATACTCGTGACACCTTTCACCAGCCTATATAGATCCAGGTGTTAAACGCCGGAATTGGTCCCATGAGGCAGAGTGCACAGTTGTATCAATAGACACGCGGCCACCTCGGCGAGAGAGAATCGTGGCCAACCCCCCTAAGGCGGTGGCAGCTGACTGACTAGGGGGCGGTCTCCACTTCCTGTCCGAGCCCATCGCACCCTTTCTGACTCCTTGTCGCGACCGCCGTCCGCACGCGTCTCTCTGTTCCCGAAATCCCGACCTCTCGCTGCTAGTTTCTCTACACGACCTCTCGAAATTCTCGCAAAGATCTTCTTGCCGAATGAAAGCGTCCCCTCTCATTGAGCGCCATAACCTTTTCTTTATTATTTTTAATTTTTGCTCTATTTACAGTGCAAGAAAAACTGAAAGAATTTTCAATATATTGTACTTGTTAATATATTCATAAAAGGCATGGAAAGGAGAGCCAAAGGAAAACTTTTGATAGCAAACAAAGTCCCAAAAAAGGATTGTACTTATAGCGTCTACGAGGATTCTGCGAATAACTTTGCAATAACGGATTGTAATTACAGCGTACACGGTTTCGTATTTCGTTAGTTTCAATTTGACCTTCGAGTAAGTCTCGGTAGCTGCAAGCAAGCAATAGGTTCCCGGTGCTGGTACTGTATTTTATTTGCAGTGTTACATTTACACGATCATGATTTCGGCTTTAAAGTGTCATTATCAAGTTTTCTAATGTTATACAGTGCCTAAGATGGCATACTGTCGTATTTAAAATACACTATTAGACACACTGTCCAATGGTCAATATTTTGAGGTGGGACAGACATGGAAGATGACGTTTCTTTCACCTAGTCGCCAGAGTGCCAAAGGATAACCAAGTAATTTACAAAATTCACGGAGTGGAATAACCCTGTACTGAATATTATCTAGCTGCTGATTTTTAATCCACAGAGCTGCAAAGATGTGCACTTTAGAACAGAGTCTTTATTCTAATTATTCTATTGTTACTGAAGTTACTGCTTTGCTTTATTTTATAAGGCTTATTCTATCATTTTCCGTTCCCCTTGAATGTGATGTTGCCCGCCAACTTTGTACAAGGCAGCAAAGGGTTAAAATTTTCTAAGACCCAGAGCGAAGCTACCTTGCTTTGTTTACGGCTGTGTCGACACAAAACGAGCTTGAAGAATAACAATTCACCACCGAGAGTGATTTAGGGGAAAACATAACGCCGGTGGTTCTCTCCAGCCAGACAGCGGATCTCAGCAGAAATGTAGTGCGGCAGAGCACCTACACAGGATCACGTCAGCTTCATTACGTGATGAAAGACATGCAATTCATACTGCAACAACTCATGCCAAGAGATTTTACGACCCAGGCCTCTACTATCTATACTCATTAAGCAAGCACGGCAGAGTGAGAACCGCTGACACCTTCACAGTGGCAAGGCCTACGTGGTCATGACAAGTGACGTCGGGTAAGTATTAGCCATTATTTTGCTCCATAAAAACCCCAGCATTTTAGCTCGTAAGGCAGTCGGTCAGACGGATCGATGACGTACATAAAGTTCACACACGATTCCCTGATTACAGTCTGCTGAAGATTTTCTGCACGCTACTGAGCAACGACAGCCGCTACTGGAAGAAATGCCTACGTCGCCATAATCCCCAGTCACATAGTTCAGCACCACAGCCTGCCGCTGTCGCAGATGGGTGGACCCGAGGGTCTTCCCTGTCGTCCCAGGCCAGGATACCGGCGTTTTTGATACTTCGGCAGGCTGACCGGGGTCTACCTGAACGACAGGCCAAGATCGTCGTACTACACTGCTGCGCTGTAACCGATATCGGTGGTCCAACAGATAAAGAAGAACGGCGGTGGCTGGGAGGGTACAGAACGCCTCCAAAACCAGTGTGTGTAAGTCCAACATACGCGCTGTCTTCAGTCTCTGCCAATGTGGACAGCGAGTCAAGACTCTGGTCGAAACTTACGGAAATAAACAAGTAATTCTGAATCTTCTTTCACTGCGTCTACCGGCGGCAACAGACCACCACCATCCTTCCGAGGCGAACTGGCAAGGAGCGAACTGAGAGAGTGCCTCCTGACGTACATCCATCTCTACTTCCGCCCTTCCAACAGTCCTCCTTTTCCAGTAAGGCGACGCACAGTCCAGATATGTAGATGATTCAAAAACTAGGACGAAGTAGCTGTACACAGTTTGAGTTTCAAGCAATGAGCCGGCAGCTGTGGTCGAGCGGTTCTAGGCGCTTCAGTCCGGAACCCGGCTGCTACGGTCGTAGGTTCGAATCCTGCCTCGGCCATGGATGTGTGTGATGTTCTTAGGTTAGTTAGGTTTAAGTAGTTCTAAGTTCTAGGGGACTGATGACCTCAGATTTTAAGTCCCATAGTGCTTAGGGCCATTTGAACCATTTTTTTCTAACAGTGCTGCACTCATTAACAGTGATCTACTTAAAGATTTTGTAAATGTTTTCATTTTCAAATTTCACATAAACTTGCTAAAGACGTTTGCATTTGAAATAAGACTTATCTAAAATAATAGCACACAAATACTTTAAAAGTTTCATGTGGCTGAAAACCAATAAAACTGTTCCACTGCTTCATTTAAAAGGACAATAATTAGATGTAAAATTACCAGCTTGCTTCAGTATATGAGATGCTGCACTATTTGTTACGTGAGCGATAGTTTTCTAGTGGAATTCTGTTAATAGGAATTCTTTATTATACTGATTTGGGTTCATATCCCAATGGATTTGCGGCGAATGGGTACTTATCAGGACCTTAAACTATTTTCACACATCGGGTACCTTGAGCTATAGTTGTTACAAGGTTTCACAGTGGAATAGAGGTGGTGCCGGTGGTTCCCCAGTCCAGTAAATATTTTATTTGTTGAAGTTAAATATTTTCACGTACGTAGTGAGTAGTTTGGTGAAAAACATAGTAAATAAATGGTTTTCGGAAAGCAAGCGTTGATTCACAACGTTAAGTCATCGAACTCACACCATTTAATCCAGCCAAATTCCATTTTTGTTATTTTCTCTGTGGAGAAATCTGTTTCCAACCCTACATAATATTCATTCATAGCAAAGATAAAACTGTAATTTGAGAAAAATTAGTATGTAATATGAGAAAATAGAAAGTTAACAATTGATAAAGTATGAAACAATAAAGGGTTATTTGCACATTATAGCCATCATAACGGCCAACTATTAAGTTGGTGCATTGCTCTGCAGCAGGAGTACTTTTGCAGCGTTATTTCAGTCAGTACAGCTTCAAAAGACTGCAGGTTCTTCGTGTGGGTCTACACTCGTCTGTAGTCGTATAACGACTCTAAGGATACTGTGTATTATGCTTTGATGTTTCGAAATATCGCTCTGAAACGTTCTATCAAGAGAGTTTTAAGTCAGGAGTCAACAAATGTAGGAAAAAAGGCCCTATACGCATTTTATTTTTCCCACATAGAACTTCAGTATGGATATTTTATATCCACCTAATTGTGTGGCTATGACAAATCGTCATGATTAAGCCCATTCACCTAGTAATATAATATCTCTAATGTTGGTGGACAGTAAACATCTACTTTTCACCAATTCACTCTGTATGTGGGCTACAGCATCCTTTCTTTAAATAAAATTCTTTTTTCCTAGTACAATAAACAAATTCATCCAAATGAGACTCAATGAATGCAATAAGTATCAATTTTTCATAACTGTTGTCAAAAATGCTTACTAATACGACACTTAACAAAATATACCACTAACACGCAGAAGTCTGCCGAACTTAGAAATACATTCTTTTTCTAATCCCCCACCCAAGCCTTCACATATTTGGTTCAGAAAATTTGCAAATTCAATAAAAATAATCTAGGGGAGTTGTGTCTGATGAAAACTATATTTCTGAAAGCTGGAGAATGAATAAAATGAGGATAGAAAGAGAAAACATAAGAATCAAGCTGAATGTCTCCAAGAAGTCTTAGATACTACAATGAAATACCGTTTGTATTCTTTACAATCTGTTGTGAAGCATGGTGAGTAAATTGGGAGTCCATACTTTTTATGCTGTACGTCATTGCAAACTGTTATCAAGTTGTCATCCCTAGGATTTTATAGATCTAATTTTAAATATGTGGATAAATGTTGTGAACTTTAAGAGAGAACTGTACGGTAAAAATTTAAAAATACAGTAAATTAAAATATTTTTGGTAGCAATTATACCAAAATATCTACACTGTGTGAAACCACATTTTTTAATAAAATTAATTTTTTTTAAATGAACTACTGATCTGTATTATGAAAGATAATCTTAATTGGATATCACAGGATTTTCGCAGCACTCAAGAAACAATACACAACGATATGTATTCCTAATTGTAAATACAAGAACTTTAGATACACATTTACTGACTTCCAAGCACCAAAAGCAACAAGTGCAGAAATATTTCTCAAAATGATATAAATACCCGCAACTAATACAACATTATGTAAAGGAGTTTTCAGTAATCAAGAAGCAGATAAGAATGTTTAGAATTGTATTATAATCCACATGGTTTCTAGTTAATTGTAGCATAGAAGATTATAGGTGTATTATCTACGTCTGTATAAGTAGCATGTTAACTCTGGTCAGAGTTTTATGAATAATGGTAGTCGAAACTGCCATACGTAAGTAAAAATTTTGATGTCATTACGGTACACTGATTGATGCCTCTGTTAGTGACAGTTAATCAGTTTTCAAATTAGATGCTGTGATAGATAACTATTTCTACCATAATGTTGTAAGTTGAAGTTTAGATGATTAATAATGCAATTATTTTAGAATGATTTACTTGTCTGTTCTCTATATAAAATTCTAAGAAATTCACGTGATATAAGCCAACAGGGTATAGAATTTGTAACCAATAATCAGCTTCACACTCAGTGTCAACAATACACACACAGAAGATTACTTATTTCCTGTTTCGTGGGATATTTTTAAACTTTTAAACCAAATTATGAAAATATATCTTTTGTTTGTAGTATCTGAAATAGAGAAACAGAAATTGGAAAGGGGAGAACTAAAATGCCTACACTTCACTTAAAATTTTAATTACAAATTTTCTGTTCTCTGCGATCATGTTTCTTCTGTCCTCATTGGGGTAGTGATAAAGAGTGGTAGATGATTTTTAAGGATTAGAATCATTTTTTTTGGTATATTAACTAACCAGAAGAAAGTAATAATTTTTTTTATTATGAGTATTTTGTTCCGATTACAACATCCTCTTTCATATCTTATCGTGTGCAAGAGGTGACAGTACTACATAATACACATACGTTGCTTTGAGGTTAATCACTGGCCGGTTGACGAAATCGCTGAGGTAACGTTGCGGAATTTTACGTTCAGCTTGCAGGTTATTATACTATTTTTTTACTTGTCTTAAGGTTCACTTATGAAAACTGGACAGTCAATAAAACCTTCGAACCATATTAAGACGGCCGATGTACTTTATGGTTTCCATAGCTTCAAGTACCAAAAGATCGATTTAGCCCTTAAAATGAATGTTTTCCCTTCACTAAAGAAAATGTATTTCACATCTTATTTCGCCTTAGATGTAGTCGGGTGGTTATTAACTATTCCACTGTGTTTCTTTGAGCGCTGGCAATGTTGTCAGAACCAATCTTGCATTTTGGTCGAAACTTTTCGATTAATTTCAGTGTGTCGCAACATTTGCTTCTTTAGCCAAAATTACCAACACATCCCGGTCCTGTGCCGTGCAGTTTTTGGGTTTCCACATTTCATAACCTGCTGGTGGAAGACCTGGCCATAGACAGGATTTAGGCGGCAACGGGAGGGGAACTATTAGAGTACTAGCGTACAGCCCCTTACAGGCAAATGCCCCGAAACTCTCTCTTTTCTCATTAACGACATTAATAAAACACTATACTCAGACTTTCATTGATCACTTACACTTAACACACAACACATACGTCACGAGGAGATGTGCCAGTGCGTGTGGACAAAAAAACAATTTTCACGTTCAGTAGCTAAACTACCTGTAGAGACCTTAACAACCGAAAATTCCACTTGCTGTGAAGCCGTTGCTGGCAACATACCTGCTGCAGATCCAGAGAGCCCGTGACGTGCTGCCGTCGGCGTCTTGCGAACCATTGCCGCCTGTTGCCTGTACTGCCGTGTCCGACGCTGGAGGGGGTGGGGGAGGGAGCCGTGGTCACGCACGCCTCGCCTCGCCTCTTAACGACCCCCGTCCGACGCCGCCTCCAGAACGAACGGCACGGTTCCGCCTTTCCTCCACCAATTGTCTGCGTCGTCTGTAAGGACTTCACCTCACCCTTAGCTGTTTCGTTATTCAGTCGAGGTCGTGATTTAATTTGAACGTTTTGCATAGCGCGACTGCCGGACACTGATATGCACGGTGGATTGCCCCCGGATAACACCTCATCGCGATAGCCCGTCCAACCACGTCGCGTATTATCGGATAATAAACTTCCAAGGAGAGGTCAATGGACTTGAAACAAAGGTGGACGGCGGTGGTTAAATTCCTTCTTAAAGGTGGTCGTATTCCGCATCGTTGCTAGGCTCACGTGCGACTGTCAAGAGGGCTGCAAAAATTTGTAGTGGAGGACTCAAGGGATACGTATTCAAGGAATTAAACTATGATTCCCTACTAACCCTATCAGAAGGTATTGGATCTAAACACTATGGGACTCAGCATCTCAGGTCCCTAATTAAACCTAACTAACCTAAGGACATCACCCAGATGCATGCCCGACGCAGGATTCGAATCGGCGACCGTAGCAGCAGCCGGTTCCGGACCCGGCAGTTCTGAGGTGCAAAACTGGCTCTCCTACCACCCCCGCCCTTCCAGTAAGTCCAGGCTGATACAAATTTCGCTGAAATAAATTCGGAGATTGTGCAAGTATATTTGCTATTTTCGTATAAATAAAACTCTTTTCAAATGGTGCAAGGCACCGAAGACTCAATGAAGCCGTGTGTACAGGGCGTAGGCGTGATTTTTGCGGTGTTTTGCGTACCATGACCTGAGGCCATTCATTCATGTCACCGTGACCGTGAACCAGGATGATTATATCAGCATTCTTGGTGACTACGTTATGACGTTTCTTCTCCAAGAGAGAAAGCTTAAAAGTGTAATTCGGCTCCATTGTTCTGCAAGTGGGCAGTAATGGTACCAGTGATGTAAGGAATGCCGCAAGGCTGCAGCAGACAACCGACAAGTGAAAAGCGGCCACAATACCAGATCAAAGTGGCTGCCACACTTGCGCCGTACACGAAGGACGTACAGCGTTCTGTCATACGTATTCTGAACAGTGCAAGTACGACACCTATTGAAAACCATCGGTGAACGAACGTCCGGTAAGGTGACGCATGTCTATCAGCGCAGCAAATTTACGACTGGAGTAGAAAGTTCTGAAGTGGCATGACTTCCGTGACAGGCGTTCATTGCCTGGATCAAGCACAGCGAGCTGTGACACCAGAGCCTTTCTGATAGGAAACCGTTGTGTGACGTTGCATGAAAGAGCCGCATATACGAACATTAGACAGATTTCTATCCGCGCAAATTATTAGTCCTAGAGGTAAAAAATAATAGGACCTTTTTCTGTAGGGTATTTAATGTAGGGTAATTTTGTAAACCACCTACAACGTGTAAACGATAACTGTTTACGACGAAACACAATGGTGAGGAAGTCGAGACAAATAGTTTATTTAGGACACTAGTGGTCTATCAAGTCGGGAAACTACTTCAAACACAGGCTACAGCACATGCGCGTTGCCCTAGATTTTAAATATTCTCTCGCTCTACAGCGCAAGTTATTAGTCCTAGAGGTAAAAAATAATAGCTTTCTTCTGTAGGACATTTAATGTAGGGTAATTTTGTACTGGGACACATTTTCAAGTTGTTGAATAAAAATGTTCAGGAGTGACTTCCAAACGCACCGCCACTCGCACACTCAGTTCCCAACCGTTACGATTTTTAGTACATAGGTCTTGGCTCTCCTTCCTACCACTGTATAAATATTTGTGACTACACGAATTATTTATTATCTTCGACCTTTTTTTGGTCACCATTAACCGGACTGTGCGGCTATATGCTAGAAGCTTAGTCGTGCATTTACCAATTGTATAGCAGATCTTTGTGTGTAAATTTTACTTTACAGTTCTGTGACTTTCAGCAACTTGAAATTAACCTTTAAATAGTTTTGTTTATTTCGCCTTTTTACTAAGAAACTAGTGTGCTTTTAAGGGCTAAGTTTACGACGAATTATAAACATAGCCCTAATTAGTTTTTCCATAACATTTACAAAAGTATTTTTTCTTTCATTATCCTTACGGGAATATTCAATTGAAAATGTTAATGAAATAGCTAACTAACGCTGTGGCGTAACTTCGATGACAATGAAGACCAAAAAAGATTAAATATGGGAAATAATTGGTGATCCGCAACTTTTGTACAGTGGTAGCTGGGAGTGCCGTGAACAACATGCTGAAAATCCTAGACGGTGGGAGGTGAGTGTGGAGTGTGGAGAAGTGGGGGGGGGGAGGGGGACGTCTGAATTTTACTTCCGTACCTCCCTGTTTTTAATAACTCAAAACCGAGGTCTCTAGCGAAAACTTGTCCCGATGTAAAATAAAACTGCATCAAATTTTCTATGAAAAGGTTCCGCTCACTTGTTTCTCAAGAACCAGTAGTTTGCGCGAAGAGAGCGAGAGAATATTGAAAAGCTTGGGAAACACACATCCTCTGTAGCTTACGTGTTTTATGATGGCCAATTTGAGGTTGTTTACAGACCTGATAGACTGCAAGTGTTCTAAAGCAAACTGTTCGGCTCGACATCCCCTACACCACTGTGGTACGTCGTAAATAGTCGTCGTTTACATTCTGTATAGGTCTCTCCGTGCTATTGGCGGAAACGTAATGCGCCGTCTGCAAGACCAACGGTCGATTCGAGCATCTGTTGCAAGTCTACTTCCGAAGGACACACACTGTTAAGTTATTAAGAGTGCAGACGATGTGATCTTTCTGTAGAAGCAGCGGATTGCGCCTTTTGCAAGCGGAGGTCTGCTTTGAGTTACTGCCTGCCGAAGGACAAATAAGCGAGGTCTCAACAGCTGCCGCCTACTCTTCGCAGGGAGTTCAGGACATCAGAGTCAGTCTGACATATCAGGCAAACAGTTTGTGTAAGCGTGTTTCATAGTATACGTTGCGGCTTTAGAGAGAGGTTCTGAAGCGGTGATTTCAGAACTTTAGCTTTCGTGTCTGAACAAGGGATCTGTTACACTCTACAAAAACTAAAAGATCGTATTTAGCGGTGTGGAATTAAAGAAAAGCGAGAAACGATTGTTGTTCATGCTTCTGAGATAAAGACTGTAATAATTAAATATTAATGTATAGAAACGTAGAAACAAATGTTTCTTCGAAGTATATAAATGTCCTTCGGTTTTCTTAGGATGTCGTTTTTTCCAGAATCTTCGGACCAAGTGGTATGGTCCTCATGTCGAGGCATTCTTCTGGCAACTGATGGCACAATTTCTTCCATATCAACTGACGACATAAAGTTTGTAAACGAAACCGCGATCATGTTAAGGCACTTTATTTGTAAACGTCCGTCTTGATCACGATTACCGATTTCGGCCATTGCCATCTTCAGATCTGTTACAAATAGAAAAACAGAAGTGTAACCAGCTAAGTTCAGTTAGCTGAAGTAAAATAACACTCCTAGTGATGCATAAGCAAAATAAAAAACATTAAAATGATTAACAGCCATGCATAGTAGCCCCACATTTCCTCAAAATATTCTGAAGTAGGTATCGACGAAGACCAGCAGAGGGTACTATAGATAGGGCACATGAGTAACCCGTACCGTAAATTCAGTAGTTAAAATGCAGGATGCGTAATCATTAATTACAATTATTTCATATGGTAAAAAGGGCGTCCGACAATAAAACGTGAACTGACATATAATATGTGGAATTAAATTCGTTTAAAACGTGTGACGGGTAACGATAGAAGCTCCTAGCATGGCAAAGTCTCGCTTCCCGCGCCCGGGTTCCCGGGTTCGATTCCCGGCGGGGTCAGGGATTTTCTCTGCCTCGTGATGACTGGGTGTTGTTTGATGTCCTTAGGTTAGTTAGGTTTAAGTAGTTCTAAGTTCTAGGGGACTGATGACCATAGATGTTAAGTCCCATAGTGCTCAGAGCCATTTGAACCATGGCAAAGTAAGTAACACAAATTGTGTAAAAGAATAAAAAGTTTAAAGGTAACGTAACATCTATAAATCGAAACCTCTCTGAATTTCAAAACATTGAATCATACCCATAAGTGTAAGATAATTAACAGGATAATGACCATTAACTAAAATCTCGTCAGTTGGTGACACATTCAGAGTGGAATCTCGTGGTGCCGCCTCGTGGCTTTACTCTAAGGAAGTTTTTGTTTTCCTGTGGAGGACACATCAGACCAGCATAGAGAAACCACCAAGCGGCGTCACTGAGATTCCACTCAGAACGTGCCATCGACTGTTTAGATTTTAATTAATAGTAATTTAGTCATTATGCTGTCAATTACTTTATACTTACGGATATGACTGATTGTTTTGTCACGCAGAAAGATTTCGTTTTATAGATGTTATGTAACTTTTTAACTTTTTATTCTTTTGCACAAATACACTCCTGGAAATTGAAATAAGAACACCGTGAATTCATTGTCCCAGGAAGGGGAAACTTTATTGACACATTCCTGGGGTCAGATACATCACATGATCACACTGACAGAACCACAGGCACATAGACACAGGCAACAGAGCATGCACAATGTCGGCACTAGTACAGTGTATATCCACCTTTCGCAGCAATGCAGGCTGCTATTCTCCCATGGAGACGATCGTAGAGATGCTGGATGTAGTCCTGTGGAACGGCTTGCCATGCCATTTCCACCTGGCGCCTCAGTTGGACCAGCGTTCGTGCTGGACGTGCAGACCGCGTGAGACGACGCTTCATCCAGTCCCAAACATGCTCAATGGGGGACAGATCCGGAGATCTTGCTGGCCAGGGTAGTTGACTTACACCTTCTAGAGCACGTTGGGTGGCACGGGATACATGCGGACGTGCATTGTCCTGTTGGAACAGCAAGTTCCCTTGCCGGTCTAGGAATGGTAGAACGATGGGTTCGATGACGGTTTGGATGTACCGTGCACTATTCAGTGTCCCCTCGACGATCACCAGTGGTGTACGGCCAGTGTAGGAGATCGCTCCCCACACCATGATGCCGGGTGTTGGCCCTGTGTGCCTCGGTCGTATGCAGTCCTGATTGTGGCGCTCACCTGCACGGCGCCATACACGCATACGACCATCATTGGCACCAAGGCAGAAGCGACTCTCATCGCTGAAGACGACACGTCTCCATTCGTCCCTCCATTCACGCCTGTCGCGACACCACTGGAGGCGGGCTGCACGATGTTGGGGCGTGAGCGGAAGACGGCCTAACGGTGTGCGGGACCGTAGCCCAGCTTCATGGAGACGGTTGCGAATGGTCCTCGCCGATACCCCAGGAGCAACAGTGTTCCTAATTTGCTGGGAAGTGGCGGTGCGGTCCCCTACGGCACTGCGTAGGATCCTACGGTCTTGGCGTGCATCCGTGCGTCGCTGCGGTCCGGTCCCAGGTCGACGGGCACGTGCACCTTCCGCCGACCACTGGCGACAACATCGATGTACTGTGGAGACCTCACGCCCCACGTGTTGAGCAATTCGGCGGTACGTCCACCCGGCCTCCCGCATGCCCACTATACGCCCTCGCTCAAAGTCCGTCAACTGCACATACGGTTCACGTCCACGCTGTCGCGGCGTGCTACCAGTGTTAAAGACTGCGATGGAGCTCCGTATGCCACGGCAAACTGGCTGACACTGACGGCGGCGGTGCACAAATGCTGCGCAGCTAGCGCCATTCGACGGCCAACACCGCGGTTCCTGGTGTGTCCGCTGTGCCGTGCGTGTGATAATTGCTTGTACAGCCCTCTCGCAGTGTCCGGAGCAAGTATGGTGGGTCTGACACACCGGTGTCAATGTGTTCTTTTTTCCATTTCCAGGAGTGTATGTGCTACTTACTTTGTATGGCTAGGAGCTTATTATTTTTACTATTTACACGTTTTATATGGATTTAATTCCACATATTGTTTATCAGTTCAGGTTCTTTTGTCAGACGATCTTTATGCCATACGAAATAATTCTGATTAATGACTACGCATACTGCAGCTTAACTATTTAATTTACGATACTGCTTACTCGTGTGCCCTAGTTATAGTGCTCTTTACTCGTGTTAGTTATTTGTATAAACACTGTACGCGTCGAAGTCAGCACCAACACTAACTGTGTACCTAGATATACAGATTTTGACGTCGACACCTACTTCAGAATATTTTGAAAGTATGTGCGGCTGAACAAGACCTAGAAAACGACGGATTTCGACTTCTAGATGTAGATAACCGAACAATTCTACCAATAAATACAGAAGTACGAGTATTAACAAAAGCATCAGACGTTCTACACTCATGAGCAGTACCTGCGTTAGGGGTTAAAATTGATGCAACGTCAGGTCGACTAAACCAAGGAACATTTACAATAAACCGACCTGGACTGTTCTTTGGACAATGCTCAGAAATCTGTGGAGCAAACCACAGATTCATATCAATTCTAATTGAAAGAACTTCAGTAAATTTATTTATCAAGTGATTATATGCAAGGCTGTTAATCATGTTAACATTTTTTATTTTGCTTATTTATCGCTAGGAGTGTTATTTTACTTTCGCTAATGGAACTTATTTGGTTACACCACTGTTTTTCTATTTGTAACTGATCTGAAAGTGACAATGGAAGAAACTGGTAATTGTGAATTGTGCAATTTATGTGATAAAGTCGGGCATTTTCGGACGTGTTATGACGTTAACAAAAGGGACTCAACGATGAATAATAATATTCATTGTAGATATGCTTCTCTGTTTCTGTAACACTAATGCAAGAATTGATGACATAAGTGATTCTATACAGTACTTCAGCCAACGTGAACACTAATTTTGTCTCAGAACTCTTTATAGATTTCACAAATTCCTGCTAAAGAGCTCGCCGGTTTTTCATTGCTGATCTTAGGTCGTAGTATCTGAGGTTACGATAATCTTATGGACGCTTCGCGTGAAGCGACAGCTTATTGTCAAATTATCAGCTATTATAGAACCTGACATTTAATTCCTCATATATATGAAAGTGTTATACGAAAATGTCATTCGCAAGAGAGCAGAGGTAAACATGAACCAGAATTTCCTTGGCAATGAGCACAGGCGTACTAGTTTAATCACGAAAGGAAGAAATATCGCCGTGTGTAATGCAAATGTGATCTGCAGAAGATATTTTCTACGAAGAAAAGTGAGTATATTTGGTATGTGCATTCCGTTTGCTGTAATCAATCAGTAACCTCAGTATATGGATTTGGTAAGCACATATCTCCCTACAATACATGAGAAAGAAGCGGTAATCTACAGCTACACGCTGCAACAACCTTATGATGTAAGGCAGTGATTGATGTTCTGTAGGACGTGAGTCTGTCCTTGGTTGCTACAAGTACTTTGCGAGTGATGGGAAGGTGAGATATGTGTTGCATGAGCTGGCGGGGTGAGGGTGGGGGGGGGGTGGAGGGGCGAAGGGGAGGATTTGGAAATCGAGTGACTCGTACCGTAGTATCTCAAAACTGTTTCCTGTTTGTCTGTGGAAAATATAGGAGGAATAGGAAGAAGAAGAACGCACTTGTTGCAGCATTAGGGCGAACGCTCGAACTGGAATCTCCCACGACACAAGTAAACAGATGATACCACCAGAATGTTTACGTTGCGTGCTCTATTTCACAAAAGAACTACTTGCTTAGTTATGTCGAAAACACGTAAAACAGTCCGATCAGAGGTATGAATCCCTCTTTTTCGAATATAAGATTAGTGAGGTAAGCAATGCGTCACCTCATCAGGCCCGGCTAAATGGGGTAGGGGAGAGGGGCGACCCTGCCACCGCAGGGGGCGGCAGGATTTTGGGGTCAGAAAAATCATAAATTTTAATTTATTTCGAAAAGAATGAATTAAACAAGACAATCAAAGTTTGGCATAAATTAAGGGGTGTGGGAATCAATTGGAAGTACGAATTATTCATCTTACTGGAAATTTCAAAGAAGGCGCACAGGAGTTCGTTCACGCGGAAGCAAAAACAAAGATTTATTCTAGTACAGACGTACGTTTGTTTAATGTAACAGCGAAATAGGGTGCCAAATATAACGTGCCTGGCCATTGCCGGAGATGCTGCTTCACGTGCTATAATATGTTTACTTTTCCTTGTTCCTTGAGACCCATAGTTCCACTCGGAACTCATTGACATATTTCGGAACGCTTCATCCCGTTTGCAGTTTCTGCCAAAGTATGCCATTTATCACTGTTCAACGTTGCTACGAACAGGCGTTCAATACGCAGTGAACAGGTATGTTAGTTTGTCTTTGTGGTATGTACTACATGTGAAGGTAGACATCTATTCGAACACTCGATTACATGAAACCTATCTCTCCCGCGCTTCATTTACACAACAACAAGGTGGTGCGGGTCTCCCGCATCGTTCCCCTACGCTCTGTAAAGAAGCAATCAGTACGAAGCGCAAACCATGACCGTTGGCAGTATTGCGAGAACTCTTCACCTCTCCTCCCCATTGGTTACTCTCCCTGCGGCGGTCATGGTGCCGCAACTTATAATGTGAACGTCTGCTTTTTTTCGTCATAGCAACTACAATAGTTTCTGTTCTTTTCAAATTCTGTTATATAATTTTCGGAGAATTTCTTTGACGAATGTAAGCCTATATACTGCCTGTCAAGGAAAGGGTAGCACCAGAAAGGGCAGGAGTCTCTCTTGCCTTGAAGCGCGTTCTGATTCGGTTGGGAAGGGCGTCATGAACCCGTTGTAACTTCTCGTTAGGCAAGCTGACCCACAATTGTCGTAAATGATCCCTGATATTTAGGATACTGGCACCAGACCAGAGGCAACGTACGAGCTGATCCCACACATCTTCTGTTGGAGACAGCTCTGGGGATCTTGCTGGCCATGAGAGTACCTCAATATCACACATACAGTTCGTAGAGACACGTGCCATATGTGGACTAACAGCGTGGAGGAAAAATGGCACCACAGCACTGTCGCATGAGAGGCAACGTATGAGGGCGCAGGATATTCGTGACGTACAATTGTGCCGTCAGAATTTCCTCAGTCACTACCAGTCGTGACCTGACGACATACCCAGTGGCTCTCCACACAGTGATACCAGGAATAACAACACCCTGCGTCTTAAAAACATTGAATGAATCATGCCTCTCCCTAGATCATCACCAAATTCACCGACTATGTTCATATGCAGGTAGTGCAGAACTGCGATTCATCGCTGAACATAATGCGACGCCACGCATCAGCAGTGCATGCTTCTCATTCACGGCACCACTCCGAGGTCAATCATCTGTGCTGTGGTGTTAAGAGCAGCCTATGTTTGGGATGGTAATTTTATAGTTCGATGCTGCTAGTCTATAACCAATGGTGTGGAATGGCACAGTATGTTTTGCGGACTCCATTACTTGTTCAGACTTTGCAGATGTGAAGGGTTTACGATGTCCTTAATAAATAATATAGTGATCCTTCCTTGTGGTGGCCAGACGTGGTCAACCAGGACATCGAGAATGAGTGTGCGTACGCTCACGTTCCCATGCTGTCCACAATCGGGCCACTGTCACATCCGAATGGCCCAAATCAGGATACTGAAAGATTCGATCAAGTGGCCAAATGAAGACACTTGCAAACGCTGACAGGTGCTGACAAAATTGTATCACACACATACGCGACATCTCTGTGTCCTTCACTCATCATCTCATGTCGTTCACGTCCCGTGTACACCCTGCCAGACCTGGTAACAACACTAAACACGAGCAACACTAATGCATTCGGCTGACCATTCTACCTCTTGCAGAGAATCCCAACTCTAATCATTCACATACCCGCCGATGGCTTGTACAAGTGCGAATTTACACTGACATCTGGCCATCTGGCCATGTCTTCTGTTTTGTTAGTTTGCAAATATATACACAATGTGTTGCAAAGCTTTTGCGTCAGACTTCCAGGGGTGATAGATCATGTCACGGGGAACAACCTTTGCTACAGGCGAAATGTTTGGTGATGTTTCCTGGTTTTCCAAAAAAAATATCTATTATCTATTATTATTATGACCTTTAGAGCGGTAGGGCTCTGGCATTCTGCTGTGTGCGTATGCAATGTGTTGATTATAATCCAATCATCTTCTCTGCCCGAGCTCCTTATTCACTTCTAAAATATCTGTGTTCAATCATTCTTAAGGTTTTCTTGTTGAAAACAACTGCATCACTTTACTAGGTTAAGTAGTATACAGACGCTTCAATTCTGGTAAGTAGACCCTGCTAGTTCAGTGAAATCTCGTCGTCACAGAGTCGGCGAACTAAATAAGAAGACGTATAGCGTCACCGGGAAGTGTCAGCGAACGTATTGTCACAGACAAAAGTTGTTCCCCATGCCGTGATCTATCACCCCCAGAAGTTTGACGCAAAGACTTTGAAACACACCGTGAATGTAAGAACAGCTGTGGTTCCTTATTCTTTTAGGTGGTCCATATAAGGCAACGTGCAATACTTTCTTATTAAAATAACTTGAGGTCTTTTACAACTATATTGACTTCAATCAATTATATCGGTGCTATTTCAAGTAATTTACGTCTGTGTGCAATGATTTTTTCTATAAGGTGTACAACTTTGCTTCCGCCGTTTTTTCCCCAACATTTGAGGCTTTACTGAAACAAATTGGTTACACATGTATCAATCAAAATATTTTCCATCGCTAGCCACTACTTTCTCCCATTTTCGGGCAGTGTACGAATCCCTCGTCGAAAAAATTGTTCAGCTCTTGAGGCGATCCACGAATCGATCCAATTTGTGACTTCTTCATGAGATCGGAAGTGTTGGTCGGTCAGGCAATGCGCCATTAATGTAAACAGGTGATAGTCAGATGGAGCAATGTCTGTAGAATACAGCGGGCGGAGTAAGACATCCCATTCTAAAGTTTCCAAGTACGTTTTGACCTCTTTTGCAAAGTGTGGTCGTACTGCAAAATCACTTTATATTGCCTCTTGCTGTATTGTGGCCATTTGGCTTTTAATGTTCTGTTTAAACGCATTAATTGCGTTCGATAACGAGCTGCTTTGATTGTTTGACTTGGTTTTAACACCTCATAGTACACGACACCGAGCTGGTCCCACCAAATGAAGAGCATGATCTTGGAGCCGTGAATATTCGGTTTGGCCGTGACGTGGAAGCATGGCCGGGATATCCCCATGATTTTTTGCGTCTAGGGTTATGGTAATGAACCAATTTTTCGTCCCAGGCCACAATGCGATGCAGAAATCTCTTCTGTCTTTGCCTCTGAAGCAACTATTCACAAACACACAAACGCCGTTCAACGTCTCTTGGTTTCAGCTCACACGGGACCCAAGTTCCTTCTTTCTGAATCATGCCCATAGCCTTGAGGCGTTTTGAAATGGCTTGCTGTGTCACTCCCACTAGTCGTGCCAATTGTTCTTGAGTTTGACGCGAGTCTTCTGTTGTCAGCCACGCCACTGGGAAGTAGCCGAAAGGCACGCGTACACACACGCTGGCTGGCGTGAGTTCTGGAACAGGATACTTGGTGAATGCTATAGAGAAAAATATGCAGTTCCTCGGATACTTAACTTTATTGCATCCTTGTGGTACATCGCTCTTGACTATACAAATTAGACTATCTTCAGATACGGTTAATGGCGCCTTGCTAGGTCGTAGTCATGGACTTAGCTGAAGGCTATTCTAACTGTCTCTCGGCAAATGAGAGAAAGGCTTCGTCAGTGTAGTCGCTAGCAAAGTCGTCGTACAACTGGGGCGAGTGCTAGTCCGCCTCTCTAGACCTGCCATGTGGTGGCGCTAGGTCTGCAAGTACTGACAGTGGCGACACGCGGGTCCGACATGTACTAATGGACCGCGGCCGATTTAAAGCTACCACCTAGCAAGTGTGGTGTCTGGCGGTGACACCACATCTTCACTCAGTAATGTCTCCAATTCTGCATCTTCGAGAACATTCTCTCTTCCACTACTATACCGGTCTACGACGTTAAAATCGCCTTTCTTGAAGCGTTGAAACCACTCACGACACGTTATTCCACTAATAGCGTCCTTACCATACATACTTGTGAGCATTCAATGAGACTCAGCCGATGTTTTCTTCATACTGAAACAAAACAGTAACATCTCCAGCAAATGAGAATTAGGCTTGTAAACTGACATTTTCAATCACGGACTGCCCTATGATGTCGACGTAAATCGACTAATGTTTGAATGAGGTTATGTTGACCGAGGTCCAAGCTAACTGCCCGACGTCTGCGATCTGTTTCTTTCGACCGCTACTTACCGTTGTCGCCACCTATCGGCAAACGGCGGAAGCAAAGTTGTACACCTTGTAGTATATCCATTTTCTTCTCCAGGTGAGCTGTTTCACGTTATTCCTTAATTAACGATAGTTAACATTACTCAAAATTTCTAAATTATCAGTCTATGATATTACACTTATCCGTCGGTGCCAATAGGGCCCTGTCATCTACCATAGGTAAGGATCTGCCAGTCGACACTAACAGCGTCTATTCAATCTAACATAACAGTCTCTGGAATGGGAAGGCAGGCTCGGGACTGGAGGGCGACGGTTAACATATTAGGTAATCCAAGAGATCGAGACTAACGTTACCCATCTTCACAACAAATGGGGCTCATCAAATGCTGTTACGTTATTTCTAGTTGTACATAATTTGAACGATGAAAGAAACACTCTGATTTCCCAATATCAACGTAACGTGTGGATCAAAACTAACAAGGGAAACCCACCACTGGTCGCTCTCTCATACAGTCGAAACTTTGCAAGGTGAAAGTAGGGTGAAAATAGGACAGCTATTTGGACTTGAGTGCCAAAACTATGAGGATGCAAATAAGGTTTGCTTTAAATACAAGCTGTAATGGTCGTGAGCATTAGTTATCTTTGAGATTGGACACGCTGGTTTGATGCCTTTAAGGCGACAAAGACGCCATTACCAACGTGTCATTGAGTTTCAGCGCCCGAGGTTGTGTAATAGTGTTACAAGAAGATGGATGTTCCATCTGCTATATTGCAGAAAGACTTAGCAGGAACGTAGCCAGTGTACATGAATGCTGGCAGCGGTGGTCAAGGAAACGTACGGTTGCAAGAAGACTGGACTCCGGACGGCCACATCGCACTCCCGAGAGGGAAGACCATTGTGTTCAGTGTACGACTCTGGCCCACCGTACTGGATCTGCGGCAGCAATTTGAGCAGCAGTTGGCACCACAGTGACACAACGAACTGTTACAAATAGGTTACTTCAAGGACAGCTCCAAGCAAGAATCCCTGTAGCGTGTATTCAACTGACTACAAATCACCGTCATTTGTGACTTCAGTGGTGTCAAGTGAGAGCTTATTGGAAGGCAGGTTGTAGGTCTGTTGTGTTTCTGATAAACTTAGTTCTGCCTCCGTGCCAGTGATGGCTGTGAGTTGGTTAGGAGGAGGCCAGATGAAGTCCTGCACCCAGCCGGTCTGCGTGCTAGACGCACCAGACCCACACTTGGAGTTACGGTCTGGGTTGCGAAATCGTATGGCAGCAGGAGCACTCTCACGGTTATCCCACGCACTCTATCTTCGAATTTGTACGTCATGATGATGACTTGATCTGTTGTTCTGCCTTTCATGAACAGCATTCCAGGAGATGTTTTCCAATAGTACAACGCTCACCCACGTACCAGTTTTGTAACCCAACATGGTCTACAGCGTGATCTGTGTCCAATCAAGAACGTATGGGACATCATAGAACGACAACTCCAGCGTCATGCACAAACAGCAACAGCCGTCCCTGTGTTGACCGACCAAGTGCAACAGACATGGAGTTCTATCCCAGAAACATACAACACAATCCATTCACGTTTGTATGCTTGCACTCAACATTCTGGCGGTTACACCGGTTGTTAGTGTACCAGCATTTCACATTGACAACGGCATATCTCGTGCTTACATTAACCTGTGATCTTGCAACGTTCATCACTTAAATATATTACCTAGACAAATATATTCACGATGTTTCATTACTCTACGTTAATAGTTTGCGTGTTGCGAATTTTTTTCCGTCAGTGTTTTATTAAAAATAGCTTTTATCATCACAGTTGACACGGATTAACACTTTCCAAAAAACTGTTACCAACAGTTTACGTTTGTCTCTAATGTCAGTGGCAAATTTAATCCTCGATTCCAGCAAGACGTAAACCAATTAATGGAACGGCAATACAATGTGTACGTAACAGACACAAAATCGGGAGAGCTCACAAAAATCTTCAGTTTTTTAATGAAGTTTTGCGACCTTACGTAAAACTGTAGTCGTTTCTCTACAGTAGTGATTCATGAATTGGAAAAAGCGATCACTCATTATAAGATGGGTTGTTTGTCGCTAAAATTGAAATACCGACATCTTCATTAAAAGTAACTCCGCCAAATTGTATGTTTTTATGTTAACCCTGCAACATTTAGTTTTACTGACAGATGAAGCATGACACTCATAAGTAGAAGTGATGCGATTAAAATACACGACTCGATCCATAATCAATTGCAGGCTCCAGTTTTCAAGTAAATGTTTCGATACATGTAGTTTACCGCGAAATTATCGTCACATCGCGATGTGTTTAGCTACGTTAACGAAGATGTTCCCCTAACAGTATTGAAACTAAAAGATGTGACTGTGACATACGCGACTGAGCTCGTTGCTCGAGGTTCCCTGAATGTTTTTGTGACAGATATCGCCTCGGGAAACTTGCTGGTGCCCTTGAAACATGAAAGTAAAAATCAAAGCAAAAAAAGAAACACAAAAATTTATTTGTTTTTAGTTTTAAATTATCGTTAAAGATGTAAGATTATATGAGCTTTGTGATGGTAAAATCTATTTTTAAATCTGTGTGGAATGCTGATTTCTTTTCTCAATAATTCGTTTGTATTTCACGAAGTCACGAAAAAAATTGTCATGTACTTCCGCGGCAACAAAAGAGAGAAAAAGAACATAAGACTGGAACTGAAAATGGAAGCAAAAATTCAGACCTGTCCTTCTTGTCACAGCACTACCAAGCCACTTAGATAAACGCTGCACGAGCGGACCGATGAAGTAGCATCGAAACTTTGACCATAATTTGCTCCGAAACTATTGAATGTTGTCACCGAAGCCAAAATCAGTGTTCCATTATTTTCACCCGTCTTTCACCCTGTCAAGTTTCTACTGTATCTGAGAGCGACCATGGCGGATTGCCCTTGTAAGACCACGTCTATATTCCAAGACATCTACAAGCTACAAGTTATTTAATTGAACTGGCTACTACATTTTTAAAATTTGTGTTTTTACTGTGTAATAAAAAGTGATATGAACACCAGTGGTAAGTCTGTTGATAAAGAAGGATGTTATCCATAGTATGTACCCAATACAACATTGCACTAAGGTGTATCATGGCTGCAGCACCGCTTTTAATTGAAAAGCGACTCTGAATTGGGCTTTACTGAGCCGATTGTAAGGGCACATAGAGACCGACAACCAACTTGCGAAGTCACTGGGCAGCATTTATGGCACAATATGATACATGTAAGCAAATTTCATTGGTGTTAGAATGCCATGGCGGTTGGTACAGAAATACAGCCATCACACCACACACAGGCCCTGCACTGTTACAAAAAAGAGCAACAGTGCAACATTAGGATACATAGTCTAAAGATGCAGTATTGCTGAAATGATCAGTTATTAAACTTGGTCATAATTAGCGTACGATTCTATGTTGGTACTTACTTGATATTCAGTGCATTCAGTCATAATGAAGGCTACAGCTTTACTGTTCGATGGTCAGCAACTTATGTAGGAGACACATAAACGAATTATGTTGCAGCTTATTTCACGCTGTTTTCTCATGATTCCTGAGATTTTATTACACATTATATACATTTTTTCCATGTGTTAGCCCGCAAACTTTATTTTTACTCCGGCCGCTGTGGCCGACCGGAACCACGCTGCTGCTACGATCGCAGATTTGAATCCTGCCTCGGGCATGGATGTGTGTGATGTCCTTAGGTTAGTTAGGTTTAAGTAGTTCTATGTTCTAGGGGACTGATGACCTCAGATGTTCAGTCCAATAGTGCTTAGAGCCATTTTTTTTATTTTTACAGTTATAGTATCTTCTTCCGCTCTTACCCTCCCCCCACTCCACCCTTGTGCCATTCATACTTACATGTTATTCTCAATACAATAAGCTACATCTTTAAACATGTGCTTAAGTACAGTTGGACACTCAGATGGCACATACGACTGACATGTCCTCTTCCAGCGGTAATTATGGACTTCCCACTCGAATGTTGTGCAGAATGCTATAAGACTACATTGAATATTTTGGATTCTTATGCGATGGAGCTTAATACGTACTATTTGCCTTCCCATTATGCCTTGGATTTTATTGTAAAATGTATAATTGCGTTTCATCTTTGAAACAGTTACAATGTGATGATGTATGTCTCCAGTTTTTTTGTTGTTGATTAGATCTATAGTTTTCATTAGGAACATGGACTAGATATGTTGAGCTCCGTTTCCTGTTTAATAATTTAATGAAGTTTTCGGTATAGTTTGACTATTGTATGTAAGTGCGTAGTGATGCTTTACTTTTACGCACTTCTTCCTTTATATTTTTCACCTTCTATGACTGTTGGTTCTACAACTTGTGATGTTTTCAATTAATTACCCTTTAAATTTATTTTTGGTTTAAGTGTTCAATAATTTTCTTAGAGCTGACCATTATGAATGCGTGTGTACCCACAGAGCTCACCATCTGCAGCATCGTCGACAGGACTGACTGCGGACCTTTGGTACAGAGCCGAGTGGAGGGTCTGAATCAGAGGCTGAGACGGTTCTGCGACCTTGTGGGCTGCAGATTCCTCGACTTGCGCCATAGGGTGGTGGGGTTTCGGGTTCCGCTGGATAGGTCAGGAGTCCACTACACGCAACAAGCGGCTACACGGGTAGCAGGGGTTGTGTGGCGTGGGCTGGGCGGTTTTTTAGGTTAGATGGCCTCGGGCAAGTACAGAAAGGGCAACAGCCTCAACGGGTGCGGGGCAAAGTCAGAACATGCGGGGACCAAGCAGCAATCGGTATTGTAGTTGTAAACTGTCGAAGCTGCGTTGGTAAAGTACCGGAACTTCAAGCGCTGATAGAAAGCACTGAAGCTGAAATCGTTATAGGTACAGAAAGCTGGCTGAAGCCAGAGATAAATTCTGCCGAAATTTTTACAAAGGTACAGAAAGTGTTTAGAAAGGATAGATTGCATGCAACCGGTGGTGGAGTGTTCGTCGCTGTTAGTAGTAGTTTATCCTGTAGTGAAGTAGAAGTGGATAGTTCCTGTGAATTATTATGGGTGGAGGTTACACTCAACAACCGAGCTAGGTTAATAATTGGCTCCTTTTACCGACCCCCCGACTCAGCAGCATTAGTGGCAGAACAACTGAGAGAAAATTTGGAATACATTTCACATAAATTTTCTCAGCATGTTATAGTCTTAGGTGGAGATTTCAATTTACCAGATATAGACTGGGACACTCAGATGTTTAGGACGGGTGGTAGGGACAGAGCATCGAGTGACATTATACTGAGTGCACTATCCGAAAATTACCTCGAGCAATTAAACAGAGAACCGACTCGTGGAGATAACATCTTGGACCTACTGGTAACAAACAGACCCGAACTTTTCGACTCTGTAAGTGCAGAACAGGGAATCAGTGATCATAAGGCCGTTGCAGCATCCCTGAATTTGGAAGTTAATAGGAATATAAAAAAAGGGCGGAAGGTTTATCTGTTTAGCAAGAGTAATAGAAGGCAGATTTCAGACTACCTAACAGATCAGTACGAAAATTTCTGTTCCGACACTGACAATGTTGAGTGTTTATGGAAGAAGTTCAAGGCAATCGTAAAATGCGTTTTAGACAGGTACGTGCCGAGTAAAATTGTGAGGGACGGGAAAAACCCACCGTGGTACAACAACAAAGTTAGGAAACTACTGCGAAAGCAAAGAGAGCTTCACTGCAAGTTTAAACACAGCCAAAACCTCTCAGACAAACAGAAGCTAAACGATGTCAAAGTTAGCGTAAGGAGGGCTATGCGTGAAGCGTTCGGTGAATTCGAAAGTAAAATTCTATGTACCGACTTGACAGAAAATCCTAGGAAGTTCTGGTCTTACGTTAAATCAGTAAGTGGCTCGAAACAGCATATCCAGACACTCCTGGATGATGATGGCATTGAAACAGAGGATGACAAGCGTAAAGCTGAAATACTAAACACCTTTTTCCAAAGCTGTTTCACAGAGGAAGACCGCACTGCAGTTCCTTCTCTAAATCCTCGCACAAACGAAAAAATGGC
The DNA here is from genome assembly GCF_023864275.1 of Schistocerca cancellata. Lineage (NCBI taxonomy): Eukaryota > Metazoa > Arthropoda > Insecta > Orthoptera > Acrididae > Schistocerca > Schistocerca cancellata. Next base: position 351,930,578 of record NC_064626.1, on the reverse strand, counting down.
TGACATCGAAATAAATGTCCAAGGAATAGAAAAGCAACTGGAATCACTCAACAGAGGAAAGTCCACTGGACCTGACGGGATACCAATTCGATTCTACACAGAGTACGCGAAAGAACTTGCCCCCTTTCTAACAGCCGTGTACCGCAAGTCTCTAGAGGAACGGAAGGTTCCAAATGATTGGAAAAGAGCACAGGTAGTCCCAGTCTTCAAGAAGGGTCGTCGAGCAGATGCGCAAAACTATAGACCTATATCTCTGACGTCGATCTGTTGTAGAATTTTAGAACATGTTTTTTGCTCGAATATCATGTCGTTTTTAGAAACTCAGAATCTACTATGTAGGAATCAACATGGATTCCGGAAACAGCGATCGTGTGAGACCCAACTCGCTTTATTTGTTCATGAGACCCAGAAAATATTAGATACAGGCTCCCAGGTAGATGCTATTTTTCTTGACTTCCGGAAGGCGTTCGATACAGTTCCGCACTGTCGCCTGATAAACAAAGTAAGAGCCTACGGAATATCAGACCAGCTGTGTGGCTGGATTGAAGAGTTTTTAGCAAACAGAACGCAGCATGTTGTTATCAACGGAGAGACGTCTACAGACGTTAAAGTAACCTCTGGTGTGCCACAGGGGAGTGTTATGGGACCATTGCTTTTCACAATATATATAAATGACCTAGTAGATAGTGTCGGAAGTTCCATGCGGCTTTTCGCGGATGATGCTGTAGTATACAGAGAAGTTGCAGCATTAGAAAATTGTAGCGAAATGCAGGAAGATCTGCAGCGGATAGGCACTTGGTGCAGGGAGTGGCGACTGACCCTTAACATAGACAAATGTAATGTATTGCGAATACATAGAAAGAAGGATCCTTTATTGTATGATTATATGATAGCGGAACAAACACTGGTAGCAGTTACTTCTGTAAAATATCTGGGAGTATGCGTGCGGAACGATTTGAAGTGGAATGATCATATAAAATTAATTGTTGGTAAGGCGGGTACCAGGTTGAGATTCATTGGGAGAGTCCTTAGAAAATGTAGTCCATCAACAAAGGAGGTGGCTTACAAAACACTCGTTCGACCTATACTTGAGTATTGCTCATCAGTGTGGGATCCGTACCAGATCGGGTTGACGGAGGAGATAGAGAAGATTCAAAGAAGAGCGGCGCGTTTCGTCACAGGGTTATTTGGTAACCGTGATAGCGTTACGGAGATGTTTAACAAACTCAAGTGGCGGACTCTGCAAGAGAGGCGCTCTGCTTCGCGGTGTAGCTTGCTCGCCAGGTTTCGAGAGGGTGCGTTTCTGGATGAGGTATCGAATATATTGCTTCCCCCTACTTATACCTCCCGAGGAGATCACGAATGTAAAATTAGAGAGATTAGAGCGCGCACAGAGGCTTTCAGACAGTCGTTCTTCCCGCGAACCATACGCGACTGGAACAGGAAAGGGAGGTAATGACAGTGGCACGTAAAGTGCCCTCCGCCACACACCGTTGGGTGGCTTGCGGAGTATAAATGTAGATGTAGATGTAGAACCACTTTCAGTATTATATCGAGTACTAACTGCGTATGTTCAATCCCACCCCTGTGTTAAGCTAGTTATCAACTTGATGGAGATAAGACATTATGTTTATCTTAACTTAGTTTTGGGTTTTGTTATCTGACAGTCGATTAGACCTGGTGTGAACTTTTGAATGTATGCTTGGCTAAGACATATTGAAAGTAGGGTTGGCACAAAGGAGGCCTGGTATACAGACCTTATTCATATTTTTTATTGGTTTTTGGCTCGATGGTGTTTCACTGTAGGAATATATGTGGTGGGGAGTGGTGAGAGGAATTAACCATTTTATCTTACCACTTGACAGTGTCAGTGTTATGCGCATGTGCACGTGGATGATGTGAAGCCAGTGTGATAAGTCGATCTGCGCTGAATCTCTTTTAACGTCATGTGGCTGCTCATTGACAGCTGGCAGCATTTATCTTCTTGTCCCCGACTTTGTGGCGGCGCTTTGCGCTTCCGGCCTTGTCCCTCTCCAGGTCGAACGTTGCCTGGCAGCTGTCACTCTGTTAAAAGTCCTCATGCACGGTGTCTATAATCTACAGTGATTAGCTTGCAGAGGCTGCGTAAATGTTATATTTGGAAGCTGAGTACAGACAAGGGAAACACAGTAAGATGCTTAAAAATTCAAGCATTTGAACATAGAAAGACTGTCCAACATGGAGTGGAAAACGAGGATGTCATAAAAGTGACAACATACATTGAAATGAGTGCAGGGATCTCATTCTAAGTAGGAAAACTGAAAAGGAAATGGCGTGAGACACCTCCAGAAGGCGAGGACAGAATGCTTAAGGCGAAACAGCATGCTTGTCACTTAGCATTAGTGATGCATGTGACTCTCTAGCAGTGATCTCTTTCGTGTCAGTGCATTACCTCAGAATTAACTTCTAATCATCTCTGAATCAGTGTCCCACAGCATGAACAACAAGTGATATCCAAAGACTTTCAAAAGCTCGTCCAACTCAATAACTGATCGTGTTACTAAATGAGCTAACTAATTCTCATTGATCTCACTGAATGAAATTCATACCTCACTGCCCCCCAACTGGACGTTCATTAGACTCGAGGTTGCCGCTGCACAACATTTTTGTTCATTTTTCATCACTCTGTCCTGTCCTACCCAATAATATCGTCTTCGTCATTGGTGGGCTCAATTTATAATGGCAGCTAATGTTTCTTTGAGGCCAGGTGACCACCCTTACTAATTTTCACGCAGAGTCCAAACTTTCGTATCTTGCTTCAAAGAATCCTTGTGTGGTGAGTGGCATGTAACTAGGGAACTCCGACATTTTTCTCACACTGTTCGTTCTTGTGGCGCTTGCCACTGTTGGCTGCTGGTTCCCTAGCAGCTGCCATGCCGTATTTTCATGTGAAAATCGCTGAGAATTCATTCACATGCTTCTATGCATCCCTGACACGTTGAGACAACTGCAGACCAACAACAAGTCAGTATGTTTGTACGATTGTACCAGGATAGCCTCTGCATCTTCGCTCAAGTGCCTCAGGGGCGTGGAGCTCGGCAGCATCCCTCGGCTGCCAGTCAGTACTCAAACGGGACGCCGCTTTAGCAGTGAAGCAAACTCTTCAGTTAAGCCGTAAGTGTCTGTCTTCTAAGGCTTTCAGGAGTCTAGCAATATCCAAGTGTGGCTTATGTGGAGTCCTTTTGACCTGAGCATCTGGCTACAAAGTATTACACTAGTGAGATCTGTTCCACATGATGACGTCTCCACATCAAGTTCAAGCCATAATAATTTATTGGATTAACTGATTTTAAATTCTGTTAATTCCTTACACTAAAAAAGCATTTACCGTGAGGTGCCAAAACTATTAGTGTGCTGAGGTGCCTACTTGCTCATATAACATGCTATAATCAATACGCACTAATACATATAAGTAGGTACATTGTGCTGTTTCGAGAACAAAGGATGTCAGCGCCCCTCCTCTCCCTACCACTATGGCGCCTTCGATGATGTCACCAGATTTTAACCCTCAGCTTACCCTATGACATAATGCGCTGTTGCACATTTCTCCTAATATCTCATTTGTCCTGTGTATAAAATGGCAGGAAATTAAAAAATGGCGGGAAATTCAAAGTAGTGCAATTCTGCTAGAGGGGTTTTCCCCCATACCTATGATATCACTGTGGGATGTTTCCTAAGAACAATCTGATAGGAAATTCAAGATGATTCATTGTCATGTTGGTGTGAAATTCAAAAAATTTCAGAGGGCGTTCCGAGATGGCTGACTGGGGATACTAGTGCAGGTCTATGACGCCAAGATCCATGATGGCGATCTAAATGGCTGACCAAGGAGACTGGTGCAGCTGTATGATGTCAGAATCCAATATTACTGACATCAATACTGCCACAGTCTGCAATGTTGCCACATTCCCTGGATTTGCTCCACCCTTCATGGCTGCTGTTCACACTGTTGAGATAGGAATGTTGCCCTAAGTATAAATTGGCGGGAAATTCAAAATGATCCATCGTCATGTTCGAGTGAAATTTAAAAAAAATTGAGATGACCATTCTAGATGGCTGACCAAAGATACTGATGCAACTCTTCACTGTCAGAATCGAATCTAAAATGGCTTATCAGGCATACTGGCGCAGCTCTATGACTTCAGACTCCAAGATGGCTTTTAGCAATACTTGCACAGTCTCTAATGCTGCCAGGTTTCCTGGATTTTCCCCGGCGCTCATTTTAGTCTGTGCCTACATAGGCTACTATTCACGGCCAGGATAAAGGTTTTTCTTTTCCATGCAGATCAAAGGTAGTCTGTTAGACAAAAGATGCTTCTTTTCCTACCAGTATGAACCTGTAGGCTATTTCCAAGATACGTAAACATGTTTGTCCCCTACAGGTAGTAACCAGTCCCAACATACCTCCTATTTATAGCTGATGTACTTTCAGTGGCATGGCAAACCTCTTATCGTATTTTCCCCACAGAGGAAGAAAGCTGTTACTCACTCATTTTGATTCGAAATTAAGGTTACTATACTTTCAATCCCCTTGCTTCAGCTACTTGGGAAGGTCATCTGACTAACCTCTTTCAGCTGTTTTTCAATGTCACCACCCAAAAGATACGTGCAGAACAATGTTAATGGGAGACAGTTTTTTAAGATTTTTACCAGGGCAGCTAATAGGAAAACGAAAAAATCTTATACAAAAACTTTATTAAGTCTTTGTTGCATATTTACACCCAGGGAACAACTAATTCTTAATTTTTGTTTGGTGTAGTTTTAATAACATACAGCTGAATTTTTAACTTATACAAAGAAGGTGTGTTCTCAAGTCTCAATACATATCCAGTTTTTTACTTTAAACTACCTCTTTTATAGATTTAACAATTAGTACCCTTCCTTCTTGCAATTCTTTTAGCCAGAAGCATTCAGGAATTTTAATTTTCCCTTTTACCTACTGGATTATACCATTGTTAAAACTTTCCACATCTGTCTGGGTGCATGTTAACAACTCTTCTGCTCCACATTTTTCTGAATTTACATACAAAAATTTAATTTTATATTTTTTTGCAATTGATATGCCGTTAAATGTAGTTATTCCATCTTTTTTTAAACTCTGTAAATGATTGTTCTCTTACTAGATGCGAAACATCCAAACCATCATATTTAGATACAATTTAACCAGCCGTTCAATGCAGATCTCTATCGGAATTGAATTTTATAAACATATTTTTGTGTTTCCTTTAACATAATAATGGTGCTCGATTCCATCCCTTTCGGGTATTACTTCAATTTATGTCCAATCACCACTGGTATTTACACTAAACGCCGATATCTTAAATTGGAGACTTGTATTTTCCCATACACCATATTTAATTTATACGTTTTGCTTGCACAGCTGCAAGGGCTTCATCTTTTCCCTATAACAGCTTATATTATTCCATAATGGCAGTTGTTTTCGTCATATATTCCAATATTTATTTGCCTCAGTCTGTTCCATTTCCAGTTTTCTTTTGCTTGTGTATAACACGTTATTTGCACTTAAGGGAGCAATTTCTTTAATATGGAATAGTTTAGGTCTATCCAACACATTTACTCTTTTTCTTAAGAGGTGTGGAATAATGTTATTTGTGAAAACGAGACCTAGTATGGTAATATATATTTTGATGGTATTGTGAAGAATAAGGTTGAGATTGCCAAAAATATACTTTAATACTACTAATTCATCATCTTTGCTGGTATATATGTTAAGAACCTCCACATAGTTTATAGGTAAATAATTAAAACTTGCCTACATACTTTATAAAATCGATAAGGTAGTTACTGATATGTTTGTTCGTGCATGCGATTTGACATATAAATTTGTCATATATGTTTGCTCTATAACTGGAGTACTGTTTTAATTATTTATCTATAAACTACTTGGAGATTCATAACACAAATTGAACAAAGATGTATACATAAGTATTATATTAAAGTAGGAGATGCATATTTCTGAAATCCAGAACCCTGTTCTCCACAATACCATCAAAGGTAGATAATACCAAATTAGGACAGCCTTCCCGTAAATAACTTTATTCCTCAGGTCTTAAGAAAGTGAGTAAATGTATTCCACAGGCTTAAACCACTCCATAGTAAAGAAATTACTGCTTCAACTGCAATTAATGTTTTATATGTAAGCAAAAGAAGACAGGAAATGAAGAAATCGAAGGCAAGAAACAGAAAATGGAGTATATACTGAAAACTGCTACTGTACTGGAAGAATCTCTGTCAGAGTATTCCGACCCGGGTGGTGGGCACGCCCTCGACGAATTGCCGCTTTCGCTGGATTCCATGCCGCACGCAGTTGGTATCCTTCGTCTCCGTTTACAAAATATTCGTGAATCCGAAGATGAAATCATTTCAGAAGGGCAAGCAAGGCTTACAAATTATTTTAAAAACAGTGTATGAAATAATCTGAATATGAGTGGAGAAGACAACATATCAGCAATTACCGTAAAAAAGGTGATAAGTGGACTTACATTAGAATACTGGCCAAATATGAGTATCTTAAAGGAAACACAAAAAATATAATAATAAACCTCCAATCACATTATGATCTGCTTAAAAAGGCTGGTTACTTGTATCTAAATGTGCTGGAATGGATGTTGTATACCTAGCAACAGAGCAGTCACATTTGTAGTTAAATACGTCGGGTTGACAATATTTAACGACAATTTATCAGCGAAAATTGTAAACTTAAAGCTTTCTACAAACATTCCACAAGAAATTGGAGCTGAAAAGTTGCCAAAATACGCACCAGCAGGAGTGGATATTTAATAACAGTGTAACGCAGGAGATATGAGGCAAAATTAAAATTTCTAAAGCTCTCGGCTAGAAGAACTCCAAGGAGTTGTAGACCTAGTTTATGGAGAGAAACTGGATATGTATTGGCATCCAAGAACATTTATTCTTTGTGTCTGTCAAATTACTGTGTGGAGAAAGAAACGGATGATGCAGATATACAGCTAACTTATGATTTAAAAAATAACTACTTACTAAAACTACACCAAACGAAAATTAAGAGCTGTTTTTTGCGTGTAAATGTGTATACAACATTTAATGCAGTTTTTGTACAAGATCATTTACTTTCTTATTTGCTACCCTACCAGAACTCCTGGAGACAGTCTTGACGTTGTTCTTTTGGACGGTGATATTGTAAAGTAGTCAAAAGTGGGCCGTCAGATGACCTTGAAAAGTAATTGAAACTGTGTTTGAAAGTATAGTAGCCTTCGTTTTGTACCTAAATAAAATAAAAAAAATACAGTATCGCAATCAATGAAATTTCTATCTAAAGCTGTGATTTCACGTCAAACCATGTTTATACGCTTACACTTTCGCCTGCGCTGCGTGTAGCTGTTATGATCCTATCAGGGCATTTCTGTTTCGTTTGATATCTGCTGTCATGCCTCCTTCCTAAACAGTCCAAACAAATCTCTAGAATTGATCGTACTAGCGTTTTCTATGCCACTTTCTTTACAGTGCATGGCATTTCCTGAGAACCGTTACAAGGTATCTAAGGTTTCCAACCTCTTCTGTACCTTGTGAAGTCAAAGATCGGTTCTGTTGTGACTGCGAAAGATTTTTGTGATCATAATCGTATTGGTTTGATATTTTTTATGCAATTTCACATGTTCAGCGATACTTTATCTTCCAAGTATATTGTGTTTACGTGTTTAGCTGGGGATATACCTTTTAGATCTCTGGTAGTTTCGAGAATGTTACTATACGATGTGTTAATGTAATTCAAGTATGCTTTTGGTTTTAACCAATACCTATGGTAAGCAGTCATTTTGTCATTCGTCGCAGTTCATTATTGGTTGAACTGCTATTATCACTACACATCTCACTGACTAGTGCAGTGAAAGCAAACTCCTTGACAGGACTTCAAATGTTCCTCACCTGCATATATATAAATGACAGATGTAGATATGACACTTTTTGACGGGATCTCTAAATTATTTCTGTCGATTTTTTGGAGTGGTTCCTTCAATAAAACGCTTGTGTTTGAAGTCTTTTGCTTGTCAAAGTTTCTCGTGATTATGACAGAGAAGCCTGCCATTACCATTTACATTACATTCCACACGGAGGATTTCCTTTGCCAGTGGATCAAGCATGCAGAGGAATCCGTTCTACACCGATTTCCCCCTGTTGTATATTGCATTGTACACTATGTGTTCAAAAGTATCCGGACACCCCCAAAAACGTACGTTTTTCATATTAGGTGCATTGTCTGCCGCCTGCTGCCAGATAATTAATATCAGTGACCTCAGTAGTCATTAGACATCATTAGAGAGCAGAATGGGATGAGCTGCGCGGAACTCACAGACTTCGAACGTGGTCAAGTGATTGGGTGTCATTTGTGTCATACCTCTGTACGCAAGATTTCCAGACATCTAAAAATCCTTAGGTTCACTGTTTCCGATGTGGTAGTGAAGTGGAAACATGAACGGACACGTGCAGCACAAAAGCGTACATGTGAAAAACGTATGTGTCCGGATCCTTTTGAGCCCATGGTGTATCTGCAGTGTGGCCCAATCCACCTGCCTCCTGGAATACAGAGAGACCGGCGGGCGGGTTGGGAGTGAAGTCGCGGTGTTGGGGATAGACGGCGCACCGTTCGCATCTCTGTCAGAGTATTCCGACCCGGGTGGTGGGCACGCTCTCGACGAATTGCCGCTTTCACTGGATTCCATGCCGCACGCAGTTGGTATCCTTCGTCTCCGTTTACAAAATATTCGTGAATCCGAATTTCGGTGGAATCTCTTATCACGCTACCCAACAGCTGGTGGCTCGGCAGAGAATCTTGGTGTTCTCGAAGTCAACGAAGTCCAATGTTTCGTTCTCCTTGATGCTATGTTCTGCTATTGCCGGTTTCTCCGCGTGTCCGAGCCGCACATGCCTGATATGTTCCTCGCAGCGTTCATAACTACATCGGTGCGTTTTTCCAATGTGCTGTTGGCCGCATTTGTAGGCAATGCCGTAAATTTCTGGTATTTTGTAAGTGGGTCTTTTGCAGAACCAAGCCACTCTTCCGTCTTCGGAGATGGTCGGAAGGAAATGGGTACAGTGAAGCGCAAATAAGGAGGGCGCCCAAGATGAGACATGTCGCGGAAAATCGGGAAGAGGTAGAAGAAGACAAGAAATCCGCTTTTCTTCCGTATTTGGGCCAGCTGTTAACCAAAACTGGAAGTCTTCTGAAAATAATCGAACGTAAGATTCAATCATGCTATAGTGGTTTGATGAGTTCTTGCACTGATGTATTAGCCATAACATTCATTTGACCCGAGTGCATCTAGAGTGCTATTGCACATCAGCTCTGCAGCTGCAATTTATGGGAGCTGCATATAAACATACACTATGTGATCAAAAGTATCTGGACAGTTGAAGAGGTTCGTAATGTGTAATAGGCGGACATCTATCCAGACAATCACACAGGAATTCCAAATCGCATCAGCATCCACTGCGAGTACTATGACAGTTAGGCGGGAGGTGAGAAAACATGGATTTCACGGTCGAGCGGCTGCTCATAAGCCACACATCACGCCGGTAAATGCCAAACGACGCCTCGCTTGGCGTAAACATTGGACGATTGAACAGTGGATAAACTTTGTGTGGAGTGACGAATCACGGTACACAATGTGGTGATCCGATGGTAGGATGTGGGTATGGCGAATGCCTGGTGAACGTCATCTGCCAGCGTGTGTAGTGCCAACAGTAAAATTCGGAGGCGGTGGTGTTACGGTGTGCTCGTGTTTTTCCTGGAAGGGGGTTGTTGTTTTGTTTGACACTATCACAGCACAGGCCTACATCGATGTTTTAAGCACGTTACTGCTTCCCACTGTTGAAGAGGAATTCGGGGATGGCGACTACTTCTTTCAACACAATCGAGCACCTGTTCATATTGCACGGCCTGTGGCAGAGTGGTTACACTACAATAATATACCTGTAATGGACTGGCATGCACAGAGTCTTGATCTGCATCCTAGAGAACACCTTTGAAATGTTTTGGAACTTCGTGCCAGGCTTTACCGACGGACGTCGATACCTCTCCTCAGTGCAGCACTCCGTGAAGAATGGGCTGCCATTCCCCAAGAAACCTTCCAGCACCTAACTGAACGTGTGCCTACGAGAGTGGAAGCGTCATCAAGTCAAAGGGTGGGGCACCACCATATTGAATTCCAGCATTACCGATGAAGGGCGCTAGGAACTTGTAAGTCATTTTCGGCCAGGTGTCCGGGTACTTTTGATAACGTAGTGTGCAAGCACGACGGCATCCACAGAATCTCGACACTTCGCCAGAAGATGATAAGTGTGTCAGTGATCAAAGCATCGCCGTTTTATAATACTGCCACTCGCCTGAGAACCCGAGAGCTTTTCATCTACGGTACATGAAAATAAATTACAATTACATGAAAAACATACCAGACTGAGGTCTTGGCTGTATATGCCGCATCTTGGGCCATATTCGATTCCCATCAGGGCATGGGTGGATCATGTAAAATCCTGGAGATATAATATGATGCCAATGGGGAAAACACTGGTGTACGGCCTAGTGTCTGACACCGACCGCTCACTCATGCTAGCTGGAGCACCGAAAATATTGTGCCTATCAGCAGTCAGTCCAAAACAATGCATCTCGACAGGAAAATGTTAGAGACGCTGCCACAGTAACACTGAATGTACAGTGTTGACTCTAATGAATTAATGAAAATTTCCATCACCCAACAAGAAATAATAAAAGACATTTTTACGTAGGAAATGCTCTCCTATAAAGCAAAAACCTCCCCAAAAGCAATAAATTTGCGTAGCATTAAGTAATTTATAATAGTTGTTTGTAAATTTCTAGTTTCTGTAGAATTAAATTTTCAGCTTTCGCAATGGGCAGACACGTAACAATAATAAAGCAAAGGTATAAAATAATTGCTGCCACCCCCACACCTATCCTTGGTGCAATAATAAAGGTGTTATATCCCCGGACCATGATCCCCAATGGTACTGAAGTATGCAAAAAGTCAAAATGGTAAAAAAATGGAAATGAGCGTACGGCATTGTGGGCCGGGAGTCCCTCATTCGGGGAAGTTCGGCCGTCGAGGACAAGCACTTATTGCATTCGACGTCACATTGGGCGACTTGCGCGTCGGAGATCGGGATGAAATGATGATGAGCACGACACAACTCCCAGTCACTGAGCGGAGTAAATCTCCTGCCCCAGCCGGGAATCGAACCCGGGCCCCTTGGCGTGGCAGTCCGTCGCGCTGACCACTCAGCTAACGGGGGCAGACGTCAAAATGGATTCTTTTTTTTAAAAAAACTTGAAACCTATATCAGTGTTTTATGGCTTCGTGATTGTAGAAGAAAAAATTTATTATTTCACGTGTTCACTGGGCTATCCAACTATTGTCTGCTGTCACTGGGAAGCACTGAAGTATCAAATTCCACGACAATGGAGGCATATGTGATGTAACGTAAGTATAGGAAAAATGGGATGGTAATTTTTTATGAAAAATAGTACAAGGAATGATGACAAATTTTTATTGGCACTCTGTAATTACGTTATTTAAAGGTGTACAGGAAGGTTGAGATATAATATCTCTCAAGAGGTCGAAGGAATCTTAATTAAAATGAACATTTTCGATCTTTTATCTTCTGTCATCTGTTCTGTGTTCCCGCATGAGCTGCATGTTCAGTAGTGCCTTTCTGAATAGTTCATGACAAAATTTGTGCATTTTATTGAAACATACTTCAAGAAAATTTGAAATATTGTCTCTATGAGTAATTTAAAAACCAGTATGTAAATATTTATCAGTAACGGAGAAACACAACTAAAAGGTTCGATCGCCTTCCATTAGAATTGCACTTGGCATAAAATCATTATTAGAAGAACGGCAAAACCTACCACCTTCACGAAAGAGGAAAACTTCGGAAAGGTAGTCCTTACTGAACGCCAGCTGTAATCCTGGCTAGAGGACGACTGAAATAAAGGAATGAGAGTTAAATCCAACTTTAAAGACAATGGTAAGAATTTATATTTTATTTTCTTATAATATTAATCTTCCCTTTGGGGAAAGCCTTTCCTTTCACTCTACACATTAAAATATAAATATTTCACTTGCGACCTCGTGGGGACTGTATCTGCAATGGATAAATTTATGTGTGTGAATAATTGTAAAATAATTGATTGTTCAAGCAGTAATGAATGCAATTTTGTTTTCTGCTTACTTGTCACAAGAGAACTTGTTTTGTATGGAGGAATAAAATCACGTAAATAAAAAGTGAGTTATAAGTAAGGGTCTTTTAGAAAATTTTACCAGAATGAATATATGTAAACAGACACATATTCGACGAGTAAGGTAAGACGAGGCACAATAATTATATACCTTTAGTTATGCCAACACAGTATAGCTAGATTTACCACCAGTAGATGCTGCACTTGCTGTGTGATTGTCTAGTAAAAACATCTAGTAATAATATAAATATTTCAACCACCAAGTCAGCCAGCAGACAAGATCTCTGTTGCATGGTCTGGTATATCGGTCTAGGACACAGAAATTATATACTACGCCTGCACCAATCAATGACCTTCTGTTAAGCCAGAATGCTGTTTTCCTACACTGCTTATCAACTGACGACCAATGGATCGAAGCATGTTAATTTTGATTTAGCATACGACATAGACTGAAAAATATAGTAGAAATAGAGAATGTCCAGTGAGGTACAAGGGTTCAGTTCAGTGGGGTGGTATGGGGTCAATTGGGCATCAAGCTGAAATTTATCGAGGATTTCGTGACAAATGACTACAATCTAGTCGTTTGAGACATTAATATCTTCAGCAGAAACAGTACATCCATCGTAAATAAGTTTGGGATTGACACGATGGAGATAACGTCTCAAGACCCAATACAGTGCACATACCTAGAGCATCCAACTGTCGTGAACCTGTATGGTTTGTATGCTGCAGTGTGGTTAACTATGGAGAGACTTAGTCTATGGTGAACATATATTAAAAACCTTTTCGGTGCTGAAGGAGTTAGATGTGTATCTAGGTGAGTGTATGTGTGTTATGCATAAGTCTGCTAGTATAATCATGTAACAAGACGACCTGCAGCGGTGCTTGAAACCAAGAACAGCTCACCAATATATGGCCACGCCCGCAGCCTCTTGTCACAAGCTACTCTGCCCTGACCACCTTCCACATAACCTATCTGCACTGTCGATTGTGGTAGCCACACCAGACATTGCCTCTGTTCCAGATCATTCTGTGTGGCATACAAAAGTAGTGACTACCACAAAGTCACCAGGGAGCAGCAGTACTTAAATCCAACCAAACCAGCGGTCATCATCCAACAACTTGGGCAGTTATGTGACATCCAGTTGGTGACGAACAGTGCCATGTCAATGACATAGCTGTATCAATCGCCTCAAAACGGCATCAAATCCCTGCCTGTCCCTCCCGCCACCTGAGCACCTGGTCACTCAGCCATCTTAGTACTTTATCAGAGTCTCAGGAATATGATGCAACGCCCCATCCATCCCCACCTCCACCAACGTGTCGACAGAGGATTTCTGCACTCTGGGACATTGAAGTGTTATGCAACTGGCTATACAAGCATCGCCCACTGCCAGACTGTCATTTATCGACTTGCAATACAGCAGCAGCAGCAACAGCAGTGGGGTGCACAGATGGCAATCATTGGCAGGGCACGCTGTGACAGAGTATTCACTACACTCACCATCACATGCAGTTTCTAAGTCCCGTGACTTTAGCAGACAGCAATAAGAGAATTTATTGTAACCTCACCAGGATCTTCCTCTGCTGTACCTACAACTAATTTCGATGGAGGACTGCTGCCCACAGGTAAGCTTCTCCACCTGGCGTTGTAACTCCTATACACAGGAATTCCATACAGGAAGAGTTTATAGATGCCATTCCTTTGTCTATTTGCACTCCAATTACTTCAGATGAAATACATGCTAAATTTAAAGCATGTATAAGAAACAGCTATTTGTAAAATATTGCAGAATAATATAAGTTGAAATATATTTATCCCATCATACATATATTTCATGAGACTTAAGAGTTCAGCTGTATGATACACAGTTTTAGTACTTCATATATTTATAATGTCAGAGAGACTTTACAGTCCAGTTGTTGCTGTATCATAGAGTCTTAGCACATTTAACATAAGATGAAACTTAACAGTTCAACTGTTCCAGTGTCAGAGAGAGATGTAACAGTTCACATACTTTCAATCGTTTTTGCTATGTTACAGAAATTTAGTGGTTCGTGTATTTCCAGCTGCTATTAGACATGGTCGTTCTTTAATAGAAGACAAAAATGTGTATGGAAGGTGGTCATTCAAAATTTAAAGTATGTAGAGGTGAAGCAAGCAAGGCTTCTATGGGATGGAGGGGGGCCACCCTCTGTGAATGCCACTCTGGATGGGAAGGCACCATGCACTACCTGGATGGGATAACTTGACCTGACATTGTACAATGACATAATGCCCAGACTACTGCATGGTATAGTATGGTGCAGTACTGATCATGGATGTAATGCCTGGCCTAATGTACATTATACTATGACATGGTTTTTGGTACACTACCCTGATTATGCAGTGTGCAATGCAGTTCTCTGGATAAAATACCTGGACTGTATAGCATGTGGTGCGAAACACTGGATGCAATACCCAAACTATGCAACATGAGGTGTTGTACCCAGATGCTGTACCTAGCATGTTGCAGAACAGGGTATGTATATACATGGGAAAAACTCATCTTTTGTCTCAGCTCTTAATAGCATCCAGGTCTGACCCCATCAGCAGTCATAATCTCTCCCATCATCTGACTATGTATGGTGTTTGCCCCAGTTTCTATGTAGTGTGGGATGTGTGCAAGTGGTGGCTACTGGCTGGCTGAAGGTGGGGGAATGGGCGTGGGGTAGCAGTCATTGGTGTGACATCACATGATGCCAGGTGATGGTAGGTAGTGGTAGCAGATTGCAGCATTCATTTGCGGTTGGGTGCTGTCATGCATTGGTAGCAGTTTGCAGCAGAGCAGTACTGACCTGCCCAAGTGATGGGAGCTGCTACTTGGGCAGATGATGGTGAGAGTCATTTGCACGTTGGTGGCTGAGTTGCCCAGAGCAGTCATGACGTGGCAATGGTAGGCAGCATGGCTTTACGTGGCTGACTGTTCAACTATGAAGCAGGACGGTGCTCATCACACTGTGGTGTTTAAAGAAAAATGTACATGTTTCTAACATATTTGTACTACAAAGCACATTGTTTTAAACTTGAGATAACTGAAACTTAAGGTAACAATTGTTTTATACTGTGACATTTGGAGGTGTGGGGAAACTCTCTAAACTTTGGATAGCTGGACTTAAACTTAGGTCAAGTGAACCATAACGTCATAGGATCGGAGAACACCAACGATTTCTTTAATTTGCCTCCATTTTTTACTTAGGACAGGAGTCTGATCTTAGAACACATGAAATTCTACATCTACATCTGCGTGATTACTCTGCTATGCACAATTAAGTGCCTGGAAGAGAGTTCAGTGAACCACCTTCAAGCTGTCTCTCTACTGTCCCACTATTTGACAGCAATGGAGGCTGCACAAGTATCGTGGCGTTAACTGTCTTGCATTCATTCTTACATCATAGCGTTGGCGAAAACCAGGAAATCTCGCAAACATGCAGACTATATCAGTATTCCAGGTCAGCCATCTTGGATCGCTATCTTGGATTTTGACGTCATGGAGCTACACCAGTATTCTAGGTCAACCATCTTGGATCCTAATTTGAATCCTGACGTCATATAGCTGCACCAGCATGCCAGGTCAGCCGTCTCGAATTGCCATAATGGAATTCCATACTCCTAGAACAAAGCAGCAGCTTGATTTTTCCGCTACTTTACAGCTAGGATAACAGGTCTAGCTCCGCGATGACGTCATAGGAGTGGGAGAAAACTGACTAGTACAATTGTCTTATTTTGAATATCTCATCATTTTTTAAAATTTTTGTCATTTTTTGAAATCTCTCCATTTTACACATAGGGTGATTGGCCTTTGTCGGAGGGAGAAAAATCTAGCAATAGTACATGCTCTCCTTGTCTATATACTAATATGTAGTTTTGTAATGGCAGCACAACAGTCTACTGGAAGGGAGAGAACAAAGCCTATGTGGAAGAACAGAGAGCTGCGATCAGGAATGGTGGAAATTTTACAGGGTCAGTTTTCGGTGGTAGGGCTGGCGACCAGTAGTAAGTATTTGGGTTCAGATGCGCTGAGGTGATCTCTTGTCACTTCTGAATTTGAGAATGACATTTCAGGATGAGGTAATTTATTTGTGAGCTGTCGAACTTAGTGGTTTTCGTAGGATTAGGAATCCAGTGCTGTGTACCTGTAAACGCAAGTTTAAACTTCATTCTTAAGTGTGGTCTACGTCATTGGTGGCTTTCCCAAATCAGTCTCCTCATATACAGGCTGGTTTTAGTTGAACAGCAGCTCAGAACGGTACGTTTCTAGGGCGACGTGTGAACAGTCCCTCCCTAGAACACGGAGAAAAATTGAAGAGTCATGTACGGTTGTACATTTTAGGAATTTACTTGGGTTAAGCAAGAGCGTCAATAAGTTGCTGAGGGATCGTGAACAGTGTTACGAGTGAGGACTCCATAATCGCCCTGAGCCACAGTGCAGTCATTCCATATAATTCTGTTAGTATCTTGCACACAGTCTGTTTGTCATCCCAGTTTCATTATATTCCATTCAGTATCCATTGCATTACCAACATTAATAATTTCTATGACGATGTGCACATTATAGAACTTTTTTATAACTTTTCTTAATATGTTGTAGTGAATTTAGTAATAGAATGCAGTAATACAGGGTCTTTACTTGTTCTATTAATTATATAAATTTCGCTTTCTTGGTTGTAGGATATTTTAAATGAGCTTTCGTTGTCCACGGTTCTCCAATTTTTTCTGTCTAAAGAACAAACTTTCAAATACTGACAAGCATGCTGTTTAGACAATGAAATACAAATAACTTATCACCACCTCTTCACTTATAGACCTTATCTCCAATCATCTCTTTATTATTCTACTTTTAAAACACTACATATTGGTGTTTCTAATAATCCTCACTGTTTTACATACGTAAGATTCAAAGTTGTTCTGTAGAGCACGTTTCATTTTTAGTAGTTAAACATCCAAGACGGAGAGCACATTAACAATGGAACAGACATTCATTTATATGTCTTGAACATTGCCTGTAATATATCAATTAGTGTCGTACTGCCACGTTATACACTAATTGGGTAAACACGCAGCTGAATATAACTTTGAGCAAATTATTGTGACAGAATCTCTTAAGAAATTTACACAATAATCTCCAAAACCTCTTAACAATTTCTTATTGTCTAACAAGTAGTTCAATAATTCCTCTAGACTCTTCATGAAAAACCCAAAGTTTTCCAGTAAAGTTATTACAAAATAATTATTAGAAGTGATGTGTTCTCTAGTAACTGAGATGCCCTTGCTTCTGGGTTGTGATCTAAGTTAAAACTGATTTTTTCAAAATTTGTCGCTATTTGTTCAGCTTCTACTGAAGCGGCAACTCGTCATTTTTCCGTGCTGACTTTATATCAAGACAATGCTACAGTCTATAGCCACTTATGTTAAACTCATCTATTACTGTAGTTAGCTGGTGGTCATCTAGGTACAGAATATCTATTTCTTGACAGTCAATAAGAAGACGAATGAAGGGAGAGAGAAAATTGTTGTGATATTGAACTCGAGATGAGTATGCAAACAGACAGACAAATTAATGGACTGCGAAAATTTCATCTCGGCTTGCGACAGTCTTCTCTACATAGGAACTTCGCAAATCACACTTAAGTGTTTGGTAGAGGGTTTTACTCAATGACTTTCCGTCATGTACTACGGACTGTGACCTCTCTGACGGGAAATCACGAATCCAGTCACATAACTGAGACGATATTCCATAAGAACGCAATTTCACTACAAGCCTACAAGCCGCATGCATGGCACAGTGTCAAAAGCCTTCTGAAAATCTGGAAATTCGGAATCAATTTGAAATCCTTTGCCAGTAGCACGCAACACTTTGTGTGAGTAAAGACCTAGTTGCATTTCACAAACATGTTGTTTTCTAAATCCGTGTTGACTGTGTGTCAATAGAGCGTTCTCTTTGAGGTAATTCATAAAGTTAGAACACAACATATATTCCAGAATCCAGCTGCATATTGAGGTTAATGATATAGGCTTGTAATTTAGTGGATTACTCCTACTACCTATCTTGAATATTGGTGAGGCTTGTGCAACTTTCCAAACTTTGGCTACGGATGTTTCATCAAGCGAGTGGCAGTATATGATTGTTAAGTATTGAGCTATTGTATCAGCATACTCCGAAAGTAACGTAATTGGCATACAGTCTGGAATGGAAGGCTAGCTTTATTTAGTGATTGAAGTTGCGTCACTACTCCGAGGATATCCACTTCTAAGTTACTCATGTTGGCAGCTGTTCTTGATTTGAATTTTCGAATGTTTATTTTGTCTTCTTTGGTGAAGGAATTTCGGAAGGCTATGTTTAGTAACTCTGCTTTGGCAGCACTGTAGTATTTCCATTGCTATCGCGCAGAGAAGCTATTGACTATGTCTTACTGCTAGCCTAATTTACATACGATCAGAAACTCTTTGGATTTTCTGCCATGTTTCGAGACAAAATTTCGTTGTGGAAACTATTATAAGCAGCTGGAGTTGAAATTCCGAGCTTCACTAAAAGTTAGCCAGTCTTGGAGATTTTGCGTTAGGTAAAATTTGGCATGCTTTTTTCCCGTTGTTTCTGCAACAGTGTCCTGAACCGTTTTGTGTACCATGGGTGACCAGCTCCATCGTTTGTTAATTTATTGGTTTAAATCTCTCAGTTGCTGTCGACAAGTTCGCAGCTCGTGGTCGTGCGGTAGCGTTCTCGCTTCCCACGCCCGGGTTCCCGGGTTCGATTCCCGGCGGGGTCAGGGATTTTCTCTGCCTCGTGATGACTGGTTGTTGTGTGATGTCCTTAGGTTAGTTAGGTTTAAGTAGTTCTAAGTTCTAGGGGACTGATGACCATAGATGTTAAGTCCCATAGTGCTCAGAGCCATTTGAACCATTTTTTTGCTGTCGATAATTTTTCTTTGAATGCAAGCCACATATGGGCTATACTTCCATTGCTAATTTGGAAGGAGTGGAAATTGTCTCTCAGCAAAGCATGAAGTGAATTTATATCTGCCTTTTTGAACAGGTATATTTCTCGCTTATTTTTTTGAGGATTTTGGGGTTATAATATGCAAGCTCGCTACAACAACCATGTGTTCACTAATCCCTGTATCTGATTATTTGTTGCTAAGAGGTCAAGTGTGCTGTCACAACCGTTTACTATTTTGTGGGATCATGGAATAACTATTCGAAATAATTTTCAGACATTGCATTTAGCACAATTTCTGATGAAGTTTTATGCGTGCCTCCAGATTTAAACATTTATTTTCGCCAACATATTGAGGGTAAATTAAGATCACCATCAAGTATAACTGTATGAGTCGGGTACCTTTTTCCAACTGAACTAAAATTTTCTTTGAGCCTTTCAGCAATTTTATCATCTGAGTTGACGAGTCGGTAAAAAGATCCAATTATTATTTTATTCTCGTTGCCAAGAATGACCTCTGCTCGTACCAACTAACAGGAACTATGTGCTTCAATTTTTCTCGTAATGAGCAGCGACCTTCTTGGCGTCCTAAGGCAATATGAATATATATCAGAAAATACGCTTCAGATGACGAAACCTAATACGTGAAGAGATGTGAACGAGGTATCTATCGAAATGTGAATGAAAGATGTGTAATGAGTGTGTCAGAACTCTCCATAAAATTTATTAAATATTACATTGAACACATTGAACACAATATAGCCAGCTTAAGGCTATTCTTTGCATTGTGTAAGATTGGAAATAAGCACTCAGATATCGATAGTAACAATCTGAGGGCGAAACATTGGAGCGCGATTCAAAGCATTCTTCGAGACGAGTCGGTAGTGTTGGTCCAGAGCTCGGAGACATAAGACATGTCATGCTGCCCTCACGTCGGTGATGGCAGATCTAACCACACTCAAGGTCTCATTTCATCCAAGTGGCCAGGAGAGATTTAGATGGCTTATCTACGCTTAAAGATGGAATTCAAGGTAAAATTCGCAAGCATAGCGTGAAGTGAAATTGCAGAGTTAGGTTCGTGATTGTTAGTCCGAGTTTGCAATAACACACATGTTTCGCTTGTCATTTAAAGAAGCCTCCTTATCCTCCACATAATAATAATTATTTTTCACATCTAATTCACAAAAAATGCTATGGTTATTAAATGTTAATCTGGCAATCAGCCAGTGCTGATACTTATATCATTGTCAGGTATTTCAGTATTATTAATACTTGTCAAACTATTATTCGTCATGATAATTTCTGAAGTTTTTCTATATACTTAATGTATGAAATCTCTTCTTACAACTTTTTAGTAGTTAACAGGACCAAACCAAACTCCTTTTTATTAAAGGAGTAACAATAAATTAGTAACAATAAGCTTTCGCCGCTGCTGCTGCATGCTGCTGTGAACTGCTGTAAATCACATCGAAAATGACAGTCATCTAAGGAGGAGCGGAAAACGTAGGGCCGAAGCAGAGAAAGTGACACACCACAACATGTCATGTACTCTAACCCAGTAAATTCCGTTGCACAAGCCACATTGTGTATCACTTGTAAATTCTTATTCAAATACGCATTCAGGTAGCTTAGGTATTCATTGTTAAAGGTCATTTGTTCCTGTAGTTTTTCTTATTCAAATACGCAGTCAGATAGCTTAAATGTTAGTTTTAAGCTTTCATGTAATGATCTGTTGAGGTTTAAATGACAACGAAACTGACACACATAGAACACGCACACAGTTTTATGCGGGGTAGATTCCCATTACTGATAGCTCAGGCTGCGTATTGAGTCCTTTTTCACAGACGAACATAGGCCTTATTTATTGTAGGTATGTTATATATTTGTTCCATACACGTTACATATGGCGAACTCTGTTGCAAGATGACACCATTGGAAAGCATAAAAACGCAGTCAGATCAACATTACATGTACCATGGTTACAGCTGCGCTGCCTTGTTACTAATTATGTATGTACTTTCTTTTTCAGCAATAATTGTGTATTTTTGTCCATCTATCTTAATTATAAGAATTGCGTGTGATATATTTCACGACTCATTGTTGAGAAATAAGAGTTAGGAATATTATTTTTGTGTGTGAGATTACTGATGCTAAGTATGAGGCAATTTATTTTGTGTTAGCAGAACTTATTCTATCTGATTTTGTAACGAGATAGATTCGTTGGTGAGTAATTATTTTCTGTCATACCTCTTCCGATTACTATTAATGATGGCTCACACCATGAGATCCGCTAGTCGCGTTAGGGACCTCAGGGAATTTCCAAATGTAGGCAGAGAGTTATTGGGGAAATGTTCACACAGATAATGAATGAGACAGAAGTTTCTACTGCCTCATTACAAAGGTCACCCAAAACATAATGGATGAACGCAGCGGCAATGCATAGCACTATCGAATTAACAAATAGTGAAATATCACGGCGCAGTGATACATCACAACAAATCTTTTCAGAGACAATAAATTCAGATTCTGTAAGTCATTTTGAGGTACAAGCAGCACATCAGACGGCTTCACATATTAGCAGTGTTCAGTTTGGTATGAATGACTCTTGCAAACGCTGTTAGAAACTGTGTTTAACAAGTCTAAACAGCACACAAAAACAATGATAGAGGGTTTAAAAACTCAAATTACGGTGTCGCAAACAGAAACTAGAACAGTTCTGAATGAACTGACCAAAACACTGCGCGAACAATTGTTCCCGAAAGTGCAGACTCTAGAGGATAAAAGAAACATCATTGAGGCTAGGCAAACTCAGCAAACAGAAGGAATCTCAAAGATTGAGACAGGTTTCCGAAAGCACAAACAGGATGTGTTA
Organism: Schistocerca cancellata; assembly: GCF_023864275.1. Classification (NCBI taxonomy): domain Eukaryota; kingdom Metazoa; phylum Arthropoda; class Insecta; order Orthoptera; family Acrididae; genus Schistocerca; species Schistocerca cancellata. Next base: position 351,908,443 of record NC_064626.1, on the reverse strand, counting down.
ACTGTCATTAAAGCAACAATACCCAGCACTTTCATCACGGATCTCAAACATCACTGCGACAGAAATTTCTGTAAAATTACGGAAATTAGCACCATAACAGACGCTGTAGAAGAAACTATTCATCCTATTGTAGAGCAATTAGGCACTATTTCTCAGAAAATTGACGTCCTAACAACAAAAGTTACAGACTTGTCCTACAATGTACACGCAAGCTTTGACTCATTGCGCCGGTAAACTTCTCCCAAACGGAAGTTTATTTAGAAAGGAAACGTTTCAACAAGGGCAAGTGCTCATCGACAGAAAAGTAAAAGATAGATTAAATTATTTAGAACGAAAAATTCTTAACGCTGAAAAAATACCAGCTCTTACCGGAGCACAAAGGGATTGTGAAATTACACAACAATCGGATTGGATCAGAGGTCAGATACGCGTCGAGCATATAGGCGAAAGTATTTGAGGACAGCCTCACTCAGGATACATTTGCACTAGTGTCTATCAACTCACCATTACAATAGGGAACAACCATATCAATCGATGAGATTGTATCCCCACAATTTTGAACCAAGAACAGACGATAGGATCGATTACAAACACTTTCATCCGTTACGAAAATTTAAAAGATTTCGTTATGCTAGAAAAGAAATACACGCCTCATCAATTCCATTATTCTTTAGCCCCTGCATAGGCGACTGCAAAAAAAACTGGAATTCATGTGCTGTTATTTGGAAAAAGAACCAGCTTCTAGAATGCGTTCAAAAGCGCAACAATGTCGATCATTGGCAAAATTTCAGCACGCATTTTTGACAGCATACTGGTGTCCCACAACGCAATCACGCGTAAAAACCAGTATTTTAAACCAGAAATCGTTCGAAAGATCTGAATTTACCACCCCAACATTGTACTTTGAGGACATGGTGCGTAGAAATCAGTATTTAGACAATCTGCACAGTCCAGAAGAACTTATCGGTATTTGCATAACAAAACTTCCCACTTACGGTACATAAATCATGTCATTGGTGCATGTTGGCGAGTTCACAGGTCTTTTGCAAGAACTGGAAGATGATGACGACAATCACATCAATAGACAGGGCTCTAACAATAAGAAAAGGAGAAATAACAGGCAAATGCAAGCTTCTGTGAACCAGTACGGTAATGATGGCAACTCAAATGACCATTATAATTACTAAAATCATGCATACCAGCGTGACTATTCGCAACAATTTGCACAGTACCCACAGTTTGCGCAGAACAATCAGCCTTCGCAAGGTTTTAATAGTAGTCGTAACCACTGCAACAATTACGACCAACAAAACCATCGGAAAACACGTTATGGTCAAGGTAGTGTGCCCAATCAACAATTCGATGGCAACTCTGGCAGGGGCGCCCGTTTATAAAAAGTATTGGGGGAGGGGAGGGGGGCAAAATGGCTCTGAGCACTATGGGACTTAACTTCTGAGGTCATTAGTCCCCTAGAACTTAGAACTACTTAAACCTAACCAACCTAAGGACATCACACACATCCATGGCCGAGGCAGGATTCGAACCCCTGCGTTCCAGACTGTAGCGCCTAGAATCGCTCGGCCACTTCGGCCGGCGGGGGGGGGGGGGGGGGGGGCATACTGGGGGTCTTGCCCCAGGAAATTTTCTAAATTTTAGATGAAAAGTAGTGCGTTTTAAAGTTTTTTAATGCATTTTAGAGTAATGTGATCACCACTAGAACCCAGAAAACTGGACTGTCGATAACTCGACACTCCGGAATACTAGACAAGCCTGACACCTTTTTTGGGCATTGAAAAAAGAAACAAAACATAAACACGCAAGGTATTTCAGTAAAAAGATAATTTAATTTACAGTAATAATCATGCTTATAGACTATTACAGAGCAGTGAATATATAGCTCTGAAAAGACTGAAATTATATTTAAATAAATCCTAAGCTGTTATTAAAAGAATAAAACATAAAATGTTGCTGTCACACAGTAACAGCACTTTGATTAATAGGTGAAAGAGCTAATTTAAGCTTACCCTGAATAACGCTCAGGATTTATTAAATAAAAACAGTATCTCAAAGTTAATGCTTTAATACTGAATGCCTAATACTTTCAGTCAAAAAGCATGTAAACAGCAGGTTTTAATTGAATCTTACCCTCCAAAAATATTTAAGTATTTGAAAATAACTAAGACAGTACTATAGTAATATAGTTCTACAGTACTAAACTAGTACTAATATTTCGAAACTGAAAATTTAGCATTATGTATCTATTTAATTCTCTGTTTTATAAAGATATTGAATCTTGCTCTAAATGCCGTTTTTGGGGCTAGAGTGCCTTTAGAGAGGTGCAAATGTTGACCGTTTGACTGGATTACTGAATATGAAGTCGTTGATGACTGGTCGGATATCCAATTCATCCAAAATATCTCGGTGGGCATGAAGAACAGCCAAGTTGTTCAATCGCCTCTGTCCCATTGTTGATCGTGATCGGAGATATGATTTCAGACGTCTAAGGGCGCTAAGTGACCGTTCTGCTGTTGCTGTCGTGATTGGAGCTGCTTGGAGAAGATTAATACACTTCACTACTTCACATAACATTTCTCCAACTGCAGGCTCTTGTGTAATGTACTTTCTCACATCATGCATGTTTTTAAGACCAATTGTTTTTTATTAGCGATATGGGCTAACATATTCAAGTGTAAGCGCTGTCTCTCAATGTCTAGGTAATTTTTGAAAACTCAATTGATTTTTCCAGATTTGTTTCACCTCTGTTTAATAAAAGCAAGCACTCTTGTTCAACTGCAATGACCTGTGTGAGTCCAGTTGAAGCAAACCGCTCAGTAATGCAAGACTTCACCGGTTCACAAACGTCAATGTAAATAGCTTTGTAATATTCCTTTGGGGTTTTGAAAGTGTGCGCTGAGCTGGCTTCGTTGTTTTCACACTTCTTTGGTATACTTCGATTCTGAGAAAGGGAAGGAGCATCAACTTGTGAACGTTTTCCTTTTAAACACAATTCCCAAAACTGTTCAAAACTATCACGCCTTCCATTCAGTATACAAATCAAGCCCTCGTATATTTTTTCAAGATCAGCAACACTTAGATGAGGGCACTGAATTTTTTCATTAACGTCCTCTGCTGGGTTCATTGCATGGCAATAAAGACGGAAAAAGAAATGTCTTGAATTGTAACATTGACTCCAGGTAGCCTGCACACTTGTAACCTGCTTCTGTTTTGACCTCTGCAGATAATGTTTTAAAAAACTCTAGAAGTTGTTCAAAGTTTTTCGATATTCTCAATATACTAGAAGCTCGCATAGTCCATCGAGTCGGGCAAAGCGGTCGCAGACCAGCTTGGTTGTTGATGCTCTCACAGCGTATACTTCTGAAAAGTCCCATCCTTTTGTTGGATTCCCTCATAGACGTATGATGGCCGAGCCAGTCTACAACTGCCAAGTCTAAACTGTGAGCAGTGCACCGCACATAACGTGCTTTTGGTTGTATATTCAAAACTAACTGTTTTAGTCCTTTGAACTTACCTCTCATATCCGAGGCACCATCATAGCACTGTCTTCTTAAGTTATTCATTGACAAATCAACACGAGGAAAACCATATTTTAAAATACTAAACAGAGCTTGTGATTCAGTGTTGGAAGTCTCATATAAACCAATGACGTCTTCGTTGATGATTAAGGAATCATCGACAGTACGAATACAAAATGTCACTTGTTTGTGAATCGAAGAACCACCTGTTTCGTCAACCAGTCCTCTTGACTGAAACCAGTACCTTTTTCAACACAGTCTTTCCTAGTAGATCAGTGATATCGTTTTGAATATCGTGAGACGTCCACTTATACCCATCATCAAGGCGACGCGAGACGGAGGGTTCCAGGCGCTTCTGCTCCAGTCCTTTTGACGTCCCAGCAGCCACAGCGCGGCCCGCCGGCGCCGGACTTTGCCCGAAGGTTCACGCACAAGGACAAATTCTGTGTGTCCGCAGCACTGTGACACTATCATGATTCACACCACTTGTTTTCAGTTAACCTGCTTACTGCCGTAATAATTATTTGTTTTAACTCATTACTGAATGTATTATAAAAGGTAACTATCGTCAGACAAGGAAAATAAAAACTGCCAACATAATTTTGTGATTTTACAAAGCATAATATAACTAATAATTTTCATAAATAATTGGGGCGGCGGAGCTCCCCCCCCCCCCCCCCCCCCAACGAATTTTGGGGAGGCAATTATTTTGACAATAATTTTGGATTCATGTTAATATATTTGTGTCCCATATGAAAAAAATTACAAACTTTCATTCATATAAACTGCTTGTGCAGTTACTTTCTTAATTAATTTCACTTATGTTTACAGGAATATGTAAAAATGTTTGCCGGCCGCGGTGGTCTAGCGGTTCTGGCGCTGCAGTCCGGAACCGCGGGACTGCTACGGTCGCAGGTTCGAATCCTGCCTCGGGCATGGGTGTGTGTGATGTCCTTCGGTTAGTTAGGTTTAAGTAGTTGTAAGTTCTAGGGGACTTATGACCTCAGACGTTGAGTCCCATAGTGCTCAGAGCCATTTGAACCATTTTGTAAAAATGTTTGTAAAGTTGCTGCAGTAAGTATTTCCTGTCCGTAGAGTACCAAATATCTGAGATCTGCCAGGGCACAAACAAATTGAAAATGCACATGCACACGTGATGTCTGAAACAATGATGTCACTGCCAATGATGGCAGCAACCAAGGAGGTCTGTCACAAAGAAGGATGTCTGCAACAACCAATGCTGAGCTTAGCCATCGACAGCCACGATTATACAGTGCTATCTCAGTGAAAAGACACTGATAATAGAAGCCACTGTGTCACCAAAAATGCAGGTTCTTCAAGTAAAGGTGGCAGTGAGATAGACACTGCGCACACCGCTGCATGATTTTACTACCCTCTACACTTCCACATATAGTTTACGACATTGTTTCTCCTCTCATATTTCTACAAGTGTTCAAAGTGCAAAAGAACACAAAGCTTCCTGTGCAGTGAACATTTCCTTTTTAGAAAATAATAAAACTCTACATGTTTCCTTGTTATTTTTTGAAACTTTGCAGGTTGAAATTTTTTATGTACTAAAATGTGCCTAATTACTTGCTTTAAAGGCTCCCAAAACAGTCTCAAGATAATTGAGCTAACGATCAATAATCCTTCTAACATTAATAGCTCTTCTACAACTTTTTCTATTTTGCTTAAATATTTGAACGTTTTCAGTAAGCAAGAAATGCTTCAGAATATTCAGTGTAAAAACAATATTTACTGTCTAATCTAGATGTTTACATATACGTATGTTTCATAATTAAGAATTTTTAGCTCCTTCAGTCCTAGTTGTACATAAGTCCCATTCAAATTCTGAAAAGAAGCCACAGCGAAACTATGTAAGGACTGCGTCAGAACTCTCAATTACATTGATAAAATGTTACAGTGAACATACTGAAGACAATATAACCATCTTAACGCTATTGTTCCATTGTGTGAGATTGGAAATAAATAAGCACTTAGATATCGATAATAACAACCTGAGGACGAAACACGGGAGCGCGATTCTAAGCATTCTTCGAGACGAGTCATTAGTGTTGGTCCAGAGCTCGGAGACATAAGACATGTCATGCTGCCCTCACGTCGGTGATGGCAGATCTTACTACACTCAAGGTATCATTTCATTCATGTGGTCAGGAGAGATTTAGATGGCTTATCTACGCTTGAAGATGGAATTCAAGGTAAAATTCGGAAGCATAGCGTAAAGTGCAATTGCAGAGTTAGGTTCGTGATTGTTAGTCCGAGTTTGCAATAATCACATGTCTCGCTTGTCAGTTAAAGAAGCCTCCTTATCCTCCAAATAATAATAATTATTTTCCACATCTAATTCACAAAAATGCTGTGGTTATTAAATGTTAATGTAACTTTGAAACTGAAATAATTTGTTAATCTGGCAATCAGCCACTGTTGGTACTTATATCATTGTCAGGCATTTCAGTATTATTAATACTTGTCAAACTACTATCGGTCATGATAATTTCTGAAGTTTTTAAATATACTAAATATACTAAATAAACTTCTTACAAGTTTCTAGTAGTCATCAGGACCCAACCAACTCCTTTTATTAAATTCTTTGTTAGTGACAATAAGCTTTCGCCGCTGCTGCTGCATGCTGCTGTGAGCTGCTGTAAACCATTTGGAAAAAGACAGTCATGTAAAGAGGAGAGCAAAACTTAGGGCCAAAACAGAGACAGCGACCCACCGCAACATGTCATGTACTCTAATCCAGTAAATTCCATTGCACGAGCCAGATGCTGAATCACTTGTAAATTCATATTCCAATACTCTTTCAGATAGCTTATCCAAATGTTAGTTTTATGTTTTCATGTAACTATCTGCTGAGGGCTTAAATGACAGTGATACTGACACTCATACTACACGGACACAGTGTTATACAGATTAGATTCGTTTACTGATAGCTCAGGTTGCTTATCGAGTCCATTTTCACAATGAACATAGGCTTTGTTTGTTGTAGGTATGTTACATATTCGTTGCACACACGTTGCAGATGACTTATATTGAACACAGCGTTAAAAAACTACGTAGACTACCGATGACCATCACATGTAAGAGTAGACTAATGTAATTTTCCTTGTTGCTTTGGTCAATTAAGGTCATACCTGCGCTACCTGTACGTTGGATGTGTTGCATACATATTGGACGTTACCTCATAACGATCATTTTCTTTACGTATGCTATCAGTGTCTTCCTAGAGTGCTCTGAAAACTGGAAGCGGTGAATCTTCTAGAAACTGAGTGAGGATATAAGAGATGCGACAATAAAGTAATGAGACTGATTTTCTTTGCAAGATGTGGCAACCCTGCGGGCTTGCATAGGCACAATATCTTTGGCCCTGGTCTATAAGCTGCTTCTAGTCCAAGCGACATATCGATGCAACTGCTCAGTTGTGAGTTGTGCTGTAATAAGTTAACACGTGTTTGTGTCTCTCGTCATGGAAATGGAACCGCATAATATTGCGCAACGGTATGCCATTTCTTTTTGCGTTAAATTGGGTGAAAACGCGACGGAAATTTACGGTAAGCTTCAGAAGGATTTTGGGGAGGAGGTTATGTCAAGAGCTCAAGTTTTTCGTTGGCATAAAATGTTTAGTGAAGGCATAACGAATGTTGAAGATGAAGACCGCAGTGGACGACCATCAACCTCAAGGACGGATGTCAACTTGGCCAGGGTGCGTGAACTCGTACGATCTGATCGAAGATTATCCATAAAAATGATTGCAGAAGAACTGAACATCAATTGAGAAGCGGTTCATCTAATAATAACGGAAAATCTTGGTATGAGAAAGATTTGTGCAAAAATGGTCCCCAAAAATGCTCTGTCAGTACAGCAATTTTTAGCCTCAAAACAAATTTCAGTACTGCCACAGCCACCTTATTCACCAGGTATCGCTCCATGCGACTTTTTTCTATTTCCAGGCGTCAAAACGGCGGTCAAGGGACATCATTTTCAAACAACACATGATGTCCAAAAAGCTGTGACGAGGGTCTTGGAGGATATTACAGAAGACGAGTTCCAGAAATTTTACCATCAATGGCAGAAGCGCTGGAAAAAGTGTGTGCAATCAGAAGGGAACTACTTTGAAGGAGACAACACTAAACTTGACTAATACGGTAAGCAACATTTTTTTTCACATCTGTCTCATTACTTTATTGTCGCACCTCGTATTAAGGGCCAGGTAATCTACGAAATATTTCTGTTCTACATAGTTATCCTCCTGTCTGATAGTTAAAAGTAAACAGTATTTATAGCAAAATTGTCAAAATTTAATTCAGGTTTTATTCGAAAATTTTTGATTCGTAATGTGAAACAGAGGGATGTTGTAATGAGAACAAAGAAAACAATACAGATTTATTATATAGCGCTAGAAAACACAATTTCCTCAACAAGAAGGTAAAATAATACAATTAACCTGCTTCAGTACTTCCACGAACTTATATAATACATCTATAGTACAAAGAAACTCTGCCTCTGATCATGGTGAAGAATGATCTATTGAGCATATAATGTGTGTGCATGTGTATCGTACTTGCATCAGAAGTAGTTGCTGTGGTTGCATAAGTGTAGCAGTTACACTACCAAGTAATTTTTATTATGTATAAAATGCAATTTATATTCTGTAAGGGTATAAAATACACAGTCAACTAACATTGAATGATGTGCGGTTCTGATTATGTACAAAACCAACAACCAAGCAACCAAAACGAAGAAATTGTTGGCTCCAGTTTCATGTCTTACACATTCATTTACATTTTTTTCCCTACCAATGCTCCAGACACTGTGGGCAATCCTACCATTTACTGCGTCATTTGTGTAGTATACGAGAGTTACCGAACCCAGTAGTAGAGGCATTGTAGATACATCTGACAGTAGTTACCTTTTGGAATTATCTGGAAATTACTTCATACTTACAGCTTATGGGAAGTTCGTAACTGTAAATGCAAATAGTAAATGAGAAACCTGTTGTGTCCCGACGTATTTACTGTAGTAATGCCGTACCGCGTATTTCGCCTATGGCGACTTACGGAAATGTCTCAACTGAGAAGGGGCGAATGAATATTAGTGTGTGAAGTCAGCTTGACATCGACGTCATTACACACAGTGTTTGGTCAGATTTGTGTGTGTGTGTGTGAGGGGGTGGGGGGGAGGGGGGAGTAGGTCGCGGCCTGCTTCTAGAGTCGTCAGCCAACAATTTCTTCTTTTTGGTTGCTTGGTTGTCTACATCCCACACTTTCCGAGTTCGATGCTAATTGGAGTGTCCTAATAACGAATCTGTCTTACATTTATGGCACCTAATATCGTAATTTACGGGCGTATTTGGTTCCTTGCTGCCTTTAGAAAGAGCAGTTAGTCATCGCTAAGTCATTTAGGGTAGGGTTCAGCATTCGGATTCATCACCTGTGACGCCGATTTTCTGACTATCCCATTACTTCATACATATGTGTGCTGTCACATACTACCAGTTAAAATACAACGTATGCTCAACCTCAATTCCATGTTTATTTCCTAGAATTCCGAACAGATTCCCTGCAACTTCCTTGAACCCATCCTTATCATTTATAACTAGTATTAATAACTGGAAATAAGCGTTACACTGCCTGGCGATGTCTAGTACCACACAGTGTTGCCACCTTAGTGTCTCACGTTTTAGAATATGGAAAAATCCACTGCCCTTTCCGCTTCTTCGTCAATCGTCAGACAGTACAATGCCATCAAAACTGTCCACTACAAAACTACTGAGAACACCAATAGTTCCACCGTGCCACCACGCTTGTTTCATGACTCATAGTGTGTCTCACAGACTCTTCTTCCTGACCCTCATTGGCTGAGTGCGTAATTCACCACGGTCTTCAACAGCCCACTGCCTAGTCATCTGCCCTATACAGTCTGCCTGAGCAAGACATATTCCGTGCTCGCTTTCCATAACGACGCGTTGCTAGACTTCTATCGCGGCAGAGCATTGCATCAGCCCATTCCCACGATAGCATGCTGACTACCGTGACGGCCTAGAACTTTCGGTCGGCGCGCGATAGTCCCTTGTCTGTGGCAGCGACTATGCGCCCATTTGTATGTTATCGGGCACAATTAGCTAACTGCCTTTCCGCATGATTAGCGATAGCTGTCGGTCCCATGCCGGCTACGTTCCCCTCACGGTCATGTTCCAGCACTTATCTGGGCACCCTGTCACGCCACAGCTTCACTGCAGCTCGGATAACGCTGCCGCTATTGCTCTGTCGTCATGCCAGACTTCCGCACGCACGTCCCCTGAACGGATTTCGATGCAGAAGTTGGAGGAGGACAATGTGCCTGCAACATACCACCACTCGCTACAAGTTAGCTAGCCTCTATTATATGTTTTCATCTGAAATGTGGCAACGTTGCGTTAAAACCTAATGCATAGTTGGGCTGTGTGGTTGTGAATGCAAGTGTTTGTTGGTGTACTTTTTCATCTCCTGAACTCGATTTGACAGAGGAATTGTGCCATACTGGACTCCGTGAAACTGCAATATTACAGTCGAAGATAAAAGACGGGCTCAATTATAAAGCAATTCTGTAAAGCATGTAGCGTTTTTACACGTAAATGTACGGATGTGCTACCTAATCAGAGTTGGGACAAAATTTTATATATAGCTATAAAATAATGATTTGGATGCATAAATTTAGTATCTGAAACTTCTCATAAGTTATCATGCGTTAATATTTTGAATATTTCAATAGATTTTCCCCGATTCGTAGACTTTGTTTCGTGACTCCCTAATAGTACAACAGACCAGATTATTGAAATACTCAGTTGTTATTCATATATACATTTTAAGATGTTAACAATTAAAGCATTATTCTACTTGCTGATGCCAGAAAAATGTCATATGCCCGGTTGCAAGAGCAATTACAACTTCTGCAAGGACGGTGGCGATTTACCAGAGTTTAGATTCACCATTGAAGAGGAGAACACAAAATACTAGATAAAAAACATCCCCAGAAGTGACTGGAATCATCCAGCAGAAGTTTGTTTACAAGTATATTAAATATTTCGAGGAACGTGATCTGTCAAGAATAGAATTTTACAAGGAGTCTGGCGGGAATTATCACGAATTTTCTCGTCAGACACCTCTACTTTTACCAGAAGTCGTGCTGAAATTATTTTCAGGTTTATCATCATATTAAAAAAAAGTGCAGCCTTTAAACAAAGTGTGATCTAGAAATCGGAAAGGAATTTGAGTGCAAAAGAAGAGGAGGAGAAGAATGAGGCCTGGTTAAAGCAGGACATTACACCAGATTTTCAATGTTTGTGTGTTGAGTGCCAATAAAGAATGAAGAATGTAGGAAAGTGGAGTGTTAATGTTAAAGAAAACAGAATATTATTTATATTGTATGTGGGTGTGCTGAAAAGTAATGTCTCCGAATTTTTTATGTGAAAACTCTTAAAGCTTTTTAAATAAAACAGTCGGGAGAACAATTTGTTCATACAGTCACTGTGGGATGTTTGACTTCGTTGATGTGCCTACAACCTCACTTATGCTTGCACCTCTTCATCATTGTCGAAGTGAAGACCTCGGAGATATTCTTTAAGTCTCAGAAACAGATGGAAATCGGGTGGGGCCAGGTCGGGACGGTTCGGGGGACGGTCGATGACAGAGAATCCGAGGCGTTGCATTGTTTCAGCGTTCGAGTTCAGTGTGGCACTGTCTTGGTGAATGGAAGGAAGCGTGGGGAACTATCTTGCGTGCGTTAAGGCTCCTGTAAACGAAGAAATTTGTTTATAAAATGCGGTAGTTGATTTTCACGATTTTATCAAACAAGCTGGAATACATATATACTAAATTCGTGAAAGATAATCTCACTTTTGGACCAGTTCTCGCATTGGGTAGTAATGGCATCGCTAAGTATTTCGATACAAATGGGAATTGGTACCATCGCTGGTAAATAATTCACTAAATTTTCTAAACAATGTATATAAAGACAAACACAACAAGACACTGCTCCATGGAAGAGTTGAAAGTCTGCTAAAGGAAATACAGTGAGAAAAACCTAATTATCATTGCAACTTTCTCCGAAGGGACACTCAAAGTTTGAATGACTTTATTTCAGTACTGGAAAAGAAGATACAGTTATGAGAAAAACTAGGCTAGTTGTTTAATAATTATCTGTGACCTAGAAATATCTAACAATTGGAGCAGATTTCGAAGATTTAAAATTTGTGTCTTGCCTCATAAGTTGTTTTCTGCTACTGCTGCTGAGAATGGTGGGAGAAATCTTGTGACTGCTTTGTCAGCGCAGTAGTCTGACTCCTTTCTTTTTTTAAAAAATAAATTGATTAATTGCTTTAGTGTAATGGTGTAGTCCACACCATATTTTTTATTCACGCACCGAAAAAAGTTTTGCATCATCCCAGTTCCCAGAACTCCAGAAGATAGACGTTGGCTGTGGATATTGTATTACCGACACAGTCTCTTTGACTGTTCAGAGATATCGCTAAACCCGCACAAAGATGTGAACAACCACGCATGAGCAGCGCCTATTAGACGGAGGGGGTACGACAGCCGATCACTTCCAGTCATTCCACCAGGAAGGAGGTACACGGTTCGTGTTATTTGTAGTTCAACCATGCCTAGACGATCAATATCGCGGTTCGTTCACGTTCGCATTGTTGCGTTGTGCCAGGAAGGGCTCTCAACAAGGGGAGTGTCCAGGTGTCACGGAGTGAATCAAAGCGATGTTATTCGGTATTATTCGGACATGTAGGAGATACAGAGAGACAGGAACTGTCGATGATATGTCTCGCCCAGGCCGCCCAAGGGCTACTACTGCATTGGATAACCGCTCCCTACGGATTATGGCTCAGAGGAACCCAGACAGCAACGCCACCATGCTTTTCGCTCAGCCACAGGACGTAGTGTTACAACTCAAAATGGGCGCAGTAGGCTGCATGATGCACAGCTTCGCTCCTGACGCCCATGGCTAGGTCCATCTTTGTAACCACGACATCATGCAGCGCGGTGCAGATGGGCCCAACAACATGCCGAATGGAACGTTCAGGATTGGCATCACGTTCTCTTCACCGATGAGTGTAGCATACGTCTTCAATCAGACAATCGTCGGAGACGTGTTTGGAGGCAACCCGGCAAGGCTGACGGCCTTAGACACACTGTCCAGCGAGTGCAGCAAGGTGGAGGCCCTGCTGTTTTGGGGTGGCATTATGTGGGGCCGACGTACGCCGCCGGTGGTCGTGGAAGGCGCCGTAACGGCTGTACGATACGTGAATGCCATCCTCCGACCGATAGTGCAACTACACTCCTGGAAATGGAAAAAAGAACACATTGACACCGGTGTGTCAGACCCACCATACTTGCTCCGGACACTGCGAGAGGGCTGTACAAGCAATGATCACACGCACGGCACAGCGGACACACCAGGAACCGCGGTGTTGGCCGTCGAATGGCGCTAGCTGCGCAGCATTTGTGCACCGCCGCCGTCAGTGTCAGCCAGTTTTCCGTGGCATACGGAGCTCCATCGCAGTCTTTAACACTGGTAGCATGTCGCGACAGCGTGGACGTGAACCGTATGTGCAGTTGACGGACTTTGAGCGAGGGCGTATAGTGGGCATGCGGGAGGCCGGGTGGACGTACCGCCGAATTGCTCAACACGTGGGGCGTGAGGTCTCCACAGTACATCGATGTTGTCGCCAGTGGTCGGCGGAAGGTGCACGTGCCCGTCGACCTGGGACCGGACCGCAGCGACGCACGAATGCACGCCAAGACCGTAGGATCCTACGTAGTGCCGTAGGGGACCGCACCGCCACTTCCCAGCAAATTAGGGACACTGTTGCTCCTGGGGTATCGGCGAGGACCATTCGCAACCGTCTCCATGAAGCTGGGCTACGGTCCCGCACACCGTTAGGCCGTCTTCCGCTCACGCCCCAACATCGTGCAGCCCGCCTCCAGTGGTGTCGCGACAGGCGTGAATGGAGGGACGAATGGAGACGTGTCGTCTTCAGCGATGAGAGTCGCTTCTGCCTTGGTGCCAATGATGGTCGTATGCGTGTATGGCGCCGTGCAGGTGAGCGCCACAATCAGGACTGCATACGACCGAGGCACACAGGGCCAACACCCGGCATCATGGTGTGGGGAGCGATCTCCTACACTGGCCGTACACCACTGGTGATCGTCGAGGGGACACTGAATAGTGCTCGGTACATCCAAACCGTCATCGAACCCATCGTTCTACCATTCCTAGACCGGCAAGGGAACTTGCTGTTCCAACAGGACAATGCACGTCCGCATGTATCCCGTGCCACCCAACGTGCTCTAGAAGGTGTAAGTCAACTACCCTGGCCAGCAATATCTCCGGATCTGTCCCCCATTGAGCATGTTTGGGACTGGATGAAGCGTCGTCTCACGCGGTCTGCACGTCCAGCACGAACGCTGACCCAACTGAGGCGCCAGGTGGAAATGGCATGGCAAGCCGTTCCACAGGACTACATCCAGCATCTCTACGATCGTCTCCATGGGAGAATAGCAGCCTGCATTGCTGCGAAAGGTGGATATACACTGTACTAGTGCCGACATTGTACATGCTCTGTTGCCTGTGTCTATGTGCCTGTGGTTCTGTCAGTGTGATCATGTGATGTATCTGACCCCAGGAATGTGTCAATAAAGTTTCCCCTTCCTGGGACAATGAATTCACGGTGTTCTTATTTCAATTTCCAGGAGTGTATATCGGCAGCATATTGGCGATGCATTCGTCTTCATAGACGACAATTCGAGGCCCCAGCGTGCGCGGCTTGTGAATGACTTCCTTCAGGATGACGACACTGCTCGACTAGGATGGCCAGCATGTTTTCCAGACATGAACCTTATCGAACATGCCTGGGATAGATTGTAAAGGGCTGTTTATGGACGACGTGACCCACCAACCACTCTGAGGGATTTACGCCAATCGCCTTTGGGGAGTGGAACAATCTGGACGAACAGTGCCTTCATGAGCTTGTGGATAGTATGCCACGCCGAATACAGGCATGCACCAATGCAAGAGGACGTGCTACTGGGTATTAGAGGTACCGGTGTGTGCAGCAATCTGGACCACCACCTCTGAAGGTCGTGCTGTATGGTGGTAGGACATGAACCGTGTGGTTTTCTTGAGCAATAAAAAGGGCGGAAATGATGGTTATGTTGATCTCTGTTCCAGTTTTCTGTACAGGCTCTGGAACTCTCGGAACCGAGGTGATTCAAAACTTTTTTTGTTGTGCGTACTTACCGATTTTTGTTGGTATTAGAGTATATGATATAAGAACGTGAGCACGTCTCTTTTTTTTCTCCGCTCAATTGCACAGCTATCAGGAGAAGACAAGTTAGGCCTGGCTTCTTCATTTATTTTTAGACGAGTCAAAATTAGATGGCGGCAGAGATGCACCTGCTCAAGTTAACGCCTATTTCAATATTAGTAAAATTTTTTTGAAAAAATATAAACCACAAAATTAAACAGAAATAGTTATGTCGCAGCGAAGGAAGGCATGATATACGAGTATTACACCTGCGGCGCATCGAATGACGTTGCTATGGAAATCCACAGTCTTCGTTCGTGATAACCATGTCCATTTTATATTGTACGACGAGTTCTACAATGTCTTCGATAGGTGAGATGCTCGTTACATTGCTCACAAAATACTTACACGTTGTGCATATAATTTTAGTTTATTTTATTTATGTTTGCGTTTGTTGTACTGGGATGGAAAAGTAGTAACACCTCTACCATTTTCGTGAGGAACTGCGATCTTTTGTTCTTGTCCCGACATTCCTTTGATCTTAGTTTTCAAAGTTGAGGAAACTCTCGATACAACGAGATTAAATGGGCAGCGAAACATCTTAATGCGCGTGATACGCCATCTCGGAAGTCACACAACCAACTGGGTTTGTTTGGCAAGTGTGAGCGTAAAACGGTCAAGTTGTTTAAGAAGTCGTTCGTCAATCCAGATTTGACTCAAATATATCAAACTATCTTTGTTTTACAAATATGTCAACTTAAGAAACACGCTCCCAAGTAATTTAAGGAATATGCGAAATTTGACAAATTGTTTAATAGTCAGCGAGGACCTTTAGGTAGGCCAGCTAGTAACGGAAATGGACATTCTTGCTTTCTTCTTTATCTAAAATATATTACATTTCCTTTCCGTTTGTTTCGTAGATGCTTTCATAATCGCGATTAATGTATAACTTTGTGTAGTTATGTCCGTGACACGTTGTCACGCATTGTGGAACTTCAGCTGTAGGCCACGTATACTTAATTTACTTTTGTAATTGGAACTCCATTACGTTCACCATTCTTTTCATTTCAATATATAAATTCAAACGAATTTGTTGGTAAAATTTCAGTACATTCTGAGCGTAGTTTTCCATAATTCTCGACCTGTCGGTCCCTTGGTCATAACTTCTTCGTCTGTAATACGTTAAAATACGTACACTGCACATGTCGGCACATGAATGTTCTCCCTTTCAGTATACGAGATGAGTTCCTTGCAGTGGAGCCCGCGAGTTCCTGTATAGATGCGTGGAGAAAATCTGTTGCACATAATCAAAGGTGTACCAGGCAAGAAGCCTCAATTTCCGATCACATTGCACAGTTACTAAATTCATGTTGTAGTCAATAAGTTTCCTGAAGTTGATCATATCTACACCTCTGGACAAAAAGTTGAACACCCTGAACCGATTTTCTCACATGAATTGCGTGTTCTTCACATGTTGTACCTACTGTTCATTGTACATGAGCTATAAACAGCGTCCTTAAACTTGAATAACGATTTCAGTATTTTGTCCAGCCCACTCTATCTACAATGCATCCGTACAGAGGCAAGGCAGGTAGGAAAACTAAGATTTAACATTTTGTCCACGAAGAAGTTACTGGAAACGGAATAAAAGCTGGAATATTGCAAGACGTGGAAGGAAATTGGCCATATTCTTTTCAATATAACGCTCCCAGCATCTGCCTCAACCGATGTAGAAAAGCTACGGAACCTAAAAATCAGGCTGTCCGAATAAATTATTGAAACTCATTCTCCACTAATTACTAATAAAATTCCAATGTGACTGAAAGGTGTTTGTTAAAATCTGCAATGTTCCTTGTGTCCTGTTTATTACCTGCGTGTGTCCCACGAGCAATATTTTCGCTTTTACATCCATGCCCATTGATGCACTATAGCATATTCACTGGTGCATCTGCTACCCTTGTTTCTCGTCCTGAGATCTTTCAGGTGAGAGTGCCTTCGGCCAATGAGTAGCTTGAGCACGTGCACCATTCATGCCTTGTTAGTTTTAAAAGAGCGCAAAGCGTTCTACTTGATGGTCATTTCGTTTGGAGAGCTAAAGAAGGTTTGTTTTTGCTCGTGCGCGACATAGTGTACTTTTGAACGAGGCTGCCTTGTATTACACTGTAATAGACGGAGAACGATAACTAAAAGCATCTTAAGGTTTGTAATCATGCAGTGGTACTGAAAATCGTGCATAATATGTTCCAGAGTAGAAAGTAATGTGCTCCATTATTTTAGGGCCTGGGCAGCTATCTTGGAACAATGTGGTTGCTTAGGCAATGTTATACGTAGCATGCGTAGTAGATTAGCAAGATCAATGTGGGGCAGATTCCGTCCTGTTTACGTGTTGTATCTGATTCGTAACTGAATGTAGCAAACCAGTATCTCAGTCATCAAAAGGTTTACCGTCTACGTTATGGAGCAGATCTTTGTACGATTGTGCTGAGAAAAGAAAGTGAATCATGTAACGTTACAGTTCTGTGTAAAATATTTTACTCTTAGGGTCCAATAATTATTAAACTGACAGAAGATCAGAGCTCCTGATTTCTGTTCTTCTTTCATCAGTGGGCCGCAAGAAGAAGTAGGGAAAACATTTTATGCCTTCAGCTCTGTTACTAGTTCGATGACTATGCCTGTTCGTGTCGTAAGAATTGTAAGGCTTGTAAGGCTCAGCAAAGAATTCATTTACTCAGTAAGGGCCGTATTACAGATGTAGGTAAAAAAAAGAAGAGAGATGGCACAACAGACGTACGCTGTGCGTTGTTTTGAACCCTTAGTGGGCAGAGCCTGCCGCCATTTTAAGTATCCCAAAACATGGAAACCTACTATTTACAATCGCTTCTTGCTCATTATTTCTGTCGTATGCATGCTATAACTGGTTTAAATGTTAAAAATTTCAGTGCTTACATAAATAACATACCGTCAGGAAGGCAATTTCGTACGTTTTTCTGTTCTAAATTCGTGATTACTCTAGTAATACGACACATTTGGCCTCGTTAATGTAACTTGTTTGTTGTTGATATATTACGAATACCGAAGATAGCAAATGAAGCTGGAACACCGAAACCAGTGCTCGCTTGCTTACTGGTACTGCTTCTTGTTTGCTACATTTTCAATTTTCAGCTCTTGTGAACAACATTTTAATGTCACGTTTGCAAGAAACTTACCTATATGTGCTTTGTTAGCCCATAAACGTGTGCAATGAGGAAAGGACCAAGTCATGCTATCGTATCTTGTGCATGTCAACAAAGTGAACGATTATTGAAATGTCAAAGAAACAGAACTCCATAGAGATTAGATTGTGAGTGCATTAGTCTCACTGTAGTATCCGTATCTTCTTACTCTGAAATCGTACCTATAATGGGTAATCCAGTGTGTGGCCAATAACAGCAATTTACAGGAGAAAAAGAAGATTTAATGTTTTAAACATCTTCCAACGTTGTGGAATGCTATAAATGTGATTAAGGGAATTGTATGAAACGCTTAAAACCCCGAAAAATGGATATTTTGCTTTAATATCTACTTAAGGAGTTTTTTTATTAATGATGGCCTAAACTGTGTAAGATGTAGATATTCCTTTCCAACAGTAGCCTATTTGTTTCTTTTCCCGGAATTTGTCGATAATAACTCTGTCACCTATTCTGAATAACTAGACATTGCACAATTGTAATATAAGTCTAATTTGAACATTTGATTTTCAAAGTGTACAACCCTATTTCACCTTTTTGATATATCAGTATTTAGTTATTTAGTTCCATGTATCATTTACACAATAAATCGTAATGATGTAGAACGACTCATTAAGTACTGACATTTTTTTGTTTATTTGTAAACGTGGCTCCATGCTGATCATTTATTAGTTTTCTAGTTTTCTTTTTTTAAAGACAGATGTTAGTAATTCATATCCATTACCATCTGCACGTTACAGTAACAGATAACCTTCTGTGGAGTAAAAGGAGTTGGCAGAGAGAAAAGTGTTTAGTTAAGCTCCAAATTTTATTTTGCTGTGTCAGGGTAAACGATAAATGGATAAGTGGTCAAAACTTTTGATTGCAGTGTTATGAGCCCCTGATGTGCTATAGACAATCTTAATATGGTGTAATGAACTTCATTTTTAATTGTTCTGGTGTTGTTGCTATGTAAATCATTGTTTCTCTTGAAAAGTAGTGAATTATTTACAACAAATTTCATGAGGGAATAACTATACTGTGAAACGGATATACCTCGACTCACATGCCGAGCAGCAGGAATGCACGACGAAAAGAGTGTGCACATAAGTTTTCAGCCAAAGCCTTCTTCAGAAAGGAAGCAAAGAACAGACACACATTCACACTATCATACACACAAAACTTACACACACATGACCGCTCTCTCCGGCTGTTCTAGCCAGAATCTCTTTTAAAGGGGCAGGGAATGTGAACAATGAATAATTATCGGCGTGAGGAATTCATGACATGAGATGCTGCCCCAACAGTCAGCGCGGTTACGTAGGTGTGTGTTGTGCGGGTACGAGAGCGTTGATACAGTGTAGCTCGTATGTCTGAGTGATTACGATTTGGAAGGCAATGAAAAACACAGGAAAGAGGAGAAAGAACGGGCACTGATTAAAGTAAGGCAAATACGAATTAAGACAGAAAGAAAACCACTACAACAAAATTAAGGAGTGCAGTCATAACTCATGTATACAAAATAAAATATTGCTTGGAACAGCTCCACTTACGAATTAAATGTGATTACTTAAAAGCTTAGATTACGGTAGGGTCGATTAGTATACCCACAAACAACGCAAACATTTTTGATGAAACAACTTCGACTCTACATATTCCAAACACTGAACGCGGTCGAAACTGGGTATGGACACGTCGGAGTGAAGTCACAGGTAAGTATAGCGCAGTGAACCTAATAACGTTATAGGCTACTTAAGATGGTGGACGTAGGCTTCAAGTGACAACTCCATTCTTTTAGATCCATAGTATTACATCGTAAAATAGCTTAGACGAAGGTATTTTATCAAATTCATTTGGTCAAATCTCTGACAGTGCATTAGGGAAGATTTTATCAAAGATATGTTTTATCAAAGATCTTTGAAGAAAGTTTGAGGGTGGTACTTGCACTGATAAAAGTTTGCCATCGTATTCGTGTCGTTTCGTATGCTTTAGTGCCTTTAACCTATAAAATGACGTCGAAGCATACTTTCTGCGTGACTATCGCCACAGTGGTCATTGCGAAACATGAATGAGTACGAAGTTTTTCACAACACAAAGGACGCTGACTACAAAAACCACAATAAGCGGCTATAATCTTGTAAAGAAATAGCTGCAGCAATTAGATGCATTGGAAGTGACCTCACTGTGGATGATGTAAGGAAGCAATTAAATGCACTAAATAGTATATGGAGATTGGAAAGCGGGGGTCTAGTTTAGCAGGGGATACAACCCGTCGGCTTTGAACAATGACGTCATTCCTTAGTCATAGATAGTAATGTCTTCACTTCGAGGCATAGATAATAAATGAGTTCTGTGTTCCGGATAAGCGCTATCATTGTACATTAAAATAATTATTCATAATGATATTGAGGTAATTTGGAGTATTAGTTTGTTATTGTAGAACAATTTTTAATCTTATTTTCGTTTATAGAAATGGATTTGTCTGTTTGTGGGTATGTAATTTTCGTTACTGTCTGTCTAGACGAGCTTCGGTTATTCCTCGATATTTCCGTGTGGTAAGCTCACTTTTCCATTTGCTTCTTTCACTGTATTTCACAATTTTGACATATTTCACAGTTTTATTCCACCAATATGTGTGTTTTCGTGTTGTGAAGTACGTAATAGAAATTTCTCAGCTGTCGATCTTCTTTCGTTTCCCAGCACTAGTATCAGTTTGACATTTTCGAATGTTTACTTGCTATATTACAGGAGAAACCCCCGACACAATTAAATTTTGTATCCCGTCCTTCACTTTGCCTTTACACTGACACTATATATGTCAATTCGCGAGCAAGATAAAAATGTTGCGTGTAGCTATATAGCTCAAGTAACGAATGGGATACTATTAGCGTCCAAGGCAACACGAAAACTGTACCCCATAGTGAAGTACGGGATGCAAATTGTACATGTGTCGTCTTCTTGTTTCCGCCTTTCGTAGCGACACAGCTGAACCTAAGACAGCCATGCATAACACCCACCCACCTCCCCAGGAGTCGGAACTCCCGCACCCATTGGAAGATACAGATGCTTCAGTAGCTGATAAGTGTTTTTTGGCTTTTTTAAAAAAAATCTCACGAGATAGAATAAACTGATCCTAAGATACAGATACTTCAGTAGCTGATAAGTGTTTTTTGGCTTAAAAAAAATCTCACGAGATAGAATAAACTGATCCTAAGATACAGATGCTTCAGTAGCTGATAAGTGTGATTTGGCTTTAAAAAAAAAAAAAATCTCACGAGATAGAATAAACTGATCCTACTTTATTAAGCAATCAATAAAAAAACTAAACTAAAACATAACAGCAAAAGCGAAAATGGTAAACTGAAAATAGAATAGATTACGAAGACAATACCAAAGCGACCAGGACAAGGCAGAGTGACCCAGAGAATCCCAGAGTGTCCCAGAGAATTCCAGAGTGACCCAGAGAGCATCCCAGAGTGCCCCAGGGAGCTACAACACTAAGAAGAATCGCTTCTCGGCTTTTGACAAGATCAATGTGTAGTTCCCTTTCAACAAGTGAAACACAAAGGTTAAATAAACAATCAAAACATATAAAATGAAACAGGTTGCAAATGTAACGTACGTGTATTTCCACCTATTCGTTACCAGTGTACATATACCGAGGTCAATGGAAGTCTGGTATACATATATTACATACGTAGGTCCTTCTGTCATCAGTAATACTGATATGTACGTAAGAAAAGACTGTTAGTAATAGCGGAGACGAAATAAACAGCACATGTACAATTTGTATCCCGTGTTCCACTTAGGGTTTACTGAAGCGGAGGATACATCGTTCAGGTGAAGAACAGGACAGTAATGCTAGTGAAAACGAAGAAATCGCCTTACGGCAAACTCGTATTCCGGACTGTACTTAAGCAACACACTTCGAATGAGCTTTTAATTTGTATCGGGTGTTTCATTTGCGGTTTAGTGAAACAGGGGATACATAGTTCAAGTCAACAACAGGACAGCAATGCTAGTTGAAACTAAGAAATCGACTACGCTGAACTTGTATCCCGTACTGCACTTAAGCAATACAGTTTTTTTGGAATGCGGCCGCGGCAGCGGCCGCCTATGATTCGAAAATATTGATTTGACACTAATGAACATGTATACGTAATATGAAGCAATTTGATGAACATATTGATCTGTAGCGTAGCCCACTTGAGGTTAGGTTGGGAGTTTTTTTTTGGAATGCGGCCGCGGCAGCGGCCGCCTATGATTCGAAAATATTGATTTGACACTAATGAAGCCTGTGGGGGGATGGGGGGGCACTGCAGACTCCCCCCACCGCATAACGACACATGATGATCAAATTTTGAAAAAAAATGAAAAATTTTTTCCGTACCTGCTAAACTGCATAAGTGCCGATGTATGTAGGTGTAAGGGAAGCTTTCGTTTCTTAGTTTTCTATTGGGGGATGTGATCGGTAGGTTCTGTTGAGCTATATAGGTTAAGGGAAGTGTCCGATTATGGATAGGAATGTGTTTTTTGGTATTTGGTCAGTTTTGTGATGTTGATTTATTTCGTTGTTTTGCGTGGTTTTGAATGGCGGTCGGTGGCTACATTTCTGTATATTTAGTTTCTCCGCACCCAAAAACCCCTAATTTCCCACGCTTGTCCCGTTACAGTCATTAGGCTTTTTGTGAAACTTGTGTATTTCAGTGTTTACAATACGTATGCGATGTTTTTATATCCGCCATATTGGAATTGTTTATAGTCGTTTCCGCGGTATTTGTGACGTCATGGGTCAAAGCCGACGGGTAAGATCGGACGCTTCTGTATTTCCGTGAAATGGTGCACTGTTGGATTTGAGCTTTCGCCTGTAGCTAAATATTTTAACCTTACAATGAAACGATCTTTAATTATAAATTATAAAACACTGCATTAGTTACGTATTTTTCATCTTAGCACGTTGCGTTTCGAGAATTTATTCTTGTTACCAAATGCAAATGTTTACATAGATATTTTACTTGATTTTTTGAAAATCGAACAAAAAAAGTCGATTCGATTTTCCGACTGCAGTAAGCCGTAAAGAGGCAACTACAGCACAAGAGAGACAAACGACACGCATAGAAACATCACATAAAGTACCTGTGTAAATATTTGCTCTTGATAATGAAAGTAAATTCACCAAATGCGTTTTGTTAAGCATGAAATACACGTAATTCGTGGAATGGTTCACTATTTAAATCGTGAATGATACAATTGCAGGCTTTCCAAAAACATCGATTATTGTGAATGAAATTAAGAAATGGCATTTTTAAACGAATATCTTGTTTCCAAAATGGGTAGTCTGCTTTCACAAATATAAACTGAAATATTTGTTCGCTCATTCTCAAATAACTTTGTCCATTCTTTATGTCCTCACACTGTAGGTCATGAAACAATTCTGATGAATACTTTGAGCTTTTCTTCTCGCTATCTAAGTTTTCGTCTACAATCTTTTCCATTTCTCTTTCTTTTCAAGCTATGCGCTCGCCACTAGCATTACAGTAAATGTTGTTGTACAGAATTTAACTGTTCGCCATGCTTTCGCGAGCAAGTATAACGGAAAATTTTGCGATTGTGAAATAGTTCATGTGAAGTAGTTTAATCAAAGAAGTTTGACAAAATCTTGGGCAAAGATCTTTGTCACAGATCTTCTCCAATGTAATACGGCATCATTTTTTATTTCAAATTGTAGAATATAAGTTGGCCTCGAGAGCTTCAGGGCAGCTGCTGTTTCTATGTATTGTTATGCTCCGTGAAAACGTTAGATTACTAGGTCATTTCAGATACCAAGAGAATTACCGCTGTGTTTCGTATGCGTGTCTGTGACGAATAATTCCTGAGGGCAGTCAGATCGCGTAGTAAGATTTCATTTGTGTTATATCCACTTGTAAATAGGACATCTTTAATTAGGGCACTTTCAAGTGCATCTTGAATGTCCACTGCTGCTAGCGAAGTCGCATGCAATTGTGCTGACACCATACATGCTAACCAATATGCCACGACTATAGAGAGCTAGATAACCCTAGAATGTAGTATTTCATACTATTGTTACCCGCTGTTACAACTGATCAAGGAATGTCGTCAGTAACGTAGCGCGGACCTTATGTAGTCCTATCATGCCACGCACTTGGTTAATTCCTATGACCTGAAAGCGTCTTTGAGCAAATAATGATCTGATAAGGAATATTTGTCAGGAGGCATACATTTTGCGAGCTATTGCAAGAAACGTGTAAGTCTTCGTGTTTCCTTCTGCTGCGGCGGCGACTGAAAGAGCAATCGTCATTTACTGCACCTCTGTGTAAGCTACGAACTAATGTGTAAACACTGTTACAGAACAGACTAGAGGTAAAGTATTCACTTTTCGCGTTACACATGAGAAATCTACTGAGTGAGGTAGCGCAATGATAAGCACACTGGACTCGCATTCCCGAGGACGACAGTTCAAACCCGCGTCCGGCGGGACGTGAAACCCAATCTTGCTTCTTTCACATTAAAAGTCCCATATTTCACTGTGGATCTTCATCGAGATCCATTATTACTGCTGAAGCGGTTGAGATAGCAAATTCTTATTGTAAAGAGAATTTACAAACATTCGTTACATAAAAGTGCGCGAATTACCTAGATTGTACGAGACTGATACCACTCAGCAAGCGCAAAGGATGTGTTCTAGTATCGGAACATGAAGGTATTCAGAACAGCCTTCTGCTACAGATAATGAAAACTTTCTCATTTACGTGGAAATCATTGTTTCAATATATGTACTGTATTTATTAAACATCATTAAATATAAATGATTATTTCGTGTAAACAACTGACGTGATTGATAAAATCAAATGTAATTCCTCATAACAGCATAAAAAGAATATTTAGCAAGCATTTTTGGTGAAGTGTATGAGATGTAAGTAAAAGCTGCCAAATAGAGGTTTTGTTTTCGAGTCTTGTGTAAGTGGGAACTAAATGACTGAAGGAAAGAAAGAGCTAAAAATAAAATGTTTCAGACTTCCTTGCGCTTCCACGTGCCCGATTATTTAAACGATAATAATTCGAATTTTCGCTGGAATTCGTTAATTATAGTGCTAGGTGCATAATAATAATGTTGATAATCGCTGAATTGCTAAAATGAATTCTTTATTTCAGCTGTTAATAAGAGAATCCGTAGCCATCCAATGTGCGCAATCCATGTTGACAGAAACACGGCAGAGATAGTGGCATGCGCATCCTATACGTATCTAAAATTCAGACTGCGGAGTCCGGAAGTAATGTCGTTGAACAAGATAAAACCGTAGAGAAGAAAATCGGTGGAGAATACACAGGTGTTGGCCCTTAATAATTCTCTAAGGTCAGAGAATACTCCCTTATTTGTGTTATTTGAATTTACACCTTTGTATTCGTTTTGATTTGTGAAAATTGGAGCTTGCGATACTGTGATAGTTACACTTATTACTTGAGGATTTTGGGGCAGCTAACAGCATCGCAGACACTCTCCTTCACTGACTGTATGTCTTAGTTTTTTTAAATTATAGTGCTTGCACTATAATCCTGCATAATGTGTGTATAAAACAGTGCCTACTGACTGTCGATTTACATATGTTGCATGGACGTAATTGTTCTTAATATTTTTTGACCTCGCAATGGAATATCGTTTATTCGGCCCTCAATAATCTGGATCTCTCGTTCATCTGGATTATTTCAAGTACAGTAACTGTACAATAGTCGATACTCCAGAATCAATAACGTTATCAATTGACCGTGAAAATCAGTAAATTTAAATTCAGCCAACCACCATACACCGATCGTTACATCTACAAACATACCAGGACATTCAACTAAAATTATTAATGACGAGAATGGCTGCCGGCGATATGACAAATGACTGGCAGTAGTGGGGCCAAGCCGATGTGAGCACAGTCTTCTTTGTTACCAAAATATTCAAGATCGGTGTGGTAATGTCACACTTGTTACATCACCAGATGGTGTCATGGAATTTTCTCCATCTCCCACCCCTCCCCTCTCACCTTCCTCTCCTCCTTGCACATCCCTCCCCCTTCCCCTCTCCCACCTGGGAATTGGTCAGAAAAGCTCAGTGTGTGTGCTGACATGTTGATGGAGAAGGACATCTCTTTATTTCATCATTTTTGTGATCTGCAAGTGTTATCCTGTTGGAAGAATTTTCCTATACCACCAGGATGCCCTTCAACTAGCAGCCTCCAATAATAATACAACTGTCTCTCTAGAAATCGGAGCATTCTGCTGTCAATGCTAAAAGGTTTCCCTCTCACAAACCACCTACAACAGAGAGAGGCAATACCTTCAGATCTCTCTCAACAGCAGCCTCCAATAGTAATACAGCTATTACTTGCTGCTGATCTTTTCTGAGAAATCAGAGCATTCATCTGTTAATGACTCCAGACTGACAAAAGCCATGCTATCCTTCTCACAAGAACTGGGCACTTAAATGTCACTGGTGCAAATACCAGGATATTGAATAATATGCTTTCCATTCTCCCACCTGCAAACTGAAATGTTCTGGGATGTGTTTTCATGATATGCTAGAAAGGCTGACCCAGTGAACAATAGCAAAATATCTGTCTGCTGACCCCCCGATTCCAACCGTGTAAGATCCTGTAGATCTGGGTTTCCCTTAGAATACAGTCCTATAGAAGCATTCCTATTGCTTTGCACCAAATTATTGGGTGGAGCAGTGTGAGATGTACACACAATATTGAGTATACTGGTGTCTTTCAATTCGTCAATCAATTGAGGTGTAGCCGCTAATTTCACCATTGCAGTAGCTTCACAAGACGTATGTGGGAGCAGAGGCAGATACATACATATGGGGGCCGCACGGGGCTCGCGCCACCCGCTTGCGGGGCCGTCCGCGTTGTCACCCCTGCCGCCCCCACCAGTCAGCCCGCGCGCTATTCGTTCGTTTCTTTCGTCAGTCGACTCTACTGAATCGAGTTGTCGAGTAGTTGTGCTTTCCTATGTAGCATGCACGTCCGCAACATCGTATTTTATACGTTTCTGTTTAGCACATAGATAGCTAACACATACTTACGTGGAAAGTCGCGGCCATTCTAGTGATTTCGATATCATAAGATGGTATTGTCTTGTATATTTGTATAATCAGTTTAAATAGAACTTTATCAAACTTTGCATGTGACTTGATTATTTTTTATTGCAGTAAAAGTAAAGGTAGCTCAAAATATCATTAGCACCCCTTCCTTGGGGTTTTTCTGTGTCTGCCACTGTGTGGGAGGGAGTAAAATGTTTGCTCAAAACAGTTAGATGAAGTGGTAAAGAGATCACCTCTCAGCCTTCCTTTTGTCAGTGTATCACTTACCCCTCGTATTCACACCAATCTTCATGTCTTCAGTAAATAATGATATGCACCCCCAGCCAAGTCACAGACCAGTGCTAATTCTATCGAAATCCCATCCCATTGCACCAGCACTGTTCTACAAGTTAAAAGTCTGCCTAGCCCTCTACCTGGCACTGGCTATCTAGAGAGCTATTACAATGAGAAAAAATAACACACTAGAATTCAGGAAGGAATTCGCCACCATGTGGATGCTAACATCCAGATATTTTTGACGATTGATACTGCTTCTAGTGATTTGTAGTGAATGACCTAATTGAAGAGTACCAGGTCTTTTTGGTTATTTTACATTCAGTAGTTGCATTTATTTACATTCATCTCCAACACCCGCCAAGCATCAGTCGTCTGCATATCGGTATAGCTTACTGGTGTTGCAACCCTGCTGTACACAGGAGCCTACATCTAAATACATATTTCACAAACCACTCCAAAGTGGGACTATATCATAGCAGTATTATTGATTCCTTTGTTCCTTTTCCAGTCACATGCTTAATGACAGAGCAAAAATGAATATCTGTATGTCTCTGAGTACATCCTAGTCTCTTCCACGATCGCTACGCCAGATATGGGGTTTTTATTGGCCAAGGAAGCCTTACTGCTGCAATTTATTGTACAAGGATGGAACAAAGAAGGTCTGATACTTTTACAATACATCAATATCGAATGAAGATAAGTATGTCCCTGTACCAGTCCTAATTTCCTTTGCCGTATTCCAATGACAACTAGCCAGATATGTGATGGCTTAATGGTATCAGAATCTTCGTTGACAGTATAGTGTTACATTAGAAATAATCACCAGCTTTTCAATTGGGATATACCTTCATACTACAATTCTAACATTACAAAGAAGTAAACAGCAACCAGCCACTATTAATACTGCTATTTATAAGGTAAATAGCGCCGTTACCGGTTTCGAACTGGCAAGTTCATCATCAGACGGCTGTTCACATGATATTCAGATACACTTTACATTATCGTCCGTTTTCGATTTGTATTATTCCACTGTGGCGAAGTATTTTTGGTGTGTTGTTGCCGTCGAAAATTCCGCGCGATTTTGTTGCGAAGTTGCAGGATTGTACACTCCTGGAAATTGAAATAAGAACACCGTGAATTCATTGTCCCAGGAAGGGGAAACTTTATTGACACATTCCTGGGGTCAGATACATCACATGATCACACTGACAGAACCACAGGCACATAGACACAGGCAACAGAGCATGCACAATGTCGGCACTAGTACA
This sequence comes from Schistocerca cancellata, assembly GCF_023864275.1. Lineage (NCBI taxonomy): Eukaryota > Metazoa > Arthropoda > Insecta > Orthoptera > Acrididae > Schistocerca > Schistocerca cancellata. The sequence goes on along the minus strand of NC_064626.1, from coordinate 351,879,731 downwards.
GTGTATATCCACCTTTCGCAGCAATGCAGGCTGCTATTCTCCCATGGAGACGATCGTAGAGATGCTGGATGTAGTCCTGTGGAACGGCTTGCCATGCCATTTCCACCTGGCGCCTCAGTTGGACCAGCGTTCGTGCTGGACGTGCAGACCGCGTGAGACGACGCTTCATCCAGTCCCAAACATGCTCAATGGGGGACAGATCCGGAGATCTTGCTGGCCAGGGTAGTTGACTTACACCTTCTAGAGCACGTTGGGTGGCACGGGATACATGCGGACGTGCATTGTCCTGTTGGAACAGCAAGTTCCCTTGCCGGTCTAGGAATGGTAGAACGATGGGTTCGATGACGGTTTGGATGTACCGTGCACTATTCAGTGTCCCCTCGACGATCACCAGTGGTGTACGGCCAGTGTAGGAGATCGCTCCCCACACCATGATGCCGGGTGTTGGCCCTGTGTGCCTCGGTCGTATGCAGTCCTGATTGTGGCGCTCACCTGCACGGCGCCATACACGCATACGACCATCATTGGCACCAAGGCAGAAGCGACTCTCATCGCTGAAGACGACACGTCTCCATTCGTCCCTCCATTCACGCCTGTCGCGACACCACTGGAGGCGGGCTGCACGATGTTGGGGCGTGAGCGGAAGACGGCCTAACGGTGTGCGGGACCGTAGCCCAGCTTCATGGAGACGGTTGCGAATGGTCCTCGCCGATACCCCAGGAGCAACAGTGTCCCTAATTTGCTGGGTAGTGGCGGTGCGGTCCCCTACGGCACTGCGTAGGATCCTACGGTCTTGGCGTGCATCCGTGCGTCGCTGCGGTCCGGTCCCAGGTCGACGGGCACGTGCACCTTCCGCCGACCACTGGCGACAACATCGATGTACTGTGGAGACCTCACGCCCCACGTGTTGAGCAATTCGGCGGTACGTCCACCCGGCCTCCCGCATGCCCACTATACGCCCTCGCTCAAAGTCCGTCAACTGCACATACGGTTCACGTCCACGCTGTCGCGGCATGCTACCAGTGTTAAAGACTGCGATGGAGCTCCGTATGCCACGGCAAACTGGCTGACACTGACGGCGGCGGTGCACAAATGCTGCGCAGCTAGCGCCATTCGACGGCCAACACCGCGGTTCCTGGTGTGTCCGCTGTGCCGTGCGTGTGATCATTGCTTGTACAGCCCTCTCGCAGTGTCCGGAGCAAGTATGGTGGGTCTGACACACCGGTGTCAATGTGTTCTTTTTTACATTTCCAGGAGTGTATTTTTCGCATATTCTAACATTGCCAAAGTGCATCCAACGCGTACACTTTCCACTGAATCATTTACATGGAGGCAACAGATTCGCACCGCCATGCACAATTCAGAGCTATTGCAAGAGTAGGGAAAAATTCAGGGTTTTCTCCTCATTCACTCTTCAGGAGTGGACCGACCACGATAACCGTATTCCGTCTACAACAGGGTATATCCAGATGTTAGTATTCATATGCGTAGTCTAATTATTTATTTAGAATCAAACGCAGTACGTACTTGGTTATTAGGCTATTGTAAAATGACAACCAATTATTTAACACACACTAACCAGGTCAAATCAATGTTGATGTTTCCTCCAGCATCAGCAGTCATCTTAGTACCTCTTCCACCTCGAGCCAAATTGTAGTGTCGCACTCTGCAGGTGACGTGCTGAATGGAATTTTGGCCACTCGTCTCCTGCACTGTCACTTCTTAGTGGGTGGAATACACACCCTTAAAAATCCATGCAAATGACTTTGAGACTGACATATTCTTCTGCATCAGCTCACCAACCTGGCAGTCCATAGTGTTTGGGTTCTTCCCTTAACATTCCAGGAAATTAATCTGACCCTGACATAGTATGCCCTGACATATGCATTCTTCTTCAGCTAGCTCAAGAAGCTTATTGCTAGGTATTTTACTGTGGTTAACGCTTCCGATGACAATGTACGGGATTTCTACTGCTTTTAATGTACAATAGATTTAAAATACAAATACAAATGAAACAAATACTCTGCAAGCTGCTGTACAGAGCACCAGTATCATCTGTTACCCTTCCATTTCAGTCTCACGTGCTGATCGATGAAAAAACTGATTGTCTACATACTTCCACACGTAACCTAAACCACCCTTATGCTACTGGGAGAAACAGGTTGTCTTTCCGAGAGATTTTTTTTCCGTTAGGTATTCGAATGGAGTATGCCAACTTAAACGATCCTAGCAGCATCCATGTGATGCTTTTGCTTCGTGGATCAACCATGTAACACTTGTGGGCTCACATGTTTAGTAGTCAGCGACTATGTAGTGTTGACCTGTCAAAACGAAGATACTGTTCACCAGTACATGTTATTTAACTACAGAAGTGTCTAAGCATGTTAATGTCGGGATAGCAGCCGACAGTGACCTCAAACTTATAGTGGAAGTTGATAATGTATGGTGAGGTACGAAGGTGGGGCTTGTTCAGGCAGAGTAGGTGAAGCTGTGCAGTAAACTGACATATACAGTGTGGGCATAAGGTGTCTGAAACGCTTGTAGGGATGTTGCAGGGCAGGGTGTACTGAGATATGAATGTTACAAAAAAAAAAAATCGATCCGTTGCGCCGTTTCCGAGTTATTTAGCATTGAAGTTAGCCAATCCGATCGTCGCGCGCGTAAATTCTAGTTTCAACTAACGAGACAAAGCACTCGTTGGGCAACACCGCCTCTGGCAGGCCGCTTGAATGTGAGAGCGCGACGCCCTGATTGGCTAAATTCTATGCTAAATAATTCGGAAACGGAGCAACGTATCGAATTTCTTTCTTAACATTTATGTCTCAGTACAACCTGCCCTGTAACAACCCTACAAGCATTTCACACATTTTCTGACCACCCTGTATATATCGAGGGGCAATTGACGGCTAAGTAAAACACATTCTGTCCGGCTTTCCCGTCTCTGACAGCAGCAGTGTTAGTGCATCATTACTCATTGTGATTGGTATTGCTACGTTAAAATTAACAGCTAGAGTCATCGCAGAGCTTATTCCTAAAGCATGGACGTGTCATGCACTTATGTGGTCTGCAGGAAGCACTATGTGATGCAGTGGAGCGAGGGTAGTTCTGTGGCCTTGTCTTGCTTGCGACACCTTTAAGCCAGAAGTATTTACATTCTACCTGAACTTTCCTACAACGTTTAACCACTAAAACAACACGTATGTACAGAGCATGTTCTGTTCTATTGTCATTTCCAACCTGCAAACTAATTATACGTCTATTGCTTACCTCGTTATATAAAAAAAAAATATTTATTGAATTTTTTTTGTAACATTGATTTACGAAAAGGAACTAGTTTATAAACTAACAAAAAATTTAAGTGGCCAGTTATTTCGAATCATGTTTTGAGAACTTTTCTCCTAATGGACTCAGAATTTATAATTTATCTACCGTATCTACACGACAATAGCATTTACTAATGGCCAATTTAAATAAATTTAATACAACAATCGAAAACAATGAATACTGTAAAATAACTAAGGATATACAGTAGCTTATGGGTGTGCCTACACTATACTGAGTTTACAATGCATGTGACTATGGAGAGTTGCGTATTCTGGCTTAAATCATTTAACTGCAAAATTGTTTATTGCTTTTATATAATAGCTTGATTATGTGTAGGTACTGGTTTAAAATGAGTCATGCACGAAACGAGTAGCAGCTCTGGTGGACTATCGTTAAAAAGCATTTCATATTATGAAGTGTGTCACATCATGGCGCTTAGAATCTATAATATAAACAAGTGTATTTCACTTCCCACCTTGTTGAATTCGCAGCACCTCAAGTTCTACTGCAATTAATTTATTAAAGTATTAGAGGAAGTGGCAATTATTATCACTGCTGTAACTCGCGTAGTTTTTGCCGTGTAAAAACATTGTAATTGAAGATGGATTCGTCGCATCGACATGCTCAGTTTTCCAGCTTTTCTAGCGTTGCTGTGGTACTCGATGTGGTGTCACCGCCAGACACCACACTTGCTAGGTGGTAGCCTTTAAATCGGCCGCGGTCCGATAGTATACGACGGACCCGCGTGTCGCCACTGTCAGTGATTGCAGGCCGAGAGCCGCCACACGGCAGGTCTAGAGACACTTCCTAGCACTCGCCCCAGTTGTACAGCCGACTTTGCTAGATATGGTTCACTGACAAATTACGCTCTCATTTGCCGAGACGATAGTTAGCATAGCCTTCAGCTATGTCATTTGCTACGACCTAGCAAGGCGCCATTATCATTTGCTATTTATCTTGTGATACATGTACCATCAGACCGATGTTCACCAATTATGGATTAAAGTTAAGTATTCCAGAAGCTACGTACCTTCTTTTGCTAGTATAATTACTTTACCTGTTCCAGACCTCACGCCAGCCTGCGTGAGCTTAAACGCGTGCCTTTCGGCTTCCTCAGGGTGGGTTGGTTGTATTGCCAAGTCACAACACTCGATATCCAGGGTTTCCACTTAGGCATATTTTGTTTCAGAGAGTATCCTCGTCATAATATCCCTACTGTTCAGTGCGTGAGGAAGCGGGGTATCTCGGCGACAGTAAAATCCACCGCGTGTTCAGTGTCTCTCGCGCCTTGCCGTTTGCTTCGCAGCCATGACATGTGTTTAAACTATGTATCTTGGGTGACCATTACCGCCACCCCTATTACCAGGCACGCGCGTTCATAAACGGGTGCTCCTGGGTACGTCCTCAGCATCCGTTACTTTGTGTGCTGGTGAAACGTTTACGCGGTCGGGAAGGACATAATCGACATACGAATCCTCCTAAAACACATTAGTTTTTATTTCAGTGTTTGAAACTCATTGTGTTGTTCTTTTCTTCAATATCTGGACAAACTTTGTATTAAAATTATGTGTAACTCATTTAACTTGAAAATAACGTGTGTGCATTTAACCCAAATCATTATAATTTATTCCTATTTTCCAGACTGTTCAGATTTTCGATAATTCCCTCCACCCTGTTTCGGATAAACCAGGTTTCGCTGTATTTCAAAGCTTGTTTCAGATTAGATTAGATTAGATTAATACTGTCACCAAAGCACACATCATGCCTGTGGAGAAGTTACGTATAACGCTGACGTGGCTAAAGGAGGATGCACGTATTTCACGCAGTTAAATTTTTCTTTTGCCATGGACACTGATTCAGAGCGTCTTTTCTTTAAAAAAAAACCGCTGCCGGTATGACAGTTTTCTCATCAGGAGGAATAATTTGTTTGCTTAGATGTTTCTCTCTTGCAGCTATAGGTGTCATAGGATCTTTCCTTTGGAGGCTACTTTTAAATAATGTAGTTCTCCTTCTGTGCGGCTAACAACAATTATTAAAGCATAGTCTGTCAATGAGTTGATTATTCCACACTTCGAATTATTCGACTTTTTGGGCAGATAAAGTTCATTGTGTATGGTTTTGTCTAACTCATACCTGAAGCAGTAGAGGCGTGGTTGGGGAGTGCAAGGTACTGGAACCACAAAACAAGGTGTACTAGGACAGTGATCTGTTAACACAAAAAATTAATAATGAGAAAATACGCAGCCAAATATAGCTCCCGAAATACATGAGAGTAAGATGATACTTAAAAGTAGCAAAGATCGTCCCACGTTGGAAAGTCAAATGAAATTATCACATTTTTTAAGTACTAAGTAGTTGCTACAAAATTGTTAAACGCCCTAAGGCGTTGCTCGTTAACAGGTTTTTCAGCAACACCAGTTGACTATACTTAGCAGCTACACAAACGGTTTAGAGCGCAATGATAAAAGTCTACCATGGCGAAGCCATGTCAAGCAATACAATTTTACATACAACTTCCATTAAGGAACATGTTTCCTTGGTCTCAAGACCAGTTTACCGGTAACACCGACCAAACTGAACTGAACAGAGTTACACTTCAAGGAGTCCTATCGGCATTTACAACAAATACAGGGGTAATGGTGGCGACCACGTAAGTACTTAACAATTGGTGAAGATGCTTCAGGATTTACGGAATTTAGTAACTGTTTTGGAGGATATGAAAGACAGAGAGCTTTTCAGCGCAATAGACGAGCAAAGTGTCACGATAAACTTACACTGAAGACTGCCTCTAGTCGGCGTCGTTTAAGATTTATTCAAACGGAATTTAAAAGAAATCAGGTGCATTACATCATACAAAACACGAGAACAAGCCAAGCGCTTTACGTCTGAGGTTACAGTGGAATAAACAAATTCAACAGCCGACCAAATATGTAGACAGAATGAACTAAGCCCAATGGGGAGCAAGGGTAAATAATCAAATGACAAGGTATTTATCACGCAGGTGGCTGGTCCGGAAAATAGCAAATGACAAGTATCGAGGACTCGATGTAATCAGCTGCCTTACAAAGGCAGATAAATTTTCCTCAGATGTTTTATACAATTGTTTGATCAATGTCACCAGGGCGACCGTAGGGTACAATGAGTTTCCTGATAAAGCAAGCATTAAATAACGACTAATCTGTCCTGTAACACACTTATATAGACGCAGTTAAACACTATTCTATAGTCCGCGACAGCGTTAATGGCCTGTCGCCGCGCCGCGCAGCTTCCAAGGACTGCTGCGTTGTCAACTGGGCGCTGGGCGAATTGACGGCAGCTATGCTACGGACAGCTGCTTTAGCCGATGTTTCACCTGTCTCGTTACTGTCAGGTTCATGGTGTTCTACTTCCCGTTCCGTGATAAATTTATTAAATGTACCCAATAACTGCGACATATACATAACAGAATGGACTGTCTATTCAATCTTTCCCAGTCGTAACTACATTACGAAATAGTAATACATACTCTCTCACTGCAGAATGGATTCTATAATAAATTGCACATTACAGAAAGATTACGCCTTCCGCTCCTCTTGCTTTATAAATAAAAAGACGAAAAAGTCAAATCTAAAATACCTACCCCAGTCCCCAGGGCGAACAGCATTTTAATCTACGTTATATCGTAGACAGAATAGAGAGAGAAGTAAAATAAACAAATTTGTTTGAATGGCCATTATCCGCAGCAATTATATAAGAAATCGTTTTTTGAAGTAAACGCCTTTTCTAGCTGCAATCTGTTTTATTAATCCAGACGCGTTCCACATTTTATTTTAAGGCATTATCGGTGGATATCATCTGAAATAGTACACTGTGGCTATATGCCGTCATTGTAGATTTAAGAACAGTTCACGCCCTTATTTTTGCATATAATCGTAAGTAATAATTTATTTATGCAAAGATAAGGGCGTAAAATCTTTTCAAATCTACATGACGGCGTATAATAGCTACAGTGTACTACATCAAATGATATCCAACGATGATGCCTTAAAATAAAATTCTAAACGCGTCTGGATTAATAAAGCAGATTGCAGCATGAAAAAGCGTTTAATTTAAAGAAAAAACGAAGTAAAATATATTGTCATTAAGAATAGATATTCCACTGAACTACTTTCTACGGCACAGACAGCATGAGAAGAAAGTAAATGTTCATGATAATTAGAGAGTAAGTTTACATTCCATTCACATACCTTTTTACTCGGAGCTTTCATGGCCGCTGCCTTCGGAACCGGAGTCGCTGGATGCGAGAGCTAGACTGACGATCAACGAATCAATTATTTCGTCTCTGACAGCTTCTTTCTGGTAATCTCCTTCTTGTAGTTTGTCAGTGTGACGCACGCAAGCTTCCCAATCAGCAACGGTGATTTTCTCTATTGCTTCATGTGTGAGTCTTTGAGTGTCGTCTATTTTAAATGTAGTATTTTTGTCTGCCACGTATTTCTTCACCTGTGCCCACACCAGTTCAATGGGGTTATAATGGCAATGATAAGGAGGTACTCGTGTCACTCTGTGTCCATATTGCTTAGCTATGGAGTCAATTTCGTAGTTTTTACCGCTGGTCTTTCACATCTTCACCAGCTCTGCTCTTGTTTGTGTTTAACTGTGTGTTACATTATTATTTCGCAACCAACAAACAATATCACTTTTCCTTGTGCTTGTAGTGGGAGGCCTGTTGAGAACAACAGTGAAAGCTTGCATTGTCCAAAACAATGACCGAGTCTGAATGCAAATAAGGTAACAGCTGATTCTGAAACCATTCTCGAAATGTTTCTCTATTCATTTCGGTATGGTAGTCAGATGTGGTTTTTGATTTTGATTTGAAAATAAGTTTACTTTCAGGCACAAACCCGGTATCAGCAGAACCAGCGTGACATATTATAAGACGCCCTCCTTTTCCCACTGGAACTTTCAAACCGCCTTGTCCATCTGTTGTTTGCCAAATAAATTTTCTAATATGGTTTTCATTCACCCAAGTCTCATCCAAGTAATAGACAGTTGACGTTCCTTTTGATCTGATGTGATGCATTTTTGTTAGAAACGTAATCCTAGCAGCAGCAATATCATTACGCTCCATTAAAAATTTGCGCCCATCATTGGACTTAACATATTTAAATCCGATGTTCTTCAACATTCTTTGCATTGATCTTGCACTTCCATCAAATCCAGTAGCTTCGTGCATAACAGTGCACAATTGCGCTGCTGTGGGGAACTCGCCTCTTTCATAAAATTCGAAAACCTTGCGACGTAACACATTTTGATCCAAGTCGTCGATTGCTGTTACCCTCTTTGGAACGCTATGTTTCTTCCCTGGAGACCGAAACACCACATTGCCTACTGCCTGCTGCGACAGCTTCACTTCCTGTATAACTCGCCTGACAGTTCGTACACCGATATCGCCACAGGCCGCTGCAGTGCGTTCCTGCACCTTGGCAACCTCGCAGATCGGCCTGCCTGGAACTGCCTCACGCTTGAAGAAAGAGTACACACTAAAAATACGGTCTCTTGCCTGTTTGTGAAACACTTAGCGACGTTTAGGTGTTTCAGCCATTACGAAAAAACTCAGAGAAGACCCAGTTTACAACAGAAATCGGCCAACCGTACTTTTCCGCTCGTAAAACACGGTAGAACTCGGAAATATGACGGAGCTTCAGACAGCACGAGGCGCGGAAACCGAATGAGCGCTCATTGGCCCGCTGCGCAGCTGTCTACTGCGCATCGTCGGCCGAGAGGCCATAAACGCTGTCGGAAAGTATAGTTAAATATAAAGACATTGCGCAAGATAAGTTCGACAAGTTTTCTAATAACATACAGGAGGCTGACAAGCAATAAGCGCCAAACACTATTTTAATGAAATGCCAAAACCATCAATGTGTTAAAGACTGGCGACCATGGAACAAACACTACTTTTAATACATGTTAGCCACAAAATTGTGAATACATGTGCAGAAAATCGGTCAGACGCAGGTAAGTATCAAGATGAACGGGAGCCTTTGACTCACAACAGCAGACCAGAAGAACAACACAGATTCGACATAGGTTCTAATGCACATAGTCCGGAATATGAACACGCACCAGTTCGCTGAGCAGAGTTTAAATGACAAATAAACCTCAACCGGCATGGTGGCGCCAGTAACACACCACAGGCCCAGGCCACTGCCATCCAGCTATGTTCGGCCCAACAGAGCGCCCACCGGCCGGTATATGCGGACTTCCACTTCCTCGTAGCTGACCGAGCATGGCCCTGTGTACGCGTCGCCCCTGCTTATCGCACCATCTTGTGGCCACCCTCCCAACAACGGGCTGGATGGAACAAAGGGCAGATACAATCGATATTATACTGCCAAAGATGTCAGACTTGCACGGCACAATCCCTTAACAGTTTATCAGTTCTCTGATTAGCTTTATGTCCAGAAATTGTCTAACTCTCCTCCTTGACTGTGAAATAAATTTTGTTTACAAAATTTCGAACTAAATGCTCAGTATAGAGGGATCCTATATTAAGTGTCATCGACTCAACGAAACCTATTTTTGAGTCTTTAGGTCATCTGGAGGAAAGGTTTACAATTTCCCATACAGAAATTCGCAATGATGGACTTGAGTAGGTTCTTCATATCCATTCCCCACTTTGTGTATAAAATTTATTGTCGCAATACAATGATCCAAAAGTAGTTGTGAAGTTCTTTGAAAAGATAGTTTCTATCTGTGATATTATCTCAGCATTATATGATCAAATAATTTTATATGTGATGAGTCCACAGCCTGCATGTAATTGTTAAACATGGTCGTTTTCCCTTAAAGCTATTAAATATTTTTTTGCTTGCTAGCCAACTGTCAAGTTGGATGACATGAACGTAAGAAATAAGATACTGTTATGGTTTTTATCTGATTTTGTGATTTTCATGTATAATTTCGACACTGTTCGTAATCACTTGACAAAATGAAATAGTGGCTGTATTCACACCTGTGTGTATGTTTATACTTGAAACTTCTGCCTGAAGATGAGGTGTAAGTCTAGAAACTGGACTTTCAGTAAGTCTCTACATATAAAAGGCAATGTCTAGACTGACTTACTCATCATCATCCAGTCTGAACCGCTAAGGATCTTGAAATTTGAAGAATGTGTGAATCTCATACTGTAGGCATCGTTTAAAAAGGGCTTTTTCGAAATTCCAGCCCTAAGGTGGTTAAGCAGAGGATGAGATTTTATATGAAAATATTTTGTTATGAAAGCATTTATAAAGCTACATCTGTGAAAATATAAATTTGGCTTCTCAGTTAGAAATAAAAACAAGTATTTCACTGTTTTAGGAAATTTAACCCCTATAAGGGTGAAAAGGGGGATGAAAGTTTAAATGAAAATTTTCGTTGTGCAAGCATTTTTGAAGTGAAATCTATGAAACATTGAATTTGGCTTCTCTGTTAGAAATAAAATATACACACATCAGTGTTTTTGGAAATTCAACTCCTAAAGGGGTGAAACGTTTTATGAAAATATTTTCTTGTGAAAGAATTTTTAAAGCTAAATCTATAAAAATTTAAAATTGACTCCTCAGTTAGAAAAAAACTATGTGGTTCAGTACTTTTGGAAATCCAACCCCTTTGGGGGTAAAATGGGGGATAAAAGTTTTTGTGGGACTCTTTCATTAAGCAGTTTTGAAGGTAAATCTACGAAAATTTGTATTTGGTTTCTCTGTTAGAAATAAGAAATACGCATTTCACACTTTTTTAAATTTTTTTAAATTCAACCCCTAAGTGGGTGAAATAGGGAGTAAAACGTTTTAAAAAATATTTCATGGTGAAAGCGTGTTTGGCTTCTTTGTTGTAGATGGAAAAATACATGTTTCTTTGTTTTTGGGAATTCAACCCCTAAGGGGGTGAGATACTGCAAGACTGAATTCCTGACTCATCTTTGCCCAGCCTAAACCGCTAAAGATAGAAACTTGAAGTTTGGAGAGGGTGTGGATCTTGTACTGTAGGCATCCTTTAAGAATGGATTGTGTGAAATTCCACTCCTAAGGGGGTGAAATAGGGAATGAATGGCTAATTGAAAGTATTAAGGGAATTTTGAAGCTAGATATTTGGTTTGTCAGCTAGAAAATAAAAAGTAGATGTTTCACCATTTTTGGCAATTCAATGGTAAAACAGTGAGTGAAAGTTTTTTTGAAAATAGAGAACTACTCAAGGACGTTTAAGCCTACATCTATGACAATCGGTGTTACACTTCTCAGTTAGAAATTTAAAAAATAAGCATATTTCAGTGTTCTGGAAATTCAACCCCTAATGGAGTGCAACAGGGGATGAAAATTTTTAAGAAAATATTTCCTTGTATTAAAATAGTTATAAAGCTAAATTTATGAAAATTGGTATTTCACTTCTCGGTTAGATATAAAGATATATTTGTTAAGGGATGAAAGCTGCAGTGGAAATATCTCCACAAGAAGGCAAAGGCATGATTAACAAAAAATTTAGACTCCAGCTACCAGAATCGCGTTTTGGTTGGAAGTACATTTGGAAAAGATCATGTTTATATGGCCTTAATTAGTGTGAAAACTTGGAGGGTATTGCAATTCCTGAACAATACAAAAATTCGATTAAATGAAAACAAAAAAGTCTCTTCTGATCATACAGTCTACATCAGCAAAGCAACAGGTGCTAAGCTAGCAAAAAATAAAGTAATTGACAGTGGTATGGGCAATGACCATGTTAAATAATTATGTAATCAGTAATTGTGGAAATCTCCTTATTGAGAGTTCTATCATATGCTGTTATCTACTTGTATGGAGAACGCTGGTAGACATGCCACTGAACACTTCATTAGACGGATTGACACTAGAAGAAACTCACACATTATACTGCAGTCAGTGCAACATGGGGCACAAAGAACAGACTTGAGCCACACATGGCACACAGATCTCTATAAGAGACAGCAAAGACATCGTAATACAAAGACATACAAAAGATAATGCCGCACAGAGACCAGAGACAGTCATGTGAATATTTGATTAAGGATACAGGGTATTTTTCTGACTCAATATTATGTAAAAATCAACACCTATTTCATTCAGGCACTGTTTATAATGTATATGTTTTACAGATTTTTTGTTAATATCAGGTAATGCAGCTCACTTTCTAAACCAATGAGAAGTATTTTGAATATTTTTTATCCTGCTTGGGGATTTTAGAAAAATTACAAAGAAATTGATGCAATTTTTCCCAAAATGCTTCCTCAAATTGAGGTACTATTTAATCCAATGTTATACGTTTGAAGGAGACCAAATTTTTACCAGATGTGTGTAACATGATGGCTGAGGTGCTAGAACTATTTAATTCTACCTATTATGTATAATACAAGGATAAAGAACATCACATATTACATTTTAATTTTTATAACCTTTTACCTAATAAAAATGTTATTTTTTTCAGTAATTTAGTTGATTCTGCAATAAAGCTTAAGTCTGCTACATAAGTATGGACCATTGCAAATTACAGAAAAAAATTAGAGCCATGCTTTATTAACTTTATGAAATACTTGTATCTGAATTCTGAAAAATACAGTTTGTGGGGAACTGTGAATGAAGATATGAGGCCAATGTTTCTGAATTCTGAAAAATACAATTTTCGGGGAACTGTGAATGAAGATATGAGTCCAATTAAACTGTGCCTTAGATAATTCCTGAAACATAGTCTTCATCCTGCAGCATTTCTTCATCTTCAAGTTTCCTTTTGGCACTCCTTTTTGGACATGTTGCTTCTTTGGTAACTTGAAGAGCGAATCTTTCAGTTTCATGTCCCCATTGTCTGTCATACGCAAGCAATTGATCTTCCATATTAGAGCCACATTTTATGCCTGAATTTCTCAGGATTTCCAGCCTTTTTATCGCTCCATCATTGAAACATATTACTGCATCTAGTACACCAACTTTTAATGTATTTTGTCCTACAAAAACATTCTTGGGTGATCTTTCCCATATGCAATGGTTGAAACTTTTATTTGTATCCTGAATGCTCCGATGAAGACGTTTACCAAGCAAAACAGGATCACTCAGGTCTCTAAAAATTGCTTTTATTTCATTCATAACAGGCTCAGGAAAAGAATGTATATGACGCTAAATTTGACCACTTTGTTTTGAGTTTTGGTAACCACACCAAGAATCTGCTCCTTTAGAGTAAACTCCGGGAACAGGATGGTCATCTGTGGACAAATTATGAAAGCAGGCCAGTGCGTAATAACTATGCAGAAGGTCTAGTTCAGTTTCTGTCATTCTGCCTCGTCCAGACAGAGATTCTCCATCAGATGGCTACTTTCCTTTCATTTCTCTTTGTAGCTTCCTCAATCTAGCACCCATCCTCTTTTGTATATGTTCACAACACTCCAGTGTTGTTACCAAGCTATCACCATAAACATTGAACTCATTAAATGTATTGAAAGCTTTAGAGTCCCCATCACCTAGGTACGTCATGTATCTAACGTTATAAACAGGCGCCTACCTCTGAAATTTTTTTGGGCTCCATCACACGCCATAACAACACTGTAACCATCACAATTCTTAGAACACTGATGTTCAATATGTCCTTCAGTATTGCCATGGCAGTTGTGGCAGTACTTAGATAAACACTCAACATCAACAACTCCAGAGATGTAGCACTTACAACACCAATCAAGGAACGATGTCCTCGACGTTGCCATCTCCCATCTCTGGTTCCATTAACATGAACAGTTTCTGCTACTGCACGTTTCATAGATGATTTAGACACAACCGTCGAGGCACCTACTGAGAGGAGGAAGGTCAATCAAACCACAAAACGTTTGAGCAGCCTTTTTTCCGGTTCCTATTGCATGCACTGCATACAGTAACTTCAAATTAACATCATATGAATTATGCACAATGTTCTAAGACATTTTCGAGGTAAATTTATTGCAGAATCTACACGGAACAACTAATTTTGACGCTAAACCCGTCCTGATACTTTGTTGTTCGGTTATTTCCAGACAGCCTACACCATCACATTGATTACATTTCGCCACTTCCTTGATCAAAGAAGATAAGATGCCCATATCAACAACAACAAATGCACTACAAACAGCGTCGTTATTTACACAAAAATTTGAATCACCAGGAGGTGTGCCATGTGGGAGTTTGTTCCCTGAAGAACTGATACACAGGTTACTTTCAGCAGTGTGGCTTGCTTTGTTTGTGAACTGGTTACCATGGAATTTTTTCATAGAATTTCTTGATGTGTGGCATAGTTCGTATTGATTACCCACTAAAGGATATGTACTCCCACAAATATATGCAGCACTTGGGCAAGAAACATTCAATAACGTGTGAACAAACTGCTTCAGCGAAACAAAAGTAAATACTAACAAAGATAATCTTTTACAGACACTAGAAACCTGCACTATTACCAACATATACAATGTATCATACATATAATGGCTGGAAACAGAAAGTTCACAGTTATTTTCGAAATAATACTGGTTTCTGTAACAGAATTAAAAGTGGCATGGTGGCATGTATGACCGTAACTTTAAAATTTAGTATATATAGGTAATTTTTCATTTGAAACCCTATAATATATATATCAATGTAATCAGGAAAGACTATAGAAATTAATAAAGTCATAAAAAATTTCGAATTTTTCCACCATTTATAAATACTCTATATCCTTAACCTTACCATCATCTGAAAAATATCTGGACTCACACAATCCATACACTTAGAATGACTCTTTTCTGAAGTCAATTTCTGTGCAGCAGTGCACACACCAGTTCCAGTCAAATGACTGAAGTTATGCACAATTGTGCATGGTTGGCGCTTGCTGTGTGACCATACAAGCTGCTGCCGGCTGTTGACCTATTGGGGTGCACTCAGCCTTGTGATGCCAGTTGAGGAGCAACATGGCCGAGCAATAGCAACTCCAAGTCACGAAAACTTACAATAATCAGAAGAGCAATGAGATGATTCCACACCCATCCGTATCTGCATTCGAAGAGGCCAGTTAGCTGAGGATACATGGCGGTCACTCGATACAATTGGGTCTTCCGAGACTTGTTCAGATGGAGTTTAGTTTAGTCTAATTTTTACCTTTATCATATATAACTTAGCTGATGAACAATCCCATAGTTTTTCAGCTTGCACACCTGCTAGTCAGTTGCTGTATAATCCCATGCTGTTTCAGCATGCTGTCAAAACCTACCCAGCAGGATTCTTATCCTTAGCTGTTCTATTTGTTTTGATTTTCCTTTCTTACTAATTTTCTGCCAATTTTTTAAGTGTTGAAATCTTTCACAAGTCTCATTCTTTGCTTTAGGAAATGCGCAAATCCATTAGGCTATAAACATTTTCCAAAATGTGAAAATGCTTGTGCACCACTGAATAATATCACTTTCATTGGTTCATAAAGATCTACATGTATAACATCAAGTGGTTTATAAGCTCTAGTGACTTTTTGTGGAAAGGCTGCCTTGTTTTCATTACATACCACAATGTTTTGTTTACTAATACTGATGTGAACTTATTCACAAACCATTTCGTCAACAGTACCATTTTTCATTTCATAAGATCGTTTGCATTCAAATAACTTAATCTTCTTTGCCATTTAGATGCAGTAACTATTGCTAAACATTTACTTGTCCTGTCAATGTTCAGCTTATGTACAATTTTTGATTTTTCAATCAATCTAATCAATCTACTCACAAATAATAAGTTTTTTACAGAACATTTTTCACTGCAATAATGATAGCAAGTCTTCCAACTGCTGTGCTAAACAACTTCTCCAGAGCAGAACACTGGAATTTCAATCTGAGTCGTTGCCACAATTTTATTTTTGGTTACTTTATCCACTATATTTTTCATCCAGTTTTCATTGATATGAGATGCATACTAGTACCCAAATCAACATATCAGTCACTTCTATTAAAAGAATCATTAAAGGCACTGCACTGAAGACATTTGAGGGTCTGTTCTGTCCGATATCATTAACTTCACTGTTAGGACCTTACTTTTAATATGTCCTGGCTTTGTACATTTATATTAAATGACTTATTTCTTCCTCCTGCACCTCCTGCACCTCCTGAAAAAAAATAGTTTGAGAGTTATTTCTGAATAATGATAATCAAGTCCAATTTCGATGAAAACACTTTTGTTTACCTTCCCTACTTTTCGCTCTGAAAACATTGCCATTGGTAACTTTTCTTCCACACTGAGAAGCTTACGTTTAATTGCATCTGTTATAACAGGAATTTCTATTGTTCAATGGCCAGAATCCCTGGAGAGTATTTTTGTGCTAATACTGCTAACAATAATGACCTCATCCATTCATCACTATTCGCAAAACCAGTTCCGTGTAGTTTTTGACCACAGTGTAGTACTTGATTTACAGAGTTTGTTCATAAATCACCTTTTTATAGACGTGTTGATAGTAATGTACTCAGGGTTGTTACACAATGATTTCAGTTACTGCCACAATCCCTTTGCCGTTACTGCTTCTTTCATGTGCACGTGCAAAAGTGGATCAAGAGCAAGAATCACTATTTCTTTTGCCTTGACATCTTCTTTTACAGCTTCTTCTGAAACACGTTCTATCAGTCCCTCAAGCATAAGCACGCTGTCGATTGCAAAAGGCAAATTCTGTAACCCTCACATACTTACAGCTTCTGCACATTAATTAAATAATTCTTCGCCATTTTTGTTGAGTATAAATTTTTTTTTTTTTTTTTTGGGGGGGGTTACAGTATTCTGTACTGGACAGCTGAGTATCTGGGCCCCATAACCTGTTGAGAGTTCCGCCACATGTGGTTTCCACCGTTATCTACTTGTACAGAGAACAGCGGCTGACATACTACTGAACGCTTTATGACACCGTTTCAAGTTAAAAGAAACTCGTACATTTCACTGCACTCAGTGCTACGTGATACATAGCGAACAGATATGACCCACACATGGCACACAGAACGCGACAATACAATGCAAAGACACTGTCATACAAAGACATACGAAAGAACATGGCTCAGAGAAACCACAGCCAATCAATTGAACGCTTTGATTAAATTCAACAATCGTCTTCACTAACAATATGCTTTGTACTTGTGTACTAGTAGGGCAATGAATAAGCACTAGCAAACACTGACAAACGTAGCATCTAATCTCCACGACGTCACAAACATAACCTGCAACTAATGCTGCCAGTAGACAATCATAAAATGTCGCGAATTTCAAGACAGGGTTATTTCCTGCATAACACTATGGTTCGTTACTTGTGACCAGGTACAGGTCTGCGTCAACTGCCTGTGTAGGGTGTTGCTGCCACCTTTGAGCTCTCTGTTACCGCCTGAGTCTATTTAGAGTCCGAGAACGGCCCGGCGCAAATCACTCGCGTCTTGTCACCGGTGTTTCCGTGGCGTGTCGCGATCGCGCAGACGCCGGCGCGATAATTGAGAGTTGCGGTGCGAAGCCGGCACGCAGCGAGCGGCGCTCACGCAACGGCCTACCCGCCGCCTGCGGCGAAACCAGGTCACCGCGAAAATCACCCGCAGAAAGGGGCAGGGCCGGCCGCAGAGGGTAGCAATCTGCTGCCTGCGCCATCGGCTTCGGTGAAGCATTTGGAGCTAATGAGCTGTGCTTGGCGTGGCTTCTATCATTCAGGGGTGTCTCACGAGGAGATACAGCAGGTAAAAGACAGCTTTCATTTCACATGTTCTTTTAATTATTGTGACACCGTACCACAATATTTAGCACTATGCCACAGCATTGCTTTTGAAATATTTAATTTTATCCCTTTTAATTAATGTGATTTTTTAAAATTTCTTCATTATGTATTATCAGTTACAATATTGTGTAAACATTATAAACCCCAGATTCACATCGGTAGCACAAAGTACATATGGCAGGATGACTTCATTTTAAAGATGTACTGTTGAGTGCGATAATGCTTGACGGTCTCGGTCGGAAGGAGTTACCGAAGAGTGAGCTAAAACGTAATGTTCTCAAGCCACAGCAAGTGTCGCCTCATGATCTTCAATCGATTCTTGAGAGCACATACTTCTCAGTCTTTTAGTCTTTATAGTCTATTGAGAAAGATTCTACCGTTTCGTAGGCATTTTTATCAACAAACAAAACGAAATCAAAGTGTGATAAGTAGGCGCCCAAATCACAGGGCAAACACAAGAAATTCGTTTTGCCTAGAAAAATAGTCAAATACAAATAAATAGTAAATTTAATCTCTCTGATTTATACATCACAGTAAACCTTATCGCTCTCCGTCTGCCCGTATATACATATATATATATATATATATATATATATATATATATATATATATATATATATATACTCCTGGAAATGGAAAAAAGAACACATTGACACCGGTGTGTCAGACCCACCATACTTGCTCCGGACACTGCGAGAGGGCTGTACAAGCAATGATCACACGCACGGCACAGCGGACACACCAGGAACCGCGGTGTTGGCCGTCGAATGGCGCTAGCTGCGCAGCATTTGTGCACCGCCGCCGTCAGTGTCAGCCAGTTTGCCGTGGCATACGGAGCTCCATCGCAGTCTTTAACACTGGTAGCATGCCGCGACAGCGTGGACGTGAACCGTATGTGCAGTTGACGGACTTTGAGCGAGGGCGTATAGTGGGCATGCGGGAGGCCGGGTGGACGTACCGCCGAATTGCTCAACACGTGGGGCGTGAGGTCTCCACAGTACATCGATGTTGTCGCCAGTGGTCGGCGAAAGGTGCACGTGCCCGTCGACCTGGGACCGGACCGCAGCGACGCACGGATGCACGCCAAGACCGTAGGATCCTACGCAGTGCCGTAGGGGACCGCACCGCCACTTCCCAGCAAATTAGGGACACTGTTGCTCCTGGGGTATCGGCGAGGACCATTCGCAACCGTCTCCATGAAGCTGGGCTACGGTCCCGCACACCGTTAGGCCGTCTTCCGCTCACGCCCCAACATCGTGCAGCCCGCCTCCAGTGGTGTCGCGACAGGCGTGAATGGAGACACGAATGGAGACGTGTCGTCTTCAGCGATGAGAGTCGCTTCTGCCTTAGTGCCAATGATGGTCGTATGCGTGTTTGGCGCCGTGCAGGTGAGCGCCACAATCAGGACTGCATACGACCGAGGCACACAGGGCCAACACCCGGCATCATGGTGTGGGGAGCAATCTCCTACACTGGCCGTACACCACTGGTGATCGTCGAGGGGACACTGAATAGTGCACGGTACATCCAAACCGTCATCGAACCCACCTTTCTACCATTCCTAGACCGGCAAGGGAACTTGCTGTTCCAACAGGACAATGCACGTCCGCATGTATCCCGTGCCACCCAACGTGCTCTAGAAGGTGTAAGTCAACTACCCTGGCCAGCAAGATCTCCGGATCTGTCCCCCATTGAGCATGTTTGGGACTGGATGAAGCGTCGTCTCACGCGGTCTGCACATCCAGCACGAATGCTGGTCCAACTGAGGCGCCAGGTGGAAATGGCATGGCAAGCCGTTCCACAGGACTACATCCAGCATCTCTACGATCGTCTCCATGGGAGAATAGCAGCGTGCATTGCTGCGAAAGGTGGATATACACTGTACTAGTGCCGACATTGTGCATGCTCTGTTGCCTGTGTCTATGTGCCTGTGGTTCTGTCAGTGTGATCATGTGATGAATCTGACCCCAGGAATGTGTCAATAAAGTTTCCCCTTCCTGGGACAACGAATTCACGGTGTTCTTATTTCAATTTCCAGGAGTGTATATATATATATATATATATATATGTGTGTGTGTGTGTGTGTGTGTGTGTGTGTGTGTATGTGTGTGTGTGTGTAATGCTTAATTTAATGAAACAGAAAAATTATTATATAATTTAAAGAATGAAACGAATACGGATTTCCCCAGTAGTTGACCCCCCACTGCATTGTGGCAAAAAGTCTGCTTGATAAGACCCAACTTACTTTTGCTTGTCACAAAATGCTGGAACAAGTCTCCCCTTGGTGATTGGACGTCATGATTATACTTTCTGATGATGATACATGTGCATTGACATACTCGCAAAGCATGACATATTTCGTGAAGTATGGGGCAATGCTTGTCTGTAACCAAATATAAAACGACGACACACGTGTCATATTTAATGGTTCGTTACAAGTCATTGCAGCATAAGAACCTGGTTTTCCTAACGAAGACAAAGTAAGGAATTACAAAAGATGAAGAACAGAGGCACAATATCAAAGGAAATATACAGCCAGTAGCAAAACAAGTTGTAGCTGGTTCTTCACTGAGGAGGACTGATAATAAAAACTGAATAAATATCATGTCACTACAGCGATTCTGTAGAAAAATGAAAATTGGTTCAGCTGGTGATACTGTTTATCGTTAAACATCATTTTAAATGGAGCAATTAAGCGGATATTTTAATATGAATTATTTTTCAGTTTTATTGCTGCCGTCCACAGTGAATCACTTCGTTAAATACCATATTTATTTAGTCTCCTACCACCGCTTAATCGACAGAATACAATATTTTAACCATGTCTAATGCTGAATACAACAGATTTCACCAGTTTTGTCAGAGGAGTAGATGCGATTCAAGAAGCATGTACTTCAACTTCCCATCAGACTCAATTCTGAAAGAATGATTCAAGAAAGAGAGCTATTCCAAAAGAAGACAGACCAAGGTGAAGAAGATGTTAAAGACAAAGAGAACAACATCTCTGTGACAGCAGAAGGTGAAGGAGAAGGAGTAGAAGAAGGAGAAGGAGGAAGAGGAAGAGGAGAGGTTGATTACAATGATGATGATGAGGAGGAGGAGAACGAGGAGGAGGAGTAAGAAGAAGATGAGAAAGGTGACATTCACAGTTGGAATGCATTGTCCAACAAAAGAGAAGTGCTTTACAGATCCCGAATAATTAGTTGGTTTTCAAGTATAAGATAAGCATTAATGTGTTTGCTACACTCAAGTGATTCTCTTTCAGTATAGAAACCTCCTTGTTACATTAAAAATATGTCATTTTGTACACATTTTCCTCACAAAATGCAGCAGAAGATGTCAAATGTTTTGAACTGCAAGATTAAGCTAATAACCGAGCATGTGCTTACTTTAATGTTTGGCTGTATTTGGAAGCGTAGCAGGCCACCTGTCGAAAGCATATGACACACATATTATCCCAGCCCAACGAGAAGAAGGCGGCATTGTGTGTTACAATTTAGAAAGTTATTGTGGTGAACCGTATCAAACTAGTTTCAAAACGTCGACGTTGACTTGTATTATATACAAGCATCACAAAATTGATGTGAGTGACGCACCCACAGAAGAGCCCCAAGGATCATCACTCCATCAAAATGACGCCCCATATGTTTTGACATCAAGAATACCATGAAAGTTGTGTGTTTGGAAAAATAAAAGATTCTGTTCTTTTCCTGGGTGATATAGGCCACCCTGTCAACTGACCATCATTTGAAATGGTAAGCACAGTGGCCTTCTGTGTTCAAGAGGTAGAGTGTGAACTATCTTTTCAATTTTAATCTGGATATTGAGTGAGGAAGAATGTTTGAAACCAAAGTACAGATAACAATTAACTTCCCTCTGCTTAAATACTGTTGATTACACAGCATCAGGCACCTTCTCTCATTAAATGGTGATGTGAAATCATGCATTTGTAGAAATGAGATTCATACCATCATTGCCCTAAGTGTATCTATTTTCTTTGCTTTAGAGTGTTGGAAAATATATAAGAAGGACACTAAAGCAAGCTAAATGGACTGCAAAATATTTGAAAAAGGCAAAGCAGTTTGTTGCTCGAGATTTCGTCGACTAGAAAGCCTACTTAAAATGTAAAATACCTCATAGCACTTTGCAGATTTGATAAAAGAATGAAAATGATTCGGATGTGAGCTTTGGAAGGGGGAGTTGCAACATATTTTTCCTTACTGGCAATCAAAAGTGAGATAAATATTAATTTAATAAAACATATGCTTTGTGTACTACAGTAGTACAAGTTTATATGCCAACTAGCTCTGCAGATGACGAAGAAATTGAAGAAATGTATGATGAAATAAAAGAAATTATTCAGACAGTGAAGGGAGACGAAAATTTAATAGTCATGGGTGACTGGAATTCGAGTGTAGGAAAAGGGAGAGAAAGAAACGTAGTAGGTGAATATGGATTGGGGCTAAGAAATGAAAGAGGGAGCCGCCTGGTAGAATTTTGCACAGAGCACAACTTAATCATAGCTAACACTTGGTTTAAGAATCATGATAGAAGGTTGTATACATGGAAGAACCCTGGAGATACTAAAAGGTATCAGATAGATTATATAATGGTAAGACAGAGATTTAGGAACCAGGTATTAAATTGTAAGACATTTCCAGGGGCAGATGTGGACTCTGACCACAATCTATTGGTTATGACCTGTAGATTAAAACTGAAGAAACTGCAAAAATGTGGGAATTTAAGGAGATGGGACCTGGATAAACTGAAAGAACCAGAGGTTGTACAGAGTTTCAGGGAGAG
Organism: Schistocerca cancellata; assembly: GCF_023864275.1. Taxonomy (NCBI): domain Eukaryota; kingdom Metazoa; phylum Arthropoda; class Insecta; order Orthoptera; family Acrididae; genus Schistocerca; species Schistocerca cancellata. The sequence goes on along the minus strand of NC_064626.1, from coordinate 351,856,859 downwards.
CATAAGGGAACAATTGGCAGGAATGGGGGAAAGAAATACAGTAGAAGAAGAATGGGTAGCTCTGAGGGATGAAGTAGTGAAGGCAGCAGAGGATCAAGTAGGTAAAAAGACGAGGGCTAATAGAAATCCTTGGGTAACAGAAGAAATATTGAATTTAATTGATGAAAGGAGAAAATATAAAAATGCAGTAAGTGAAGCAGGCAAAAAGGAATACAAACGTCTCAAAAATGAGATCGACAGGAAGTGCAAAATGGCTAAGCAGGGATGGCTAGAGGACAAATGTAAGGATGTAGAGGCTTATCTCACTAGGGGTAAGATAGATACTGCCTACAGGAAAATTAAAGAGACCTTTGGAGAGAAGAGAACCACTTGTATGAATATCAAGAGCTCAGATGGCAACCCAGTTCTAAGCAAAGAAGGAAAAGCAGAAAGGTGGAAGGAGTATATAGAGGGTCTATACAAGGGCGATGAACTTGAGGACAATATTATGGAAATGGAAGAGGATGTAGATGAAGACGAAATGGGAGATATGATACTGCGTGAAGAGTTTGACAGAGCACTGAAAGACCTGAGTCGAAACAAGGCCCCCGGAGTAGACAACATTCCATTGGAACTACTGACGGCCTTGGGAGAGCCAGTCATGACAAAACTCTACCATCTGGTGAGCAAGATGTATGAAACAGGCGTAATACCCTCAGACTTCAAGAAGAATATAATTATTCCAATCCCAAAGAAATCAGGTGTTGACAGATGTGAAAATTACCGAACAATCAGTTTAATAAGCCACAGCTGCAAAATACTAACACGAATTCTTTACAGACGAATGGAAAAACTGATAGAAGCCGACCTCGGGGAAGATCAGTTTGGATTCCGTAGAAATGTTGGAACACGTGAGGCAATACTGACCTTACGACTTATCTTAGAAGAAAGATTAAGGAAAGGCAAACCTACGTTTCTAGCATTTGTAGACTTAGAAAAAGCTTTTGACAATGTTGACTGGAATATTCTCTTTCAAATTCTAAAGGTGACAGGGGTAAAATACAGGGAGCGAAAGGCTATTTACAATTTGTACAGAAACCAGATGGCAGTTATAAGAGTCGAGGGACATGAGAGGGAAGCAGCGGTTGGGAAGGGAGTAAGACAGGGTTGTAGCCTCTCCCCGATGTTATTCAATCTGTATATTGAGCAAGCAGTAAAGGAAACAAAAGAAAAATTCGGAGTAGGTATTAAAATCCATGGAGAAGAAATAAAAACGTTGAGGTTCGCCGATGACATTGTAATTCTGTCAGAGACAGCAAAGGACTTGGAAGAGCAGTTGAATGGAATGGATGGTGTCTTGAAGGGAGGATATAAGATGAACATCAACAAAAGCAAAACGAGGATAATGGAATGTAGTCGAATTAAGTCGGGTGATGTTGAGGGTATTAGATTAGGAAATGAGACACTTAAAGTAGTAAAGGAGTTTTGCTATTTGGGGAGCAAAATAACTGATGATGGTCGAAGTAGAGAGGATATAAAATGTAGACTGGCAATGGCAAGGAAAGCGTTTCTGAAGAAGAGGAATTTGTTAACATCGAGTATAGATTTAAGTGTCAGGAAGTCATTTCTGAAAGTATTTGTATGGAGTGTAGCCATGTATGGAAGTGAAACATGGACGGTAAATAGTTTGGACAAGAAGAGAATAGAAGCTTTCGAAATGTGGTGCTACAGAAGAATGCTGAAGATTAGATGGGTAGATCACATAACTAATGAGGAAGTATTGAATAGGATTGGGGAGAAGAGAAGTTTGTGGCACAACTTGACTAGAAGAAGGGATCGGTTGATAGGACATGTTCTGAGGCATCAAGGGATCACCAATTTAGTATTGGAGGGCAGCGTGGAGGGTAAAAATCGTAGGGGGAGACCAAGAGATGAATACACTAAGCAGATTCAGAAGGATGTAGGTTGCAGTAGGTACTGGGAGATGAAGAAGCTTGCACAGGATAGAGTAGCATGGAGAGCTGCATCAAACCAGTCTCAGGACTGAAGACCATAACAACAACATGCTTTGTGTGAACATGGGTTTACCTCAGGAAACATACATTACAAATGTGCTGACATGGTATGATTAGCAACTTAACACACATCGGTATATATTTAACTCTTTTGTAATATTGAATCACTGTTGTTTTAGACCTTATAACGATCGCTAATTATACTCTTCCGATCTATCAGTCTCTGGGAGCAATTGAGCATCCTCCCTATCTGAAAGATCATTGGTCATAAAATACTATGGCCATAAATTACTATGGCCGTAAAATACCATGGTGATTTCCATGTAGAAGACGGTAACTTCTTTGTCAAAACAGAGCCATAGGATCGATCTGTGGAAAGTAAAAACTTCAGTGACATGAAACAATGAGCAGTCGGTCACATTGCTTTCGAACAATGTGAGTACAATTTCCGATTATATCTGAGTGGAACAGATAAATTCATTAAATAAATTGAATTAGTAATGTTAAAAATGTTCGCTACATTAACTAGCAGATACTGATATTTATGAATGCAAGTATTCTTGTTTCATAAGGACGCACGATGAAGGATGTTGGGAATAGTAGCCCTCAGTACATCGAAGGGTGAAACAGAAGTGAAACATCAGAAGCGGAAGTCTCCACTTCCTTTAAAAATTATTTGTTTCTTTTAGAAAAACGAATGTAGTTTTCTTACAGAGACCCATTTTTATGTATCTTATACAAAGTCTCTGAATTCTCCCTACCATTTGTTGATATCACCCATTATTTCTAGTACAATAATCATTAATATACTGAAGTTTCTTCACATAGTAAGAAATGTTTTTATAAGGAACGTTTTACTGCCATCACTCCTGACCCCGAATTCTGGAATTCATGGATTAACAACACCTCACTTCCAGTATTCAGCTGAAATTACTTTAATGGAAATGGTGTGTGGTTATTTGACTCGTTTAGAAACAGATTCTTTCGTTTTCACATTTTGAAGTTAACAAAATTTGACTCTTTTGGGCAAACAGTTTGAGCATTTAATGACTAGCTCCAGAAGTATGCAACCAGTTCGACTATGGTCCAGATATAAACATTTTAGTTCGTTCACCTATTTGTACGCCGGACTGAGCGAAACAAAACCTTAAAACCCAAGTCTGAACATTCTGATTTAAGCAGTTTCGATACTCTAAGATTTGATCTAGACTTCACAATTCAGGATCACAAAGATAACTGATCACTTCACTAATTTTTCAGTCACTTTTGTCTCCATTGCACATACATTGACTCAGAAGTGTCACACACTTGAGTGTCCACAGCTGTCCTTTTTGAGTGAATACTGATACTTTACTTGTAGTATCAAGTCCAGTCTGACACATTTCTTCAGTCTTTTTACACACACCATGTTCCACAATTTTTACACAGTTGGTCCCTATGTTTAGAGTTCCAATTCTTAAGTATGAAATAGAGAAAAACATCGCAATCAGTATTTCCTTTTACTTCCAGCTACTGCGCTTTTTGCACTGAGATAATAATTTTTCATACACTTACATACTAAATCATATCCTTACACTAAATTACACAGGATAAATATCCATAAAATGCAGAATGTTCAACTATTTATCAACCCATATACAGCTTAAATCATATAGTACAGCTTTTCTAGTCATTATCCTAACTTGATGTGTATTTTTGTACCATAAAATCATTACTTTTAACCAAACATGTGCTGTTTGTTGGTAACCTACATACGAATTCATGCTTTTAGTTTTCTCTTTGTCATTTACATGTGAAATTTTGACATTTTAGACTACTATAAACTATAAATTTCATCTCTGTTTTCGTAAAGATCTATAATCACAAATGCATCACATCAGACAAGAGACAAAAAATAATATTAATCTTGTTACAAACCATTTTCCTGTAGGAAAAGTTTTCCATTCTCTAGTTGGATGCATTGTCAGATAAAAGCGCTAGCGTCATGACAAACTGTGAGATGTAGGCGTCTGCACTTCTTTTGATAATGCGAGCAGCTGTTGCCGACTTAGTGGTGTGCATTGCGACATATTTTTAAACCAATCGTACATTGCTTCTGAGTATTTGACATCTACCTTCCCTAGCCTGTAGTAGGGGGACTGTAACATCAATTGCTACGGTTTATAACGGCTTTTATGTACGAATGGCATGTAATTGTGGTTTGTTCCTTCTGTTTAGTGGCTTTCTTTTCTTACAGATCAAACAAGTCCACAAAATCCGTTGTACTCTCCTGCTTAAATTTAGAAAATGGTGGTGTTTACCTGTCTCGCATGCATATTTTGAAACTCTAAAATGCCCCCCGGCATAGTGTGTATACCATATCAGATTCTGTTGCAGTTCTGCTGGAACACATACACGCCGCAGGTTGCTATGACTTCTGCACATGTGAAGCAGAACGTAACTGTGAATTTTGTATTACTGTGCGAGTTTGTATGAAGCGTTTTGTGTGAGAGCTTGTTTTATGTTAAACCACCTAGTGTCATAATGCCATATGTCTAAATAAAGTTGTCTGAGTTTAAAGTCAGGTACACTTGACTCTTATTCCAGTATCTCTAAAAATTAACGAAAATCTTCAGGTAGTGTAGACAAAGCATCAGCTATAGTGTTATCTTTGACACTTATGCATAAAATCTCGAAATTGTGTTCCTGCAATGAAAACAGCTAAATGTGGGTGTAATAATCTACATTTGAGTATAAAGTTAAGGCTTTCTGATCACAGTATATCTTTATGTGTTTTCCCTCTATGTAATAATGAAATTTTCTGGAAGCCCAGACTACAGATAGAGCCCCTAATTCTGTAGCTGAACATAACCCTTTGCTCTCCGTAACACTCTGGTAGAACGACATCTTATACATACTTCAGATGTTCCATTTTCTTCTGCAATTGAAAATGAACAAGATCCAAGACCTCATCATCAGGCATTGGTAGCAATGCAAAAGTCTTTGCTTATGTCTGGGTAGTGTAATATTTTGAATGAACTAAAGCATCTTTAATTCTATTAAATGCTATCTGACTGTAATGTGTCCAATACCATGGAGTACTCTTACTTAATAATTTTAGTAAATCATCATTGTTCAATAGTTGTTGTGACACAAATCGTGTAAAGCAAGAGCTGAGACCGAGAAAAGCTTTCAGTTGTTTCCAACTTGTTGGTGACGAAAAGCTCTTAATTCCTTTGATCTTATTCGGATCCAGTACAATGTCTTCTGGTGATGTGAAAAATCCCAGAAATCTGAGATGATCTTTTCCAGACATAGATTTCTCAACATTTACTATTACTCTGGAGCTCAAAAACTTTATGTAGTACCTTTTCTATTAACTCCAACAACTTCAGCTTCCATGTAGATAACTAGTGATGAATCATCTACATAGTGTCACTTTGTCCAACAATTCTGGTCCCAATTCAGTGTCCAGTGCTGTAACAAAAACTGCAGTACTTACGTTTAGACCGAAAGGGGGTACCCTGAATTGATAATTTCTGTCCCCAAAAAGAAAAACTGTAGATTTTCTGGAATTTTCTTATAAGAGGATATGTCAGTCTGAGCCCCTCAGATTGATAGCAGTTATGTACCAAACACCATAAAATATTTGCATCTTCTCTTCGAACATTTCGAAGTCTCATTCGTACAAGTACAATTACTTTGTTTATTCGTCATTGTCCAAAACTAACTGCACTTGGCCCTTTGGTTTGCTAACTGCTAGTAAAGAATTACTGTAAGGTGAATGCGATTACCATCCACTCTAAATTTTTCTTATTTCTTTTCTTAGGGCTTCACGCTTTGTCCATGGAATGGGGTAAGCAGACGAGCAGAACATCTCATGAGGAACTATCTCCAAGTTACACTGATAGCCCTTAATGATATCTGGTTCGTCAGAACAGTCATTAATATATTTCATTAATCTACATTTACATCTACCTAACCGGCCGGTGTGGCCAAGCACTTCAGTCTGGAACCGCGTGACCGCTACGGCCGCAGGTTCGAATCCTGCCTTCGCCATGGATGTGTGTGACGTCCTTAGGTTAGTCAGGTTTAAGTAGTTCTAAGTTCTCGGGGACTGATGACCTCAGATGTTAAGTCCCACAGTGCTCAGAGCCATTTGAACCATTTGAACCATCTACATACACCGCAACTACTGTACTGTCTGTGGCTGACGATACTTTGTACACTACTCAATAGTGTTCTTCAAAAAGAACATCTTCTTCACTCCAGGCATTCCCATTCCCAAATGAATTCCTAAAGAATCCCCGTAATACCTGCATGTTGTCTGAACCTGCTGGTAACAAATCTAGCAGCCCGTCTCGGAACTGCTTCGCTGTCTTCCTATTCTTTTCCACAGACAGAGAGGCCCATAGTGTGCGTTGTACACTGAAAAAAGACTTTATATGTGACTGATAAGAGCTGTAAACAAGCAGTCACATTGACGTGGCCTCTGAGGTCACGCAGGAAATAAAACTTGGCGCCTTTCCAGGTTGAACTCACCTCGTATCATTCTGTGCTCTATTACCTACCTACGGCGGTTTGCCTAGGGTAGCCGGCAACGTTCATTTTTTAGTCCTGAAAAATGTTTTAAGTATAGTAGCATTTAACCAATTATCATTGTTAAGCAGACAAACTTCTTAACAGCGAGGGGAATTTTATTTGTACTAGTGCCTGGGATGCTTATGTTGTAGAAGTTCATTTGTACGAGCTACCCTGTGTTCTGTGGATCTGGTGAAAAGAAAAGTAACTGACACCCAGCTGCACACGCCATGACAGCGAGGTTACAATCTAGCGACAGCCAAGGAGTGCTCAACTGCCTTGGCTGAAGGAAAAGAACGCATTTCTGAAAAAATATGGGTTGTCAGTTTCTTGTTTGTATTCCACACTGAACAGATATACGCACCAGGCCAAGGCTCAAATGTATTTATTGGTGTGAATTAACGTTAGTTAGGGAATATTATGACGCATGGATTGTACAGAGTGATCATAATAGTCCCCTTAACCCCTGTCATGTAGCGTCGCAAGTTGTTCCGAGCGAACGTTTGTTTTAGGATAGCTTGCGGCATGTAACTTCGGGGGCTGACATCTAGCGGTCTAAGCGAGTGAGACACGAGCATCTGTCACTGCCTGCCGTGGGAAAGCTATTCAAGGTCTTACTGGACGTGTACATTCAACACATCTAAGAACCTAAATAAATGATATTAAATATTATTCATAAATGATATTAAATATTATTCAGTCATTTTCAAAATCGTACACTACTTTTTGTTATTCAGGAGAAGACTGTATTAAAATTTCAACATTGTAACTATCATAGTTTCGGAGATAAAAAAATTACTAAAACGTAAAAAAACCTACACTTAGGGAACTAAATTCAGTTACGAAATATGATAGTTTATCTTTTGGTATAATTGGAAAACGTAAACCGAACTCTCAGTGTGCAGAATTAATTAATTGAGATTTTCATATTAAAACTTAAGTTATTTTTCGTTTTCGTAATATAAAAATCTGACAAAGTTATTATTTGTGTCTGATATGATTGTGGAAGTAAATGTGAGTAAATCACAGTGTGTATGTGGGAGATTCGTTTAATTTCAATGTTTCATTATATACCGTCTTAAGTAACCTGCAAGAGTTACCCAAGCCTGTCGTGGGAAAATGATCCTAGAGGATTTACTCACTTTGCTGATGACGTATGCCTAGGTGTGATTGCTATTGTAACAGAGCAGCCAGAAAGTCAGTTGGAGTAAAATCTGTATCTAAAGAATATTTCCAGAGTTATTGTCTTTTCGTTTTCGTTTATTAAACATTACTTTAATATTTGCATGTCAGATCGACGCAAATGCTGTTAAGTCCCATAGTGCTCAGAGCCATTTGAACCATTTTGAACCATGTTGACATTACCTTAAAAGGCGCTTTTGGTGAAGCTGTATTATCAGAATGGGGAGTTGGCTAGTTCAGCGTTACGATCCTATCGCCATAGGAAGAGGATTCCAACGGGTAAAGGTCCGTTGCCAAATGCAGCTGTGGCGAGAAGGATTTCGAAGTTCGAAGCCACGGGTTGTTTAGACGATAGACCCCGTAGTGGCCGACCGAGTACAAGGCGTAATGCTGCTGAGACAATTCGGGAAGAAATGGAGACTGTAGCGGGTTCGTCTATGCACTTGGTGCAGGCCAGCTTTGGCACGAGTATGATCATGAGTGAGCATTCTGACTGGTAGCGAGTACGGTCAGTCAATCAGAATTGAGACTGTTCCCGCTCATTACCTGATAGTTATACTGGGAGTGAGGCAGGAAGGAGGGAGTCGCTCTCTAGCTTTGAACGCGGACGGTCATTTTACTACTGCCAGTCAAAGTAATGTGTAAGATGAAGAATTTCTTGGTTTTTGAGATATTGGTGAGCTAAGTCGATAGCAGTTGCTGTTGAGGACTGCTTGGCTACATTTCAGGGATTTTGACCAAATCTGTTGGACAGATATTTGCTTTCATATTATCCGTATGGCATGTTTCAGTATTCAACCACTGAGCATTTTTGGCGAGCAATTTCTTTTTTAGAAATCCACAAGAAGGACCAAATGTAATAACCCAAATAAGTGGCGAAATTAATGAGTGAAAAACGTTGTTTACTTTGGGTCGGGTTTGGGCAGATTTTTGTCTGCTGTGCGTGTGAAGTGTGTGTATGAGTTGTGAACAGGAAGAAAATAGGCAATAGTTTAAATGTGGTCTGAATAGTACCTTTTTTGGCTTTCAAGGACAAAATAAACATTTTTGTGTGGAAATTTCGGACATTATTTTCCAGAAGCCAATATATTTTCCTACTGTCTGATAAAATTGAATGACAGTTTTTCTACAGAACTTTCTTGCATAGCCTAGAGTTGCATCGTCTCAGTAATTGTAGATATTAAATGGTGTTTTTTATCAACACTGCTTTTACATCATCTTGTAAGTATTTACGTTGCCAAGTGAAGGGATATAGAGCAGATGCCGTTCTGAGGTAGGTGAATTTTAGTTTGCTGCCTGCACGTGGCAACGATGTAATGAAAAAAACGCCGTCCTCCAGCAATATGTCCCCATATTCATAGGGATCCCATTTTACAGGGTTTTTCAAAGATTTTCCTGATTTGAAAACCCCATATTTATTCATAAAAACATACTACAAACATGGGAAAAACTGCAAAATACTTACAAAATCTTACATTTTTAGCTACACTGTTTCAAATTCGCTATGTGTCCACCAGCAGCTGCACAAACGACTTGTAGACGATAGCTAAATTTATCATAAAATTTACAAAATGTGTCTCTCTTACAGAAGTTATGGTATTTGTTATTCTGTTATTCGCTTCTTCTACCCCACAAGGTAAAGGGGAGACGAACACACTTTCTTTCACATATCCGCACAAGAAAAAAATCGCATTGGGTCCTGTCTGGTGATCTGGGAGGCCTAGAATGCAGGACAGTGTCTTGGGATAATGCCAGTTCTGCAGCATTTGAAGATAAGTCATTCCAGTCACCGTGTTTTCCTCAAAAAAGAAGGGATCGTACCAAGAAATGGCACCAAATGGTCTCTTTAAGTGAGTCCTTCGTGCTGGCGTTCCCATATGAGCACGCTATGTCAGTTTATATCACTACTAACATGAGATGCTTCATCACTGAAAATTAACCGAATTAAAAATGTGTCGTCTTTCATGTCCTATAGCAGAGCATTGCTGAAGTCAACCCATTTTGTTTTATCGCCAACCTGGAGAACTTATACCAATTATTGTCAGTATGGTTTATAGACCAAACAACGTCTTAAGGTACGCCAGACAGTCGCATGAGGCATTGCCAATTCCCTGCTAGCACAACGAGTTGATTTTCGTGGAATCCTCTCAAACGATTGCCTTATTCTTTCCACCATATCATCACAAGTGCGAGGTGGACCCGGACTCTTTCCTTTGCACAAGCATCCTGTCTCTTCAAACTGGTGATACAAAAGACGAATGTTTTTGAGTGCAGGCGAATCAACGCCAAAACGCCGACGAAAGGCACGCTAGACCGAAATCACTGACTCATTCTTTGCAAACTGCAGCATACGAAACGCCTTCCGTTGAGCGGACATTTTACTACCGACTGACTGCAAACTGAGAAGACGCACTGACTGACATTTAACGGCGATTTCGTGAAACTCTAAGCCACGCCAATTCAAACAACACACATTGTCTAACCAGTACGTCCCACGTTTCGTAGTTATTAACATCCAAAAGCAGCTCATTCTTTTTGAAACTATCTGTATTAATGTGGGATCACGACAGAGGATACTTTTGGGGAAGTGCGAATATTCTTCATGATTTAGCCCAGTGCGTCTGTATACACTACGAACTGCCTCCGTGCACGATGTGAAATTCTCTTCAACATTGCTGGTGTGATGGCAGTAAATGCACCTCGAACAGCATCCTTAAGTTCATCACATGTCTAGTAACGTGTGGCAGCAACCTTATGTTTAATGAACTCCCATAATACATTGTTGCAATATGATTGATCAGGAGTTTGGGGTGGAGAGTCCAAAGGTGCAGGCAAATGGATGGAAACATGTCCAATGAATTTATGAGGACATACCTCACTGAGAAATACTGTAACAGCAATAGCATAATGGGCTGGTGCTCCATCCTTCTGGAAACATACGATCCAGCAGTCCTCTATCTCGCAGAGGTGGAATAAACTAATCACATAACATGGCAGGGTTCACAATATAATTCACAGCTCCGTCGAAGATATCTCGACCTACCAAGTTGGCTGCTGGCATTGCAGTTCAGAGCATGACGTATGGTGGGTTGTATTAAAGTTATGAATAAAAATGTGGGTTCTCTTTACTTTGGAAATAAATATTTCTCGCTTTTCCACTGGGATATATTGCACAGTCGTCCGAGCAAAACACTTTCTTCCTTGAAGGAAGAATTGTAAAGGTATCGAACATTCGCCCACAAGCCTGATGACGCCTCTGCATGTTATCACTCAGTTGGTTTAAAAATGGAGGTTTAAATGTCTTTGGCTTCAAATTATTCTTCTAAATTATTTTTTATTTTATTTTATTTTTTATTTTTTATTTATTTATTTTATTTTCTTTATTTATTTAGTAATAACAAGTACGGAACTCCAAATTCCTGTAACCACTTGGAATGGACTTTGTTGGCGACGTTCGACGCACGCAGTTCCTTCACAAACTGTTTCCAGTCGTGTTCATAGTCATCTTGAGCGGAGTTTATCTTTTATACGATCAGTTGCGAACGGCTTCTTCTACCAACGTAAAATTGTTGTAAGCGTAGGCTTCCGCGGCCGTTGTCATCTTCAATAAAATTCTTCAGGGTATCAGACCGCATCGTCATAACTTAAAATGCGCCAACGTTTCGGCCAGCGTTGCAGCTAGCCTTCATCAGGGCCTTACGTTAAACTGTTTAACTGTTAAACTGTTTAACGTAAGGCCCTGATGAAGGCTAGCTGCAACGCTGGCCGAAACGTTGGCGCATTTTAAATTATGACGATGCGGTCTGATACCCTGAAGAATTTTATTGAAGGTAAAATTGTTGGTTTACGTGGGGAAGGTTCCTGAAACGTTACAGTGGAATCATGCTGAATGTCGCACTGATTTTTCAGTTTCGTGTGTGCTCACCTGCTCATTATGATCCGTTCTCTATTGTGCACGGTGACTCATCAGCTGTGATTTAGACGTATATCAGCATCTACAAGAATAATAAATAACAATTCGTTAACATATCTGTAAGAAATAGGGGTAATGGATCTCTGTGACCCCCTGTATAGTGTTCTGATGGGATGTTGTTCAACTTAATCTGCAGAAGATATTCTTGACTTCTGATTTGTAGCACGGTGTCTCACTGATTTTAAATTAAACAGGCTGAAGTTATTATCCTGAAGAGGGAAGATATACAAAAGTGATATACAATTCATGATAATGAATACAGGCCAAAACAATGAATTAACATATACATCAAGGTCGGTATTCAGGCCCAGATATCCTGTTCGCTAGGCATTACTTCGGCCTGTCTTCATTATCATAGGCAAAACTGAGACTTAATATGTCTCTTGAAAACATAATTTCACCTGTTTGATAAACAATTATTCCTAGGAATAGCCAGAAGTTCCAGGAGGGCTACATTTTATTCGGCGGTGAGCAGGAACGAATTTTAACTGAGAATCCAATGCAGTTACACTGGCTACAATTGTATCAGGATCATATTAACTATTATCCTTATGTTTTTTCAGGCGATTGATATTAGGTCCCTCCAGATGGCGCTGCACGTGGATTGGGTCTTAAAATCTTCGCATATGCAAATTTGGGCTGGTGGAAAGTGAACAGACCTAATAACACTGATTATTGCATCCTCCTCTCGATAAACAAATTGCCACGCTATGCCCCATTTTGACCAGTATCGCGCTGGTTATCCACTAGTCAGACAGGAAATTGGGGAAGGAAATAAATGATCAGCTTTAGCACCTCGACTCCAATGGAGTATGTGTGGCACGGCAGACGCAGCTCTTCTCATCTCGGCGCGGGGTGCAGTCACGCGTCTCCCTCGCGGCGTCTGCAGCTGCCTTCATTGATTCTGCGGAGAGCAGAGCGGCACAGGCTCCTCAGTTGGAGGTCATGAGTTCGGCAGTGCTGCCTTCGCGGGTTCGTCAGAGGCGCAGCAGCATTGTTGAAGAGCGGGCTGCGTGCACGTTTGAGCGCTCGCTTTGAATCTGCTTTATGACAGAGTCGTGCTGCCTCTAAGTCTAGCAGGTGATTACGTTGTGTCATGGCAGTCGATAACAGCAAGCAGGCATCACGGCGCACGTACAAGAAAATGACAGCGATAGCGTATCGGAGATCAACGTAATGAGTGGCTGACCAATCGAGAGGTCACTGTTCTACGCAGGGGGAGCGACGGCAGGCCGCACGTCACGGATCCATCAACTGTACCGACAGCATGTCGGCGGCTGATTTTTCACCCAGCTGCAGTGTTCATCATCTTAATTATAATCAAAAATAAATTTTTAAGAAATTTATTATTAAATAATATCAGCACGGACGAGCAAGACGATTATATGCATGGCTTAGCTATAAAATACGGTGCAAACATGATATTTATTTATTTAATCTGATCTACTAACGGCCATCAGGCCCTCTCTAACACTGGACCAGGGTTTCACACATACAGTACCTTTTTTAAATCATGTTTACCTAAGAAATTATAATTTGAATAGCACTAAAATACGATGTAAGGTCCGCCAGTTATGCAAAACACCGTTTTTTCCAAGTTTCCCCTGTTTCAAAACCTCTGTACCATCATCAGTGGGTTTCTGTTTCGTTTAATCTGTAATGTGAACATTTGTACTAAGTGATTACAAAACTACGAAAATGTTTAGTTCAAGCAAGAATTTGTTTCTTTTAGCTAATACCTTTACATTTGCTTTTACGACCATATTTTTAAAAATATGTGTTACATTTACGTGTGCTTCACCTGTCAGGATGCTGAGAAAAAAGGGCTTGCCACGCAAAAACGTAAGTCCAAATGAATATAGGCGCGAAAAATTTGACAAACTAAATTACGTTTAAAACATAAAACGATAGGTTAATTCCCAAAAAAATTTCTCATCCACATCGTTTGGTTGCAGATGACAAGCTACCTGGAAGTAATATTACGCAAATGGTCCTGCAAAACCACGCAAACCAAAAGTAAAGGTATTAACTAAAGGAAACAAATTGTTGGTTGAACTAAATATTTCCGTAATTTTGTAATGACTTAGTAAAAAAAAAGGAAACCCATTGGTGACGGCACAGAGGTGCTGAAACATATTTTGGAACTTGCAGAAATCGGTGTTTTGCATAACTGACGGACATTACATCCTACAACTTTAACTGCAAACTCGAGAAACAACCGGGAGCTGCAAATCCAAGTGATGAATAGCATTAAAATAATTTAAGTGTTTATAATCACAAAGTGAGTAAACGGTACTGACTATGAATTCATAAAGTTAACAGTGGCAGTACTAGTACTATTGCAACCGTTGACGCTAATAGTCAAAACAGTATTAATAATAAAAATAATAATAAAAGTAATTACAATAATGACCGTTGCTGATATAAACTTATACGTGGGACTTACTGGAAGTAAGGAAAACGTGGAAGGGAGGGCCCACCAATATAACTTTCTTTTCACACAACCTGTTTATTTAACACTATATATGCTGTGTTTTACAGATAATCGAAGCACTCAAACAAAAACTTTTCTTTAACAAAATGAACAAATTTGCAAAATGCTTTTGACCTTAAGCCTAAAGTTGAATAAACTTTTAATCTTTGCAAAAGAAATCTGAAGTGCTGTATTGCAAAACAGCAAACAATATGACAATGATTAGAAGACGACTGGATCTGTAGTCGCCCGTTATCGGTGAAACGGACACGGTCTGTCTTATTAACCGCCTTTCTGCAACACATGAAAACTACATAAGCATCATTGGTGACGAGCGTGATTCAATTACTCAAAACAAATGACTTAACTTTTAATTTTAAAGCTGTATGTCCAAAGGTTCGGGGTTAAGGTGCGCACCTGTGCTTAAAGGTTAAACTGATTGGCAAACACTATGGCAATGATAAGGCATACTTCAAAGCAACCAACCTCTTAATTTCAATCGGCAAAACCAAGTTGCGACTGGACCCGAACCCGTCCCTTCTGACAATTGACTAAAGCCCTGGTGACAGTTGGCTGTTAAATATTTTCAAGGTTAAACTGATTATCAGTTATTAATACCGCTCTGAAGGAACGTCATAAAGCATCACTTGTGAACACTTATTACAAGAGAACTCACTCGACGGAACCACAAGATCCAACTAAAATACAGCAATAATGACCCGGTCTTTCCAACCCAGTTTAATACAACAGGTTGTTCAGACTATAGCTAACAACTGAGAAATGCAATTACAGTCATAGAATTGAACCGGTAAATAGCTAAATCTAACCACAAGGTCCCTCTTTTTTGTTTAACGGCAACCTGTGCCTTAGTACAACTGTTCTGGCTGTATTTACGACAGAGAGCTGATCAATTAGAACATTAATGACCGGGTACAAAACAGAAAGGAAAGGCAATATAATAGCGGGACAAATTTTCAAACGACAACTAGCGTCTTAGCACAATACTACTGCCTGTATTTACGACCAAAGAGCCGAGCGAGTAAAACTCTGGGGAGGGGGGCGGGTACAAAGCAGAAAATAATAAGGAGAGCAGGTAGACAAAGAAACAAATCACCACGAGGATTACAGAATGTTACTCCCCTTTATCAGTAAGCAGTTCCTTGAATCCACGGTGCGTCGCAGCGGTTACTGAGTGGTGCCGATGAGAGCCAGGTAGAAGAGGGCAGCCAGGCCACGAGCGGTCGTCCGACACGAATGTTGCCAACCAACAGACGGAATGTTGTTGGCCTGCTGCTTGTATTCGACGCTGACCGCGGCAAATTACAGGGTTATTACAAATGATTGAAGCGATTTCACAGCTCTACAATAACTTTATTATTTGAGATATTTTCACAGTGCTTTGCACACACATACAAAAACTCAAAAAGTTTTTTTAGGCATTCACGAATGTTCGATATGTGCCCCTTCAGTGATTCGGCAGACATCAAGCCGATAATGAAGTTCCTCCCACACTCGGCGCAGCATGTCCCCATCAATGAGTTCGAAAGCATCGTTGATGCGAGCTCGCAGTTCTGGCACGTTTCTTGGTAGAGGAGGTTTAAACAGTGAATCTTTCACATAACCCCACAGAAAGAAATCGCATGGGGTTAAGTCGGGAGAGCGTGGAGGCCATGACATGAATTGCTGATCATGATCTCCACCACGACCGATCCATCGGTTTTCCAATCTCCTGTTTAAGAAATGCCGAACATCATGATGGAAGTGCGGTGGAGCACCATCCTGTTGAAAGAAGAAAAAGGGGCCGTAAACTTTAAACCGTGAGATTGCACAAAACACGTTAACTTTTGGTGAATTGCGAATTTGCTGCACGAATGTGTGAGGATTCTCTACCGCCCAGATTCGCACATTATGTTGTTCACTTCACCATTAAGAAAAAAATGTTGCTTCATCACTGAAAACAAGTTTCGCACTGAACGCATCCTCTTCCATGAGCTGTTGCAACCGCGCCGAAAATTCAAAGCGTTTGACTTTGTCATCGGGTGTCAGGGCTTGTAGCAATTGTAAACGGTAAGGCTGTTGCTTTAGCCTTTTCCGTAAGATTTTCCAAACCGTCGGCTGTGGTACGTTTAGCTCCCTGCTTGCTTTATTCGTCGACTTCCGCGGGCTACCCGTGAAACTTGCCCGCACGCGTTCAACAGTTTCTTCGCTCACTGCAGGCCGACCCGTTGATTTCCCCTTACAGAGGCATCCAGAAGCTTTAAACTGCGCATACCATCGCCGAACGGAGTTAGCAGTTGGTGGATCTTTGTTGAACTTCATCCTGAAGTGTCGTTGCACTGTTATGACTGACTGATGTGAGTGCATTTCAAGCACGACATACGCTTTCTCGGCTCCTGTCGCCATTTTGTCTCACTGCGCTCTCGAGCGCTCTGGCGGCAGAAACCTGAAGTGCGGCTTCAGCCGAACAAAACTTTATGAGTTTTTCTACGTATCTGTAGTGTGTCGTGACCATATGTCAATGAATAGAGCTACAGTGAATTTATGAAATCGCTTCAATCATTTATGATAGCCCTGTGCTCTGGTATCTTTGCTCTGCGCAGGCCCTCCTTGCGCAGCTCGTGGCTTCGCCGCTCAGACCTCGTGACCACCTCTTGTCGCGACGCTACCGCCATTCCTCAAACATCGTGCCTCCCTCACGGGCCAGCGAACCCGTACATATGTCGGCAAGCAAACACCTTGTATGGACCAAACCCACAGATACCAACTCTTTCTCATAGATATTGGCTATGGGGCCGCAAGAGGGATAGTCGATACTACACCTGAGCCAGTGGTGCCAGACAGAACAGTCTACTAACTGAATGGCGCCACGGCTCATAAAAAAATTATAGGTGTACAAAACATTTTTTCTGATTTAGTGACTTCTGGGAAAAGGAAATTCAAGGAGGTTACACCGGCTAAGAATACTGGGAAACAAGGAAGATCTCCTTGAAATTAAGGATGCACGGGGGTTACGAGTGCATACAGGGTCTATAGTGAGCACTAATTTTGCTTTAGTATCTATGTCATTAACTTTCTTCTGAAGCTGGATGTTAGTCATTTCTCCAAGGTAATGTGGGAGGTTTTTCCAGAGTCGGGCTCCTGTTACCGAGAAGGACTTCGAGGTAGTGGTTGAACGATGGAGTGTGACAGAAAGGATTTTGATCTAGTGGGAACATGTGTTTCTGCCACATTTTTCAGACAAGAACGTTAATGCCTAGAAGAGATATGAGGAACACTGTAAGTTGATAAGACAGTAGAGAAGACAGAGTCTATGGAAATTTCAATGCTTGCCTGCGTGCAGCCGGGACTGCTGTGCAAATTGTGGTGAAGAATGATCGAAGAGTCCAATATCACACATGCAACAAACACAGGCATTCGTATCCAGCTCGTGGCACCATGAGGTTTCTCGAGAAAGCACTTGCAGGATAACATCACTGCGCTCAATAATTGGAAATATAAGTGTCTGTACAAGTCTCTTTTTCAAGTCAAGAGGTAAGATTTTTTAAATTTTTATGGGGCATGGAGAGACGTGGATGCATTCTTGCACACAGCAGTTATTTTATTTGCTCAGTCCAATTTAGATTGCCATCTATTATTACACCTATACTCTTTGCCGAGGGAGAGAAGTTGATATTTGTCCCACTTAGAGTTAAAAATGGTAATGATTTCTGGTATTTCGGCTGATGAGCCTAGAATGACCAGTGCCGCTTGGGTTTTGGATGAGCTGAACTTTAACACTGTTTTCTGCGCACACGTCAATAGTGCACACAAGTCGGTACTGAGATTCTCGATAGCTGTCTTCAGGTTTATTGGTTTTGCACTTAGACACAACTAGAAATCGTCATCTTACATGTTCTATTTTCACTAGGACAAAACTGATGACACGTCACTGACATACAGTGAAGAGAGTATGGGACCTAATAACGAACCCCGAGAGCACACTCATACCACCTGCCACCACTACGACTTCAAGGTGTCAGACATGACGCACTACTGGCGAGACGCCAGGTACGAACGGAAATTCTGTACTGAACTTTGCAAGAAATTTAGGCTGCAAAGTTTGGCAAGCGAAACTTCGAAATCGACAGTTTCAAAATCCTTGGTGAAGTTTAGGAAGCACATGATGGTCACTTCTCTCTATCCATGGCAAGCTTCAGGTTACCTGTTACTTTATTAAGGGAGATGTTGTGCTGCGATGTTTACGGAAACCTGAATGGTATTCGTCTAGTAGGTTGTTTGTTGTTAGTTGCTTCAAA
Organism: Schistocerca cancellata; assembly: GCF_023864275.1. Taxonomy (NCBI): domain Eukaryota; kingdom Metazoa; phylum Arthropoda; class Insecta; order Orthoptera; family Acrididae; genus Schistocerca; species Schistocerca cancellata. The sequence continues at coordinate 351,838,382 of NC_064626.1, read as the reverse complement.
ATGGTTCAAATGGCTCTGAGCACTATGGGACTTAACATGTGAGGTCATCAGTCCCCTAGAACTTAGAACTACTTAAACCTAACTAACCTAAGGACATCACACACATCCATTCCCGAGGCAGAATTCGAACCTGCGACCGTAGCGGTCGCGCGGTTCCAGGCTGAAGCGCCTAGAACCGCTCGGCCTCAACGGCCGGCCTGTTAGCTGGTCGTGGACCATATATTCTAAGGCCTTGGAGCGTGTAGGAAGAATGCAGGTGTGTTGCTAATCAGAGGGTGCTGTGGCAGCGCCACTTTTAGGTAGTGGCTTAATTAGTCTCTGTTTCCAAGTCTTAGGGAAAACACTTGTGGTCAAGCAGTGGTTGAAAGTGTTTGTTGTAGTAAGCAATAGTGAGGTAATAATAAGCTTGATCATTTGGACTGTGATGCCATTGTGTCCAGGAGATGCTAACTTAATATGCACGATGGCTTTTCTGGCAGTGTCGTGAGTAATATGCTTCAGACAGAATTTTTCATGGCCTCAGTAGTTTATCCCGATGAAGTAAGCAGTGAGTCTCTGTTTCGTTTGCGGTTCAATTGCGGTTGTAGGTAATGTAACGTACCAGTTAAGTTCTTCGGCTGGGACAGTGGGCTCAGCTACAGCTTTTACTTTGCCTACACCAAGACCACGCAGGTTTTTTTTGTTGGACAACTGTGGTGTCTCCATCGTCAGTTAATGTTTGGGCATGTTCGAGTTCAGCATTTCTCACAGCTTGAATGATTCTGTTCCGCTTCTGCTTGTAAGCAGTATGACTTCCTGGAAAAGGGCGCAGTTCGTATGTCCAATGTGCAGCCTTTCTGAGCTTCATGAATTGTTTTAGTTCTACAGTTCGCTGAGGTACAGGTTTCCTTCTTCCTTTTTTGGTCTTTAGAGGAGCCTGTTTGTTATGTAGTTGAGTAAGTTTGTTAGTAGGTCCATGAAGTTCTTCGTTTATGTCGGAGAAGGGAGTAAAAGACGTACCCCGAACTATTTCTTCCACCTCGGTTGCAAGTTCGGATAAATAAATGCGCTTGAAGTCTCGTTACATAATCAGTTGTGGTTTCCTTCTGAGATATTCTAATGAGTTCGCGATGAAAATTATGCCATAGGCAGCCATGCCTGAGGCAGATATTTGAGTGGTACAAATTACTCTGTTTGGGGGATTTCGTTGCAAATATGTCTATGGGAGTGTGACCACTGTCGTATTAGGGGTAAGGGCAGGCTGAAGTAGTGACACATTTGAAGAAGAAGCGTGCACTTAAATTTCACGCGTGAGGGACTATCACATAACAAATGTAATTTAGCGTCAATAGTCGTACTTATAAGCTTATAATGTCGATTCGAGACTTGAAAGAGAAGTTTCGAAGCAGGTAAACATTCCTGCTTAAGGTTTGAGGAGGATATATATCCAGCATTTACTATTAAGGGATGTCATCTGTATCAGTGTATATTCCACTTGCTTATCTTCATTATTGTTGGATGTGTGTAGCACAGTAGGTAATAAATCAGAGTGCATGTAATACCCGCGCTGCACACCATCTAGCATCTCTCATGTCTCACAAATATGTAGATTTATGGAAGTTGTCTAAATACTTGGCTTGAGCCAGGTCTCCGACAGAAGTATTAGATAGAATTCTATGTCTTGAAATGTGTGATGGAACGCGTCGAGATGAGGTGGTAGAGACTGGGCATTTGCATGTGCATCATGGAGATTACTGTCTGCAGGTGGAGAACATGTAGGATCAGGAACTGTAGGAAGTGCGAGTTAAATGGGATTAACTGAGAAGGCGTCTGTAGACTCTAAGGAGGGAAGTTCTTTGAAGAGGAAGGAACACCCTATTGGTTTTATATGAAAAGTATATTTAAAGAATTAAAGTCAGAAATTAAAGCTGATAGTCAATACGTAAGGGTAGAGATGTATTATAATCTTAACGAAATTTAAACTGAATATGTTAAATTAGAAGATAAATTTAATATCGTGTATAAAGAAATGAAATTTGATTTGAGTATATTAGGAAATAAGCCAGGTATGAATCACAAAGAGCTAAAAGATGAATTAGACCACCAAAACCACATGATTAAGACAGTAAATAAAATCAGAATATAATATTCATTAAGACGGGATCTTGAAACGGATCTTAGTCAAGTGCAACATGAAGTCAAGGTGATTAAATAACTAAGTCAGAAGAAACAAATAAGTATCACGAATATTATCTGGAATTTAAGGAAGGAATCCCTGGCACATGTACAATGAGCCCTGATACCAAAGCACAGATCATAAGGTTGCGAAAGGAACAGGAAGAGGCTATTGGCACTGCAGAGACGGACGTCTATGAAACAACAAATCGTTATGAAACAGTATTTAAGCAAACATTTATGGGTCTTTGAGGGTTCACTGAAGTGGAAATGTTACTTTCAAAGGTATTTAATCAGTAAAAGGTATGCTGCAGAAGATTTAAGACTTGAGAATAATCTGTATCATTGGAGGCTGAACATGAGTGGAGATAGCAAGCCATATTACTCGTTTAATATTTATTGTGAGAGGTACCTGACGGGAATACGTGTTGGAAGGCAGCATTATTCTATCAAAGTGTTTTAAATAAACTATTATCTAGTGTACTGTCTGTGGAAGGAGTAAAGTTTTATTACAAATGTCTGCTATGTAACATAAGGCATGCTCTTTCATGTAGATGGCATGTGCCGAATAGTAAGAAGTGTTCTGCTTAGTGAAAGAGTTAGAATCATAGATTTAAGATGTGCTATTGCCAAAATCTCGCAGGTGGTTAGGTTAGTTCAACTCGAGGAGAGCCGCACACAGCATTACAAATCCGATGTCCATAACGCAATCAGCTTCAGCACTGGAAAGAAATCAGATTATATAACAGAGTTTATGCCACTACGCTTGTGCTAACTGCTTACCTGAGGTGCAGGAGCTTCATTTTAGTTATCTGTAAATTTATTTATTTATGGTTGAATGTAACTGTTTATGTGCAAAAGATTTTAGATGTTAGCGTAGAGCAAGTATTAATGTTAAGCAGTCAACAGTTTTTGGTCAGCTGATGTTAGAAAGAGTTAAGCGCTAAATAGAACCGTTGATTCAGCAACTGATTATAAGATTAATTTTCAGCTTCTTCTGTGCGGACGCTAAGCCGTTACTGCGTACAAAATATTTTAATTTCGTCATTGGAATACGATACTAAATGAGTATCAGATGTTGAAGAAGTACTCTTGTAGTGTGTAAAGCACGTTATGTTACATGAACTTCGGCAATAACGGTTATTTAAGCGTCAGGTTCAGATTGTTAGTAATGGATGGTATTGATGATGAAATTATTCAGTTACATGGGCGAAAGTAGCCTTATTTTTTGTTTGTTGTTAAATGAAATCAATGCTGCTATGAAAATTAAATAGTCACGTTGAATTAAGAGATTTTATTGATGTTCAGTTCTACAGTCAGCTGCTAAAGCCTAGCTGTAATAATTTAGTCTGTGGTCTGGCATACATATGCGTAAGCGTCAATCAATAATTTACTTGGCTTCTCAGTATAACTCATAGCCGATTCAACAGAGGTAGATGTTAATGGAAGGAATCTTCCAAACGTTCCGGGAAACTAATTTGATAAATAAACGACGGAGTTCGTTTTGAAAAATTGATCAGAAAATAAGTAAATATTGTTTGTAAAAAGGACAAATACCGTAATGAAGGGAAGGAATATGTTTGCAATGTTGAAGAAAATTAAACCTCAATTGGCATAGTACTGTTGGCAGATATGCGTAGCAGGTGGAAGGACTAAACCTACTACTGGTGTTTGAAATAAAGTTAATTATGAAAAAAGAAATAATATTGTATGTACATAAAGTAATCTCTGCATGATGTGAGATGACGGTCGTATTTTTATCCCAGTAACTTAAGTTTAACACCATAATGTAAAGAGCAATCACTAACTGAGTAAATCAGTATGGACACTACTAAATGGAGGTTGATTAAACTGATGATTTAGAATACAGGGATTTTTAAGAGAATGAACTGTACTGTATTTTGTATAGAGTGTATTTGCAAGGTAGCTAAATATGGAGTGGGTTAATGTCAGGGGCACAGGACATGCATTAAGTTGTAAGAGTTAGAAGCCCGCCCGGCTAGCCGCGTGGTCTAACGCGCTGCTTCCCGAGCGGGAAGGCGTGCCGGTCCCCGGCACGAATCCGCCTGGTTGATTAGTGTCGAGGTCTTGTGTGTCGCCAGCCTGTGGATGATTTATAAGACGATTTTACACCAGGCTCGGCGAATGTGGGCTGTTTGCCCTTATTCCGCCTCAATTACACTATCTCAGCAATTGCTGCACAAACACTGTCTTCACATATGCATACACCATAATTACTCTACCACGCAAGCATTTGGGGCTACACTCGTCTAATATGAGACGTTCCTGGAGGGTCCACTGGGGGACAAACTGCACAATAACCCTGGGTTCAGTGTGGGGCGGCGGTGGGGTGGGTGGACTGCTGCGGCCCGTTATGGGGTTGTGAACCACTGAGGGCTATGATGGGATGAAGCCTCTCGATCCTTTCTAGGTCCCCCGTTTAATATACAATGCACAAGAGTTAGAATATAACATTTAGTGTGGTAAGGAAGAGGAATGATTAATGCTATTAGTATTTGTTTTTGTGTAAGAGAAAAGGTTACATGAAATAAAATTTGTTGTAAGTATAAGGGAGAGTGTATGCGAAGTAAAGTTGAAGTAAGAATAGTGATTTATATGGGACGTGATGATGAGTAAAGTATTTATGTACTGTTATGAGAATTGGAGTGGAGATGAAAAATGGCGTATCCACCTATTTCTCATAAAAGGGACGAATGTACAGTGAGGATTATATTTTACTATTATGGTTAAACACAAAGTAAGAGAACAAAATAGTTACGAGATCAAATTGGATCCATTTATTAAGGAACCGTTGTACCCATAATAGGTCAGAGAGTGTGTTGGAGTTTTGTAGTCAACAACAATAAATGGACAATATCCCGTATTATCACGCGTTGTATCTCAGTACTTCGACATGAATAATCCAATGCTAAAAATGAACTGCATATTTTATGGCTGTTAAAGACCCAGCCTATAGTGGGGTTAATCCGACTCACCAGCTGACCACTTGCATTTGCTTCGTCACAGTGGGGAGGTATATGACTGTTTACCTAGGGTAACCATCTGTGCTCATTTTTTTAATCCTCAGAAACGTGTAACGATCACTGCTGGGCGGAAGAATTTGCTACTGGCGAGGGGAATTTTATATGTACTAATGGCTGGATGATAATGTTGCAGAAGCTGTTTATTTGTGTGAGTCACTATGTGTTCATTGGGAGCGGTAACAGTAAGGCTACAATCTACTGGCAGGCAAGGAACACCAAACTGCCTTAGGTGAAGAAAAAGAATGGATTTTTGTAAAATATGTATGTTCAGTTTCTTGTTTTTATTGTATAGGAACAGAAGTATGCGCCAGACCACGGCTAAAATGTATTTATTGATTTGAACTGAAGATTTAACTCTTGTTAGGGAACATTATAGCGCACTGATTGTGTACTGTTTTGGGGGAGTGTGGTTGAATTTTCCTTGCAGCAGAGATTCTTGACTTCTGACCTGTAGCGTGGTGACGCGTTACAGTGAAAGGATATATCTGACTTACTGTTTCTGGATTTAACAGGCTGAACGTATTATCTCGAAGTGGAAAGATTTACAGAAGTGACACGTAATTATGCTTAGGAAAAGGTAGTAATTCTGGGAGTGTTAAAATTTATTCGGTAGTGAGCAGGAACGAACTTTAACTGAAAATCCCTCGCAAGTAGAGTGAGGATAATTATTTCAGGCCATTCCAATTACTGACCCTTGTGTATTATCAGGGGATTGACATTGGGTCCCTTTTGTTGGCGCTGCACCTGGATTGGCTCTTAGAATCTCTGCGTATCCACATTCAAGATGGTGGAAGGTGAACAGACATAATAACACAGATTACAGCATCCTCGTCCCCACAGGCAGACTGCCACATACGTCACATACGGTTGACAGGACCCGACCTTATCAAGGAAACTGTCAGTTTGGTTGTGGTGGGAAGTGTGGTGTTAACAAATATAACAGGAGACCAATACTCGATTACAGTATGCAGATTCAAATAGAGGTAGTTTGTAATATTTATGCAAAGATGAAGAGACATTGCACGAAATGTAGGGACGTGGAGACCCGCATCAAATCAGTGTTTGGACTGAGGACCACAACAGCAGCAAGTGTGCCAACGAAGGAAGTAGAAGAGACCACAGTTACAGGAGATGCTAAAAGACGGAATATATAGAATGGATTAAAACGATGATGGAGGCATCAGACCTCAGTACATAAAAAGATTTGCGCATGTTGGCATCTAGACACAGATTGGAGGATATTCCGTAGCAATATTAACAACCCCATGTGCTGTTCTAGAGGCATGTGAAACGAGGAAAATAACTGTCTCCGCTCACGCCCTAGTCTTTCCTAACGTATTTTCATGGCCATTATGCGCAATTTACGACGGAGGCGTCATATGTTTTTGAGCCTACCTAACATTCTAATTCTCTAAGCTCACTCAAGTCGGTTTTGTGAAAACGGTGTTGCCTTTTTTTGGAATGAATCCCGTTTAAATCGCCAAACAGCCCGTTCGAGTTTCTTAGCGGACATAGCGATCCCTTACGATTTCAGTAGAGAGTGCTTTTCCATTTACGAAAACTCTTTTGCTAGTCTTGTACATCCCGAAAGCATTCAAAGCTCTCTGGACTGTACAACATTAGAAACTGGTATACAGTTTCCTTAATAGGTCCAATGCACTACTGCAGACTGCTGACGACAATTCTATTTGTGCTATTGATTGCATGTGTGCGCTACCTTTAAAATCACTTGACGTTTATACGACTCGCGTTTCCTGATAGCTGGTTCTAAGTGGTAAAATCTTAGAATAAAGTAAGAGATGTAGTCGTCTGAGTTGAGAAAGTGATGAGTAATGAAAATTAGAAACCTGATTTGGTCAGAACCTTACCCAGAACGATAAACCTTCTAGCAAAAACATTCACGCCCAAATAATTATCTAGCTACGGTGGATAATTTTGAGAAGCCAGTAGAATCTTGCCCGATGTATCATTCAGTATAAAAACCAGTATTGTGAGACAGCGACTACTGGAGTGTCTGTCCGGATACAGCAGTGTGTGCCGCAATCAGACGGCAGGAAGGATGCACCCGAGAGGCGGATACCGCAGACCTGGTGCTGGGAAGCTGCGGGCACACTCGCTACTCCGCGTGTCCTGCCCCCGTTCTTGTGTTGTTACATCACTCAGGATGTGTGTTCACTGAGCACAGTATATACCAAGCGCCATTTCGAGGAACGTCCATTTATAAAAATATATGCGTTATTAGGACATCTCTTAGCCACCTTTGATTTGCTGATGGCCTTGTACTGTATTTCTCTAGAGCATCAAACTTCAACTATGAATTGAGGAACTAAATAGAGCAAGTTTGGAAGTAGTCTGAAGATTACTTATAGTAGGACTGAAATAACGCACAATCGACACAACGAAATAACTAGTACAAGTTACATGTCTAGTGATAGAATCAATACAGGAGTTTTTCTGTTTAGAGCAGTTGACAACGATGACTGGATGGAGAATAGCAAACATATGGACATCATGAAAAATGGTCTGGAGTGCTTTTGCCAAACTGAACAGAGTTTTCAGAATGAAGATTCCAGTATGTCTAAAAAGCTAAGTCAACGTTCAATATGTGGGTTACACACCATTAGCATTAAATAGCTACCATTAACATGTATTCGTTTGCCTTTTTCCCAGTTTACAGATTTAGACACGTTCTCTAGGGCTGGTGGGTTTTTGTAATATGGACCTACTTGCGCAGCTCCTCCGTCAGTTGTGGGTTTTTCACTATCCTGGTAAAGAGTAATGGAAACTGTCGAACTGACATACGTTTTCCACTACATACTAATATTGGCTGACTCAGTGCCTCGTTTGCCAGGGGCTGTTGTGCGAGTTCCGTTGAAACTAAGTCAAGACCTCTCTCAAATTGTGTGACTACCAGAAAAATCTATGACTCATACGCATTAGTTATTTTATTGCTTTCATTCACAACTTTCAGGTGGTCGATAGCCCTAGGACCAGCTTGTTACTTTGCTTGATTAAAATCCATTGCTGTTTCTATGCGATAGGAATCATTTTAATAAAACTGTTATAGGAATAAACTGTTAGATTCTTAGTTCTTGTCTGTTTCATTTGGTGGGCAGTAGAACAATTATTACTGCATTGCTTCAGTTTCAGGTATCCGTTTTCCTCCAAAAGCAATCTGTAAGCAAGCTTCCAAGTTCCTCTTATGACTTTCCCTTCAACTCAAATAATTTCCACTGAAACAGTGTCATACTAAGTTATTTTCACTTTTTTGTGCACATCTGCCACTACGTTTGAAAACTCATCATTTTCATTATCAACTATCTGTATGTTTGACTTACCTCCTGATCAACATACACTTTTAAAGATTTCATCTAATGTTTGTATAACGTTATCTGCTAATGGTTACTGAGTCGTATGACATCTTCGTAGATGTAGTGTGGTGACTGCCAAACGTAAGTTTACGTTTTCTGTTCTTCACACTCTTATTAATTTCGGTCGTTTTCTCGTTAAATGTCCATGTTATATTCTGATATACTCTCAGAAATATTACCAAACAGGTTTGTTTAAGATAGTTTACTGTCATGTTGCCATTACCGTTTGTTCAAAACTTTCATCTCCTGTTTAAGAGCTGCTTCCTTCCATTTGAGAGTTTCCTTTACTGTGATGTCTTTGTACTTACAACATCTTTTGCAGTTTGCATAAGGTAATGTAACTCCTCATGTTAGGTAGTACTGAATAACACTATCCCTATTAATAAGTAACCAATACCAGATTTTTTTACTTACATTAATCTAATAACAAATGACATTTCATTTTACCACATTGAGATATAATTACATGTTTTCTCTATGACTTATATTTATTTTGTGCTAATACAATTTTTATAACATTTTAAGTTTTGCTTATAGTTGCTCCTAGGTAAGAGGCACTTATCACTTCAACAGCTTTCGAATAAACTCTCAAGAGTAATACAAAAGATATGTAAAAATCATACAGAGCTGTAAATAATGACATAAAATGCTACTGAAAACATTAATACTAATTTGGGAGTAAATTTTTATATAAAATTAACAATTAAAAATTATTTCATAAACAATTATTTATTTAATTTTTTTTTATTTTGTGATATTTACAATAAGGTACACTTACAGGTATTTTCTAAATTGACAGCTTTAGCTGTATTTGAACTTGTTAACAATGAAACATGGCTTTGTATTCGTAAAAATTTTATAAATATTATAATAGCTCAAACATATCTAACTGTTGGACAGTGTTTGATTGACGTAATCATATATGTTCAGTGCTGCATTAATATGGTACAGCTTGCTGTTTGTACAAGTTGATATGTGAATTGGAGTTGCTGACTCCAAATATGTTTGTAACTATGTTTCGAGTCTGGAAAAAATGAGAGACCCATACTATGTAAAATGTGTCACATTACTAATAAGTGATAATAAACTTGAACCAGTTTATCCTGCATCGGAATTAAGTTAAACATATTTTTATTGTTGCCCTACTAATATCCATTTCATTGCTGGTTTGTGGTTATACGATTTGGATTATCTTGCCAAGAAAATCATTTGCCAGATTAGTTCTATAACACATTTAAATTTTGGTAATGCAGCGCTGAAACTAGATTATGTAGGAATAGTTACCTTTGTTAAATAACTTTCTCCTTTCATATGTGTTCATATAACCTTCATTTTCTAAAATGTAGAAGGTGTTGTTTAATTTAAAATGGCATAATTCTATGCAGGGAAAAGTCTCATAATCTAAATTTCTAACTCTGATAGATGAATCTTTGTATGAACTTTTCATGTGCATTTTATGATTATATGATTTATTATTCTGGAGTGGTTTACAAACGTTATGCTCTGTCTAATATTTTTATTCCATCAAGAAGTCCATTTAATTTTAAGTTTAGTCCTTGCCAAGTTCATTTTTTGTTTGTTTTCCCCTGTAAGAAATTATTAAGAATGAAAATGTTAGCCTAGCAGACAAATTCCACTAACGTATGACGCTACCATTTATTGTAAAAAACTTAAAGTTTGAATTACTTTTTTATAATATGGGTCCACAGCTTTCAGCTGTTAGAGTTAAAATTTTACGATTGTCATTTCGGCATTAAGCCATTGTCAAGCATTTACAAAATATAATATAACGCAATGAGAACAAATTACACGGAGGTTAATAATAGATACAACCAATTTTGTACTCCTTACAAGAGTTTGACTCATCGTTTTACGTTAGGCAGAAATAACAACATAATATACACATCAAAGAACAGCTTGTCATCTTAATGCCGAAAATGAAAACGTAAAATAAAATTCTAGCAGCTAAAAGCAAGATGACAAGGTAAATAACGCTCCAAAGTTTCTCACTGAAGAGTCATTTTTGGTTTTTGTCTTATTTTCACATTAAAATCTGTAATGGAACTTTCTGACTTTTAACAGCTATGTAACTCATTTTGGAGGTCCTTTGCTGGTACATCCACAGATTTCGTTTTTTGCCTTCACTATAGAGATGCCATCAAAGCCTGCAACATTTTTCTTAAATTTCTTGTTTACCATAAAGGTCGACATGAGTTCTCTGCCTCCTCTCTTCAGATGTAATAAAATGTATGTCCTGATCTTTCAATTTGGTCTTCAATTTTTCGTCGCACTTTTGATGACTTCTTGACTGCTGATCTTATTTACCTCCTGTTGCAAGTCTATGAACTTGGTAATGGGATTCACATTTTTTTAAATATATTTCGGCTAAATAAAAATTGATTTTAGTTTCTTTAATGTCCATTTAGCCAAACTCCCTGTAGAAAGAAGCGGGTGAAGAAATCGATAGTTCTGCCTCATCGCCCAAACATATAACTTAAGTTTTCTCAGTCTGTTATTTCCAACATTCTTTCATCCAGTTCGGAATACTAACATTCCCGGAACTCCCAACTATCACAAAATATCCGATAAAATTGCCAATCGAACACCAGCCAGCCTGTATCTGGAGATTTTGTCGTGACACGTGATAAATGAAAGTGGATGGTCCTTCTAAAGAATGAGCTGCTTATTCCCGTAGTACAAGTACGTCACACATGTTTATCTTTCTGGTTACAGACGATCGCCGAATCAGACGAGCAGCCACCTTTCATTGCAACCTCATCGAATATCAAATTAGGACTTAGGTTGCACCCCAGAGTATCGGTTGTACCATCAAGACCCGTTTGTTGAAAGCTGTGCTAGAAACACGGGAGTCATTTAGCTTGCGGACTCACATCCCATCACCGTGCATGCCGCTCCTGAGAAGTAAGCCTAAAGGGATGAAGAGAGAATAGTCGTATTTAGTGGTAGAGCTAACGGTACTTGACATTAGTGAAGACCGTTCGTAGTTTCCTCTCTCGCTAGGGTATTTCGCTTTCTGAGTTCTTGAAACTGTGTTCGTCGATGTTCTAATTCTTCTGTTTTGTCTTTGCGTTGAATGGAAATATTTTTAAAGCATCTCTAGGGTACGGACCAATTCGTTGGCTTTGAAAAATTTTCCTGCGTCAAAATTAAGTAACTTTAGCAGTTATCACAAGATATACTGTTACAGTTAGTGTTTCAATGTTCTTGCTGCCACTAGTAACAATGTCGGAGAAGAGGGTTATCCTATACAGTAAACGTAAACTGAAATAAAACATCAGTCCTTGGATACACCCTGATGAAAGAATGTCGCTCTGCAGCGGAACTGATTAAGGTTTATGTATCATCTTGCTTAAGCTATTATGTTTGCATGATAGCAAGTGAATCATACTTTTTTTGTAACATTGCAACACTATAAAGAGCAATAATGAACGTTTAAACTATGCTTCCTCTACCTAACCTAAGACTTAAATGCCAATGAGGATAACTCATTGTGCATGAAACATTAACAGCAAAATTGTAAAAGTAACTAGACAACCCACCTATGGCATTATTGGAGAGCATCAAAAATTCAAATTGCTCTAAGCACTATGGGACTTAACATCAGTCCCCTAGACTTAGAACTACTTGAACCTAACTAACCTAAGAACATCACACACAGCCATGTCTGAGGCAGGATTCGGACCTGCGACCGTAGCAGCTGCGTGGTTCCGGACTGAAGCGCCTAGAACTGCCAGGCCACAGTGGCCGGCTGCAAAGCATCAATAATGTATCTGTATCCTCGGGAGGACGGTAGCCTTGCTGCAGAACCCGTGGGTCCAAAGATCTTTCTGTCTGAACCTCGAAAAGCACTAGGTTGCTCCATCCGGTTGTGCCTTACATTTATTTAATAACCGTACTTCACTTAGTAAAACTAAGCAACAATTTTACAACCTATTTCTCAAGACATTCCATAATCGTACATCTCATCTATTGTGATCTAATTTCACATATTAACAAAAGCATCATATTGGTTAGTATCTCCAACAGAGAAGCAGATCTTCTGTTGCCTTTGTATTAGAACAAAGTTTTGTGGTACGGAGAAAGCTCGACGCCATCTCAAGTGGAAGTCGCATATTCATGTTATCTAAAGACAGCTAAGAGCAATGACCTTGCCCTCGGCTGCTCAGTGGCCGTTAGAACCAACTTTTATGTGTCTCAGTTGCACTCTCCTCATCCCGTCACATATTTATGTGGGATGTCTCACCGCGTGACACTTACCAGTACATTATCCTTTTCCAAGAGGAAAAAAGCTATCTTTTACGATTGATTTGTCATAGCACTTATGTAACATTACCTTAAAAGTTTTCGTAACATAAACACGCAATAGTGTGCGCTGTTACTTGATAGTAAAATTTCCTGTATTTCGAACGCGATGACGCATGCCAAATCCCCGACTCTCTCTACAGAATAGGCAGTTAGCTGTCCTGCATAAGAATTTTCGTTATTTTGCCGCCGTCGGTTTCAACGTGAGAAATATGTGCTTCTAGGCAATTACTTATGTCCCTACAGAGGTGATTAATTACACCCGAGTCGTGTCGTACACGCCACGCCAGAGGTGCGAGTCTCACGAAAGACGATTTTCGTGTTCCGTTTATCCGGATATCCTTGACCGGGCATGTTTTACGCGCAATTTAACGATCGCCGCATTTAAAATCCGTACCGCTGCAAAACCACTGCAAAAGCGTTGTAAATTGCAGTTTCAGAACTCATACATCTCCGATGATAAGCGGCGACCCATGTTAGACGATGGAACGTAAGAGTCAACAACATCATATACGCGTATATGGACTGCATGTGTTACATTAGATTGCCATTGCCTTCTTCGAGCTCGTGTGAATTTCCTCGTGCACTCACTCTCCCATTAAAATATTCCACACCATTCGAAAGCACACGCTGCATGGTTATACTCTTCGTCTCCGCATACCAGGAGCCCATGAAGGTGGTTTATTAAAATTCTTCAGGGTGTGCAGCAGCGTCTTTATATATAATACTTAAAACAGTGAACTAATCTGTTTTGATTGTCAACCAGCAGACTTCCTTAGGGGGTTGAGGTGTCTTCACATGCGGGATTTTTTTGACGTATTACGTGTAAATACGATGGGTCTTCTGATAACATACTTTAACAACTAGCCAAAATTTGGTTTTCGATTAATTTACCGTGGCAGTTGTTGCTGTATACTATGAACATTTAGCATCATGTAACAGTCACGGTCCTGCAATATGATCACTGTTAGACAAAATAGCAACAGATGTCTAGTGGACTTAAGTCCGCAGATGGCTTAGACAGTGCTATTGCATCTCTCTGACATATGTATCTTGGGGGCAAATATTGTTTAGACCCTGTAAAACCTAACACAGAAGTGAGTTCATTTTACCCCGGCCCCATTCCCTCAGTTTCTTATCTTTTTAGAAACTCTTCAGTTTCAATCTACAGTTCATAACCGACAAATTACGCGCAGAATCCACATCTGTCTTTGGAAATGTCTTACATTTTTCAAGCTGATTGTGAAATACCTGTCTTACCATTAAATAATCGGTCTAAAATCCTTCCTTTATTTTATACGGAACATATTCCCTTAATTTCCTACCTCTTTACAAATTCTTCAGTTTTAATCTACTGTTGATAACCAATAAATTATGGTCAGAATACACATCTACCCTTGTAAACGTCTCACAGTTTAAAAGCTGGTTCCGAAATACGAGTTTTACCATTAAATATCCTGTCTGAAATGTTTCCAGTACCTCCAGGTTTCTTCCACGTACACAACCTTTATACAAGTAACTATGTAGGAATCATTAGATTATGTTCTGTGAAAAAATCCACCAGGCTGGTTCCTCTTTTATTGCTTTCTGCCAGTCTATATTTTCCATTTTTTCCACTGTTCCTTTAGCTGCTATCGAATTCCAGTCCTCCATCACAATTAAACTTTCCTCTCCCTTTGTTATGTAAATAATTTCTTTCATCATACATTCTTTCTATTTTGATTTGGGAAGCTAGTTGGAATATCAAATCGTACTATTGTGATTGATGTTGGCTTCGTGTCTATCGCGGGTATGGTATCGCTTTCACTAAGCTATTTTCGTGGCTTACCTGCATACCTATTTTCTTATTCATTATTAGATCTACTGCTGCATTAACTCTACTTGAATTTTGTATCTTTAATCCAGCAACCACCATACCAGAAGTACAGTTCTTCACACTACTGCATTAACTATTGTTATACATAACTTCATTCTAACCATTTCCCACTTTAACTTGTCTGACCTGCCAACCCGATTAAGGGAAATAACATTCCACGCTTCGACCCACAGAAAACCATTCTTGTTTTTCCTTGAACGACATACTCAGTCACAGGTTCGAGGTCTGAATGCAGGACAATTTCACTTCTGGAGTGTTTTATCCAAGAGGATGCCGAAATCGTGTAGCCATAGAGCGGAACTACATGTTCTCCGGAAAAATAATAGCTGCCGTTTCCCACTGTTTTCAGCTGGTAGCAGCATCAGCACAGCAAGGCCACGTTGGCTAGTACTAGTAGGCAAGATCAATCAATCGTGCAACTACTGAAAAGGCTGCAACCCCTCAGAACATCAGCACTTAACTTGTGTACACGGTTGCCGAATACTCTGCTCCAGTCTGGTTAAACAGCTACCACATGAAGAAGACTGACACCAGACTAAATGAGGCCACAAGGATTAATTAGCGGCTCTATAAAAGCACTCCCCTTCTTTGTCTACCTGTTTTGAGCCATATCGCTCCTCCTTAAATTCGTAGATAGGCCGATTTGTTAAGGAATACTGCATAATTGTAGACAGCCTGCATCTTCAATTGTACAGCTCTACAGAGGCCAACTTACAGATCACCCCCACCACGATACGTAGAACTACTTTTGAGGTACAGTTTCAGAGTTAAGAACGTGTGGAGAGAACATTTGGAGGGCCTGAAACTGACTCAAGCTCCACCCACTAACGACCCTAGTTCACCACAACCAGGCTTGAAACTGCCTCGCCACGTATAGAAAACACTCAACAGAATAAGAGCGCCACACGGCATCTATAGTGAATCATTTTACAAACCGGGAATAACCGAATCACCGACCTGCAACTGCGTAGAATCTCGTCGGACTGTTGACCACATTGTCATTGAATGCCACCTTCCAGCATATCGAGGAGACCAATTTGATTTCTTTGAAGCTTCTGTAAAGCGCCGTGCAGATTAGATTGACACCTCCTGTCGCAGCGGACAGATTAGAAAAAATCCACCTTTTCAATCCTGATATACCCAGACCAACTGACAACGAACAATGGATGGTACACCGCTCTGTATATATGGAACTTGTCGGAAGATAAGTTACGATTTGTTAGACGAGCCACTTTTGTAATATCCTGTCCAAAAGTGAACTGTGGTTATTTCGTTTACAACGAAGAACTCACAAACTACGTAACTAATAGCTGATCTCTGAAGGAAGAGTGCCGCTGACAAACACAATACCAATCTGAACCTTGACACAATATTAATTTCGGACTAGATGGCCGATGTTAGATATCGTAGTCGAAAGAGTTTTAGGATATCACATCTGACTTTAATTAACAAGAAGAACTGCAGAGTTCTTACGATAACCAACAACAATGAGACTAAATGGTTCAAATGGCTCTGAACACTATGGGACTTAACTTCTGTGGTCCTCTAGAACTTAGAACTACTTAAACCTAACTAACCTAAGGACATCACACACAGCCATGCCCGAGGCAGGATTCGAACCTGCGACCGTAGCGGTCGCGCGGCTCCAGACTGCAGCGCCTAGAACCGCTCGGTCACACCAGCCGGCTAACTGTGAGACTAGTTTGGGAGGTATGAAATAAATACAACGGTCAAACCTGAGTATGCTCTCCTCACTAGCATGCAACTTTTCGTAGTCCAGAAAATAACAATCACGTCGCCACGTAGACACCACGTATCAGTGTCACTCTTCTATGATTATGATGGAACACACGCTAATAGCGATCGACTGATATGTAATTAACCAACACCTCTATTCACTTTAAAAAAAAACAAAAATAAATAAAAAAATCCGTCAACACTGCCCAACGACTTAACGTATAATCAATATTACCAACAGCGTTAATTAATATCCTATTATCTAGCACTGCTGAGCTTTCGTATGCGCCACTATCACTAACAACAAACTTTTACTACTGGTGATAACAAAATCTAACCTTCACTGTGGCTGATTCCACAACAACGCTATCGTCTGCTTAAACTCGCACAAATACACACATCAAAAAATGTTTGCATCACCTCGGTTCCGAGAGTTCCAGAACCTGTACAGAAAATTGGAATAGAGATCAACATAAGCATCATTGCTCATGAAAACCACAAATTGCATGTTGCACAACCATACAGCGAGACCTTCAGAGGTGGTGGTCCAGATTGCTGTACACACCGGTACCTCTAATGCCCAGTAGCAGGTCCTCTTGCATTGATGCATGCTTGAAATTGTCGTGGCGTACTATCTACGAGCTCATCAAGGCACTGTTGGTCCAGATTGTCCCACTCCCCACTCCTCAACGGCGATTCGGCATACATCCCTCAGAGTGGTTGGTGGGTCACGTCGTCCATTAACAGCCCTTTTCAATCTATCCCAGGCATGTTTGATGTGGTTCATGTCTGGAGAACATGCTGGCCACTCTAGTTGAGCGATGTCGTTATCCTGAAGGAAGTCATTCACAAAATGTGCACGGCCACGACTTGTCGTCCATGAAGACGAATGTCTCGACAGTATGCTGCCGATATGGTTGCACTATCGGTCGGAGGATGGCATTCACGTATCGTACAGCCGTTGCGGTGCCTTCCATGACCACCAGCGGCGTACATCGGCTTACATAATGCCACTCCAAAACAGCAAGGAACCTCCACCTTGCTGCACTCGCTGGACAGTGTGGCGTTCAGCCTAACTGGGTTGCCTCCAAACACGTCTCCGACGATTGTCTGGTTGAAGGTATATGTGACACTTATCGGTGAAGAGAACATGATTCCAATCCTGAGCGGTCCATTCGGCATGTTGTTGGGCCAATCTGTACTGTGCTGCATGATGTCGTGGTTGCAAAGATGGACCTCGCCATGGGCGTCGGGAGTGAAGTTTTGTATCATGCAGCCTACTGCGCACAGTTTGAGTGGTAACACGACGTCCTGTGGCTACACGAAAAGTATTATTCAACATGGTGGCGTTGCTGTCAGGGTTCTTCCGAGCCATAATCCGTAGGTAGCGGCCATCCACTACAGTAGTAGCCCTTGGGCGGCCTGAGCGAGGCATGTCATCGACAGTTCCTGTCTCTCTGTATCTCCTCCATCGCTTTGGTTCACTCCGAGACACCTGGATACTTCCCTTGTTGAGAGCCCTTCCAGGCACAAAGTAACAATGCGGACGCGATTGAACTGCGGTATTGATCGTCCTGGCATGGTTGAACTACAGACAACACAACACGAGCCGTGTGCCTACTTCCTGGAGGAATGACCGGAACTGATCGGCTGTCGGATTCTCTCCGTGTAATAGGCGCTGCTCATGCATGGTTTTTTACATCTTTGTGCGGGTTTAGTGACGCCTCTGAAGAGTCAAAGGGACTGTGTCTGTGATACAGTACCCACAGTCAACGTCTATCTTCAGGAGTTCTGGGAACTGGGGTGATGCAAACCTTTTTTTGATGTGTGTTGATGTGACGTCCTTCTAGTACGAAATCAGATTGACAAACACCAATAGAGTACTATTCCGTCAAATGTGAACATACACAACCTTGTTTAATAATATTAAACTTTAATGAAATATTACGTATTTGTTGTACCGTTAATTTTTGATGACGCAACGACATTATTATTACGTCCTTCTTACGTTCCGATGCGAACCAGCGACTGTATTCTTTGCAGCCTGAGAATTCATAAGTTTATTCCAATATTCCAGTTCTACTGCGAACCTGTTCTTTCTTAATGTTGCTTCTCTTTAAGTATTTGTACTATATTTTGCTTTCCAAATATTTCTTATTTTGTCCAAGTCCGACTCAATACAGTTATTATTATACGTTTCCCCAATAACGTGTAGCTAAATCTTTGGTTTTCTGAGTTTACGTAATATTATATACTTGGAGCTTGCCAAGTCCAATAAATACGATTAACCTTATTTTAACTAACTTTACCAAAAGCAGCTCTGAAAAAAATCACATTTTCTCTCTCTTTCTTTCTTTATCTGAGTATCTTTATCTCCATCTTTCTCTTTACTAAAAGAATGAAAACTTTCTGTAGTACTTCCTCTGTACTACAAATGACGTACGCAGAATACAGTTTTTAACTTTCACATAATTAAACAACTTTATTTTTATCCAGAAAATCTCAATGTTCACAGTTTACCGTGGTTGGTTCAAGTGCTGTTTATTAACTATTCCCCTTGGAATGGGAAGACAAACTCAACAAAAAGATACAAACGAAAAGCCAAAGTGTCACCACCACTTTGCATTCTATTTTAAGATTTTAGCAAAATTCAGACTGCTTCAAGCGTTGACATTCGCGTACCCTCTATACCTTGAGGTTACTAAATCAATTACAGCACTTGAATCGTAGCAAATAATCGCCGCTCGTCCCTCCTTTAAATGGTTCATGATTGGATCGTTTTCTGCCATGACTCTATCAAAATATAGGAAGATAGTCTGTTTCCAAAGACAATCGCGATATATGGTACAGTATATTAACTGCAATGACATAAAGGTGCGCCGTCCGGACCTCAAAACTACAAGTCTCACCTCGGTAGGTGGCCATGGGGTTTTCAAGTGTCCAAATACCTTAGAACACGCAACAATAATAATTCCAATTGGCCGATACTCACTCCGTATTCCTTTACACCCACTATTGCATCAGCTCTGTTACCTTCTACGGTGCACGCGATCAGTACTATCCAAAATATTGGATAGTTAACGGATGAGTTCTCCAACATTCAGATAAATCTCTAACGATAAAAAAGAAACCTCCACATCTAATAGCTGGTACGACTAACTAGTCTTCAAAATTCATTAACAGATCTACCATATAATCGGGTACGGTATTTCCGTACTTATAATCCACAGTGCGTAGAGTTACACGGACGCCCACCTAGCTATCTTCCGAATGTAAATTATCATGCGCTCGTATATCAATCACGTTGGGCTGCCACGCAGACCAACACTTCTCAGTAAAAATCCAATCGATTAAACTCCCGACCTCAAGACTGGCTGCCGAATCTTAAACAAATTAATTTCAATTAACTTGTCCGAGTATATTATTATTGATGACGAACGGGAATTCAGAATCAAACTATGACACGTCAGTCTCCTGTTATACACTACTACGACCGACCGCTACCCGTCTGCGTCATGACAGCGACTACTCACGCTTCCTTCCTCGATGATTAAGAACCATTTTTCGAACAATCTTAGAACGGTGATTATCCCTTGTACTTGTTAAGTTCATTCTTAGTGGCTTACAGTAACGTTTCTGATGTCCAACTGCAGTAGTTATGACGTCACTTATGCGTGCTGCTACCCACCCGCTCGCTGATGGAGAATCTCTGACTGCGACTGCGGCCTGGTTTTCGTCAGCTTCTTCTCTCGGTCTTTAGATACTATAACATGTCCAAGGAATACACATTAAAACATATCTTTTACGAAGTTTAAACATCCATTTTCTTGTACAGACTAAGTTGATTGAGCTCTATTACGTAATGCAAAACCAAAAAATAGTAACAAAAAATTTTTAGCTCATTACACTTCAAACCCTATACTGCGCTGGATAGTTTCAACGTCAGAATTTAACTTTATGTATACACTGTTAGTATGTTTTGCTTTATTCTTATGACTACACTGTGAAATTTTATCATTTTGTTTCATTCATATTACTTTTATGTATTACGCCAAACTGGTGTTAGTCATACACTAAATAAAAAAATAAAATTGCAGGAGCTTGGTTTATTTTGCTGAGAGTACCAAATCTCGATATCTCCCCAAAAGGAAGCGGGCTCGCAGAACTCGGCAATCCCGTAAGGTCAGTGGTAGCCTTTCCATGGTGTCTCATTTTGCAGGAAACGATCACCTTCTGCGGGGCTGCCAGTTTTCGTGGAAATGGTCCTGCTTCACGAAATGCTTACTGCGGACAGTTGCTGGCACCAGTCCGTTTGCTGCAGGAACGGATTGGTTGGACACCACCAGCTTTTAACTTAGGGTACCTGACTGCAAAACGGTCTCTCTATCTGCAAGTCAAAGAGAATACCACCTCCACCATCAGACTCGGTGCAGTCGGTGCTGACCACTGGAGAGAGACTGATGAAAACCAGTAGCAACCTCATGAATCGTAAGACACTTTTTGCAAAGCTTGAGTGAGAAGTTTCTCTTGCTTTTCCTTGTTTTTATGTAGAAAAGGAAACGTATTCTTCAGATTTGGCAGCAATGAATCTTCTCTCCAAGTAGAGCTTGGAAATGGCGAAGCTTAAAAGGATTTGCTTTCCGTCTTTCATCTAATCCTGACTGGCGTCCTCTTTCGCTGTGCTTGAGCGATGTAAGTTTCGCTCAGGCAATAACACAATACATGTCCAGATCACCTCGCATTTAACTCATTTCTTTATGCAACTTGTATGTTCAATTACCTAAGCTGAATATTTATATGTTTAATTATCTAAGTTGAATATTTATATTATTTATCTTCCTTTGCGAGCTGCCGAGATGTGGAAATCTTATTCATTTCGCTTTCTGGAGTCTTCCAACTGAACATGGGTCCCACAGAGTTTGGTCATTTTATTTTCGTTTGAAACAATTTTCAAGACATGGCTCTGCATTATTCATTGTCAGTTCTTGACTTGATTATATTAAATAAAAGTATTATGTTTTCAATATGACTTACATTTTGAGATCCCATGTGTGCTACAACTTCCCAGTGGTTGTATGATGCTAAAATAGTAGATATAGCCAACTGCATTTGCTTCATCGTGACCACTTTCGTTGTTTGCGGTGGCCAAGTACTATTTTTAAGGATATAAGAAATGCAGAGTGCAAACGTTCACAGGTTTTTATAGCAGTAGTAATTGACGCACAAACTACTAAACCTTATTTAGACGTCTTCCACCTCTGTTAATTGTCAGTATTCGTGTTAATTGTGTCACGCGCTCCACGTAAGAACATTTTGCAGGCTGTGTACATAATTTACGATGGCATTAAAATCAGCTAATTATACGTCCATTATGACATGGCATTATATGACATGAGTCTGCCGTTATGAGTCTGTGGCACTGTATTGCTACGAATGGTACTGTCTGGGACTGTATCTCATAGTGCGTCAGCTATCTATGGCTGACACTAAGACAGTGAGCGACGCGGCCGAAAGATGATCGTGAAGGTGGATAATTTTCGGTATCGTTTTGCATATCACCCTATATAAGCAAAGAGACACTAACTGTTATGTCAGAAGAACAGTACATTGCTGAAAAAATGTGTGTTTAACGAGACCCGCTCTATCTATGTCACGTAAACCGAACGGTATATTGACTTATGGATTGTGCATAACTGTTTTTTTATATAACACACGAAAATAAAATTAAAGCTCTCTGATTATCAGAACTGTTGGTTTGCTTGGAGAAGATTGATCTAAGGGAAGATGTTAACGAACGTTTCGCGTGCGTAAATTGTATCGTTTGTGACGTACTTAACAGCCGTTAGTAAGAACGTTCCTCTACACGACTTTCTTCTACAACATCTCTCCAATGAGAAACGGCTGTCAGTTGCTTCAATTGCAATGCATCTATATCCAGATTTTCTGTTCTCCCGATACCGCAGAAAGAAGCACATTCCTTGTAAAAAACCAACTGATTTTCCATTTAAGGCGCGCTGTAAAAGGTACGTCCTATAAATACACTGACGTAAACAGAAAAAGTTGCACCAAGGAGCACCAGTCGATATTTGTCAGAGTGTGTTAATTATCTCATAACGGGTATTGAACGATTAAACAGTAATTGCATTCTACAATGTTGTACATCATGACTTGTAAACCCCATGTACATAAACAAACCCTTGTATTTGTTGTGGAATGGAAGCAAACTGTCCCCTAACATCATCTTGGGGAATTTATTGCTACAACTGAACACATGCTGTGTCGTTTCATGGAGATTGCTGACTGGAAGCTAGTATGAAAGTGTACGTCCTCTCACCCATCATAGACACGCTCTGTAGCTGAAAAATCGGGGTCTCGACAGGACCGTTAAGAATCGGTACATCCTTAAAGGCGTTTGTGCTATGATCTTTGATTACTCCGCTGGAGTATGCCACTTGGTACGCAGGTCAGAAGAGGAATCAGAACAGGCTTTACATTTCTTGCCACGTATTGGCGAGCATAGAGCTTCTCGTCAGTAAGTATCAGACTTGTTCTGCTGTAACATCCAGTAGCTGTCCAATTCATGAAGCCATGAGTTAGAGATGTGTTGTTCCGGCTCTGAGCACTATGGGACTTAACGTCTGTGGTCATCAGTCCCCTAGAACTTAGAACAACTTAAACCTAACTAACCTAAGGACATCACACACAGCCATGCCCGAGGCAGGACTCGAACCTGCGACCGCAGCAGTCACGCGGTTCCGGACTGAGCGCCTAGAAACGCACGGCCACCGCGGCCGGCATGTGTTGTTCTCGAGAATCGCCACTTCTTGTGACAGTTCACCAGATCATATACGGACGCAGTGGCGTCCACCTGAGCACGGAAAACAGAAGTGAGATTATCGCTGAACTTTCACTGGTCCAGCTGACCATAGCTCTATAGCACGTAAGTCTATGTTTTCTGCTGTATGGCGTCAGTGGTAAACGATGCATGACAACTCTAAATCAAGTTTTACTCAATATGCCTCACAGGCATTGATATACTGCAGTCTCAACGTGGTAGCCTTCTCTCAAGGTTTTTCTGCTGTACCAGTTTCTGTTTTCATTACCCTACATATAGTCATCAAAGAGTAAGGTTATTGAACGTAAAAACTCGTTTTCACTCTGTGGACGAGGTCGTTAACACCGCCCGATCAAGAGATGTACGGATCGAATACTTGTGGCAGAGATTGGAGCTAGAGTTGTAGCTTTCGGTTGCTGATCATCAAAGCTTTCATAAGCTTCCGAGAATTTTAGCACACCAAGCACTGCGCAGCACTGTTCTCTCCCTCTCTTTTTTATTTTTTGCTGTGGCAGCATGTGACATTACCGTTGTAGTTCGTTTTTGGGATGAGAAAATTGCGCGATTGATAGCGTTGTATGCACCTACAGCTTTTGGGATTCACTTTCTCCCTTTATTATAAACGATATTAACACAACGAGCATTCATAACCATAAGCCTTTCCTAATCAACTACCTTAATGACATAATGTCTACATATCCTGAAGGAAAGCTGCAAATGTGGGCGAAGGAAAAAGCAGCCATCGGGATCGCTCAGTCAACAATGCCAATGAGACTGCTCTCAGTTTAGTAGAGGAACATCAATAGCAGTATGTGCATATTGAGCCTTATTGATAGGTATCATTCAGCGCTCTTTTTTACATAAACGAAACGTTAGAACATTACCTCCTTTTACGAACTTCTGAAGCGATGTAACAACACAGTGCTATAGTCGGTAGATGGTACGTTTGTACACCAATTCTCGACAACTAACAGCCTAATGCCACGTCATGTCGGAAGTGTACGGCAAACGTGGAAGTGTCCCATATTACACAATGTCTAGTTTCTGCATTGCTGTTCGTTTCTGTTGAGTTTTATTTTATTGTTAAGCACTGGATGGTAAGTTTTGTTGATTAGTTAATGCTGCTTAACTGATTGTTTTCTGTTGGTTACAAAGTTCAATTGCACAGAATTTCTCATTAATTATTCTTTAGTTTTTAAGTGTATAACACCAGTTAGTAACCGCTAATCATGCAAGTGTACATTTAGAAAATAATCATAAACATCTCACTGTTCAAACAGTCGTTCTATCTTACTGTAAAACACATTATTTTCTTGAGAGCGAGTAGCTTCTCATATTTTAATCTTTCCGTAGCTTACTTGTTATCGTCTTCAGATGTGTGAAGAAAGTAGTAGGTCCTGCGTGTCTTAGAGGCTGCTGGAGAAAGAAACATTTTTTCTTGAAGCTTTTTATCAAGTTTCACATCCTCTGATGGGACCCAACACTTTCGTCGCCAGCATAATTTTCAAGCAGGCGTTGCTTGTGTACTCTGCGCTGGCCGATGTGTAGGAGATTATACAGCGAACATCACAAACAAGCGGAGTTGACCTCTAATGACATTGCCTTTCACAGTGCGTGGATACTAAGATCAAACACAGGACACAAGTTCTAGATCGTTTGTAGCTCCGCATTTAACACATCATTTTATGGCATCAGAGACGGATTGGCTCCTGATTCAAGAGTGTTTCGCTACATTTGAGAAGTTTTTAGTAGTAGTCACCTCTCCTTGAGAAATTATGAATTTAATTGGAGTGTTCCGATAGTTCGTCGAACTGCAGTGTTCTAGTAATCCTTCTTATTTAGATTTTGTCAGTTCTAGTGATTATACATGCACAATTGAACAGCTGTAAACATTTTTCGTGACAGAAAATACATTCACGATATTTTATTTTTTGGTTAGTGATAGTAACGATTGCCTCTCTACGAACCTGCCTTTCGCGTCATCAGATGCCGCCTAATACTCGTGATACACACCCTTTCACAACTATTCTCTCCAATTTAACTATTTATGCAAACTGGCTGTCCTTTGTGTGGTGCATGTTGCAAGGTTTCGTGTTGACGAAGTGCGACTTTTTGCAGTTAGACCCCGACGCTGTTCAAACGAACACCTTGAAAAATTTGAAAAAAAAAATTGTGATGGCTCCCAATCTACTAGAAGAAAGTCCGTGTGCTGGTTAATAGCTCAAGCAGTCATTTGTGGACTATACATAATTAAACACCTTTCCATAAATCAAAGTATTCATCATGAGTTCTCAAACAGATTCCACTGCTTTGCAAGTTGAAGATTGATTTCGGTTTATTTGTCAGACGGTTCTCGCTTTTGGCTGCTAATGTACCTCATTACCTCCAATGTGAGCAGATAGACGTGTACAATTTAGCACCCAGCTCACTTGCCAATCCAAGAATTTGCAGGCCTTTTGTAAAGTATTACCCCAATAACAATATTCTTGACTGCACAGGCAAATCATTAAAGTGAATGCCGTGTTTGCTTCAACGCACGTGTGTGAACGGTTTCTTCCTGTTATGAAATTGACAAAGTCCCAGCAGCGTTCGTATACAGCAGATTTTAATCTGTGTAGCTCCATGTGTTTGACGGTAACATAAATCATAGGTCCAGATACATTACGTACTGTCTTTTACCAATGGCTATACTCGTACAAGTAGTTTTGTTATGATGAGTGATGATAAAGTAATAAACGACAGCGTGGTACACCTACAGCGTTGTTGCGGAGCAGTGGACGTGGAAGGGTGCCGGCACGTACGTGCATGTATGCATCCTGCTACTGAAGTAGCTATATATTGTGTAGTACATTACGCAACAAACTTAATAATTTTTAATGTGGTTTACTTTCACTGATGGAGAATTGTGCTCCATCCTCTATTTCAAATTTATAAGTGTCGACTTTATGATTTACTTTCTGCAAGTAACCTTTGTTCTTCATCACGGTTACAGCTATCTCCATACTAATTTTAATCGAAATTGGTTCAACGATTTAGTTGTGAAAATGTAACAGAATTATTTTTGCACTTATTATATTATGGTATGGAAGCATAGTTTAAACACTTTGAGCATTGTATAAGTATTCTATTCGTTATGTTCAAAAAATGTTGAAATGTGTGTGAATTCCTAAGGGACCAAACTGCTAAGATCATCGGTTCCAAGACTTACGCACTACTTAAACTAGCTTATGCTAAGAACAACACACACACCCATGACCGAGGGAGAACTCGAACCTGCGGCGGGAGGAGCCGCGCAGTCCGTGACAGGACGCCTCAAACCGCGCGACTTCGTAATGTTGAATAGCATTATGCAGAACATATCAATCAGTAAAAGCTTTTTCATAAATATGGTAAATTTCAGAAGCCAAAGAGTACATAGCTTTTCCAAAGAGTGTATATGTGGGAGTAGCTATCCATAGAGTAAATATCTCTGGAGTGAACATTCACATGCTCAGAACAGATTTTGTGTTGTCAACATACATTGCCGGCCTAGTCACGTGATCTCGGGACGTCGTGTGTTTGTCCGTATAGCGCCCTGTACATTTAGAATGTCACTTCATCCCTAGTATAGACGGATTCTTGTCGTACGTGTCGTGGATTATTTATATATGTTGCGGAGACATTTTAACAGTATCCATTTAATAGCGGGAATAAACCAGCTACGTAACTTTTAAGGGCAAGTGATATTACACCCTGCTTCTTTGCGATAGGTGTCACAGTTCAGATGCATTTGATTTTTGGTAGTTTTCGGTATGATGCGGCACTTTATAGTATTACAGAACCTGACGTACATTTTTGCAGTGATAATCTTCCAAAACGACTTCACAGTACGCTAGTACTTTTGCAAGTGTCCGAAAAACACCGAATTTGCCACACATTAGCGATTATATCCCTGCTAATTCGTCCTTTTTTCCTGCTATTTCTGCGTATTTATTTTCTCGGGTTTTTGCGACCTAAAGCACAATTTTTCTTACTGGTGACACTTTGAAGTATTTATTTAACGCATTTTACGTACTTGCTCCCAGTTTATTAAATAAATAGTAGACTGAGTAATCTACACTCCTGGAAATTGAAATAAGAACACCGTGAATTCATTGTCACAGGAAGGGGAAACTTTATTGACACATTCCTGGGGTCAGATACATCACATGATCACACTGACAGAACCACAGGCACATAGACACAGGCAACAGAGCATGCACAATGTCGGCACTAGTACAGTGTATATCCACCTTTCGCAGCAATGCAGGCTGCTATTCTCCCATGGAGACGATCGTAGAGATGCTGGATGTAGTCCTGTGGAACGGCTTGCCATGCCATTTCCACCTGGCGCCTCAGTTGGACCAGCGTTCGTGCTGGACGTGCAGACCGCGTGAGACGACGCTTCATCCAGTCCCAAACATGCTCAATGGGGGACAGATCCGGAGATCTTGCTGGCCAGGGTAGTTGACTTACACCTTCTAGAGCACGTTGGGTGGCACGGGATACATGCGGACGTGCATTGTCCTGTTGGAACAGCAAGTTCCCTTGCGGGTCTAGGAATGGTAGAACGATGGGTTCGATGACGGTTTGGATGTACCGTGCACTATTCAGTGTCCCCTCGACGATCACCAGTGGTGTACGGCCAGTGTAGGAGATCGCTCCCCACACCATGATGCCGGGTGTTGGCCCTGTGTGCCTCGGTCGTATGCAGTCCTGATTGTGGCGCTCACCTGCACGGCGCCAAACACGCATACGACCATCATTGGCACCAAGGCAGAAGCGACTCTCATCGCTGAAGACGACACGTCTCCATTCGTCCCTCCATTCACGCCTGTCGCGACACCACTGGAGGCGGGCTGCACGATGTTGGGGCGTGAGCGGAAGACGGCCTAACGGTGTGCGGGACCGTAGCCCAGCTTCATGGAGACGGTTGCGAATGGTCCTCGCCGATACCCCAGGAGCAACAGTGTCCCTAATTTGCTGGGAAGTGGCGGTGCGGTCCCCTACGGCACTGCGTAGGATCCTACGGTCTTGGCGTGCATCCGTGCGTCGCTGCTGTCCGGTCCCAGTTTGACGGGCACGTGCACCTTCCGCCGACCACTGGCGACAACATCGATGTACTGTGGAGACCTCACGCCCCACGTGTTGAGCAATTCGGCGGTACGTCCACCCGGCTTCCCGCATGCCCACTATACGCCCTCGCTCAAAGTCCGTCAACTGCACAAACGGTTCACGTCCACGCTGTCGCGGCATGCTACCAGTGTTAAAGACTGCGATGGAGCTCCGTATGCCACGGCAAACTGGCTGACACTGACGGCGGCGGTGCACAAATGCTGCGCAGCTAGCGCCATTCGACGGCCAACACCGCGGTTCCTGGTGTGTCCGCTGTGCCGTGCGTGTGATCATTGCTTGTACAGCCCTCTCGCAGTGTCCGGAGCAAGTATTGTGGGTCTGACACACCGGTGTCAATGTGTTCTTTTTTCCATTTCCAGAAGTGTACATGCACAGTCATTAGGTGCTCAATAGATCATTCTTCATCACGATCAAAAGCAGAGTTTCCTGCTACTACAGATGTATTATATAAGTTTGTCGAAGTATTGAAGCAGGTTAATTGTGCTATTTTACCTTCTTTTTGAGTAAATTGTGTTTTCTAGTGCTATAAGATAAATCTGTATTGTTTTCTTTGTTTTCACTACAACATCCCTCTATTTCACATTACAAATCAACAATTTTCGAATAAAACCTGAATTAAACGTTGACAATTTTGCTATAAATACGGTTTACTTTTAATTAGCAGACAGGAGGATAACTATGTAGAACAGAAATGTTTCGTACATTACCTCAGTTTCTAGAAGGTTCACCACTTCCAGTTTACAGAGAACTCTAGTAAGACACTGATAGCATACGCAAACCCTTCGCTCACAGCTCCAGGCTGCTTTGGCTTCTGTGACACAGCTTGAAGCTGCTGCCAAGGGGCATCACCATGGGTGGTCGAAAGCAGGGATGCGAGGGACGTCGAGCCCGACCCACATGTCCCCCAGTCGATCCACGGCTGTGGCCGCCCCAGGTAATGCCTGCACTGAGATTGACCCCTCACCCGTGGTCGAGTGGGAGATCATTCCAAAGTCTGGCAGTCAGCAAAAAACTTTCCGAGGGGCCAATCGTAGAGCCTTCCCAGGTCGTTTGACGAACAAGTTTCGGGCGTTATCTGTAGCTGACGATGTCTCTGAGCTGGTTACAGTCGTCCACCCTGTTCCAGAGGAAGCTTCTCGGCCCACAAGGTCTGGGCATTCACAGAGGGTGGGTGTGCTGGTAGTTGGGAGCTCGAACGTTAGGCGCGTAATGGGGCCCTTTAGGAACATGGCTGCCAAGGAGAGGAAGGAAGTCAGTGCGCACTTCGTGTGCATTCCAGGAGGAGTCATTCCAGATGTGGAAAGGGTGCTTGCGGGTTCCATGAAGAGTACAGGGTGCAGCCAACTGCAGGTGGTGGCTCATGTCGGTACATATGACGTGTGTCGCATTGGATCAGAGCAGATTCTGTCTGGTTTCGGGAGGCTAGCGGAAATGGTAAAGATTGCTAGTCTTGCTTCCGAGATTAAGGCGGAGCTCACCATCTGCAGCATCGTCGATAGAACTGACTGTGGTCCTTTGGTGCAGAGCTAAGTGGAAGGTCTGAATCAGAGCCTCAGGTGGTTGTGTGACCGTGTAGGCTGCAGATTCCTTGACTTGCGCCATCGGGTGGTGGGTTTCCGAGTTCGGCTTAATAGGTCAGGAGTCCACTACACACAAGAGGTGGCTTCACGGGCAGCGGGAGTTGTGTGGAAGGGTATGCGGCGGTTTTTTAGTTTAGATGGTCTCAGGGAGCTACAGAAGGGACGTCCGTCTAAAAGTGGGCAGGTAACACAGTATGGTAGTTGTAGAAACGATTGGTATTGTAAATTGTCGTAGCTGTGTTGGGAAAGAACCAGAGCTCCAAGCCCTAATAAAAAGCACTGAAGCTCAAAAAGGTGTAGGTACAGAGAGCTGGCTAAAGCCGGAAATAAGTTCAGCAGAAATTTTTTCAAACGATCTAACAGTGTTCAGAAAGGATAGATTAAATGCAGTTGGTGGTGGAGTATTTATTGCTGTCAGAGGTTGTTTGCCTTGTAGCGAAATTGAAGTAGATAGTTCATGTGAAATAGTATGGGTAGAGGATATACCTGACAATCGGACTAAACTATTAATTGGAGCGTTTTACAGACCCCCCGAATCAGAAGATACAGTTGCTGAACAGTTCAAAGAAATCTTGAGTCTCATTTCAAATAAGTACCCGCTCATAAAATTATAGTCAATGGAGACTTTACCCTAGATATGAGCGAAAAATTGTACGTTTAAAGCAAGCGTCAGGCATAAAACGTCATCCGGAATTGTACTGAATGCTTTCTCAGAAAATTATTTTGAACAATTGGTTCATGAGCCCACTCGAAGCGTAAATGGTTGCGAAAGCATACTTGACCTTTTAGCAACAAATAATACTGGACAAATAGTGAGTACTGTGATGAATACAGGGATTAGCGACCACAAGGCAGTTGCTGCTACGCTAAATACCATAACACCTACAACCATCAATAATAAACGCAAAGTATATCTATTTAAAAAAGCTGATAAAAATGCTCTTAACGCCTTTTTAAGAGACAGTCTTCATTCCTTCCCATCTGATCATGTAAGTGTAGAAAAGTTGTGGAATGTTTTCAGAGATATAGTATCGACAGCAATTGAGAGATATATACCACGAAAATTAATAAGTGATGGTACTGATCCCCCACAGTACACAAAACGGGTCAGATCGTTGTTGCAGAAGCAATGAAAAAAGGATGCCAAATTTAAAAGAACGCAAAATCCCCAAAATTCGCAAAGTTTTACAGAATTCGAGATGCTTTTAATAATTTCCTCAACGAGGATACATGCGGACGTGCATTGTCCTGTTGGAACAGCAAGTTCCCTTGCCGGTCTAGGAATGGTAGAACGATGGGTTCGATGACGGTTTGGATGTACCGTGCACTATTCAGTGTCCCCTCGACGATCACCAGTGGTGTACGGCCAGTGTAGGAGATCGCTCCCCACACCATGATGCCGGGTGTTGGCCCTGTGTGCCTCGGTCGTATGCAGTCCTGATTGTGGCGCTCACCTGCACGGCGCCAAACACGCATACGACCATCATTGGCACCAAGGCAGAAGCGATTCTCATCGCTGAAGACGACACGTCTCCATTCGTCCCTCCATTCACGCCTGTCGCGACACCACTGGAGGCGGGCTGCACGATGTTGGGGCGTGAGCGGAAGACGGCCTAACGGTGTGCGGGACCGTAGCCCAGCTTCATGGAGACGGTTGCGAATGGTCCTCGCCGATACCCCAGGAGCAACAGTGTCCCTAATTTGCTGGGAAGTGGCGGTGCGGTCCCCTACGGCACTGCGTAGGATCCTACGGTCTTGGCGTGCATCCGTGCGTCGCTGCGGTCCGGTCCCAGGTCGACGGGCACGTGCACCTTCCGCCGACCACTGGCGACAACATCGATGTACTGTGGAGACCTCACGCCCCACGTGTTGAGCAATTCGGCGGTACATCCACCCGGCCTCCCGCATGCCCACTATACGCCCTCGCTCTAAGTCCGTCAACTGCACATACGGTTCACGTCCACGCTGTCGCGGCATGCTACCAGTGTTAAAGACTGCGATGGAGCTCCGTATGCCACGGCAAACTGGCTGACACTGACGGCGGCGGTGCACAAATGCTGCGCAGCTAGCGCCATTCGACGGCCAACACCGCGGTTCCTGGTGTGTCCGCTGTGCCGTGCGTGTGATCATTGCTTGTAGAGCCCTCTCGCAGTGTCCGGGGCAAGTATGGTGGGTCTGACACACCAGTGTCAATGTGTTCTTTTTTTCCATTTCCAGGAGTGTATATACATAATCGACAAGTCACTGATAAATGCATGGTGGATAGTATTTTTTTAAACAACTAATCATTCCCTTTCCACTAGCAAATTTACGAGAGGAAGCGATTGTTTGTAAGCTTTTGTACGAGCCGTAATATCTAATCTATAGTCATAAAATCGTAGAAAAATAGGTCTACAGAATTAAGCCTTAATTATAATGCGTCTCGAAATTTTTAAACATATACAGTGTCTCTTACTAATATGATAACTATAGTTAGAGCTACATGGTATGTACCCATGAAAAGTTACTATCCCTCCTTTCACATAATTTTCTTTGCATCCGTAGCAACAACAGTAATTCACCATCGCTATTACACTATCAACAAACGGTGAAACACAACAATAACTCTTGATATTATAAACTTCAAACGCTGCGGAAAGCACACACGCACAGCGAAGTCCCGAAAACACGTGACAATCCTGGTTTAATGTTGACAACATGCGCAGAACGCAATGCTCACTCCAGAGACATTTACTCTATGTAGCTATCATGCGAGTACTGAGTGCACGTCAGCAGTTTATTCCTTGGAACTTCTGTCGTGACCGTCCTATTATTCTTTGAGAGCTCGATTATTCCTTTGTTTATAGAGTTTGACGGTTTACCTTGACCTCTGTACTGAAATTACAAAAATAAATAATTATAGCTTCCAGAATCTAATTATTTCATCTGTATGTGTAATAAGATTTATCAGGATAGCTATAAATATATTTCCCTAATCGCGTAATATTCTGTACATCGTTAAATATCTTGTACTTCATACTTTCTAAAGCAACCTAAGTTTTTCCTCGCCACACAAAATTTCACCAAAATCGGTTCAGCAGTTTAGTCGTCGAAACGTAACGGGCAAATACACTTTCGCATTAATGAATTTTTAAATTGCGGTACCGTTTCTTTTCATCATCTGATTTTGAGCAAATGTTGTCCGAAGCTACGCTCACGTTACCTGTAAAATCCCCATGAAAATTCGTCTGGTAGTTTTGGAGATTCGTATTTTCAGACACACGAACAGAAAAGACGGTTTTAGACACAATTTTAAATCACGATATATTTTTTTTCGTGATACGATTTTGATGAATGGCGGCCTATATATTACCTCAATCTACGCTTACGTTCCCTGTGAAAATTCATCGAATAGTTTTGAAGATTAGTGTGTTCAGTCAGACAGACATGACGGCTTCAGACGAAACTTTAAGCTACGATATCTTTTTTTTTTTTTTTTTTTGAGTCATACGATTTTGATGAAGTAAAGCGTATATGTTACCCCAAGCTACTCTCAAATCACAGACGAAAATCTCCATGAAAATTCGTCTCGTAGATAGACAGACACGACGGTTTTATAATTTCAGTATTAATAATAGATTCTCTAGTCGAAATGTGTATAAATTTGTAAATATCAGAACTTCATATCAAATGCATATTTGTAAGGCTTTTTGTACTTCTGCTCACTGCATTGGCACTTTCTGATGTTCTTATTGAATTAAGTAGTTAATTACATTTCTGGCGCGTAAGACGGGTGGTTGTTCTTTCTTCTCGAGACCTCCGTGACATAACTTCTGAATACGACATTGCAAAACGGCATATTGATGTGCTGTCCTGGCCTACTTCGACAGAGCGAGAGAAAGAGAGAGAGAGAATTTTAACTGTTTCTTTTGCCACCACGTTCTTTACATCTTTCACACATTAACATCTCGCCATAGGTTGTCGACAGATGAACTCTGGCATACAGTTGAAGTAGCATGGAATGACGTATCCATATCTGTCATTCAAGCCGTGTTCAACTCGATACCAGAACCTGTTAGAACCATTGTTGCACACTAAATTTCACACCCTGAATACAGCACTCCCAAACCACCTACAAATTAATCATGTAGCCTTCCTACTGTATTGTATATGTACAATAAGTCTACTTTCGTTGTTTGCTATCATTTCTGATTGCCAGCAGTTTATTTGTTACCCGCTCTGCAGA
Organism: Schistocerca cancellata; assembly: GCF_023864275.1. NCBI lineage: Eukaryota > Metazoa > Arthropoda > Insecta > Orthoptera > Acrididae > Schistocerca > Schistocerca cancellata. Next base: position 351,804,083 of record NC_064626.1, on the reverse strand, counting down.
GGCGTGCCTAGGTTCAAATCGCCAACTGACCATCCGGTTTTAGATTTCTCGTGGTTTACCCAAATTGCTGATTTAAATAAATGCTTGGCTATGCTATTATATGTGTGAGGTGTCTGTTCTGTCACATACGTCCGACAAAGCAGACCCACACTGTTGTTTGATACAGCGGCTGTAGATGTCAAATTTCGACATACAGACCGAGACCAGCCTCATTCAGGCATCGAAATAAGTCGATTATAAAAGTTAAAAATTTGTGCTGGACAGGAGCTCGAAACCAGATCTCCTGCTTAATTTGAGCGGTTGCCCTAACCACCTCGACCATCCAGAAACGGTTTCCGTTCGCCCCAAAATCTCAACCTGTCACACGCTAGTAGCGCGAATTGTTTCGATGCCCGATTGCGGCTGAAGTCGCTTCTTCTTCGAAGTGCATGCATGTTTCCTCTGAAAACGACGAGGCCCATTTCTTTCCTCAGTCAGAGCTTATTCTTCGTCTCTAATGACCTCGTCGTCGATGAGAAGTCCAACTCCCATCTTCCTTGCTATCTCCTGCACATGATAATAGTAATTCATACGTTTGTGGTTAGATTGTCTAGAAAAACTTCAGTAATTTGCACAGCCCTTTCTAGCACCTGAATAGGGAGTCAAAGGCAGAAAGCTGAGATGTTATCTAACAGAATACTGTTACAAGTTACTTCCTGATGATCAGGGGATGTTGTTGGTATCGGAAGTCGTTCCAGACTCCATTTCATGATAAACCACAGAGATCATGGCGGACTTGTTTGGTGACCGTACTGGTCTGGAGAGTTAACGAACATGTTCAGGAGGGCGTTCGCTAGTGTTGGCACGAGCAGCATTCACCTGGAAGGGCATATCTTCTTGACGTTGTAGTAATAGCTGGGTGCTGTACAGGATGAAGCCAGTACTGACCACCGCTGTCTACAAACACTATTCGTACGCAGTCGCTATTGCATCTCACGCCATCGTGCTCGGAGGTGGTCGATGTTCAATACCCTCCGGTAGTTATATATATGCGCTAGCAAAAGACAGTTACTGACGCTGTTGATGAATGAGGAAAAAAACGGATAAGGTCATCTGACTGATCAATTTGTAGACAACATTCTAGTCGTAGAGTAGAAAATCTGAGCAGTGAATATAGTGTACTGCTCGTGTCGTATAAAATCACTCAGCTATCTTCACTTACTGTTATTTTTATTTTGCCTATATTGGGCCTTTTATACTGAGATGTTTCCCACACTACCTTGTGTTGTGGCTTTATATATATGAGTGACTGTCTGTGTGTGTGTTCTGTTGCAGTGAATACATACACCGTTGGTAGGACGCAGGGCGATGGGTGAAGCTTTCACACTATACGCTTCCGTTGTTATGGCGATCTGCTCCAGCTGCTGCAGATGCTGTATTGAAGCTGAAAGTGTTAATCAAAGTTGCGGAGAAATATTCGTCGGGACTCTGTTGCATAGCAATCAGATTTGCCTTCAGTTCTTAGAAAAATTGGTGGCAAAAAAAAAGAATGATCCCTGAAATTACTTCTTTTCCGAAGAAAGCATCAAATTAATTAGAACTGAACGCTCCCGTCGGAATTGTTTTCGAGCTGGTATTCATTAATAGATCACACTTGAGTATACGTCGTTTGTGGAAATAACACGTACCCTTTTGAAATGAACGATGTTTTATTGATCTTAGTGTCAATGAAATTCTTCTCGCACATGAATTATCGATTCTCTAGTATATATATCTTAACAGGAACGAAATTTTACTATTTAAGGATAATTGTACTACACAATGAAGAACAAATTTGAAACAACCCAACCCCAATTATCTACGCCACAGAGTAATAAAGAATATCTTTGTCTCTCTCTCTCGTACACTCACATTAATGCATAGCACTATACATCATACATTATAGTTGGCAGCATTAAACGGACAATTTCACCTTACTTTTAGTGCAGCACTGTTGTTTATAAGAGGACGTGCTACCTTTTTAAATAATGCAGACATTATTAACATTCCACGTCGTTATTATTCATTTCTACGTATTTATTTGTCTGTATAGTCACCCTGGAGACTAGCGCATTTCTCCGAACGACGGACCAGTTTGTCGATACCGTCTGTGCAGAATATTTCACTTTGTTCACAGAGCCACAAACTAGTCTCTGCTTGCACCACTTCATCACTATCAGAGTGATGTCCTCGAAGATGTTGTTTATTTTTTGGAAACACATGAAAAGCGGATGAGGCCAAGTCGAGACTGTATGGAAGATGCTCGAAGACACTCGATCCAAAGCGTCGGATTGTTGCAGATCTCACAGTGCTCGTGTGTGGTCTGGCATTCTCATCCTGAAGGAGAGGGTGCTCCAAGTGTAGACGAACGCTTCGAACTCGATTATAGCATGCTATTTTTCACGCACCGACATAATTACGTTACGCACCGCCATTTACATTTACAATTCGGAGCCCTCAAGCGGCAGAGGACTGCAAATATGTAGGCATGAGAATAAGGACATAGACATAAAAAGCTTTAAGGTTTTTACAAGAAAAATTCTGTGGAATTACTTTTCAGCGCGCTCTCGTATGTAGCACCAACACCGAACTTTAATATTGGATGAATTTGAAGGGTGTAAGATTATTTATTAATAACAGCAACCGTGAATAATTTTTGCTACTGGGGATGTAAGCGAAAGGAGAAACAGGAAAGTACCACAGATTCCAGTGTCCCGCGAGGTAATACATATTTCCACCAAAATTCCTGTTCCGTGCATGTGAATGCTCACTCCATAGATATTCCTACTTTGACTGTAATCTACAGTCCGAGAATTCACTGAAGTGTTAGAGAGAAGAGAACATGTGAATAAAAACTCTTTGTTTTGTGATTGAATAATATTTATTCTTAATTTAAAGTGTTCACATATTTTCTTAAATATTTGTAATACAGTACAAATCAAATTAGTTCGCAATATATAAAATTTGCTTCCGAAGCACGAGGAGATATAAGGGAACGGAAGAGAAGATTTTTGATGAGTGTCAAGCTCGAAAGTTATGAAACCGCCTGACTATGCTCAGCAAAAGTAAGTCGCAGTATTCTCTATTCTGATTTTGAATCCAGACTAGTTGCTTAGTAGCCTGCATGTAGCTTTGTGAATGCAGCGCTGATTTTGGGAAATAATGGCACTTTTTTGTAGTTGGTAGATAACAGACAATCTAAGTTCGGCAACAGTATAAATTAAGCACTATGGCTGATGTAGTAGCGAACCTTTCCAAGTTAAAACTTATGCGAACCACTTTAAATGCAACAACATTTACGAATCAGATTGATACGTTTGATGTCTTCACATGAGACGAAGAAGTAGAATATTTTCATCTGCAGGAAATCTTGTACGAATTAAACACGTTCAGCAATTCAGTCTAAGATTTAATGGATGACGATGAATATGAATTCGACTCAGTGACGGGAGGAGAATATATAGATAAATGTAAGTATTCTGTTCTAAAAGCCAAAGTATTTTTTGCAAAACTACATTTACAAACAACTTGAAAAAACTTTTACCCGTTATGGACGAGGAACACTGAGACTGTGATGAATAAATAAAAAATTGAAGAACAAAATAAAAGGTGACTGGTTGCAGTAATTTCACGCAAGCATAACTTACTACAGTAGATATGTAGAGATTACTATAGTTTTAATCCTTGACACAAAATATGGTATCAAGGAGTTACACCAGTTATCCAACAGTTTTCATGGAAATACGAGGCTCACTGTAGAGCACCGAGTAGATAAGTGTATCAGTTCACTATACCAAATGATTAGAATAATGGATAGTTAACACAAATTTAAAGTTTAACAGGAACTTACTGCAACGCTCACCACCTCTTGTCACACTGCAGCCCACAAAATGACAGCATTCCGGTACATGGTTAATAGAGCTGTCCAGCTACCACTCTGTGTGGAACAAGCATTGCAAATTGTTATGCCGGTTCGACAATTCACACATTGAGTCACTCGGTACTGTCAAGGCACCCACAAAATAAGATCTCCCATACAGTCCTGTTTATGGGTAATTCTTCAAATCCAGCTGCCAATGTGCTTAAACACAAAGGTAGTAACATATGTTTCTCCACTGACAATAAGATTGGACGGAAATTACCTCATAGCAGCAATAAAAGAAATCAGCTACACCATATGGGTGTATATGAAACTGAATGTTTGCACTGTGACTTTTCTAGATAAATCAAACAGGCAGATCATTTGACATCAGATTTAAGGAACACGTGGTGGCTTTAAGAAACAAAAAATACAGTACATCAGCAGTAGCCACCCATTTATAAGGCTATGTTATAACGCAACTATCAGCATTCTACACATCCAACCTAAAGTCAAAAAACTAAAGATCTTCGAAACATTTCAAATACACAGACAACGAAGAAACGGGACTTTACCCTGAACGACGAAAATTGTGACATTTACAGCAGTATCATCTCTGTTGACAAAAGCAGCCTCGTTTATTAAATATGAACATAAATAATCTCTTCCCCTCTACACACACACACACACACACACTCTCTCTCTCTCTCTCTCTCTCTCTCTCTCTCTCTCTCTCTCTCACACACACACACACACACACACACACAAAAGACACACACATTCTCTTGTTCTCCCTTTATAGTCACCTACGTTATTAGTTATTTGCATGATTACATGGGGTTTCTAGAGAAGCTTAAGTGCATATCTACAGGTGTCTGATGAGTCACTCCATATTTTTAAACAGTTATAAATTCTTTACTTACGGACCAATTTTGTTTAGAACTATTTATATTAGAAGCAGCACACTTTGTTGTTGTGTTAACATTACTTTTTCTTTTGTTTCAGTTGGAAAGTGCCGCCTTTGTTGACTGTGGAAAAACGGGCCAAAATAACAGCTCGTTGTAATGTCTAGGGGCCTGTGATGCGAGTACAAAGACGATGGAGTGTTGAATGAGGATCCATGCCACAGGGGATGCAAAAACAGTTAAAAATTGTCATTCTAAATTACTAACAACACAGAGTCGTCGATAGAAGAAGCTCAGGAAGACCATCATCTTCGAGAACACCAGAGAATGTTGACAGAGTTCACTAGCAGCCCTAAGAAATCACTACTTCAAAGATCTCGTGAAAGTGGTCTTTCACATTATGCAATTGTTACAATTCTTAAGAAAGATTCCACTTTTACGCCGTGGAAGCCACATTACGTGCAGCAATAGTTTGCTGATGACTGTGGCAGGCCGGCCGGGGTGGTCGAGCAGTTCTAGGCGCTTCATTCTGGAACCGCGCGACCGCTACGGTCACAGGTTCGAATCCTGCCTCGGGCATGGATGTATGTGATGTCCTTAGGTTAGTTAGGTTTAAGTAGTTCTAAGTTCTAGGGGACTGATGACCTCAGAAGTTAAGTCCCATAGTGCTCAGAGCCATGTGAACCATTTTTTTGGCTGTGGCAGAAGAATGGAGTTTGGAGAAATTTTCTTGGTTTGGAATGATGATTGGCCTGAACTTTGTAAGAACATTGTGTGGACTGATGAGGCAGTTTTCCACACTAGGAGATTTGTGAACAGGCATAACTGTCGTTATTGGGCTACCGGTAACCCACTCGAATGTGCTGAAAAAGCACAGGGGCGTCGGAAGGTGACAGTATGATTTGACATCATTTCTTTGTACGGAACGCAGTAAAGCGAAAGATAGCTGGAAATGCTGCTAGATCGTGTATGACCAGCAATTTCACAGTGTTAAGTTATTGGTCTTTTCTTTCTGTGGAACACAGTGAACGGCGGAAGGTACCTGAAAATGCAGCAAGATCGTGTATGGCGAGCAATTTCACAGTGGAACATCCCACAGCTTCACTTCATGCAGAACGGAGCACCCGCTTATTTTGCAAGTGATGTCCACAAATGGCTACATGATCATTTCCCAACTCGTTGGATTGACAGGCGTGGTGCACATGAATGGCCTGCCCGCAGCTCTGATTTAACGCCTTGCGATTTTTTTTCTCCGGGGGTGGGCTAAGGAGGAGGAACTCGGATGAATTGTAAGTAGTAATATCTGATGGCTTAGCCAATGTTCAACCTCACAAGCGACAGGCAGCAGTATCGCGTATCAGTTTGTTTGAAAAAACATACGTAGAGAATGCTTATATCGAGGTTTAAAATGATGCTAAACCCAACCTCAATGAGTGCTGTTTCCAACAAAAGTAGTTCTATGAAAACTGGTTCATAAATAAACAAACTATAGCTGTTTAAAATTAGGAAGTGACTTATCAGACACCTTGTAGTTGCTTACGTTATTAATAGACAGAGTCCACGTCTTTCCTCAGCCATTTCACATACGTACCACGTAACAGTTGTAAGTTTTATTAAACCACTAACTGGTGTATAAGCCAATACCTTTAGGGCCACTCAATACTTCCCCACACAGCACCTTCACAGCCAGAATACATTCATCATTATTTAGGTATGTTAATTGTATAGCACAATTAGATATATATGACTTGACTTTACGACATATATCGTAAACGTCACCCTAAAAATTATGGCAATCATACGGTTCCAACCGACAGCTACGCCATATACAGTCTGTACTCTCCTTCCTTTCTTTCTCTCTCAGGCAACCCCTCACATTTACACTCGCACGATTAAAAACAACACAGGAGCAATATCAGCTTAATATAATAACAATTAAATATTTATAAATTTATCATTGTTGGCAATATTATTTTTGTGTATTCTTTGGACTTGTTAGCTCTTAATAACACGTCTTTGCTTAGTTCAGTGTACACGATGTATGTATGACTTTGTATGTGCTGCAAGCACGTGAGAAAAGGGAGCCTGTGACTACTGAAAGTTACTTCTACATTACTATTCACCTATGCAATTATAAATCACCACGCAACTTTGAACCTCGTACTAAAACAGAGTTTTGCTTTTTGTCTTCTGGTGCCAGACAGTGCCATAGATTACCTGAAAGTCTTGTATATAATACATACATGCTTTACAAATTGACAGAAATCCACCTGATGATCGAGGTTAAACTCTACTAAACGTGTAGAGGAAGTGAAACAAAATTGTAACGGGTTTCAGCAATTTGTAATTTCAGATGGAATAAGAAACTGTTAATGTTTTCCATGGACCGGTTTCATGGCCATTTGGATAAAACGTGTAGCATACACTGCACGTTCCTAAAGGCTACAGCTTCTTTTAACAACGATACAACAGAGATGCAAAAGTTTTTATCCGCGAGGAAGATGTAGTCTACATTTACTTTGATTTTAAATGCAGCTGATGGTACGTTTGTACATTAAGAGTTATGAAAAAAAAATTATTCTTCATAAATATTAAGTGAATTTATCTGTGTAGCAAAGCTGCTGTTTCACTTACTTTTCTTTTAATTTCATACATACAGTTTGGGAACTGACAAATGCAATTATTGTACATTAATCGGTATTTGGTGTTCTAGATCCAGTAAAAATCAATTATTTCGATTCCGCGCCTTGTAAAAGATTGCTTAGCATAAATATGTCACGTGTTAGTACTCGATGTCAGTATCTATATATAAATGTGAATTGCTGTTGGTTCGGGAGGTTATTTACTACAAAAGAATAAATTATTATAGTCAAGTAGCTATTACTGACTGATTTCGTATCTTGCGTTCACTAATAACTTTTATTAACAACTATTCGGGTAAGTTATCTATACCAAGAGCATACACGTTTCGCTTTTCAAGGCCGAAATGTAACAAATGAATATTTCATTCAGTACGTACACCGTAAAGTTGAAAATATCTTTGTCTTTCTCGTGCAACTTTTCCAACTATATTAAGCTAATGTTCATCTAGTAACGTGTTCTCTGACATATTTGATGATAGCGATTATCCACGTACGTATCACGAGTTTTTTTTCCTCAGAAATTAAAAGCTAGATTTTGCAAAAATTCAGAAATTTTCGAAAAGAAGTTATGAATAAAATAGCACTTAACCTTTTATTTTTGGTTTATTCTAGTGTACTGGCCTGTGTTTTTGCAGATATCCTCCACAAGAAATCATGAGGTAGGCACACGATAAAAGGTGTTCCATACGGCATCACACCAGTTGAAATAACTATAAAAAATTAAGTAACGAAACTGAAAGATATGTTTGAAAGTACTTACGCCGTTATGTATCTACTCTGAGGAGTCCCATAGTACTGTTTCTTCTTTTTGTACGCGTAATGTAAGTAGAAAGTTGTACCTTTGGAAATCTGTCGACGACAAGTTAAGTAGAGATATGTGCCTTAAATAACTGAAGGAAGCCACTAAAATCACAAAATAGTTGTATCTGAGCCTCTATCCTCTCGAATGTGAGCTCGTATAGTAAGCACTGCGCCATCTCATTTGCTGACGTCATTCGAGACCGAAAACGTGAAAATGAATCAGTATACCAATAAGTCAGCACTTTTCTTTCAGCAACTGATATTTATATTTTTGTTTAATAATCCAGAGACGCATGTATGGATGTCATGGCCTGAAGAAAGTGAGGTGTTCTCCTGCAGTGGACTATATAATATGATGTTACTACTCGGAAAGAGACACTACATTTGCCTATCACTGACCAGTGAGTTGCTTTAGGTCCCTAGCCGTATCCATGGAAAGCTGCTGCAAGTGTGACATCAATTGCTCCCACAGATGGTTAGCATCTGCAGACTGCAGTCAGTGATTGCTTATACGTTAATTCATTGAAACAGCACACCCCTGAAGCCAATATAACCACAGAGATGTAACAACACAATCGTCTTTACTGGCGAGTATCGCATCAGATGGTGATGATGATTGGATATGTCTGGGACGCCGTCTCACACATCGCGTTGTCTATCTTTTGGGTGGTGAGGCGGTGTGGCGCGTCATTGTGTACTGTAGATGATCCCAGATGTTCGGAAATATGGATAGTCTCAACTACAGCTACATAATCGAAGTTATGTGTTTTTAGTCGTAGCTGTTCTTAGATAGGAGAGTATTCATCTTTGGATTACTAAGACTGCCTAAGACGACGGCGGTGTACTGCAAATACCGCATCGTCTCTGCTTTACCTATTCATCTGATACATCGCCTGTTGAGCACAATCGTGTTTACGTCTGCCACCAACTCTTTCTTCGTACTTGTAGCCAGAACAGCTTATGGTTGATTGATTATCATACGACGTGGGAGGGCAGGAAGATCCCGAGAGGTAGGTTCAGCTGTCTAATTGGAAAGGTTTTGCTCTCCTTCGTGCACAAGCCGGCCGAAGTGGCCGTGCGGTTCTGGGCGCTGCAGTCCGGAACCGCGAGACCGCTACGGTCGCCAGTTCGAATCCTGCCTCGGGCATGGATGTGTGTGATGTCCTTAGGTTAGTTAGGTTTAACTAGTTCTAAGTTCTAGGGGACTAATGACCTAAGCAGTTGAGTCCCATAGTGCTCAGAGCCATTTGAACCTTCGCGCACAGTAGTACGTTTCATTCATGAACTGGGAGATTTTTGTGTTAGGTGTTCCTGTTGAGTGTAAGTGACCTTAATGGGTGTGTATGGTGTGGTATTATGTTTATTCTGTCCGATGATGAGAGAAAAATGGTTCAAATGGCTCTGAGAACTATGGGACTTAACTTCTGAGGTCATCAGTCCCCTACAACTTAGAACTACTTAAACCTAACTAACCTAATGACATCACACACATCCATGCCCGAGGCAGGATTCGAACCTGCGACCGTGGCGGTCGCGCGGTTCCAGACTGTAGCGCCTAGAACCGCTCGGGCCGACGATGATGAGAGAAGAGAGACTGTTAAACCCGGTGCCGTCAGACAGCTTACTCCTCTCGAATGTACTGAAGCAAGTCGCCAGCTTTTACGTCCCCATTCGACAGATGGACGACCATCAACAATGTCACACGCTCCGTTAATAAAAAAAAAACTTGAAAATTATTGATTAGTTGGGATATGTTTTGTTTCCGTATTAATAGTCAGTCATGATTACTGCCCATCAAATATGTGTATGTGTAAAATAACTGTGATTTTGAAGTAGCTAATTTGTTATGAAAACAAATATCTGAGAACCTGTGACACTCCCGGAATCTCTCTCAGTGGAGCTGTTCATTACCTTACCCTAATGGAAAATAAAATCACATTTATGCATATGTTTCACGTAAATAAAGTCTTATTGTCACGTTATTAAAGGATCGTGAATACTCGATCATCCACTTCCAGACAGATTATATTGGAGAACACTTCTAGTATCTCGTTTAATTTTCTTTAGCTACCATTTAGTAGTGCATCCGTTCATGGAGACAGTTCCGAATGTCGTCTTGAGCGACTTCTCTATGTCCTCCTATTGTCTCAATAGTTGAAGGGGTGTTGGTCTCTCCAGACTCCATCTTGTCATATACGGAGGTCGCGGGGGAACAGATTGTTTCCAAAGAATTAAATACAAATTTGAGCGCTGCGTAAACCAAGTACGTGAATGGACATTGTCCCTCTGGAACAGTACAGCTCCCTGACGACGACAGAGTACGCTACTCGAGGCCGAGAATGTATCCTAATCTCTTCACGCTTTGCTAACTGCTTCCAGAGAACGTCTCTTTGAACTTCTGCTAGGCTATATTCGTCAGTGTTGTTCCCATTCCCCAAGAAGTGTAGTAGTTCTACGTAATTTTTATACAGATGTTCGTCTTTTATTTATCTGATTATGCAGCGGAGGCGAGACCTTATGGATCACATAGAGTTGTCGTTCTTTCTATTTCAAGAATCTTTTTCTGAAGTTAGTATAAAAACGCCACTCGTATAAAAACTTTTTAACAGACAATTAATACAAATTTTGTTTTCATCCTAACCACATGTGCAAGTTAGATGAGATACTTTCATCGGGATATTTTTGTTTTAGGAGTGCTACTTCAAATAATTCAAATATTTCTGATTGATAATTTAAATACGAAATCCAGATGAGAATAGCTGTCTTGCGACTTCCCCTAGATAATCAGAAGATGTAATCAACCACGATGTGTACAGCATTCAGTTAATGACTGTCGCATGCGTCAGGATATGACGCATAATAGATTGCACTGTAAGGCATCTAATGGTCTCACTTGGTGACGACCTATAGCAGCGTCGCTACCGGAGCAGTGAAAATCGAAAATCGGGATCACAGTACATTACGTTATCAGTTACTGGTTACCTGTTGTTAAGACATAAGATGACGAATGATAGTATCGGTATGATCAACATGATTAGATGTAACTGTGGACACTGTAGTTACTAAGATGTAATTTGCAAATGGCCTGCGTGACTTATAGAAAAAAATTTACGTACTGTAGTTTTACCTGTAAATACTGTTTTTACCTGTATCTGTTCATGCCGCATAGATAGCTCAGAGTCATTAAAGTGATTTGATCTCACTGCAGTTAGGTTTCAGTACCACATAGGACTCCATGCACTGTGATATACTGACTTGTAACTTACATTTCAGCAATTCCTGACAAAAGGTGAGCTTATAATGTGATATGATTATTCATTACGTTCAAACTTGCTTAGAAACATTGAATAGGACTCAAATTAGGACCACTGAAATGTAAATAGAACAATAAAAATAACTGAGTGATGATGCAATAAAAGTTTATTTATGTCATGCAAAATCTTATATACATAAAAATAAATAAGTGATGATGGAAGAGTGTTAACATTAATTATACAATGAATGATGCTGCTTGGTATTTCTAACAAATTGCTTTAGGATTTTTGTTTCCTATTCCTGAAAAATTCTACAGTTAACTGCCACTATTGTGTAAGAAGGAATATAGGAAACATTGCTGATTTCAAAGTAAAGCTTAGCGTTACGTCTTTGGTAGTTGAGGCAATACTACGTAAGAGACAGGTATGGCAGATTTATAAATGAATGAATAAACTTTCTGTAATCTGAAGGCATGCTGTTGATTTTTAATTCATCACAGATTCCTTAGTCGTATCTTCAGAATTCTGAAGTTCTTATCTTATTCACATAGGCGATTTGCTTGTCTGACGAATGACACAGACGTTGTTTTACTGTATTTCTTTAAAAGAGTTACACGATGCATTGTTGGAGCCATTGGAGAGACGCGTTTCCCAACAACCACAAGCGGCAGCACGGCTCTGCTGCCGCCAGGTGGCCTTCTGAAGAGGCAGGCGACTCGCCGGGCTGCTGGGGGCGCCGGCGTCTACCACGGCTCTCTGCACTGGCCGGTGACGTCCCTGCGCTGGTTGCCGGGACAGGGCCTGTCGGGCGCGTTGATGAAGCTGAGGATGCCCTTCCTCGTGCTGTTGGAGGTGGTCGTTGCCGCTGTCGTAGTCTGCGCAAACATACGGGCACAGTCAGCACTCTAGCGAGCAATTCGCTAGACATTCGTAACACCAAAGGCCGAATAATGTTATACGAGAGTGAGTCAAATGAAAACCTTAAATATTTTTTAAATATTATTTGTTGTGCAGAAGTGGTACAAAGCTGTATTACTTTTCAACATAATCTCCCCCACGCTAAATGCAAGTCCTCCAGCGCTTACAAAGTGCATAAATTCCTTCATCATCATCATCATCATCATCATCATCATCATTTAAGACTGATTATGCCTTTCAGCGTTCAGTCTGGAGCATAGCCCCCCTTATAAAATTCCTCCATGATCCCCTATTCAGTGCTAACATTGGTGCCTCTTCTGAAGTTAAACCTATTACTTCAAAATCATTCTTAACCGAATCCAGGTACCTTCTCCTCGGTCTGCCCCGACTCCTCCTACCCTCTACTACTGAATCCATGAGTCTCTTGGGTAACCTTGCTTCTCTCATGCGTGTAACATGACCTCACCATCTAAGCCTCTTCGCCCTGACTGCTACATCTATAGAGTTCATTCCCAGTTTTTCTTTGATTTCCTCATTGTGGACACCCGCCTGCCATTGTTCCCATCTACTAGTACCTGCAATCATCCTAGCTACTTTCATATCCGTAACCTCAACCTTGTTGATAAGGTAACCTGAATCCACCCAGCTTTCGCTCCCATACAACAAAGTTGGTCGAAAGATTGAACGGTGCACAGATAACTTAGTCTTGGTACTGACTTCCTTCTTGCAGAAGAGAGTAGATCGTAGCTGAGCGCCCACTGCATTAGCTTTGCTACACCTCGCTTCCAGTTCTTTCACTATGTTGCCATCCTGTGAGAATATGCATCCTAAGTACTTGAAACCGTCCACCTGTTCTAAGTTTGTTCCTCCTATCTGGCACTCAATCCGTTTATATTTCTTTCCCACTGACATTACTTTCGTTTTGTAGATGCTAATCTTCATACCATAGTCCTTACATTTCTGATCTAGCTCTGAAATATTACTTTGCAAACTTTCAATCGAATCTGCCATCACAACTAAGTCATCCGCATATGCAAGACTGCTTATTTTGTGTTCACATATCTTAATCTCACCCAGCCAGTCTATTGTTTTCAACATATGATCCATAAATAATATGAACAACAGTTGAGACAGGTTGCAGCCTTGTCTTACCCCTGAAACTACTCTGAACCATGAACTCAATTTACCGTCAACTCTTTCCTTTAGAGTTACAGTAACAGTTACAGAGTTAGAGTAACTCTCACTTTTCCTTTAGAAAAAAATTCCTTTGGTAGTCCGCGCCACCACTCATGCATCACGTGGCGTACCTCTTCATCACAACGGAACTTCTTTCCTCCCATTGCGTCTTTGAGTGGTCCAAACGTAGGGAAATCACTTGGGGCAAGGTCTGGTGAGTATGGTGGATGAGGAAGACACTCAAATTGCAGGTCTGTGACTGTTGCAACTGTTGTACGGGCAGTGTGGGTCCTTGCATTGTCATGTTGCAAAAGGACACCTGCTGACAGCAATGCACGTCGCTTTGATTTGATTGCACGCCGCAGATGATTTTTTAGGAGATCCGTGTATGATGCACTGGTGACAGTGGTCCCTCTAGGCATGTAATACTCCAAAATGACGCCTGTTTCGTCCCAAAAGAGTGTCAGCATAACCTTCCCTGCTGATGGTTCTGTTCGAAACTTCTTTGGTTTTGGTGATGTGGAATGGCTCCAGTCCTTGCCCGCTCTCTTCGTTTCCGGTACGTGGAAGTGAACCCATGTTTCGTCCCCAGTAACGATTCTTATGAAGCCATCACCTTCTCGTTCAAAACGCCGAAGAAGTTCTTCACAAACATCAACACGTCGTTCTCTCATATCAGGAGTCAGCTGCGGTGGCACCCATCTTGCAGACGTTTTGTGAAACTGGAGCACATCATGCACAATGTGGTGTGCTGACCCATGACTAATCTGGAAACATGCTGCAATGTCATCCAGTGTCACTCGGCGGTTTTCCTTCACTATGGCTTCAACTGCTGCAATGTTCTGTGGAGTCACAACTCGTGCCTGACCTGGACGAGGAGCATCTTGCACTGAAGTCACAACATTTGTGAACTTCCTACTCCATTCGTAGACTTGATGCTGTGACAAACATGCATCACCGTACTGAACCTTCATTCGTTGATGAATCTCAATAGGTTTCACACCTTCATTACGCAAAAACCGAATAACAGGACGCTGTTCTTCCCTGTTGCAAGTCGCTAGTGGGGCGGCCATATTTATACTGATACTGCGACGGTATGTGTGCATCTGCACTATGCTTCCACCTACAGGCCATTTTCCACGCAGTTTGTAACACACTTACCAACTTACAGGATCACGGCGCGAAATTTGTGTTCGTTATTACAAATTTAAGGTTTTCATTTGACTTACCCTCGTATCACACATTACACAACGGCTTGCAGATTATTTACTAAAATGTGGGTAAGACTTTAGGCAAAACCGATTTTTTCGAAACTAAGTCAAGCAGTTTACAAATCTAAGGAATACTCCTGACGCTAATCAGATTCTAATGTTAAACCTCAACGCACGTAAGACACTGAGGGGACAAGTCATGGTGTATGATGCACTGGTTATGGCCGCACGACGGGAATTAACAGACTTTGAAAGCAGTTGGAGCTAGACGCGTGGGACATATCATTTCGGAAATCGTTAGACAGATAAGTATTCAGAAATTCATAGTGTCAAGAGTGTGCCGAGAATACTGAATTTCAGGCTTTACCTCTCAACACGGAAATGACAGTGGCCGACGACCATTCCTCGACCGAGAGATGTTGCCTTTGTGTAGTGCCGTCAGTGCAGAGAGACAAGCAACACTGTGCCAAATAACCGAAGAAATCACTGAGGGCGTACAACGAACATATCCTTTAGGACAGTGTAGCGAAATTTGGCGTTAATGGACTATGGCAGCAGTCGGCCGATGTGAGTGCCTTTGGTAACAGCACGATATCACCTGCAGCGTCTTTCCTGGTCTCGTGACCATATCGATTGGACCCTAGACGACTGGAAAACCGTGGCGTGGTCAGATGAGTCCCGATTTTAGTTGGCAATCGCTGATGGCAGGGTTCTAGTGTGGTACAGATCCCACGAAGCCATGGATTGAATTTCAACAAGGCACTGTGCAGGCTCGTGATGGCTCCTTAACGGTGTGGGCATGTTGTAGCACAGGATGGACTGGGTCCTAGGCTCCACTGAATCAATAATTGACTGGAAATGGTTATGTTCGGCTACTTGGAGACCATTTGAGCTATTCATGGATTTCATGTTCCCAAACAACAAAGTAATGTCACTGGACCACTATTGTTCGCAATTGGTTTGAAGAACATTCTGGACAATCGGAGAGAATTATTTGCCCACCAGATCACCCGATATGAATCCCATCGAGTATTTATGGGACATAATCGAGAAGTCAGTTCGTGTACAAAATTCTGCACTGAGAACACTTTCGCAATTATAGACGGCTATAGAGGCAACATGGCTCAATATTTCTGCAGGGGACTTCCAACGATTTGTGGAGCCCATGCCACTTGGAGTTGATGCAATACGCTGGGCAAATTGAAGTCCGACACGATATTAAGAGGTATCCCATGACTTTTCTCATCTCTGTGTAAATGAACAGGATGGGGTACAGCAAGTATTACTTTTAAGTGTCCTCTTATTCTAACAGCTTAATCTTGTCGTATTGGTAAGAATGATAATGAACAATGAGTGTCTAACACAATTATCTTTCGGAATCGCATAAATAGAATTTTGCAGTGATATTGTACACCATCACATGACAAAAGCATTGACAAGGTGTCATTTTTTGTGTAACGGCTTATTAGGTGGAAGTGACTTGCCTAGAGAAGGGAATAAAAACGAATAGCAAAGGGGCATTTATTAATAGACTACTACTAACGGTATGACTGGCGAAAGGAACGTCCTTTTCTGCACTGGAATACTGAGTTGCCGCTATGAGTTTGCGAGGGTGGCGTGTAGTGTCTATAGCAAACACTACAGGTTCCCGTCAGGATGACCTCCAGGATTCTGCTTGTGGCGAAACGCCTACGCCTTCAGTGTGCTCAAGCAGTGAAAATATTGACACTCCTTTAAAGCAAACGCGTGTCTGCATACTTGACAGACGAAGGCCACTGCACTTATATTTTTGTACCTCTTTGCACTGGTCTCCTCAGTAATTAAGCGACGCTACTCACGGAAAAAAAAACAAAAAAACAAAAAAAACGCGTAAATGAATCGGTTATTTCAAAAAGGTAATGAGTCACAAAATTAAGATTTTACAGGAAAAGGCAAAAACACCCTACAGCATAAACCATGTGCGTATTTATTGTTATTCAATGCCAATGGTCTAGGAAGAGTCCGAGGACTGTGCAGCATCGTGTAATTTTGTTTCGTAATTTGCAAATTTAAAACCCGCTGACTCCTGACCTTTTTTGCAATGAACAACTATTCATTACAATAAATTGAAGATACAATGGGAAAAACATGATGATTTCATTACAAAATCAGTAAATATGCTAAATTTCAAACTCAGATGAGACACTTACTACTTTATTCACATTTTGAGCAGTAGCTGCACTTCTTATAACGATGCTGAAGAAAAACACAATAAAAGATGGTAATCTTTTTGGTAATCGTCGTCATTGTTTCTTCCCCCTGCTATTTGCCATTCATGCAGTTCATCGTAAAATCCCATATACGCAGGTGGAATATATTTTTTCACTTCCAATATATCTCGTATTTTTTTGAAATTGGTGGGCACCCATTTTTCAGGATATGCTAACTCCCTGGAAGGTACACGATCTTTAGTGAAGATGTAAAGGAGCTGAAATATTGCTGTGACAGCACCATCAATGAACTGCTCTCTTTTCATTTTTCCAGTATAACGTGCATCATACTCAAAACTCATCCATTTAGAAGGAGAAAAAGAAATTTCATGGTACTTAGGAAATTTTACCATGCTTGATTCAGAGAGGCAAGACTTTGTCAAATAGACAAGCTACCAATTTTTAAATTCTAATATAGCAACATTATTCACAGTTTCCACTGGGAATTTACTTGATTCCTTTTTCACCATTATGGCATACTCTTCCAGCATATAGGTCCTGTCATGATAGCTCATCAGCTTCTTTATAGTCCTATCTGTATATTTTCGGAGAAAACTATGCTCGTGTATGGTGAAGTAATATTTCGTCTTCTTAAATCTCCCAGTTGGTTTGCATCTTAGATAAAAGTGAATCATTGTGTTATTCTTATTCTGACAGGCACACCCGATGGAGGACAGATGAAGCTCATTCAGATCTTCTGGGATCTGTGTCTGGATGTAATGGTATATAAATGACCAAACTTAGTTTCCACCTTTCTTGGCTTCGCCTTCATACTACCCGTAAAAGTGTGAGTGCTTACTTATCGCATTAAGTGTGTCAAAAACACTGACCTATAGCTTTTTCAAATAACACATATCCCGAATAGTAATATTTGGTAACGGAAAATTTTGTTTGTAGTCAAACTTCAAATTACAGACTTGATTTTTCTTTTCGCTTCTGTCAGAAACTTCATTAATTTTACTGTAAAACTTTTTTGGAGCTCCTGTGGTGGATCACTAACCGGAATATTACAGTTTGTCAAACTTAATAAAAAAATATACACATGAAGGCAGCATCAGGCCACCAATGTCTTTTCGCTTCAACTAAACACATTTCCATATAGTTATTGCAAATATGGCAGGAGTCAATGACTCATGACCTTTCTAGGTGGCGTGAAGATTCGGGCTCTGATAGTGACTTCATTTGATGGTTGACTACTGTCCTTCTTGTACGTATTAATCTGGCTACCCGTCATCACCTAATTCAAATATGTAACTCATTTTAGTAAAAACATGGTTCATGACCTTTCGGCAATGAGCATCTCAACTAGAGTTCAGCGTCCCGTCAGTCACGAGGTCTTGAGAGACGGACCATGCGACTGAATGGTCAAAAACAGGGAAATATCACAGGTGTCCTCAACGTTAGCCAATACATTGCCTTATAGTAATGTTGTTGGCGATATAAAGTGGCACAGTCTGTCTGAGAAAAACAGCAGCCTACATATAAAGCGTTCTTTATTCACCTACACATCGTATGAGCGCTAATGGTAGCGAATAATTAAAGCGTTATATTAAGGCACAATGTACCATACTATTATTGCCAGGGGCGAATACCTACACGCTGTAAATCAGTCGTAAGTGGGAACTTTATTTTCAGCCACGTAATCTGCCATTTTTCATCTAAAATAATGCTGCGCGCGTGTGAATGCATTAGCATCTGAATAAGGCCCAGCATTTATTTTGCAAAGTTCCCCGACCGCTTAAGCGTATCTGATGCCAAATGCACATGCAAAAGCGGAATACCAAATTCGAAACTGCGTGCGGAAGAAGATTCGCGTTTCTTGTAGTGAAAACTGAGATATGTTGCCTCGGTTAACAACAATCAGATTTTTCAACTTTCATCTCCCGCGGCCGAAGGTTTGTATTTACCAACTATTTGTGAGATGTGCATTGCTCACAATACCATCTACTCACGTGAGTTAATTACTTGATTTCGGTGACATGAAGTTCCATGATTTGTAGACTGAAGAAAGAAAGAATCGTTTTCAAGCTCTTCGTCGTATGAAAACGTAAGTTAGTTTGCGATACCGCTAAGGGAGACCGGAAAAACAGAATATTATTGTCTTAGGGCCATCTAACAATGTAAATAGTTTACAAATGTCATTTTTGTAATTTAACATGACACTGAAACGAGTTGAATCAATACAAATTTTATAGGTCTCCAGTGAGGTTAAACGTAACGGAAAGAAGAGGAAAGCGATGTTCAACAGTTATTTCCAAATCATTTCGCACAAAACACAAAACAACACAGTGTTTGCGAGTATAGTGTGCAGTTACTGTTAAACTCGCCAAGAACCATGTAATAGTTTATCATGGTAATGTAAAGAGAAGAGTGTATTAATCTGCTTCGAACACTGGTCTCTCATCTTACATGTACAATTACTTTGTGATATATTTATGCAGAAGGAGTAATTTACTGGGCCACTTTGAGACGTAAGGTTCTGTGAATTTCCCAAGTTAAGTGAGGCACAAAACTTCTGATCAGCTTTCCTCGACTGTGGGTCATTTACCATCTTCCTGATGCGAGTACATATCACCTAAAATCTGGCCATCCAGATTTCAGGTAATTTCCATAAATCACTCAAGGTGAATTATGGAACGGTGGCTAATTTCCCTGCCCATCCCTGTTCAAAAAATGGCTCAAATGGCTCTGAGCACTATGGGACTTAACTGCTACGGTCATCAGTCCCCTAGAACTTAGAACTACTTAAACCTAACTAACCTAAGGACAGCACACAACACCCAGCCATCACGAGGCAGAGAAAATCCCTGACCCCGCCGGGAATCGAACCCGGGAACCCGGGCGTGGGAAGCGAGAACGCTACCGCACGACCACGAGATGCGGGCATCCCTGTTCAATCCAACCGTTTTCTTGTCTGTAATGATCTCGTCACAAACTGAACGTAAAGTTCAAATCTCCCTTCCATCCTTCGCTTGCAAGCTGGAATACATACGGAGCGAGTTGTCCTGTTGTGCATCCAGTTCTCTGTGAGATACGCTACAAGTATAGTATGCCTATTTGTAGTCCAGTGCAGTTGCCTAGCCCACTATAAGATTAGTGGTAACCTTCAGATTAATATTGCCCTATCAGGTGGTTCGCATTGCAAAACTGTCACATTCGAAGTTTTTTTTACAATGATGCTACCAGAGCAAACTATATTTGTTATGTACAGGAACAAGGGAGATGCAGCTGTGACATCATATTACGTAGTTACACATATCGATTTTGTTGAAATCTCTCTTGCTCTACATTTAATTCAGTAAGAACTAGTAAAGTCTACCCGGATCGTATTACACTCCTGGAAATGGAAAAAAGAACACATTGACACCGGTGTGTCAGACCCACCATACTTGCTCCGGACACTGCGAGAGGGCTGTACAAGCAATGATCACACGCACGGCACAGCGGACACACCAGGAACCGCGGTGTTGGCCGTCGAATGGCGCTAGCTGCGCAGCATTTGTGCACCGCCGCCGTCAGTGTCAGCCAGTTTGCCGTGGCATACGGAGCTCCATCGCAGTCTTTAACACTGGTAGCATGCCGCGACAGCGTGGACGTGAACCGTATGTGCAGTTGACGGACTTTGAGCGAGGGCGTATAGTGGGCATGCGGGAGGCCGGGTGGACGTACCGCCGAATTGCTCAACACGTGGGGCGTGAGGTCTCCACAGTACATCTGTGTTGTCGCCAGTGGTCGGCGGAAGGTGCACGTGCCCGTCGACCTGGGACCGGACCGCAGCGACGCACGGATGCACGCCAAGACCATAGGATCCTACGCAGTGCCGTAGGGGACCGCACCGCCACTTCCCAGCAAATTAGGGACACTGTTGCTCCTGGGGTATCGGCGAGGACCATTCGCAACCGTCTCCATGAAGCTGGGCTACGGTCCCGCACACCGTTAGGCCGTCTTCCGCTCACGCCCCAACATCGTGCAGCCCGCCTCCAGTGGTGTCGCGACAGGCGTGAATGGAGGGACGAATGGAGACGTGTCGTCTTCAGCGATGAGAGTCGCTTCTGCCTTGGTGCCAATGATGGTCGTATGCGTGTTTGGCGCCGTGCAGGTGAGCGCCACAATCAGGACTGCATACGACCGAGGCACACAGGGCCAACTCCCGGCATCATGGTGTGGGGAGCGATCTCCTACACTGGCCGTACACCACTGGTGATCGTCGAGGGGACACTGAATAGTGCACGGTACATCCAAACCGTCATCGAACCCATCGTTCTACCATTCCTAGACCGGCAAGGGAACTTGCTGTTCCAACAGGACAATGCACGTCCGCATGTATCCCGTGCCACCCAACGTGCTCTAGAAGGTGTAAGTCAACTACCCTGGCCAGCAAGATCTCCGGATCTGAGCATGTTTGGGACTGGATGAAGCGTCGTCTCACGCGGTCTGCACGTCGAGCACGAACGCTGGTCCAACTGAGGCGCCAGGTGGAAATGGCATGGCAAGCCGTTCCACAGGACTACATCCAGCATCTCTACGATCGTCTCCATGGGAGAATAGCAGCCTGCATTGCTGCGAAAGGTGGATATACACTGTACTAGTGCCGACATTGTGCATGCTCTGTTGCCTGTGTCTATGTGCCTGTGGTTCTGTCAGTGTGATCATGTGATGTATCTGACCCCAGGAATGTGTCGATAAAGTTTCCCGTTCCTGGGACAATGAATTCACGGTGTTCTTATTTCAATTTCCAGGAGTGTATTTTCTGTTCACGTAAACTAAATCTTTTATTGGAATTTAACTACGGTCAAAAAAAGAAAATCCAGTAAGAAACTGAACGGAATGCGTCAGGACTGGTGTGACGTCTTTTTGCCAAGTGAATGTGATTAATATTTGAGCAATGCTTCATGAGATGTGTCATAAGAAGCGCGACATTTTTGTAGTTTCCAATCCAGGGTAACGTGCTGAGTCTTCCTTATAAAGGAATTTGCAATCCAATAAAAACTCTGATTTGATATGCGATGCGGACTAATTGCTTCCAGTAGACATCTGTGTTGTACTGCCTCGAAAGATTTACAGAAATCTAGAGACTACGAGTCAACCTGATTACCTGTGTCAATGATTTATCATATGACGTGTAGAGAGCGCGAGATGAATTTCAGAAAAACGAAGTTTTCGGAATATTTACAAGTTTCCATGGAGAAGGCGATACAGTTCTGCACAACTCTTTACGTTTGAACTTAGAAGGGGATTTAGGATTCTGCAATAAATGGAGATGATTGTGTTAGTCAGTTCTAAGGTCTTTTTGTATTTTGTTTTTGGATGAGTTTGATCTATGCTCTTTTCCAGTCGGTACGAACAGTTTTCTGGTTACATGATCAGAGCGTAATTATGATCAAGAATGAAGGCAATGTAGGCGCTAATTATTGACAGAACTCGGCAGGGAATCGTTCAGATTAACGATTTCGCTTGCTTGTCAGTACATGTTATGAGAATATCTGTGTCACTATGTTTGCACAGGCGTGGTGTTACTTCGCTCTAGTAACAATGAAAGCACAGTGATTTAGACTGGGAATGCATCCACCAGAATACGTTGAGAGACGTTCTACAGATGTCTACAGTTTTAACATACCAACATGAAAGGCACTACCATTTATGTTTCGAAAGAAATTCATGTTCTAATACATGATAAGATTACCAGATCTAGGTAAATTTCCTCTTGGCGTACCAATGATAGCACTCTTTAAATGCTGATAAATGGACAATGTACATAAATAACTGGAAGAAGACTACAAAAACGAATAAAAAGTTAGTAGTCGACTTCCGAATCTGTCACAAGCTCCCTATAAAAAGGTATAAAATTATGAAGTGGTATTAACCCGTGAAACCGTACTGGGTAAGGCGAATATAAGAATTTGGTTCATTGGGAAGGTACAGGGACAGAGGAATAAATTTGCCAAGGGAACCGCACAGAAAGGAAAATTAGGTTTAAACGTCCCGTCGACAACGAAGTCATTAGAGACAGAACACGTGTTCACATTGAGGATCTATAGCGCAAGAAACAGGTTCTGTTCTTTTCGAAGGGTGCATCACAGCATTTGCCTTGAGCTTTTTACGGAAAGCACGAGAAAAATAAACTGGATGCTGGATACAGATATGAAGCGTTGTCTTAACGAATGAGAGTATACGTACTGACCTAGTAATGGCCCACCCCACAGTGTGCGCCCGAGTAATACCTCAATATTTGGGTCCGTTGTCGAATGGCCTGCCGGCGGACACCGAAAGAACTTACATACTCACAGCGAAGACACGAACAGGTTGGTATAGTCTAACAAAAGTGTAATGGAGAATGTTAGGGGATTAAATAGTAATCACTGTAACAAATTGTGTGAATTCAGAGCTGGTATTGGTACAAAATACCTTTGCTAATGCACTTTATAGTAGCTTGTTGTGTGTGCTTATACGCGATGAACCACAATTTCAACGAGAAATTTCGAGGGGTACTTTGAAGAAACAATTGAGAATAAGAGCGCATATCCTCTCAATATTACACAGTGGGGTTCCCTGTGTATTCGACACTCTGTAACGTCGTTCGGTAAGTAAAAAACACGATGTCAACAGTCACTACACTTTATTATTTACGACGAGTGTCGCTGCGTTTATTCCACCATCAGCTGGCACTGCTCCCGGGAAACGAACGCTGTCTAAAAAACGTATTAGGTTCGTCAGTTTGATTGCTAAATTATTTTGGTGGTTTAATATGGTTCAAATGGCTCTGAGCACTATGGGACTCAACATCTGAGGTCATCAGTCCCCTAGAACTTAGAACTACTTAAACCTAACTAACCTAAGGACATCACACACATCCATGTCCAAGGCAGGATGCGAACCTGCGGCCGAAGCGGTCGCGCGGTTCCAGACTGAAGTGCCTAGAACCGCTCGGCTACAATGGCCGGCAGGTGGTTTAATAAGAAGAAATAATTTGGAATGTATGTTCCACGCCAGCCTTGGAAAGCATCGTAAATTAAAAAAAATATATTTAGTAGCTGTAGGTGCGGCACGACGGATCCAGATGCATTCTGCAGTCAAAGCGACAAACCGAAAAATTTCCGGAAATTTCGTGCTAGTTGATTTTTCCAGGACAAGTGAACCTGAGCTAAACTGGAACTTCCACCTGAGGATGAAGAAAAGCCTCGGCAGCGAAAAGTAAACAAAGAATATAAGTTTAGTGGCTGATTACGTTGTGTTTTTTACTTGTATTTTAAGCACAGCACTACACTGTGGCCAACCTCTCTCTATTAACTGGTTTATCAGATAGCCGAAACGTAGAGCCGACAACTAAAAAGATGGAAAAAATTCTGCGAATTGTTTTGTGAAATGATTTGTTTAAAAGTAATAAATGAATTAGATTAGAGAATCGCTTGACGCACCTCATTTGCTGTACATAGTTTAGAGCATCATTCATAGGCCCACCAAATGTCACTGTACTCTGTTTTATTTCTTACTTTTAGACAAACCATCTCAAAAAGCAATAGACCGATATTTTCAAATTTTGTTCAGAAAACAGATCTTACTGACACCTCATTGCTCCTGAATTTTGCACTTAATTCGACAGAGCGAGGTGGCGCAGTGGTTAGCACACAGGACTCGCATTCGGAAGGATGACGGTTCAATCCCGCGTCCGGCCATCCTGGATTAGGTATCCCGTGATTTCCCTCAATTACTTCAGGCAAATGCCGGGATGGTTCCTTTAAAAGAATACGGTCGTC
Source organism: Schistocerca cancellata (assembly GCF_023864275.1). NCBI lineage: Eukaryota > Metazoa > Arthropoda > Insecta > Orthoptera > Acrididae > Schistocerca > Schistocerca cancellata. Next base: position 351,779,296 of record NC_064626.1, on the reverse strand, counting down.
TTCCTTCCCCATCCTTCCCTAATCCGATGGGACCGATGACCTCGCTGTTTGGTCCCCTCCCCCGAATTAACCAACCAACCACTTAATTCGAAGGAACCAATTTTGACAGTTAAATACCATATCAATTTAACTTTTTATAGCTAGGCTTTGAAATGATTAATTTTTTTCTCAAATCTCTAATTAGGTTTCTCTTAATTACCCGGATTGCTTTCAAGCAACTAAACATTTTCTCTGCAAAATTGGATCTCGTACTGGTCAGTCTGATACCGCATTTGCCCAGCTCCAGCTCTCCGTTTCGCTATTAAAATTAAAACAATTAATGTAGGTTAATTCTTACAAAGAAGAAAACAGCAACCAGCCACTATTAATACTGATATTTATTTAGGTAAATAGCGCCGTTACCGGTTTCGAACTGGCAAGTTCATCGTCAGACGGTTGCTCACATGTTTTTCAAGATACACTTTACATTATCGTCCGTTTTTGATTTTTATTATTCCGAAGTATTCGCCACAGTGGATTAATAAAAATCGAAAACGGACGATAATGTAAAGTGTATCTTGAAAATTATGTCAACAGCCGTCTGATGATGAACTTGCCAGTGCGAAACCGGTAAAGGCGCTATTTACCTAAATAAATATCAGTATTAATAGTGGCTGGTTGCTGTTTTCTTCTTCGTAAGAATTAACCTACATTAATTGTACACAGCCACGATCTCACCATGTCAGTTTCAGACAAAATAAAATTAAAACTAAAGGGCATTGCGTTGTTTATACGGTGTCTTGTTTTCGCTCTCGCTCAAACATTTGACCGAAAACTGGACCGAGCAGCTCGACTCACCGTGAAGCGATCCATCAGCGGTCCTTCGGGACCCTCCATGACCGGTGGGCGGTGCTGGTCCGTCCAGATGGGCAGGTAGCGGAGCATCGTGCTGAGCACGTCGCGCAGCGGTTGCGGGGGCGGAGGGGGCGGCGGCAGCTGGTCGCCCACGACGAGCACGCTCTCCTGCTGCAGCAGGCGGATGGTGTAGGGGCCTCCTGCGGGCGGCAGCGCCAGGGCGGCGGCGCAAAGGGCGGCGGCGACTGCGAAGAGCCTGCAGGCTCGCGCTGCTGGCATCTCGGCGGCTGGACTGTCCCTTCCTCCGCTGCAGGCACGCTTAAGTACAGCGCCTCGCTCGTTGCGTCACCCGCCCGGGTCCGGCCACGACAAACACTGCCGTCAACTCTCGCTCGTTTTTTTCCCTATAAGCGAGCGTCCCAGTTTCCGGTACAATCTCTTCCGGCCCAAGGACCGGTGCACAAGCAGAATTCTCCAGAACAGAAATTGTGTTGAGATCCGCAAAAAATCTTGTCACAACTGACCAATTTATTGCTACGATCGATACAGAAAAACCTGGACTCCTTCATAGAACTGAATGTTGATTGTGAACTGTCATAGCGTGGTTTTGGTTTATTTTATTGTAAAACACCGTTACCAGATTCTGTTAAGTTCTTTGTCGGATGGCTGGCAGTCTCACGTATGACTGGTGAATCAAAAAACAATGTACAGTGGTGGAAATATTTATTGCATAACCATGAATTACTTCGTCTTTTTGTCTTTTGCAGCAGTTTGCTTCAGGTTATACCAGTCCCATTGTTGCTAAACTTTGTTGACATATTCTTGCCTTAATAATCTGACTTCTTCACGCATGTTTTCCAACAATACAGAACTGTTTGTAGTTGTCGTTTGGTTTTAGAATGAAAAAAGTTTTTATACTGACCTTTTGAGTTGAGACTTTACAGTGAGAAAATGGGCAGGTAAGTTGAATTAACGCCAGAAAAGAAAGCTGCTATACTTGCTTATTCGTCTGTTGGTCTCAGCACCAGAGGGATAGCCTCTAAGACAGGATTTAATCAGTCTAAGGTTTCGAGGCTACTGGAAAAATACAGGGAAAAAGGAAATGTTGATCGTGAGAAAGGAAGAGATCGGAAAAAGGGCGTCTACTGCCAAACAGGTCAGGGTATTGAAAAGGCTTTCGCTCAACGATCGTCACCTGTCATCGACTGAACTAAAGCGAGACTGGAAAGAAATTTGCGACATCTCAGTAACCAGTAGAACTGTAAGAAATAGACTACTGGAGGCTGGACGCTCAACCCGTCGTCCTGGAAGGAAGTCTTTATTGACCAAGGTAATGCGACAACAGCGACTACAATGGGCAAAGGCACATACGACATGGACACCAGAGATGTGAAACAAAGTAATCTTTTCAGACGAGTCCAAATTTAATCTGCATGGCTCAGATGGAAAAGTGTTCGCACGTCGAAGGAAAGGAGAAGAATTTTTGCCATCATCCATAACACATACAGTCGAACACCCACAAGGACAGATGGTCTTGGAGTGCATTTCCAATCACGGAGTAGGTCGTCTGGACTTCATCAATGGCACTGTCAACGCAGAAGCCTACATAAGCATCCTTGAAAGGAAGCTTATGCCAACCATTGGAGACCAGTTTGGAGATGTTTCCAATTGCATTTTTCAGGATGAACCCGCTCCTAGCCATAGAGCTTTGAATGTGAGTCCTATGAGTAATATTTGTACCAAACACGAAACAGATTACTTTCTTGCTTAATTATCACGTACTTCTACATTTCAGGTAAAATGTTTCCTTCGACAAAATGGGGTTCGAGTATTAGAGTACCCTGGAAACAGCCTGATCTCAATCTTATTGCGAACTGTTGGAAGGGTATTAGAAGTGCTATCACCAAAAAGAAGCCACGGAATAAATGGGAGCTGTTGGAGACCCTTGTGCGTGTGTGATTTCATGAACTGAGTGAGGAGCACATTAAAAAGTTAATTCTTTCAATGCCTTCACGATGCCAAGCGGTGATTAAGGCGCGTGGTGGAACAACAAAGTATTAATGCAACAGTGTGTTCATATGAGGCAATACAAACACTAATTTCTCTGCCTCGTGATGACTGGGTGTTGTGTGCTGTCCTTAGGTTAGTTAGGTTTAAGTAGTTCTAAGTTCTAGGGGACTGATGACCATAGATGTTAAGTCCCATAGTGCTCAGAGCCATTTGAACCATTTTTGAACAAACACTAAAATCAATCAGTGCTATGTTACAACATTAATATGCAGTGTTTCCTTCAACATAAATATTGAGATTTCAGAATAGTAAATAAAATAGCTGACACATCCACTTACTCTCATTTTTCAAGAAAGTGTTAAATTATAAAAAACAAATATTTTTATACAAACAAAAATTAAGAATAAAACAAATTGACAAAAATTATTGTGTATATTCATTTCTGATGGAAATCCAGAGAAATCAGGCAAATTTTGCTCAGTTATTCAATGATTGTAACAAAAACTGTTAATTGTAAGAGGTGATGCAATAAATATTTACACCACTGTATCTCTTTTTATACATGATTTATTTGTATCCAACAAATTGAGAAGGTACTCTGATACAATAGATTTATGTTTGAACAGCATAAATCTGTAGTGTGAGAGTATCTTCTCAATAAATGAGACGAATTAGACAATAAATAATTTATTAAGGACGTTATAGGTGCAGTAACAGGAAACTGACTGGTTCTAAGCACCAGTAAGAACGCTTGTACTCCAGGTGCCATTAATAAAGAGGGATAATAAAAGAACAGAAATACATCAGTTTTATTTTAACTATTATAATTATATTTTATTTTACGTTTTTTCGCGAAAGAATAACAAAATTAAATTCATGAAAAAAATTTCTCGGTATTGACTTCAATTTCTTACACTACTTCATTCTTGGCATCGGCTGTTGCATAGTCTACTGTAAAATTTCCTGTGCTGTAGGGGAATAAATGGTAACATCGTCAACAGGTCTTCCTGTTTTGCAACTAATAAACATGGCTGATCTTTGAGATGAAATACTTCGTGGTGTACTTCTGTCGTGATCTACATCTGCATTTTTTGTTTCAGAAAAACAATTTATAGTACTTTTTGAGATAAAAAACTTTAATCATACTGCATTTTGAGAACTTAAATCCTATATTGACGACATTGTTCCAGCGACATCTTGGAAATCAAAGAATTCAACTGTATGCACTGGAATTACAGGGAATGAATTCATATCTTTAACTGACGGAATTCCTGAGTGAAGCACTGTTTGGCACAAAGATCATGCACCACAATTTGGCAGTTGGAACAAGCCTAGGGAACTGCAATAGAGTACTAAGAACACAATAGCAATGGAAACGAGTTTTTGAAAAAAATGGCACTTAGAATGTTTTCCACCATCGTTCCAACGCGTAACACTCATGTTGGTCTTCAAGGAAAAATTAGTTCCAGTAGTGCACCTCACGCAAATTGCCTTTTTTAGCGTGAGTGGCATCTCACACGTTTGAAACTGTGAACTGTTGTTTTTCCTAGGGTAATTCACCCGCAAACCAACGTCCCATGTGTTTTGCTAAAAGTATGCAAGGTGACTGATGATGAATGTCTGAATCCAAAACTTGTAACGGCGCATTTTCAATCAAGTACACCTTACAGGTCTCAAATAATGTCATTGACAACACGGAATATACCTACGTGGTATTTCTGGACCCCGAGAAACTTTCCACAGTGGTCGTTTTTGCTACCGCCAGCTGGTGCTGCGGCTCTCGACTGTAAAGTAACCGCTGGAACTCCAGTTCAAATGGTTCAAATGGCTCTGAGCACTATGGGACTTAACAGCTGTGGTCATCAGTCCCCTAGAACTTAGAACTACTTAAACCTAACTAATCTAAGGACATCACACACATCCATGCCCGAGGCAGGATTCGAACCTGCGACCGTAACAGTCGCGCGGTTCCGGACTGCGCGCCTAGAACCGCGAGACCACCGCGGGCGGCGGAACTCCAGTTCTAGAAAAATATTCTTCATCAGTTATTGGTAGGTACTAGTTGTGGGGGGTGCACTATTACCTTGCGTCTTCCCATCGAGAGCTTTCGTATCACCTCATGGACTGTTTGTTAAGCGATTACGTTATATTTAGATACTGTTTCGGCTTTACCTAATGGGTTCCAATGTAAACTAGAAGATTACGTAGCAATTTGATGTTAAGCTGTGTTTGTACAAGTCTTCTCAAAAATATAACGTAATTGTATTATTTGCTAGTTACAACCACATGACAGTATCACCTGTTATCAGTGTGCTGCGTGCTAATTACACTACTGGCCATTAAAACTGCTATACCAAGAAAAAATGCAGATGATAAACGGCTATTCATTGGACCAATATAGTATACTAGAACTGACATGTGATTACATTTTCACGCAGTTTGGGTGCATAGATCCTGAGAAATCAGTACCCAGAACAACCACATCTGGTCATAATAACGGCCTTGATACGTCTGGGCATTGAGCCAAACAGATCTTGGGTGGCGTGTACAGGTACAGCTGCCCATGCAGCTTCAACACGACACCACAGTTCATCAAGAATAGTGACTGGCGTATTGTGACGAGCCAGTAGATCGCCCACCATTGACCAGACGTTTTCAATTGGTGAGTGATCTGGAGAATGTGCTGGCCAGGGCAGTAGTCGAACATTTTCTGTATCCAGAAAGTCCCGTACAGGACCTGCAACATGCGGTCGTGCATTATCCTGCTGAAATGTAGGGTTTCGCAGGGATCGAATGAAGGGTAGAGCCACGGGTCGTAACACAGTATGGCGATAACGAATACAAGCTTCCAATGTGCGTTCACCGCGATGTTGCCAAACAGGGATGCGACCGTCGTGATGCTGTAAACAGAGCCTGGATTCATCCGAAAAAATGAAGATTTGCCATTCGTGCACCCAGGTTCGTCGTTGAGTACAACATCGCAGGTGCTCCTGTCTGTGATGCAGCGTCAAGGGTAACCGCAGCCATGGACTCCGAGATGATAATCCATGCTGCTGCAAACGTCGTCGAACAGTTCGTGCAGATGGTTGTTGTCTTGCAAACGTCCCCATCTGTTGACTCAGGGATCGAGACGTCGCTGCACGATTCGCTACAACCGTGCGGATAAGATGCCTGTCATCTCGACTGCTAGTGACACGAGGCCGTTGGGATCCAGCACGGCGTTCCGTATTACCCTCCTGAACCCACCGATTCCATATTCTGCTAACAGTCATTGGATCTCGACCACCGCGAGCAGCAATGTCGCGATACGATAAACCGCAATCGCGATAGGCTACGATACGACCTTTATCAAAGTCGGAAACGTGATGGTACGCATTTCTTCTCCTTACACGAGGGATGACAAAGATGTTTCACCAGGCAACGCCGGTCAACTGCTGTTTGTGTATGAGAAATCGGTTGGAAACTTTCCTCATGTCAGCACGTTGTAGGTGTCGCCACCGGCGCCAACCTAGTGTGAATGCTCTAAAAAGCTAATCATTTGCATATCATAGAATCTTCTGCCCGTTGGTTAAATTTCGCGTCTGTAGCACGTCATCTTCGTGGTATAGCAATTTTAATGACCAGTAGTGTATGTGCTGTATATGTAACTTCACAATTTCTTTTTAACTGACCGCCAGTGTAATAAGGTGCTGTCGGTGTGGTATGTACCGCCGGCCGCGGTGGTCTCGCGGTTCTAGGCGCGCAGTCCGGAACCGCGCGAATGCTACGGTCGCAGGTTCGAATCCTGCCTCGGGCATGGATGTGTGTGATGTCCTTAGGTTAGTTAGGTTTAAGTAGTTCTAAGCTGATGACCACAGCTGTTAAGTCCCATAGTGCTCAGAGCCATTTGGTATGTACCATAAACGCTAAAATAAATAAAATAGCACTCTGTGCACAGATAGAAACATTATGTTCAGCAGGCCCATTAGTAACATTCAAGAGTAGTACGTTACGTCCTGGTGCCGTTTCACCTTCTCCCCTCATCTTCAACAGAAACAGAACAACGCATTACAGTGAGGTGACAAAAGTCGAGGTATTGCGAGATACACATATCCGTCGCGTACATAAGCTATAAAAGAACAGTGCGTTGACGGAGCTGTTACTTGTACTCAGGTGATTCACTTCAAAAAGCTTCCGACGTGATTATGAGCGCGCGACGGAAATTAACAGACTTTCAATGCGAAATTTCAGTTGGAACTAGACACATGTGACATTCCATTTCGGAAATTGTTAGGGAATTCAGTATTCCGAAATTCACAGTGTCAAGAGAGTGCCGTGAACACCAAACTTCAGGCGTTACCTCTCGCCACGCACAGCTCAGTGGGCGACGGCCGTCACTTAACGACCGAGAGCAGCGGCGTTTACGTAGAGTTGTCAGCGTTAAGAAATAAGCAACATTGAGTGAAATAACCGAAGATACCAATGTGGGACGTACGACGAATGTATCCGTTAGGACAGAGAGGCGAAATCCGGCGTTAATGAGCTGTGACAACAGACAACCGACGGGAGTGCCTTTGCTAGCAGCATGGCATCGCTGGCGGCGCCTTTTCTGGGCTCATGACCACATCGGTTGGATCCCAAACGACCGGAAAATCGTGGTATGGTCAGATGAGTGCCCATTTCAGTTGGTAAGGGCTAATGGTTGGGTTCGAGTGCAACCCAGACGCCACGAAGCCACGGACCCGAATTGTCAACAAGGCACTGTGCAAACCTGTGGTGGCTCCATAATGGTGTAGGTTGTGTTTACGTGGAATGGGCAGGGTAATCTCGTCCGACTGAACCGGTCATTGGCTGGAATTGGCTATGTTCGGCTACCTGGAGGCTATTTGCCCAATTGATCGACTTTTGTTCCGAAATAACGATGGAATTTTTATGGACGGCAATGAGGTATGCTTTGTGTGACTTAGGTTTATTCACAACCAGTGGAAGATGTGACGCAATAGCTCAAATATATTTTCAACTGGTTATTAAAGTAATATTAAGTGACGAGAAAAACGGTAGACACTGTTGAAAAGTAGTGGCTACCGGTCGACAGTTATGTTGATGCACGACGAAACTGCAAGTGCAATAATGTCAGAATGACGGGCATAATCCATCTTTATACCCGCTTGTTAATGTACTGAGAACTCGATGGCCTAAGGCCAGTGAATGCCGTGGCAACTTTGCGATAATTGATGTGATCATTTACTTACGTAGCCGGTTACAGCGTTATACTTGTTTAGCAACATTAGCGGGACTAGTTCGTGTGTCTGACTGTACCTAGAAATGACGGTGGTGCCGCTGTGACTAGACCATATATCGCTTTGTTGGGGAACACACACACGCACGCACACACGCACACACAAATCAATCACCTACATTTTAAACATTAGGAGGACGAGCAAACCATCAGGGTATGAAGCCAGGAACGTCGTATGTGTATAATGTTAACTCGTTGTACACTTACTGTAATCGACGGATGACTCGTCCGTAATGTGTTTAAAAGTCCTGAAGGGAATGGGAATGAAGTACGGACAGTAAAACGAACTCAGGTGGCATTTTTGGCTGGCAGAACCATAGTAGCACGTTTATGCTCCTTGTTGGAGATGTTTCCTTTCTTGATTAATAGTTACACCAAAACTTCTGGTTAGTAGGTTCCACTGTCAGTTTATTTTTCAAACGTATAGAAAAATTTATAAACGATAGAAATTTTCGAATAACACTACATGATTTTATCTAGGGAAATGTGACATCGCAGGATGCCGGTGGATAGTTGCTGTCCATGAATAGAAATATTGAACTGAATCGTTATAGGTGCCCTAATTTCAGCGGTACAATCTCATAATGGAACGAAGGGTCCGAAATTCATCATGTATATTGTACGTATAATCGACATCAGTGAAGTGCACCCTGAGGGACTTGCCAATATAAATCTGAAGACGATCTGCTAGTCAGATTGAAACCGAATGAAATTTTCACTCTACAGCGGAGTGTGCGCTGATATGAAACTTCCTGGCGGATTAAAACTGAGTGCCGGACCGAGACTCGAGCTCGGGACCTTGCCTTTCGAGGGCAAGTGCTCAACCATCTGAGCTACCCAAGCACAACTCACGCCCCGTCCTCACAGCTTTAATTCCGCTAGTACCTCGTCTCCTACCTTCCAAACTTCACAGAAGCTCTCCTGCGAACCTTGCAGAACTAGCACTCCTCGACAGTTGGTTGCTCGCGAAAGGCAAGGTCCCGAGTTCGAGTCTCGGTCCGGCACACAGTTTTAATCTACCAGGAAGTTTCAGATCTAAAGCAGTCTTCATTAATAATAAAAATAGTGATCCAGAACATATGGAAGAGCCTGTCTTTCAAGTTCTAACATTTGTTGTTCTGAAACGGATTTATAGGATCTCTAGTTATTTCAGTACACTTTGCCCTTGGCAGAAGCCTTGATGAACGTGATAACATTGCGAGATTTCTGGTACAGTACGTACCGCTCACCGTCGATCACAGAGCACATTTCGAGGACGCCTATCTTCAACGGCAAACGAATCAGCGCGCAGAGTCGGCACTTCAGTCTACCGACTTGACATCGTACAGAAAACTTACGGAATGCTCTGGAGAGTGTCCTGAGGCAGTACGCGCCCAGCTCACTGCACGATGACGTTTGTTTCGCAAAACGAACGCAACGCTCTTACTGTGGAGCCACAGATGACATCATTAGCAGCGTCACGCTATGTGCTGTATAGCTGCTCGGAATAGTCGCACTGTTTACTGCCGTTACCTGTGCTGTATCAAACTGAACGTCTGGAACTTTGTGGTAAGTGCCTATGGGACTAAACTGCTGAGGTCATCGGTCCCTAGGCTTACACACTACTTAATTTAACTTACGCTATGGACAACAGACACACCCAAGGCCGAGGCAGGACTCGAACCTCCGACGGGGGGAGCCGCGCGAACAGTGGCAAGGCGCCCTATACCGCGCGGCTATCAAACTGAGACTTCCATTCTGTACACCACAAATGCCGACAACTTCGCAGCATAGACGTTTTGTCTGGAATGGTTTGTTCATGATTTCTTTACGTAATGTCGCGTATTTTACGCACTGACTACGATTCATCACATTTGACATCATATTTTTTTGAGCAGCAATTCTTACGTGATTCTTTCTCGGTTTGTTTAGACCACAACAGTAATTGTAGAAAAAACTTGTATTTGTATTTTACTGCCGTCTCGTTTTGTGCACGGCTACGCTCGAAGAATCGTTCTTTTAATCATAGAATGTAGGCTTTCACGGCCGTGTTGTCTTCAGTTGAAACTTCCGGGCTGAGAGGCCGTGGTCGATGCCGGACGACCTCAGAAGATGTCTCCCGCAGGTGGAGACGAAACGTTAGGTGGAAATTTTATACATCGACCACGGCCTCTCAGTCCAGAAGTTTCAACTGAAAATTGTTCTTTTCATTTTTCTCTGAGCGTAACAATAAATTAATGTCTCGTGCAGTCCCATAAATTGGTGGAAATAGATTTTATCCGTTATATTCGTCAAATTATACCAAAGATGAAAATATACCAGGCTGAGTCAAATAATTTCGGGTAAAAGTATTTATAGGGAGATGTTTTGCATTGATTTTAATGCTAATAATCTGTTTACTTTCCGCGTGATCATTGTGGAAAACACTTTTTATTACATTTGCTTGAAAAATTCGGCTTCTTCCCCGAATTAAAACAATTCTCAGCTTCTATTTTATAAAATTACTCCTCATTTTGTCACCTATCCGTTTAGCTATAATACACCTCAAGTAAAAGTAAATTGATGTAATGCAAACATTACTGCCATAACAGGGCTATGATTAATGTTACTTTGGACTACGAGTAACTCGTCGTACCAAGACGATCAATTGCATGCACCCATTGTTCGTTTCTAAAAAAAAATTGTGCTGTTTGTACTCGTAGTCACGCAGAACAGTATGTTGTCGCGTCACCGTTGAGTGAGGAAATCTGCACCGGATTCTGTACTCTAAAGCACACTGATGTCCATATTGTTCGCATTTCGGATAATCGGACAGATGGCTACGTGCATAATTCACCGTCAACCAGTCTTTTTCAACGATAATTGTTCATACACAGAATCGGAACATCAAACAATAAGATTCTCTAAGGGCTGCGCAGAATCATTTGGCAACATACTGAACACAACGGTCATACCAACAGTACTAGGAGGAAAGGGGTATACAAGTAGAGTCACCTTTCCTAGTCTCTGCCCATTGCTAGTAACGGGAGCTAAATATATTACGTACCACATTGTCATTATCGTCTACACCATTATAAATTTACAAAAAATACAATGCTTTTAAGCTGAAAATAAAGAAGCCACAATAACTATCAGTTAAGATTGAAATGTTCCCAAGTGCCCATCTTTCATTTGTATGATGGAAGGAAAGTACATCAAAAGGTAAAATTTCTGTTTTATACTTCCAAATGTTAATTTTGTTAGTAATATTTGTATGTACAAAAAATGTAAAGTTATTAAATGAATATTTGATCTACAAGTATGTAAAAAGTATGTTCAAGTAGGAGACTGAGCGGACTTGGTCATCGATCGATACTTTGTGGCACTAGGAATATGAAGGCTGTTCCCGTTTTGGGAAACAAATCTACACCATTGGCATTTTATATTTCCACAAAAGCCTTCTCCTTCATCCTTGGAAAGGAACATTGTCATGCTCAGTTCTATTCTATTCTTGGGACTGCCACCCAGTACCACGATGCCCTCTGCGTATTGACTGTGACCATTGATGAGCAAGTATTATCAGTCGTTCATTCATTGTGTCAATAACATCGGCATTAAATGAGTGACATAGAAAAACAAAGAGTTCCAAGCAGCGATGTTAGCCGCTTATAGGGCTGAGTTCGAGAAGAGATAAAAGTAGAGTACAGTTGCATCCACATCATAACAGCTGGTTGTGTAGAATACTTCCTGAACTCTTGAAAATGGCCGAATGAACGGAGCCGGCCGTGGTGTGATCGGTATGTTTTTCAACATCCTTCTGTTATGTCTGATTTCTATTGCTTCTAGTTCATACATTGGTTTTCCCTCCGCTTGCTTTAAAATTCGTTATTATGGCAAACTTTAGACGCATAGTTTCCAAAGTTTTATCCTTAGAACTCCTTTTTTTAACAAAAAGTTTGTACCTGTAAAACTCTCCTCCTGATGTTCATTGCTTTTGACGTGTTGTGTAACCTTGATAATAACAGAATCTGTCACCGCTCCTTTTCTGCCTTTCCCAACTTATAATTATAGTCATAAAGTAAGTTACTGTATACTTTTAATCATGTTCTCATTATCTTTCTTTTGATCACTTGAGATTTTTTTTAATGTATGAAGTATCCTTTATTTTCAGTACTTCATGATAGGCTTGCCCCCTTTCTTCGTTCTTCAAGGGCGTGTACGTTCACTCAGTTCTCTTAACCGCCTAAACCTTAGTTACACAAACTGGAATGTCCTAATTTTTCACTTTTATACATCCGCTTTGTGATCGTAATGACTGCAAATTACTCGACTGTATCAGTACTTCGTTTCAATTCTCAAGATTTCAAACATTTATTGTACCTTACATTATGCAAAGATTTAACTTTGTTTAAAGAATCTATTAAGTTATATACTCGTATATTTTAGTTCATACGTCCTTTCTCTACTCCGTGGACATCAGATTTGCTTCTTGGGTTCCCTTCATTTCAGAAATTTAAGTGATCTTTGTCTATTCTTACATCAAGTCGCAAGATTTGTCTCAGACAGGATGTTTGCAAAATTTTGAGACAAAGCATCGTCAAAGACAAAGCCAGAGCGTACATTTTGCATGAAGTGTATATGTTCCATTGCGATGTTTGATTTGTAGGCGAAAGTAAGTAATTAAGTGCTAGTTGACCCTCCACATACACTGTCGTTTTTTTCCTCCCTTAGCTAAATTTCTGGTACCGCTGAATTAAACACCAGCTGTTGGACACGTGGCGCAATACAGGAGGGTATATATTTTGGGTATCATTAGATGAACAGTTTGATACATCATTATTGCATGTTTCGCTTATATAGATATTCGACCATTGATATGAAAAATAACAGTTATTCAGAATACTGCAGCAATACATGTGATATCCTAAACATTGTCATTAAATGTTTTACGTCGGTACCCCTCAGTATCTGAACCGATTACGGGAAGAAAGAGTCGTGTGGCATTGTTGCCTGGGAGACACTGAGAGTTAGATTCATCTGTCTGATTGGAAAGGCCTGTTGTGTCCATTGGCAGCTTTCCTTTGCGACGTGTAAACCTTGAGTCTAGATTACTAAACCCCCGTAAAATCTACGATTGCGGTTGGTACTAACTGGCTGTTCCCTCCAAACTGGAATTGTCAGTATGGAGTGTAAAACAGGACATTTTGTACTTATTCTGTATGTGACATACCACTGGAGATCTTATAATTGTAACTAACAGGTCACAAACTGTAAATTATGACTTCCTGTGAATAAAATAAGGAGTAGTAAAATTTACGACGGTTTAGTAACAATGTAACATTCCCCTCCATCCCCCCTCCCCGCGGTTCAATGTCCTACAGTTAAACGTATCTGTTCAGGCAGAGTGACTGTAATGGTCGTGTATACTACACTCCTGGAAATGGAAAAAAGAACACATTGACACCGGTGTGTCAGACCCACCATACTTGCTCCGGACACTGCGAGAGGGCTGTACAAGCAATGATCACACGCACAGCACAGCGGACACACCAGGAACCGCGGTGTTGGCCGTCGAATGACGCTAGCTGCGCAGCATTTGTGCACCGCCGCCGTCAGTGTCAGCCAGTTTGCCGTGGCATACGGAGCTCCATCGCAGTCTTTAACACTGGTAGCATGCCGCGACAGCGTGGACGTGAACCGTATGTGCAGTTGACGGACTTTGAGCGAGGGCGTATAGTGGGCATGCGGGAGGCCGGGTGGACGTACCGCCGAATTGCTCAACACGTGGGGCGTGAGGTCTCCACAGTACATCGATGTTCTCGCCAGTGGTCGACGGAAGGTGCACGTGCCCGTCGACCTGGGACCGGACCGCAGCGACGCACGGATGCACGCCAAGACCGTAGGATCCTATGCAGTGCCGTAGGGGACCGCACCGCCACTTCCCAGCAAATTAGGGACACTGTTGCTCCTGGGGTATCGGCGAGGACCATTCGCAACCGTCTCCATGAAGCTGGGCTACGGTCCCGCACACCGTTAGGCCGTCTTCCGCTCACGCCCCAACATCGTGCAGCCCGCCTCCAGTGGTGTCGCGACAGGCGTGAATGGAGGGACGAATGGAGACGTGTCGTCTTCAGCGATGAGAGTCGCTTCTGCCTTGGTGCCAATGATGGTCGTATGCGTGTTTGGCGCCGTGCAGGTGAGCCCCACAATCAGGACTGCATACGACCGAGACACACAGGGCCAACACCCGGCATCATGGTGTGGGGAGCGATCTCCTACACTGGCCGTACACCACTGGTGATCGTCGAGGGGACACTGAATAGTGCACGGTACATCCAAACCGTCATCGAACCCATCGTTCTACCATTCCTAGACCGGCAAGGGAACTTGCTGTTCCAACAGGACAATGCACGTCCGCATGTATCCCGTGCCACCCAACGTGCTCTAGAAGGTGTAAGTCAACTACCCTGGCCAGCAAGCTCTCCGGATCTGTCCCCCATTGAGCATGTTTGGGACTGGATGAAGCGTCGTCTCACGCGGTCTGCACGTCCAGCACGAACGCTGGTCCAACTGAGGTGCCAGGTGGAAATGGCATGGCAAGCCGTTCCACAGGACTACATCCAGGATCTCTACGATCGTCTCCATGGGAGAATAGCAGCCTGCATTGCTGCGAAAGGTGGATATACACTGTACTAGTGCCGACATTGTGCATGCTCTGTTGCCTGTGTCTATGTGCCTGTGGTTCTGTCAGTGTGATCATGTGATGTATCTGACCCCAGGAATGTGTCAATAAAGTTTCCCCTTCCTGGGACAATGAATTCACGGTGTTCTTATTTCAATTTCCAGGAGTGTATAATGTGATGTTGTGTTTATGTTGTACCATGACGAGTGTTGCCGCTTGTTGGCACACGAGATTTGCAAGGAGCATGTTCGTATCGGCGCAGTGGCGCCACCTGTAAGCCGCTCGGCGAAGGCGCGTCCGGAGCAGGGAGAAATGGACAGTATATTGTGAGCCGGGGAGAAGCACGGTTGCGGAAGGACTTGTAAACGATAGGCGGAATTAGCGGGCGCAACTACCGCTAGTTTGCCCGAGTTATGTTCTGCCGTGCTAAAGGTTGCTGCAGCTGGTGGTTGAGCGGCACCGTTAGTAGACTTCGCATTGACACCCATTGTTTTTTAATTTGCAATTAACTACGATGCCGTGGTGGACCTAATGAGCACAGTTAAACTTCCAGGAGGGGGATTGTGTCCTTATCGGAACCACGGCAGTGCAAGGAATATCTAATTTAACGGTACGTTTCTCCTGTGGACTTCAGTACTTGTTTTAGCTACTTTAGTGGTGTTCTTCCCCTGCTGACGAATTCAGTAACTGCTATTTAAAGTTTCTGAGCTACACGGCTCGGGTAAGCAAGCTGATGATTCAGAGCTCACAGGGCACCTCCGCTTTCACGGCGCCCTTCTCGTATCTAGTTAGACACTGGGGGTTGTATTTACAAACGTCTCGTCACCATATGGTGCTAGCGTTCATGTCAAAAGTCACCGAGTCGAAGGAGTCATAGACTTCTTTTAAAATTTAGTGCACTGACTGAGCTAACGTTACGTACCACATTGGTGACCAAGGAGAATGATGGACACACTTTTGTAATTATCACTGTGTTGAATACAGTGAGTTGTCTCATATTTATTGGGTTGCTGGGATGTTTTTAGAAGATATCTCCTTATGGTAGTGATTCGATGACCTTAAATTATTTAGTTGGAAGACACATTAAATTTTCACCTTGCCTAGTGTGAGTTAGTACATCTCTCACTGTATGAGATAATTATTTTGAGAAACTTGTTGCAAAATTCTTACCGTAATATGAAGAGTAACTTCAAGTGGCACTGGATTATTATAACTAGAGTCGTGCCGGAGTTGGATGGAATATAATAGCCACCGGTCAAATAGGTAAGATAAGAAATGTAATCGTAGTTTGATACATTTATTTTTCAGATGACCAGAGTTGTTTCCTTACGTAATCTGTTACAAAGGCTAAATTAAGCATTGACATTTGTCTCTTGCGGACACACTCCTTGAAGTGAATTTTGTTGTAGTATGTTAATTGTACAAATTCTGTACTGATTGCTTTGGCAAATGAGCCTTATTTCGTAGAATGACTTTGTTAACGAATAAATACTTTAATTGCAAATTTTTGGCTGATTTATAGGGCAGATAATCCTTGTTTTAAAAATTATTTTTCCAGCCAATTGTACGAGGATCACCCCAAAAGAAATGCACAATATTTTTTGTAAAAATACAGTTTTCATTCTGCATGTGTGAAAGTCTCACAGTATGTAGATACATCCATCCCACTTGCTTTCAAACTTAGCTCTATCTTTTCCCGTGAGGGGCGCCGTCACAGCATGTCTTCAAGATGGCTGCTACACTTGACGTTCGTCAGAAGCAACGTGCTGTCATAGAATTCCTGTGCTGGGAAAACGAGACAGTGGGAAACATCCACAAGAGGTTGAAAAAGGTGTATGGAGATGCTGCTGTCGATCGCAGTACAGTTAGTCGGTGGGCAAGCAGGTTACGTGATGAAAGCGGGCACAGCAATATTGAGGATTGTTCTCTCAGCGCAGGCCCCGTACTGCACGCCCTCCAGACAATGTGCAGAGAGTTAACGAATTGGTGACTGCTGACAGACGCATCACAGCGAACGAATTGTCACGCTACGTTGGGATAGGGGAAGGAAGTGTTTGCAGAATACTGAAAGTGTTGGCGTTAAAAAAGGTTTGTGCCAAGTCGGTTCCCAGGATGTTGACAGTCGCCCACAAAGAAACAAGAAAACCGGTATGCAGCGAACTTTTGGAACAGTACGAGAATGGTGCAGATGAATTTCTTGGAAGAACTGTAACAGGAGATGAAACATGGCTCCATTATTTTTCAACAGAGACGACGAGGCAATCAATGGAGTGTCATCATGCTAATTCACCCAAGGAAAAAAAAATTCAAAACCACATTTTCTGCAGGAAAAGTTTTGGCTACGGTGTTTTAAGATTCCGAAGGACTCTTGCTTGTGAACATCACGCCAAGTTGAACCACCATAAATTCTGATGCATATGTGCTGACACTGAAGAAACTTCAAGCTCGACTGAGTCGTGTTCGACCACATCGGCAAAAGCAGGATGTTTTGCTCTTGCATGACAATGCACGGCCACATGTCAGTCAAGAAACCATGGAAGCGATCACAAAACTCGGATGGACAACACTGAAACACCCGCCTTACAGTCTTGACCTGACTCCATGTGACTATCATCTCTTTAGGAAACTGGAAGACTCTCTTCGTGGAACAAGGTTTGAAGATAATGACTCCCTTGTGCACGCTGCCAAACAGTGGCTCCAACAGGTTGGTCCAGAATTTTACCATGCCGGTATACAGTCGCTGGTTCCAAGATGGCGTAAGGCGGTTGAGAGGGATGGAAATTATGCGGAGAAATGAAAATATTGTTCCTAAAGGATGTATTTACACACTGTAAAACTTTCAAACATGTAGAATAAAAGATGGATTAAAAAAAAGTGTGTATTTCTTTTGGAGTGACCCTCGTATGTTTTTAATTAATAAATGTTTAAAGTCGTCATTCTGTACGTTATCACCTTAGCCTCGTTCCTCAAAACCTTGTGGTGGAACAGAAAGGGAGTGGTGAAAGCCGGTGCCGACACTTCGCATATTTCCCTGGAATGGCACCGAGGGGCCCCCCTAACACCCTAAACGTCCGAATTGGAAGGACGGATCACCATCAGTAGTGTCTCTTGCCTCCCCCCCCCCCACCCCTCCCCGACTCCAAGAGACACTGCGGAGAGGTTTTTAAAATTAATCTAGGAAATTGACGTAATGTCTCGTGATCAGGAACTTGACACCTCCTCTTGCCGGCCATATACTGGCTGGGAATCTCTTCCACCACACGGTTTGAACCGGCTACCTCCGAGTCCAGTCGACCTCAGCTAGGGAGCCGTGAACTCTCCATATCGTTCATTTCGCCGTAGTGCCACATTTGGTTATTTCATGAAACGCATAATTCTGCCAACGTGTTACTCATTTATGGGATTTTCTCTTGTGGCGCCACGTACATGGGAAAACGCTGTACTCTCTTATTCCTGGAACAAGGAAAAGCACGGAGGCGCTGTGGCTGTTTTGTAACAGTCTCCGCTTCCGCCAGTGAGTCGGTTGTGCTTACGACAATATTGGAAGCGGTTACCACACGTGCGATTACATATCGGAGCGGCGAATACACTCTTCTCTAGAATCGACTGTTGATCTCGGAAAAGCTATACAACAATTTAAAGCCGCCTTCCGTCACAATCCTTTTTGTTTATTCATGCAGTGTTTCATTTCCGATACTATATCCCTGCCTTCGGGTGCAGTGAATTCAGCTATAATCTATCGTCACAACTAAATCTGTATCTCTGAATACACTTAGTAATTTGTACAATTAAACAGTAACTGTAAATATCGACGAACAAATGGTAATAGGATGCTGAACACTCACTATCGATCCATGCAGTATCAGTTCCCATATTGTGTTTCACATCATTCACAGCAAGTAATCACAACTCAAACCACACAAGGCGAATACACAGGTGCCACGAAGTGTATAGATAGATAGCTCAAAATGCACAAAATATGCAGATATCAATAGACGCTGTGTATATGTGCCGGCCGCAGTGGCCGACCGGTTCTTGGCGCTTCAGTCCGAAACCGCGCGACTGCTACGGTCGCAGGTTCGAATCCTGCCTCGGGCATGGATGTGTGTGATGTCTTTAGGTTAGTTAGGTTTAAGTAGTTCTAAGTTCTAGGCTACTGATGACCTCAGATGTTAAGTCCCATAGCGCTCAGGGCCATTTGAACCATTTGCTCTGTATATCAAATAATACACAAAATTTAAATATAAGTTTAATTTAATTTTTGTGACTGAGGACAGCGGAGTTAGAGTATGAATGAAATTTTCTAAAAAATGTTATTGCGATTTTTAAAAAAATGTTTTTGTGACTATGTGATTTCAAAATGTGCAGGATACCATATTGTACACAATAGGCAATCAAGATTTAATGAATTAATTTTGGACAACGCCTGTTTCGACATGGTATTTGTATGGGAAGTTACTGTGGCGCTACATCGCAAAATACAGTTTTCTGCTTATAGACACCCAATAAAATCAGACTGCCAGTGGAAACAGTATAATGTGGCGAATCTGGGCTACATTGTTTAGACATACATCTAACCGAAACATATAAATGATGTGCATATGAAGACGTTGTATTGATTCTCCAAACATACTGTTCCAATTTACAGCATTGCATTCTGACATGACATGGTCTACAGTTTGATGTTTTCTACATGAAAATATGTTTACAAGAGAGTGCACGTAAGTAATGCATCTGAATTTTTTGTGAGACAACTATTAAAATTTTTTAAATAAAACAAAAGTTATTAAGATTCGACAACTATCTTCTTCATTTTTACATATTACAATCCTCTGCCGCTGCAGGGCTCCGGGACTGTAGCGTGTAAAATGGCAGTGTGTCACGTAACAATGCCGGGGCGCGAGAAGCAGCGTGCAGCAATCGAGTTTCGAATTCGAAGAGTTCATCCACACAAGGAGCACACTCTCAAAAAAATGGCTCTGAGCACTATGGGACTTAACATCTGAGGTCATCAGTCCGCTAGAACTTAGAACTACTTAAACCTAACTAACACATCCATGCCCGAGGCAGGATTCTAACCTGCGACCGCAGCGGTCGCGCGCTTCCAGACTGTAGCTCCTAAGACCGCTCGGCCACTCCGGCCGGCAGAAAGCTCCCCTTCAGCATCATAATGCCAGGCCACACACGAGCTCTGCGACATCTGTAACAATCCGACGTCTTGGGTTCACTATCATCGATAATACTCCACAGAATCTTGACTGGGGGCCGAACCGCACAATAGCCCTGGGTTCGGTGTGGGGCGGCGGTGAGGTGGGTGGACTGCTGTGGCCTGTTGTGTGGTTGTGAACCACTGAGGGCTACGGTGGGACGAAGCCGCTCCGTCGTTTCTAGGTCCCCGGTTTAATAAACATCCAATAGTTTTGATGTTTCCCATAATTCACATAAAGCTAATGTCGGGACAGTTTCTTCATCACACCATGACCGATTTTTCCTTTCCCGACTTTGATGTCGGAGAGACGTTAGACTCTTCCTTTTTCTGTGTGATGTGTAGTCTGAAATTTATGAGATTTTCAAAATCTTTTTCCACTGCTGCTGTCCGCCTCTCTAACAAAAATAAGTGCTTTCTTTTCCCTCAAAAGTTAACGTATATACCCTTCATATCTGTCAAACGGGGCTTCATAAGGTCACCTCTGCGGTTTCGGCCACCGTCTGGTCAGCCCCACTTTAAAACACGCGCGCCGTCAGTATGTTGCAATGCTTCCTGCAGCCGCCACGAATGCATACGCCGCCGCTCATGAGATGTACGAGGTGCATTCAAGTTCTAAGGCCTCCGATTTTTTTTCTAATTAACTACTCACCCGAAATCGATGAAACTGGTGATACTTCTCGACGTAATCGCCCTGCAGACGTTTTTCACAACGCTGACGCCATGATTCCATGGCAGCGGCGAAGGCTTCTTTAGGAGTCTGTTTTGACCACTGGAAAATCACTGAGGCAATAGCAGCACGGCTGGTGAATGCGCGGCCACGGAGAGTGTCTTTCATTGTTGGAAAAAGCCAAAAGACACTAGGAGCCAGGTCAGGTGAGTAGGGACCATGAGGAATCACTTCAAAGTTGTTATCACGAAGAAACTGTTGCGTAACAGAAGCTCAATGTGCGGGTGCGTTGTCTCGGTGAAACAGCACACGCGCAGCCCTTCCCGGACGTTTTTGTTGCAGTGCAGGAAGGAATTTGTTCTTCAAAACATTTTCGTAGGATGCACCTGTTACCGTAGAGCCCTTTGGAACGCAATGGGTAAGGATAACGCCCTCGCTGTCCCAGAACATGGACACCATCATTTTTCAGCACTGGCGGTTACCCGAATTTTTTTTGGTGGCGGTGAATCTGTGTGCTTCCATTGAGCTGACTGGCGCTTTGTTTCTGGATTGAAAAATGGCATCCACGTCTCATCCATTGTCACAACCGACGAAAAGAAAGTCCCATTCATGCTGTCGTTACGTGTCAACATTGCTTGGCAACATGCCACACGGGCATTCGTGGCACCCACCTGGATGACACTTTTCGCATTTTCAGGTCGTCATGCAGGATTTTGCGCACAGAACCCACAGAAATGCCAACTCTGGAGGCGATCTGTTCAACAGTCATTCGGCGATCCCCCAAAACAATTCTCTCCACTTTCTCGATCATGTCGTCAGACCGGCTTGTGCGAGCCTGAGGTTGTTTCGGTTTGTTGTCACACGATGTTCTGCCTTCATTAAACCGTCGCAACCACGAACGCACTTTCGACACGTCCATAACTCCATCACCACATGTCTCCTTCAACTGTCGATGAATTTCTATTGGTTTCACACCACGCAAATTCAGAAAACGAATGCTTGCACGCTGCTCAAGTAAGGAAAACGTCGCCATTTTAAGTATTTAAAACAGTTCTCATTCTCGCCGCTGGCGGTAAAATTCCATCTGCCGTACGGTGCTGCCATCTCTGGGACGTATTGACAATGAACGCGGCCTCATTTTAAAACAATGCGCATGTTTCTATCTCTTTCCAGTCCGGAGAAAAAAAATCGGAGGCCTTAGGACTTGAATGCACCTCGTAAGCATCTACTCTCCGACGGGTGTACTAAGTTCGAACATTCAAGGACTGGGTCTATTTGTGTCTGTCATTTCAAAACATTTAGAGACTTTCATTGCAGTCAGGGTCCGTCGTCTAGGTAATAGTCATTATATTGAAGACTGACTGAATTGCAAACCGTTATATCTGTATACATTTCAACATTCAAATCTACTGTTAGTAATTGTCGCTGCAACTACAGCGAAGTTATGTATTACTCTTACTGTTTGATATTAGATGTAGAGTGAATTAACACCTCAATTCTCTGTCCACGAACTGCATCTATTCTTCGCTGCTGTAATCACTAAAGAATCGCAAAGTGTTAAAAGGAATTCTTGCTCTCCTTCATTTCTGAGTCTCTTCAGCAGCTGTTTAACTGGATTTGCAATGTGCGGAGGGGCACCATCTTGCGTAAAAATGATCCCATCCACACACCCACGCTGTTGGAGAGCTGGAATGACGTGGTAGCGCAAAATAGACTCATTGACGGCACAGGAAGCACCTGTCTCTTCGAAAAAACATGGCCCTTGATAAATGATGCCGTAAACACGCATTACACAGTGACTTTTCAGGATGAAGTGGTACTGGTTGATTTGCATGTGGATTTTCCGTTGCCAATATTCGACAATTCTGTGTACCTCTAGTTCCATGAAGGCTATTCCCTGGTATCTTAATACATGTCCTATTATCGTGTCCCTTCTTTTTGTCTATGTTTTCCACATTCACCTTTCTTCACCTTTTCAGCGGAGAAGCTTCTCATTCCTTATCAGTCCACCTAATTTTCAGCATTCTTCATTAACACCATATCTCAAACCCTTCAATGCTCTTCTGTTCGGGTTCTATCAAATGGTTAAAATGGCTCTGAGCACTAGGGACTTATCTGATGTCATCAGTCCCCTAGAACTTAGAACTACTTGAACCTAACTAACATAAGGACATCACACACATCCGTGCCCGAGGCAGGGTTCGAACCTGCGACCGTAGCGGTCGCGCGGTTATAGACTGAAGCGCCTAGAACCGCTCGGCCACTGCGGCCGGCTCGGGTTCTATCGCTGTCCATGATTCCCTAGCATACAATGCTCTGTTAATAATGTACATTCTTATAAATTTCTTCCTCAAATTAAGGTCTATGTCTGATACTATTAGGCTTCTCTCGGCCAAGAATGCCCTCTTTTCCCGTGCTTGTCTGCTTATTATGTCCTTCTTGCTTCGTCCATTGTATGTTATCTTGCTCTCAAGGTAGCAGAATTCCTTAACTTCTTCTGCACGTGATTATAAATTTTGATGCTAAGTTTCGCGCTATTCTCATTGCTGATACTTCTTATTATTCTTGTTTTTTTCTGTTCTACTCTCAATCTAAATTCTGCACTGATTAGACTGTTCATTTCATTCAACAGATCCAGAAGTAATATTCACTTTCACTGAGGACAGCAATGTCATCAGCGAATCTTATCATTCATATCCTTTCACCCTGAATTTTAATCCCACTATTGAAAGCTTTTTTTGTTTGTGTCACTGCTTCTTCGATGTGTAGGTTGAACAGTAGGAGAAAATCTGAGCACTTTTCTTGGTCTTCCAATGTCATCTCCTCAACCTGACCTGCCAAGAATTTAAATATCTCGTGTGAGTGACTGCAATGAGTGACTGCAGGATAGCGATGTCATTGTGTTGCTATGAATTATAGTGGAAAGGCAAGAAACAAACAGTGTGAAGTGCGATTTTGAAACAGAGCTTCCTCATGCGACAGACCGATCGCCATCAACAGCGTAACTTTGCGATAAGTTTGGAATTTAATCCAAGACATCGCAGGCCCCACTACCTGCTTCCCTGCACCGTCTATTGGCGAAAATTTTCCACCATCAGGATTCGAACCGGTTACTTACAGATCGAGCATCGTCGCATGATAATACGCTATTGATAATGAATATAGAAACTGGTCTAAGTAAAATGACGAGAAAATTTGTTTTTTTTTTATTCGCATTTAGGGATTTGTTTGCTTCCTTCTCTTTCGTATCTTTCACTTACTGAATAATAACATCTCTTATTTGGTTCAGGGTTTCGTTCGAAAGCTCATAAGTGTTTTATCATGTTTTCTTTATTATCATGGGAAAACACTGTAAAGGTAATATTTTAAAATAAAATACAAACATACAGTGAGTTGGCATACTGCCTCAGGGAAACAACGACCATCTTGCAATATTTTTATTATTTCAACCTCAGTCATACAAGTGGTACAATTAACCGTTTCTACTTGTTACCAAATCATCAACAGATTATCTGAATAATTACTGTGACGTAATGTTTTCATGTCATCTGATGTTGACATAGTAAAGAACTAAAACATGTAATGATACCACTTGTGTGCCCTGAGAGTGAAATGTGTATCTAAAAAGACAAGTTATTTGTGTCTCTGTTTACTAAGAAGTATAATAAGGGGTATTTTGCCAGCGCATTGCCATTATCAACATAGATCTTCATTTCTTTACACAAAAATTTTGCAGTTGCAAAACAATGAGGTCTGTTCATTTATCTAACTAATATTTAACTGCATCTACTTAGGTATCTTGCATTATGAAGATCATTAGATTTATTTTTTATATATTTATTTGTCCTGGTAATATTAATGCCATTTGGATGGCTCTCGTTTTAACCAGGTATTATTTATATTTTACATGACACTCGTCAACTAACATTTTATAAGCGGTCTAATATATTGCGTATAGCTACAACATAAATTATGAAAACAGTAACAACTACAGCAGAAAATAAAATTTACATTCGTTTGCTAAATGTAGAATAATAAAGATAAATTACAGGCAGACAGTATTAGACTATGGACCGTGGCAGCAATGAACGTGAGAAAAGATTTGGCACAGGAAGAGAAAGAGAAACGTTTAGAACACAAGTAATGAATAGGGGGTAAAATGCGACCACTATTAAATTATGATGCTTACAGCGCCATCTATTGCTACATTTTGTAACTATTTATTTTTCGTCTTCCACGCGGTTTCCCCTTTCTCCGATAATATTCCGTTGGAATTTGATGTCATGCTGACCAGTGGTATTATTTCTACAGAGGTTTGAAAGTTTAATTATAATCACCCTGTATTTTGGTATATCCCTGGAGCATCACTGAAAATGGGTTTCTTGTTCGGATGCAGACAGGAGACTAGCAGAAGGAAGATATTTTAGAAAAACTTTTAAAAACGATGTACGAGATTTGCATTTCTGGCGGCCAAGAAAGGTAGAGCGGTGATATGATGCAAGCGAGTTGACTGTTCAGTCGCTAAATACTGAAAAAGGGTACAAGAAAGCTACATAAGTCAATAGGGGTATTAATCTTGCAATGGAATATGTGTAGGCGAATGGCTGTTTTCTTACCGTATTTTTGCATTCAGTATTTGCCGTTGGAGTTAGTCACTAACTATCCTCTGAGTGATGGTGTATGCAGTACTTTTAGAACACTCCGTAACTAATTCTGTGAGCTAATAAAAGAATGTTTATTATTTCAAAATACAATTACAGATATTATTCAGCGATGATTGAAAACAATAAGAGCACTGCCCACCATGACATTGAATATCGCCTGGTGGCGTTGCGGAGTAGAGAGGAATGGGGAGTTATTTCTGCGACGATGATGGCCGCATACGCGACAATTCACTGACATAAGCGACATTGAACAAACGGAAAATTGTTATCGCACGGGAACTAACATTTCGAAAACGCTGAAACTGGTCGGCTGTTTGCATGCTAGTGCAGCGAGTATCTAGAAATTGGTTGATGGATGATGAAACCAAGAGCAGGTGACAAGTTATTGGACGTGCACGCTTCTTCACAGGACGCGGAGAGCGAGGCGTGTCCAATCTGTAGAGCATGACTGGCAGATCTGACGACAAAGAACAATGCTAGTACAGGCACAAATGTTTTAGAGACCACCGTTCAGCGCAAATGATTGAACATGGGGCTCTGCGGAAGAGTGTTCATACATGTTAACTGAACGACGTCATCGGTTACGATTGCAGTGGGCACGGTATCATCTAGACTGGACCATGGATAATGGAAACGTGTCGCCTGTTCGCATGAATATCGTTCCTTTTTACAAGACGTCGATGATAGTGTCCGCTTATGTCACCATCCAGGTGAACAACTTGAAACGTCCCCTTTGAACAATTATTCACGACTGTGCTTAAACTGACACACAATATTTTTAGCGCAACGCAATCTGACTTTCAAAAATCCCTACAAAAGAATGGCGCTGACTAACATTAACCTATACCTTTCACAAATCACTTACCTCACCAAAAATCTTCGTTACTCGAACTACTGCAATACAGCGAGCGCCACTAATGCCAGCTAAATAAAAGATTCAAACTACTGAAGGCACTAACTACTAATAGGCATAGTTAGCAAATGAAAGATTTTGATAGAGAACAAACAATGTATTTACCTTACTAGTGTTCAAAAGTCATAATATATATAGCAGTTCATGACATCCAGTCTTACAAATTTCAAAACTCCGCCATCTCTCTCCCCACATCCACCACTGCTGGCAGCTCACCTCCAACTGCTCAACGCTACGCGCTGTTCACATCCATCTGCCCAACACTACAATGGCAGACAACAATGCAAACTAGCCACAGACTGCACACAGCACAGCCAGTCATTTTGCATACAGAGCGCTACGTGGCATTACCAATAAGAAAACCTAAACAGCCTACTTACAAACTGTTCGAAACACGCTTTGCGCAACGGACGCAGACCGTTGGAGATAGTAGTATGCTATGGAGGACATTCATTTGTGCTTCCAAGGCAGTAATCAAAGGCACCGTGATGGCCGTGGATTGCGTGAACATTATTGCGGAACGCCTGCATCGCTGTGTGCTTGGTGTCTTTCATCTCTGTCGGAGATGGTATCTTCTAGCACTGTAACTTGAGACCTACTTATTGTTTATTTTAATTTGCATTAACTCGAGATCAACTAAAAATGTAGATTTCCAAATCTACAACATTCTGGTTATATTCTACATACCTTGTAATAGTTTATTGTATACGGAGCAGGTACACGGTTTCAGATGTACCTGTACGTACAAGATTTTTTAAAGTTATAAATGAAAAACAAAAACTTCGAGTAATCTTATTTTCTTATTGCTTTGCACGTTAATAACAACAAGGCGTCGGCACACTGAATGTCTGAAGCATCCAGCTGCCTCACTGTATTAGTGTTCCCGCCTTCACCCTAGGCAAAAACTATACAGCGCCATAACGTAAGCACACGTGTCGTCCGTTGCAGCGCGCTCCAAGACTCTCACACAACAACCGCCCTCAGAAGTGTCTACTGCCAAAAAGGACGCATTCTGAGGACGCTGATCTCATTCTAGGCAGGATGTCGTTGCTATGGCGTCATAGATGCCGTACGCCAGAATTGCGACGTGTCTTATGACTTAAATTAAGTATTGTGTAAATTGAAATTATGTTGAGGTTAATAATACAGATAGTTCAGAGCTTCCGAGTGACCCTGGGAGTCCCTCAGATATTACCGGTCCTGGTCGCATGCAAATTGTGTTGATAATGTTTTAATTGAACCAGGACGGAAGGTTAAAAGTGCTACAGACATACAATAGGAAAAACAAATCACTAGAAAATTACTTGAAATAAAATTCTACAGAATTTTATCATGGTGTACAGCCAACGATTCCCTTTGATGAGATTATTACAAAATGGCAATTGGGTTTCGTCTAAACAAGGTATTATGAAATTCAACTGTCGTAAGTTACATTTCAATTAATAAATAATACGGATAGAAGCTGAAGTAATGAATTAGAATTTGTGCCAATGCCGGAACCTGGATTCCCCGGATTTCGTGCTTGCTAGGCAGGCGTGTTACCCAGTAGACCACCCTAGCATTGCGGCTAATGCAGCTGCACGGACTAACCTGGTCCAACGCCCTACCTAACACAAACATCAGTTCACACCTCAGCCCATTTTAACTATTGAAAACTTACTTCACTATTACCGAGGCTGTCAGATATTGGAGTAACACCTCTGCTTTGTGTGTAATGGGGAAATCCTACCTGTACCTCAGGCATAGGTGATCTACTGATCTGACGTAATTACATTTTCCTGGCCACATATTGAGTCTCAAATTCATCTTCGATAAGGATAGAAGCTGAAGCAATTAAATAGAATTTGTGTCGCGGCAATACTGACGATTTGAGCAGGGGAAAATTGAGATGGGCTGATGTGTGAACTGAAGTTTGTATTACGGAAGGCAATGGACTAGCGTAGTCTGCGGAGCTGTCAGGGTGGTGTAATGGATAACACAGCTGCGTAGTAAGCAAGAGACCCAGGCGTTTAAGTCTGGGCTTCAGCACAATTTTTAATTAATTACTTCAGTTTTCTGTCCTTACAGAAGATGAAGATGAGACACAGTATGTCTCCAAAAGAATGTAATTACAGCAGATTACTAAACAGTAATTAAAACACCGTCCATTAAGTGAAACTAGTTGTAAGAAGCGAGGTATTTTGATCTCCTCCTTCGTTTGGGGCACATTAATTGCTTCAAAAATCTTTTCTAACAACGTGTCAAAATTAAGATGAGCAGTGTTTCCATACCAGGCTTCGCAGGATTAGCTGATGGAAACTGTCCCCCGTAAAACGTGCTGCGTCACTGTGAATAAGTTGTGGGTCTACTTACAATAGGAGTTAGTAAGTTTGGGACAATTGCTAAAAGAGACACCAAATTCGAAAACTATAACCAAACCAAGCAATCTAGTAAAGCAAACACTAGTAAAATGTTCAGTACGAATACGAACAGATAATTTCAAAAACTTTTGTATAGTGGCCGAATGTGTCTGTTATGCTGCATTGGAACTAACTTTTATTACGTAGAGTTTAGGTTATGACAAAGCCGTTTCCATCCAAAGTAAGCTATGTAGAATAGATCTACTGGTCGCAACAGATCTCGGTTTAATGATCGACGTGGAGAGCTGAATAGAATTAACTGTAGGAAAAAAAAGAAAAGAAGTGACTCACCACGAATGAATTATCCAGTGGGACGCAATCTGTAGGTGTGATGTACATGCACAGCAAAACAATTGACTGCAGTTTCACAAAAACTGGATGATTTATTCAAGCCAATGCTATTTTATCAAAGCCAATGTTATGAAATTAAATAACAAAATACGTGTCTCTAGTCTCATCATTAGAAAAGCTGATGAAGTAGCATAACATCTGGAGTCGCAACAAAAAATGTTGTAAAATGTATCTTTTCCAGTAATGGTGTACTATTCCGTAATACACAAAAAAAGCACAGTAAAATGCAAGAGTCACTCTAATGAATGTGTTAATGTGCTTATAACATGTAACTTGCCTGAATTGGCTCCGATCACAACAATGCTTCCAACGATGTTAGAGATAACTAAGGGACGGATAACACGGCATGCCATCTATATACCGCATATTCGTCTTACTAGGTCAGGAGGGTCACTGTCTTTCATAAAACATGGGCTGTAGGCAATGTAAAATAGTGTTGATGGACGAAGTCTATAATTTTAAAATTCAGTATTCTTAATCTAGTTAAAAAGAGTTTAAAAACAACTAAATTACTATTTTAAAGGTTATGAGTTTGATCAATGAGAGGATAACAGAAAATCTGTAGAAAGTGAAGGGTGGATTTACTGAAGGAGGAATCACAAAACATAAGAAAGGCACTAAAAGGTTAGTTCAAGTGAATGAAACTGTAGGAATCAAGGAGCTTGGAAACCAGTAGAAGGGAAGAAAAAGATACCTGGATGACTACAAAAAAAGCCATGCGAATAATGCAGACGAAACTTTTATGAAATTCTGAAACGTATTTCAAGCAGTAGAGAAAGATTCTGACAGTGAACACTGTTTGCCCAGATGACGTCGAGGATTCGCAACATAATTTGAAGAGGAGTTGAAATGAAACGTCCACAGATTCAGAAATATGGTATAGATGACATATTTTTATACATGAGAATTGCGGAGTATAAGAAGGGGCTGAATCGCACAACAAATTGTGAAACACAATAACACGGTAAATAAACACGTTCCAAGACAGTTCTACAAATAAGAAATATACCTGTGACGTAAAAAGATACGTGACGTGAACCAAAACAACTAAGGACGAATGAAACAATATGAGTTAGTATTGGGAAAGAGGGAGTACTATACATTTAGAAACGAAAATGAGAATTAAGTAGTAAATCACGAACAGAACCTGGCGGCTGTCCCAAGGGTATCATTGAAAAAAATGTTGTTGTTGTGGGCTTCAGTTCAAAGACTAGTTTGATGCAGTTCTCCAAGCTTCTCTCTTCTCAGCAAGCCTCTTCATCTCCAAATAACTAGTGCAACCTACATCCTTGTGAATCTGCTTACTTATTCATCTCTTGGTGTCCCTCTACAATTTTTACCCCACACAATTCCCTCCAGTACTAAATTGACGATCCCTTGATGTCTCAAAATGTCCTATCAACCGATCCCTTCTTTTAGTCGTACCACAAATTCCTTGTCTGCCAAGTTCTATACGGCACCTCCTCATTAGTTATATGGCCTACTCACCTAATTTCCAGAAGTCTTCTGTAGCATAAAAATTCAAAATCTTCTGTTCGCTGCCGGCCAGGGTGGCCGAGCGGTTCTAGGCGCTACAGTCTGGAACCGCGCGACCGCTACGGTCGCAGGTTCGAATCCTGCCTCGGGCATGGATGTGTGTGATGTCCTTAGGTTAGTTAGGTTTAAGTAGTTCTAAGTTCTAGGGGACTGATGACCTTAGAAGTTAAGTCCCATAGTGCTCAGAGCCATTTGAACCATTTTTTCTGTTCGCTTCTAGAATAACTGTTTATCGTCCACCTTTCTTTTCCATACGTGTCTGCACTCCAGAAAAAATAGCTCACAAAATAGCCTATAAAACACTAATATATATAGTCGATGTTAACAAATTTCTATTCTGCGGATATGTTTCCCTTGCCGTTGCTAGCCTACATTTTATATACTGAAGAACTACAAGGCGCACATTTCATAAGTGCACATTAGAGATCTGTCTGAGGGCAACAGTAATTAACGACACAGAATCTAGTTTTATTTACTCATAAAGCTTATTGATACACTATGCCACCGCATAATTAATTGCGGTTCAATAGATTTCTAAAAGAATAATTTACGGATTGCACTGACGAACAAGTCACGAGTCTGATGGCATTATTTCTAGGACGTTCTGACTAGTCACGTTGTGCTGATCTACACTTTTTCGGATGAGTGACGTCACAGACTGCAACCGATAAGGTGCTGAAATACAATTTTGTGCTTGGCTGCGTCATAGGTTACTCCAAGGAATCGTTTACAGTTATGGCCGGCGTCACAAAGAGCCCCTGTTTGTTGTTCTCACAGACCCGCGCAGTTTGTATTCGGTGGCTGGTGCGTCATTGCCTTTCGCAAAGCCTGCGCATCATCCAGATTTCGCCGCAACTGAGAGAGTGTTCAAGGAGACCAAGCAGTTAAGGTAATCAGTCTCCTACTCAGCTCCTCTTCTCAGGAAGGAAACAATGCACCCAACCTTTCTGTATTGAGTGAATTGTGTGCAAGTGTAAGAAAGTGTACTAAATGTTTTCGTAGCGTATATCTGAGGCGAAACATGGAAAACTGCCCGGTATTCATCTAAAGGGATGTGGGAAACCTCGCGAAAACACATCCAGGCTGGCTGGTACACCAACCCACGTCGTTAATCCGCTGGGCGGATTCGATTCTGGACCGGCATACAGTCATTTTCACAAGAAAGTGTACGCCGAAATTTTAAATGGAACATCCGCACCGACATCTCTGGTAGTGGTCTCGAATGCACTTTTGCACAGTGTATAGATAAACAGTGCGAGAGTTGAATGTTTTGTTTTGTCGGTTGTAGTTTAAAATTAGAGCAAAATATCTGAAGCGTCCTTGTAAATCATCCATAGGGACCAAGGCTTTCATGTGGAGCTACTGCTGAAATATAGGTTCACTCTTACATAGAAGATTACGGCAACCAGCCACTTTTTATAATGCTATTTATTTATTTAAACAGAGCCGTTACCGGTTTCGAGCCGATAGGTTCATCGTCAAACGGCTAGTTTACACTTTACATTACATCTCGTATTTTGTCTCCCCATCTGACGACACCAACAACCAAAACAAGATGTGAGATGATGTCTTTTTAACTCTAATTGTGCCTCACGACGATGTTAAGTGATGTAAACAAAGTATCAAAGTATTATTATTAAATGGAAGATGTTTCGGTTACTTACAATGAAGAATCCGAGCCATTACGTTCCAGTGAAGGTTGCTTATCATCTTGCAGCGTCCAGAACTGTATAATTCACTTTTTGTCTATATATATGCACATAATGTTACATTTTTTGTGCATATATTTGCATAGTTGACGGTCGTGAACCGTTCCTTTTAAGCAGAAATCTCAAACAAAGAAATGTTCATTAAACCTTTTAACTGCAGAAAGACTAGTTACCGAAAATGAAATATATCATAAATAAAATAACTGAAATGTGGAGTAAGCGTTAAAAATCCAGTAGGGTGGTACTGTGGACTAAACCAGATTAAGTCGAACGTTTATTCAAGCATTATGTACGGAAATATGCAAATGTTGGCCGTGTATACATCTACGTCTACAGGGATACTCTGCATATCACATTTAAGTGCCTGGCATAGGGTTCATCGAATCACCTTCACAATTCTCTATTATTCCAATCTCATACAGCACGCGAAAAGAACGAACACCTACATCTTTCCGTACGAGCTCTGATTTCCCCTATTTTATCATGGTGATCGTTTCTCCCTATTAGGTCGGCGTCAACAAATTTTTTTCGCATTCAGAGGGGAAAGTTGGTGATTGCAATTTCGATTTGCAAAAAATGATGTATCAGTTTCAAACAATAATTAGTTAATCAATGCAGTATGTACTTAGTGATTATACGAAGGTTGTCCAGAAAGTACGTTCCAATCAGTTGTGAAATGGACACCACAGTGAAAACCCGATGAAACTTTGCACAGATGTGTTGGATAGTGTCTCTAGTATGACCGTCGATCGCATCAAGGCGCTCTTTTCAGTTGCGAGCGCACTGTGAGCGAGTAAAGGTGCCTAGAACAACGGTGTCTCCCGCCAAGTAGGAGGGACCGCTGAGAGGTTTCGCCTTAATGAATGCAGCCCACCTAACACAACTGCCACGCACTTCCTTCTTCATGGCAATTCTCAGCCGCACTCTGCAGGGACAGTGAAGACGCTCCTGCAGCCTTTTCGATGGAAAGTGTTCGATCACCCACAACGCAGCCCTAATTGGCTCGTCCTGAGTATCATCTCTGTTCACATGAAATGCCGGATACGAAGACAACACTTGGGCACAGGGTACGCGCTATAGACCAGTGTAGACAATTATCGGAAAGCAAAGGCGGCTGCCTTCTATGACGATGGTGTTGGAAAATTTGATATAACGCTCGGACAAATGTCTAAGTCGGAGCGGCGACTATGTAGAGAAGTATCCGGAAAGCGTAGCTAACTCTTGTAAATAAAATGCTTCTGATTTTCACTGTGGTTTCCATTTAGCAACCGATCGGAACTTACTTTCTGGACAACCATCGCAATTAAAACGCAGCTATTCACAGAGGTCCAATGCAGGCTGTAATTATCACATGGCAGTCAACCTTGATAGATAGTAATGCAATAATGCGGAATTGACATATTCTGGAAAAAATTAGTTTTGGTTTTAGCCACCAGCTACAAATCAGGCGCTGTGAATGCAAGAACGACGTAGAGGAAAGGTGCCTATTATGCGATTGTTCCCTAATATGAGACACCCCAACTGTGCTCATGTTAGGGGTTGCACTCTAGTGGAGAGTTTCTTAAACACGGCTTTTGCGTACCAGACGACGACACAGCGAGTAAAACGCCATAGTTGAGCCAGACACAGTATGTAGAGGTTGATACAAAATTTCTTGTGTTTCGAGTTTTTGCAACATCGGTGTTAAGACAATATTTTAGCTTAAAGGTGAGTGGATATTACTGCACTCTTTTATTGTTGTTATTTGTGACGGTATTACCAATAATTATTGACAATTGGTTTCATTTTTCAACGAACGTTGTTAGCAAGTGCGTGATTCTTTGTGTAAGATGACGAAATTCCTAATATGCAATAGTATGAGGATCCAAATACGCTACAGTGTCGCATATTACGATACCTACTATGCCCAAGAGATAGAAATGTGGTTGGCAAGTAACCCAGGTCGTGTTATCACCCCACTATTAATAGACAGGTTATTTGGGGCAGCTTACAACCGAGCAGCAACAATGGAAGAATCTGTGAATGCCTTCAGAAAAACAGGTCTCATCCCATGCAACAGGAACATCTTTAGGGAACATGAATTTTAAATTCGTCTCCATGCTGACGCTCTTCGAGAAAGAGATGCCAAAAACGAAAATGAAACTACTGATGGTGATGGTCAAGCTGTCAGTCCGGTAGACATCAGACTTCTCCCACACATCGCAAAACCACCTGAAGATAGTCAAATAGGTCAAACATTGCGTTCGTGCTCTGCTGTTTTACTAACTTCAACTCCTTATGTGAAGCAACTGCAAGAAGAAATCAAAGGCTGAAGCTAAGAAAGCAGCCAGAAAGTTATTTGGGGAAAAGAGTGAATATTCATCAAATCGTAGACCTAAAGCAGAAGAATCGTCTAGTGACTCGGCAATCGATATCCATCTTGACGACAGTGGGGATTCAGACAGCAGTGATGACGACGACACAGAGTGTCTGTTATGTACTGGGCGCTTTCCTGAACACAAACACGGGGAGAATTGGGCACAGTGCACGAAATGTTATCACTGGACTCATGAAGATTACGGTGTCACAGAAGACAATTTTGTTTGCCCCGGATGTCGTAAATATAAACCTAAGTAGAGTGAAATGAGTGAAGGATAACAGAAATGAATGAACATGTAAAAATTGTATATTCATATGTCATTATTCTGTAATAAAATAATTATTACGGTCTCATATTAGGAAACCTTGATCTCATTTCTACGAAATTCCTTGTTTGTGAAGATTTAATAACTACTCTGAAAGATTGTTTGTTACTGCAAATACGATAATTGTATAATAAAATTAAATAATACACGATATAAAAAATACAACTGCACTTACTTTTAGGTCTTTCAAATGGGTTTACAAAAGTGTGTCTCATATTAGGCACCTTTCCTCTACTGAAATTTTTCCTTATGTTATGGATTAGGAGCGAAATGTAGGCAGAAAAGGTAAAACAATTGAGAAAGGCATAATGTTAATTCTATTATTAACAGCCGCTTACACAATTTGTTCATGAGCACTAGAGACGTCGACAAAATGTTGTATCCATAAAAACACGTAATCAGCAGTTGTCTGCAGCAATGCCGAAGGACTCTGAGCAACGTGTTTCTCTATATTGGCCTTCAGATCAGATGGAGACCGGGAAACGCGTTCATTTAGATATCACGAGAGGAGATAACACGTTCGTCAAAAGTTGCCTTAAGAAGATCTTTCACTGGGCGTACGAAAACAGTGGTTTCCACACAGTTGCGCTTTCACAAAGCACGAATCACGTGCTGTACAAGGATGTCTAGATAAAGTTCAGGTGTCACGGTACACCTGACAGGCACTCTGGGGTTCTCTTCAAGCCCGCAGCTCGTGGTCGTGCGGTAGCGTTCTCGCTTCCCGCGCCCGGGTTCCCGGTTTCGATTCCCGACGGGGTCAGGGATTTTCTCTGCCTCGTGATGGCTGGGTTTTGTGTGATGTCCTTATGTTAGTTAGGTTTAAGTAGTTCTAAGTTCTAAGGGACTAATGACCATAGATGTTAAGTCCCATAGTGCTCAGAGCCATTTCAACCATTTTGGTTCTCTTCAAACAAGAACGGACTGAGAATAAAGGTGCTTGTGAATCTCTACCACCGAGTCACATACGCCGAGTGTATTGCCCCTTTGTGCACGAAACGCAGTTTAACATTACCTCAAATTCAGAAGTTCTGTGTATTCACTGCACCTTGTAGTGTAAAATGTTTCCGCCACTCCACAGAATATTGCCCGGCCACATGTGATCAACTTCGATCTGTGCCAGAAACCGAAGAGCAAATTTAGAGCGTTGCTGCGGATCATGAGGTTGCAGTAGAATATTCCCTGTGAAGGCTAGGATAGTCACTGTGAAGTTCTCAGATTCCAATTCATCTTGAAGAGGATACCAAATCACTGACGATGTTTCATCTATGAAAGGTTACAGAAATATGGAGCTCAGTGTAATACTGGAATAGTGAAACTTTAATATTAGCGAGCACTTGAATATAGTGGCTAACATTTACGCTCTTGTTCCACAGTGACCATATACCCTGCATCTCGCTATTGTGGTTTCCTACGAATATGTCTGAACTGACTTGATACTGTGGATACTGTACGTCATCAATCGATGCAATACTAATAAGAACTATCTCTCGTGCAGAAAATAAAGATGGTACAAAGAACATGAAATCTACCATAAATATGACTTTGATGAAGCAAAGTTGGATCACAAACTTATTCATTTGTAGCAGTTACATGCCTGAATCTAAATTGGAAATGAATCATAATTGTGGAGATAGAACTCTGAATTTATGGAAAGAGAGTATCTGTTGATGAAAGTCCAAAGAACATATCTTTTTTACTAGGGAAAAATCGAGAAAAATTGAGAAAATAGCTTTCAGATCGAATCTCTGCAAAAAAAGTGGACGAGATAACAAACGATTTTGACCACCCATGGATCCAAGATATTGCATTTTTTCCGGAAGAGATCCAGTAACGATTTTGCCAAAACCAACATTAGAAATGAAAACAAAAGTTCACAATGCACGTGTGAGATTCGAGCTCACGTTTCGTAACTATGCCCTCCGGCGATACAGATTCTGATGTATCTATGTCGACGTTAGTACGACAGCTATGCTGAAAGTAACAGACATTTCGGTCTGTCGCGGCGGTAGGCGGGGTTACAGCCGCCGTCTTGGTGCCATAAAGTTCCTACACTTAGTACGCATCCACCGGTGGCAGCGTGTGGTCTGTGTATCTGCTACTTTGCTTTCTATGACATATTAAAATGTGCGATGCAATATGCTACCTTGCTTTCTATGACGTATTAAAATGTGCGATGCAACAGAAAATTCTGTGATTAGATTTTTGATGGCAAAATATTGGAAACCAATAAAAATTTATCGGAACATTTATGATGTGTAAAGAAAAGGAATAACGAGTGAAAGCCGAGTGAGGCATTGGTGCATTGATTTTAAAAATGGCCGTACCAATGTTCACGATGAGGACCGCAGTGGTGGGTCTAGCCTTGTAAGTGGTAAACTAGTGTTTAAATTAACGATAAAATTGGTGAAAACTGTCGTTTTACAATTACAGAACTTTCGCCAGACTTTCCGCAAATTTCACGGAGTTTGGTGCATGAAATAGTGGCGAAGAAGTTTGGTTAACACAAATCTTGTGCTAAGTGGGTTCCCAAAATGCTAACGGAAGACCACAAAAAAACAGACTGGCTGCAGCATTGACCCTCCTCGAAAATTACGAGAAAAATGATAACAAAGTTAGTGGTTGTATCGTAACAAGGAACGAGACTTGTGTGATGCATTCCAGTTGTGAAAGAAAAAGTCTATGGAATTGGGACAGACAAATTCTCTCAAGAAACTAAGGATATGTTTGCAAACGCTGACAGCAAGAAATATCATGGCTGCTGTGTTTTGGGACTCCTAGGGAGCGATTATCGATGATTTAATTGACATCACGCAACAATTGACTCAGGGAGCTATTGTCAGACACTGACAGAGTTAAGGCGGGCGACATGAATCAAGCATCAGGGAAAAATTAGAGCAAAAGTTTTGTTTTTTCACGACAACGCACACGCACATACGGCCAATCGTACAGGAGAGCTCCTACGCTGCTATGGACCGGAGGTGCTTTATCATCCACCATATAACGCGGATCTGACACTGAACGACTACCACCTCTTCCCAGCAATGAAGACATGGCTCGCTACACAATGCTTTGATACTGACGCCAAACTGCACGCCAGAATAAACCAGTGGTTGCAATCGCAAGATTTCTTCAGATACAGTACTGAAAAACTTGTGCCTCAGTTAAATGGCGATTAGGTAGTGTGTAGCTTTAGAATCTATATAATAAAATTTGATTTTTTTGTTTCAAACCGTCTGTTATTTTATGGATAGCCCTCGTACTACGGATTCTATTTCACCCAAGGTCTTTTGTGATACTTTATGATTATCATTATTATTATTATCATCGTCGCACAGCCCGAAGTTCCATGTAATGATGTACAGAATCATTTTCACACAGTCAGAATCGGAGACAAAACACAATTATAACATGAAACTGAGTCTGTTCTTATCCCAGCCACGTATTGTAATTGCTTGTTTCTTGTGTCCTCATTTCATTTTGAGAAAAAATTTCGTACCACTGTTCCTGTTTAGAGAAAAAGAGATTAATTTAATTTTTCATTCACGGTGGACAAATTCTTTGTTTTTCAATTACTTCCCTGCAAAGGTAAAGTTTTTGTGAGCCTTCCGTTCTCTAGATATCTGAGGACCCTTTCTACATGCAATCCTAAGGAATTTTTGTGTCGATGTTGCGCCTGATTTATGAGGTTAGTTATTTTTCGCTATCTGTCCTGTCACGACAGCCGTAACTGCTGTAAATCACGTAAGGGATGCGAGTGATATCGATCCGAAAATCCAGGTTCAATTCTCGTTCCGCGGAGGTTATCTTCATTGATGTGTAAATCATTAAAAATATAGCTGAAGCAGTTACGTATTTTTAAAATCGAAGGCAGATCTATAGGCAGGCAGTGAGTGTATACTCAGGATTCTGAAGTAGTCGTGAACGGATCATACCCGATCTAAGAAGAGGAAGGAGTTGTCGTACAGGGTGGCAAGATAAAACTGGCCTTAGAATACGATTCGAGTCGTGTTTTCTGGTGTTCGAACTCTTTTCGGATTGTTACTGATTTTATTTGCTCATTTCGTGCCGCTTTGCGACTGTGTTTTGCAGTGCGGACTTTGAAGGAAATTTTGCTCGATCACTTCCAGTCTTAAACTCTTGCTGAAACACTTCCATGAATTGTGCTTCGTATAACACTCAACAATGAACAAGTCCTGTTTTATCGTGGGAATCATTTTATGTTGCTTTCAACTGGTATCTAAACACATGTGTTCCTCTCATTCACTCAAATGTAGAAACACAACGAAGTACTCAGAACAAAGCATGAGGGAGATGGGGATCTGTCTTATAAATATTTTCCGGGCAAGATTTATTTTGCCCATTCTATATAAATGTAGAAAGTAACTATATTCATTTCTTTTCGGGGGAAATATCAGTACAAGTATAAGCATTTCAGCATACTTCCTTTCATTTCCCTTATGGAACCTGTCTTGTAGAATAACTTACCTGTCGTCCTGTTATCATCTATGTAAATAATTGATATGTGTCACCTGATATTTTCCCCACCAATGCTAATAGCAAAATAAAATATTACCAGTATAGCAGATTTGTTGCTACAGAAGCAATACGCTGGGGAACACTACCTACAAAGAGCTTACTATGTCATGCGTCACAAAGATGCGAGAGTACAGGTTCAGAGCACACGATATTGTGGTGCCTCATGTTGTTTCATGGATCTCGACAACGTACTACTGGATGAGACTATTTAATTAGTTGTAATGAAAATCAGAGAGGCAGTTTAACTGAAGCATTCCAAAAGTGTTAAACCATCCGTAATACGCCGAAATCTAACATGGACAAGCACTGTTACGCCAGATACGTCAGTTATCGAAATGCAAAATATAATTATCGTCTCTGCACTGTTCTCTGTACCCTCGACGGCTCAATCGGATCGCCGGCACGGTAGCTGAGCGTGTTCCATCAGAGGGTTAGCTGCCCTCTGCAATTAAAAAAAAAAAAAAAAAAAAAAAAAACCTGAGCGAACGGATCAACGATGGACTTGAACGGGTGTCATGAGGCGTCAGCCGCGAACAAATGCAACGAACAACAATGAACAAAATAAGATCACTTAAAAAAAGGGAAAGATAGAGCGTCTGCCATGGAAGCAGGAGATCCCGGGTTCGAGTCCCGGTCGAGATACACATTTTCGACTGTCTCCGTTGATATTTAGCAACACCTATAAGCTGCTACTGGTCTAGATTTCACTGTAATTTCAGGTTTGTCGTTTCTTGTTTCATGCCGTTCTATGTTGTTCATATAGTTGAAATTTCGGAACTAGCTTTCCCATTTCTAACATCGTATTCAGGAATGTAAAACTTGTCCATTTATTGCTTGAGAGACTGAATGCAGCTGAACGCCCCGACATTACCGAAAATGGTCGGCCACTGGCATGCTACTGGAAGCGCGACACTCAGTGGTCGCGGAACTGCATCGCGCCACATCCGTTGCGTTCTCCATCCTGTCTATCTGGTTGCATGAACGCATCCAGTAGATGCCAAGCAGCAGCAACAATTCGAATGACTTCTCTCCAGAACTCGAACTAAATTATGCTCTCTCGCAACGTAATATTTATTATCTTTAATTTTGCTGGTATATTTCTTCTTCAGTCCAAACGATAAGCAACTCATTTGCTCCACATTCTCTTCTTCCGAACTTACTTTTAAATGTCACACGTAAGAAAAGTGAATGCAGTGGAATGGCACTGACATTCATCCCCTTCGAATGGAATTGCATACAGAAGTGATTAAATTACGAACGCCATCTTTGTCAAGGTTAGTAGTATATGAGCAAAGATTTGTGAAATAAATTGTAAACTATAAAAATGATAAGCACAAAGCAGCGATTCTTGTGTAGGTTACATTATTTATATCGTTAGATCCAAATCCATACAGTGGCACAGATATGGAATAGATCAAGTAAAAGCTGCAGAGTAATTCACAGCTCCCTGGAGGGACAAAGTGGTCTGTATGTGATTATTTGCATTACCCACACTAATCTGATAGGTTGCGTCGCAATTAGTTTTGTTCAGCCTGGCTAGAAGCCCGTGTTGCAACTGTCTGGTCACGCTGATATATTTGGATTTGTAATGATTCACTACTCAATTTCTGAATTATCTGCTATAGCCATTCATTTTACACGCTGCGAAGCTCTCTATCTTTACTGCGTTCGTCTTTGGCAATACTGCAACTGTCTTCTCTCTCTCCAGAGCTGTGGAACAGCTAAGGCCGAAGGCCCAAGCAAATCTACCAATACGCTAGCTGGCTGGTGACAGCTCCGTCCTCTGACATGTCCTTTCTTAGGTTTAGAAAACACGCCCTCTGACAGCTCGGTAATCGGCATCATCTTACGTTCATCTCAAAACATTTGTCTTCGAAAAGTTTTAGAATGTAATCTTTAATTTCCAATGTTGACTTTTTCACATAATCACCAGCCAATTGGATACATTTCTGCCAACGATGAAAAAGTTTTCTGAAGTCGTCACGGAAGAAGTCGACACTCTATAACCGCAACCGCAGTCTCACAGTTCTCTCAACGTCTTCATCAAGCATACTGGTGTCCCCGCAGATCGTCTTTCATTAGCGGGAACAGATGGAAGTCAGACGGTGCTGAATTTCATTGCAGGAGTCAGCATCCGGGGTACCCATCGTGCACAGATCTTCCGATACCCAAGCAAGGCAACAATGTGACCCACAAGTTCTTGTGATATGTCGATTGTGCTTGCAATTTCTCTCTGAGTGATACGACGATCGTCCTGAATCAATCTGTCAACATTTTGCTTGTGAAACTTGGTAGTTGCAGTCACAGGACGTCCAACTCTTTGTCACACAGCTCAGATGTTCCCGCCTTAACATCTTTAAACTTACTCGCCCCGCGATGCACAGTACTCATATCAACACAACCACCATAAACTGCTTTCACTCTCTGATGAATCTCCTTTTGGGTGACACCTTCTGCTGTCAACAATTCAATGACTGCACGTTGCTTAAATCGCATTGACCGACCGTCTGTGCAGGGTTCCATTCTTGACACTGTAACAACACAACCGTTCAGTGCTAAGCCTTCTCGCCAACTGGAGCTGTAAAGAAAAGGCCACGGAACAAGCCAGTACCTGCCGCATACCAATGCTGCCAACTGTTGAAGAGTTACGAAGGTGGAGGCATTACTTTTCAGTCAACCCTCATATTAGGGAAGCTTGTTTCAATATTTGCAACCAGAGCCAAAGGATAAAAATTTTCAACCGTTCCTGTAGGTATTCTGTAATGTTTACAACAATCATCAATCTGTTTCATGCGAAGTCAACGAAAGCAAACTTCTCATATCACATTATGGAAGAAAATACAAGTTCAACCTAATGGCAGGCTTATAGGTCTTCTTTGAATT
This sequence comes from Schistocerca cancellata, assembly GCF_023864275.1. NCBI lineage: Eukaryota > Metazoa > Arthropoda > Insecta > Orthoptera > Acrididae > Schistocerca > Schistocerca cancellata. The sequence goes on along the minus strand of NC_064626.1, from coordinate 351,736,983 downwards.
ACTCAGCTTCAATTAAATTAATGTGAACTGAGGAAAGAATATTAGGGGATAGGCAATTGCTTTTGCTATAAAAATATATTAAAAATTAATTACAGAAATTTTACCAATCTACCTGCTTCGTGTAATTACCTCAATTGTATGATCTTGGTAACGTCACACTAACTGAGAAGGAACGTTGTGACGTAAGAGATGGGTGTTAACGTTTCTTAGAGGGAGTCACCATACAGCGGAAACTGTGACGAAGGCTCCTACGTAAAAGCACGTCTGCAGCGACAAAACTCGTGAGGCGGTGGTGCTGGTTCCCAGCACTGCAGCTGCTGCGTCACATGTTTTTAAATACGGCGTTTCTTGTGGAAAAAGGGCGTAGCAATAGTGACGTCGGTACCAGAGCGCTCTGGCGGCGCTGGAGAAGAGCGTGCGTCACTCAGGACACAGAGAAGAACGAGCCGGCCGCTTTTCTTAAAAGTATGGAGGAGAAGTCTTCACTGTTTTCACCGACAAATGGACACCGGTATGAGAAAAAGAAACTGTTTAACAACAACGCGTGAGGAGTGTTGTGGCAAATAGGCGTTTATAAATCTGAGTGAACGGCATTATAAAAATGGAAAATACGACAAATACTATTCAAAAAGGCACTGATCTTCAGTGGTCAAACAACATTTCCGGCGATGTTTACAGTGCTGCTGAAAAGTGGCTCCTTATGGTACGCTCGTCTTGCAGACAAATATCTTCATCAGGCAAATCAGCAGATGGAGTGGCGAACTTGATTTATTGACCTGAGCAGAGCTTCTGGAAGGCATGTTGATAGTCGCACTGTTACAGTCAGCAGCTGTTACAGCTGTAGCAGTGTGACATATCTATCACAGACACGTGTTAGAGGCAGCCTTCATGTATTGCATTAAGCTATGAAAGCATTCTTAGTACTTAATATTTTACTTCCAGATGTCAGATTGCGTTGCTGTTCAGTCATGGGTCAAAATTTTGCAAAAGAATGAGAACGTTTTCAGGGCATTTGTACTACGTGTCATATTAATATAATCGTATTTTTTACTCCAGTTGCGGATCACATTTTTTGTGTATTAGGTTATTAATTTCTGTCAGTTATGACCGTCTTTAAATCTGAGTACACACAGCTTACTAAGCATATCGAGTCCGCATGTGTAAAAATGGTACAGACACAATAATGAGCTGTACGAGTTTCGACGTAGATGTATCTGATTTAAATACCACGTGGAAATTGCACGAGACAAGTTTACTCTATGACGCTACTTATTAGACTGCAACTATATCGCAATTCTTGGAGTAATATTAGTTATGTACTCAGGTGAAGTGGTAGGCCAGTTTATAACGTTCTACCAGGACACAGGAATAAACGGAATATAATTGTCTGGTTTATCTGCTGCAATCAACTCCTTAGGCACAGCCTTTCTTGCGACGAACTGAAACGTGTAGTAAGTCTAAGCTGGAGCCCTTGTGACGCACTGAGTGATCCAGGAGCGCTACTGTTGACCACTGGGGCAGGCTTCAATAGCGGCTTTTTCGCAGCACACCAAATAGAATCCAACCGTGTTACAAATCACGGGTGAAGCAATACGCTGTTGAAAGTGTCACCAGTAAATTTGATTTCGCAGGTATACAAAGATACGCACTTTCGAACAGACTGCCTTTATGCATTTTTACGCTTTTAGTTCACAGAAAAGCTACACTCCTGGAAATGGAAAAAAGAACACATTGACACCGGTGTGTCAGACCCACCATACTTGCTCCGGACACTGCGAGAGGGCTGTACAAGCAATGATCACACGCACGGCACAGCGGACACACCAGGAACCGCGGTGTTGGCCGTCGAATGGCGCTAGCTGCGCAGCATTTGTGCACCGCCGCCGTCAGTGTCAGCCAGTTTGCCGTGGCATACGGAGCTCCATCGCAGTCTTTAACACTGGTAGCATGCCGCGACAGCGTGGACGTGAACCGTATGTGCAGTTGACGGACTTTGAGCGAGGGCGTATAGTGGGCATGCGGGAGGCCGGCTGGACGTACCGCCGAATTGCTCAACACGTGGGGCGTGAGGTCTCCACAGTACATCGATGTTGTCGCCAGTGGTCGGCGGAAGGTGCACGTGCCCGTCGACCTGGGACCGGACCGCAGCGACGCACGGATGCACGCCAAGACCGTAGGATCCTACGCAGTGCCGTAGGGGACCGCACCGCCACATCCCAGCAAATTAGGGACACTGTTGCTCCTGGGGTATCGGCGAGGACCATTCGCAACCGTCTCCATGAAGCTGGGCTACGGTCCCGCACACCGTTAGGCCGTCTTCCGCTCACGCCCCAACATCGTGCAGCCCGCCTCCAGTGGTGTCGCGACAGGCGTGAATGGAGGGACGAATGGAGACGTGTCGTCTCCAGCGATGAGAGTCGCTTCTGCCTTGGTGCCAATGATGGTCGTATGCGTGTTTGGCGCCGTGCAGGTGAGCGCCACAATCAGGACTGCATACGACCGAGGCACACAGGGCCAACACCCGGCATCATGGTGTGGGGAGCGATCTCCTACACTGGCCGTACACCACTGGTGATCGTCGAGGGGACACTGAATAGTGCACGGTACATCCAAACCGTCATCGAACCCATCGTTCTACCATTCCTAGACCGGCAAGGGAACTTGCTGTTCCAACAGGACAATGCACGTCCGCATGTATCCCGTGCCACCCAACGTGCTCTAGAAGGTGTAAGTCAACTACCCTGGCCAGCAAGATCTCCGGATCTGTCCCCCATTGAGCATGTTTGGGACTGGATGAAGCGTCGTCTCACGCGGTCTGCACGTCCAGCACGAACGCTGGTCCAACTGAGGCGCCAGGTGGAAATGGCATGGCAAGCCGTTCCACAGGACTACATCCAGCATCTCTACGATCGTCTCCATGGGAGAATAGCAGCCTGCATTGCTGCGAAAGGTGGATATACACTGTACTAGTGCCGACATTGTGCATGCTCTGTTGCCTGTGTCTATGTGCCTGTGGTTCTGTCAGTGTGATCATGTGATGTATCTGACCCCAGGAATGTGTCAATAAAGTTTCCCCTTCCTGGGACAATGAATTCACGGTGTTCTTATTTCAATTTCCAGGAGTGTATTTTTCTTGGGTTTCAGCCTTCAATTTTAGCTGACATATATTCGCAGATATGTAGGCAGTGCAAAAGCCATTGTAACCACTTTAAACAGGAGGCGGAACACAGCAGAATACGGAAAAAGACAAGCACCTGCATTAGTTCCAACAGGTTCCGCTGTCCGTCCAAACACACAGCACTGAGACTTCACAAGGTTAGCTCGGTGCTTGACGTGCTGCAGGTAGCCGGCCAAGTAGGGGTAAGATCCAGTAAGGTGCGATACAAACTCTAATAACGGTGACCACGTTGATACAGCATTCAGAGTGTTACATCGGCCTACGGTAGAAGTCGGTAGGCTAAGTACAGAGTAGTTCAGCAGCCGGTGTAAGCAAGGGATGATTTTTGTACAGTAGTACTCTTCTATGAAAGTGTCTATATCTATTATCCATTTCATAAAGACTGATCCCTGATTTCGAGCTCATGTTCTGGTCGCATCGTGTGAAGAAAATCTATGTGTTGTACCTTGCCGGAATCGTGGAAATGTGTACTTTTATTTGGTGTATGAATATCACATTTAGTCGAAAAGGGGACAGCGTAGGCGGTAATATTTAAGAGAAAGTGCGCTTTTTTGACGATGTTTTGGAGAAAGTCGAATTTTAAGGAGTCATAGGAGTCAGACCGTAGTTAGGAGTAAAATTTACTTTGCCGGGTTAAAGATAATAGCATACTCAACTTCCAAACGAATTGTCGTTGCTTTCCAATTAGTCGTTTTGTCCTAATGACGGTGGGCGTAGATCGCTGCAGTTCGCCTAATGGTGATACACATTAACAAGATGAAAAGTGTAAATTTAAGCTCTGTTGTTGCCTTTCACAGCTGTTTTCTATGCACGTAAATCTACATCAAGCGCTAATATCACATCTTTAATTTATTTGCTTTCGCGTTTCTACGCGCTCTGTGTTCGCGTATGCTCTGTTGCTGGACCTCTGAGCAGTATTTCCACTTAATTGTTCATTGTTGGAGTGTTTACATCGCGGCTTCCCGTCAGATAGGAAACAATCATGCTTCATTTCGTTGTTTTGCGTTCGTGTGAGACAGTGCTCGTAACATAATTAGTTGGCTTGAGCGTGTGTAAAACCCCGAATCATTTACGGAGTTGTGAAAAGTCTATGGTGATCAGTGCGCCTTCTAACTTCGAAGCCGAAAAAGAACAGGGTGCGAGTAGTTCCTTATCTCAGCCCGTAAAAAGAAATTCTGAACGTCTCGGTATTAGTGAAAGTACGGTGAAGCGGATTTCAAGAGAATGTAGGGAAACTTCATGTCTTGATGTCTTGTATCACCAAAAAAGAGTTGTGGCAAGAGGCAGAAGTATATATTGGACTGGACCAGTTTATACAGGGAGTCATAAGAAGAAAAATCCATTTCTATGTCGAAAAGCAGTTTCCAACAGTGGCAGCTGTGTTGGAAAAGATGAAGAATGAAGTGGAAGATTTTCCTGATATGAGTGAAAAAAACCATTTGACGAGCTATTCGGACATTGTGCTTCAGATACAAAAAGTACAACAAAAAACCTGTGCTGATCGAAAATAACCAAGTACTAGGAACAGGAGACTAGTTCTTACGAGAAATGACACACTTGCGCAACAGTGGATGAACTGTTTATTACAATGAAGAGAGTTGGTGTGGTGCAAATCGTGCCAGAAAATTTGGTTGGCAGGAACTAAAAATTCCACACGCATCATACTGTTTTAAACACGGTTATCTCTCAGCAACCGTATATAAGTTTCAACATAGGAATCGCACAGCCAACTGGTGCATCAGAAAACGTATACGATTATCACAGACGAAGTGTTCAAAGATGGAATGCCTGGAAAGGAGGAATTCAAACACAGTTCGGTTCTGGTAAAAGGATTTTAATCTGCCACATTGGGAACGAAGATGTGTTCGTGCAAAATGCTGGCATATGTTTTACTGGGCAAAAAGGAGGTGCAAATCGTCATTCTGAAATGAATGCCAGACGCTACGAAGAGTGGTTTAGCAGCGTTCTGGAAAAATTACCAAACAGATCTGCGAATGTTTTATATGAGGCTCCATATCACACGATGATAAATCCAGTATCACGAAAGACATCTACGAAATCGAGATAGGATTCTGTTATTGAAATGATGGAAAGCAATAATGTAGAGTTTCCATGTAATGCCACATCATTAGAGGAATTTACTAAATCTGACCTCCTGGAACACACGCGACCGCACTTTAGGGCCTGAGGAATACATTTTGGAAAGTATATTGCGATCAGTGGACAGGAAAATTAAACTTCTGTGGTTTCCTGTCGCGCACTGCGATTTGAACTGATTCGGGCATTTGTCAAGAACAAGGTAGCAAAAGGGAGCAAGAATTTTAAAATAGATGATACTTTACAGTTGAATCGCTGCTCTCGGCAAAGTGTTCCCCAAAGTGCCTGGAGGAATTCAGTGAGATATGTACACAAACTTAATAGTTATTCACAAAGAGACCACTGTCTTATAGGAATACAGAGTATTTCAGAAGTAATGATCAATAATGTACTCATGGAGAGCGCAGGCCAAAACTAGCTAAAAAGCTACAGTAAACATGTGTCCCCAAATCAACCGTTGCCAAGGTATTGCATTAATTCGAGTTGAGCACCAGCTGTAAATTCCCCTCGATAGCGCGGTATTTACTTTGGTATCTCAAGGTTTGGGATCGATATCTGTTTGTTTCAGCATGCGCGACTACTTCTTTTTCCCCCTCCGTATACTGTGCCGTATCAGCCTTACAATCAGTTATGAATGTTAAGTCACCGTGGACAGAGGTTAAACCAATGAAGAGTACGCTGACATGCACTTTACGTATGATAAAGCGAATGGTAGTGCCCTTTAGGCAGCACGATTATATGAACGAGCGTTTCCTCTCCGCGGGCAGCCCGACAGGCGTACATTCAGCCGGTTACACCAGCGCCTTACAGAAACCGGGAGTTTCGCACACCACGTACGAGAAGGTCGACCCAGATCTATAGAAGCCGATGCTGAAGAAAGGATGTCATGCACTGTACACGAACGTTCGAGTACTTCAACAAGGAGGATTGCTACCCAAGACCGTGTCCTGTGTCTTAGCAGTGTACGGTGGATTTTACAGTGTCAAGTACTCCGTCAATATCATCTCCATCGGGTGCAAGCCCTCAACAGTGCCGAGTTCCCTCCTAGAGAGGGCTTCTGCCAATACATGCAACAACAATGTACCATATATCACATTTTTAAGCACTATTCTGTTAACGGATGAGGCTGGGTTTACTAGTGACGGTATTTTAACTTGAATAACTGTCACATTTGGGCCGATGTCAGTTCTAATGCAACAGACGTATGACGACATCAGCAGTGTTATTCGTTGAACGTCTGGGTATGACTGCTCGGAACCGCATAATTGGGTCACTATTCCTACCACAGAGAGTAACCGGGCAGCAGTACATGCGATTTCTGCGTATTGTACTACAACATGTTGATGACGATGTCCCACTAAACCAACGCCTGAGCATGTGGTTCATGCATGACGGCGCTCCAGCACATTTTCATTGACTAGTGCGCCATCTTCTAAGTATGGTCAACGTTGGATAGGTAGAGGAGGGCCTGTGCCATAGCCTCCAAGATCTCCGGATTTAAGTCCCATGGATTTCTGTGTGTGGGGTCATGTCAAAAGCCTGGTCTACGATACCGAGGTCAACTCTCTTGAGGAATTACGTTCGCGGATTGAAGCAGCCTTCCAGATTTACAGAATTCCCCAGGACTACCTGAGAGGATCCGCAACTCATTTGAGACGAGTTGAACGTTGTATTCAGACGCATGGACAACATTTCGAACACCTACTTTAACATTTAGGGATGCCTTGTGTTCCTAGACACTGATGAACCGCAATAGAAAATGTGTTGCTTGATTTTTGGACTCACGTCTATTGGAGCTTTTTAGCTACTTTTGGCCTTTACTTTCCATGTGTGAGTTATTCACAATGGCTTCTGAAAGGTCCTGTAGAACCGTTGCTAATCCAAGTAGACGAGTACAATATGCAAATGTTCATTTATTGTGATATGCTGGCATATCGAGCATTTATTTACAATTTCCCATTTCATTTCCCTCTACTCGCAGCAAAAACTGAATGCGGCTGTGCTGTACTGGAACGTGACTGCGAAGTTTCGCGTCACAGCAGTGGCGTCGGGCTGTGGTGACAACTACGCTCGAGCGCAGCCGTGCGTGTACCGCAGCTACAAACAAAATTGCTTTACAAACTAGCAAACACGAGGGGTAAAGATATATGATGTAACCAACAGAAGCTCAAGTTTAACACCGGTGCCTCCTCCGTCGCGATAGCTACAACGATAAGCTCTATCGCAGCATCTTGCGTTTGACATTGTAGCGATGAAACGAGTAATCAGGAAATATCGAAAATCCGCATGAAAATAGGACAAGGTTGTATCTTTAAAATGTGCAAAGAAATTTTTTCTCCTAATTACGATCTGATTTTTGTGTGTCCTTAAAGTTGACACACTGAAAAATGCTTGAAAAAGCATGGTTTCTCTGAAATATTACAGCGTATGTCGCCCCATTTCAACTAGGATGTAGTACTCATTCGCTAAATAAAAGGAGACATTTTCACGATTCCAGCAAGGTATAAAATAAAGATGGTGTTAATGCAATGTGACCAGCATATGAGCTCAAAGTCAGGGGTCAGTTATTAGGAAATGGATAACAGATCAGGCGTTCCCCGACTGTTACTCTGTCGGAACGCTTTGGGAATCCTGGTAGTCTGATGGAACACTTTGTTTATTTTGAAGATTAATACAATTTTTTTTTAAATTGAAAAACTTGTTTTGTTCGATAACTAATAACACAAAAATCAGAATTAAATTTTAAAAAAATGTTTAGTACTGTCAAAAAGTCGGAAAGAAGCGCCATGCTATTAATAGTGTTCCGCGGAGCACTTCTTCACTTTCCGCGGAACATCAATGATCCGCCGAACGCAGTTTCGGAAACCCTGATCGAGGGCACTAGTGTAGTGGATAAATCTAATACATTGTTATTCAACTACTCGCGCTTATACGATCCGATTTGTTTCAAAGTAGCAGCGATTTTCACCCTATCAACGTCTGGCCTACATCACAGACACATTTGCCGGACCAAGAGTGGAATGGCGACAATTTCGTGATATGTTTAAGCATACCGTCGGTCCCTAAGGCGATCTAGGGCGGCACAAACTGAAGCGCACAGGTCGCGAAAAGGAATTATCTGATTTCGAGTTCCAGTCCGCCTCCCAATTTCACTTCGCACAAATATTCATCGCAACGGATTTTCTGCTGTAAAATAATAACATGTTACCTAATATTATTAACTTAATACACTAAAACGTCCCGAGAGGCGGCAAATGTTCATGGACTGGCCCGTTGCCAGCACAAGTACTTCGAAAACACAATAACTTGTACTCATTGTGATGATAGTTGGATGCTATACTTAGTTCATAGTAAGAATAAACTTGATGTAAACAAACACAAAAGCGATGATTGGTCAGCAACTGCAGCTCTCGCACATTGGTATTGTTCGGCTCTTGGAAATTGGTCGAAATTATGTATTAGCTATCTTATTACTATTCACTGTAAAAGAACCTTTAAGACATTCTGATGTATTAACATCCTAAGCCGTTTTTATTACGTAATTTTTACTTCAAAATCGTGTACAGTGACAGTCTCTGTAAGCGCTGCTTGTGCTCTGATTGTCTCGCTGTTTATACGTACTGTAGAAAGGAATGACATTGCTTTCTGCTTCGTCGTGAAACACGCGCGCAGTGCACCGTTATTGGCGTGAAACAAATTGTGTTACTGCTTTTTACAAGCTTGCAGAGAAAAATCAGCTTTGACGTTTTTCGAGAAAAGCTATATACTCGTAGTAAATATAGGAACAGGTTATATTATATCATAATATGACATATTATCATTTAAATACGCAGTTCATCAAATATATGTTAAGGCATACTTAATTATCATTTTTCAAAAAAAAAATGCACGTCCTCTAGTTTCTAATTAAGTATCGCACGCAAAATGCAGGTTTTCATTGCAAATATACAGTCTGAATTATTCATATTTTATACGAGTAAAAGTTTGTTGAAGATTGTTGAAGTTAAGAAAACAGTACACAATTAAATTTTTTTGAGAAAAATGAAAAATCGCTCTTAATTTGAATGTGTTCGTTGTTTTGAAGGACAGATACGGTCTCACACGAGCCAGAGTGATAAGCTTCATAGAAACATGGAACACAATAATTCTCGCGGCGTGAGAACATTGTGCAAATGTTGTATTTTTACAATTGTCACCGTAACACTGCAATCTGAACCCAATAGAATTGATCTGAAGCCAAATAGACATTTAAGTTGCCCAAGGTACTAGAACTAATGCACGAAGGCCTGTGACACTTAATTGCCGAACGACGGCGAAATGCAGAGCAGCACGTAATAAAAGAGGAGGGGCAAATGCAGATTTTATGGTGGGTTGGGATACTTTTGCTGATCGCATCGTTATCAACATAGCAGTACTGAGATGTACCGTATTCTTCGGAGTCCGATACGAAAGGAGTTCAGAGATTACTATACGACTGACTGTAATACCTTCAGTGGCTCAATATTTAACTACAGGAGAGATCAGCAGAGCGCTTTTACGCCACACATAGCTCATGCGGAAAAATTTCCCTTGTTAAAGTCACAAATTTTCATCGTTCTTGTTTTTAATTATAGTACTATGTTAGCTAAGATCGTGAGAATGTTTTCTGTCCATTCACCTAAGAAGCGTATAGAGTTTTGCCCTATGTTATTTCCTTCTGTTTAAAATTTAAATGACATTCAAAGCTATATTGTTTCTTTGCTCGTCTCTTTGTACGCATTTACTGCAACTGTTCACAACACTACAGGTTAGCTGGATCACTTGCCTGCCACGCGGTGTAGTCGCACGGTCTAGGACGCCTTGCGACGGTTCGCGCGGCTCCCCCCTCGAAGGTTCGATTCCTCCTACGGCTTGGGTGTCTGTGTTGTTCTTAGCGTAAGTTACTATAAGTTTGATTAAGTAGTGTGTAGCCCTAGGGACCGATGACCTCAGCAGTTTGTCCCATAGGAACTTACTATCACCGATCACTTGCCTGGCCATTGCTGTTGAACCATACCATCGCTTAGTAGATTTACACGTAACGCACTGCATAAAACGTACCCTCATCCAAATGGCTCTAAGCACTGTGGGACTTAACATTTGTGGTCATCATTCCCCTAGACTTAGAACTACTTAAACCTAACTAACCTAAGAACATCACACACATTCATGCCCGAGGCAGGATTCGAACCTGCAACCATAGCAACAGTACGGTTCCGGACTGAAGCGCCTAGAACCGCTCGGCCACAGCGGCTGGCCGTACCCTCATTATCGTACTTGACTGTACTCGAGACAGCTTGTGTTCCGCTCCACGTGGAACTAAATCCAATGAGATTCCAGCAAATGCGGAAGAATACAAATTGTAATGTTTATATGACGTTTATTACTATGATGAATGGAATATAGTGACATATATCTGCGTGTGTGTATGTGTGATATATATTTGTGTGTGTGTGTGTTTTGATAACTGATAAACAAATAGTTTTAGAACGTTTGTATAAGGAGTTCATCTTTGACATGATTCAGAAACTGACGTGTAAGAAATTAACCTTCTAAACAAAATAACTGAAACAGTACATTTGTTATATTGGTAAAATCACGATGGATAAAATGTCAAGTTGATCCCGCGTTCAACATGAATGTGGGTAAAATAAAATTGTTGTCACACAGTAAAGAGGAAACTATAAAACGGCTCTCATTCACATTTACTCGCACAGTCACTCTATCCCACACACCTTATAACAATGGAGGAAGCGTGAAAGGTACTGTACCAGGAATTAAAACAACTGAGGCGCCAAAACAACGGCACAGGCAAATATGACCGGCCGACCACTTATAAAAAACCGTAGGTGAGCCAGTCACCCTGTGAACACATTAAAAACATCTTCCTAAAATTTTAGTAACAAGTTGGACAGGTCACAAAATATTAAAACTCTAACCCCAATTAGTGTCACTTGAAACAGAGGGCAGATCTGTAGGCAAATCTGCGCTGCTCTCTGGTCTGAAAACAAAACACAGTGTAGTAAAATGTGGCGCACAGTTATCTGTACGTCACAAGCCCCAACATGGAGGATCCTCTCGCCGGAGTAATAAGCCATGCATCGTTGCATGTGCTTTTCCTCCCTAGGCAGCAGCTACAGAATCATGACGTAAGCTGCGGCGGACGTCACTGTTATTGCTGACATGACATGGTACACCCCGTTCGTGACGTCACTTAGCAACAGTGACGTCAGTCGAGCGAAGGACGACGCCCTTTGTGTCAGCCGAGGGGAAGTTCTGTCCCCAACCGGACATGCACGCCAGCTCATAGGCCCCGGTTTTCTGCTCAGCACGTCCGTCACGCAACCTGCTCAGCAGGATAACCAAAGCAACGGTCTCCTGAAGATAAGACTGTAACCTTCCAGGTCCTGACACTGTCAACTGTCGACTCAGCAACTTTCACCTATCTGTAAAATCTGTGTCCGCACTGACAGCCTTTTGTGTGAAGTTGAAAGCTACATTCAACGTAAGTCTTTGTGAGTCAACTGGCAAATCTTCAAGGAAACATTCTAACATAAGCGAGGGTACGAGTAACAGTCAGGAGAATTATACAATTACACTTTCTAGGGAAGCTGAAGTTCAATAAACAATTCCACACAACAAGCAAGTTAACAAATTTAAGGAGCTAAACACTTAAATTCCACATAGTATCGCATCACAGCGGAAGCCTACAAGAGGCTAATAGACGGCAACTTAAGTCCTACGACCAATATTAACACGTAATACATTCTCGTACAGACCATTTCTCAAACGCAAATGTCACATGTCCGTCTGCTCCTCCCTTGTATTACTGTTCCCTTTAGATCATAGAATAACATGCACTGCGCTCTGCCTTGCTTTCCGCGTCCGAATACTTTCTTCCACCCGCCTCCTATAATGGCTTATTAAGTTTCCATGTCCCCTCAATCACACGATGCACACTTACTTGACTTTTTTTATTTTTTCTTTTATCCTTTTTTGAGTCATCAGTCTGCGACTGGTTTGGTGCGGCATGCCACTATTTTCTCTCCTGTAGTAGTACTTGGAACCTGTATGCTCAAGTACTTGATGGGTGTATTCCAATCTCCGTCTTCCTCTACTGTTTTTATCCACTACAGCTGCCTCTCATACCATGGAAGCTATTCCCTGATGTATTAACACATGTCCTATACTCCTATCGCTTTTTATTGTCTGTGCCTTCCACATGTTGCTTTCTTTGCCGATCGTACGGAGAACCACATCGTTTCTTATCAGTCCTCTTAACTTTCAACACACTTTTTCTGTGGTACTACATCTCATACACCTCTACTCTCTTCTTTACCGATTTTACCACGGTCCACTATTGATTACCATACGATGCTTTGCTCCAAACGTACATTCTCGTAAATTTCTTCCTCGCTTAAGTCCGATGTTTGATACTAGTAGACTTCATCTGGGCAGAGACGAGCTCTTTACCTATTCTAGTCTGGTTTGTATGTTACCCTTGAATTTGTGCCGTTTTGCTTCCAAAATAACAGAATTCCTTAACTTAGTTACTTCATCTACGTCTTCGTGATTACTCTGCTATTCACAATAAAGTTCCTGGCACAGGGTTCAATGAACCACCTTCAAGATGTCTCTCTACCGTTCCACTCTCGAACGGCACGCGGGAAAAACGAGCACTTAAATTTTTCTGTGCGAGCCCTGATTTCTCTTATTTTATCGTCATGATCATTTCTCCCTATGTAGGTGGGTGGCAACAGAATGTTTCCGCAATCGCAGGAGAAAACTGGTGATTGAAATTTCATGAGAAGATCCCGTTGCAACGAAAAACGCCTTTGTTTTAATGATTGTAGAACATATATAATTTTCATAGTAGTATGTATAAACACAGTTCACAAAAATGAGCTGCACTTTGGCACGATTACAGTGCAGCTTGTGATATCTCCACACTTAATAATTGACACTTCATAACTGCCAAAGGTTCACGTACTACATGATTGTTAAAGAGATCAAGGTGAACACATAAAAGTATGAATACCTAAAAGGTTACAAATATTCTTTGGTCTAGCCAAAGTTTACAGTAACAGAAACACATAAATAACACTACGTCTTTCTCTGATAATAATCTTGATACATAACGTGTTATAATGTGATATATCGATTTCACTGTTACAGACATTAAAAAGAATTTACTTATCAGTGTCAAACACTGTGAAAAGAATACATTTAAGGGATTGTAATGGAATAGAACAATAAGAGCTATATATGTCGACAATGGTAGTAGAAGTATAAGAAGGGTTGAATCCAGGCGTAGAAAGCAATTGCATTTAATAACCATTGTGTTAGAGTGACTGGTAAATCTTATTAAAGTATTATTTGGGCCTTATGGAACCATTAGTTGATAGTAAAAGCTCTACAGGACGACCTCAGTTTAGCACATGTAGGAAAGTGGCCTTACCACTGAACGTAGCTAACCAGATGCTATGGATATTAGTGTACACATGGAGCAGTGAAGGTGGCATTATGCACTTTATTTATTGTTTTATAGCACATTTCAGTAAAAAGCACACAAATAAATATAATCCGAAGGAATATGAAGCTTAGATCCCGCAATGTAACGTCTAATTAACAAGCTTAAATGGCAATAATCAAATGGTGAAACCTAGGACCTTGAGCCACCGATAGCACAAAACATGGACCACGAATAACGGATGGTTTAAACCGAATTGCACAATGCCTTAAATCATCTGTCTAGAATTTAAATATTTAAGAGATCGTTTACACTGTATTTTGACTTTGTGGCGGTGGGTAATATCTCAGTTCCTGGACAGTGAAATCATGGCGTTGGTGTTTCACCTAAGGCGTATCCAAAAACTATCACTGACCTGGTGCAACAAGTTGCGACCGAACCGCCGAATCTTTCCATCTGTAAATGGGGTATGTTCTCAATTGACTCGGTTGTTTTTAACCCCCTCCACTGACGGAATGACCCGCTTCCTAATTCCGTATGTATAAAACCAATACGGACTTGTAGCTGTCACGCCTTTGCGCTTACTGCTACGTATTTTAGCTGTAAATAGCTCAGTCCTAATGGTAAGAGGTAGTAGTGAATCCACGTTGTTAATATTTGAATACAGCACAGCTGCCACAAGCTCAGCTCACTTTTACTCCACTCCTACCCTCGCCATTGCACCACATTAACTAGGTGCTACGTGGACCTTGCTAAATTCACTTGCGTATACATTTTTGACCGTTACTAGCCAGTATTTACCTAAGGATTAGTACACTCCTAACCGGACTATTTCCCTAAGAGCTGTGATGATTGAACGGGTTCGATCCACGGCCTACAGTGCCCTACAGTTCACACGGTAACACTGCCTACCTGACCCACTTAACTTGGTAGTGAGCTTATGTATCCAATCACCACTGCTAGCAGCAGTGGATAATCCTATCAGCACGACGAGAGCAGCAGACTTACCGTCGAATCCTCCTGAAAATACTTATAACTTAGGTTAGGTTAGTGTTTAACGTCCCGTCGACAACGAGGTCATTAGAGACGGAGCGCAAGCTCGGGTTAGGGAAGGATTGGGAAGGCCAGGTTGAGATTCATAGGAAGAATTCTAAGAAAATGTGACTCATCGACGAAAGAAGTAGCTTACAAAACGCTTGTTCGTCCGATTCTTGAATATTGCTCATCAGTATGGGACCCTTACCAGGTTGGATTAATAGAAGAGATAGACATGATCCAGCGAAAAGCAGCGCGATTCGTCATGGGGACATTTAGTCAGCGCGAGAGCGTTACGGAGATGCTGAACAAGCTCCAGTGGCGGACACTTCAAGAAAGGCGTTACGCAATACGGAGAGGTTTATTATCGAAATTACGAGAGAGCACATTCCGGGAAGAGATGGGCAACATATTACTACCGCCCACATATATCTCGCGTAATGATCACAACGAAAAGATCCGAGAAATTAGAGCAAATACGGAGACTTACAAGCAGTCGTTCTTCCCACGCACAATTCGTGAATGGAACAGGGAAGGGGGGATCAGATAGTGGTACAATAAGTACCCTCCGCCACACACCGTAAGGTGGCTCGCGGAGTATAGATGTAGATGTAGATGTAGATGAAATCGGCCGTGCCCTTTTTAAAGGAACCATCCCGGCATTTGCCTGAAGCGATTTAGGGAAATCACGGAAAACCTAAATCAGGATGGCTGGAGATGGGATTGAATCGTCGTCCTCCCGAATGCGAGTCCAGTGTGCTACCACTGCGCCACCTCGCTCGGTAAATACTTATAACTACGGTCGCCAGCTCTGAAGGAGCAAAAGAATAAATCAATTTTTGGCTCGTTTCAAAGTGAAATGGCTTGAGCTGAATTTAAACTTAATTCTGAATATTACTATTTCTGATCATTCTAGATGATTCTACACACCAAATACTCTCTCAATTTCTGTGAGTTGGCTTGGTAATTACTACCAAGACAGTTTATGCAACTTGGGTTAACAAAATTCTATCCTTCAACTTATTTAATGATTTTGGATATTACTCTTTGGACAATTGATACAGAATTAGTTAAGTGACTTTACTTGAAAGGATACTCAGAAAAATTTAAGTAACTATAAATAGGCGACTCATTCTGGTGTGACCATTGCTCTTTTCAACATTCTTATACGCTAAAGTATTCTACAACCAAAAGAATTGTAAATGAAAGAGGCGATGGTGGCCTCAGTCTGATTTCACTATACTGTGTTTGAGGTTACTACACTTTACAATGAACAACATGCGTCGTAATTTTACTCATTATTATATTCTGTCCTCTGCACTTGCATAAAAGAAAACAGGTATTCTCCTTTTACATGTCTACAAAGTTCGACTTAACAATTGCAAGCAGTCTTGCCTTGGGTAGACGTGTCGATGCTGGTGGATGAGATGCGTGTGGATAACGCTGCTCTTCACGCCTCATGCCCTTAATGGTGGCTGGAACTACGAGCTGTAGCACTCGTATAAGCTACTAAACGTCCGCCATAAAATCTGGGCGCAGGAACTCTTACAATCAGCCCCAGTGGCATAGAGGCGGCTTCAACAACCATTCGTCACGTTTCACTCCAAAAACGGCGACGATATTCGCCTCTTCTCTGTTGCACAATCACTTTTGCGTGAGCACAGTTACGCACGTCCGATCACGTCAACACTCCCCAGGCCATTCCATTGTTCAGTCCCTGTGTCTCCAGCTACCCATAGCTACACTCGTATCACCAAGAGTGGGGGCGTTCCCCTACCACCTTTTTACCGAAATCATTTAGTATTTAAGAATATTTATATTTATTTCCCTGGAGTTCATACCAGTCATAATGATTTACTACTAGCGCTTTTCAACATTAAATTATACAGTAATAACTTACAATTACCAAGAAAAAGAATACATTTGACTCCGAGAGCTTAGTGCATTGTCTGACAGGTAGCGCTAATTCCCAGTTTCGCCAATAGATGGCATCAGGGTGCACTCCCTGGCAGTCTTACACAAGCGCGCCCGTTTCCGACGCGCGGGCTCCGAATTACTGTGAGCCCGCCATCATTTCAGTTCCATTACAAAGTGACATGATTCATACGATCAGGCGACACGTTTCCATTGATCCACGGTCAATCTTGATGATACCGTGCCCAGTGCAATCGTAACTGACGATGCCGTTGGGCCGACATGGGTGCACGTAGGAATAACCCCACATTCAACAATGTGCATTGAGCGGAGCGCTCCGAAAGGCTTGTGCCCACACCAGCATTCTGCTCTGTCGTCAGATGTGGAACTGATCGCCGCCTAGCCTCTGGTCTGCACAGTTTGCGATGAGGTCTAGACGTCCAACACTTTGTCGCCTTCTCGTGGCTTCACCGTCCTTCCAGCACTTTCCATAAATGCTCACGTCTGTAGTCCACAAGCGGCCGACCAGCTTCGCCGTTTCCGATATGCTCGTTCTCAGGTACTGGACCATAACAATCCGCCTTTTTCCGAAGTCGCTTATGTTAGTAGGTTTCCACATTTGCAGTCCGTATCTTTGTGAAAATGATTTTCCACGCTTGCAGACCGAATCTTCGCGAAAATGGTTTTCCACATTTGCAGTCCTATCTCCACGAAAACGATCCCCAGTTCGTCTTTGCTCCACTGATTTACTATTCCTACATGGCAGAATTACAGAAGGTATCGTATTTGGACGTGTTTGCAATCACATCGTTCGTGATTGTATGGAATTTGTTGTCTGAACGGGGAATGTCCAACGTGGTCAGTCGCAGCCATATAAATGATGCAAGGCGTAAACTGCACAGCCGGTCTATCAGCCGCTTAACTCGTAGTGTGTGGAGGCTGTTGATGGGACCGGAGGTGTTTCTGTGATGTTGTGGGGGTGTTTTTCGCACCCTGACTTGGGCCCACTCATTCTGGTTGCCGTGAGCGTGCAGTAGGACGGTTATTTAAGACTAGCTTAGCGCCACCTGCTTAGCTCGCGTAGACTGTATGGGCAGCAGAGAATTTTTGTTTTTGTCTTTATATAATCGAATTTTTATGTTCAGAAACTTCAACTACTTCTAAGCTTTTCACTCTCATTAAGGCAATATAGGCATGGTATTTTCCGAATGTACTTCTGACCAAAAAGCGATTCTGTTAGTTTGAATCCAAAGTTGTTTTTAATCACGCCTTTTGCCTTCTTCTGGAGATATTTCCACAGCAACGTTCATCCCCTGACAAATATTTCTTCATATCTAAGCGAGAAGTGAATTACCACTTTTCATAAATTTAGTTTTAAAAATCTTTTAAATGTAACGAATATTTTATTAAAAATTTTCATCACCAATTGCACTGCCTTAGGGGTTGAATTTCCAAAAACACTGGAACACATATTTTTTTTATTTTTAACAAAGAAGTGAAATACAAATTGCCACAGATGTAGCCTTATAACTCTTCAGTTGTTCTTTAGTAATTATTTATTTTCAAAAAACTTTCGCCGCCTTAGTGGTTGAATTTCCAAAAAAGCTGAAGCATAGATTTAGTTTCAAAAATCCTTGCACAATGAAATACTCCCATAAATACTTCCATAATCGGGTTCGAGCCCATAGTTGTTGAATTTTCAATAGCGAAACAAGTTTTTTTTTCTAACTGAGAAGCCAAATTTAAATTGTTCTAAATTTAGCTTCAAAAATGCTTTCACCATAAAATATTTTTATAAATAACCTCATCCCTTATTTCACCCCTTTAGGCGTTCAGCTTTCAAAAACACTGAAAGACGCATTTTTTATCTGAAACCGAGAAGATGTACTTTAAATATACTTCAGTAGTTCTTTAATAGTGAAATATTTTCAAAAGAATCCTTTCACCCACTATTTCACCCCCATAGGGTTAAATTTTCAAAAATGCTGAGACAAGTCAGTATTTCTGACTCAGAAACCAAATAACAATTGTCGTAGGTCTAGCTTCAAAATTACCTTGATAGACTTCTTCAAAAAAAATTTTCAATCCCTATTTCACCCGCTTAGGAATGGAATTTCGGACAATCTCTTCTTAAACGATGCCTACAGTAAAAGATTCACGACCTCTCCAAACTTCAAATGTCTATCTCCAGCGGTTTGGGCTGGGCGATGATGTCTGTCAGTGAGGGCATTGCCTTTTATATGTAGAGATTCTCGGTGGCCAATTGT
The DNA here is from genome assembly GCF_023864275.1 of Schistocerca cancellata. NCBI lineage: Eukaryota > Metazoa > Arthropoda > Insecta > Orthoptera > Acrididae > Schistocerca > Schistocerca cancellata. Next base: position 351,718,004 of record NC_064626.1, on the reverse strand, counting down.
TGCTGATGCTTTTACGTCTTCATGACGAATGTCCTACGCACAGTACCGTCCTCCAATATCACACCATCCGTTTTGAAAGGACTGAACGCCTACTTTCTTGGTATGATCAACTGTCAGGCACCAATGGCAATTCTGAGCCTTTTTGGAGCAGCAGGTGAAACTTGGCGATCTTCAACCCCACAGTCTGGTGGCTCTGCAGGATGCTATCATCTGTGAATGTCTTCAGCTGGATATGGCATACGTGAAGGAACGCATGGACTCTCTCTGTCTCCATTACTTACGCCTCTGTCAAGACTAGAAGCGATGTTACACAGTATTAGCGCTTTCAACCGGAGTGCGTATAATAATTGCATACTTGTTCACGGGACAGTACTAATAACAAACACAGTGTGCTACTTTAAAATGTTTTACACCGTCGTAATTATGTTTTTCTCTCTTAAGATCTTTCTCAGGTCCGGATAAGTTCACACCTAAAGCTATAGTGACATCGAAATGCCTACTACAATAGGGACATGAAGGGGAAAGATCGCACAGGTTAGTCGTGAGTAAAGTTCGTAGCAGATTTCATCTTATTAGTGGAGTACTAGGGAAATGCAGCCAGTCTGCAAAGGAGATGCTTACAAATCACTCGTGCGACCCATCCTAGAATACTGCTCAAGTGTGTGGGACCCGTACCAAATAGACTAGTATGGGATATTTTAGGTATACGAGAACGGCACTGCGACTGATCACAGGTGTATTTGACCCGTAGGAGAATGTCACTGGTATGTTGAAAGAACTGGACTGGCAGACTTGAAGATATACAGAGACTGTTCCGAGAAGGTCTGAAACAGTTACCTGGATCGGCTTTAAACGATGACCCCAGGAATATACTACAACCCCCTACATACCACTTCCATAGGGATCGTGAGGATAAGATTAGATTAATTACAGTACGAAATGGTTCAAATGGCTCTGAGCACTATGCGACTTAACTTCTGAGGTCATCAGTCGCCTAGAACTTAGAACTAATTAAACCTAACTAACCTAAGGACATCACACACATCCATGCCCGAGGCAGGATTCGAACCTGCGACCGTAGCGGTCGCTCGGTTCCAGACTGCAGCGCCTAGAACCGCACGGCCACTCCGGCCGGCAATTACAGTACGCACGGAAACATTAAAAGAATCATTTTTCCCGCTCTCTATACGTGAAACGAATGGAAAAAGGCTCCAATCACTGATGAAGTGGGACTTACCCTCTCCCATGTAGTTCACAGTGGTTCTGAGACTATGTATGTTGATGTATATGTAAATGCAGAGTGTCTAAGTGAATCATAGTTTTGTGCTTCTGGAGCCAATTATATAGTGCACGAATTTAATGGGATTGCCTCTCACCAAGTGTTCATTTTTAATGTTTACACTAACTTGGTGTTCTCATAAATAGATGGCTTTTTTTCCAGATTACCGGCTCCGACCGGTAACACTAAATACCCACGGCCATAAGATTTGTCTGGCATAGCGGTAATTTTTTTAGGGGCGTCTGCGTAGAGTTATGATTAAAATTCAGAAAAAAACGTTAGGTAATTTAATATCAACTCCAAATTCTAGTATAACTTAAACGATTAAGCAGTGCACATCAGAAGAGTTCTGAGGAGACACGGCTTAATTCACAATCTTTATCATGTTCACCCAATTTACACGACATATATACAAATTATGTTCATAAATCAGTCTATTAATGAAAACTGTATCAAAATCCGAGTAGTAGTTCCGAGATAGCCTTCACGTATAGACAGGAAATTGAGGTGAAGAACTTAAATTTACAATATGCAGTGAAGTATGAATACACTTCTTAATATTGTCTTAGTTCTACTTCCTATTTTCTTGCTATTCTCGCAGCCATCCCTGGCATACGAACGCACGTGCTTCCTTCGTTAAGAAGTGGGACCATCGCTTTACTGCGCACTTTGCGAGGTCGGCCTGGCGCAACCTCGGCATACAAGAGCGGAGGACGAGACCCACTGAACAAACAATCCACACACCGGATGTTTCTCTCAAACCCTGACCGCGATAGAAATTCTTCCGTGCTCGTCTGTATCCATAAACTCGTTTACAAGTCGACAGCAGTCGTTCAGCTAACGCTGAAAGCTGCAAGCGTGCAAGTACCTCTCAATTTTTATGGTTCGATCGCTGGTGCTGTCGATGCTTTATCTTACTGGGTAAAACAGTTAACTGTAGGGTAAGACGGGTACTACACAATATGTACAAGGACACAGAGGCGGAAAGAGAAGTGCTTGGATTAAAACGAGTGGAAGGCAGGTTCTGAGAAGATTTACTAAGGACATTGCTATCCTCTGAAAAATTGGAGCAATTGCAAGAGTTATTGAATGGAGTGAACTGACTACTAAGCACAGAATATAAGACTAAACCAAGGGAAGATATAAGTAGTAAGGGGTATCAGAGGTGAGATTCGCTATAAACTTACCCGTTGTGCGCATGCAACGAAATTAAGGGAATACAGCACACAGCACTCGTGGAGAGATGTACTTCATATGTTGAGCAAGAGTCGACGTCACATTTTAATCACACACACACACAAGTTAGCCATATTTTTGAATAGTGTTGTGGTTTCGACCAAGATCGGCGAGGGGCTTTCCTCGATATTTGGGCAACTATAAGACCTCGTTCAGAAGGCACGACCTCCACAATGCGCTCTCAGACAGTTCGACTTCACCACATGGCGACCGAAAGAGAAGCTAAGGCACGATTGAAAAAGACGTTTTGAACATTTATGAGGTAATTTATTCTGTGTCAGTCAGTTTTTTGGCAAAATTGTGGCGTCATCAGGTGCTCTACACTTACAGGCATGTTAATCTGTAATTTGATGAAGTCAATGTAAATGTAACTGCACAGCATCTGATGATAGCACAATGCTACCGAAACGCGTCGTACAAATAAATATTGGCAAAAAACAGCTGCAGCAGAAAAAATTATTTCATAAATTTATAATACAGTCACTAACTTCAACCTATTGAATACACCATTGATAAATGAAATATTTCAACGTTGTCTATTGTTGTATCATAGTTTTCCACAGCGTTAATATGGCAAGAGCATGCTGTCATCTAGTGTCAATTAATTTATGCTTTGTGTATTACGTTCCCAAACTTTGTGGGAACCAGTAGAGTGCAGTGCTATTAGCGTTATATTAATAATTACGAAAAAATTGAGAAAGTCCCACCGTCTGATACAGTAATTCACTTTTATTACTAAATTTAAAGGACCTTCAGTTGGTCGAATTGGTTTAATTGCGAGAATGAGTAACTTCGAGTCATTCCGTTTGCGATTTATCACTGTTGGAAGTGAGAGGTGGCATGAGCCCCCTCTCATATTTCTATCCTACGATTTTCCTCTCTAATTGCATGCAGTGAAAAGTCGCTATTCCTTCACACGCGGACTTCCCACGCAGCGTCTCTCGTCACCCGGGTGGTCCGGTGACAGGCGGGCTCTGTTGATCTGGGAAGCGTTAAGCCGACGGGTGTGAGGAAGTCGAGTGAATGCTTTGCAGACGCCGACATTGTCAAAAGACACGCCCGGAGGGGTCTGAAGTAGCGGCTGGGCTAGAGGTTCCGTTACTTCGCAGAAACTTAGCGAAAACACTTTCTGGCGGGCTACCAGCGAGGCGTGGGAATGACTTGTGTACCCAGGCAGCTGTGGCGGGAAAATTCCCGCGCTTTCTGCAAAATAGTAACTGTGATTGGCTTGCTCAGGGCATAGCTCCGTGACGTAGCAAAATCAGCGCAGAAATTGGCGCCAAGAATCTCCATTGGTGGAATGGTAGTGCTCCGGCAATAGAGGGGAATTTTCCGCCGGTTTTCGAGTTGCTGATTGGAACGTTTAACCACGGCCACTGTCGTGGGGGCGGGAATGTTGTGTGTTTGGCCTGTATGGGTGCTCTAGGTAGTCGGCTCTCGCCTTTCGGTCGAGGACGTCGAAGCAACCAGCCACCGCCTCCGGTACGCCAGATCGTGTTCTGGCAGTTAAGAACACAGTTTGGTAAGGTATGTCCGCAGCACCGGCAGACAGGGATTTTCCTAGGTGATAATCAGAGCTCAGCAGAGCGCGCCTGTTCGTCTTTTTCTAACTTTGTTCTGTCTTGGGTAGCAGCAATTTATATTGGGTTGGCTATGTGTTTTCTCTAAGATTTGAGTTGCAAGGAATTGGCTGCACATACCACTTCGTCACAATCCTCACAATCTAGTTTAGGGACAACTTCACATTCACAGCGTTTGTTTGAGTATCCAATTTGAGCAAATTTGATGTATTGTAAATGTTTCATGTGTTTTTGTTTATTATTTTGTGTTTAGTCTCAATAAATCATATTGTTATTTTGGACAGAACTTTCATTCTGTTAATCGGTAGAGCAACCCTATCATCCCTCACTATGTTAATGAAACCTTCGTTTATTTAACTTATTTATCAAATTAAATTATTGCAGGTGCCAAACTCTCTTCTACTCCACTGGCAGGGTTGATTAGAGTCAGTTCGCGTATTTTTTTTAATCCTTGTGCAACAGCAAAAGTCGGAGTTAGAATAGGGGGGGGGGGGCTTAGAGCATCATTTACATATGTAGATTCTAGAAGAATTTAGTGTTAAATACACTGCTTGCCCCGGCAGAAGGAGACACTCATAAATAACCGGTGCATTTGAGTTTCCCCGTTAATTGATGCTGGCTTAGAAAAGTGCTCCCCACAATGAAAATCAAAACGTTTACAGTAATGAACTGGAACAAAAATGTGTCGATGTATTCCGAAGTAAGTGATTAGCTCAGTGCGCACTTTCTGACAAATACAGTAAGTAGTTCGACTGTCCAGGCTGTTCCTCAGTTGGTGCGTGTTCTTAGAGACGATAACACTGGAGGAGTATTTCCCTTAGTTTAGTTAGGGCTGATGATAGAGGGTAGGATACCCCACAGCAAGCCGAACATGTTGCAATCCATGAACGAATGGTTAATGTAGTAGTTTAGTGCTGTCTGTTGTACTTGGGAATTGTTAGTGGCGTGTTAAGGTAATCATTGCAATGAGGACTGAGTTGGAATTTTTGGACAGCAACAGGATGTAACCAAAGGGACAATTCGAAGAGTTCGAAATAGCAGAGGGAGGAGTTAAAGCATCTGTCTTACACGCAACGGACAATGGAGAGTTTTGTTTTCCTTGTAGTTATTCATTAAAGTTTACTGTTCAAACGTCTTAGTGTATGAAACAGTTCTTCTTGGGTATGCACGCTTCAGACACCGAAATACAGAGGTGATTTCTAGATGTGCAGATTTAAGTAGAGATCATTGCATTTCCAAAAGAAATGAACGACCACTTGCGATCTTTCTGACAGTCTTAATGAGAAAGGTGTTAAGAACCGCAGCAACCAACAAACAGTGACATTCTGAGATCTCTGTGGACAAACGTAGACTAGCTGAACCCTTTGCATTCTAAGACAGTAGTTCACAAATGATGTGAAACCACGTTGTGGAAAATTCCCATTACATTAAAGGAGCCAACCCATTAACGTATTTATACTATTAGCTGTTGAAGTTGCTGTGAAACAAGCGTCCGATTGCCATCAACTGTGTCAGGTAAGAGTACACCATCTGCATTCTGTATATAATGTATTCCTTTCAGATTACGCTGATGCAATAGCTCCCTACTTAGCAAACATGTACAACCGCTCACTCACCGACAGATCTGTACCTACAGATTGGAAAATTGCGCAGGTCGCACCAGTGTTTAAGAAGGGTAGTAGGAGTAATCCATCGAACTACAGACCTATATAGTTGACGTCGGTTTGCAGTAGGGGTTTGGAGCATATACTGTATTCAAACATTATGAATCACCTCGAAGGGAACGATCTATTGATACGCAGTCAGCATGGTTTCAGAAAACATCGTTCTTGTGTAACGCAGCTAGCTCTTTATTCCCACGAAGTAATGGCCGCTATCGACAGGGGATCTCAAGTTGATTCCGTATTTCTATATTTCCGGAGAGCTTTTGACACCGTTCCTCTCAAGCGACTTCTAATCAAGCTGCGGGCCTATGGGGTAACGTCTCAGTTGTGCGACTGGATTCGTAATTTCCTGTCAGGAAGGTCGCAGTTCGTAGTAATAGATGGCAAATCATCGAGTAAAACTGAAGTGATATCAAGTGTTCCCCAGGGAAGCGTCCTGGGACCTCCGCTCTTCTTGATCTATTTAAATGACCTGAGTGACATTCTGAGCACTTCTCTTAGGTTGTTCGTAGATGATGCTGTAATTTACCGTCTAGTAAGGTCATCCGAAGACCAGTAGCAGTTGCAAAGCGATTTAGAAAAGATTGCTGTATGGTGTGGCAGGTGGCAGTTGACGCTAAATAACGAAAAGTGTGAGGTGATCCACATGAGTTCCAAAAGAAATCCGTTGGAATTCGATTACTCGATAAATAGTACAATTCTCAAGGCTGTCAATTCAATTAAGTGACTGTGTGTTAAAATTAAGAACAACTTCAGTTGGAAAGAACACATAGATAATATTGTGGGGAAGGCGAGCCAAAGGTTGCGTTTCATTGGCAGGACACTTAGAAGATGCAACAAGTCCACTAAAGAGACAGCTTACATTACACTCGTTCGTCCTCTGTTAGAATATTGCTGCGCGATGTGGGATCCTTACCGGATGGGATTGACGGAGGACATCGAAAGGGCGCAAAAAAGGGCAGCTCGTTTTGTATTATCACGTAATAGGGGAGAGAGTGTGGCAGATATGATACGCGAGTTGGGATGGAAGTCATTAAAGCAAAGACGTTTTTCGTCGCGGCGAGATCTATTTACGAAATTTCAGTCACCAACTTTCTCTTCCGTCTGCGAAAATATTTTGTTGAGCCCATCCTACATAGGTAGGAATGATCATCAAAATAAAATAAGAGAAATCAGAGCTCGAACAGAAAGGTTTAAGTGCTCGTTCTTCCCGCACGCTGTTCGGGAGTGGAATGGTAGAGAGATAGTATGATTGTGGTTCGATGAACCCTCTGCCAGGCACTTAAATGTGAATTGCAGAGTAACCATGTAGATGTAGATGTAGGTAAGGAAATATTACGCTGCGAGTTTCTTATTCAGAAACCGCATCTGAATGTTACTTTCCTGTGAGACAATCGTTTTATGCCTCGTGTAAGGAGAAACGAGTACGAGCACGTGTCGGAGTTAGACAACGGCAAGAGGAGTAGGAGATCAGTATTTAACGTCTTGTCGACAACTAGGTCATTAGAGACGAAACACAAGCTCGGATTAGGGAAGAATGGAGGAGAAAAGCGGCCGTGCTCTTTCGTAGGAACACCAAGGTTGCCTTGAGCGATTTAGGGAAATCACGAGAAACTAAATCAAGATGGTCGCACGCAGGTCTGAACCGTAGTCCTCCCCAATGCGAGTCCAGTCTGCTAATCACTGCGCTACCGCACTCGACGACAACGGCAAGATCGCGGCCTGCCGAGACTGTGATCTAGCGTTCTGCGATATTGTTGCTCGCGTTGGTCTGGATCTCGCGACTGCCATGCAAATATGGAGGGCCATGTTCAACGCCATGCAGGATCTCTGCCCCCACACGCGACTAGCGCTCGAGAGAACAGATATATTCCAGAATGAGATTTTCACTCTTCAGCGGAGGGTGCGCTGATATGAAACTTCCTGGCAGATTAAAACTATATGTCGGACCGAGACTCGGACTCGGGACCTTTGCCTTCAGCGGGCAAGTGCACTACGACCTGAACTACCCAAGCACGACTCACTCCATGTCCTCATAGCTGTACTTCCGTCAGTCCCTCTCCTGCGAACTTTGCAGAACTGGCCCTCCTGGAAGAATGGATACTGCGGAGACATGGCTTAGCCACAGCCTGGGGGACTGTCTGAAACGTCGTCTCTGTCCAAGAAATAAAAGCAAACTTCCTGAATATACAGCCGAATGAGGAACAGAACAAGATTAAGTACAATCACGTTTCCCATACAACAATGTCTAAAACTATTAAATAGAAAAAATTGGAAACCAAAGATATGTTCTTCAAAGTAAGTGACCAAACTCGTAAACGTTTCCGTAACATCCAGACAGGAGACGTGGTTATCCCTAGCCGCCACAAGTGCAATGTAGTGTTTGCGAACTGTGTGTGGGAAGCTCCAAGAATTCAATTTACAGCCGTCCCTCTTCCTGAAAAATTTGTAATAATCCGTGGTGGTGCCTTGCTGGCTTCAAGTTATGTCTCTAATGCATCCCAGACGTGCTTACTGTCCAATTTGTACAGTAAGGTATCTTCGCCTACGAGCAAATCATGTGCCAGAACAGCTCGAAGTTGCAGAATGTATCTTCAGTGCAGGAGGTGTAAGACAGAAACGTACTCCTGATAACGGAAGACAGTTTCCAAAACTGCTTATAAGACAGAGTCGCAACAGAGATTTTCTGTTCCTGGTGATCAATATTGGACACTCATATACAAAGTGTTAAAACTGATATTGACGAACCTCTAGGTGCCTTGAAAAACAAATTGAGGATAGGAACCAATGTCCAGAAACGACGCTAAAAGGCGTCGAAGTTAGAGGGAAACTCTTTGTCACTGGACAACTCTTTTAACAGAGTCTGTACGCCGACACCTCCGCTGTCATAACATCTGACGGCGTCTACGTGCTGTTTTGAGGCGTGGATTCGTTAGACGCCATCTAATGTCACGAAATTTGTCAGATCCAGTGTGAGAAGTTCCGCTTGGGGTCCAGTGAATAAATTTACATTTGAACACGTCATGACAGTTTAAAACTGTCTACCAGATCGGGAATCGAACCTGGGATATCTGCATTTCGGGGCAGATGCAGAGCTACCCAAGCGGAACCCACGACCTCTGCTCACAGCTTTAATTCCGCCGGTATCTCATCGTATGACTCCAAGTTTCACACAAGTTCTCCAGCGTATTTTGCGAAGCTCCCAGGTTTGAGTCACGGTCCGGCACACAGTTTTAATCTGCCGGGAAGTTTCAAATCAGCGCACACTCTGCTGCAAAGTACAGATTCATTCTACCATTAGACATAGTGAAATTTATTACATTTAGCAATGGCTATAGCCGTGAATTAGTTAACAGAATTCTACAGAAATAAAAAGGGACATCTTGCCTACATTTGTGACCTCTCTGCATTAATAGTCACAAATCAAATGGCGTTTATTTACTACTTATTACTTATCCAACAAATTAGGCAAAACTTTCAAATCCTGAAACTACAAAAGCTGATTTTATGTAAGCATAATAGTCCATATTTTATTCAACAACGAGGACAAAACGGAGTTATTAAGTAACAGCGGTGTTTATAAAATCAGTTGCATTGACTGTAACATAAAGTATACTGCTCAAACAGGCAAGCCTGTAGCAACTGGGCTGACTGAAAGCCAACGTAGCTGTATATTACATCAGTCGAACTGCACATTTGCTTAACATGTGTTGAAGGAAGGTTATAGATAAAAAATTTTAAAAAATTCCTTGAGGTTAATATGCAGTTTGCTCAAAATCCTCACTTAGTTCTGAATGATCAGTTACAGCTGAGCGTGTCCACACTCTTAAGTTTCACGTGATCCAATCAATCAGCCACACATTCTCTGACCTCAGTCTCACAACTCTTAAAATTATATTCATATAACTTGTATACGTTAATATTCTGTGTTTTGCTTATGTAGTGTATTTCGTAGTATCCATGTAGTCTATTGCAACTTAACATGTTTGGCGCACAACGTGAGTGGCGAGCGCTCTATTTGCATTTCTCACATAATGTCATATTTCAAGATTCTGCGTGTGCTGCATTTTTCTCCAGTATTCGATTTGTGGACGCTAGAAGGCTGATGCTGACCATGGTCTAATAGGATGAAAACAGATTCGAAATAAACAAATATTAGAAGAAGAAAAACATATTTTGTTTGTTTTTCAACCTTATATATAACCTCATGTTTACTACCGAAGGGGCTGCCTGGCAGCAAGCGTGTTCCGCTGCGATTTCGAAGCTCTGCCGCGTCACTAGGCGCCGTTTACAGACGTGCAATCCTGTCATCAGTTTGTTCCACAGGACACCCTCTATAACTGTCGAAGGTTGTCTATACCGTATTGTTACATTCTGTGCACAGGATATCCAGAACCAGAGGGATTTTCCTGTTGATATAACGGACCTTCGGTCTCAGGTGGCTTGTAACAGAACAATAATGTAATTATAATTCATTCAGTTTGTCCCAATTACCGGTACCGTGTGAAAACACCTTCATAGCAGTAAAAAGGCCTGTGATATGCGGTCACCAAAACATGCAACACACAACACAGAGTAATACAACATCGCTCAGATGCAGAACTGCTGTTTTGGGGCTGCCGTCGCTGTGGGAACAGCCCGGCATAGCGTCGTTGTGTAGCTCTTCCAATGTTCAAATGTGTGTGAAATCTTATGGGACTTAACTTGGTTCAGATGGCTCTGAGCACTATGGGACTTAACTTCTGAGGTCATCAGTCCCCTAGAACTTAGAACTGCTTAAACCTAGCTAACCTAAGGACATTACAAACATCCATGCAAGAGGCAGGATTCAAACCTGCGACCGTTTCGGTCGCGCGGTTCCAGACTGAAGCGCCTAGAACCACTCGGCCACCCCAGCCGGCGGGACTTAACTGCTAAGGTCATCTGTCCCTAAGCTTACACACTACTTAACCTAAATTATCCTAAGGACAAACACACACACCCATCCCCGAGGGAGGACTCGAACCTCCTCCGGGATCAGCCGCACAGTCCATGATTGCAGCGCCTTAGACAGCTCGGCTAATCCCGCGCGGCTGTCGCTCTTCCACTGCATTCAGTGACCTCATATGCGAGGAAGAAATCGGCCAACTCTTCGTCATAAATCCAACCATATTGCTGTGTACCAACATTAATTTACAACTAACACAGCCGGGACGAACAAATCCGAGACAGAATCGGACAGTGTCGGACGCAAGATTGAGGGCGAAGAGTAAAGTGGGCCTTACTGTTTTAAGCAGCAAGGATCGTGAGTCAAGAGAACAAGTCTGTTTCCAAACAAGACACACAGCGCATGCCGTCGACATTTGTAATGTTGTGCAGTTCTTTTCAATGCAATACAGATACAAAGATTAACAGAATAAAAAAATCGAACGAGATGTGATTACTCTCTAAGGAGCCAGTGGGGGCCACGGGTCCCTCACACCAAAACATGCAGAAATTTTCTTGGCGGAGTTCGAGTTTACCGTCTGTAGTACAATGATCACCAACGATCACCGCGGGATTCAAGCTCCTGCGATCGTACGTTTACATTCTGTGTGCAACATGGGAGAACTCGTCCTCCAATTATTTCCACTCCTAGTAAAATACAATGCATATGTTACTAGAATGAAATTTTCACTCTACAGCGGAGTGTACGCTGATATGAAACTTCCTGGCAGATTAAAATTGCAGGCTTCACAGGAGAACTTCTGTGAAGTTTGGAAGGTAGGAGACGAGGTACTGCCGGAATTAAAGCTGTGAGGACGGGGCGTGAGTCGTGCTTTGGTAGCTCAGTTGGTCAAGTCTGCTTTAGGCGGTGGCGCGGCACGGACCTGCTGTCCCGGCCGCGGGCGCGCGTGGACGAGGAAGTGTTTACACCGTCGGTACTCGCGCGTGTTGTTGTCTGACTCGATCGCCATGGCACACAATTTTCGAAAGACTACGCTCCACTTTACGTTCGACAACGAATTTGCCAGACCCAAAGCTTTCGAAATAGAGCGTTTTTTGAGGGAAGAAGTTCGTTTACCTGCTACAGACATAATTGGAATACACCTGTCCATTGTAAGCAGTACAATGTACGTAAAGATGACCGATGAAGCTGCGTGTGAAAGAACTCTCTCCGCTGCTCAAAGAGGATTTAAATTTCGACACTCTGATGGCCATATCAGCGATGTAACAGTAGCTCCTTCAGGATTGGGTGTGAGGATGATTCGGATCTTTGAATTGCCGTTTGAGGTGCCAGAATCGATGGCTAATGGTTCAAATGGCTCTGAGCACTATGGGACTTAACTGCTACGGTCATCAGTCCCCTAGAACTTAGAACTACTTAAACCTAACTAACCTAAGGACAGCACACAACACCCAGCCATCACGAGGCAGAGAAAATCCCTGACCCCGCCGGGAATCGAACCCGGGAACCCGGGCGTGGGAAGCCAGAACGCTACCGCACGACCACGAGATGCGGGCAATCGATGGCTACTGAATCGCTGCGACCATATGGAACGGTACTTAGTCATACGCCTGAACGCTGGGCAAGTTTTAGTACCTATCCTGTGCTAAACGGCGTGCGACAGGTGCGGATCGTCCTTACTAAACATATCCCGTCTTATTTATACATTGGCGGGTGTCGAGCTATTGTGATCTACGATGGCCAGCCACGCACTTGTTCTGGCTGTGGTGGAGAAGGACATATCCGCTCGGAGTGCATACAACGCCGCGTCGTGCAACTGCCACATGGAGACGCGTCACAGCGAGAAGTTCCCACGCAACTGCCGATGACGTACGTGTCGGTGGCTCGCCGGGAGGTGCTGCCCAGTTCGGAGCGTGACAAGGACGTGTTTATGCAAGAGCCGACCGAGTTACGGGAGCATGGGGGTGACTCGGAGAATGTCCCTACGCCCACGTCACGTCGGTTGAGGGAGGAACCTTCCGACAACTCACATGAAGCACGCGACGTGGAAGTAGAGGTCGAGACAGTGGCACCGGCAACGGACCAACGAACGATCGACGAACACAGTGAGGCAGCAGAGGGCAGGGCCCGCAAACAGCGATCGCCGAAGCGTCGCAAAAAGCGTCGCCGTAGTTCGGGTGACACGTCCCCCCCTAGCCTAGGGGACACGGAAGGTATCCTAGCCGAAGAACTGTCTGACACAGAACACGTGCCTTTAGAGGACGCTGACAGGATTCCGTCAGATGGAGACCGGATGTCCTGCCTTTCAGATGGTCCCTCTTCATTGACACCGACTGACCCAGCGCTGCCGACGAAGGAGTCAGGGATACCAATGTCCCAGCAGCCTCGTCGAAATACATCAGAGGACGTTTCTCGGATGGATGACCACTGCGACTGGGCGGAACCAGTCGAGGACATACAGGAATTGCCACCCCCTAATGATGACCACTCACCTACAGGATGCACACCACGGAACGACAACAAAGGAGGGCAGCCCGTTGGCGGGCACCCCTCTGAGCCCGAATAGTGGACTAACGCCCTTGGAGTTCTCAGTGACATGACACGAGCATGACAACGACAACGAACCAAGCATATAAGGTGGGCACAGTGAACATTAACACCGCACGTTCGCTTGCAAAGATGCAACTTCTCCGGGACATGATTTACGCCACTGACGTTGATATTCTGCTGATGCAGGAAACCTGCAATGCTGCTTTTCCCGACGTGCACGGATACAACACTTACCTAGCGCCGACTCCAGATGGAGGACGTGGCACAGCGATACTAGTCCGGGAAGGGATTCCGATGTGTGACCTCGATTACCTTCCTTCGGCTCGGGGCTTGGCTATGACCGTGAACGGCATTCGTATCGTCAACATCTATGCCCCCTCCGGAACTGACAATCGACAGGCGCGTGCACGATTCTACTCGGAGGAGATTGCCCCCCTATTCCATGGGAGGTATGACCACATCTTGGTAAGGGGGGGATTTTAACTGTGTACTCGCCCCGAAGGATCAAACTCCTAATTTCAGCTCATGCCACGCATTGAACACGATCTGCCGGGACATGACCCTTATGGACACATGGGAAAAGATCCATGGGCAGCGAGAGGGCTACACGTATTTTACTAGCCACTCGGCGAGCAGGCTGGATCGGATTTATGTTTCTGACGGATTAAGAGATCACGTGTTGGCTGCTGAACGTTGGCCCACAGCTTTTACGGATCACCTTGCATATTTATGCACGTTAACCCTCCCACGGCAGAGGGTCTGGCGGAGTCGTAGTTCCTGGAAACTCAATTCATCCTTATTGGTGGACCTCGAATGTCGCCAGCGGATCAAAGAAACATGGCAGACTTGCACTCGCCGTTTGCCGCTGCACCGTACGGTTCTTTCGTGGTGGCTGCAGTGTGCAAAACCGGCGATACGAAGAGCTCTCATCACGTATGGCAAGGAAAAAGCGAAATGGCTCCGAGATACACTTGATTATTTCTACATGGTGCTCCGCGACCTGTCCTCCATGGCCCCATCGCTCGAGCGTCAAGCGGAAGTCCATCGCATTCAGGCCTGTATTTTATCGATCACGAGACGTCGACTGAAGGGACTTTCGATCCGTGCTCGGTGCTTGGACAACGTCGATGGAGAACGTATTGGCATGCATCATGTGTCCAAGGGACATGCGCGTAATCGCCGATCCCTAATCACAGTCCTCCATGATGACGATGGTCGGCCCTTGACGTCACAACAGGACATTGCTGCTGAGTTTCTGGAGCATTATCGCCTCCTTTTCACTGGGACGCCGACGGACAATCGGACAGGAGAAGAAATTTTGCGACAGATGCAAACGGAGGTGGATGGTCCGGATGCAGAGGCTCTATTGGAACCCCTAACGGAAGATGACATCCGGGGCGCACTCGCGAAGGGTGCGGTGCATAAATCCCCTGGGCCAGATGGGTTGAAACTCGAATTTTACCGCGCATTTTCGGATTTAATGATGTCCCAGTTGGTATTGATGTATAATGAGTTATTGAGCCCTGACACGGACGTTCCGTCGCAGTTCATGGCGGGACTGCTTATACCAATACCGAAATCGACAGCGAGTGTCAGCGCCCATCAATTTAGACCGCTCACGATGCTCAATACTGATTATAAGATCTTTGCGCGAATGTTGGCGGTAAGGCTCAAGACTGTAATATCCAAGACAATACCACCAGACCAGGCTTGTCTCGGGGTTCGGAGCAACATACATTCTATCCTCGGCGAATACCGTGACGTAATTTCCCTGACGGAAGCTTGTCGCATGCGAGCGGCGTTCGTATCGGTGGACTTTGATCGTGCCTTTGACAGGATCAACCATGATTTCCTTGACTCGACCATGCGACGCATGGCGATACCACAGGATTTTATTACCGTCCTCATGCGCCTCCTTCGCGGCGCTTCTTCGACGGTGAGAGTCAATGGTAGGGAGGTAGGACCGATCCCTGTTTGCAGCTCAGTTAGGCAAGGATGTCCCTTGTCGATGATACTGTTTACAATAGCGCTCGAACCATTGATGCAGACTCTTAGACGGACTCTAACAGGCGTCCGACTCCGTGCGAGCTCCTTCACGTGTCGTGCATATGCCGACGACTTGATGATACTCGTCCGGTCGGAGAACGAAGTAAATCAGGTGGTTACCCTTCTTACTACGTACGGAGTCGCTGCGGGAAGCAGGGTCAACATGAATAAAACCAAGATCATGCACATCGGACGAGGGCTGGACGATC
The DNA here is from genome assembly GCF_023864275.1 of Schistocerca cancellata. Taxonomy (NCBI): domain Eukaryota; kingdom Metazoa; phylum Arthropoda; class Insecta; order Orthoptera; family Acrididae; genus Schistocerca; species Schistocerca cancellata. The sequence continues at coordinate 351,702,513 of NC_064626.1, read as the reverse complement.
TGCACAGTCCGTTTACGACGGTGGACATCTTGCGATGCTTAGGTGTATTGTTCACCCGATCGCTACGGCAATCAGCGGCGGCGAGCTATCGACGTCTCCTCCAGAACGTCCGACTGCACATACGCAACAATTCACTCCGAACGCACGACCTGCTCCAAAGGGTGGACTACACTAATGTTCACCTAGCCTCGCGACTGCCGCACCTGGCACAGGCACTGCCAATGCCACATGGTATTGCTGACAGATTAATGGCGGCCTTTGGATACTATGTCAGCCAAGGAATGTTGTTTAAGGTCAAGTACAGGACTTTAACTCTCCCACACCATGCTGGAGGACTTAACCTCACGGATGTGCGGAACAAGGCTCTAGCTCTATACCTGCGAGCGACGCTACGCACTTGGAACCAACGGCAACACGCCATCACGTCGGCCATCCTGGATGTGCTTCTTCCCACATCCTTTGAACCACCGGTGGCGGTAGGCACAATCTCGCCCTCTTTTTCTCACGTCGCGCGATTTTTTGTTGATTTTAGTTATGTTCAGTTACAGATACCTTCTACACGACTCCCCACTACCCGTGAGATATATCGATACTTGCGGCGTCATCATGGCAGCAATGTTGTCGAACTTAAATACCCAACACGAAACTGGCGACAGATTTGGCAAGCTGTCCATACACCTCTCCTCAGCACAGCAGCGCGATCGTCATGGTATACATTAATCAACCGCAAGACAGTCAACCGCCAACGATTGTACGACATTCGCGTGGTAGATTCCCCGCTCTGCTTTATATTTGGCATGCAGGACACCGACGAACATTCTCTGCAGTGCGGTGAGGCAACGGATGTTTGGCGGCTGACGCAACGCATCATGGCCCTCCTCAGACGCACCGACGAATCAACGATCACGACGGACGCTTTATTTTTCCCTGACGCTGTATTTTTCCCCTCACAAAAAACTTCGGCAATCCGATGGATTGGTGGACACGCATCGCACTACGTGCTCTCGCGGACAATGATATCGGGCATGGACTATTGGCATTATCTACTAGAACAACACGAAATCATCCGACGCCACTCTAAATATAAAACGACTTTTGCGAACTTTCTAGGCAGCATGTTTCATAACCCCCCGAAGCGGTGGGGAGTCCCAGGTTAACGTTGTTTCGAGGGATAGGATATACTCCCAGTGAAGTGACGAGGATGTCACTTCAGTCCTATATTTCTTTTCCTTCTTTTTTATATGATTTTTCTTTTGAGACATTAAAAAAATTTAAAAAAATATATAAAAAACTAAAAAAAATAAAAAACTAAAAAGAAATAAAAAAGCGGTAGCGTGATAAAAAAGGCGCGCAGTCCGGAAAAAAATAAAAAGTAAAAAAAAGTCCGGAACCGCGCGACTGCTACGATAAAAAAAAAAAAGTTGATAGAGCACTTGCCCGCGAAAGACAAAGGTCCCGAGTTCGAGTCTCGGTCCGGCACACAATTTTAATCTGCCAGGAAGTTTCAATGCATATGTTACGTATCAAAATCATGCACTACTACAGGATTAGCCGACGAGTCAGTCATACAATACGTCCACTCATCGTGAAGCCTGTTGCACAGAAGAGTTTCTCCAGGTAGGAACCCGCCAAAATAGTTATTTTCCCCGACTTGGGGCATGTAACACTGGAGAGAGTGAGAGCAGCAGAAGTGACACAGTGAGAGGTCTCAACAAATCCTATCGAAGCTGACGTGTGTAACCATACGTACGACTATATACACTCACTTGTGCACTCTACGAAAAAAATAAGAGTAAAAAAAACATACAAAGAAAGCTACACACCACCAAGGAGTTACGCAAGTTGGTCACAAACTGTTATTAATATAGATATCGACGGGAAAAGCAAACTTGTAAACTATTGCGGCCGATGGATGACTGCGCGACGCTGCAGCGCAATTACACAGCGCAGCTGGCAAGGACAATAAACAGGGGACATGTCGACACCAGGCCATCAAGTTTTTTCGAATTTCATGTACTCAGTTGGACAGTAACTATGCCTCGCAGGGGCGTGAACAAAATACGAAGAAATGGTTCAAATGGCTCTAAGCACTATGGGACTTTACATTTGAGGTCATCAGTGCCCTACACTAGGAACTACTTAAACCTAACTAACCTGAGGACATCACACACATCCATGCCCGAGGTAGGATTCTAACCAGCAATCGTAGCAATCACGTGGATCCGGACTGAAGCACCTAGAACCGCTCGACCATAGTGGCCGGCAAATACGAAGATGTCCGCATTTGAGACACGAAGTGTAGTTGAGCTCAAACAAGCGGACTGTAGTAATCGGTAAATCGCTCCACAACTGTGTAGGAGCGATGCCTCTATTCCACGATGTTGACAGGAAAGTGTAAACACAGCGTGACGAAGGAAGCAGTCGACCTAGAGAGGCGAGAGACAGAGGGAGGACCGTGAAATCGTCAGAGAACCCTTCAGAGCGTCGGGTTCATCATTATCATCTACCCGACGTGCAACTGATACTTCAATGACCACAAGGACCATTAATAGGTGACTTACAAAATGACGGCTGGGCTCAGGGCGTCCCTTGCACTGACTACCACTGACCCTATACAATAACAAGCGCTTTTGCAGGGGTGTCGAGTAAATTCGGCTCGATTGGAATATAATTGCCTTCAGTGATGATTCCCTCTTCGAACTGAGGCCCGCTGACCACCGAAGACATTTCTAGAGACGACCCGGATAAATGTGGAGCACCAACGTGACTGTCGCCCACGATACGGCTCGACAACCAGGAGTGGTGGTCTGGCCAGCCATTTCGATTTATGGCAGGATCATTTGGTTGTCATCCACGACACTCTTACAGCACAGTGGCACGTCGACGATATTCTACGCCCCGTTTTGTTAGCTTTCGTGGAAGCCACCCTGTGCTTACATTGACCAAGATAACGGCCGTCCGCACACGGCGATAGTTTCTTCTGCGTCTCTTCGTTCTTGCCAAATCCTACCTTGCCCACCAAGATCGCCGGACCTCTCCACAGTTGAGGACGTCTGGAGCATTATGGGCAGTACCCTCCAACCACCTCGGAATTTTGGCTATCTAATTAGGTTTTTTATCCCGCCTCGAAGGTGGGGCGTGGGTAGGAGCAGGAGCAGGAAAATGACGTCGGTACTGCAGTGAGTAAAGGTGGTTTACTTTTGCAAGAAAGAATACATAACTTTGTACAGATGCGAAGTCGTAGACCCGTCGTATGTAGAGCAAAGCTGAAGCGAAGTGTTCTGGTTGTCTGCACTTTATGAAATGGGCTCAATCTGTAGCGGAGCTCGTAGAGCTGCACAGTACCAGCTATAGGGCGCTGTCGTCGGTGTCTCGTGGTAGTGCCAACCTTTGAAACTATGCCGTGGAATCGTTGCTATTGATACCACGTTTGGCACTATCTAAATCAGAAGGACATTCAACAACTCTGTCAGTGGCAAGCCAAATAACTAATGCACAAGGACCAGAGGCGGACCAATGCGATAGTGACTTTCTCAGTTTATAAAGGTATTTCGCTTGAACAGATCATGCAATCTTCTGAAATTGCGATCATTAATTTGTTTGTACACGTACGTTACACCTACCGTTTTCGGTCCCATTCGGATAATTCTTTGGTCTTAGAGTGTATTTTAGTACATCAGTAAATCTAAGTTTGCAGTCAGCCGATCCTTTAGTTACTACTGGCAAACTTTATCAGAGAACCATAAAGTATCAGAACTCGAAGTAATACGACTGAAAGAACTGAAGGACATCTAACAATTTCGACGTGTTTCCGGAAACAGAAGAACCTTAACATTGCCGAGCAGATTCCTAATTTTTCACTAGCTCTCACGTCAAATATAAAAGAGAAATGGTGCTCAAAATCATTGGTTTATTTTTATTTAGTTGTGTGTTATACAGGAAAGAGACGCACATTAATAACCAGACTGAACAGTTTTGCTGCACTGGAGCGCGCCATGCGACAGTAGCATGGTTGAGCTTCTGGAATGCCTCATGTCTACCAGCGTTCGCGGCACATTCCCCGTGCGTCCCGCGAGTACCCCGGCGGGCACATCCCGAAGAAGGACAGCACGCCGTGTGGCCAGTAGTGGCGCTGTGGCGGCTCTGCTCGCGGCGGAGGAGGCGGTGCTGGCAGCCTGGACGTCAGAGGGGCGCTGACGGGCGGGACCTGTCGGAAAAAAGCAGCATTCTGTAGCGCATCACTGCGAAATCCACCCTGCTGTAAGGAAGTAAGGACATCTACAGGAAATCTAGCACTCCTGGTTCCTGAGACACTGGCAAAGCACTACTTTTCTACTTTTATTGTATCCATTACAAATCTATGATGTAAGGCTGCTACTGCTAAAAATATATGCTTATGGATTGGATTGGCTCTGAGCACTATGGGACTTAACATCTATGGTCATCAGTCCCCTAGAACTTAGAACTACTTAAACCCAACTAACCTAAGGACATCACACAACACCCAGTCATCAAAAGGCAGAGAAAATCCCTGACCCCGCCGGGAATCGAACCCGGGAACCCGGGCGTGGAAAGCGAGAACGCTACCGCACGACCACGAGCTGCGGACTATATGCTTATGAAAGAACATTTCCGGCTGCCAGTCACGATTTTCTTTCATTTATTCCTTGTATGACCCCTTTCGGGAAATGATTCCCATTTTCAAGTGCGTTTCTTCGTGTACTATGGCAGATGGCGTTTATAGGCATACGCACACACTCTCACACCTTGGTGAAACACTACAAATGAGTGGACATAACAGAGACTCAAACTAAGAAAGAAAAACTAAACTGGACAAGGCATACAAAGTCATTACAACAATAAGTCTATCTCACAAAAAGCCAAATTACGCCACTACGACACGGTGGTGCTCCCCGAGGCACTATATGCAGCAGAGACCACACTAATCCTAGGGCATACATGTATCAGAAAACTAGAAAAAGTAGAACGGAAAATACTTAGTAAAATATTTGGCCCAATTAACAACAATGGAATATGGATCAAGACATCTACAGAGGAACTATACAAACATATGGAGACAATCACAGAAAAGATTAGAAAACGCAGACTACAATTCTATGGACACCTATACAGAATGCCATCACACAGACTGACCAAACAGATCTTTGACTGGGTAACAACTAGAAATAACAAATGGGTGGCAGAGGTAAAAAACGACCTAAACCAACTGAACATAACAGCAGACACAATAAATGACAGAATAAATTTCAGAAACATCATTAAGAAAATTAAACTACATGAGATACAATGAGACCAACGAACAGGCGTAAAATGGACCGAAGAATGCAAGCAAGATCACAGCCGGAAGATGAAAGAAATATGGGCAACCAAAAAGGCAATCAAGATGAAGCCAAAGACACAAAGCCGACAAGAAGCATGGACAGAGGACCGGAAACAGAAACACAGTGAGCGAATGACGGAAGTTTGGGCAGCAAGGAAGGCAGCAAAAGGAACTGGCCATGTAGTTTAGTCCAAATGCGCTCTTTAAGGGCAAAACACCAATAGTCCGCAAATCAACCGATATCGAAGTATCGCATTAACTCGAGTTAGGAACCAACTTTAAACGCCCCTGGATACCACGGTATTTACGTCGGTATCTCAAGGTTTTGGATCGATTACCTGTCTGTTTGCATATGCGCAACAACTTCCCCTACCCCCTCCGTGCACTGTGCCGAACCGACCTCGCTATCAGTTACGAACGTGAAGGTACCGTGGGCAGAGGTTACACCAATGAAGAGTACGCTGACATGCACATCACGTATGGTAAAGCGAATGGCCTAGTCCTTGAGACTGCACAATTGTATGAAGAAGCTTTTCCTCTCCACAGGCAGCTCGATGGCCGTACATTCAGCCAGTTACACCAGCATCTCACAGAAACCAGAGTTTCGCACACCACGTACGAGAAAGTCGACCCAGATCTGTAGCACCCGACGTTGAGGAAATGATGTTACGCATGGTACACGAACGTCCGAGTACTCAAACAAGGAGGATTGCTACCCAAGGTTGTTTCCTTAGTCATAGCAGTGTGTGGCAGAATTTACATCAGCAGGTACTCTATCCATATAGCCAGCCCGGTTAGCCGTGCAGTCTAACACACACCTTTCCAGACTGGGAACAAGTGCCTGGCACGAATCCGCCCGGCGGACTTGTGTCGAGGTCCGGTGAGCCGGCCAGTCTGTGGATGGTTTTAGGCGGTTTTTCATCTGCCTCGGCAAATGCAGGCTGGTTCCCCTTATTCCATCTCAGCTACACTATGTTGGCAATTGCTGCGTAAACAAGTTCTCCATGTACGCCTACACCAACATTACTCTACCACGCAAACATAGGGGTTACACTCGTCTGGTGTGTAGAGACGTTCTCTTGGGGGGTCCAGCGGGAGCCGAAGCGCACGATGACCCTGAAAGAGTGGTTTGGTGTAGGGCGGGAGGGGGGTGACGTGGACTGCGGCAGTCGTCATGGGGTTGTGGACCACTGCAGCTGTGGCATAGATGGAGCCTCTCCATCGTTTTTTGGCCTCCGGTTAACGTACAATACAATACATACAATACTCTATCCATATCATCTAAAGCGAGTGCAAGCCCTCAAAAATGCAGACTTCCCACCTAGAATTTCTGCCAATGGGTGCAACAACAGTGTACCCTGGATTCCCTGTTTGCAAGCTGTATTCTGTTCACGGGTGAGGCTAGATTTACCCACGATGGTGTTTTTAAATACCATTGCTGTCATATTTTGGCCAATGTCAGTCCTAATGCAGCAGAAGTATGATGACATCAGCAGTGTTATTCGTTGAACGTCTGGGTAGGACTGCTCGGAGACCACATAATTGGACCAGACTTCCTATTGCAGAGACTAACCAGACACTAGTAAATGCGGTTTCTGTGGACTGTACTTCCGGATGTACATGTTGATGTCCCACTAAACCAATGCCTGAATACTAGTGCGCCGGCTTCTAACTTGGACATATGGTCAACACTGGATAGGTAGAGGAGAGCCTGTGCCATGGCTTCCAAGGTCTCTGGATTTAAATCCCATGGATTTCTGTGTGTGAAATCACGTCAGAAGCCTGGTCTACGGTATCGAGACAACTCTCTTGAGGGCTTACGTTTGCGGATTGAAGCAGCCTTCCAGCATTTATACAATTCCCCAGGACTGCCTGAGAGGATTCACAACTCATTTCACAGACGAGTTCAATGTTGCATTGAGACACATAGAGAACATTTCGAACACCTGCTTTAACCTTCAGGGATGCAATCAAAAACATGTTATATACCGACAAGGGTTGACCTATATATATATATATATATATATATATATATATATATCCACAGCTTGTGGCTTTGCGGTTGCGTTCTCGCTTCCCGCGCACGGGGTCCCAGGTTCGATTCCCGGTGGGGTCAGAGATTTTCCCTGCCTCTAGATGACTGGGTGTTGTTGTGTCATCATCATCATTCTGGTCGGAGGAAGGCAATGCCAACCGTCTCTGCTAGGACCTTATATCATCATATATATATGATTAGGTGGAAGGGCCAAAGTGGAGGTTGGCCTTCTGGCGCCTAATCGCTCTGTGAGTGATTAGGTGGCCATTCCCTCATCAGGGTCCAATCAGGCACACGTGGGCAGAGGTTTGCTAATTATCGGGAGGTTCAACGTTTGGCACGCAATGGAGTGCCTTAGGAAGGTGGCGCTCAGGGCTGGAATGCTGGTGTGCACTCGGTATGTCTATGGGGCCGTTATCCGAGATGTGAAGGCGGCCCTGCCTGCAGCTATCGAGCGTGCAGGGTGCGTTCGTCTGCAAGATGTGGCTCACATCGACACCAACGACGCCTGTCGCATGTGTTCTGAGGCCGTCCTCAATTCGTACACCATGCTGCCAAAGGCGTAGAGGGCCTTTGGCTTCGCGCTTGGGATACAAGCAGAGCACGTAATTTGCAGCATTGTTACCAGAGGTGATCGGGCTCCTTTCATTTGGAGCCGAGTGGAGGGTCTCAACCAAAGGATTTGTAGACACTGACGGTTTTGGCTGCAGATTTCTATACCTGCGTTTTCTGTAGGGGATTTGTAGGACTCCCCTTGATAGGTCAATAGTGCGCTGCACAGAGGAAGCAGAGTGCTTGTTTAGTGCATATGGGTATTATTTAGGCTAGGCTGTAGTTTGTGGTCAATACGCAGATAGCGAAATCAGACCACGTCAAACTGAAGACAATTCGACTGTCAAAATTGTATCAGTAAATTGTCTAAGTATTCTTAACAAATTTCCAGAATTTGCTGCCCTCCAGGAGAGTTCTAGCGCTCATGTTCTCCTTGTGCCCGAAAGCTGGGTGAAACCCGACATAGAAAGCTCTGAGATGCTTAGACGCCATGAGAGGCGGAGTGTTTACTGCAGTTGACAAAAATATTTTCTCTATGGAGGTCGAAGTTGAGTGTGGCATTGAAGTTATCTGGTCGCGTATAACAGATCTAGGTGAAACCATGTTAATTATTGGACGCCTACAAAATGGTTCAAATGGCTCTGAGCACTATGGGACTTAACTCCTAAGGTCATCAGTCCCCTACAACTTAGAACTACGTAAACCTAACTAACCTAAGGACATCACACACATCCATGCCTGAGGCAGGATTCGAACCTGCGACCGTAGCGACCGCGCGGTTCCAGACTGTAGCGCCTTTAACCGCTTGGCTTGGACGCCTACAGATTCATCGCAAGGGGTGCAGACAGATTGTCTTGCGAAGAACTTTTTAAGACGTTTTAGGAAAATTGTCTTGAGCAGATACTTCGTTCTTCCACATGCAATGGAAATGTCTTAGTTCTTGTAGCTAAAAATAGAACGGTCCTAATCAACAACGTCAGTACAGAGATGGGAATTAGTGATTATAATGTCATCATAGCGACTATGGTTATGAAAATTAATAAATCAGTGGCGAAGGCTAGGACAACGTTTCTGTTGGAAAGATCAGATAAACAGTTGTTAACTTCTCACTTCTACATCTACATCTACATCTACATCCATACTCCGCAAGCCACCTGACGGTGTGTGGTGGAGGGTACTTTGAGTACCTCTATCGGTTCTCCCTTCTATTCCAGTCTCGTACTGTTCGTGGAAAGAAAGATTGTCGGTATGCCCCTGTGTGGGCTCTAATCTCTCTGATTTTATCCTCATGGTCTCTTCGCGAGATATACGTAGGAGGGAGCAATATACTGCTTGACTCCTCGGTGAAGGTATGTTCTCGAAACTTCAACAAATGCCCGTACCGAGCTACTAAGCGTCTCTCCTGCAGAGTCTTCCACTGGAGATTAACTATCATCTCCGTAACGCTTTCGCGATTACTAAATGATCCTGTAACGAAGCGCGCTGCTCCGAGTTTGATCTTCTCTATCTCTTCTATCAACTCTGTCTGGTACAGATCCCATACTGGTGAGCAGTATTCAAGCAGTTGGCGAACAAGTGTACTGTAACCTACTTCCTTTGTTTTCGAATTGCATTTCCTTAGGATTCTTCCAATGAATCTCTGTCTGGCATCTGCTTTACCGACGATCAACTTTATATGATCATTCCATTTTAAATCACTCCTAATGCCTACTCCCAGATAATTTATGAAATTAACTGTTTACAGTTGCTGACGTGCTATATTGTAGCTAAATGATAAAGGATCTTTCTTTCTATGTATTCGCAGCACATTACAGTTTTCTACATTGAGACTCAATTGCCATTCCCTGCACCATGCATCAATTTGTTGCAGATCCTCCTGCATTTCAGTACAATTTTCGATTGTTACAACTTCTCGATACACCACAGCATCATCCGCAAAAAGCCTCAGTGAACTTCCGATGTTAACCACAAGGTCATTTACGTACACTGTGAGTAGCAACGGTCCTACGACACTCCCCTGCGGCACACCTGAAATCACTCTCACTTCGGAAGACTTCCCTCTATTGAGAATGACGTGCTGCGTTCTGTTACCTAGGAACTCTTCAATCCAATCACACAATTGGTCTGATAGTCCATATGCTCTTACTTTGTTCATTAAACGACTCTGGTGAACTGTATCGAACGCCTTGCGGAAGTCAAGAAACACGGCATCTGCCTGGGAACCCGTGTCTACGGCCCTCTGAGTCTCGTGGACGAATAGCGCGAGCTGGGTTTCACACGATCGTCTTTTTCGAAACCCATGCTGATTCCTACAAAGTATATTTCTAGTCTCCAGAAAAATCATTATACTCGAACATAATACCTGTTCCAAAATTCTACAACTGATCGACGTAAGAGATATGGGTCTGTAGTTCTGCACATCTGTTTGACGTCCCTTCTTGAAAACGGGGATGACCTGTGCCCTTTTCCAACCCTTTGGCACGCTACGCTCTTCTAGAGACCTACGGTACACTTCGACAGCGAACTGACATCATTTAGTTAGATGAATAATTTTGGGTAAAGTTTAAACAGATGGTAAATTGCTGTCTGCAGAAGTTGAGCCTATAGTAAGGGCGGAAAAGACCCTCCGTGGTTTAATAACAAATTTCGGTAAACGATGAGGAATCAAGGGCTGTTCAAAAAAGAACGCGCAAATGACAGTAGGCAAATATTGATAGAGATACTTACGTATGTAAAAGACCTATGCGCGAAGCACATAACAGCTACCTCCGTCGTACCACAGCGAAATATCTGGCCGAGAACCAGAGAAAATTCTGGTCCTATGTAAAATCGCTAAGCGAGTCTCAGGCTTCCACCTAGTCGCTCGTTGACCAGTCCGGTATGTCAATCGAGGATGGCAAAAGAAAGCCGAAGTCTTAAATACCATGTTTCAGAAATCATTCACGCAGGTAACTCGTAGGAACATACCGTCGTTTGACCATCGCACGGAGTCTCGTATAGACGATAGAGTAATAAGTATTCTGGCGTAGAGAAACAACGAAAGAGTTGAAAACAAATAAATCGCCAGGTCCGGATGGAATACCATTTCAGTTTTACAAAGAGTACTCTAAAGGATTCGCTCCCTATTTATCTGGAAAAAAGCACAGGTGACTCCTGTTCATAAGAAGACTAAAAGAACGGATCCGCTAAATTACAAACTAATATCCCTAACATCCGTTCGTTGCAGAATTCTCGAGCATATTTTGCGTTCGAACATAATAAATTTCCTTGGCACAGAGAATATTATGTCCACGAATCACCACGGTTTTAGAAATCGAAACTCAGATTGCCCTTTTCATAAATGATATATTGCAAACAGTGGATGAAGGGCGGCAAGCGGATTCCACATTTCTAGACTTCCCAAAAGCACTTCATACGGTACCTCACTGTAGACTGTTGACAAAGGTACGAGCATATGCAATAGGTTGCATATGAATATGTGAGTGCCTTGAAGATTTCTCAATTAATAGAACCCAGTATTTTGTCCTCGGTAACGAGTGTTCGTCAGAAACAAGGATATCGAAGTTGCCCCAGAGAAGTAAGATAGGCTGCTATTGTTTTCTATATACATAAATGATCTGGCGAGCAGGATGGACAGCAAGCTGCAGTTGTTTGCTGATGATACAGTTGTATACGGGAAAGGGTAGGAGTTGAGTAACTGCAAGAGGATACAAGATGACTTACACAAAAATTTTAGTTGGTGTGATGATGACAGCTAGCTCTAAATTTATGAAAAAGTAAAGTAATGCGAGTGAATAGGAAAACCAAACCTGTTATGTTAGAATACTGCAATTATAGTGTCCTGCTTGACACAATCACGTAGTTTAAATATCTGGACATAACGCTGCAAAGCGAGATAAAACGGAACGAGCACGTGAGGACTGTGGTATGGAAGGCGAATGGCCGACTTCGGTTCAGTGGGAGAATTTTGGGAAAGTGCAGTTCATCTATAAAGGAGACCGTATATAGGACGCTGGTGCGACCTATTGTTGAGTGTTTGACATCCTCAGCGAGTCGGATTAAAGGAAGACATCGAAGCAGTTGAGAGGCGGACTGGTAGATTTTCTACTAGTACGTTCGAACAACAAGCAAGTACTGCGGAGATACTTCACGAACCCAAATGGGTATACCTGGGGGTAAGGTGACTTTCTTTTCGAGGAGAAAGTTTAGAGAAAATTAGGAGGGAAAAGAAGAACATTTAGAGAACCAGAAGTTGAAGACGAGTGTAGAATTATTCTGCTTTCGCCAACATACATACACATCTACGTGATTACTCTGCTATTCACAATAAAGTGAATTAAGGACCACGAAGATAAGATCCGAGCATTAAGGCTCATACGGTGGCATATAGACAGTTGTTTTTCCCTCGTTCTATTTGCGAGTAGAACGGGAAAAGATGTAATAAGTTAAAAGATCAAGAAAGACAAATTTGTTTCCAGAGTATACAGTGGAGTTGTTGCTTATCGCTCCTGTTATTTAACGCATATGGAAGAAACAATTTGGAAGTAAAAAATATTTCTGTACCATAATAATAGTGCAAGCGGAACAAGATTCACAAAGAACATGGCACCTCGGAAGGCATCATCTAAGAAAGTCTTGGAGTACCCGTTGAGTGGAATGGGCAGCATACGTATCACCTTATCACGGCACATTGTTTAAGTACAAGTCAAACTGTGACGAAGGTGATCCAGAGTAGCAGATGGAAAACAGCGACTAGATAAAGATAAAAATTCATTAACATGCAATAACAGATAAGTGAAACAGTAGTCCTATGTTGGAAGCAAGATCCTACAGAATTCTCGAAACAATAAATGTAAGGGAAATAGATTTATGCATAGGAAGCGTTTTTTTTTTTTCAACAACGAAAACTTTCTGCTATCACAAGCTAATAAAATTGATGGAGATACACCTAAAAGTGTATGGGGCACATTGTATGGAACTGGTGTGGACAACTGGGAAAAAAGAGAGGGAGAAGTGGAAGCACCTAGATTGTGACTGGATGGATTGGATTTAAGGTGCTAGAAATGAAGGTGTACTTTACAAAATAGAGGAGAGAAGCAGATATTTAGTGTCGTTGCTAGAAGAAAGGGCCGAATTGTAGTATGTCTTTCACGAGATACTGAATATACAAATTTTATCATTATTATTAATGTTTAATTCCATTGGGAACTGTGTGCACCATGACCATATTATGGTAAACATATTTTGTATAAATGACAGCGTCGATCATAAACATTGAAATTCTTTATATCATTTCTGTCACTGTGTGACCGTCTTCAGTGGTAAAAATACATAAGAATCATCAGACATGCCGGTCTTAACATAAATGTGCTCCTATTTATAACCAACATAAAAAATACAGAAACAGGAAAACATATACAAATGTATATATTCTGGTACATACCAAATTATTCAATTATTCGAGCCTTGTAGTTCCATATCATAACAGCAGAACATTTTCTATGAAATGTAACATGTGTTGTGATGATTACTTCCAACAGATATCTTCACTTTTACTGCGTACAATAATTTTTAAATTTACAGAAGACCGTATCTTGTAAACTTAGCAGTTAACCTTGTACAGTGATCTTATAGCTTACACAGCCAGATAGCAAAGCTCCGTATTGCAAAAACAACTGAGCTTAGGTAGCTGGCTACGTAAGCTATAAGATCACTGTACTTTGGATCGGGAAATGGTAAGGTTAACTGCTAAGTATACAAGATAGGCTCTTCTGTAAATTTATGCAGTGAAAGTGAAGATGTCTTTTGGAATTTAGAAGTAATCATCCCAGTACATGTTGCATCTCACGGAAACCGTTGTGCTGTTATGATATTGGCCTATAAGGTTCGAATAATTTGATATGTACGAGAATCTGTATATATTTTCCTGTTTCAGTATTTATTGATGGTTTTTATAAATAAGGCTACATTTGTGTTAAGATCCTCATGTCTGACGGTTCTTATATATTTTCAGCATTTAAGATGGTTACACAGTGACCGAGATCGATATTAAAATAAAGGATTTTAGTATTTACTGCCGAAGCTGCTATTTGTCCAAAATATATTTGCCAATTCAAGCAGCAATAGAAGGAACACATACCGATAACCAGAGTTCAAAATCAACTTATCATTCTGCCGTAGCTAACTAAAGATTTGGACGTGGTTGGGTGAGATGGAATGTCGCATCCAGTTCGCTCAAATACTGAAGACTGAAAAATAAGAGCCGTCTGTCCTGATAAGGTCTCAGTGAATGATCAGGTATGGTGGCAGCAATGTATGGTATTGTTGGTACTCAAGTCCGAAGTAGCAATAGTACTGCTTGTTGTTTTTTATTCTAGAGTGAAGATAAGTAATGGAGAAGTCTTATAATGGAATACATTGTTTTCGTCATGGCTGCTGTTAGCATTGGTGACTGATAATGTAAGCAGTAGTATGCGCAGTCCGGAACCGCGGGACTGCTACGGTCGCAGGTTCGAATCCTGCCTCGGGCATGGATGTGTGTGACGTCCTTAGGTTAGTTAGGTTTAATTAGTTCTAAGTTCTAGGCGACTGATGACCTCAGAAGTTAAGTCGCATAGTGCTCAGAGCCATTTGAACCATTTTGTAAGCAGTAGTATTAGTGAAAGTTGCTGTTGTCTTTCACTTTCCCGTTTTGTGTGTGACTAGAACAAAACGCACTGAATTTTAGACTCATTAAAATGATTAAATACACTGGTAATCAGGTTGCAGATCAGTTACCCATCTACTCCTGGTGATCAGTTCTATTTGACATACTTAGCTGTTCCTTGAATCTGTGAATTAATTGTATGCACTTTTTACTAGAGTCTTCCCATCTGATTTTCGTCCTTCTGTTAGGTGTAGTTATTGAACCGTTGACATTAGCTTTATGAAAAATATGTAATATTAGTTATATTTCACTGCTGTCCGTGATAGACAAAGAAGCTATGAGATAGTTAGTAAACAAATCAAATCCGCATAGCCAAATCTTCTTGATGTAAATCTAAGTAGTTATTACTCTAGAGATGAAAAAATAGTAAGACCTATCTTCTGTTTCGATCTACATCAACACCTTTTTAAATATTATCTTTGGCTGTTTATTTTATTTTTTGGGGTCAGTCTTCTGTCTGGATGATGCTGCCAGGCACAACTTCTGTGGCAAGCTCCAACCTCTTCATCTTACACCTCATATCCTTGGTCATTTCTTGGATCTGTTCCCAACTCTGTCTGCGCCGAAAGCGTTTGCCCTCTACGGTTCTCCTAGTATCACGCAAGTTATTCCCTAGTGTTTAACACATGTCCTATCATACTGTCCTTTCCTCTAGCCACTGTTTCCCACACATCCTTCCCTCATCGCTTATCAGGTGACTCACCAATCTCTTATTGTATTTATTCACTTAATTTTCAACGTTCTTCTGTAACGTTTTCTCGTTTTACTGCAGTCTATGATTAATTTGCACGCAGTGTTGAGCTCCAAACGTATTTTGCCAGTAACTTCTCCCTCAAACTGGCACCTACTTTTGTTACTAGCAGTCTGTGCCAGGCTGAGCTTCATACGTCATGGGTAATTTTGCTTCCATGGTAGCGGTATTACTTCACTTCGTCTATTATGCAGTCTCCAATTTCTGCAACTCCTCGTTACTTTCGTTGGTCATACCATTATAAATTTTTTGTGCAAATAAGAAGAGTTATTTACTTTTACTCAATTTCAGTTAAACACGAAATCAGAGCTTCTGCTAAAACAATGAAGATAAATGGCTACCTGTAGATGTATATACTAGAAGTATCAGCTATGTCACATAATTTCTTGAAAAAATTGTCTTGATCTCGTGAAGGATTTGAAAAATTTACACTTCGTCTGTAGAGTTAAGTATGTTTACTTCCTTCTAATTTAGAGGTCCTGAATCTGATACAATGGTACTCCAAGCGAAATGCGTAGTTAGACGTTATATGCAAGTGATTTTTGAATAGACACGGGGAAATAATTGCGCTATACTGTTGAAGGAGCCATCCTGTCAATCATACAAGCTGAATTAAGGGACGGTCTATAATGTAATTACTGTGTCTTGGAACCATGGAAACATTTCTTTTTTCCTTACCTATGCACCTTTCGCAGTTTATGGATTGTATTAAATGTCTAACAGTTGCTATGAGTCAAAAAGGTCAACAAGCAAAATAAACTTTCACAAAAATCGTTAAGTTTAAAATAGAAAACCTAATGTAGCTTACCAAATGATCTCCAGGCCAATTTTACTCTTTCTTGTATGTATAAAATATCATTCACATGTTCTGTGACTTCATTGTTAATTTGTATTGTATTTTTCTCTGCTTTCTTTTTTCTAAATTACATTGGTCTTACTTCAACAGATTTTCAACTCTGATTGCTAAACACTCGTTATAAAGTTTAGATGCACCAGAGGGACGCTACTAGCAAAACTAACGCAGTTCAGGTATGTTGCATAATGCATATTCCTATTGCTTTTACAAAGTTTAAGAACCAGAAAGCTTCCTCTAGTACCATTAGGAACAGTGGAATCTCCTTGTTTGCTTTCTCTTGCATTTCTGAATTCGTCATTATCCTGAACAAGTCTAAAGGAATCTGAAACATTAACGCACGTATTGTGTCACATTCTGTAGCATATGATTCTATACCTCAGTGCCACGGAAATCATTAGACTTCTTCTGGATAGCGAGATGTTCACAATTGTAGGAACTGAATTCTAACGAGGCTCAAATTTGCCCGACAGTACTTGACTCTTCGTTTTATGTCGCAGCGCGGTATCGATAGGTTTACTTTGTCATTTTCATATCCTAAATCTGATAAATTGTAAAACAATTATTTTGAAGCAGGTATTACATAAATAACAAAATTATGAGTCTGAACCTATTTCGATCAGGAAATCAAGTATTAGTACCTCTTATTTTATTTCATTTATCTTTGACAGTTACAATTTAGAATTATTATTTTATTTTATTTTACGAGTTTGTATATCAAGTTAAACTAGCAAGTACACCAAAATTTTAAAAGCTACTAGTATTATTAATGTTACATTACTGAACCCTCGTAAAATTTACGATTGCAGTTGGTACCAATTCGCAGTTCCCGCTAGGATAGTACTCTCTCTACTGTTGATTTTTGGATCACAACCTACGAACCGCTTAGAGACAGAAGTGATGACACTTTCTGCAGGACTTGACCATCATTTTGCAGGACAATGCTCAAGCACGTAAAGTGCAAGCTGTTACTGATTTGTTTGACTGATGGGGCTGCTAAGTGCTAGACCACCTACTGCACTCCACTGACTTAAGCCCTCGTAAGTTCAAATCGATTTCCAAGCTAAAGCCGGCCGTTGTGGTCGTGCGGTCCTAGGCGCTTCAGTCTGGAACCGCGTGACCGCGTCGCAGGTTCGAATCCTGCCTCGGGCATGGATGTGTGTGATGTCCTTATGTTCGTTAGGTTTAATTAGCTCTAAGTTCTAGGTGACTGATGACCTCAGAAATTAAGTCGCATAGTGCTCAGAGCCATTTGAACCATTTTTGAACCAAACTGAAGAAAACACTTCACGGCATTCACTTCAGAACTGTTACAAAGTCGTCGGGCAATAGACAGCCCCAATCGAACTGCCAACACAACTGGAACTGCTAAGAGTATCCTACGACTTCCACATCGCTGGCAATGGGTTATACACTATGCTGGTGACTACTTTTAAGGTCAGTAAAACTTTTAAACACGTATCTACTTTGTATGAGCCGTAAATAAATAGTTGCCACTATTTAAGCTCCAACCCTCGTATTTTGCAAAAAACAGTCGTAAATTTTCTTGGGTTAACTGCAATTTACTGTTGATCCCCGAATGACACCTGTCTTAGTGAATAATGAGAGCAGGGATAACCGCTACATGTACGACCGTACCTTATGTGGAGGCCCGGGCTGCGCCCGCTGCCCGTAGCGCTGCTGGCGTGGCGAGGCGGCGGCCAGGACGCACAGTGCGGCAGCACCGAGCAGCAGCCTGCTCGCCCACTGTGCCATCCGACGGTCCGCGCTGCCCATGTCTGACTGAACCACCTACGGCCTGCTTACCAGTCCGACTTCACTCATTTCTTTCCGCGACTCGTCACCGCATCCGTCCGGGTATTCCTCTGACCTGAGAGGAAGTAAGTCGCACCGGCTGACTCACCTGGCACCAATGACACCAGTCGTCCGCTGCATTGAGGTTTCTGTCGGTCCCCTCCACACATCTGTGAAAAACAGGCAGAAATGTTTCGATAGCAGTTCGTATACAATTCACAGGCTTTCTGCTTGGATTTATTCGACATAGAATCACCGAGGGCTGACTAGTGTACTGTATACACTAACAAATAATACGTATCGTTTTATAAATATTGGTACTAAGATATCTAAACACCGTCCGACACTCAAGAGAGTATGTCATTTTCATTCATCTCTTATGCACGGACAATAATAGCGAGAACAAAACTAAAAACAATACTGCGAAACAAATCGTGTAATTAAAAGAATTCTGATAACAGGTAACTGGATAGAACTTACCCCACAAGACATATTTTTATACTAATTATGGTTTCTTCTTTTGTAACAAAATGTTCCGAGTAACTATACCGAATTCTAAAACGCATTTTTCCTTTTACGCAAAGACCAAAATGAAGGAATGTAGGTTTCATAATATCACGATTTATACAATTGTTTGACGTTTTGCTTTTTACTATTCTCTGAGCGTATTCCAAAAATTCCACTATAGTGGTGCATTTCACTCGAAGTAATATCTGTATGGTATATTTTTTGTGAACGACCGTACGATGCTCCACATTGTTCTTGTTTTATGTCAGCTGTGGTCATTTATATTTCCATACGAATGTGAGAGTTGCTTACAGTAACCCAGGTTTTAATAGAACGTTCATAGAATTTTTAGAAAACGTGAAAGGGGCTTCGTCCATTTGTTAGCTTCAAGACAGCCTGATTCCTTTATCTTTTGATAAGTTAATTTTACAGTTGTATCGTATTCCACTGCCATCTGGCGGTACATACGTTCTCTTCGTTTCTTACACCAAAATTTACGTTGATAAAACACGTTAGTATGATTATATGAAGATCAGATGCATTGTGTTGATACGTGCAACTACACTGAAGTGCCATAGAAACTTGCATAGGCACGCGTATTGAAATACGGAGATACGTAAACAGGCAGCATACAGCGTTTCTGTCGGCAACGCGTATATGAGACAAGTATTGACATCTTCAACTTTTGTAATCCTGTCTTCCTCAGTTGCGTGTAATATCACGGTATATTGATAATTTTTACTTAGGGACCGTCTGACAGCAACCGAATAAAACACAATGTTAGTGCCATACGCGTTTCGCCTTTATTTTCTGCAGTAAGAAACTGTCCACGCAACCTGGCAGTAAGAAACTGTCCACGCAACCTGCCACTGATGATACCTTGCAGAAAATAACGGCGAAATGCGTATGGCACTAAAATTGTGTTTTATTCAGTTGCTGTCGACTGTCTCTAAGTATAAATTATCAATATACCATGAGACAAGTATTTAGCGTACTTGTTAGATCGGTTACTGCTACTACAGTGGCAGCTTATCAAGATTTAAGTGAGTGTAAACCTGGTGTTATAATCGGCGCAGGAGCGATGGGACACAGCCTCCCCGAGGTAGCGACCAAGTGGAGATTTCCCATACGACCATGTCACGACTGTACCGTGAACTTCAGGTATCCGGTGAAAAATCGAATCTCCGACATCACTGCGGCCCGAAAAAGATCCTGCAAGAACGGGACGAACAACGCCAGAAGACAATCGTTCAACGTGACAGAAGAGCAACCCTTCCGCTGCAGATTTCAGTGCTGGGCCAGCAACAAGTGTCAGCGTGCAAACCATTCAACGAAACATAATCTATTTGGACTTTCGGAGTCGAAGGCCCACTCGTGTACCCTTGATGCTTAACGCATCGCCTGGGCCCGTCAACACCAACATTGGACTGTTGATGACTGGAATCATGATGCCTGGTCCGAAGAGTTTAGTTTCAAATTGTATCGTGCGGATGGATGTGTACGGAAATGGAGTCAGCCGCATGAATATATGGATCCTTCATGTCAACAGGGGACTGTTCAAGCCGGTGGAGGCTCTGTGATGGTGCGGGGCGTGTGCAGTTGAAGTGGTATGGGACCCCTGACACGACTACATACGACAATGACAAGTGACAGCATCCTGTCTGATCATCTGCATCCATTCATGTAAATTATGCATTCGGACTTACTTGGGAAATTCCAGCAGGACAATGCGACATCCCACACGTTCAGAATTGCTACTGAGTGGCTCCAGGAATACGCCTTTGAGCTTAAACACCTCCGCTGGCCACCAAACTCCCCAGGCATGAACATTATTGAGCATATCTGGGATGCCTTGCAATGTGCTGTTCAGAAGAGATCTCCACGCCCTTGTACTCTTACGGATTTACGGACAGCCCTGCAGGATTAATGGTGTCAGTTCCCTCCAGCACTACTTCAGACATTATTCCAGTTCATACCACGTCGTGTTGCGGTACTTCTGCGAGTTCGCGGAGGCCCTACACGATATGAGGCAGACTTATCAATTTCTTTCCCTCTTCAGTGTTTTGGCGTATTTCATTGTAGACTGTTTGTGTGTGGTAGTTACGTTCATTCGAATTGTTGTATGTGCCTTAGGAATAAAAGTGATGGAAACCGAAATGCGTTAAAAGATCAAATGAAAATAAAAAAGATACTGTTGTAATCCAAATTTTATTAATTGCTGAAATAATGGCCGTTACTCTGTGTTCCATATCATAAGTAAAACGTATTCCTTGTACAAAAAAAAAAGCCTGTGCTACTTTAATGACTGTCTGTGGAGCTTTTGACATTTCTGTAGATACGCAAAACGAATCTTCCACAATGCAGTGGTGTGTACGCTTTAAGGATGCTATCTGTTGATTAAAACTACATTTTGGGCTGAAATTACAGAGTGCAGCTTTGCTTGGAACTATTTTATTTTCAGAACCAGGCACGAGTTTTCCAGCTATTACTGATTTCGTCCAACTCGTCATAGTAGCTGCATCTTACTGTGGCTCTTGATTCGTCTGGGAACGCAGTGTTCCGTAACCTACTGCAGCTGAACATGCGGATGCTGGTCATTGTGCTATCATATGGCTAATTTAAATTGGGGTTTGGTCCTTAAAGTCCAGTGCTTTTATCAGTTAAGCTTGCTGCCCAGCACCACATTTATTTGCCAGGAAGTATCTCTAAACAAGATGCCATGCTAACTCTGTGATTTATGAAGTCGTTACTCCAGGTGATTCAAGTCCGGTAAATATACAGGGCATTCAATTAACGGACATATTCTTTTCGCACTGTTTCTGCTACGTTGGGTGCTACGTTGTGACATGTGTTGGTAACGAAAAACAATTCGGCACCAATATAAAACTGAAAAGCCCACACAACATCGGTACGTTCCATTGCGGCCACGATTCGAGATGAGATTCAGCGCCGGTCGTGTCTTGGCCATAACATCCGTTCAACGTATGATCACTCGAAGTTTAGCTGACACCTTCGGGGGTGCTTCAGACACGGGACCTCCTTCCCCACTTGCTTCACTTGGGCTGACGTCAGGAAACAGTTTTCCTCGCAGAAAAAGACTTTGGCCTATCCGTAGTTGGGATCAATAGCGTTTTTCAGTAAACCACTGCGACCTGTTTGAATAAGGCGAGCGACTTGAAACTATCGTAAACAATTATCATAATTTTCAAAAGTGTGTTGTCGTCATGAAATGATTCTACGACATTTTGAAAGTCTGGACCCAACTCCGTAGCGGAGGCCTCTAACACACGTTAGCGTGCTGGAACTCGACTCGGTGAATCAGGTATGAATCATGACGGCTTAAGAAATTTGCACAGGCAGTATTTATCTCTCAAGGGAAAGAGAAGTGGCACTGTAAAATTTTCCGTCACCAATCTGTCCGCCATTATCCTGGATTAAATGCTAAATCTCTTTGCAGTGCTGAATGAACTTAATTCAAGCCACAATGTTGATAGTCATTCGCTCATCGGATGGAGACGTTAAAACTAAGTGACACCTTGGTCTTATTAGACAATATTAGTTTTTGTGCCAGCACCGGAGTTGGAAATGTTCAGTTTTTTTTATTTTTTTTCTCTCTGTATATAAACGGCAACGTCCTCCTGACTGATAGATTCACTGATTCATCGTCCCGCAGCCCAAACCACCAAGGATAAAAACTTGAAATTTGTAGAGGGTGTTGATCTTATACTTTAGGTGTCGTATAAGAAGGTATTTATCGATAGTCCACCCCTAAGGGAGCCAAATAGGGGATGAAAGGCTTTGTGAAAATATGCCGTTATTAAAGTTAATTTGAACGTGTACCTACGAAAACTGGCATTTGGTTTCTTCGTCAGAAATAAAGAAACATGTCTTCCAGCATCTTTGGAAATTTAACCCTTATGTGGGTGAAATAGCGGGGGAAGTCTTTAAAAATAAATCATTATTAAAGAACTGCCAAAGTGTTTTTAAAGCTGCATCTATGAAAATCTAACTTTCCGGTTACAAACAACTAAAAATGTGTTTCAATGTTTTCATAAATTCAGCTCCTATGGGGGTGAAATAGAGGATTAATGTTTTATGGAACTGTATCACAACCAATCATTTTTGAAGCTAAATCTACGAAAATTTGTATTTGACTTCTGTGTTAGAAATTAATAAATACACATTTCTCTGTAAATTCAACCCCTAAGGGGCTGAAATAGAGGGGGAAATGTTTTGTGAAAATATTTCGTTGTGATAGTATTTTTAAAACTAAACCTTTGAAAATTGGTATTTGGTTTCTCAGCAAGAAATAAAAAAAATACGTGTTTCATTGGTTTTGGAAGTTCAGTCCCCGTGGGGGTGAAATAAGGCCACACGATTCACTGACTCATCATCGCGCAGCCCTAGCCACTAATGATAGAAATTTGAAATTTGGAGAGGGTGTGAATTTTATATTGAAGGCATCATTTAAGAACCGACTGTTCGAAATTCCACTCCTAAGGTCGTGAAACAGGGGATGAAAGGCTTTTTGAAAATGTATTGCTGTTCAGGCACTTTTGAAGCTAGAACTACGAAAACTGCTATTTATTTTCTGAGACAGAAATAAAAAAATACGGGGTGGCGCAGGGAAACGGGAAATTTCGAAATAACGTCATTTCCATGAATAAATTCATAAAACTAGTAATTTATTAACGAAAGTGAATGTATTCAGTATGCCATTATTCAGTGTGTCTTTACAATCAAAATGTCCAAAAGTGTCTCTTTACTTTTTAAAGATGACATCGGAAAGATGTGCTCCCATTCGGCGTTCACACTCTAACAGCCTGTTATGAAACCTCTGGAATGCGCGGTGTAGCAAATCCTGGGGAATGGCAGTGATTCCATTTTCAATGTTCTTCTTCAGTTCATGGATTGTTGCAGGACGTGTACGGTACACCTTGCCTTTAAGATATCCCCACAGGAAGAAGTCGCACACACTAAGATTAGCGGATCTCGCAGGCCATGCAATGTCATCGTTACGTGAAATAATGCGTCTTCCAAACAATTGACGAACTGCTGCCATCGATTGTCGAGCAGTGTGTAACGTGGCTCCGTCCTGCTGAAAACACATGTTTTCGACGTTAAGATTAAGTTCGTACAGTCTCGGTGTAAAGAATGTTTGAAGCATTTCAACATATCGAGCGGATGTTACTATCACTGCACTACCATCCTCACGTTCAAAAAAATAAGGGCCGATAACACCATGACATGATACATCACACCATATTGTGACCTTGGCGCTAAGTAGTGGTCGCTGGTGAAACTCACAAGGATTGTCCTGTGCCCAATAACGAAAATTCGGATGGTTCACGAATCCGTTCAGGTGGAAATGGGCTTCGTCTGATATCCATAAGTTACCAAGGAAATTCGCGTCCTCGTTGATTTTAGCCAATAGCTGGCTACTAAACTCCATACGTGACGCTGGGTCTCGTTCATGTAAGTGTTGCACAATCTGCAGCTTATAGGGGTGGAAGTCTAATTCGTGCAGTATTCTTTGTAAGCTTCGTCGCTTAATCCCTAGCGAAGGTGAATGCTGTCGAACGGATCGGCGAGGACTTCTCTCGATTGCAGCTCTAGCAGCTGCAATGTTCTCTGGGCTACGTACCGTTGGAATGCCACCTGGAGGTTTCTTTTTCAAGGCAGATCCTGTTTCTTCAAAATTACGCACCCACGTTGTAATCGCATGCGCAGATGGGACACGTCCATGACGTCCAAGCTGGTAATGCTGTCGAAATGTTTTCTGCGCGGTAGTTTCACTATCACCATTTTTGTAAAACGCTCTCACAACTACTGCATGTTCCGCACCAGTCCAGTTCTCCATGATTACTAAATGGCAATGCGTTCACATCAATTGTGCAAAGTTTCGAACATCTGCCGGCGCTACAGTGCTGCCAACTGTAACGTTCAAAATTTCCCGTTTCCCTGCGCCAACCTGTACGTGTTTTAGGATTTTTGAAAATTCAGCCACTAAGAATGTAAAATAGTTGGTGAAATTTGTTTGAAAGTAATTATTATTAAAGAACCACTGCAGTATTTTTGAAGCTACATCTATGAAAACTGGTAGAAATAAAAAAAATAATGTTTCACTATTTTTGGAGATTTAACTCTCTAAGGGAATGAAATAGGAGATGAAAATTATTATGAAATTATTTCATTATGAAAGCATTTTCAAGGCTAAAACTATAAAAGTTTGATTTTGATTTCTCTGTTAGAGATTAAAAAATGTGTTTCATGGCTTTTGGAAATTCAACCCCTACGAGGATGAAGTTGGGGATGAAAGTTATTAAGAAAATATATCGCTATATTCACTCCCCGGTTATACATAGGGAAAGTTTTTATGGAAATATCGACACAAGGACGCAAAAGGCATGATTGACAAAAACATTGTACTCTAGCAACCAGAATGACTTTTTGATCGGAAGTAGATTTGGAAAAGATCGCGCTTCTCTGTTCTTACTAAGCATGAAAATTTAAAACTGTTGCAATTTGTGAAAAATATAAAAATTCGATTAAAGAAAAACAGAAAAAAAAACAAAAAAATATCTGTGCAGACCGTGCAGTCTACGCGAGTGAAGCAGCGGGCGGGCGCACAGTTTATCACCAATAATAACGTAAACATGACACCAGACTCAAGACGCAATCATCAGTCACTTACGCCAAACAACCACGCTGATACAACGCTCATGCTGTAGAAAAGACAAGCACCAACCCAGCAGCTTATCCGATTAAAACAGATGTACCCCTAGAGCGTATCCCACTCTTTTAAGCTGTCAGCACGTCCGTCTAATTTGCAGTGGTGATGACTGTCTAACAACCGTCTGAACAAGAGTCTGTACGTGATCATTTACATCGATATCCATACCGTGAAAACAGCTGTCATCTGCATGGTATAGGATGTTTCCCATTGTATCACGTATTAGGGATCCTTGCATTTCATTCGCGTACGGAATATGCGACGAAAGACAGCTTTAATGGCACTGTGCACGCTGTAATTAGTCTCGTCTTGGTGGTCCTTGCGCGAGTGATGTGTAAAGGGAAAATCGTTACTGCTCGGCGTAAACGCAAAAGCTGGCATCGCCAGTCGGGAACGTTAGAGCAGAGCGAGCCGTGAAGAAGACGTCAGCCAATTGCACGCTGGCCGACCCCTCTTTAGGACGACAACGCGACATCAGCAGCATCTAGGCGAAGAGAACATAAGCGCCTCTCCCGTTTGGTCGCGGCCCAGTTCTACAGAAGCGTCAAGACCAGCGATCTGGATAGAAGCATCCACTGTATTACTTCACTTGTACTGGAATCATTATACTGAAGGACACTGATTATACTGCATGTCGCCCTTCGATTGCGACACATCTATGTATGTCTCAAAGTTAAGTATTGTCATTTATTTTCTGTAATAAAGTTCATTAATACGACTTGCTTGAACTGTTGTCTAGCGATCGGAGAAAGCAGGTTTCCTGGGCACCCCATATTTGACGCGTAGGAAAGATACAACAGTTACCGTATTTCCAGATTAATCACGTAATTCTGGTTCTTGAAACTTCGTAAGTAGGCTTTCCGGAGGCAGTTGATGTTTATCTTCAAGCGACTGTCAATTCAGCTTTCTTTAGCATTTGTTGACGCTCTCCGAGACATCCCAACGACGAAAGTCGAAATAGTTTCATTTGCTAGCAGTACAGCTGTGTATCGTGCTCCTAAGATGGCAGCGAATCAAGGTTACTGTTCATTTTGCACAGGATGATTCAGTTGCCGCTACCTAAGATTTTATGCAACCTGCAACGCCTTCAAGAACCACGCATGAGATCTGATTATTCTCTATCTCGCTATGTGCAACATATTGGTCTTACAGAAAAAATGAAAAGGACTTTCTTGTGAGATATTTAACTTAGTTAAATTTTGTTCTGGAATAAATTTTCGTTATAGGCCGTGGTTTTGGAATTATTCTAGAAAAATGCACGAAAATGACCCTCAACCACGATTTTTTTGAATAACTCGAAAACTGTGGCCTCTAACAAAAACGTATCCCACTACACATTTTAGCTACGTTACATCTCCTAAAAAAAGGTCCAGTTCATTTTTTTTGTATGGTTAATAGTTTGCATGTAGCGAGCTAGAGAACAATAAAATTTGACAAGTGGTTTTTGAAGGCATTGTGGGTTGCATGAAACTCAGAGTTAGGGGCAGCTGAATCAACCTGTGTAACTGTAGTTTAAAAACTAACCAGTTTACAAACATCTAAATTGCAATGGTCGAAGGAAAAGTTCGAATGTTTTGTACTCTATTGTGATAACAATGACAGAAGTATTGGAACTGAATGCATCGACAGTTCCAGTTCAACATGCTCAGTGTGCATTCATTCCCTCCCTGTATTGCCCCAAATACCATTTAACTGGTCCCATTTGTACAGGTAATGCAGGATATGTGAGGAGCCTACTTCTGCTATACCAAATCAGAACAGAACACTGAGATTATTTAATTGTTCACTCAACTGATGTCTTGTAAAGATGTATTTGACCCTGCACGGAAGTAGCATTCATGCCGTGAATACTTCGTTCTCTATGTGAGGCTGTGATATTTACTATTAAGTTGTCTAAGTCTCACAACACTACTAAATGAGTATTCGAAGTTTGCCTGATATGCCAAAGGCTTTTCGTTTATTTATTAGCCACTGAGTAGCTAAATCCATAAACTGCTGACAAGATATTTAAAAAACGTATGCCTACAAAAAGATGAAGATGAAATGGGAGATACGATACTGCGTGAAGAGTTTGACAGAGCACTGAAAGACCTGAGTCGAAACAAGGCCCCGGGAGTAGACAACATTGCATTAGAACTACTGACAGCCTTGGGAGAGCCAGTCCTTGACAAAACTCTACCATCTGGTGAGCGAGATGTATGAGACAGGCGAAATACCCTCAGACTTCAAGAAGAATATAATAATTCCAATCCCAAAGAAAACAGGAGTTGACAGATGTGAAAATTACCGAACTATCGGTTTAATAAGTCATGGCTGCAAAATACTAACGCGAATTCTTTACAAACGAATGGAAAAAACTAGTAGAAGCCGACCTCGGGGTAGATCAGTTTGGATTCCACTGAAATATTGGAACACGTGAGGTAATACTGACCCTACGACGTATCTTAGAAGCTAGATTAAGGAAAGGCAAACTAACGTTTCTAGCATTTGTAGACTTAGAGAAAGCTTTTGCCAATGTTGACTCGAATACTCTCGTTCAAATTCTGAAGGTGGCAGGGGTAAAATACAGGGAGCGAAAGGCTATTTACAATTTATACAGAAACCAGATGGCATTTATAAGAGTCGAGGGACGTAAAAGGGAATCAGTGGTTGGGAAGGGAGTGAGATAGGGTTGTAGCCTATCCCCAATGTTATTCAATCTGTACATTGAGCAAGCAGTGAAGGAAACAAAAGAAAAATTCGGAGTAGGTATTAAAATCCATGGAGAAGAAATAAAAACTTTGAGGTTCGCCGATGACATTGTAATTCTGGCATACAGCAAAGGACTTGGAAGAGCAGTTGAACAGAATGGATAGTGTCTTGAAAGGAGTATATAAGATGAACACCAACAAAAGCAAAACGAGGATAATGGAATGTAGTCGAATTAAGTCGAGTGATGCTGAGGGAATTAGATTAGGAAATGAGACACTTAAAGTAGGAGTATTGCTATTTGGGGAGCAAAATAACTGATGATGGTCGAAGTAGAGAGGATATAAAATGTAGACTGGCGATGGCAAGGAAAGCGTTTCTGAAGAAGAGAAATTTGTTAACATCAAGTATAGATTTAAGTGTCAGGCAATCGTTTCTGAAAGTATTTGTATGGAGTGTAGCCATGTATGGAAGTGAAACATGGACGATAACTAGTTTGGACAAGAAGAGAATAGAATCTTTCGAAATGTGGTACTACAGAAGAATGCTGAAGATTAGATGGATAGATCACATAACTAATGAGGAGGTATTGAATAGGATTGGGGAGAAGAGAAGTTTGTGGCACAACTTGACTAGAAGAAGGGATCGGTTGGTAGGACATGTTCTGAGGCATCAAGGGATCACCAATTTAGTACTGGAGGGCAGCGTGGAGGGTAAAAATCGTAGAGGGAGACCAAGAGATGAACACACTAAACAGATTCAGAAGGATGTAGGTTGCGGTAGGTACTGGGAGATGAAGAAGCTTGCACAGGATAGAGTACATGGAGAGCTGCATCAAACCAGTCTCAGGACTGAAGGCCACAACAACAACAACAACATGCCTACAAAATCAGTTCATATATGTAACACCTCACTTATGATTCTGGTACGTTAAATTACAGTCACAGATTAGTTTCACATTACATACTCTGTTCTTTTCTACATTTCTCGCAAAATCGCGATTTCTTAAAATCATTGTACACGGCGTGCAGCTCTGGTCTTAATAGTACAGCCGTTAGAATGAACTGTACTGTATGGCCCCTTGTCAGTGACAGATCTCTTCAGTACGAATCACCTGACTCGACGCACATCTTGACACCTAACGTAATTCGGTGGTTATGAGCAAATTTGCCGATCAGTATGTAATGCAGAAAGGGATGTCAGTCAATCGATGGTAATTAACACACCGTTCCTACATAATCCATGTCTGTGAACGAAAGGTGAAACAAACAGCGAGAGGCGTTTTAGTTTGGAAGCCAGAGGGACAAGGGCAGAAGGAAAGGCGTGCCGCAGGAGTTACCATGGAAACCACTTAAAGGGGTGTCAGGTGGAAAGTCAACGACCCCAACCAGGTGACTCAGGTGGCATAAATGCGTATAGCGGCCCATCTGCAGAGGGACAGACAAAAATCTTCAGAGAACTGCGTTTAGGAATTCCAAAGGGTTACGAACAAAACCAGTGACGCATTTCGATCACGTGTCCAGATAGTGGGACAAGCGTGAAGGTCAATATATACTTTCAGGCGTCTAGAACGGGCACACAACGTCCAATTGGCAGAAACGCACTAGGAAGGAGAAAAATATTGAAATTTGACTCAGTTTAATAGAAGGGACATTGCGATTGGTAGAGTGAGTTTCCACAAAATAAGAGGAATGCTCTTTTTGGTCGAAAAATGCCGTGACGTGAAGAACGAATGAACGCAGGTGGGGAGACAGTTCCGCCATGAGTAGGACAAGAGGGAAATTTTCGGCGACTCTTCTCTGGTTTGGCGTCAAATGCAGAATGGAGCGCTAACGCTCTGTACGTTGCAGAGAAGAAATTTGTGTGAACACTGCGTTCACAGTGGCTGAAATCCAGCTAGAAATTAGCTGCACCAACGGTTAGCTCCAACTGTGGAGAAACGAACCAGCCAATTAGTTAATTGTTCTTGCGAGAACCGAGAGGGCATTATAATATGCACGCTGCTTCAACTATGCGTGTATAGATCGCCACATACTAAGACTAGGGATGAGTACATGTTTTCTCGGATAACGAGAAACATAGCGGAAGTTTCTGCTGGAAAGTTCAGCAAATGTTTAATTACTTTCATAGGAATTTCAGCGGAAGAGAGCGGCCTAGCAGACGACAGCACCTCATCGCAGCTTAAGGTAAATATCGCACGCAGAGGCATAAACTTGTTGGTTCACCAGCTTGTGTCGACTGTAAACGAGCGAACTCGGGTAATCTTTCGCTCAATTGGTCACATAGCTAACCATCTACCGTACACTTGATTGTCATCCTAAATAGTACCGAACTTTGAACCGGAATCGGACTATTTTCGTAGTACTGACCAACATCATTACATATGTGTAGGCACAAATTTTGTAAAGAAACTTCTAATTAATCTTTAATATTATTGTGTTTAGGATTAATATTCTTTCTGAGAGTAATATTTAATATTTTTGTGTTTAGGACTATTTCACTTTTTGACTTTGGCGAGATGCGCTATCCTGACAACTGTTTTTATGTTGTCAAATTGAAAACTGTGAAAAAGCGTATATTTCTGTGCTAAAATTGCGACATTGAACATGTCATTTCAACTTACACAGTTTTTCTCAATCATAGAATAAGGTAACCACAGTACCCACCTTACAATGGTTCTGTCTGCTTATCGTTACACTAGCGTAACTAAAACTGGTTATAAAATCAAATCTGAAGTGATGGTTGATAGCCTACTATTAGCAGGATAGCTAGAACGATTGTCAATTAAATCTGAGTTATATTTTAGTAAGACATTAACAAATGAAATTCAGAGATTTGGTGGCCTGGTCCAAGAGCAATCCCTTCGTCTCCTGTTGTGGCAGAAATTAGGTTATCTGAATACTAAATTGCCACAATTTCTCACAGAATAGATACCAAATGGACCATCTGTTGTCTGCACCTCACCCCACATATTACATCAGACATAAGCTAAAGCAGTCTCAACTATGAAGTGACATATTATGGTACCTAAAGTCGTGAATGTTACAATTATTGGTGTCTTAAAATGATACACAATGAGTAAGACCTGAGGCTCGTGGCAAAAATGATTTAACTCAAAGGCAGGACGCTAGTTTCCGTCTCTCTCTTAGAGG
Source organism: Schistocerca cancellata (assembly GCF_023864275.1). Lineage (NCBI taxonomy): Eukaryota > Metazoa > Arthropoda > Insecta > Orthoptera > Acrididae > Schistocerca > Schistocerca cancellata. The sequence goes on along the minus strand of NC_064626.1, from coordinate 351,671,401 downwards.
TACCACACTCTTTGACTCCCATAATATTTAGCCGGCCAAAGTGACCGAGCAGTTCTAGGCGCTGCAGTTTGGAACCGCGCGACCGCTACGGTCGCAGGTTCGAATCCTGCCTAAGGAATGGACGCGTGTAATGTCCTTAGGTTAGTTAGGTTTAACTAGTTATAAGTTCTAGGGGACTGATGGCCTCAGAAGTTAAGTCCCGTAGTGCTCAGAGCCATTTGAACCATAATACTTATTTGTTGAATCTGTCCAGTTCTTTTGTTTTTATTCATGCTTCAAGTAACTTATTAAGATACTGATATTTGCAACTCGTATGCTGCCTGGAAAAAGATTCATAGGTGTATCCTTGGAATGAATACGGCAACGGACATTGACCTAAAAACATTTCACTAACTTCAGAATCGCTGTAGGATATTTCAGTCATTTGACATATAACATGTTTTACAAGAATAGTCCTTGCAGTTCAGAGGAAACTACATTCGTGTAGTTGTGTATATAATCTGCAAGAATGGATTCAGAAAAAATTGGTCTTTTATGCAAGAGGACAGCTTTATTAATAGCTCGAAGATTGGTTGCAGAGTTACCTTAGTCGGAGTTTTTTTGTTTTTTGTTTTTTTGCTTAATAAGAACCTAGAACCTAGCAGGGCCAGCGAAGACTATTTCTGCCCCTCAGGAACTTCTGTTCTCCTACAGCTTTGCCTTTGGAACTTGTGCATCAATTCACATTCTAAGGCATGGTTGTAATTATCACCACTGTATCTAAGAGTATGTAGATCAAAAAAAGTTTGCTGAATATCAGTTCCCTATGGTTAACTTCTTTTCTTCTTCTGGAGCATAGTTATAAACTATCTCATATGATTACATTATTAATAGATGAGCAATCCTTATCTTTACGAAGTTATTGATACGTAAATGTCGTGACTAACGAACTAGATAACAACCTGTGTATTTCGTCTGAAATCATCATTGACACTGACTGAAATTTCAGCGTACAAAACTTACACTTGTTAGTCGCTAGCAGAAATGTATTACTCTTACGTACTTTCAAACGTACCCTTTTTCTAGAACACCATCCGTAGTTTTCAGTTGTACAGTGCATCGTTATTTTGTAGTAAATGGCACCTCTGTGTGTCATATTAATCCGTGCATTATATACAAGATGCACCGAAATTTTGAGGTCAAAGTTACGCAGATAGTAGGGGATCCTAAGCGACTAGAGTAGGATACTGGTAAGAAAACAATATTTAGCAAAAAACTAAACATGAGGGAGGCACATAAAAATTTGCCACACTCTCTGACATTCGAGTTCATTGCACTATGACACAAGTGGTTAGGAACTGATTAGCCATACTACTGACGTGTCACACGCCGACTTTACACAACATTATACGGAAAAATACATCAGGTACTTCATCAGGTCCATCAGATATCCAGCTGCAGAATTTTGACTCCAACGATTTTTGGGGCATCCCGTACAGACTGAACCTACCGCCCTTGGCATGAGACTCTTCCCTCGTTGTTTCCACCTTTCCAGGTAATGTGGTTACTTCTCGTAGCAACCACTGGTAATTATTGATCAGAAGAGTTTTTCTTACTTAATAACAATACAAATTTTCGTATTTAATGGTCTTCTCTTGGCACCGGCCTTGCCGCAGTGGATACACCGGTTCCTGTGAGATCACCGAAGTTAAGCGCTGTCGGGCGTGGTCGGCACTTGGATGGGTGACCATCCAAGCCGTTATGCGCTGTTGCCATTTTTCGGGTCGCATTCAGCCTCGTGATGCCAATCGAGGAGCTACTCGACCGAGTAGTAGCGGCTTCGGTCAAGAATACCATCTTACGACCGGGAGAGCGGTGTGCTGACCCCACACCCCTCCTAACCACATCCTCCACTGAGGATGACACTGCGGTCGGATGGTCCTGGTAGGCTACTCGTGGCCTGAAGACGGAGTGCTATTTAATTGTCTTCTCTGCCATCATATGCGATTCATTGGTTGAAATTGTTGTCAAACTTTGTCGTCAAACTCAAAAACCTGCTGCATTTAACGGCGGGCAGAAAATGTAAAACATAATATTCCACGAACGAATGTTTTAGTTGTTGCTGCATTACAGTTTACGAAAAAAATTGCAGCTTTATGCTTACTACCGTTGTATTCATTTCAAAAGTGTTAGTATGTTGAAGTAATTATGAATACATGCATGGTGCTAATAAAAGGATTAATGAAGCAGTTTCAAGAAACTTCCGTATTTTGATATAAATCTTTATTTACAGTACAAACTATAGATAAATACTACAAAGAAGTAAATAAATAGACATAACAACATCTAATATATTTACAAAAAACAATATTACGTGTGAAAAGTTTGAGAACTAAACACAGACATATCTTTGACGCCATAGAGGTAAAGCGTCTGGAACAACCGCGAAGCAGACAGGATCCGTCGTGGGCGTCCCCCCAGCGCGCCGTGGAACGCCTCGGCCGTTCGCTCACCAGACGTCGCGGCAGTTTCCCGCGGGGTCCCGCCTCTGTCCCTCAGGACACGGGATGTCCGGCACGTTGATGAAGCTCAGCAGGCCCTTCTTGCGCGTCGTCGTGTCCATGACAGCTCTGGCTACCACCGCAGCCCCACTGTCTGCCGTCGCCGCCGTCTTTGTGGTCATCGTCGGAGACTGCAAGGACAATGTTTCGGTCGTCACCTGACAGAGCCCTTCTCGACTTCAACATGCATGAACAGATCCCCCGTCCTTACCATTTGATGATAACCAAAGCATTAAGAAAAACGTGAATAGCTAGAGTTCTACAAGCGTTACAGCCTGCAGATACAGATTTATAATATCTGCAACATTTCAGCAAATGCATGGAATGCTAAAAAGCACATTTGTGAGAAAAGTCTCCGAAAATTAACATACAGATACTTAGCGATAACAAATGGTTAAAATGGCTCTAAGCACTATGGGACTTAATGTGGTGTCACCGCCAGACACCACACTTGCTAGGTGGTAGCTTAAATCGGCCGCGGTCCATTAGTACATGTCGGACCCGCGTGTCGCCGCCATCAGTACTTGCAGACCTAGCGCCACCACATGGCAGGTCTAGAAAGACGGACTAGCACTCGCCCCAGTTGTACGGACGACATTGCTAGCGACTAGACGTACGAAGCCTTCCTCTCATTTGCCGAGAGACAGAATAGCCTTCAGCTAAGTCCATAGCTACGACCTAGCAAGGCGCAGTTAACCATATCTGGAGAGAGTCTTACTTGTATTCACCATAGAGATGTACCACACAAGAGAATAAAGTTAAGTATATGAGATGCTCCGTTCTTTTCTCTATAGCATTCATAAAGTATCCTGTTCCAGAACTCACGCCAGCCGGCGTGTGTGTACGCGTGCCTATCGGTAACCTCACCCTGTGTCTAGACTGTCTTGTATAGACACAACAAAACATGGCGACGAGGATGGGATCCGAACCCACGCGTGCAAAGCACGGAAACGCAGATGCGTTGTCCCGTTTGCCAGTTGCTGAGGATAAAGCATTCGATTCTTCCGAACTTGCTTGCATGTTCATTGATGCGGAAACTGATGACGTGGTCGAATCGTTTCCGATTGATTTTCGTCGTGTAGCTACAGCCACAGCTGCAGACCCTGTCCTTGCTACCGTTTTGCGTTTTGTTACTACGCAATGGCCCTTGTCGAAGTCGCGGATCGAGGATCCGATGGTTCGCCGATTTTTTGCTCACAAGGAGAGACTTTTTGTACGACGTGGTGTTTTGTTGTTGCGTTCTGATAATGATCAGTCTAGGGTCGTGGTCCCACGTTCGCTACAGTCATCTGTCTTAAAGCTTCTCCACCAAGGACATTGGGGTATAGTGCGTACGAAACAACTTGCTCGTCAGCACTGTACTTGGTTCGGAATCGATGCTGCGATTACGAATATGTGTTTTTCTTGCATGGCGTGTGCCGAACAACAATCCGCGCCACCGCGGAAATTCTTTGCATGGCCGAAAGCCACTTCCCCTTGGCAACGCTTACACATAGATTTTGCTGGTCCATTCTGGAATGCTCGATGGTTGGTTGTTGTCGATTCCTTCAGTAATTTTCCTTTTGTTGTCCGGATGTCTTCCACGACGTCATCTGCCACCATCCAAGCGTTGTCTGCTATCTTTTGCATTGAAGGTCTTCCACAGACTATTGTTTCCGACAATGGCCCACAATTCATGTCCGCAGAATTTCAGTCATTCTGCAAGGCCAATGGTATTCAACATCTGACATCCGCGCCGTTTTCGCCTCAGTCAAACGGTGCCGCTGAACGATTGGTCCGGACTTTCAAGTCACAGATGTTGAAGTTGAAAGAGTCGCATTCTCGGGAGGACGCGTTGTTGCTCTTTTTGTCTTCGTATCGCTCTCAGCCCCGCGATGGTCGCTCGCCGGCTGAGTTGCTTCACGGTCGTCCTCATCGAACCTTGATGTCTTTGCTGCATCCGCCGCATCAGGTTCCTGTGCAGCGGCAGACTCCTGCTTTTGCTCCAGGCGACGTTGTATTCTATCGCAACTATCGCGGTTCACGGCGTTGGCTCGCAGGGCGCATTCTTCGCTGCCTCGGCCGCGCGATGTATTTGGTATTGGGGGCCTCTGGTGAGGTGCGTCGGCATCTCAATCAGCTGCGCCTCTGTCGTCGCCTGGGTTCTGCCGCTCCCCGTCTGCTTTCAGCGACGGAGCCGTCCGGTCAGCGCCCTGGGGACCCATCTACTGGCTCGCCTCATCCCCAGGTGTTACCGACGATGCCTTCCATTCTGCCCCATGGCGTCGCGCCGCCGTCGCCGCCGCAGCCGCCGATGCCGCAGCCCGCAGCGGACGCTTCGCTGCAGCCGCCAACCGCCTCCCTGGGTCACGCGCCACCGATCGCTTCCCGTGACCAGCTGTCGTCCGCCCTGGACCTCTTGCCCGCTCCGGACCACATGGCGTCATCGCGCGTCGGATACCCCGACGCAATGGAGGTCGACCCTTCGGACACTCCTGTCTCTTTACGGGCGCATACGCCGCATGTTGACGTGCACCCTGGAGTAGGTTTCCAGGCGTTTCCTAGCTCCCCTCGGACCGAATGGCCGGGTGCGGGTGGCACAGCCTCGCCTGTTGTTAGGCTCCCCACCTCATCGCATACGTCAACATGGGGCCCTCCCCACGGCGGGCGGAAGCCTTATAACACGACCGTTCGCCGATTTGCGGGGGAGGAATGTGGTGTCACCGCCAGACACCACACTTGCTAGGTGGTAGCTTAAATCGGCCGCGGTCCATTAGTACATGTCGGACCCGCGTGTCGCCGCCATCAGTACTTGCAGACCTAGCGCCACCACATGGCAGGTCTAGAAAGACGGACTAGCACTCGCCCCAGTTGTACGGACGACATTGCTAGCGACTAGACGTACGAAGCCTTCCTCTCATTTGCCGAGAGACAGTTAGAATAGCCTTCAGCTAAGTCCATAGCTACGACCTAGCAAGGCGCAGTTAACCATATCTGGAGAGAGTCTTACTTGTATTCACCATAGAGATGTACCACACAAGAGAATAAAGTTAAGTATATGAGATGCTCCGTTCTTTTCTCTATAGCATTCATAAAGTATCCTGTTCCAGAACTCACGCCAGCCGGCGTGTGTGTACGCGTGCCTATCGGTAACCTCACCCTGTGTCTAGACTGTCTTGTATAGACACAACACTTAACATCTGAGGTCATCAGTTCCCTAGACTCAGAACTACACTACTGGCCATTAAAATTGCTACACTACGAAGATGACGTGCTACAGACGCGAAATTTAACCAACAGGAAGAAGATGCTGCGTTATCAAATGATTAGCTTTTCAGAACATTCACACAAGGTTGGCGCCGGTGGCGACACCTACAACGTGCTGACATGAGGATAGTTTCCAACCGATTTCTCATACACAAACAGCAGTTGACCGGCGTTGCCTGCTGAAACGTTGTTTTGATGCCTCGTGTAAGGAGAATAAATGCGTACAATCACATTGCCGACTTTGATATGGTCGCATTGTAGTCTATCGCGATTGCGGTTTATCGTATCGGAACGACGTGCTGGATCCTAACGGCCTCGTATCACTAGCAGCCGAGATGATAGGCATCTTATCCGCATGGCTGCAACGGATCGTGCAGCCACGTATCGATCCCTGAGTCAACGGATGGGGACGTTTGCAAGACACCAGCCATCTGCACGAACAGTTCGACGAAGTTTGCAACGGCATGGACTATCAGCTCTGAGACAGTGGCTGCGGTTACCCTTCACGCTGCATCACAGACAGGAGCGCCTGCGATGGTGTTCTCAACGACGAACCTGGGTGGACGAATGGCAAAAAGTCATTTTTTCGGTTGAATCCAGGTTCTGTTTACAGTATCATGATGGTCCCATTCGTGTTTGGCGACATCGCGGTGAACGCACATTGGAAGCGTGTATTCGTCATCGCCATACTGGCTTATCACCCGGCGTGATGGTATGGAGTGCCACTGGTTACACGTCTCGGTCACCTCTTGTTCGCATTGACGGCACTTTGAACAGTGGACGTTACATTTCAGATGTGTTACGACCCGTGGCTCTACCCTTCATTCGTTCCCTGCGAAACTCTACATTTCAGCAGGATAAGGCACGATCGCATGTTGCAGGTCTTGTACGGGCCTTTCTGGATACAGAAAATGTTCGACTGCTACCCTGGCCAGCGCATTCTCCGAATCTCTCACCAATTGAAAACGTCTGGTCAATGGTGGCCGAGCAACTGGCTCGTCACAATACGCCAGTCACTAGTCTTCATGAACTGTGGTATCGTGTTGAAGCTGCATGGGCAGCTCTTCCTGTACACGCTATCCAAGCTCTGTTTGACTCAATGCCCAGGCGTATCAAGGCCGTTTTTACGGCCAGAGGTGGTTGTTCTGGATACTGTTTTCTCAGGATCTATGCACCCAAATTGCGTGAAAATGTAATCACATGTCAGTTCTATTATAATATATTGGTCCAATGTATACCAGTTTATCATCTGCATTTCTTTTTGGTGTAGCAATTTTAATGGCCAGTAGCGTACTTAAACCTGACTAACCTAAGGACATCACACACATCCATGCCTGGGTCAGAATTCGAACCTGCGACAGTAGCAGCAGCGCGGTTCCGGTCTGAAGCGCCTAGAACCGCTCCGTCACAGCGGCCGGCTAGCGTTAACAGTATATTTGCTAAATACTATTGTACACAACTGTATCTAACATTCACCGTCCATTTCATTTAGGATTGAATATTGAAGAGCTGAACGTATGCGAATTGTGAAGGACAGGTAGAGAGTGAAATACTTTTTCCTAGTAAGAAGAGCGGAGACAAACGTTTAAATTCTCAGATGGGACACTCCTGATACAATTTAGTCCTGTTCCGAATCGAGAGGGGTGTCAGTCACTCAGTCAATTTCGGCCATACAAAATATGCCGGAGTCGATGTCTGCAAGACGGTATGTAACAAATGACAGATAAAAATGCTTTGTATTCTACACTGATATCGTTGCGAAAGGTGTGTAGACATAATACGTAAGTGAAGGTAGAAGTGTGGCATTTGTGGGTACTATAGATGCACAAGTTCGTTACCTCTAGTGAAATAAATATTATTGGTAGACGACAGCTATTATTAGATTTTAAGAAAACTACTACTCGATGAGACGTACCTCGCCTGGCGTGAGAGGCTTCCAATTAGTTGGCAGCTACGCTACTTGTGAAACAGTTTAGAACGTCAGTGCGAGACCGTCAGAGGTACAAGCGTCTCTAACGCGTCTGAGCTACGTTCGAAAACCACTAATTGCATCTGTGACTCATGAGTAGTTTGTACTGGGTGACAACGTCCTACGGAGATCTAAGTTACTTGGTACATGTAGAAATCGATTCAGGAAGTGAGATAAATTTTTAGACCGATATCCTCCTCTTAAAGGTGTTTATGAGTTCTGTACAGTAGTAGTACAATAATCCAAGGCACCTTATTGTCTGCAAAAGTATTCTTCCAAAGAGAGCCTGTATACGCGTCAAACTGTCGAAGTTGACACACTTTCACATTTTTACCTCCCTTAACGTACTACCATCGCGAATGATCACGTGACACTGTAGCGTCAGCCTTGATCCTCATATTCAGCATGGCACAGTTATTTTTCCAAAAACTTTCAGTGCAGATCTTCACAAGCACTATATCACATTGTGTCTTTTCATGAGCTCTCGTGTGTCACTAAGCAATTACAGTCTACTAAAAAATAAACGCTGTATATAGTTATACAACAAAAATTCCCTTTTGCTTTGTACTAGTCGAGAGGGTATAGTGTTTAAGAGCCCGTACTCGTTTTCAAGAAGCGATACACCTTAATTATTGTGGCAGCACGGTGCTTTGCGTGTCTCGTAATTCCTGCAAATAAATTAAGTGGCTGTTGTCTGCTCTGTCCAAGCTTATTCTCCGTAACTATCAACGTCGGAAAGGTGCTGAAGCCTAAACTCCTTTTGCTTTTTGCGCACTCCTAGTAACCAGAAATAAGACTTCAAAACGAGGTTAAAAAATATTTTTTCTCGTGGCATGCATTTAAAATAAAACAAAGCTAAGTTGAAGTACAGCAAAGATCAAAACAGTTAGTTATGTATGTCATCCGAAATGAGGAAGGAAGTAGAACAAGCGAAAAAGTTTTGCTGCGTAACAAGCAAGATAACAGAACATGTACAAAGGAATATAGAAAGTCACAAGTGGATGGCAATAGGTGGAGAAAGTTTCCACGAAGAAAAGATTTCTATTGTTATGACATACTGACAAGTAACTGAACAAATATGCCTGATATGCCCGAAACTGTATAGTATTGTGCTGTAGCCATACGGGGAACGGTGGGAAATAAACAGGAGAATCTAGGAGGATTTTAAATGTAGTGACTCTACAAATATTCGAAATGTACTGCTGATGAAATGTGTAAGAAGGCAGTAGGAATGTTATCTAAAGAAATATTAAAATTTCTTAACATCCTATGAGCAAGGTTAGTGAAACATGTAATAATGCATCCGGAAATGTGGCTTGCCGCTTGAAGGAGAAAAAGTGAGGAGAATTTCTTAAATGTGCGCAACAGACTGTCGATGATGGTGTTCACTGTTATGTGCAGAGACAGAAATAGGAAGAGATTTGGGCAGCATCCAGCTAGTCGAAGTTCTGTTTCGTACGAAGTTCATTACTTACTACTACGCCTAAAATATTTTGGAGGTATCTCAAGTTGCTTACCTCTGTCTGTTGATCCGACTCCACACCACCCTTCCAACTTTCACTTATTCCTTTCAGCTGGTCTGGTGGCTCCGTGGCTTCTGGAGTTGTAGTCTCTGGTAGGCTCACAGGGTACAAGTGAAGCAGTAGGAGGACCAGCTGAGGGGGCAGAGGCGGAGCTGGAGGCAGCTGCTGAATTTGAGGCTGCCCCACGGACAGCAGCTGGTGGCTCTGGTGCCAGGTGAAGCCCTGAGGCAGCGCCACCATTGGGTGCGCGGCGACCACTACCGCGGCCACCACGAGGATTCTGCAGACGCCAGCCATGTGTGCTCTTCGTCTTAGCGCCGTGTGCAGCAGACTGGCTCGTCCTCACACAGGCGACATCTTAAGTACGGTGGCTCTGACGGATTTCGTCAGCGGGCAAGCCCCCTTGCTGCAATCAAAGGCTAAATATAGCAACCGCGCAGCTTTCTATAAACATCGCGGATCCCAAAACGGCGACCACGTGTTGCCTACCCTATTCTGCTCGTAATCCGCAGAAAGTGGACAGGCGGCACAAGAAGTGCGACATTCATTTAGGAGAGGAGAGTTTCTTGACTGCTGTTGGGCTCGTACTACTTCCTAATGAGATTTTTAGGCAGGTACAGTATAAAAAACGATCATTTCACTTTTTAATTGCATTTTAAAATATCTTCACGAAATGATTTTTGGTTTACGTGATTTTCGATATGATTTAATATTTGATACTTTGAAAAGCAAATACACTATAAAAATGTTACCATTTCAGAAGAACTAGATGATTTATACACGAGAAATCGAGCAAGTAAATAACACGTTGGTCCACCTTTGGCGCTTATAGCAGTTATTCGACTTGGAACTCGTTGACAGAGTTGCTCGGTGCCCTCCTGAGGAATACAAGCCGAATTCTGTCCAATTGGCGCTTTAGATTGTCAAAATCGCGAGCTTGTTGGAGAGCTCTGCCTATAATGCTCCAAACGTTCTCAATTGGAGAGATCCGGCGACCTTGCGGGCCAAGGCAGGGTTTGGCAACCACGATTACAAACAGCAGAAACTCTCGTCGTGTACGTTCGGGCATTATCTTGCTGAAATGAAAGCCAAGTACGGCTGACCATTAAGGGGCTCCGGAAAGGCTCAAAATCATGAAAAGTTCAATTTTTACTTTTTTGCGTTTTCTGAATGTGCAGACTATTACCTTTTAATAGATATATAATTTATTCAATTCCGAAGACTACAACTATTTTTAAATTTTTTTTGAAATGTGTTCTACATGGGCGTGACCCACTGTGGCGCTGTTAAACTGCTGTCAAATGGTGTTATTATTAACGTCCGTGTTCATCAGATACATTTTAGTGATGTGAGATAAAGTATGTGTTGTGGCTAACCTGTGATGGTTCAATATATATCGCTGGTGTGATTGTCGATTGTTTCATGTTTATTTACTCTGTCGTTATCTCGAAAATATTCGTAATTAATTCTGTTTCTTGAGTCTCTGTTTTGTTGAAATATAATAATGAGTAAAATCAAAGTTATTAGAAATCCTCTGAAGGCTTTTAAGAAAAGGAGAAATGTTGGAAAGCCAAAGGTATGTGTTATTACTGTAAATAATAACATTCTAACATGGTACGAGCGATGCTTGCTTTAGACATGGAACGCCTTCGGGCTGCAGACAGGGCTGTAAAGAGTCTAGAAATACAAGCAAGAGTAAACAGGAGGAGGAACAAGAGGAAGCTGGAGGAGGAGTTTGCAGAGGATGAAGATAATCCATCCTATGGACCTGGAATGCACTAAAAAGTTAATCCAATCTTTGTCGCTCGATTCCCAAAACTTTTATTTTCTCATACTAATTACATGTTTTCTAAGGATCTTCCAAACATGTTTGTTTCAAACTTTCAGTAAATGTTACACAGTACCTTCTGCATAATTTAACACAGCCTTTTTCCAAAAAACAGTATATTTTTGAATATATAAATAAAAAATTGCAAAAAAATGTTGTGAATTTTCATTACAATTGAAAAAAAATCATCTTTAATAACTGAACTAAAATTTTGTAAAATCCCTGCGTTACGTTGTAGCCCATATTCCAATAAATAATCTGTAAAAAGTTCAACTTCCTACCTCAAATACTTTGTGAGGAAAGATGTAATTTATAAGCGTTATTTTAACATTGCAAGTATAGCGCGTTCCGGAGCCCCTTAAGAGCAACAAAACGGGAAATAGAATATCGTCGACATCCTGTCGTGCTGTAAGTGTGCCCGGATGACAACCAAAGAGGTCCTACTATTAAATGAAATGACACTCCAGTTCATTACACCTGGGATGTCAGGCCGTATGGTGGACAACTCTCAGGTTTGTATGCTACCACCGCCTGCGGTGCCTCCAACGCGTCTTCGGACCTGAACTCGCAGTAACTGGAGTAGAACTGTGTTTCAGCGACGAGTCCCTCTTCGAATTGAGCCGCGGTGACCAGCGAAGATCTGTCTGGAGACGCCCAGGACAGCGGTTGGATACTAACGTGACTGCGCCATAGGCTCGACAGTTAGGGTGATAGTTTTGGCTTGTCACTTCACAGCAAGGTACCTTTGTTTGTCTTGGTTCTCATCTGCGGCACCCTTACAGCACAACGGTACGTCTAGGATATTCTAAGCCCTGTTTTTTGCCTTTCACGGAAGCTATCCCGGGCTTACATTTCAGCAACGTAATGCATGCTCACACAAGGCAAGAGTTTCTACTGCTTGTCTTCATTCTTGCCGAATATTTCCTCGGACAGCAAGGTCGCCAGATCCATCTCCAGTCGCGAACGTTTGGAGCATTAAGGGCAGGCTCTCCAACCAGCTAGGGATTCTGACGATCGAACGCGCAAACTGGATAGCATGTGGCACGACGTCCAACAACTCTGTCAATGGATACCAAGCTGGATACCTGCTTACATACCAACGCTTTATTGACTTGCTCAATTTGTGAAGCTCTTCCTGTTGAATAAACCGTGCAGTTTTCCTGAAACTGTAATGTATTTAAAATACAGGTGACAGATGACACAAGGACGATCATTTTTTTGTCAAGGAAAATGAACGTATTGGTCCGCCGTTTAACAGTTATGCGCATCGTCATGATGTGGCCGCTACCTAACGGCCTGCAGCGCTGCTGCTAGTGAGTTTGTTATTCTGTGGAGTCGTACCAGTCCTGTTACTCATCTTGTTTTATTGTAACATTGTATCTACACTGGCGACAGTCTTTCCGTTAGTACTCAATGAAACACGGAGTATGCATTTGATGAGATCACTGACATGATTATGTGTTACCGTCAGGTGAGGGGAAATGGAAGAGCAGCTGTTCGTATCTACGAAAATCGGTTGCCTAGCAGAAAACACCTACACCAGCCTTTTGTTGACGGTAGGCGTGATGTGAGAACACCAGGTTTTAAGGGTGAAGTTATCCGTAGATTTAACAGTGAACCTTCAAGCCAAAAGTGTATGTTGTAGCCCGTTGTATTGGAATATATCACGTATCAGTTTGGCGAGTAGTGCAGATACACAATCTACACGTGTACCACCATATGCATGCATCTCTGAAGCAGATTTTTTTTTCTTTACAGATGACCAGTCCTGTTACTCACCTTCTTTTATTGTAACATTGTATCTACACTGGCGAGAGTCTTTCCGTTAGTACTCAATGAAACACGGAGTATGCATTTGATGAGATCACTGACATGATTTTGTGTTACCGTCAGGTGAGGGGAAATGGAAGTGGACAAAGTTCAAAACCGTCGTACATAATGCGTTAGATGAGTATGTGCCAAGCAAGATCGTAAGAGATGGAAAAGAGCCACCGTGGTACAACAACCGAGTTAGAAAACTGCTGCGGAAGCAAAGGGAACTTCACAGCAAACATAAACATAGCCAAAGCCTTGCAGACAAACAAAAATTACGCGAAGCGAAATGTAGTGTGAGGAGGGCTATGTGAGAGGCGTTCAGTGAATTCGAAAGTAAAGTTCTATGTACTGACTTGGCAGAAAACCCTAAGAAATTTTGGTCTTATGTCAGAGCGGTAGGTGGATCAAAACAAAATGTCCAGCCACTCTGTGACCAAAATGGTACTGAAACAGAGGATGACAGACTAAAGGCCGAAATACTAAATGTCTTTTTCCAAAGTTGTTTCACAGAGGAAGATTGCACTGTAGTTCCTTCTCTAGATTGTCGCACAGATGAAAAAATGGTAGATATCGAAATAGACGACAGAGGGATAGAGAAACAATTAAAATCGCTCAAAAGAGGAAAGGCCTCTGAACCTGATGGGATACCAGTTCAATTTTACACAGAGTACGCGAAGGAACTTGCCCCCCTTCTTGCAGCGGTGTACCGTAGGTCTCTAGAAGAGCGTAGCGTTCCAAAGGATTGGAAAAGGGCACAGGTCATCCCCGTTTTCAAGAAGGGACGTCGAACAGATGTGCAGAACTATAGACCTATATCTCTAACGTCGATCAGTTGTAGAATTTTGGAACACGTATTGTGTTCGAGTATAATGACTTTTCTGGAGACTAGAAATCTACTCTGTAGGAATCAGCATGGGTTTCGAAAAAGACGGTCATGTGAAACCCAGCTCGCGCTATTCGTCCACGAGACTCGCAGGGCCATAGACACGGGTTCACAGGTAGATGCCGTGTTTCTTGACTTCCGCAAGGCGTTCGATACAGTTCCCCACAGTCGTTTAATGAATAAAGTAAGAGAATATGGACTATCAGACCAGTTGTGTGATTGGATTGAGGAGTTCCTAGATAACAGGACGCAGCATGTCATTCTCAATGGAGAGAAGTCTTCCGAAGTAAGAGTGATTTCAGGTGTGCCGCAGGGGAGTGTCATAGGACCGTTGCTATTCACAATATACATAAATGACCTGGTGGATGACATCGGAAGTTCACTGAGGCTTTTTGCAGATGATGCTGTGGTGTATCGAGAGGTTGTAACAATGGAAAATTGTACTGAAATGCAGGAGGCTCTGCAGCGAATTGACGCATGGTGCAGGGAATGGCAATTGAATCTCAATGTAGACAAGTGTAATGTGCTGCGAATACACAGAAAGATAGATCCTTTATCATTTAGCTACAAAATAGCAGGTCAGCAACTGGAAGCAGTTAATACCATAAATTATCTGAGAGTACGCATTAGGAGTGATTTAAAATGGAATGATCATATAATGTTGATCGTCGGTAAAGCAGATGCCAGACTGAGATTCATTGGAAGAATCCTAAGGAAATGCAATCCGAAAGCAAGGGAGGTAGGTTACAGTACGCTTGTTCGCCCACTGCTTGAATACTGCTCAGCAGTGTGGGATCCGTACCAGATAGGGTTGATAGAAGATATAGAGAAGATCCAACGGAGAGCAGCGCGCTTCGTTACAGGATCATTTAGTAATCGCGAAAGTGTTACGGAGATGATAGATAATCTCCAGTGGAAGGCTCTGCAGGAGAGACGCTCAGTAGCTCGGTACGGGCTTTTGTCAAAGTTTCTAGAACGTACCTTCACCGAAGAGTCTCGCAGTATATTGCTCCCTCCTACGTATATCTCGCGAAGAGACCATGAGGATAAAATCAGAGAGATTAGAGCCCACACAGAGGCATACCGACAATCCTTCTTTCCACGAACAATACGAGACTGGAATAGAAGGGAGAACCGATAGAGGTACTCAAGGTACCCTTCGCCACACACCGTCAGGTGGCTTGCGGAGTATGGATGTAGATGTAGATGTAGATGACACCTTTTTTACGCGTCACGGGTATTTTAGCAGCAGAACCCGCATGAGGTTGCTGTTTGATCGCACGAGGAAAGTTCACCATAAAGATGTGGGCGGGAATTAACTATAATAATCTTCTAAGAATGTAATATTGCCACCTAGGTTAACTGGAGACAGCAGTTCCGGAACTGTTGGACAATGTATCACTTGCTGTGAGCAGAAGCCTTTGGCTCCAGCACGATGCAGCCCCGACACACTTGTATTGACGCCCGCGTGAATGTAAAAGTCGGTTTTGGGGAACATTGGATAAGTCGAATTAGACGTGTGGCGTCGCCAGCGCATTGGCCTGACTTGACGCCCCTAGATTACTTTCTTTGGAGTCATGTCAAGAGTATGGTTTATGTTCCTCCAATTGTCACTAGAACTGAGCCACGAATCACAGATGCATTCCACCAAATCCGACAGGATGTGCTCGCAAGAGATAGGCACGGATTGATATGAAGGTGTGCAGCACGTATTGAGACGTACGGTGAAATGTTTGAAACATTCAAGTAAACTACTCTCAGAACATGCCTAATAATAATAATAAAATTATTTTTTATGTAATTTTAGTTGTTCATTATGATAGCCTTAAGAACGCGTTCAAAACTATACATTCCTTAATAAAAATTTAGCCTTTTTGTGTGACCCTTCATTCCATAGTGCTCATAGCTCTTCAGGCGGACATTTTAGAGTCGATGTTTCGTACCCTTTATTGCTTCGAATGCTTGATCCCTATATTTCAATGAACACTGACCATTTCTCGTGGGACACCCTGCATATGTAACATTTATATTGTTGCATAAAGTACATGCATCGGAAGTGGATCTAAGAAACATTGCCGACAGCCTTTGTACAAATTCAGGGCAAGCTCTCCACCAGCATGGTGTAGTGCGTAAACATCCCAAATGAAAAATTGGTACTATTCCTACCGCTTGCAATATTTGCAGGTACCCTGTGGGCGGCTTCTGTAACGATCCATAATTATATTCCGCATTTCTCCATCACTTCACTGCTAAATCAAGATGAGTTCACAATGGAATCATTGACCTACAAATCTGTGAGCTACAGAAATTTCTATAGCTTCAAGTGAACGTCATCATATCACTATGACTTATTTAGCATCATCTAACAGAAAATATTATTTCTAGAAGCCTTAGTGGAAAAAGTTTACATATGATCAGTGTGTCGACATACTTATGGAGCAATGTGGCGCAGGGATAACAGCCTGAAGTAGCATTCGAGCGTAAGGCGCTTCAAACCCTTTGTGGCTATGCAGACTTAGGTTTTTCGTTATCTGCTTAAATCGTTTAATGAAAATGCCCGTATGGTGGCTTTCAATAGGGTACGATCGTTATCTTACCCCTCCTTCCCCAACAGAGTTTCTGCCACATTTCTCGTCACCTGGTTGTCGCCAGGACGTTAAATTCTAACGTTCCCTCTTTCTTCCGTCATTGTCCTTCCCATACAACGGTTACCTGTTACGTGACTCAGTCATTCTGCTGTGATACGTGGCGATATATCGGAGCAACATGTGCCTGATTAGAGAAAGAGATAATTATTCGAAGACCTGAGGAAATCCATTACTTTGTGCATGCCCATTTACACTTCCAGCACCGGATGAAAAGTTTACAGCACAAATATTGTATACTTACGTTATACAATGTTGCACAACTTATGGTAATTACAAACTCTTTTGTGATTTTTGTCTCTTGTTTTTACGGTTTCCATTCACCCCACTACAAGATGGGAACAGTACGATGCGTATTAGTTATTACATACTTCTATAACGAAACAACCATTCATACCTTCTCTCACGTTGCTCATCAAGCAGAAAAACACGTACAGGTTATTGTAGTACCGTTTATGTTGGCTGATTTCGCAATGATTGAAATGAACGAAATACAGCTGCCGGCCGGAGTCGCCGAGCGGTTCTAGGCGCTACAGTCTGGAACCGCGCGACCGCTACGGTCGCAGGTTCGAATCCTGCCTCGGGAACTGATGTGTGTGATGTCCTTAGGTTAGTTAGGTTTAATTAGTTCTAAGTTCTAGGCGACTGATGACCTCAGAAGCTTAGTCGCATGGTGCTCAGAGCCATTTGAACCATTTTTGTCCAACGCTCCTCTTAAATCTCTCACTACTCGCTTAATGACTTGATGGGTGAAACAAAGAATGGAATACCGGGAAACCTCGGTCGGTCCTAACGGATTTGATACTCTGTAGCACCGCAGATACGAAATTCCGGTCAATAGACATACTATGAATACACTGTTTAGTGCTGATATAATGATGCTAAAGGCATTTATAGAAACGTGCCAGTTAACACGTAAAGATCTGCAGAGAAGCTACATAGACAATTGTTTTTGCATCTCTCATACGCGGCGAGCGCTACAAAATCATTGATGAGCACAAAATAACCTATCTCAAGTATGGACTGTGAATCGTGGGAGAGATATTACGGTTGACTGTTTCCACGATGGTAATACGAAACTTTAAAGTGAAGATCGTCTAATATGTTTCTCTGTAGGACTGGTATGCAATGAAGATCTTTCAACCAACTACGAGAGCGTCCACACACACACACACACACACACACACACACACACACACACACACACAAACACAAACACAAACACACACACACACACACACACACACACACACACAAACACAAACACAAACACACACACACACACACACACACACACACACACACAGAGAGAGAGAGAGGGGGGGGGGGGGAGAAGAAACAGAATATATTGACGGATATTGTGGGTGCATTCTTCTATGGCGATGCAGACCGGAATCCACACTTAGGCATCCTGGACGAACTATGAATGGTTCAGAGTACGAGTGTAAGGGTGCTAAGGAATTTAGCGAAGACGTGCCAGTCCACACGCGAGCCGGTTGCTTCCGCCTCTCGCGTGCGAGACGCGCCTTCCAGGAACATTCTGCGCCGGCGCCCGTATGTGCCGCTAGAGGCCGTGCGTGGAAATTTCCGGCGGCGGCGGAAACACGTCATATTTGCGTACGACAACCGTACCGGTGCGCGACCTACAGTGTCGTGCTACTCCTTCAAGCTCAAAATTTTCAAAGTACCAATTATTAGCGCCATTTGAGGTTTAGGAGGCATAAGCTTATAAGTACGGGGTCTATCAGAAAAGTAAGGTCCGACCGATCGCGAAAGGGAAACTACATTAAAATCCGATGGAACTTTGCGCTCTTTCCAGTCCTGAGCGCACAATGAACACGTAACAGTGGCTAGAAAATAGTGTATCCCGACAAGTAGGTGTGCCTGTGAGAGATTTCATGCAGAACATACATCACTGTCAAGCATTTCCTTCTTCATGACAGTTCTCAGCAATGGGGACCCTCCTGCAGTGTTTTCGATGGGAAGCGGCTGATCAGCCACCATACAGATCGGACTTGGCTCCCTCTGATTTTCATCTCTGCCCACATGAACCGCTGGCTGTGAAGACAACATTTTGGCGCAGACAACAAGCTACAGATTACCGTAGAGAATTGGCAGAAAGCATAGGCTGCTGCCTCCTACGATGAGGGTGTTGGAAAATTGGTACACCGCTACGACAAATGTCTCAGTCGGAGCGGCGACTGTATAGAGAAGTAGTGCAAGGTTTAGCTTTTTGTTACCAAAAAACGCACTTCCTTTTATTTTAACTGCGGTTTCTGTTTCATTACTGTGTCGACATTGAGCTACACGTTTAAAACAAAGACTTACTAAATCACTAAATGCAAGTGCATTTTGTGGCCACGAGGCAGTCTTAAGAAGAAGAAAAAGAAGAAGAAGAACAAGAAGAAAAATCACACCAAAGCTTGGCTACTAGCCAAAGAAATTTAAACACAAAATAAGCCCATAGCTGGTGAACCACTGCATCATCCCACCATCGCTTCAAAAACACAGATATACAAAAATACTTGCACAATTAATTCAGGTACTCAGAATTTTTGGGGATATTAATTTCCTCGACATTTCGTACTCTGATTTCTGTATTTAACTCAAACTGTCTGTTGGAAAAAAAGAGGAGCAAACGTTTGTCCATGGTACTTTAATACAAATTATTTTAAACGGTCAGTGTAGCTTCCTCTCCAACTAAATAACACTTTTAATTTGGCAAGAGTTACTCCATCATAGTCACTGAATATTACAACTTACTAATTTTTCTATTTTTCTTTAAAAATATTTCAACAATCGTATTTCTTTGCTTTTTCCTCTCTCTTCTCGTGATTTAACGACAAGTCGTCAGCATAATCGTTACCCATAAGACATTAAATCACCTAGACAAATATCCGAGGTAGAATAACAGTGCTCCCGTTTACAACTCAGAAAAATATGGAAAACGTAATTTACACAGTTCTTATTACAAGTAAACAAAAGCATAGATCGATATTCACCGTCCAAATGGTGCAGTTCAAAACCAAGTATTATTTTCCTTCCCAATTCATCATCTGGCGACGTAATTTGATAGGTACTGTTGCAAAAAGATTGTGCAATATGTGTAAATAAACACCAAGCACTGAAATCGCGTATACCTTGGCTCAGATAATTTTCTCAAATTACCTGTTTAAGGTATACTCAGAGTCTAAAGGTAAATAGTTCATTGTTTCCTACATAAACGAATTGGCCATATATTGTGTGTTTACTTATTCGTACCTCATAATTGGCATGTGTACAGTTCTATAAACTAGACTACTGCCGTGTTATCTTGTATTACTTTAATAACGTATATCCCTTTGGCTTTATACTCGGTAGTCATATCTGTGATCCAAGCGCAATATCGGTTTTCCGGAAATAGGAGATTACAGGAAGAAAACTTGCTGCTGAGCGCGGGCAAAAAATTCCTGTAGTAAACGTATTTGCGTCGCAACAAAATAGCACTTCGCTTAGCTGTTTCAGCCGCGCTTGCGTAAACCTGCATATTTTTCTTTATGCCAAAAGTAATTTCCATAATTAAGACATTAGCTTTCTGTCAAAAGACACCACTGTTATCCTGGAATCCCGATGATAAACTCTAAAGGTTGCAAACAGAAGCCAGTAGAGCGAATACTAGAGAGAAATTTACGTAAAAGTCTGCAGACTGCATCTTCCGTGTATCACCAGAAATAACAAATCTTCTGGGGTGTATGAAAAGCAGGCTGCGGTTTTGGACACCGGGAATCCATTGCATTCCTTGTGAATGTGATGAATCACTGAAAAAGCTCTGTAGCTCTGTGTGTATCGACGTCGCACCGAACACAGAGTTGGTGTAGAAAGCGTTCGATTTAGAGCTTGTTAAGTAGACGAGTCACTTTGTTTACGATGGCCTACAGCGAAAATTTTACGTGCAATAGCATTTACTTTCCATGTGAAGCAAGAAAAAATAAACAGATTGCATGTAATTAAACTTGAAGTAGTCTTACGTTTTTGACACGCAACAATTATTCGGAAACTTGGAAGAGGTATTCGAACAGACAAGGTTTCCCTTTTTCCTTTTATTGATTCCTACGAAAAAATTCTATGTGAATCTCAAATGAATAGTATTGTGATTTTAAGAATAAGTGTTCGCAGAACTTTAGACGTTGAATTTGTGTGGGAACTGTGTTACAGTATGAGAGTTTCTATTCAGTAGGAAAAGCTATCATATGTTGTGTCCAATAGCACAAAAAACATTACATTTGGCTGCTGGTCACCATTATGACTGAAAAATACATGCTGACAAACTGGCAACCACACTAGCGTGTAAGATTTTTATGATCATCATTTTTGGACAGGTTAAAGACAGTTTCGTCTAGAAATAATATATTCCACCACTTGCAACTACAGCTAACGTATCTGTGCCCATTTTAGTTTAAGATGTTCACGATCTCTGGACAACACCAGACGAGAAGTGGCGTGCGCCCCCAGGCCATTCGCCAGCAGTTTGCTTATCATCGTCGATGGGTGTCTAATTTCATACGGCTCATCGGTCTGGTTTCATCATTCCTTTTTCTCCTAGCCGAACCTCTTCATCTCAGAGTAGCACTTACATCCAGCGTCCTCGAATATGGATTGGAGCAGTTTTGCAGCAGTTCATGATTCACTTCCAAACAGTTTTGTGTTGCATATTTACATTCTCATAAACTTGTTCCCCGAATTAATGCCTGTTTGACAGCTGTAGACTTCTTTTAAAGAAGAATTCCCTAGTTTTCTGCTTCTTCTGTCAAACGTTATTTTGCTTCCAACGTAGCAGCATTCTGTAACATCTTCTACTCCGTGGACTCCATTTTTGATGTTAACGTAATCGCTAATCTTATTTCTGATACACCTCACTATTTTCGTTTTTCTACGGCGTATCTATAGTCATCGAAGCTTTCCAGTATGGAGCCCACATTCCGGACGAGATTTTTCAGTCCCTTACAGTAATACTTTCCATTACTACGCCTCGTTTAAAGTGGATGTAACAAATGGTTCAAATGGCTCTGAGCACTATGGGACTTAACATCGGAGGTCATCAGTCCCCTAGAACTTAGAACTACTTAAACCTAACTAACCTAATGACATCACACACATCAATGCCCGAGGCAGTATTCGAACTTGCGACCGTAGCGGTGGCGCGCTTCCAGACTGAAGCGCCTAGAACCGCTCGGCGATACCAGCCGGTCCCAGTTTATCAACAAGGTACTGTGCGAGGTGGTTATGGCTCCATGATGTTGTGGGCTGTATTTACATGAAGTGGACTGAGTCCTCTAGTCCAACTAAACCGATAATTGACTGGAAATGCTCTTGTTCGGCTACTCGTCTGTTTCCAGACATTCATGGACTTCGTGTTCCCAAACAACGATGGAATTTTTACGGGTGACAATGCACCAGGCCACAGTCGTTCACGACTGATTTGAGAATGTGCTGGACAGTTCGAATGAATGTTTTGGCCACCTATAGAACATTTACGAGACGTTTCGTGCACAGAATCCTGCGTCGGCAACACTTTTGCGAGTATGGACGGTTATAGAAGTAGCATGGCTCAGTACTTCTGCAGGGGACTTCCAAAGACTTGTTAAGGCCATGTCACGTCGAGCTGCTGCACTACGCCGGGAAAATTGAGATACCATGACTTCTGTTACCTCACTGTACACAAAGCCTGTTCCATAACAGCCCGTAAATATTTTTTCTTCAGTGTTTATGTTCTATGTCTGTCGAGTTCCGCTCGTGTGTTCTTGTTCGTTGTTTCAAACAAAAATCGATGAAATTACTTTTCACATTTCCTCAATGAGAGTGTGTGGGTGTGTGCGTGTGTGTGGGTGGGTCGTATTTGAAGCATACATTCTCATTGAGGAAATGTGAAAAGTAATTTCATCGATATATATATCGATATATATATTTAAACGAATTCTATTATAAAATATCATTACAACCCTAGTTATAAATTTTCACTAACGAATTTTACGTGCAAAATCATCGAGAAAGCAAAGATTTCACTGATGACGACTAAAATGAACTTTTACACGTTTGCCCAAAAAGACATGTGTATAATATATTGTAAAAGCCGCTGTTGGGTACATGGCAGAGAGTTCCTCGGAACACTAGTATGTGTTTACTGCCCTGTTCTATTAATGTATTGAGCGAGGAGGAAACGATCGTTTGTGTGCCTCTACACTCACCCTAAGCTCTCTTATTATTACGATCTCTACGAGAAGTGTACGATGTTGGCACCGTAGTGGTCACTCCCTTTAGTGTAGGGTCACTAAATTTACCGAATCAGGTTTCGCGTGAAGTACAAATTCTCATTTAAGTTTCCCAAGCATTTCTATAGCATTATCATATGGGCTTAACCGTCCTGCTACGTCCCAAGGATTTCGTGTTTGAATTCGTTCGCTGTGTGTTGTCATGACTACTTACTTTTTACGATGATTGCTTCTCGCCTATGTAGGTTGGCATCAATAAAATATTCAGAGAAGAAAACTAGTGACTGAAATTTTGGAGTAAGATCTCGCCGCAAAAATATCCCTTCTTGTGTTAATGATTGCCACCCCACCTCTTATCATATCAGTGACAATCTCTTCTCCAGTCCGCTATAGCACAAAACGAGCTGCCTATCTTTAAATTTTTTCGATGTGCTCCGTCAATCCTATCTGATAAGGATCCCCTATCGCATAGCGGTACTCCAGCAGAGGATGTACAAGTGTAATGTAGGCAGTCTCTTTAGTACAACTGTAGCATCTTGTAAGTGTTCTGCCAATCAAACGCAGTCTCTGGTTTGCCTTTCCCGCAAATCGTTCGCAAATGTAATTCCTCGGTATTTAGTTGAATGGGCAGCCTTTACATTTGTGTGCTTTATCGTGTAACCGAAACTGAACGTATTTATTTCAGTAAGAATGTGGATAACTTCACATGTTTCCTTAGTTGGAGTCAACACGCACTTTTAGCGTCATAGTGATATGGTGTCTAAATAATTTTGCAATCGGTTTTGATTTTCTGATGACTTTACCAGATGGTAAATGATAGCATCAGCTGAAAATAATCTAAGAGAACTGCTCAGACAGTCTCTTGAATCATTTATTGGGTTGGTGCATAATTTCATAGAGGTTTTTCATAAGTTTAATAAACACTACATCTACCCGTATCAGAGACCTTAATCATTAATAATATATTCTCCTTCACTATTGATAACAGTCTGCCAACGCTGGGTAACTTCTCGATTGTCGGGCTGTAGAAATCATGTGGTTCTGCGGCTAAAAAATCGCCGAACCATGTTCGCTGCATCCGTAAAGGAAGTTCCTTGAAGGCGTTCGACAGATAGTGGGAGAGGTGAAAACATGAAAGCGCGAGATCAGTTGAACAAGGTCGGTGGGGAAAAGACTTCCCAACCATCTCCTGCATAGTTTTTTGTCAGCACAGGCCTGGCCAAACGGCACTACGGGAGAGCGAGCGCCCCGGCCACGCTCCTCCACAGCGCCCCCAGCTCATTGGTGAGCTGGATGGAGGGGAGAGGACGAACAGGAGAAAGCTGCAGGCGGACGCCGCTAAGGCGAGGCGATCTACTTGTGTGTGTGTGTGTGTGTGTGTGTGTGTGTGTTTCTAAGAGACAAAACTGCTTAGATCATCTGTCCCTAGACTTACGCTGTACTTATACTAACGTAAACTAACTTATGCTAAGAACAACACACCCCCATGCCCGAGGGAGGACTCGAAAAGGCCGCGCAATCCGTGACGTGGCGCCTAAAACTGCGCGGCCCCTCCGTGCGGCGAGGCGATCTACTTGTCACACTTAGCTAACATTACTAGTTGTGTTAAATTAGATCTACGTTTCGCGTAGAGGAGCCACATCATTTAGTGCTGAATGGGGATTCCTTTAATTTTCGTACAGTGTGAAGGCCATGCAAAGTGTTTAATACACCGTCACACTATTACTAGGTGGAAAAATATTCATTGCAACATCATTACAAAACCAGTCACAAAGACGATATGACGCACTTGTCTTCTGATAAATGAGAGTGAATGCTGTCTGAGCATAAGGCGCTCATTAAGGACAAATTGAGTTAAGCATAGCTAGAGTAGTGAGAAAATCTTTTGTGGTCGACATCACCAATTATTTGATTACGTTAAGTCTTTAAAAGCAAGGGGAAAATAATTTGGTAACAGACATGACCGCGAGGGCTGATGCTATAAAACAAACATTAATCCCATTAAAAAAATCAGCTCAAGACAGCCATTTTGTGCACGAGATATGACTGACTACCTTTCAATAATTGAAAAATTTCATCATGAGTTTCCAAATAGGTTCCAAGTCTTTGCATGTGGAAGACTGATTTTGATTTGTTTGTCAGACTGTACTCGCTTATGACTGCTGGTGAACTTTTTCACTACCTCCAACTTGGGCTGACAGACGTACAGTGTAGCAGTCTGCTTAAACACCTGTTTGTTCAGTCCAGAAATTTACAAGGTCTTATCAAATGTTGACCCAACTGCACTATTCTCGACGAGACAAGCAAGTCATTGTTTGCTTCAACGAATGTATGCGAACGATTCGCTCTCTCTCTCTCTCTTTCTTTTTTCCTTTTTTGTTATGAAATTGAGGAAGTCTACCCAACGTTCGTGTTTAAGAGATTCGAATTTGCGTAAGACCATGTGTTTGTATTATGAATCATAGTTCCAGATACATTTCGCGTTCCAAAATCATAACGTGTATACATTTATAAACATCACAACTAAATGTTAAATGCCTCTATGTAAAGGTTTTTGTAGTTTTACCCGCTGTGTTATCAGTGTTAAATGCACTTATTCAGTTATGTACTGAAGTTATTGTTTCTGCGGAAAATTAAAAAGTTAACTTTTTATTTTAGCGCTTAAATTGCGTTAACATTTCTAACGTTTATATAGAGCGATACAATTCTTCTTATGAAACTACGCCGCAATATTCGCCTCTCACAAGTAGTCACGCTGTATCGCAAACATGCCCTCTTAAGTTTCCCGTGTGTGCAGCCTCTGGGACAAAGTTGTCTATCACACTCATGCTTGAAATAACGCAGAGGTTGGAGAAGACGGAGCGCACAGCAGACTCGGCTGTGCTCGCGGTGTGAGAATCTTGGCCAGGTCTGGTCTAGCAGAAGGCGGACGGGCAGTATCGATGGGTGACATCATTTCATACAGTCTTCCTAGTCGTTGTTCTAGGACTGCGTTTGCAACACGTCTCAACTGTTGACAACAAATGTTAGCAGTGAGGGTTACACCCAGGGGAAGCAATTCGTACTACACCATACTGTCATTGTCCACCACTGCATAACTAGATTTTGTGGATGCGCGCAGGTCTTTGTTTGGGAAATTGCTGCTTTGTTTGGGCGCAACCAGTCATTCTTTATTATTATTATTATTATTATTATTATTATTATTATTATTTCTTTCCTTTCTCAGACGTTATGTCTGGTTAAAAATGGAAAGTGACGCGGAC
This sequence comes from Schistocerca cancellata, assembly GCF_023864275.1. Classification (NCBI taxonomy): domain Eukaryota; kingdom Metazoa; phylum Arthropoda; class Insecta; order Orthoptera; family Acrididae; genus Schistocerca; species Schistocerca cancellata. The sequence continues at coordinate 351,645,441 of NC_064626.1, read as the reverse complement.
ATTGATCAAGCTGACTTCCTTTTAACTGTACGGTATATGTTAGAATGCATTTAGGAACTTTCGGGTAGTTGAACATGTATCAATAATTACAGGTTTCTGTAGTTGTATATATACGTTTGGATGTAGTTGTATTGCGTTGATGTACTGGTGGATACTGTGTGGTATGACTCCTGTAGTTGATAGTATGATTGGTATAATGTCACCTTTATCCTGATGCCACATGTCCTTGACTTCCTCAGCCAGTTGGATGTATTTTTCAATATTTTCTCCTGTTTTCTTCTGTATATTTGTTGTATTGGGTATAGATATTTCGATTAGTTGTGTTAATTTCGTCTTTTTATTGGTGAGTATGATGTCAGGTTTGTTATGTGGTGTTGTTTTATCTGTTATAATGGTTCTGTTCCAGTATAATTTGTATTCATCATTCTCCAGTACATTTTGTGGTGCATACTTGTATGTGGGAACGTGTTGTTTTATTAGTTTATGCTGTATGGCCAGTTGTTGATGTATTATTTTTGCTACATTGTCATGTCTTCAGGGGTATTCTGTATTTGCTAGTATTGTACATCCGCTTGTGATGTGATCTACTGTTTCTATTTGTTGTTTGCAAAATCTGCATTTATCTGTTGTGGTATTGGGATCTTTAATAATATGCTTGCTGTAATATCTGGTGTTTATTATTTGATCCTGTATTGCAATCGTGAATCCTTCCGTCTCACTGTATATATTGCCTTTTCTTGTGTTGGATGCATCTTGATCGATTTGTGACTGTGTTAGATGATATGGGTGCTTGCCATGTAGTGTTTCCTTTTTCCAATTTACTCTCTTTGTATCTGTTGATGTTATGTGATCTAAAGGGTTGTAGAAGTGGTTATGAAATTGCGATGGTGTAGCCGATGTATTTATATGAGTGATTGCTGTGTGTATTTTGCTAGTTTCTGCTCGTTCTATAAAGAATTTTCTTAGATTGTCTACCTGTCCATAATGTAGGTTTCTTATGTCGATAAATCCCCATCCTCCTTCCTTTCTTCTTAATGTGAATCTTTCTGTTGCTGAATGTATGTGATGTATTCTATATTTGTGGCATTGTGATCGTGTAAGTGTATTGAGTGCTTCTAGTTCTGTGTTACTCCATTTCACTACTCCAAATGAATAGGTCGATATTGGTATAGCATAAGTATTTATAGCTTTTGTCTTGTTTCTTGCTGTCAATTCTGTTTTCAGTATTTTTGTTGGTCTTTGTCTATATTTTTCTTTTAGTTCTTCTTTAATATTTGTATTATCTATTCCTAGTTTTTGTCTGTATCCTAGATATTTATAGGCATCTGTTTTTTCCATCGCTTCTATTCAGTCGCTGTGGTTATCCAATATGTAATCTTCTTGTTTAGTGTGTTTTCCCTTGACTATGCTATTTTTCTTACATTTATTTGTTCCAAAAGCCATATTTATATCATTGCTGAATACTTCTGTTATCTTTAGTAATTGGTTGAGTTGTTGATTTGTTGCTGCCAGTATTTTTAGATCAACCATGTATAGCAAAAGTGTGATTTTGCGTTGATATGTTCCAGTAATATTGTATCCATAATTTGTATTATTTAGCATGTTGGATAGCGGGTTCAGAGCAAGGCAGAACCAGAAAGGACTTAATGAGTCTCCTTGGTATATTCCACGCTTAATCTGTATTGGCTGTGATGTGATATTATTTGAATTTGTTTGGATATTAAGTGTGGTTTTCCAATTTTTCATTATTTGGTTTAGGAACTGTATCAATTTAGGATCTACTTTGTATATTTCCAATATCTGTAGTAACCATGAGTGGGGTACACTATCAAAAGCTTTTTGGTAATCAATGTATGCATAGTGTAGTGACCTTTGTTTAGTTTTAGCTTGATATGTCACCTCTACATCTATTATCAGTTGCTCTTTACATCCTCGTGCTCCTTTGCAGCAGCCTTTTTGTTCTTCATTTATAATTTTGTTCTGTGTTGTATGTGTCATTAATTTCTGTGTAATGACTGAAGTTAATATTTTGTATATTGTTGGTAGGCATGTTATGGGGCGATATTTTGCTGGGTTTGCTGTGTCTGCTTGATCTTTAGGTTTCAGGTAAGTTATTCCTTGTGTAAGTGTATCAGGGACTGTGTATGGGTCTGCAATGTAACTGTTAAATAATTCAGTTAGATGTGAATGTGTGTTGAGGTGAACTTCTTTAGCCAGAAATTTACTATTTTATCTTTTCCAGCGGCTTTCCAATTGTGCATAGAATTAATTGCTCAGGTGACTTCATGTTGCAAAATTATCACTTCAGGCATTTGTGGTATCATCTCGTATGTGTTGTTTCTGCTTGTATCCACCGTGCATGCCTGTTATGTTGTACCAGGTTTGACCATATGTTGCTCCAAAAGTGTTCCATGTCTGTTATGTTTGGTGGATTGTCTATTTCACGTGTGTGTTATCTATTGTCTGGTAAAATTTCCTTTGGTTTGTGTTGAATGTTTGGTTTTGTTTCCTTCTATTTTCACTTTTTTTGTATCTTCTAAGTCGTTTGGCCAATACTTGTAATTTCTGCTTCTTTTCATCTAACTGCTCTATCGCGTCTTGTTGTGAGATTTTACCTAACCTTTTTTGTTTTTTGTCTGATATTTCATTTCTTATAAATTGCGTAGGCAGTCCGAGTTTTTCTATTCTGATCTGTAGCCTGTGTTCCCATGCTGGTTTTGTGGGTTTCTTCTGTGTGTTGGTTGGTTCTGATCTCTGCCTAGTGTGTATATTTAGTGTAGTGAGTGCTCCTACATATATCAGTAGTTGTAACTCTTCCATAGTTGTATTTTGATTTATTTTGTTGTGTATGATTGTGGTGATAGTTGTTATTGTTGTTTCGACGTGTGGGTTATTTGGTGGTCTATGCAATAAGGGTCTAATGTCTGTATTTGTGTCTTTGTATTCTATATATGTCAGCTGAAATTTTTCTTCTATATGTAACATGTGTGTCACTTCGTGTTCTATTTGTGCTTGTTCTGGTGGCTGTCTTAAGATTTTGTTTTCCTCTGATTATTTAATTGAAGCGTGTTGTTCTTTGTTCGTTTACTCTGGGATGTTTGAGTCCATTACTGTATTTTCTTCTTCTTCTGATTGCACATTATTTTGTTCCAGTATTTGTTGTACTTGTTGTTTGGTGTTTTCTAATTCTGACTGGGGTATCCTATTATTTTTGATCATTACACGGATCTGATCAGCCAGTCGTTTTTCTGTTAAAAATTTTAATCCTGGGTATCTGGTAATAAATGTTGTGTATGCTTGTGATCTGTATCCAGTTGTGTTGATTCCTAAGTTTGTTGCTTGGTAATAACAGAACATGAGATGTCAGTTAACTTCATCTGACCATCTGATCCTCTGTCTTTGTTTTCCTTCTAGGATGGTTGCAGGAAGCATATCCTGCAAAACACCTCTATTTGGATTTAGATCATTTTCCATGTGGCTAGCAGTGTCGTTACCATTTTGGACGGGCATAGGGTTCAAGCGTCGTCCCCGACCATGACAGCGCTTGTCCGAGGCATCATTAGTTCTGTCCTGAACCAACTATCCACACCCAAAGGGGGGTTAGCTCTATTAGTGGTTTGTTCTTTTCGTCGCCTTTAACGGCTGGTAGAACATACTGGAGGCCTACTCTTTTCCCGGGCCTCCAAGGGGTTTATTATTATTATTGTTATTATTATTATTATTATTATTATTAATCAGTTTCCGGTTGGTATCACACAGATCGACACGAATTCCTCTCCATTCCCAGCCGTTTCACCTCAGAGTAACACTTGCAACCTGCATCCTCAATTATTTGCTGGGTGTGTTTCAGTCTTTGCTTTTCCCTACAGTCTGTAGTCACCTACAGCTCCCCCCTAGTACCACGGCAATTACGTATATTCATTTACTCTGCGATTCTTCGGAGAACCTCCTCATTCCTTACCTCACCAGTCCGCCTAATTTTCAACCTTTGTCTCGAGCACCATATCTCAAATGCTTCGATTCTCTTCTGTTTCGGTTTTCCCACAATCCGTGTTTAACTACCATACAATGCTGTGTTCCAAACGCACACTCTCAGAAATTTCTTCCTCAAAATAAGGCTTGTGTTTGATACTAATAGACACCTCTTGCCCAGGAGTGACCTTTTTGGCAGAAGTAGTCTGCTGTTATGTCCTTTCTCCGTCCATCATGGGTTATTTCGCTTAACTTCATCTGCTTCGTGACCACCAATACTGATGATAAGTTTCTCTCTATTCTCATTTTTGCTACCTATCATTACTTAAGTTTTTCTTTGATTTACTCTTAGTCCATGTTTGTGCTCATTAGAATGTTCATTCCATTCAATACATCCTATAATTCTTCTCCACTTTCATTTGGGATAGCAATGTCATCAGCAGTTGTTATCAGTGACATCCTCTAGTCTTGCATTTTAATCCCACTCTTGAAACTTTCTTTTATTTCTGTCATTGCTTCTTCGCTGTATAGGTTGAACAGCGGGGGTGAAAGAGTACATCACTGTCCTACAATATTTTAATCTGAGCACTTCCTTCTTGGTCTTCCACTCTTATTGTTCTCCCTTGGTTCCTGTACATATAGGATATTACCCGCATTTCCCTAAAGCATACACTATTTTTCTGAGAATGTCTAACATATTGCACCATTTAACATCGTCGAACGCTTTTTACGCATCGACAAGTCCTGTGAACATGTCTTGATTTTTGTTTAGTCTTGTTTCTACGATGGTGAGTCAAATGAAAACCTTAAGTTTGTAATAACAAATCAAAATTTTGCGCCGTTATCCTGTAAGTTGGTAAGCGTGCAGAATGGCCTGTAGGTTGCAGCATAGTGTAGATGCACACATACCGTCACAGTATCAGTATAAAGATGGCCGCCCCACTTGCTACTTGCACCACGAAAGAACAGCGTTCTGTTATTCGGTTTTTGCGTAGTGAAGGTGTGAAACCTATTGAATTTCATCGACGAATGAAGGTTCAGTACGGTGATGCATGTTTGTCACAGCAGCAAGTCTACGAATGGAGTAGGAAGTTCGCAAATTGTGTGACTTCAATGGAAGATGCTCCTCGTCAAGGTCAGGCACAACGAGTTGTGACTCCACAGCAGTTGAAGCCATAGTGAAGGATAACCGCCGAGTGACACTGAATGACATTGCAACATGTTTACAGATTAGTCATGGGTCAGCACACCACATTGTGCATAATGTGCTCGAGTTTCACAAAGTGTCTGCAAGATGGGTGCCGTGGCAGCTGACTCCTGAAATGAGAGAACGACGTGTTGATGCTTGTGAATAACTTCTTCGGCGCTGTGAACGAGAAGGTGACGGCTTCCTTGCAAGAATCGTTACGGAGAACGAAAGCTGGATTCACTTCCACCAACCGGAAACGAAGAGAGCGACCAAGGAATCGCGCCATTCCTCATCACCAAAACCAAAGGACCACTCAAAGACGTAATGGGAGGAAAGAAGTTCCGTTCTGATGAAGATGTACGGCACGCGGTACATGAGTGGTTGCGCGGACTGCCAAAAGAATTTTTTGTAAAGTAATTTATGCACTTTGTAAGCGCTGGAGGACATGCATTGAGCGTGGGGGAGATAATGTTGAAAATTGATACAGCTTTGTACCACTTCTGCACAATAAATAATATTTAAAAAAATATTTAAGGTTTTCATTTAACTCACCCTCGTATTACCAACCTCAAAGTCAGAACTCTCTCTCTGGTGCCTTTCCTTTCATAAAGCCAAACTGATCGTCATGTAACACATCCTGTTTTCCTTTCTATTCTTCTGCACGCTATTCTTGTCAGCAACAGTTTCAAGAACTCGGAACCTTTGGAATTGCGTGAATGATGTTCTTCGGAAGTTAGGTAGCATATCGCCAGACTCATATATTCTACACATCAACGTGAATAGTCGTTTTGTTCCCACTTCTCCATATGACTTTAGCAATTCTGATGGAATGTAATCTAGCCACTCTGCCTCATTTGATTTTAAATGTTCCAAAGCTCTTTTAAATTACGGTTCAAATACTGGGTCCCCTGCGACTTCTGTATCTGTTCCTGTTTATTCTTCTGTAAAGTCATCAGACAAGTCCTCACCCTCATAGAGGAATTCAGTGCTCTCTCTACATCTATCCGATCTCTCCTCTGCATTTATCTGTGTAATTATCATTGCACTCTTACAGTTACCGCCCTTGCTTTTACCCTAAACACTGTTTTCACTTTTCTGTATGCTGAGTCTGACCTTCCGACATTCATTTCTTTATCGACTTTTTCACATTTTTCATGCAACCATATTGCATTAGTTTCCCTGCACTTCTTACTTATTTAATTCCTAAGTGACTTGTGTTTCTGTGTTCCTAAATTTCCCTGAACATTTTTGTGCTTCCTTCTTTGACCAATCAACTGAAGTATTTCTTCTGTTACACATGATTTCTTCGCAGTTACCTTCTGTGTACCTACAGCTTTCTTTCCGGCTTCTGTGATTGCCATTTTTAGAGACGTACATTCGTCTTCATCTGAACTGCCTACTGAGCTATTCTTTATCGCAATATCTATATCGCAGTATCTATATCGCAGTATGTATAGCCACAGAGAACTTCAAGCGTATTTCTTCATTCCTTAGTACTTCCGTGTAGCACTTCTTTGCTCAATGCTTCTTCCTGACTAGTCTTTTAATCTTCAGCCTACTCTTAATTACTATTAAATTGTAATCTGAGTCTATATCTGCCTGTGGGTACGTATTACCATCTAGTAGGTCCTATCTGATTTTGGATCTTCCCATATCTCCCAGCCTTTTCGAAGAGTGCCTCCTCCTCTTGTGATTCTTGAAATGAGTGTTCGCTATTACTAGCTGAAATTTAAAGCAGAACTCAGTTAACCTTTTTCCTCTCTCATTCCTACTGCCTAGCCGATATTCTACTGCAACCTTTTCTTCTACTCCTTCCCCTACAACCCGATTCCAATCCCACATGACCATTAGCTTTTCATCTTCCTTTATGTTCTGAATACTCTTTCAACATCCTCGTATACTTCCTCAGTCTCTTCATCTCCTGCTTTCGAGGTCATCCTGTATAGCTGAACTATCGTTGTCGGTGTTGTTTTGCTGTCGATTCTGGTGAGAACAACCCTGTCCATGAACTGTTCACAGTAACTCACTCTCTGCCCTGCCTTCCTATTCATAACTAATCCTGCTCCCCTTATTCCATTTTCTGCTGTTGTTGGTATTACCTTGTAGTCACCAGAAATCCTCGTCTTCTTTCCATTCCACTTCATTGACATCCACTACATTTAGATCGACCCTTAGCATTTCCCTTTTCAGATTTCTAGCTTTCCAGTCACGTTCAAGCTTCTGACATCGCACGCCCCGTTGGTAATTCAGTTTTTATCCTCACGGTTACCTCCCCTTTGACAGTTCCCTTCCGGAGATCCGATAGGGGGGAGAGCCTGGGAACCCTTTCGAATCGAGAGATAATAATAACACTTATTCAATTGCAGGGCATATGTCCAGTGGATACATATTGTGTGGCTTTAATGCAGTAATTTCCATTGCCTTCTGCGTCCTCGTGCCGTTTATCATTGCTATTTCTTGTGCCTTCTGGATTCAGTTTCCCACCCCCAAGGGTGAGATAGTGAACCTCTGTCCGTTCCTCCGCCCTCTGTGATAAGGCCGTTGGCAGAATGAGAGCTACATCTCATGCAGGAAGTCTTCGGCCGCCAGTGTTGATGGTATGTATTCAAAATGTAAGCAGTGGCGGGGTTGGAACCCCAAGACCGAGAAGTTTTATTACTGGTCAAAGACGCTGCCCCCTTTTTCTTTCTAGTCTCATTTTGGTCGTTTTCGTTCGTTGTATCTGCTCGGTGCGGACGTCGCAAGACACCCGTTTCAGTTCGTCGTTGATCCATTAACTCAGTTTTTTTTATTACAGACGGCAGCTAACCCTCTGATCGAACACGCTGAGTTTCCGTGCCGGCTAACAGACCACGGGTGTTACACCAGTATAAAGTCGCCATTTCTCGTCACCAGTACCACCAGTTACGATATGATCCAGAATCTCGTGTATGAATGAAGCAAGCTATGTTTCACACAAACAGGTGAAAATCAGTTCACTAATTAGTTCAGCAGATACGGCTGCTGTTAGATTACAAAAAAGGAAGGATGAGGACTAATTAAAATTTTTCGGTGGAAATAAAATTGTAGCTGTGTCTTATTTACACGCAAAGAAAACCTTACAAATGTGACAAATATCTCAGAAATAAATTTCTCTAGTACTTCATTGAAGCATAAACATGCAAATGATTTCCTGTTGTGCAAACTAGGAAAACGAAAATATTACGTAGGGACTTCATTACGTCCTTCAATCCTTCTTGGCAGTAACTCATTAAGCTGTCATATCCCTTACTGTTACTCTTCGTTGCAGACTTCTCTTTTCATTCATTTCTACAGACAAAAAGACAATGGAGTACTGTCAGGAACCCTGGTGACTATCGAACGTGACCGATGTGGCCGATCTGCAAGTCATAGAATGTTTCATTCAGATGCTGAACTAGTTGACAAGTAGGAGCTGCAGCTGAGTGAATGTCCTCCAATAACACTGGCCCGCGATAGATGTGAGATACCAGTGATGCTGATCGTTTCCCATGTGAAAGTGGCTTCAGTGGACGAAAGAGTGGAGATCATCTATTAAATTTCCTGTATCTCACTACCGAGACTCGTATTTGCTTAACAATAAAGTAGTTAGAGTATTCCGCTTCAAAAGTACAGTGCTTAAAATCGAGTCACGATGTCTTACGATGTCTATAGTGGATGTTTAGTACTGGCGTTTCTTCCAATTTGATACAGACGTGTTTCATAGCTTAACCGCTGTTGGTTATTCTATGAACACAATAAGACTTAAGTTATATTAAGTATATGGAATTACTGTCCTGATCAGTTTCGTTAAATTTTATAAAACATGTGTTTCGCAGTTAGCAAACCGTCAAGTTCTTTATTTTAGTAAGACGAGTATCTGAATTCAAAGAAAACCAGCAGCTTAATTCAGTGTAGGCAGTGACAGCACAATATAAAATATTTATATTAGCACAGGCCATATTCACCTGTTAGTTTAGTGTCTTTAGAATCATGTGTGAATGTCGTGAGTGTTAGTGTCAGATTTAACAGACACATATCTTAATCGCACATGTGAGTTCCATCAGCTGTACCATCGCAACCATTAATGATTGATCATTAGTTTGTACGCACCTTTTTTTCAGAAAGACACATCCTGAAATTAAACCTACTTCTCTTAAGACACCCTGTACGAAATGAAACTTTTTTCTTCCATGTGCCATTATCTATTTCAGGGTTTGATCTGTTTATTCGAAGTTTCTGTGACCAGAAGACCACATTGGCTCTACAACATCACCTATTGCTAAGTACAGGAAGATAACGTTCTTCGTTATAACCTTAATGCCTGAATCCTTACAGCATCGGGGACTGATGACCATAGATGTTAAGTCCCATAGTGCTCAGAGCCATTTGAACCATTTGAACCTTACTGCATCGTTTACGAGTTTCAGGTATTTGTGTGTTTTGGATAAAAGCTAGAGGTGAAGTATCCATCTCAGCATCTTCCCAAACCGTCTGAGTAACCACTAAAACATACTCCGACAGGAGTCTACATAAGAGGCCAACGGTCAATGGCTCGATCACCGCCCGTTCAATCCAACTATTTTTCATTACAATGAAATGAACACCCTTAGCTGCTTACAGGCGTTGGCATACGTCAACGGGGACAGATGAAAATGTGTGTCCCGATCGAGACTCGAACCCGGGATCTCCTGCTTACATGGCAGACGCTCTACCCATCTGAGCCACCGAGGATACAGAGGATAGCGCGACTGCATGGATTTTATCTCTGGCACGCCTCCCGCGAAACCCACATTCTCAACATATTGTCCCGCACTACATTCGTAGTGCCCCTGCTCATTATACTCATTACCCGCGGCGCGTTGCCGATTCCCGTAAGAGTTCGGGCACTGTTTGTGCATTCGCACAGAAGAAGAAGATGGTCAAGTGGCTGGTGAGCCTTAACTATATATATACTAAATAATGAACTGATACCATTTTAGTCTGTGTCCTCGGTGGCTCAGATGGGACGTGCTGACTGGGTGTTGTGTGCTGTCCATAGGTTAGTTAGGTTTAAGTAGTTCCAAGTTCTAGGGGACTGATGACCATAGATGTTAAGTCCCATAGTGCTCAGAGCCATTTGAACCATTTAAAACAACACGACTACCGACGACGCGAGATGTACTAACTCTTACTGCGCCGGTGCCGTAGGAATACCCTGGAAAAGAAGTACCCAGACAAGAACTGCGACAGATATGGCGCGTTATACGGAACGTTTACCTCCCAACGTCGGTACGCTCAACATGGTATGTGGTGGTAAATCGGAAGTTTGCAACGAATCAACGGCGGCACGCTATTCATTTGGCAGACACTCCACTATGTTTAGGCTGCGCAACAGTGGACGCTGATGAACATCGTTTAGCATGTAGTGGGACGGCTCCAGTGAGGCACTTGGCACAACAGATATTGGCGTTCCTGTTACGCTCCGCTCCTCACACAATTTCGTCAGACACACTATTTTCCCCCCAAGAATCTTATTTTCCGGTCCAAAAAACCAATGCAGTGACATGGGTACGGGGAATGGTGGTGGGCTACGTGTATAACGAATCGGAAAAGGACAAAATTGATTTTTGGCATTTTCTCCTGGATGGACACATGAAGTTGCAACAGCATGAGAGATATGGGCAAGACTTCGCTAATTACTTGCGACTTACATTTACCGACCCGCCGGCCAGATGGGGTGTGACGGGTGAGAGATGAGATAGACGAAGAAGCCGAGATAGACATCGATCACACTTACGGACCCTTAGTTAATTTCGAGAAGACGACCCAGTCTTACACCAACGTCTGGAGAACGAGTCGATAGATGGCTCTCTTGCTCTATCGAACGTCAGGTCGTGAGCAGATGTCGCCCTCGACACGAATTTCATTTCATTGCTACAGGAGCATGTTTCTTTTGTATCTGTACTATCCGCAATGTCTTCCTGCCTTTCATTTGGGCATTTTCAGTTTTCTTCATTTCCTTAATTAATTAATTTTCTAATTAGCCACTATTTGTCAACATATGGACATTGTAGACACAATTTATGCGATAGTACAACAAAATGTATGTCAGCAAAGGTGGTAAGCCTGACATTGGAATTAATAAAAAAAAGGGGGGTAGCGTAAAAAAAAGTTAGTAGAGTACTATATTGAAAAAAAATAAAATAAAAAAAAGATGGGTAGAGCGTCTGCCAGGTAAGCAGGAGATCCCGGGTTCGAGTCCCGATCGGGACACACATTTTCATCTGTCCCCGTTGACGTATGTGAACGCCTGTAAGCAGCTAAGGATGTTCATTTAATTGTAATTTTATTCTAACGAGCTGCATGGTCACCGATGGTATCTGTTCTTTCGGACATGTCCGAAAGAACAGATACCATCTTAGTATACTACTATTTTTCGCCTGTCCTCTCTGTCAACCCACTGAGCTAACAGTTACGATTTTCGAGTAGATAACGCAAGTAATTTCAGTGCAAGAAAGGTAAATAGTCAATATGAAATTTTAATGTGGATTATTGTATAATTCTGGGTTTTGAAGAACATGTTTTTCAACCAAATCCTAAAGTTACAAGTAGTGTTTTTATCCACAACATAATTTGTTGATAAATATACAAATAAATAAACATAGAAAAATACAAAAAATGGAAACAATTCACTATTATGAATCAACTGCACATAATATCACAGCCATTTTTATCATTTCTAACACCGCACTAGCTAGATCCTTGTGAACTGAAGGCAGACGTTGCCTAAGCCTCTGATAGATGACAGCAAAGACAAACTGTGTTTGCCGGCTTTCGCCAGTGGTCTCGCAACAGATGACGAAGTCCCCAGTTCCAGGAATCCAGTCTCCTACCACTCTTCCCGGCAGTTGCCCGCGTGGTCCCGCCTCTGTCCCTCAGGACACGGTATGTCCGGCACGTTGATGAAGCTCAGCAGGCCCTGCTGCCTCGTCGTCGTGTCTGTGGCGGCTGTGGGGGACACCGCGGCCTTCGTGGTAGCCATCGTCGTAGAGGGCTGCGAGTAAAACATTTCAATCAATCAATGACTCTCGCCTTCAGTATTCGTTTCCCGTCATAGCAAAAAAAAAAAGGTATTATCAAATATCTGAATAAACAGTCTTCCCATATCGCAGAGTCTAGATTTTAGGCTTACTCCTGAAATCTCTGTAATACGTCTTGAGAACTATGCAAGAGCAGTAATTTACAAAGATTGCGTAAGAACAGTTTTAATATACAGAGCGTCCGGAAAAAGGTTCCATTATTTACAAAAGATGTAGTAAGCAACAAGGGAGGGAGGAAAAATTTCTATAAACAATGGTCGTAAAGCTCATCTATTCGGAGTTATGGTCTACCACCATTACTGTCAATGACTATTATGTGTCTGCGCTACTGTTCACAACATGTCCTGGATGTGACCGCTATCCATTGCAATGCAGCCTTCCACCTAAGTCTCATGGAATCACCTCTTCGTTAGAACACCACTGGTTGTTCTCCGGTTGTGTTACAGACATTAAACAGGCATTCTCGTAGTGAATCCATATTATTTATGAGGAACGCTTTCACTAAGATCTTTAAATGTTCTCAAAGCAAAATTCCGCAGGGCTAGGACAATGGGTAGGCCAAGGTATTGGCTCTCTCCAACCAATACATCGCTTCTGAAACTCACCACTCGAACCCGCATTTCTGAAGATACAAGGTTTACGACCAATGTTTATATGAACTTCCCTTCTTTCCTTGATGCTTATTACATCCTCTGTAAATATTGGAACCTATTTTCTGGACACTATATATAATCTCTGTGTGTGTTTGGGTATACTATCTTAATCTACACTCCTGGAAATTGAAATAAGAACACCGTGAATTCATTGTCCCAGGAAGGGGAAACTTTATTGAATACATTCCTGGGGTCAGATACATCACATGATCACACTGACAGAACCACAGGCACATAGACACAGGCAACAGAGCATGCACAATGTCGGCACTAGTACAGTGTATATCCACCTTTCGCAGCAATGCAGGCTGCTATTCTCCCATGGAGACGATCGTAGAGATGCTGGATGTAGTCCTGTGGAACGGCTTGCCATGCCATTTCCACCTGGCGCCTCAGTTGGACCAGCGTTCGTGCTGGACGTGCAGACCGCGTGAGACGACGCTTCATCCAGTCCCAAACATGCTCAATGGGGGACAGATCCGGAGATCTTGCTGGCCAGGGTAGTTGACTTACACCTTCTACAGCACGTTGGGTGGCACGGGATACATGCGGACGTGCATTGTCCTGTTGGAACAGCAAGTTCCCTTGCCGGTCTAAGAATGGTAGAACGATGGGTTCGATGACGGTTTTGATGTACCGTGCACTATTCAGTGTCCCCTCGACGATCACCAGTGCTGTACGGCCAGTGTAGGAGATCGCTCCCCACACCATGATGCCGGGTGTTGGCCCTGTGTGCCTCGGTCGTATGCAGTCCTGATTGTGGCGCTCACCTGCACGGCGCCAAACACGCATACGACCATCATTGGCACCAAGGCAGAAGCGACTCTCATCGCTGAAGACGACACGTCTCCATTCGTCCCTCCATTCACGCCTGTCGCGACACCACTGGAGGCGGGCTGCACGATGTTGGGGCGTGAGCGGAAGACGGTCTAACGGTGTGCGGGACCGTAGCCCAGCTTCATGGAGACGGTTGCGAATGGTCCTCGCCGATACCCCAGGAGCAACAGTGTCCCTAATTTGCTGGGAAGTGGCGGTGCGGTCCCCTACGGCACTGCGTAGGATCCTACGGTCTTGGCGTGCATCCGTGCGTCGCTGAGGTCCGGTCCCAGGTCGACGGGCACGTGCACCTTCCGCCGACCACTGGCGACAACATCGATGTACTGTGGAGACCTCACGCCCCACGTGTTGAGCAATTCGGCGGTACGTCCACCCGGCCTCCCGCATGCCCACTATACGCCCTCGCTCAAAGTCCGTCAACTGCACATACGGTTCACGTCCACGCTGTCGCGGCATGCTGCCAGTGTTAAAGACTGCGATGGAGCTCTGTATGCCACGGCAAACTGGCTGACACTGACGGCGGCGGTGCACAAATGCTGCGCAGCTAGCGCCATTCGACGGCCAACACCGCGGTTCCTGGTGTGTCCGCTGTGCCGTGCGTGAGATCATTGCTTGTACAGCCCTCTCGCAGTGTCCGGAGCAAGTATGGTGGGTCTGACACACCGGTGTCAATGTATTCTTTTTTCCATTTCCAGGAGTGTATATTAGTAAACGTATAACCTGGTTCATGGTACATGGATGGTACATAATTCCAGATACTGTTTGGTTCTCTAAAGGCTTCTGGGGGCAACCACAATTTTTCCAGTATTTCGTATATTTATTCACAAAATTGAAAAATTTAAAATGGCGTAATCTGTTAAAGAAGAGGTATAATGTTATGTTACAAAATTTGATAAAGTAAAACAAGTACTACATTTAGAAACTTGAAAACATTTCTTAAGACAGCGTTACTCACGGCGTATGGGATTTAGATACTTCAAATACTCGGAAATTTACTGGTTGTTAGTAAGCAAGAAATATCACTGATAGAGTAAAGAGTAACGTATCTGGTGGCAATCACAGACAATAAGTGTTTGGAGAACTGCAATAAATTGTCTGATAAAGGTCAGACTTCTCCCGTGCAATAGTCTAATGAAATCCTTGTAGGGAGGGTGTGTTACTGTTGGAAACAGTTCTCCAAACAGTGACGCTGCTGTTTTGAAACGCAGAAAAATCGAGCTCTTTATCGTTCTCCTCATCATTGGAAAGTAGGAACGCATTTAATAATGAGTAATTAAACTGAAAAGTTATCGAACAAATTTTTACAATACTGGGGAGAACAGTATAAAGTTCAAATTGTCTTAGTTTCAGCATATCAGCGAGAGTATTGATAGAACGCATGCGAAAAGATCAAGGAAAAAAATTACGCTCAGCCTTTATAGACCATTACACCTATTTATTCTGAACTACATAAGGTGTAAAAACAGTGACATAGTACTTCTGCTGGAAAATAAATATGATTTGAAGGACTTATCAAATGAACTGGCCAACCTATTTAAATATCAAATGTAGTTTGAGAATAAATAAAAGATAACGAGAATGATGAGTTTTGTAACTTTTTACTAAAATCATGTATTGAAAAATACGAGAGGAGCATGATTCTGAGACTGTACTTCAAGAGCAAAATTTTAGATACGGATGGAACATAGAACATGGGTTAACTGGAAAAGAGAAAGATAAGAACGTTTTGAAGCTAGTGCTGTAAAAAGGTGTTAAGAATTGTGCGATCAGATAAAGCGAATGGAGAGGTAACAGGACGCTCCGGAGGGAACAAGTTCTACAGAAAATTTCTGCATGTTGAAATAACGTGTTTATGGTTTGCACAAAAAAATCTGTAAAGTAATTTTAGTGCTAATAGACCATAGAAGGATAAAAGACGCACAGGCAAAAATAGCAACATGTAAAACTTATTATCGAGAATGTTATGCGTAGTATACGGACGAAAATTTGAAAATATTACTGGAAAGCAGCCAGAGAAGAAAGACGGAATTGAACCAATCATATCTTGCTAGTTGTTAGTTAAACGAGTTCGGGTATGGGTAAAGAGTGGTTAAAAGAGAAAAATGCTTCATACGAAACCTGGCAGTGCTGCTTAAACCGAAAACGCCTTTCTTTTCTTAACAGATTATTAAAGTTATTAGTCCTTCAGTTTAAGTGAAAAATTGCTTTGAAAGGATAACAGGACATACCATTTACTTGCGTTCGAAAGTAACACACTTCCTAACAGTGGTTAGAGCCAACCATGCTCATTTTAATTGTCGACTTCCACTTTCATACTGTAACTTACTATTGCTGTAATGCTTTCCCAAATTAAACTATAACGTTTTAAAAGTTCCCGGTTGCCTTAAAGATTGTTCAAGTAATAATATAGTCTGCTAACGAAAATTAATCACTATGAATGATAAAACTGAGTTGTCCGGCGATTTCGTGTGTAATTGCACTTATCCTCAGTGAATAAACCGATTAAGCACTCAGTGTTGACCTACCATTCGACGAAAAACTCTCGAACTAACATATATTAACATCTGCGTACTGTTCGTAGTTCTGAGTGTGACTCGAACGCCTACGGCTGTTCCTCGCTAAAACTGTACGACAACTCTCTCCTCCCACAAAGACGCTTTACCGACAGTGCTTGAGCATTGTCGTATGAGACAGCAAGATAGAGCCTAGGAGACCTGGGAAAAGGCGCGCTCAGCTCCTCATGTTCCTGAAAACCAACGATACGTAAGGTGCACGACAGACTACGTCGTAAGACTGTCAAGGTGTAATGACTCCGATACGTGCTGCTGTGCTTGACTATATTTGTTAAAACTGGGTAAATTACATCGGTCACCCCTTGCTCACCTCGGTGTGGCGATTCTTGGCCACCGCATTCTGTGAGGCTGTGGTGATCGCTGTCTGCCCGAGTGAAGTCGCCGGACGTGGTACAGGAACAGGGTAGCCGCGTACAAGGACGAACGCCGTGTGCGGCGACGGAGGTGGGAGCAGCAGCGGAGGCCGTCCCACAGGTAGGGGCCGGTACGTCCGCAGACCGCCGAAGAGCGGAGGCGGCGCCACCATGGGAAGGGCCGTAGCCACTGCGGCTGCCACGGCCACTAACAAGACGGGAGCTCTGTATGTGCCGGCCATCGTGCTGTGTGTCTCTGGTAGCGCTGTGGGGAGCAGACTGGGTCGTCCTGGAACAGCCGACACCTTATGTACGGCGCGTCCTGACGTCAGCGGGCAAGCCCCCGGCTGCAGTCACTCCATAAACGCACTGCACACTCCGCCTTCCGAAAACAACGTGACGCTCTGCGCGCGAATCCGAAAATGGATGATGATGATGATGATCTTTGGTTTGTGGGGAGCTGAACTGCGAGGTCATCCATCATTCACACTCTAATTTTTTTGCGCAATCCAATCTAGCCACTATCAGGAATGATGATGATGATGAAATGATGAGGACAACACAAACACCCAGTCCACGGGCAGAGAAAATCCCCAACCCCTCCGAGAATAGAGAAAATCCCCAATCCGGCGGCGAATCCAACCCAGGACTCCGTGATCCAGGGGCAGCAACGCTAGCCACTAGACCACCAGCTGCGGACCCGGAAATGGAGACCAGACATCTATTTTTATCTCCTGTAGGCAATCCCGAGACGTCGGAGTATCCATTCTTCCGATTCTCGAGGTGGTCTTAACATTGCTGGTGGCAATTATCCTTAATAAATCTGTGAAATTTTCATTAATAAGACAAGCTAAACAACGCAGACGACGATGAGCCATTCTTTTTCGTTGAAAAGCGTAAGCAATGTACTATGACAATAAGTTCAGTTTCATGTTGCCGGAAATGAAAATATATTAATAATAAATACAATAAAATACGTCAATGATAACAATAACAATATTTTTTTACATAATTGTTTAGTACATTCCTTCAACATAACTTCCAACAAATTGCAATTCAACATTCGAAAAGATTCTTTCGAAAACTTGAGAAATACGTAACGCATGCTGTTGATTTAGGAATTATAATAGTATGAAATTCTGATAAATTTGATATCAAAATTTACAGTATTTAAAATCAAAAACTGCGTTTATCATTATCAATATTTCACTTAGCACTATGATTCTGAGCCCAGGTCTGAAGACCTGCAGTGTGAAGAGGCAACGAAGCAAAAATTGCTATCCCTTTGGTTTTTCCAGCTACGTTCGAGAAAATTGTCTTTCTTTTATGTTTTTCTCACTGGGTGGTCTTCACTTCTCTGCCTTGCATTACTCAACTTCCTGCGGTTTTCCGTTCATGTGGACACACAAACTGTCTGTTGATAGCACCTTCCCCTGACTGGAATGTTCTCCTCAGGCGTTCAGCACACAAGCCCAGCCAGGTGGCCTAGGAGCTGAGAGGTATCCTACGTTGAACATGAATTGTGGTTTTTTAGAATTTCCTGCAGTTTCTTTAATGCTACTTTATTCTTCGAAAGTAAATTTGTAAATTTTGAAATTGATATAAATATAGAAAAACGTAATCGGTTTTACTAAAATACTTTTTTTTCGTGAGTGTGAGGGAGGGGGGAGGGGGAGAGGAGTCATAATAGACATGGACAGACAGCAAGTCCGCCACTTCATTTTCAGCTGAACCATCACGAAACCCACTTTAATCGATATAGAGAAATCATATCTCACCAGCTGCACAGGAGTTTCGACCATTTCCCTAGTGTGTGTGTCTGGTCTCTTAAGAATTGTGCCACCTGGCTCATTGCTCGTATTAGCAACATATTTAACATGTGTTACACAACTTCATACATTCTGTTTGTGAAAAATGGGAATCTCTTGTAACTCATTCGAATAAATTTTGTTTCATAGCACCTCCTTAAACTATTCCCTTGTTACAATTATAAACCTTCATGAAACTCTATGCCACTATACACCCTTGACGTACCAATCGACAGCACCGTCATTCACTGACAGAGAATTCTTAGGAGGGTCACGTTATCAGCATGTCGCTTTTTCGCCCGTTTCTGTTGGTTTTCACCAGCAGGGATCGCAGCTTCCCTCTCAAGTAGTTCCCCAGTCGTCCTCCGGAGCTAAGTGTACGTCGTTCTCATCCCTGCCCGAGGAGAAACTCTACCGGTTTCGGGGAACGCCGCTTGTTCACAGTGTGTTAAGCAACATGTACGGCGTTCAATTACGTAAGTTCCTAGGCTAATTAATAAAGTGTGGCCAACAATTTTGATATTGATTATTCAGCTGATATTCCACTGCTCTTATATTTATTCGCAAAGGGCCTGAACGCTTAGAAAAATAACCAAGTGTAAACTGACAAACATTGTCAGTAGGGTATATTACCAAATATCTAAATCTTTGTTCTTCTAATAGAAATAGCAAGTATAACAAATATCAAATATTAGGAATGATTTTCGATTCTGCCTACTAATTATCCTTTGTTAAGTAACTATAGCTACACACAGCGCATCTCATAATCCATCGAAATTAATCGTTAAATAAGTTTGCAAAGCGTTGTTTTGTCATATTCAGCATTGCTCTATTGCAGGGGCTCTTCATCAAGAACTGGTCTTGAATGGATTGTCAAGAGGCAGACATTGTTCCATATAAAACCTCACAATTACCGTATACTGAAAGTAAAGTGCTAACGTTTGCATTACCGGCTTGTAGTGCTTAAAACAGCCACCATTTTCTCGTTAGATCAGCACTAGGAGTAAATGTCGACATGTCCAACGCTGCCGCTACGGTCGCAGGTTCGAATCCTGCCTCGGGCATGGATGTGTGTGATGTCCTTAGTTAGGTTTAATTAGTTCTAAGTTCTAGGCGACTGATGACCTCAGAAGCTTAGTCGCATAGTGCTCAGAGCCATTTGAACCATTTTTGTCCAACGCTCCTCTTAAATCTCTCACTACTTGCTTAATGACTTGATGGGTGAAACAAAGTTTTCTCCTGTTAATGAGCTCTTGGCCATTGATGTGAACGAGGGATGCAGAGGGACTCGAACGGTGGTTGTGCATGCTGGTATGATATGTGAAACTCTTTCACACTGCACTGTGTGTGGCTCCAATATCGGTATTAGTTACCGCTGAAAAAGTGGATTTCCGAATAAGCTAAGCATATTTCTCTGCAATTATCTGAACAGTATGAATACTGTACATTGATACGAATAATCGTTTACAGAAAATGGACCAATCCCACAAGATTAGTAGCTATCTATTATTCATTCAATGCTGCAACTTTCGATGAAACATATCTTTAGACGCGAAGAAGATAAAGATCTTTCCTATGGCAGATACACACGGTCCAGATACATTAATGTGACCACCGCCGATGTTCGATGTCAATGTGCAATAACCACTCACAAAAGGTAGGTGGCAGCATAGCAGTGGAGGATATATAAAGCGTGTCAGGCGGATGCGGAAAACAGTGCAGACGTGGTCTTAATGCGGAAACGGAGGGATTTACCTGACGTTCAAAAGATCATGATCATTGGCTTTCGGGCACTGTTTGCGTGCCGCCGTGGTTAAAGGATACCGTGCGTGGCAAAATGGCGCTGTCCAAAACCGGTGCTGAGGCAAGATTAGATTAACTTTCATTACAATTGATCCGTAGTGAAGAGGTCCTGCAGGATGTAGAACATGTCAGAAAAACAATAATACGTGACAAATATTTACAACTCAAACAAATAAGCAGTCTACCGGTTCTAGGCGCTCAGTCCGGAACCGCGCGACTGCTACGGTCGCAGGTTCGAATCCTTCCTCGGGCATGGATGTGTGTGATGTCTTTAGGTTAGTTAGGTTTAAGTAGTTCTAAGTTCTAGGGGACTGATGACCACAGATGTTAAGTCCCATAGTGCTCAGAGCCATTTGAATCATTTTGAACAAATAAGCTAATGTACCATTCCACAGGTCCCAAGTGGAATGATAGATATTTTTTTAATGAACACTGTATGAAAGAATCGTTTTACAAACACTAATACACTGAATTTAAAATAAAAGAAATTTTCATTATTTATAAGGTAATAAACACGTAATAGAACTACAGTAATACTTATTTACAATGAACACACTACTGCACTAAAATGGTGCACAAGTTAGATTGTACTTACACACACACACACACACACACACACACACACACACACACACACACACACTTATTTACAGTGAACACATTACTGCACTGAAATTGTGCAGAAGTTTATTGTACATATATACACAAATCAGTTGGTTCTACTGAGAAATTCATCAATGGAGTAGGAGGAGTTGGCTTCTCTTAAACTGAATTTCATTGGTTGTTAAGCTTTTTATGGCTGCTGGCATTTTATTGAAAATGTGTGTTCCTGAATAATGCATACCTTTTTGTACAAGAGTAAGTGACTTTAAATTCTTGTGAAGATTATTCTTATTTCTAGTGTTGATTCCATGAATTGAGCAGGTGGTTTGAAAAAGTGATATATTTTTAATGACAAATTTCGTTAAGGAATAAAAATATTAGGAAGCAGTAGTTAGTATCCCTATTTCCCTAAACAGGCTTCTGCAGGGTGTTCTTGAGTTCACACCACATATAACTCTTACTGCACGTTTTTGTGCCCGGAAAACTTTAGCTTGCCTTGATGAATGTGATGCACAACGAGCCATAGATGACAGGAGTGAACGACTGTTGCGGAGGTGTGTACGGGTGAAGAGGCATGCAGCTGTTGATCAACTGGCCGCTCAGACGAACAAAGGGGCTACCTACGGTGTCTCCTCAATGACGATTCAGCGAACACTGCTGCTCACGAGACATCGCCTGGTTCATGCATCCATGTTGACTGTTGTCCATCGTCGACGACGAGCGGAATTTGCCCGCCAGTGCCGCAACTGGGCAACCACCGAGTGGTGACAGGCGGCCTTTTCAGACGAATCACGTTTCATACTCAAATGGCCAAATGACCGGTGGCATGTAACGCGTGAAACGACTGAAAGCGTACATCCTGCAACAATCGTCTGAACAATCCAGGCCGGGCGAGGGAGCGTTACGGTCTGGGGAATGTTTTCGTGGCTTTCCCTGTGCGATCTCTATCCCTGAGGACCATGTCACCCCTAAATACAGTTAGTTTTTTCCGTGGCACGATGGCATCTGCTAGCAGGACAATGCAATGAGCCACCCAGCTCCCAGTATATGTGCGTGGTTCAAAGAGCACCAGTATGAGTTGACCATATTGCCCTGGCTACCAGACTTGCCGGATTTAAACACAGTCGAGAATCTGTGGGACTACTTCGATCGGGCTGTGCGCACCGTGGATACTCAACCGAGAAACCTGGCACAGAAGTCGGCATGACTCCACACATCTGTCGGTATCTCCTAGAACCTCACTGACTTTCTCCCTGCACTTCTCACAGCAGTCAGCGCTGCAAAAGGTAGTTACTCAGACATCTGACGGGTGACATTCATGTGAGTCGAAAGTGTAAGGGCAGATCTACATATGCACAGTAACAGACGGCAGGCAGCAAAGCCACGCATAAAAGTAACAAACTTCGTTCTTGACATGTCCAGCATAAAATCGGTGTGCAACGAAGTGGTATGTATTGTGCTATGAACAAAATTTAACATCACATAAGTCCGCCCCCGGTATCTGAATGGTCAGCCGGCACAGTAACTCAGTGTGTTCGGTCAGAGGGTTGGCTACCGTCTGTAACAAAAAAAACTGACTGAATGGATCAACGGAGAATCTAAATAGGTGTCATCGGATGTTCGCCTCGAACAAATTCAACGAACAATATCTAACAACATGAGACCAAATAAATAAATAATAAAAAGTGGTCAGCGCGACAGAATGTCAATTCTAAGGGCCCGGGTTCAATTCCCGGCTGGGTCGGCGATTTTCCCCGCTCAGGGTCTGGGTGTTGTGTTGTCCTTATCATCATCATATCATCCCCATCGCAAGTCGCCGAAGTTATTTCCTTCATGCATAAAACATGTAGAGGAAAGAATAAATAAATTAATCACAATGTTCATGAAAGAAGTTTTATTGGGGCTTGGGACAACTGATGAAGTAAATAAAGCTATACAAAAGGGACATAAAATTTTAGATATCTATGAAGTGTGGACGTTTAGAAATAAAACCAACATGCTGTTTAATAATTATGTGAAAGGCCTTATGAAAATGAACTTAGAAACCTGCCCCCATGAGTCTGTCAAAGAAAAAATAGGTATTGACTTAGATCTTGATAAGATAAAAGGAAATCCGGGAAAACAAGCTGTTGTTAAGATATGTCTAAATTCATCATGGAGAAAATTTTGACACCATCAAAATACGAGTAAAACTGAGTATCTGAATGATTTACAATAATTTTATGAGATACTGTTGTATGATTGATTAGGTATTATAGATGTAAATTTTATTAATGACAATATCGTTCAGGTGAAGTACAGTTTCAATGATTATTATGTGGAAAATAACCCAGCTAAAAATATCTTTAGAGTTGCATTCACTACATCAAATGCAAGACTCAGATTATATGATATGTTAGATAAGCTAGTAAAAGCTATTTGTTTTGATACAGGCAGTGTAGTACATATTGATAATGGTGAAAAACATGTGGAAACAGATTATATGCTAGGTGAATACACTATTGAATTAGGGAATAACTGGGTTACAGATATGGCTTCAACTGGTCCTGAAAGTTATTATTTTGAGAAAAATGAGAAAAACACAGAGGTGAAAATAAAGGGATTTGCCTTAAACTACAAGAATATTCAAAAGATGCATGGTGAATCAGTGATAAGATTGATTGAGGATGAACTGAAAGGAAAGATACAAGTAGAGTACAACAAAATACTGAAGATGTATGTAATGAAAATTTGATAAAAAAACATTTAAAGAATTTCTGATTCCAGTATGATACAAAAATTGTTCTGGAAAATTATGATATAGAACCAGATGTATTTTAAATTTTATTAATAAATTTTTATTCTGTATAAATGGGAGCCTTACTGAAGAAATTCAACAATGCTAACAATACTAATTTGTTTAAAATGGTTAGTAACCTACAGGTAAATATTTTATATAACATTACTGGTTGTGAATATTTAACTACTAGTTACTTGCAACTGAATAATGAATTTAAAATTATTTTGCCAGGCACATGTTTCAAATTAATTACTAGTTGGGATTTTCAATTTGTAGGATGGAATGTTAAACTGAGATGTAAAGGGATGAAGAAACTTAAAAATAATGGTAATGAATTTCACGACCTAGAATTTTTGCCCTGGTTTTTCATGATAATTCAGAATTGGATGAGCATCAAACACTCAATAAAATGTAAAATATAAAATTCGTTTGATTTAATAATCTTGTGGGGGATTGCCATCCTCCATTTACTTTGATACATCCATGTAGATTTCAATTACTGAACTGAAAATTGGCTTGGATTTTATATATAGTAGTAAGTTTGTATGTTCAGTGCACTTGGCATGTTTTTCATGCATAACCCTTTTTTAAATTAATTATTAATTGCATTTGTAGCAAAAATGTTTATAAATATAATACAATATAATTAATTTGTAAAGAAAGGTTTGCATTAACACAGGCCAAGTGCGCTCAATGTACCCACTCACTACTAATGAACATGAGCAATGCAGCTGATCTACCAGTCACGAATATTTGATTTAGGTAATAGTTTAGCTGATTGGAAGAATGTACAGGAATTCCTCAACCTGGAAAAAAGCAGCTTGTGACTAACAGAATGTCTTTCAGTAGCACTGGCAATTTACTTTGCAAAAACTCGTTACATGTGTGCACACATTTAAAAAGAAGCGAAGAATAAACATATCTCCAAAGTTATATGTGGTTCTCATTGCCTCATAAATATGAGTTACGTGTGTTGAAGATTTGCTCCATCGCAAAACTCACTTACTTGGTGAACATTATGAGGACCTGATCATCTTGAGGTTTTTCTGAAGCTCACTACCTCCAACTGTATTTTCTTAGTAATAAAATACATGGAGGATGCCGACTCAAGTTACGTGTGTGTCTCTCTCTCTTTCTTTTGTCTCTCCTTTACACACGCACACATACGCACGCACACACACACACACACACACACACACACACTTTTGCTCAGGCTGTGCACCGTAACTGCTGTTGCACCGCAATTGGGACGAATTTCTTTCTTTTTGTGTGAATTCTGTGGTTGAGAAGCAATATTAAATTATCACTGTCACGATGTCTATATTAAATAACCATGGTGCCGATCAAATACATTACATTTGGAAAAAGATATAACTACATAGTCTCGGGTATTGTAACGCATCACATTAAAAATAGTTATCACTGACTAAACCAAGGTTTTAGCCATGGTTACAGCGGCCTCTTTCTGCCTCTTCTGGTGTGTTTCTCTGTCCAGAGGCCATTTTGTCATGACTGCTCCACTGAACATGAAATCTCGTCAAAAATTGAAAATAGTTTTTTTTTTTTTTTTTTTGCGGCAAGAGGCTAGAGAAACTTTGTGGTACTTTGTTTACTGTGGTGGAGATATTTGGGATCTGTGGTTGTTTATTACTTCTTCCAGTGCATGCCTTGATTGATAGGTATCAGTGAGTGATGTGCAGACTTTTGTTGTCCTCGCATTGGGAGTAGGCCACATGACAGTAGTTAGCCGCCAGTAACATTCGTGTCACGTGTTGCGAGTGTGGCGTGTTGGGCTGTGATGGCTGGCAGCCAGAATAGTGTAAGCCTTAGGCAGCCCTCTCTTTTCGTTGAATTTTATTTACTTCTAACAGTCTTTCTAGTGTTCGGCCACTAAAGATTTGTTGTGCTACCCTTGCTGAAGGTAGCGAACATGCTCCTGTACGCGCATTGCTACTCATATGCCAGTTTCGCTGATGTAGGTATTGCCTCACCCGCATTCCACACATGCAGTGTGCCGAACATCGGTATTTTCCTTGGTGGACACTAGTACATCCTGGATCCTGCAGGTGCTGTAGAAGATGCGCCGGACATCAACGTGGCCAAGGTCTTTCCCATTTCGGTCAGTGATATCTTTCACACAGGGACAGCGCGCTGCTGGCCTTCACGGCTGTGTGGATTTCGAGGTATAACCATTGGCCAAGGACGGTGGTAGCAGTCATTTAAGTTTACATGGTACACTGACCAGCCAGAACATTATGTCCAGCTATCTGCTACTGATATAAACCCATCCAGGCGATAGTAGCGTCACCTGGCGAAGAACGACTGCTAGTAAGACGCACGCGCGGTGAATGTAGCATCAGTGGGCGTGTTGTACGTGTGTAGATTGGAAAACGCGCGTAGTCTGTTTGACTAAGGGCATACTGTGATGGCTCAGGGGCTCAGCACAAGCATTTCAGAAACTGCATGACTTGTCGGGTGTTCGAGGAATGCTCTGATGAGTGTCTTCAACACATGGTGAAACCACATCCAGACGTCGTGGGGTTGGGTGGCCACCAATCATTACAGATATCGGAGGCGTAGGCTGAGCAGACTGGTGAAACGGTGGCGAACTGTGACGGAACTAACATTAGACATAAATTCTGGGCAGAGTACAGTGCACTGAACACTGACCAACCACGCATGTGCCAATGTTAACTCCAGGTCATTGGAAACTACGACTTTAATGGCCACATGACGATTGGCACTAGACGTTGGCACAGTTGTAGAATGTTCCACGGTCTGATTAATCTCGATACTTGTTCATCATGCGGAAGGGAGTGCGCGAATCTGTTGTCTTCTAGGGGAACTGCTCCTTGAAACCTTTACGGAGGGACAGAGACAAGCTGGCGGTGGGTCCATTATGCTCTGGGGAACATTTACGTGGACATCCAGGGGTCCAGTGAAACTAGTGAAAGGCACCATTACTGCCCGTGGAGTATGGTATGCTGGCTGCAGAAGCACGTACACCCTTTCGTGACGAACAAGTTTCCTCCTAACAGTGGCATTTTTCAGCTAGATAATGGACCGTGTCAAAAGGTCGCCAGATCTGAACCCGATCGAACACATCTGGGATGTGATTGAATGAGGCTTAAGAGCTCATCGCCCCCTCCCCCCCCCCCCTCCCGAAATTTGCTGGAATTAGGTGACTTGTGTATGTAGATGCAAGAGTAACTCCCTCCAGCAACCTACCAAGACTCCATTGCTTCCATGCCACGACGTGTTGCCGCTGTTATCCGTGCCATAGTTGGACATGGGCTCATAATGTTCTGGTTGGTCAGTGTATATTGTGAGCGCTGCATGCGAATAGACAGAGAACGGTTGACTGAGTATTTCTATGCTGGGTCGTGGTGGGAATGGATGTGTAAATGCCTGTCCGTATATCTTGGCTTCCGATATACTCTGCACACTAGTGTCCCCGTGCTTTGTCCAGCATACTTACACGCCTAGGAACAGAACTGCACAATTCTTCTCTGCTTCGAGCTCCAACTGTATCTATTCATACTTTTGTCGGTATATTAGTGAAACATCTATAGCTCTGTCTCGCCATGGGGTCATGTAGTGAACGTGTGGTTCACATATCTGAATTAGCAGCGTAGGCATAGTGGAGCTGAACAACGTGCCGTTGCTTCAAATGCATTCCTGAATATGCCTGATGCCGAGGGGAATAGTATTATTCTTGCCATTCGAAGTATGTCAATGGCGAACATAAATCAACCAAGTCAAGTACGCCTGGTGGGACACGCTCTGTCTGCTTTGATGTTGTTAGAGAAACTAGTTCGAAGGAGAAACGACATAAGACTAGCCGCGTGTCTAGCCAACTTTGCAATTTTTATTTCTTCTGTAAAGTGTTATCAAGATACTTATTTATTTATTAATCTTGATCATTTATTGGCCATCAGACTCTGTTGCACCGGATCAAGGTTTCACGCATAACACTGTTTTTACATAATATTTTTTACTTGAGAAAATGACAGTAATTTTAATATGTGAAACAGTAACAAAATGGAATTAACAGAATTAAAAATGATTTGATTGTGTATAAAGACAACATGAATAACAGAACTAAATAAGAACTAAGAACTTTAATACCAGTAGTACTACTACCTTTGTTGCTCTCTCTAATTATAATAATAATAATGATGGTCCAGACAAAAGCACTTTAAGCTGGACTCTCTCCACCAACCACTCCCCCCATCCTCACCCCCCTTGCCATGGCCATGTGGCTCCGTTTGTTTCTCGGTTCTACATTCTCTTGGACTAAAGTGGGACCAGCGGCAAATAGCAGTTTAGGCTTCTACTTTTCTGTAACCGGATATGCAAGTCACCTGCTTGACAAGCTACCTTTCAGTTTCCCAATACATGTTTGGCAATGGAAAAAGGTTTTACCCTCTGCTACATTTTTCGCTACTCCTTCTCGATATTGGCAAGTACGCCTTTCAATCTATATGTGTTCCTTGAATAGTTGAGTATAATAAATTTTTGGTATTGTGACATCCACAACTGTTCTGTAAACTGCCATGATTGAAAATACTGCTGCAATCCTATTAATTCTCATTAATGAAATTTTTTAAACGAGATAGTTTTGGAGTTTCACCCCCATCTTCAGGTGCTTTTGTAAATTAGAATAAATAGAATAAAATAGAATAAAATAAAAACGCTAGCATTAGTAAAACCAAATAGAGCCAAAAAGTATAAACAATATTAAATATACCAAAAATCAATCCAAAATATACACATAGACGGTATGTTTTTAGACATTAAGTTAATTAATTTTGGATTTTGAAGTATGTCTTCGTCTCTTATAGTTATGTAAATTGGAAGAATGCTCTACATTGACAGAGCTGTGCAAATTTGGCATCGATTCGGCCTTTCACAAGCGTAGCTGCACAGTTTTTAGCATTATTTGTCAGCTTTTGGTCCTGCGTATAGTGTTTAATCCGGTGTCATTGGATTTACTTAGACTTCTGGCTCTCATCGTCACTTACAACTTACGGTGGACTTTGGTCAGACACACATGAAGGGCGGTTTCAGCGCAGTCACTTTTCCATGTTCCATCTGATGAAACACGCACGACAGATGTATTGCCTTTTAACTTAGCCTGTATGTGTGCATT
Organism: Schistocerca cancellata; assembly: GCF_023864275.1. Classification (NCBI taxonomy): domain Eukaryota; kingdom Metazoa; phylum Arthropoda; class Insecta; order Orthoptera; family Acrididae; genus Schistocerca; species Schistocerca cancellata. Next base: position 351,616,640 of record NC_064626.1, on the reverse strand, counting down.
GTGGACCAGTTTCTCGTATGTTTAATGCTGTTTATATTTCTTCGTCCTGCGTGGTTTTTCTAATGGTAGATATTTTGTGGATCTTATTGCTCAGACAATACGCTTCATTTTAATTTGCAGTGGCACTTGAAAATGGGGCTGAGACCCCAAACCAGGTTGTGCAGTAAACTTCAGTAATAAAAATTAATAAACTGTAGCGGGACTTTGAGTCACAAAACAGTATGGTTTAAGATTGTTTACGATTAAATTGTTTCATACAGATGTTTCTTTTGAAACTTATTCTCTTAAAAACTGTATTCTCTATTCTCAAAGACTGAATCCGCTGTTGATGCTTAATCGGGACCTCTTACTTTTTCACATTTTAAGTTTGCCTGTATTAGTACACATTCTCATTCTGTTGGAACTGTCTTGCAGCTTAGAAGAGGATAATAAGCAAAGTTGTCCAGAAACAGCGGAGTCCATTTAAAATGGCTAAAGTTATCGATGCAGTTTGGAAAGAGAAGATAGTTTTGAAGGTGGCCAGTAAACGGCGTAATGTTCCAAGACCATTTATGAGGTTGTCCAACATGAAGTACAGTACACTTGAGCAATCATCAAAAGCAAAACGAGCGGACACTCTTTGTAGTGATAAGAAATTCAGTCGTACATTACTAATCTTCCCAGCAACAACGAGATATGGTAAGCCGAATTCATGTTTTAATGTAATTATGACTTATGATTTCATGTTACTGTAATTTGTACTTTCCTCATGTAACCATAAAACGTACGGCAGTCTTCTCATCCACCAGAGAGCAGTTGACGTCATCGGAAATATTTGCCGTGAAGTTGGCTGCCAGAGCGATGAAGAAAATGTCAGAAACATCAAGTTCCTGCTATTAGTATTTTTGTTAACAATGGATAAAGTAAAAAGGTATAATTTACAAAAATCAAAAATAGTTTTGCATCACCTCCGTTCCGAGAGTTCCGTAACCTGTACAAAAAATTGGAGTAGAGACCAACATAAACGTCATCTCCGCCCTTTTAACTGCTCATGAGAAACCACACATTGTATGTTGTACCACCATACAGCGAGACCTTCAGATGTTGTGGCCCAGACTGCTGTACACACGGGTACCTCTAATACCCAGTAGCACGTCCTTTTGCACTGATGCATGCCTGTATTACTCGTGGCATACTATCCACAAGTTCATCAAGGCACTGTCGGTCCAGATTGTTCCTCTCCTCAACGGCGATTCGGCGTAGATCCCTCAGAGTGATTGGTGGCCTTCATCGTCCATAAACAGCCCTTTTCAATCTATCCCAGGCATATTCGATAGGGTTCATGTCTGGAGAACATGCTGGCCTCTCTAGTCAAGCGATGTCGTTGTCCTGAAGGAAGTCATCCGCAAGATGTGCACGATGGGGGTGCGAATAGTCGTCCATGAAGACGAATGCCTGTCCAATATGCTGCCGATATGGTTGCACCATCGGTCGGAGGATGGCATTCACGTATCGTACAGCCGTTACGGCGCCTTCCGTGACCACCAGCGGCGTACGTCAGCCCCACATAATGCCACCCCAAAACAGCAGGGAACCTCCACCTTGCTGCACTCGCTGGACAGTGTGTCTAAGGCGTTTAGCCTGACCAGGTTGCCTCCAAACACGTCTCCGACGATTGTTGAAGGCATATGCGACACTCGTCGCTTAAGACAACGTGATGCCAATCCTGAGGAGTCCATTCGGCATGTCGTTGGGTCCATCTGTACTGCCCTGCACGGTGTCGTGGTTGCAAAGATGGACCTCGCCATGGAGGTCGCGAGTAAAGTTACGCTTCATCCAGCCTATTGTGTACAGTTTGAGTCGTAACACGACGTCCTGTGGCTGCACGAAAAGCATTATTGAACACGGTGGCGTTGTTGTCAGTGTTACTCCGAGGTCGCTAACGAACCGCGCTATTGTGCGTCTAGGCATGGTTGAGCAACAGACAACACAATCCGTGTACCTCCTTCCTGGTGAAATGACTGGAACTGATCGGCTGTCGGACCCCCTCCGTCTCATAGGCGCAGCTCATGCATGCTTGTTTACATCTTTGGGCAAGTTTAGTGATGTCTCTGAACAGTCAAAGGGACTGTGTCTGTGATACAATATGCACAGTCAACGTCTATCTTCAGGGGTTCTGGGAACTGAGGTGATGCAAAATTGTTTTTGAAGTACGTATATTGTAAAACTTCCCGTCAGGCTTGAGGTCTGGAATTGTCAGGAGCTGTTATCTGGTTTTGTAATAGCCCCTATGTAGTTAATGCATTCCAAGTAATTACATAGCACGATGCTGTATAGTTTATAAATTTTTGTGAAGAAAAGGATTAATATGAAGTTCTCAGTCTTCTGATTTTTCTTGATAGTTAGTGGAAGAGAATACTGGGAAAGTAGTACTGAGTAGAGTAAAGTCGTTTTCAGAAAATAACTAAAGACAATATCCTTATTGACGAAACAGAAAAGTATAAATTGTCCCTATCTGATAAAAGTTGTAAATAGAACGTTATTGATCTGATTGGTAATAGATCAGTTCAAAATAGTAACCGACACTGAAACGTTCTTCATTTAGAACGTTTTAAATGGTTTAGTGAAGAGTGATTAAATTTATACCTAGTGTGCATTTAGTACGAAAAGGTGGATATTACCTATCGGAGACCATATCATTTAACTGTGCGGAAGTAATTGTAATCTCAGGTGAACAGAAATTACACGGATTATTATTTCAAAGGATTATGAACCAAAAGTGCAATTATTTGAATTTGCAAGATATCATAAGTGAAGAATATTTCAAAATAAATAACCAATGTTCGTAAAGAAAGTAACAATAAGTTAAATGTTTTTTGGAGAACAAATATATTGCGATTAGTGTAGTTGACGGACCGTAAAAGTCATGCTCCCTGGATTTTCAACTGTGCTTCTCTGTGCAGGACGCAGACAATATTAGAGATTAGTTCTGTACCATTAATCGAATAAGCAAGAAACTTTTTCGGAAAGCCAGGATTTATGCATTCAGCCGCCATGTTATGAAAGCACAGTTTAATGAAATATTAGTGTGACATATGAAGTATTAGCCACAATTATAAGGTACTGAGTGCATGTTGGAAGTTAATATCTGCAGTGCTCAAAAATAATTAATGAACAAGGTACTACACTCTCTCTTTCGTCTTTTAACAATAACTAATAATACTTTAAAAATTTAAGGTTGCAGAGCTCATTGCAGAAGAGTGGCAGAAGATAAGATGTAAAATAATTTTTTCATATCTTGCACGTGCTCTCCGAAACGACAAGATATTAAATACTACGAGTTTACGACTAATGGGCATCGCATAAAAATACTCTACAACATTACCTATTATTAAGTACAGGAAACTCACGTTCCTTATCTATAATCTTCTCTACCTGTTGATGTGTTTCAGATATTTGTGTCTTTTGAATACATTATGGGAGTGGCAGTGATCAATGAGTTACAAATATTTACTACTAAAAACAGTCTTGATCACGATTTATTTATTAAGGTGACCGTTTTCGACCACTACTGTGGTCATCTTCAGACGATTAAGTAGGAACCTCTTTGTGCTGGAGAATCACTAGAAGTGGTGATTCTCCAGCAGAAAGAGGTTCCTACTCAATGGTCTGAAGATGACCACAGTAGTGGCCGAAACCGGTCACCTTAATAAATAAATCGTGATCAAGACTGTTTTTAATAGTAAAGATATTTGTGTGTTTTGGATAAAAGGCGAAGGTGAAGAACCATCTTAACATCTTCCGAAAACGTTTTAGTATCCACTAAATTCCAAAAGGTACACTCACTGGAATGTTATACAAGGTGAGTATTTAATGGTTACAGCACTCGCATTCCATGCGACATTTCCTCTTTAGTGTACTAACAGTTACTTCAGTCGAGTAGATAACGCAGGTAATTTCAGCGCAAGAAAGGTGAAAAGTCAATATGTCAATTTAATGGAAATTACAGTTTGGTTCTGAGGTTTTGAAGAATATGTTTTTCAATAACATCCTGAACTTGCAAGTAGTATTTTTATTTTCAATGTAAATTTTGACAAAATATATATATATAAGTAATAAATAAATAAATAAAAACACAAAAATGTAGACAATAGAAACAATTCAGTATTGCAGATCAAATTATCAGAACCATTTTTATCATATCTAACGCTGCACTGGAAAGGTCCTTCTGAACTGAGGGCAGACGTTGGCTGAGTTTCTGGTGGACCGTAGCACAGATTAGTGGCGCTTGTCAGGTTCCGTCAGTGGTCTCCCGACAAATGTCGGAATCCTCGGTGCCAGGAAACCAGCCACCTACCACACGTCCCGGCAGTTGCCCGCGGGGTCCCGCCTCTGTCCCTCAGGACACGGGATGTCCGGCACGTTGATGAAGCTCAGCAGGCCCTGCTGCCTCGTCGTCGCGTCCGGGGCAGCTGTGTGGGACACCTTGGCTCTTGTGGTAGCCGTAGTCGTAGCAAACTGCAAGGGAAACGTTTCATTTAACCAGTGACTTTCGCCTCCAAGATTCATCTCCAATCATATTAAAAAAGATATTAAGTAATATGTGAACGACAGCCCTCCCAAGTCATCTCGCAGATTCTAGATTTTAGGAGTTCTGCTGAAATCTCTGTAATACTTCTTAAAAACTGAGAATAGCAGCACTTTTCAAAGACTTCGTGAGTAATACACACACGTGTGTGTGGGTCATGATGCATGGTACATGATTCCAGAAACAGGTTATATATCTATCGACTCCCAGAAACAACCATAATTTGATTTTCAATAGTTCATATTGACTGCATTGAAAATTTTAAAATGCTGTCATAATCTACTAATTAATAGACGTAACATTTTTAAGGTTTAACACAGTAAGACGCGTATTATATTTAGAAACTGTGTACGTGTTTCGAGGTAGCCTTACTAGGTAGCCTTACTCACGGCGTGCTAGTTAACCGGACTGTATGCATCAAGTGTTTGAGGAAGCGAGTATTTAACGTCTTGCAAAAAAAACATGACATATATTTCAAACCCTTACGAAACTTTGTCTCGTGAACAGCTCTCACAAAATGACGAAAGAAAGGAAGTTCATCGCTTACTACATTATCGCTATTCATGCAATAAAACTGGTGCAACATCATGACGTTTTAATTTACCACTTCTTTATTACAAACTGTATTCGCAATACGATTTGCAGACAGTATCCAAGCATACCACTGAAAGTACCTGCAGATTTATATAACAATACGCCAGAAAGTTCAGGACATATAACATCATAAATACAGAGATAGATTGAAAACTAGCTTCTGCTTAAATCAGAGTACAGATTACCTGTGCTATACTCGCCCAGAAATGTAAAATGAGAGCGATTAGTGGCATCTAACAATTTTTAAAAATAATTTCTAGCAGTTCCTGAGTTTTCCTCACTTACATCATATATTTAACACATTAACTAATTTGTAAAGTAATCAGAAGTTTGCAGTCGTTTTTTACATGAGTGTTCGATTCTTTAAAGAATTGAGGTGTTATAGTCCACGCAGGATACAGTGGGCGATGTGCAATGCCCAGTTTTCGTCCAAAGCATCGGGCGAGTTCATTCGTTTGTTTGGAAGGGGAAGCCAGCACGTGTTTTCCACGCCCTGCAATATTTCTCAAAAGATTTTACAGAAACTAATTAGAAAAAAATTATGTTTGCTTTACTTATAGTTTATATGTCAGGTTCATGATATGCACATCATTTCGTTAGTGGTAATAGTTATTCTGATATTTGCGTGGAAGTAAGACACTGAGCGAAATTCGGAAAAGTTTGCTATGAAAAATAGAGGTCGCTATGATTTTGCGTTTCGTGCATATTACATAACATTTTGTTGTATATGAAATTTAGCTAACATGCTGAATTTTTCTGCAGACTTGGGTGCACGTGTCTACCTGTCGCTAAACTCGACAGAATTCATTTGACATAGAACACTCACAGCGATAAAGCCAGAGTAAAATATCCACAACATTCCTCATATTTCATTAACTGTTTCAGATATCGAAATGGGATTTTGGCAAATCACACCACGCATAGAGGAGAGTATTTTACCATATCGTTATTATGCAAAACATCTTTGTCTACCCTGTTATTCCACTAAGTACAGACATTTTCGATGAAAGAATGTAATTTTTAAGGGCCATTTATAACTGCTTAAACGTGACATGCTATGGGTTTTCGAACAACATAAGTAAAGAGATTACACTTTTTTTGTAGCGAGGATGTGATTTTTCATAAGCTACTGGCCTTACTTTTCCCCAGTCCCTCACTTAATGAACTTAATAAACCACTGTTTCAGAATTCTCTCGCAATTGTATCCGCACCCAACATATTGGTGAGGTGAGACTGTGTAAACTCAACTGTGTTTTGGCAAAAGAAGCAAATTTTAAAATGGCAACCAGAGGAATGTGTAGATTTTACTCAAAATCCGCCACTCATGCCGCTTCTCTGAAATTTACAAATGGTTAACAAGCCAGGCGAAAATAAATCGCTGCATTTTCGGCTGAATTCTTTTTAGATGCTAACCATACCAGAAGAGACAGTAAATATTTTTGAATAGTCACCATGCAAGTGTAAGCGTGGAAGGGCCCCACTTAATATTTACAAATACTGCTAATGTAGGCTTCAACTAGTAATAGCGAAAACATTGTTCAAGAACCACAAGAGGTGGAAGTGTACTTGGAAAAGGGCGGGTGATACGGAAAGATTTCAGTTAGTTTACATCATGGTGAGACAGAGATGCCGAAATCAGATAGTGGATTTCAAAGCGTACGCAGGAGCAGATATAGACTCAGATCCTAGGGCAGTAGGCTGCAGCTTAAGAGATCAGCCAGGAAGAATCAATACGTAAAGAAGTGGGGCACGGAAGTACTAAGGAGTGACGAGATACGCATGAAGTCCTCTAAGGCTATAAATACAGCAATAAGGAATAGCTCAGTAGGCAGTGCAGCTGAAGAAGAAAGGACATCTCTAAAAAGTGCAGTCACAGAATTTGAAAACACGGGTACAAAGAAGGTTGCTGCGAAGAAACCATCGGTAACAGAAGAAATACTTCAGTTGAACGATGAAAGAAGGAAGTACAAAAATGTCGTGGGAAATTCAAGGATACAGAAATATAACTCGCTGAGGAATAAAATAAACAGGAAGCGAACGGAAGCTAATACGAAATGGCTGCATCAAAACTGTGAAGATATTGAAAAAGAAATGACTGTCGGAACGACAGGCTCAGCATAAAGGAAAGTCAAAACAACTTTCTGTGACATTAAAAGCAAGGGTGGCAACATTAAGACCGCAACGGGAATTCCACAGTTAAATGCAGACGAGAGAGCGGATAGGTAGACAGAGTACATTGAAAGGCACTATGGCAAGTAAGATTTGTCTGATGTGATAGAAGAAGAAACAGTAGTCGGTTTACAACAGGTAGGGGATCCAGTAATATAATCAAAATTTAAGGGAGCTTTGGAGCACTTAACATGAAATGAGGCAGAAGGGATAGATAACATTCCATCACAATTTCTAAAATCCTTAGGGGAGGGGAGGGGGAAGAGAACTACAATTCACATTGGTATGTAGAATATATCAGTCTTGGGACATACCATCAGAATTTCGGAAAAATATCATCCACACACGGCTGAAAGCAAGGGGAAACTACAGCCGTAATTTTTCCCGAACCCATGCAGCTTTACTGTATGATGATGGCGTTCTCTTGGGTACAATATTCCGGAGGTAAAATAGTCCCCCATTCGGATCTCCGGGCGGGGACTACTCAGGAGGACGTCGGTATCAGGAGAAAGAAAACTGGCGTTCTGCGGATCGGAGCATGGAATGTCAGATCCCTTAATCAGGCAGGTAAGTTAGAAAATTTAAAAAGGGAAACGGATAGGTTAAAGTTAGATATAGTGGTAATTAGTGAAGTCGGGGGCGGGAGGAACAAGACTTTTGGTCAGGTGAATACAGGGTTATAAATACAAAATCAAATAGGGGTAATGCAGGAGAAGGATTAATAGCGAATAAAAAAATAGGAGTGCAGGTAAGCTACTACAAATAGCATAGTGAACACATTATTGCGGCCGAGATAGACATGAAGCTCACGCCTACTACAGTAGTACAAGTTTATATGCCCACTAGCTCTGCAGATAATGAAGAAATTGATGAAATGTATGATGAGATAAAAGAAATTATTCACGTAGTGAAGGGAGACGAAAATTTAATAGTCATGGGTGACTGGAATTCGACAGTAGGAAAAGGAAGAGAAGGAAACGTAGTAGGTGAATATGGATTGGGGGTAAGAAATGAAAGAGGAAGCCGCCTGGTAGAATTTTGCACACAGCATAATTTAATCATAGCTAACACTTGGTTCAAGAATCATGAAAGAAGGTTGTATACGTGGAAGATCCCTGGAGATACTAGAAGGTTTCAGATAGATTATACACTCCTGGAAATTGAAATAAGAACACCGTGAATTCATTGTCCCAGGAAGGGGAAACTTTATTGACACATTCCTGGGGTCAGATACATCACATGATCACACTGACAGAACCACAGGCACATAGACACAGGCAACAGAGCATGCACAATGTCGGCACTAGTACAGTGTATATCCACCTTTCGCAGCAATGCAGGCTGCTATTCTCCCATGGAGACGATCGTAGAGATGCTGGATGTAGTCCTGTGGAACGGCTTGCCATGCCATTTCCACCTGGCGCCTCAGTTGGACCAGCGTTCGTGCTGGACGTGCAGACCGCGTGAGACGACGCTTCATCCAGTCCCAAACATGCTCAATGGGGGACAGATCCGGAGATCTTGCTGGCCAGGTTAGTTGACTTACGCCTTCTAGAGCACGTTGGGTGGCACGGGATACATGCGGACGTGCATTGTCCTGTTGGAACAGCAAGTTCCCTTACCGGTCTAGGAATGGTAGAACGATGGGTTCGATGACGGTTTGGATGTACCGTGCACTATTCAGTGTCCCCTCGACGATCACCAGTGGTGTACGGCCAGTGTAGGAGATCGCTCCCCACACCATGATGCCGGGTGTTGGCCCTGTGTGCCTCGGTCGTATGCAGTCCTGATTGTGGCGCTCACCTGCACGGCGCCAAACACGCATACGACCATCATTGGCACCAAGGCAGAAGCGACTCTCATCGCTGAAGACGACACGTCTCCATTCGTCCCTCCATTCACGCCTGTCGCGACACCACTGGAGGCGGGCTGCACGATGTTGGGGCGTGAGCGGAAGACGGCCTAACGGTGTGCGGGACCGTAGCCCAGCTTCATGGAGACGGTTGGGAATGGTCCTCGCCGATACCCCAGGAGCAACAGTGTCCCTAATTTGCTGGGAAGTGGCGGTGCGGTCCCTTACGGCACTGCGTAGGATCCTACGGTCTTGGCGTGCATCCGTGCGTCGCTGCGGTCCGGTCCCAGGTCGACGGGCACGTGCACCTTCCGCCGACCACTGGCGACAACATCGATGTACTGTGGAGACCTCACGCCCCACGTGTTGAGCAATTCGGCGGTACGTCCACCCGGCCTCCCGCATGCCCACTATTCGCCCTCGCTCAAAGTCCGTCAACTGCACATACGGTTCACGTCCACGCTGTCGCGGCATGCTACCAGTGTTAAAGACTGCGATGGAGCTCCGTATGCCACGGCAAACTGGCTGACACTGACGGCGGCGGTGCACAAATGCTGTGCAGCTAGCGCCATTCGACGGCCAACACCGCGCTTCCTGGTGTGTCCGCTGTGCCGTGCGTGTGATCATTGCTTGTACAGCCCTCTCGCAGTGTCCGGAGCAAGTATGGTGGGTCTGACACACCGGTGTCAATCTGTTCTTTTTTCCATTTCCAAGAGTGTATAATGGTAAGACAGAGATTTAGGAACCAGGTTTTAAATTGTAAGACATTTCCAGGGGCAGATGTGGACTCTGACCACAATCTATTGGTTATCAGCTGTAGATTAAAACTGAAGAAACTGCAAAAAGGTGGGAATTTAAGGAGATGGGACCTGGGTAAACTGAAAGAACCAGAGGTTGTACAGAGTTTCAGGGAGAGCATAAGGGAACAATTGACAACCATGGGGAAAAGAAACACAGTAGAAGAATGGGAGGAATGAAATAGTGAAGGCAGCAGAGGATCAAGCAGGTAAAACGACGAGGGCTAGTAGAAATACTGAATTTAATTGATGAAAGGAGAAAATACAAAAATGCATTAAGTGAAGCAGGCAAAAAGGAATACAAACGTCTCAAAAATGAGATCGTCAGGAAGTGCAAAATGCCTAAGCAGGGATGGCTAGAGGACAAATGTAAGGATGTAGAGGCTTATCTCACGAGGGGTAAGATAGATACTGCACACAGGAAAATTAAAAAGACCTTTGGAGAAAAGAGAACCACTTGCATGAATATCAAGAGCTCAGATGGAAACCCAGAAGGGGAAACAGAACGGTGGAAGGAGTATATAGAGGGTCCATATAGGGGTGATGTTCTTGAGGACAATATTACGGAAATGGAAGAGGATGTAGATGAAGATGAAACGTGGAGATACGACACTGCGTGAAGAGTTTGACAGAGCACTGAAAGACCTGAATCGAACAAGGCTCCGGGAGTAGACAACATTCTATCAGAACTACTGACGACCTTGGGAGAGCCAGTCCTGACGAAACTCTACCATCTGATGAACAAGATGTATGAGACAGGCGAAATTCCCTCAGACTTCAAGAAGAATATAATAATTCCAATCCCAAAGAAAGCAGGTGTTGACAGGTGTGAAAATTACCGAACTATCAGTTTAATGTCACAGCTGCAAAATACTAACGCGAATTCTTTACAGACGACCAGAAAATCTGGTAAAAGCGGACCTCGGGGAAGATCAGTTTGGATTCAGTAGAAATGTCGGAACACGTGAGGCAATACTGACCCTACGACTTATCTTAGAAGAAAGATTAAGGAAAGGCAAACGTACGCTTCTAGCATTTGTAGACTTAGAGAAAGCTTTTGACAATGTTGACTGAAATACTCTCTTTCAAATTCTGAAAGTGGCAGGGGTAACGTACAGGGAGCGAAAGGCTATTTACAATTTGTACAGAAACCAGATGGCAGTTATAAGAGTCGAGGGACATGAAAGGGAATCAGTGGTTGAGAAGGGAGTGAGACAGGGTTGTAGCCTCTCCCCGATGCTATTCAATTTTTATATTGAGCAAGCAGTAAAGGAAACAAAAGAAAAGTTCGGAGTAGGTATTAAAATCCATGGAGAAGAAATAAAAACTTTGAGGTTCGCTGATGACATTCTAATTCTGTCAGAGACAGCAAAGGACTTGGAAGAGCATTTGAACGGAATGTACAGTGTCTTGAAAGGAGGATATAAGATGAACATCAACAAAATCAAAACGAGGATAATGGAATGTAGTCGAATTAAGTCGTTTGATGCTGTGGGGATTACATTAGGAAATGAGACACTTAAAGTAGTAAAGGAGTTTTGCTATTTGGGGAGCAAAATAACTGATGATGGCCGAAGTAGAGAGGATATAAAATGTAGCCTGGCAATGGCAAGGAAAGCGTATCTGAAGAAGAGAAATTTGTTAACATCGAGTATTGATTTAAGCGTCAGAAAGTCGTTTCTGAAAGTATTTGTATGAAGTGTAGCCATGTATGGAAGTGAAACATGGACGAAAAAAATTTAGACAAGAAGAGAATAGAAGCTATCGAAATGTGGTGCTACAGAAGAATGCTGAAGATTAGATGGGTAGATCACATAACTAATGAGGAGGTATTGAATAGAATTGGGGAGAAGAGGAGTTTGTGGCACAACTTGACTAGAAGAAGGGATCGGTCGGTAGGACATGTTCTGAGGCATCAAGGGATCACGAATTTAGTACTGGAGGGCAACGTGGAGGGTCAAAATCGTAGAGGGAGGGCAAGAGATGAATACACTAAGCAGATTAAGAAGGATGTAGGATGCAGTAGGTACTGTGAGATGAAGAAGCTTGCACAGGATAGAGTAGCATGGAGAGCTGCATCGAACCAGTCTTAGGACTGAAGACCACAACAACAACAACACATCATCTACACTGCAAGAGCTGACAAGTGCGATAATTATCGCACAATCAGCCTAACAGCTCATGCATCCAAGCTACTTACAAGAATAATATAAATGAATAAAAAACAAAATTTGAGGATGTGTTAGATGACGATCAGTTTTGTTTTAGGAAAGGTAAAGGCACCAGAGAGGCAATTTTGACGTTGCGATTGAGAATGGAAGCAAGAATAAAGAAAAATCAAGTCACGTTCATACGATTTGTGGACCTGAAAGAGCGTTCGACAGTGTAAAATGGTGCAAGATTTTCGAAATTCTGAGAAAAATAGGGCTAAGCTATAGGGAGAGACAAGTAATATACAATAAGTATAAGAGTCAAGAGGGAATAATAAGAATGGATGACCAAGAACGAAGTGCTCGGACTGAAAAGGGTGTAAGACAGGGTTGCAGTCTTTCGCCCCTATTGTTTTATCTGTACATCGAAGAAACAATGATGAAAGTAAAAGAAAGGTTCAGAAGTGGAATTAAAATTCAAGCCAAAACGGTATCAATGATACGATTCACTGATGACATTGCTGTTCTGATTGAAAGTGAAGAAGAATTACATGGTCTGCTGATTGAAATGAAAAGTCCAATGAGTACAGAATATGGGCTGAAAGTAAATCGAAGAAATACGAAAATAATTAGAAGGAGCACAAATGACAACGGCGAGAAACTTTAAAATCAGGATTGATGGTCACAAAGTAGATGAAGTTAAGGAATTCTGCTACCTAGACAGTAAAACGGACGGACCAAACAGGACATCAAATGCAGACTAACACTGGCGAAAAGGGCATCCCTGACCAAGAGCAGTTTACTTGTATCAAACATAGGCCTTAAGTTGAGGAAGAAATTCCTGAGTATGTACCTTTGAAATGCATCATTGTATGGTAGTGAAATATGGACTGTGGGAAAACTGGGACAGAAGAAGAAGAAGAAAGGAGTGCTAGTTCTGCAAGGTTCGCAGGAGAGCTTCTGTGAAGTTTGGAAGCTAGGAGACGAGGTACTGGCGGAATTAAAGCTGTGAGGACGGGGCGTGAGTCGTGCTTGGGTAACGCAGTTGGTAGAGCACTTGCCCACGAAATGCAAAGTTCCCGAGCTCGAGTCTTGGTCTGGCACACAGTTTTAATCTGCCAGGAAGTTTCATATCAGTGCACACTCTGCTGTAGAGAGAAAATTTCATTGTAGATACTTACATTGATGGGCAACATATGCAACAAACCTTATAGCAAGAGTAGCTGAACTCAAAAGTTTCAGCAGATCACCAATGTGTTTCTTCTAATTTAATCTCTCATCAGTGCACACACCCAAAATTTTTGAATATTCTGCCTTAGTTACAGACTTCTGTTCAAACTCTACACCTATTAATAATGTTTACTGTACATAACTGTGTATACTGTGTTTTATCAAAAGTTAATGAAAGTCCATCTGCAGAGAACCGCTTGATAATTTTCTGAAGCAGATTATTTGCAATTTCCTCAGACAATTCTTGTTTGTTGGGTGTGATTACTATACTTGTACCATCTGCAAACTTTTCGTATTCTGGATGCGACTGGAATGCATACGACCGTTCCTTGCGAAAACTGTACGACTCTCTACTCGTGTAAAGGTGGGTCAACGGTAGCGCTTGAGCATTGCAGAACGAAACGGTAAGACAGTGCCGAGTACCGTGCAAAAGACGCGATCAGCTCCGAATGTTACAGAGAACCAGGGGTGCATAAGGGATACAACTCACTTCGTCATAGCTCTGTGAAGCTGTAATGACTTTGATTCATGGTGTGCTTGTTAATGACATTCGTTAAGATAAGATAAATGGTATTAGTTCCCCGTTGCTCACCTCGAGTTGACGATTCTTGGACACGGCACTCAGTGAGGCTTCAGTGATTGCTGTCTGCTCGAGTGAAGTCCCCGGCCGTGGTACAGGAGCAGGGTAGCCGCTTACGATGGCAGACATCGAGTGTGGCAGCCGAGTTCGAGGCAGCAGTGGAGGTCTTCCCGTAGACAGACCGTGCTGCGGCCGCACCCAGCCAAAGCCAGGAGGCGGCGCCACCGTGGGGAGGCCAGTGGCCACTGCGGTCGCGGCGGCGATTAGGAGGAGGACACCACGTGTGCCAACCATCGTGCTGTGTGCCTCTGTGGTAGCGACGTGCGGAGCAGACTGGATCGTCCTGCACAGCCGACACCTTATGTACTGCGCATCCTGACGTCAGCGGGCAAGCCCCCGGCTGCAGTCACTCCCTAAACACACCGCACGCTCCGCCTTCCTAAAACAACGCAACGCTGTACCCGCGAATCCCAAAATGGAGACCGGGCATTTATTTTTATCTCCTGTACGCAATCCTGAGAAATATGAGTGTCTACTTTTCCAACTCGCGAACAGGGCTTCACAACTGGTGGTGGCACTTTTGCTACAATCCTTAACAAATATGTGAAAAGTTAACTATTAGAACATGAGAAACAACACATATATGATGATGATTAGCTATTCGTTTTCGTTGAAGAGCTAAGCAGTATACTTTCAGATTAATTTTAGTTTCATGTTACCGAAAATAGAAATATATACAAAAAATGTATTAATGTAATAACGATAATAACAATAATATCTTTTTACAGCACTGTTTTGTATATTCGTTTAGCGTAACTTCCAATGAACTGAAATTACTCATTTTAAGATATTCGTCCGAACATTTGACAAAATGTGTATCGCATACTATTGATTTAAGAATTGTAATAGTATCATATTCTGACAATTTTGATATAAACCTTATCACAATTTAAAATCGAAGTGTGCATCTATTGTTGTTAATATTTCGCATAGTACAAGGAGGGTGAACACAGATCTGAAGCCTGCAGCGTGAAGAAGAGAGGAATCCTGTTTCTTTGGCTTTTCCAGCTATGTTCACGAATTTGTCTTTCTGCATCTACATCTATAACTACATGGATACTTTGCAAATCACATTTAAGTGCCTGGCAGAGGGTTCATCGAGCCACCTTCACAATTCTCTATTATTCCAACCTCGTATAGCGCGCGGAAATAACGGCCACCTATATCTTTCCATACGTGCTCTGATTTCCCTTATTTTATCGTAAAGATCGTTTCTCCCTGTTTAGGCCGGTGTCAACTAAATATTTTCGCATTCAGAGGAGAAAGTTGGTGATTGGAATTAAGTGAGAAGATTCCGTCGCAACGAAAAACGCCTTTGTTTTAATGATGCCTAGCCCAAATCCTATATCATTTCAGAGACACTCTCTCCCCTATTTCGCGATAATACAAAACGTGCTCCCCTTCTTCGAACTTTCTCGATCTACCCCGTCAGTCCTATCTGCTAAGGATCTCACACCACGCAGAAGTATTCTAAAAGAGGTTCAAATGGCTCTGAGCGCTATGGGACTCAACTGCTGTGGTCATAAGTCCCCTAGAACTTAGAACTACTTAAACCTAACTAACCTACGGACATCACACACATCCATGCCCGAGGCAGGATTCGAACCTGCGACCGTAGCGGTCGTGCGGTTCCAGACTGTAGCGCCTTTAACCGCTTGGCCACTCCGGCCGGCTATTCTAAAAGAGGACGGACAACCGTAGCGTAGGCAGTCTCGTTAGTAGACCTGTTACATGACCTGTCCATAAAACGCAGTCTTTCGTCAGCCTCCCCCACAACATGTTATGTGTGTTCCTTTCAATTTAAGTTGTTCGTAATTGTAATTCCTAGATATTTAGTTGAATTTACGGCCTTTAGATTTGACTGATTTATCGTGTAACTGATGTTTAATGAATCCTTTCAGTAATTCAGGTGGGTGACCACACACTTTTCGTTATTGAGGGTCAACTGCCAATTTTCGCACCATTCAGATATCTTTTCCAATTTGTTTTGATCTTCCGATGTCTTTATTAGTCGATAAACGACAGCATCATCTGCAAACAACCTAAGACGGCTGCTCAGATTGTCTCCCAAACCGTTTATACAGATAAGGAACAGCAAAGGGCCTATAACACTACCTTGGGGAACGCTAGAAATCACTTCTGTTTTACTCGATGACTTTCTGTCAATTACTACGAACTCTGACCTGTTAATGTATTTCTCAATGCAGTGTCTTTCCTTTTCTTCCTTGCCTCACTCAGCTTCCAGTGGCCGAGCGGTTCTAGGCGCTTGAGTCTGGAACCGCGCGACCGCTACGGTCGCAGGTTCGAATCCTGCCTCGGGCATGGATGTGTGTGATGTTCTTAGGTTAGTTAGGTTTAAGTGGTTCTAATTTCTAGGAGACTGATGACCTCAGAAGTTAAGTCCCATAGTGCTCAGAGCCATTTTGAACCATCAGCTTCCTGCGGTTTGCCGAACCTCTGGGCTCACGAATCGTGTCGGATTTGTTGTTGACAGCATGCAGTGACGGAATGTTCTCCTCGGGCGTTCAGGACGCAAACCCAACCACATGCGCTAGAAGCTGAGACTTACCCTGTGTTAGACATAAACCGTAATTTTGTAGAATCTTCTGCCATTTTCTAGACTCATAGTTTTAATGCTACTTTTTTCTTCGAAACTTCTAAATTTTCGTATTGAAATACGTAAAAACATAACTACTTTTACTAAAATTCTTTATTTTGCAGGATGTAGGAGTCAGAATAGCTATGGAGATATATGGAGTCTCCTGCGTCTTTTTTTAGCTGTACCACCACGACATTCACTTTAATCTATTTAATTTAGGGAAACCGCATCTCACCGCCTGGACAGGAATTTTGAGCACCCGTCTTCACTAGTGTGTGTGTCTCGTCTCTTAAGATTTGTGCAACTTGGCTCATTGTTCACATTAGCAACATATTTATTATGTACTACACGATTCCATACGCCCTGTCTGTGAAAAACGGAAATCTCTTGTAACTTATTCGAATAAATTTTGTTTCGTTGCACCTTCTTAAGCTATCGCCTTGCTACAATTACAGACCTTCATGAAACTCTATGTCACAGTCGTCCTCGTCCACCCCTGACATACCAAGCCACAGGAACGCCATTCATGACCAGGAGAAGGTTAGGGGGTGCAATGTTGTCATCATATCGCTTTTCCGTCGGCTTTCGAAACAGCAGTTGTTGCTTGCCTCTTTGGCAATTTCCCAAACGTCCTCTCGAAGGTAAGTGGACCCCGTTCCCATCTCCTCGGAGAAAAAGTCTGCCACTTTCAGGGAACGCCCCTTGCTCACAATCTATCAGTGAACATACACGCACGTAGCGTTAAATTACGGAAGTTCCAAGGGAAATAAAGTTTACGAAAGAACTTTGACAATGATTACTCCGCCTATTGTCTTCTGCTCTTCTATTTGTTCGCTGTGTAGACAATAACTGGGTGTAAATCGAAAATATTTTCCCTAGTATATACTACTAATTATCGAAATCTTTGTTCGTCTGTCAGAAATATCAGATATAAAATATACACAATATTAGGAATGATTTTCGATTCTGTCCTAATTACTGTCTTTCGTTAAATAATTACTGTGTAGTTGTGCACGGTACATCTGATAATTTTTGGAAACTAGTCGCTAAATCTTTTTGAAAGTGTTGTAGTGTCATATTCAGCATCCCTCTATTGCAATGGCTCTTCATTAATCAACCATTGCTCTTGAAAGGAATTTTCGAAGAGTCTCTTTTTAACTGGAAGTATGGATTGTTTCACATACGCCTTTTGTTGTCCACTTATCGTGTTGAAGGCACCAAGGAGCACCAATAATCAACATGTGCTACTCTAGTCTGAATCCGCACGAATACTTCAAAATGGTTCAAATGGCTCTGAACACTATGGGACTTCACATCTGAGGTCATCAGTCTCCTAGAATTTAGAACTACTTAAACCTAACTAACCTAAGGACATCACACACATCCATTTCCGAGGCAGGATTCGAACATCCGACCGTAGCGGTCGCGCGGTTCCAGAGTGAAGCACCTAGAGCCGGCTCGACTACTTGTTTAACTACTTGATGATATTCGGGAGAAATGAAGTTTCCTCATATTAGTTTGCTATTGGAGAATGATGTGAATGACGGATTCAGAGGGACTGCAACTGGTAAGTATACGGTATGTAAAAGTCTTTCATCACTACATTCTGTGCGGCTGCAGTACTGGCTTCATTGGCCACTCAAAAAGTGGAGTGAGATTCGTTGAAACTAAGGTTCTTCTCCATGATTGTCTGAACCGTCTGGGCCCTGTATGATGTAATGAATGGTCGTTCACAGGGAATGGACCAATCCCATATGGTTAGTCGCTATCTACTGTTCTTTCAATGTCGCACCTCTCGATGATACATCAACTTCTTCGGTAAACGTGAAGCTAATCGAGCTCTTTCCTACGCTAGATGTAAGAACGGATCTACACGTGCACAGGTCTGTCGTGACTCTCCAAAATTTCCGTAGAAAGATTTAATAATTTTAATGAAAAGCTTTGTGTAAAGAGGTAAACCGCTCTTCTCTGGCTACGGCACTGTTGCTTATCTGATTGCCCTTGAATCCATAAACTCCATCTTTAGTCTTAGGCATCACTTATTTAGAGGCACATTTTGTAACACTCTGCTGGACGAGCAACAACTTTGCGTATCAGATGATACAACTGTCGCTTACAGCACAACCCCATACAATAGTTCAACCTGGTCATTGGTATCAGCAAGAAATTGTTTTCGTGACTTTAGCCTCCAACCCAAAAGATGAATGCAACTACACCTACTGGTTTGGCTAACATCACATACTGATGTTTTTGTAGCGTATTTTTCTTTGTCAGCTTAATATTCCTATGAATGACTACGTGTATTGTATAAACTAATTAATCATGTTTGGTTTGTGTATGATACATGTTGTCCTATGTTTGTTATGTACTCTATAATATTCATAACACTAGGTCACGCCAGAATAGGTACGCAAACAAATATGTTTACTGAGAGAGCAGGTACATCTTCTGTGTACAGAGGTACTTACTGAAACACAAGCACGGTTCACGCAGCCTGAGATGGTATTGGAAATAACTTAGAATACCGAACGCGAGTGTGGTTAAAGATGAGACGTGTTTTCGTGTTCAGGGCGTTGTGTAGAAGCCATCTGAAATATCTACTGAAAGACAACAGTAGTATGTTGTAGATGCATTTAACGTAACGCCATCTCGTAATAAATGATCTATGGATTATATTTAAAGAGAATGAAACTGCCTCTACAGAAATGTCTCTCAGTGCTCCGCGAACGATATCTCACCTGTCCACCAGCGTTTATAAATCTTAATCCTTCTGTAAGTGTTCTGTGAAAAATATATATGTAACGGATAAATCGTAAACAAAGCTAGTCGATTCGGAGCGATATCCCGTCTATTGACAGAAGCTGGGGGTCTGTCCTGCTGTTACGGCCTTCAATTGGAAAACTGATTTGGGACAGTTGTCCATGCTAGTCTGTTCTGTGCTATCATCTTCGTCTTTACATAAGCATTATGTCTCCTGTGAAACGATCCATTCGTTTGGTCAACTTGGGACATACATTTATTTTTCTCCCAATACCATTCATTAGTTTTCCAATATTCCTATGTATTATTGAAAATTCTTCTGTCGTCCCGCATTTCAAAAGCTTCTACGCTTGCTTGTGTGTACTGTTCATCGAGCACATTTCACTTCCGTACAGTGCCGCCATCAAGATTAATATTTTCAAAAAAGACTTCCTAAAACTGAAATTTGTGTTGTATGTAAAAATATCTACTTGGTATCTTAAGTATGCATTTTACGAGTGTATCCCCTTGACTTCTGCTACTGTCAGTTATTTTGCATTCCAAATCAGAAAAAAATCTGATTTCAGTGTGTTATTTACTAATTTAAATCTGAGAGATTTTATTCTACAGTTTTCCACTACTCTTATTTTCCTTTCGTTGATATTCGTCTTATTACATCTTTCCAAGGCACTATCCTTTCTTTTCAGACTTCTGCTTGTTTTGCTTTACCTCCTGATCAATGTATAAACTGAATAATATCTGGCAAAGGCTACAACGCTATCTCATTCCCTTCTTAACTACACTTTGCCGCCCGCATCTCGTGGTCGTGCGGTAGCGTTGTCGCTTCCCACGCCCGGGTTCCTGGGTTCGATTCCCGGCGGGGTCAGGGATTTTCTCTGCCTCGTGATGGCTGGGTGTTGTGTGCTGTCCTTAGGTTAGTTAGGTTTAAGTAGTTCTAAGTTCTAGGGGACTGATGACCATAGATGTTAAGTCCCTTAGTGCTCAGAGCCATTTGAACCATTTTACAGTTTGCCTATCATATCCTTCGACTCATGACTGTGGTCTACTTTCTGTACAAACTGAAACAGGCTTTCACTGCCTGTAGTTCATCCCTGCTACCTTCAGAAATTCAAAGAGAGTATTCCATTCAGCATTGTTAAAAGCTTTTTCTAAATCTACAAATGTCATAAATGTATGTTTGCTCTGTTTCGCTTCGCCTTATAAGAGTTGGGTCAAGTATTGCCTCGTATAGTGTTACTTAAAATATATAAACAATCGAGTAATCGATTTTGTCTGCTATATCGGCACTATTAGTAGTCTGCTTTAATGGTAAATAGGCATACCGTTTATAATATGATGCCTCTTTGTGCGAAAAGTTGTCCTCTTTCCCCGCGCAACGAAGAGGCCGGAACGTAATTTAACATCGACAAATAATATGTTGCCCCGATTTTTATGAGAATTATTTCTGTTTAGTAGTGAAAATAATTTTTAAGATTATAAAAATTAAGAAAAGAAGTCTTTTTGAGAATATTTTGCAAAATTTTGGACATATTGGTAGCTGATTTTAACGTTACATTTTTTCAGTTCATTATTCATATCTTACTAGAAAACAATAGTCGTGATAACGCAGTAGTAGTGGTGACGGAGAGAAATTCTTAAACATGCGACACTTACCCTGTTTTTCTCCCTACATCGACTAAACAGTGCAAGATTGTTTCGAAGCAGAATAATTTTCCGAAATAGTATTGAAAATAAAGGCTCTTTCATATCTCTGCATTACCCAATGACAAACTGTGCAATGCTCAGAAAAGAGCAAACAAAATTGAACTGAAACTGATACAAGAATTGTCGTCTCGCTAGAGCAGCTCAGACTACATGATCAGAAAATTTTTTTAAGTACGAAATGAACTTGCGATTACGATCAATGAAAGCTCAAAAGCACCGCCTTCTGTCCCAGCATAAACTTAACTGCGCAGTGTGAAATCTGCGTCAGATAGGACTGACTGTGGATATCGAGAAAGTTCGAAGAAGAACAGCTCGTTTTGTATCACCGCAGAACAGGCGAGAGAGTGCCGCTCATATGATACGTGAGTTGGGGTGACAATAATTAAATTTGCCTTTGTTCTACAATATTAATTTTATTGCTCACCGGTTTTCGGCTTACAAGGCCATCTTCATACATTTAAATGTCTTCAGACATTTAAATGTCTTCAAACATTTAAATGTCTGAAGATGGCCTTGTAAGCCGAAAACCGGTTAGCAATAAAGTAATATTGTAGAACAAAAGCAAATTGGCGCTTTTCATTTATTATTATAATGTTGTTCTACCAAGAACCGACGGAAGATTCTGTTAATGTAATTAAATTTCTTTACCCAAATACGAAAATATTTTGTTGGCCCCCACTTACTTAGGGAGAATCGATCGCCGCAATAAAATAAGAGGAACCAAACCTCACACGGAAAGATTTAAGTGCCCGATTTTCCAGCGCGCTGTTCAAGAGTGGAACGGTAAAGAAGAAGTTTGAAGGTTTTTCGATGAAGCCTCTGCTAGGCACTTGACTGTGAATTGCAGAGAAGTCATATAGATGCAGATAATAGGTCTCCTTGAATCTTTTGAAATAACTCCAACAATCTCAGGGAATGAGATTTTCACTCTGCAGCGGAGTGTGCGCTAATATGAAACTTCCTGGCAGATTAAAACTGTGTGCCGGACCGAGACTCGAACTCGGGACCTTTGCCTTTCGCGGGCAAGTGCTCTACCTTTTTTTTTTTTTTTTTTTTTTTTGTTACAGAGGGCAGCTAACCCTCTGACCGAACACGTCGAGCTACCGTGCTGGCTTTTTTTAAATCTCATTTTTGTTCGATTTCGTTCGTTGTATCTGGTCGGGGCGGACGTCGTAAGACATCCGTTTAAGTTCGTTGTTGATCGATTAACTCAGTTTTTTTTTTATTACAGAAGGCATGTAAACCTCTGACCGAACACGCTGAGCTACTGTGCCTGCAGGCACAACTGCTTCTGTAAAGTTTGGAAGATAGGAGACGAGGTTCTGGCAGAAGTAAAGCTGTGAGGACGGGGCGGGAGTCGTGCTTGGGTAGCTCAGTTGTTGGAGCACTTGCCAGCAAAGGGCAAAGGTCCCGAGTTCGAGTCTCGGTCCGGCACACAGTTTTAATCTGCCAGGAAGTTTCAATCTCAGAGAAGTCACATGCCAATGATTTCTTAATTATATCTCTTATACGAGGTGCTTCTGTGTAGCATTGTCATACCTGGAAAGCACCTTAACAGCTAATGAAGCACAAAGTGTTCCGAATTCCTTGTATAAATTAGTCAATAAAAGACTGTAACCATTTACTACAAGGACTGTTAATGTGATTGGGACATTATTATATCCTAGGTTTAAAAACTTGATTTCAAGCCTTGAGTTTGTGAATGGCGCAGATCATGGATATGAGGCCGTTAAGTGATGTTAGCGAAAATGTATGCGACGAACTGCGGAGAGCAGCCAGCGACAATACGGACGCCTCTCACCACACTTCCGGTGAGAGTGTGTTCCTGGAATGTTCTGCGTTGCCGCCCATGAGCGCTGCTGAACTTGTGCGAAGGATTTTCCGAAGTACGAGGTATTTCTATACGTGGGGCAAACCAGAAGGTAATGATTAGCTACGAGATATTTACACAAAAGAGAGCTCTTACCAGGGCGATGCATTGAATGCACAAACATGCCATCTGCGGTTTGTGAACGAATTACCTGTATCGCACATTTTGTCTGCGTAAACAAATATTGGACTACAATAGTATACGTATATAAGTCCGCCCGGCTAGATGTGAGATCTAACGCACTGCTTCCCGAGCGGGATCGCACAATAGTCCTGGGTTCGGTGTGGGGCAGCTGTGTGGTGAGTGGACTGCTTTAGCCTATTGTTGTGTTGTGTAGCTCTGAGGGCAACGGCGAGGACGAAGCCTCTCCGTCGTTTATAGGTCACCAGTTCAATATATACATAAGTCAAACTGTCAAGTTGATTTTGTTCCTGATTTTCGCAAAGTTCTCAGCCTTTTATGTGAATTACAAACTTGCCGTCGGTGATATAAAATCGATGATGCACCATTTGTGTTTAAAAATTATTATTGTACGTAACCAGAGATACTTTCGTGGCCCAAACCACAGAAATTAATGACCGTATTTGTCTAATTCTTACAAAATAATGAATGAAACGGTACGAAATATCTCGGATGTAATTTTAATACACGAACAAGCAGGTTTCTGAAAGGGAATGTGATGCATGGACCAACTCTCCGTACAGCAAAAGATAATACGGAAGTGATGAGAATTTAATCTGGAAATTACCTAGCATTTGCGGATTATCGAAAAGCATTTCACGTAACTCACAGGGACAAGCAATAATGGAAAAAGTGGAATCCCTAAACTTCTGATCCAAGTCGAAAAAAGCCTGTATTTGAATACCAGAAGTAGAGTTGACAAGGGTAACCAGATAACATCTGAAATACAAACAAATTAAGAAGTAAAGCAAGAGTGTAGCTCGTCACTAACATTATTCATTGTGTATCAGAGACTGGAAAAGAGAGAGAACACAAATACTGGGAGGAATAAAGATATTAACACGATGTTATTCCCGGATACTCGAGTAATCATGCAAGACGACGAAGATAAACCACGAAATGGTATCACGTATACTAAACGAGATACGCACAAGCTACAATTTGATTGTATTTATAAATAAAAATAAAACCATGGCGTTTTTACGTATTCACCCAGTATGAACAAGTACATTCCTCAACAATAAACAGATAGAACAAGTACCTCATTTAAGATATTTAGAGTCCGACATTTTATATGAATGACATATGGATATTGGGAAAAACTAATAATTACTAGTCTATATCTGGCGCAATAAGGAGAACACTTCAGCGTAAAACAAGGAAAGAGAGACAACTGCAATTTTATAAAGTCACTGCAGTCGCCACTGTTCTACATGGGGTGGAAATTTGAGCACTGAGAAATAAAGATTAAAAACAACCACAACTACATTTACATCTATACTCCGTAAGCCACTGTATGGTAGTGTATTAGCAAGAAACTAAACATCTATGGTCCATAGCACCTTAACAGAACAGTACTGGCGAGTCCCTGCAACACAGCTACTACTGACAACCCCATGCTCGACCCGCCGAAAAACAGGCAATCGCAGGGAAGCCGTACTGTACACAACACGCAAACCAGCCACACGCACCCTCTACACTGTGAGCTGATCTATGACCGATAGCCCACTAATGTATGACTACCTTGAACTGTTACAGGGTTGCAGCAGCTGAAGCAGGCCCTACAACGAGCACCCGCAACGACAAAGGTAACGATGCACGATACCTCGCACTAACATAACCACACCTGGCATGCACTGTCGCAGCTAGCAAGCCGCTACTGCCCTTACTACCCGTCCTACTGTCGCAGAGGTTTTTTTTTTTTCTCTTGGCGCTTGCCTTGGCACATTGTTCCCTCTGCCATTACAAACCGCTACCCTTCGATCGCTGTCGTACACTTTCTGTCTCCTGATGGGCCATGTCAATGAGAAATCCTACCCCGACGCATGGACAACATCACAGCCCGCATCCTGTGGCCCATGATTCGAAAACTAACATACACTCCTGGAAATTGAAATAAGAACACCGTGATTTCATTGTCCCAGGAAGGGGAAACTTTATTGACACATTCCTGGGGTCAGATACAGCACATGATCACACTGACAGAACCACAGGCACATAGACACAGGCAACAGAGCATGCACAATGTCGGCACTAGTACAGTGTATATCCACCTTTCGCAGCAATGCAGGCTGCTATTCTCCCATGGAGACGATCGTAGAGATGCTGGATGTAGTCCTGTGGAACGGCTTGCCATGCCATTTCCACCTGGCGCCTCAGTTGGACCAGCGTTCGTGCTGGACGTGCAGACCGCGTGAGACGACGCTTCATCCAGTCCCAAACATGCTCAATGGGGGACAGATCCGGAGATCTTGCTGGCCAGGGTAGTTGACTTACACCTTCTAGAGCACGTTGGGTGGCACGGGATACATGCGGACGTGCATTGTCCTGTTGGAACAGCAAGTTCCCTTGCCGGTCTAGGAATGGTAGAACGATGGGTTCGATGACGGTTTGGATGTACCGTGCACTATTCAGTGTCCCCTCGACGATCACCAGTGGTGTACGGCCAGTGTAGGAGATCGCTCCCCACACCATGATGCCGGGTGTTGGCCCTGTGTGCCTCGGTCGTATGCAGTCCTGATTGTGGCGCTCACCTGCACGGCGCCAAACACGCATACGACCATCATTGGCACCAAGGCAGAAGCGACTCTCATCGCTGGAGACGACACGTCTCCATTCGTCCCTCCATTCACGCCTGTCGCGACACCACTGGAGGCGGGCTGCACGATGTTGGGGTGTGAGCGGAAGACGGCCTAACGGTGTGCGGGACCGTAGCCCAGCTTCATGGAGACGGTTGCGAATGGTCCTCGCCGATACACCAGGAGCAACAGTGTCCCTAATTTGCTGGGAAGTGGCGTTGCGGTCCCCTACGGCACTGCGTAGGATCCTACGGTCTTGGCGTGCATCCGTGCGTCGCTGCGGTCCGGTCCCAGGTCGACGGGCACGTGCACCTTCCGCCGACCACTGGCGACAACATCGATGTACTGTGGAGACCTCACGCCCCACGTGTTGAGCAATTCGGCGGTACGTCCACCCGGCCTCCCGCATGCCCACTATACGCCCTCGCTCAAAGTCCGTCAACTGCACATACGGTTCACGTCCACGCTGTCGCGGCATGCTACCAGTGTTAAAGACTGCGATGGAGCTCCGTATGCCACGGCAAACTGGCTGACACTGACGGCGGCGGTGCACAAATGCTGCACAGCTAGCGCCATTCGGCGGCCAACACCGCGTTTCCTGGTGTGTCCGCTGTGCCGTGCGTGTGATCATTGCTTGTACAGCCCTCTCGCAGTGTCCGGAGCAAGTATGGTGGGTCTGACACACCGGTGACCAAACCAAAAGTTCTACTGTCACCTCCATATAATACACTCCTGGAAATGGAAAAAAGAACACATTGACACCGGTGTGTCAGACCCACCATACTTGCTCCGGACACTGCGAGAGGGCTGTACAAGCAATGATCACACGCACGGCACAGCGTACACACCAGGAAACGCGGTGTTGGCCGCCGAATGGCGCTAGCTGTGCAGCATTTGTGCACCGCCGCCGTCAGTGTCAGCCAGTTTGCCGTGGCATACGGAGCTCCATCGCAGTCTTTAACACTGGTAGCATGCCGCGACAGCGTGGACGTGAACCGTATGTGCAGTTGACGGACTTTGAGCGAGGGCGTATAGTGGGCATGCGGGAGGCCGTGTGGACGTACCGCCGAATTGCTCAACACGTGGGGCGTGAGGTCTCCACAGTACATCGATGTTGTCGCCAGTGGTCGGCGGAAGGTGCACGTGCCCGTCGACCTGGGACCGGACCGCAGCGACGCACGGATGCACGCCAAGACCGTAGGATCCTACGCAGTGCCGTAGGGGACCGCACCGCCACTTCCCAGCAAATTAGGGACACTGTTGCTCCTGGGGTATCGGCGAGGACCATTCGCAACCGTCTCCATGAAGCTGGGCTACGGTCCCGCACACCGTTAGGCCGTCTTCCGCTCACACCCCAACATCGTGCAGCCCGCCTCCAGTGGTGTCGCGACAGGCGTGAATGGAGGGACGAATGGAGACGTGTCGTTTTCAGCGATGAGAGTCGCTTCTGCCTTGGTGCCAATGATGGTCGTATGCGTGTTTGGCGCCGTGCAGGTGAGCGCCACAATCAGGACTGCATACGACCGAGGCACACAGGGCCAACACCCGGCATCATGGTGTGGGGAGCGATCTCCTACACTGGCCGTACACCACTGGTGATCGTCGAGGGGACACTGAATAGTGCACGGTACATCCAAACCGTCATCGAACCCATCGTTCTACCATTCCTAGACCGGCAAGGGAACTTGCTGTTCCAACAGGACAATGCACGTCCGCATGTATCCCGTGCCACCCAACGTGCTCTAGAAGGTGTAAGTCAACTACCCTGGCCAGCAAGATCTCCGGATCTGTCCCCCATTGAGCATGTTTGGGACTGGATGAAGCGTCGTCTCACGCGGTCTGCACGTCCAGCACGAACGCTGGTCCAACTGAGGCGCCAGGTGGAAATGGCATGGCAAGCCGTTCCACAGGACTACATCCAGCATCTCTACGATCGTCTCCATGGGAGAATAGCAGCCTGCATTGCTGCGAAAGGTGGATATACACTGTACTAGTGCCGACATTGTGCATGCTCTGTTGCCTGTGTCTATGTGCCTGTGGTTCTGTCAGTGTGATCATGTGATGTATTTGACCCCAGGAATGTGCCAATAAAGTTTCCCCTTCCTGGGACGATGAATTCACGGTGTTCTTATTTCAATTTCCAGGAGTGTATTTCGTATGCCACCGAACAGACTTCCTAAACGTGTAATGGATTGTAAACGATGGGGCAAGAGAAGCCTGGGCAGTCCGAGGTGAGACGGGAACAGGCCTCGGCCTAACCGTGGAGTGGAAGAAGCAGAAGAAGAAGAGAAAGATGATGATGATGATGATGATGATTATGACGATTATGCAGTATAAGAAGAAGATCTGTACATGCTGGTACTTTGGCTCTATTCTATCAACAGATGGGAAAGATATTTTTGATTCTATTCTGCCAGCACATCGGAAATACGAAATTGTCATACAGAATATGGAGATATAGGACGTCTCCATTCTCTGTTACGGCCTTTTAAATTATGACAGCCCCCACGAAATTTTACTCTGCTTTTCAAGATAGCACCAAAAACGCCGACACAGGGAAACGTCTGCCTCACATGCACTGATCCGAGATGCAGCGTGTATTGCCCATCCTGTGACTCGACTTCACAACTATGGACACCACATTATAAGGCCTGTAAATACAGCAGACAAGTGAGACGCCCAAATTCTGTGATCGCCACCTTAATAGTGAGTCTCGCTCTCGAACGCAGCATCTGCATCTGATCTAAATGCTTCTAAGTTTAGAGACTGGATTAATAAGAAAAAAGAGAAAAGATAAGTTGGTGGTTTCAATACTTTAGATGTTCTACACTTGAGTATAACACACAAAACGCTCACTCTACCATGTGGAACTGTAAGAAAAGTCTTTTTTAATGTTGTCGCTTCACATCCGGTCTCGGCAAACCATCGGAGATCTGTTCTGTATTTTGTCATTTTGTCATAGGTTCGTAGTCATGACATCAAGTCTGGTCATCTGTGATGGTTTTTGTCAGGAAAAAAGCCGTTCGCGTTTTTCGTTTGAGACAAGTCGCGGCAGGCCTCCACGAGACGTCGTTGTTGACCGGGAATCAATATGAGCAGAACAAACTTGTTCTTCTTTTTCTTCTTTTCTGCCACTCCAGTGTTAGTCATTATGCTCTATTCTGGCCTTACCCAATGAGGCTCATGAGTTTGAAGACTTTTACAAGGATAGGTTAGCGGCCTTATCGCATAATCCACAACTTGCAGGACCGGGTTTTGTCTTACGGATTTCCTTCCCTAGAAAGGCCGGCTTCACCTATCCCACGGAAGTTGAGAACGAAGATGAAATACACCCTTGGGCATCGCATCCTAATGCTGTCGTGGGCGAACAAGCCGAGGCCATGAGGAAAGAAAACAAAAGAGGTCTGTCACTAGTCAATGGAAGCAATGTCATAGTTAACTAAAAAGTTACTTTTCTCTTCTTCAAAACATTATGGAGCAAAGCTTCACATTCTGACGCTAACGAGCCAGGTGGGGCCACCGGCCGCCGTGTCATGCTCTGCCAATGGCGTCATTCATTCGTGGTATACAGGGGTTGGTGTCAGCTCACCGCTCTCCATGCTGTTGTCGGATTTTTTTTTTTACCGAAAACCACTACTTATCAGTCAAGTTGGCACTCAACTGGTATTCCGAGGCTGCATGACCCTCGTTCCATATCTCCCACCTAGGAAAAATCCGTGGCAGAACTGGGAACGAAACTCGCGTCTTGCACAGAGCAACCAGACACGCTGACCACTGAGCTCCGGGGCAGACTAAATACATTCTGAGAACAGAATGAAATTTTCACTCTACAGAAAAGTGTGTACTGATATGAAACTTCCTGGAAGATTAAAACTGTGTATCAGACCGAGGCTCGAACCCGGGACCGTTGCCTTTAGCGGGCAAATGCTCACCCATTGAGCTAACCAAACACGACTCACTACTCCTCTTTACAGCTTTACTTCCTTGGGTACCTCGTCTCCTACCTTCTACCTTACCTCATCTACCTTGCCCGAGAAAGGCAAAAGTCCCAAATTTGAGTTTCTCTTCACCACACAGTTTTAATCTGCTAGCAACTTTCATTCTGAAGAAAGCCTCGAACACTTTATTTTGGGTTCAAGGCTTTCTTCAGAATAAATCATTTCGTTGCTAGATTGTGATTTGAGACACAGGAACGTCGACATATTACGGCCACACGTCCAGTACTTAATACTACATGCTCGCAACTAATTGGTAGAGTGTACATCTATCGTTTACAGTTGTTAGTTCAAGCTGAAACCGTAGTTACTGCGCTGACGTTGCTTACACGCCAGGAACACAGTCAGTTTCAGAACTTTTTGGACTGACAGTGTATCCACACACACACACACACACACACACACACACACACGTATGAGCGCGCACACACACACACACACACACACACACACACACACACACACACACACGCGTATGAGCGCACACACACACACACACACACACACACGCGCGCGTATGAGCGCACACACACACACACACACACACACACACGCGTATGAGCGCACACACACACACACACACACAAACACATTACAAATGAACACACTACACATAAAGACAATCCCACTTCTAATTCATCATTTGTCTGCGGCATTTTTGTCTCTGACGCTATCCACGTAGACGAAACGAAGCAAATGAAATGCAAATGTACTTTTAACATACCTAAAACTGGAAATTGTCGTTATTTGAGCCGCTTTCGAAGTATTTTCATTGCACTACTTATTTACTTTAAGTGTTTATCCGTCCTAATTTTTCATCACAGAGACTTTTCACGTTCCACTATGCGCAACGGTCTTTTTCTTGTAGTTTTTGTTGTGTGCTTCATCTATCGGTTGAGAATCATTCTGATTTTATCATCAGAACACACCATACAACATTCATGCCATTCAAAAGTAAGCAGTAGGAAAATTTACTTTTCCTAAAGTTTGATACATTGGATAAAACTTTGTGACAGATTAAAACTGTGTTCCACACTAGCCTTTCCCCGGCAATGCTCTCAAGGACTGACCAATCTTTTTTTCGTTGGGAGGTTGGGAGACGAGAGGGTCTTCCTCTCTTTCATCCCTGCCTCATTACGCGTAAGCGGCTTTTAGAGTGTTAGTCGAAAGTAACGAAAGATTCGTATCTAAACGGATTTTCCATTTATCGATGAAACTGAATGATTTTTTCGGCGATTAAATGATTGGAAATTAAATTTTTCTCATGGAACGTAAGAATCTCGGGGAAACTTAAGTGTTCTTGAAACTTAAGGACAGATTGTAATGTCCACTATGATGATTGAAATGTAAATGCAAAATGTTTTAGAGGTGGTGCAAGTAATATAATGAGTAACAGATGTAACATAATTAAACAGGAAAAGTCTTATATTGTTTACAAAAAAATTAAAAAAGGTAATGTGAAGGAGTTTATTGCTTATTTTTGTTCACGGCACGGATAATGCTCCCAAATGATGCTTGTTAGATTATGCTTTTCCAGAAGAAAACGTCATCCAATCATCGCTAAAGCACTTGTCGATGACAAGATTGTGTAGCCTCCCAGTTTTGATAAGCGCATACGGAATAAATTTAGCTTAGGCTTTTTGTCCAGAAATGAATAAGTTTCAGCCAGGGGATCTAATATAATGGCTCTCACGTTAGTCTGCATGAATCTGAAATCAGTCTCGTTCCAAATACAGCTCCACTTGGCTTCTAGATTCATAAATAATTCTTGACACTGATCGTTTTGTGTCATCAGTGCTCTGGTATCTGGAAGCGAACCTGTGTTGAATCCTCTTTCTTTTATGAAGTCGTCTCCGTTACTCAGCCGTATGCATCTTCCGTCAGAGAGGCGATGTACCCTCGGACGTTACTTCCTTTTCCAAAAAAAGGCAAATGTGACAGTTGTGAAGAAAACTGAACTATCAGAAAAACAGAAAAAGTGATAGAAGCTGACCTCGAGGAAGATCAGTTTATTTCTGCAGAAATGAAGCTACAGGTGAGACAATACTAATATTACGTCTTACCTTAGAAAATAGGTTGAACAACAACGATTACAATATTTATATTTTTAGCGGAAGCTTTTAAAATGTTCACTGGAATGCACTCTTTTAAATTTTGCAGGTAGCAGAGATGAAATGCACTTACAAGAGTTTAGGATGCGACATTACGTAACGGCTTTCTTCTGAGTAGTTGCTCTGCAAACAGCATCGCCGGCCGCGGTGGTCTAGCGGTTCTGGCGCTGCAGTCCGGAACCGCGGGACTGCTACGGTCGCAGGTTCGAATCCTGCCTCGGGCATGGGTGTGTGTGATGTCCTTAGGTTAGTTAGGTTTAAGTAGTTTTAAGTTCTAGGGGACTTATGACCTCAGATGTTGAGTCCCATAGTGCTCAGAGCCATTTGAACCATTTTTTGTAAACAGCATCAGACACAAGCATACCAGTTGTGACATGTGCGATTGACAACTTCTTCAATTACCATGATTTTGTATTAGTAATTATAATAAATATCTTGGAAAATAGTAACATTTTCATTAAATAAATATAAAAGTATGACAAGATATGAGGTATTCATGCTGCATTCATTTACTGTGTTATTGTGGAGATTACGATGTTCTGACAGACATTTGTGTAATGAAAAGAGATAAACAAGGAAATAAATTAAGAAATACAATAGATATAGATAAATGACATTCAGGGATGATAGCTATAGTGCAATGCTATCTTCTGAAATGTCAGTAGTTGAAATTTCATGAAACGTTTTAAGTCGTTAATTTACTGTAAAATATTTACTTCTGCAGTTTTTTTTATATATCGCAGATGTACTCAGACTTACTTTATTACTTGACTGTGAGTTACTATATATTTTATAGGAGTTACAACTTAACCATCTTTCAGATCATCTCAAAGTCCGCCATTGATGGTACATTCTGCATTATGCTAAGCTAGCGAACACTGTCCAGCTCCTCGTTTTTGGATATTCCCCATTTCCGACCGCAGTGCTTGTCTTTGTGTCTGACTAGCAGGTTGGTCGCTTAGCTGGACAGGCCGCACGGCGCCCTCGGTCCCGGGGCCGTTTTGCACGCCTACATACACGTAACGTTAAGACAGAAGCAGTAATTGAGACGGGAGGGACACAGCCTGTCCGCAGTGTTGTTCAGTCTGTATACTGAGCAAATACAGGGCGACACAGAATAACGGGAATGTTTGAAATGAGTAGTGGCAGCCATGGGCAGTTGGCAGCACTGCGGTCTCGTGACAGCGAGTAAACAGTCCGTCATTTCAGTAATCATGGATCAGTGGAACGAATGCGTTAGCTATAAAAATGTTTTATAAAAACAATGATGGCTTGGTAGAGGCACAGAGGGAGTTTCGACGTTTTTGTAATTTAGGACGTCACGATGCCGCTCCATCGAAACCCGCGATAAGATTTTGGATTAAGAACTTTGAAGAGACTAGATCTGCCCTCAGGGAGAAGTCAACAGGACGACCAAGAAGTGAGCGTTGTCCAGCGAATATTGATGTACGCGGTCCGTCTTTATAGGGCAGCAAGCGGTAGTGGTTATAATCTCCCGTGAGAACGTTTGCAAAATCCTTATATAATTAGTTTCACGACAAATTAGAGGTGTGGTTTAGAATGATAATATATCGCGAGGTGGCGTGTTTGGACTGCGCGAGCGAAATGTTTATTCATTGGCTTAGAGTTGCTCCAGGGCGAGCGAAGAAAAGTAAGAAAATCGGAATGTGACCGGGCTTTGTTAAGAGACAGCATAACGAGAGGACGGGTAGGAAGTGTGTTCGATGAAACAGTCATTGTTAGCCGCCATATTATATAATTTGTGCTTTTTGAGATTCACAAGCGGTATGTAATGTTAATGTGAAGTTGAGTAACGGCCTAAATACAAGCTGTTGCTTTTAAAAGGTAATTGCCCGTATTTAATTTTTATCATGGATTCTGTGATGAACTATTACGTACTACAAGCTTGTATAGGACTTCGAACATTTGGTAGTCGATGTTTGCTGCAGAACCTGCTTCAATAACACGGTCAAAAGCATAGAAAGAGTTTTCCCGGCTAAAACGAACTCGTTTCACTCGCAGACTGGCCCGGGTTCGATTCCCGGCTGGGTCGGAGATTTTCTCCGCTCACGGACTGCGTGTTGTGTTGCCCTCATCATCATCATTTCATCCCCATCGATGCGCAAGTCGCCGAAGTGGCATCAAATCGAAAGACTTGCACCCCGTGAACGGTCTACCCAACGAGAGGTCCTAGTCACACAACATTTCTATCGAATGAGCAAATGCGAATGGCAGTGTTCCAATTCGAGAAGATCCTACAGAAGTTGGCAACTGTGTGATCTCACGATTCGGTAACATTCCCTGGCCCTAGATCGCCAGATTTATCCGTTTGTGATTTTTCATTGTGGGGCTACCTCCGGAGCAAAGCCTACAACGACTCGATGAAGAACCCTGGATGAGTTAAAACAGAGAATTCCGGATGCAACTCACAATATTCCAGCTGAGATGTTGCAGCGGGCAATGAGCAATCTCAACAGCAGATTTCACAAATGTATTCGTACAGGAGGACACTATCTAAAGGACGTAATTTTAAAAAAAATGACAAATGCCATCAATGTTTCGTAAATTGAAAAGTTGTACAGTTTCAATTACTATGAATGCAATTTCTTTCCTTCATCACTTCTAATTTCATTGGATTGTGGAAATGTTTCCGTGTCATCCTGTAGTTGAGGAAACCAGCCAGAGAATTTGAAAGGGAATTGAAATTCAGAGAAAAGGAATAGGAACTTGACAATTCGCTGATTACATTGTAATTCTGCCACAAACAACAAAGGACTGACAACAGCATATGAAAGGGTATTGTCTTGAGAAGAAACTGTAAGGTGAAAATGTACAAAAGTAGAACAAGAATAATGGAATGTAGTCGAATTAAATCTGGTGATACTGGTAAGTAAATGAGACAGTAAAAATAGTCGAGGGTTTCGCTGTTTGGACAGCAAAATAACTAATGAACTACTGGGGACTGAACTATCCAGCGTGAGAGAGGTTTTGGCAGACGTAAGTTAAGTTCTTGGGCCGAGAATCGTGCTTGGATAGTTCAGTAGGTAGAGCGAAAGGGAAAGGTCACACACACATCGAGTGCCGGGTCAGTACGCGGCTTTCATCTACCGAGTAGTACCAGATCAGCGCCCCTCCTGCTGCAGAGTAAAACTTCATTCTGGAAGCTGAGCTGATGTTTCAGATGTACCTTAACGGCTTGATAAATAGTTGACGTAATGTTAAAAAGTAAATTTCTCGCGAGTGCCTTTGCCAATTTGTCTTTTTCTTCGTGTATCCACTTATACATCGGATTAAAGTTGCCTTGTCCCGGTCGGCCAATCAATGTAATAACCTATGCGTTTCCAGGAGCCAATAGCATGGACCAGTCCCAACTAAATATGAGTTTGATTTCAAGAGGATTAAAGCAGCAACTTACGTTTGAAGGAAAACTTAAAACCATGACCGAGACCCAGAAATAACTTTTTATAGCTCTTTTTTCAATCAAATACTAACGAATTATTTTCTATAATTTCATTTAGGAATATGAAAACACTATCACGGACTTGAATATATCCTCCAGTCCTCTTTGCGATGTTACATGGAGCCCGTAGCACATTTCTACAAGCATAACACTGTTCATAATACTAACGACTAATTTCTCTTGCTTTTAATGTTTCTCTGCAGACTTCTCTTTTTATCCACATCCACAGGCAAAAACTTAAAGCAACAAAAGACGGGCACTGTGGTGGGCAATGAATATGAGCGGTGCAGCCGACCCGTCGGCCACGAAGATTTGTTTTAGGTGATACATTAGCTGCCGGCTAGAGTGTGTAGGAACCTGTCGGCCTGAGGAAAAAAACAGCCTTGTAGCCAAACGGATGACTTCCAATAACACTGTCAATTTGCTTTGCAAGAAATATTTGCATGTGTGCACACATTAACAAAGCAGCGAAACAAGTGATGTGTTGTTCCCCCATAAACGTGAGTTACGGTTGCGGAACATTTCGTCCGACGCAAAAGTGTCTCAGTCAGTGAACAGTATGTGTCGCTGATCATCTCGGGGATCTTCTGAAGATTATTGCCTACAACAGCATATGTCAATAAAGTACACAGAGGATGCCGAGTCGAGTAGCAATTTTTTTTTTTTTTTTTTTTACGCAAACATGTTTCAGTGATGCTGTATCGTAATCGGTGAGAGTTTCTTTCTTTTTTACGTGAGTGCTACGAAAGTGACATCTTCAAAACATCATGAGCTGCACTGTAAGATTTAATTAGTCAAACCCGTAATCAGGTGTATAGCCCATCGTCAGTGGTGTCCGATAAAGAGGACAACACAAGTCCACAACCCATTGGTCGATGGCTACCATTCATGGCAAGCACTCTAATAGACAATAGACAACCGCATGTCCCCACTCCCTCCATCACAGGAAACCGATTATAACAAAAGTTTCCCACTCTCTCCGCAGCAGCAGACCATTAATACCAACGTTTTTACGATTGTGACATAATTTCACACTCAGTAGAGCAGTCATGAGAGTATGTAATAGACTCTGGGCAACAAAATACACATGTAGAGCCAAAAGAAGGTCACTGTAAACATGACCGAATCATTGGTTTCATCAGTGATTGTTATTTACCATATGATGCGGTACCACACCCAGAAAACTTTCATGTTTAGAAAAAAATGTATCGCTCATTCACCTATTGGCATTTTATGTGCCTGCCTACCTTTGTTTACTGATGAAGATGCAACAGGTATAAATCAAAGAGGAAAAAGAAAGAGATAAAATATAACGATTGGAATAATTGGCAATTATGCGTTACGCAAGGATGGGACTTCATTACTGGCGCAGAAATGCGTGTGAACAAATCCATATTTTGTTTTAGGCCACGTTTTGGAGAAATGATTGTTCAAATTTCTGCAGCAAATGCTCATTAGCGTTATTCAGTTCATTAGTGTTTTGCGAAAAATCGAGGAAGCGTTTCCCCTTTTTTATTGTTGACATGTACTTCCAAACACTGATGGAGAATTCAGTCAATATTATTGAATTTCTATACTCCACAGTTAGGAAAGCGTCTACATCATATGTAATAAGCAGCAAAGCATCTGCGTAAAAAAGAACAAAACACATATCTTGTCGCATTTTCATCCTAATTTAAAATACTTTTATTACTGCAGAAGGTCAGTAGTGAACTGGTCACGTTTGACACAGGCATGAAAGTCACGAGCGTTAGTAACCGACTTGATATGTATCTGCTGGCACTGCTGCCTCTTGACACATCTTCCTCTCTCTTTTTCCTCGCGTTTACATCTACATCCACATCCATACTCCGCAAGCCACCTGACGGTGTGTGGCGGAGGGTAGTTTGAGTACCTCTATCGGTTCTCCCTTCTATTCCAGTCTCGTATTGTCCGTGGAAAGAAAGATTGTCGGTATGCCTCTGTGTGGGCTCTAATCTCTCTTATTTTATCTTCATGGTCTCTTCGCGAGATATACGTAGGAGGGAGCAATATACTGCTTGATTCCTCGGTGAAGGTATGTTCTCGAAACTTCAACAAAAGCCCATACCGAGCTACTGAGCGTCTCTCCTGCAGAGTCTTCCACTGGAGTTTATCTATCATCTCCGTAACGCTTTCCCGATTACTAAATGATCCTGTAACGAAGCGCGCTGCTCTCCATTGGATCTTCTCTGTCTCTTCTATCAACCCCATCTGGTACGGATCCCACACTGGTGAGCAATATTCAAGCAGTGGGCGAACAAGTGTACTGTAACCTACTTCCTTTGTACTACCGCGTAGTACGGTAGCTGCTTAATTCACGATATGGCAAATTTATTTTTTTTTAATTTGACAATCGCATGACCTTTTTCTCCCAAAAATCTTCAGTCCACCAAAGGAAGGGAAGTCGTGAGCACCACCTTTCTGTGAATCGTGTAAACTTTGGTCTGTGTCTTACCGTATTTTACCTGTTCGTGTATCGTATTCTCTGACGCAGAAGTTCAGGTTTAACCCAACGTGTATCTAAAGGACAGGAAACCCCTTGAAAACCCTCAGCAATTCGGCAGGTCTATCTGGCACACAGCCATCAACGAGCCGGCTGTTTACGATGCGGACTGTTTTATTGTCCTGGCTCGGAAACCAGCGCGCTGTGCGTTAAGGTAAATACACTAGCAGGTCTCGTGATATTTCACCCTTCCTAAAACACACTACTCCTTCTTCTATGTCCCGTCCCAGTATTTCAGAATTCTTTCTGATGAGTGTTTGCTCGTTGATTCTGTGGCCAGAAGCACTTCCTTCCTGCACAACATCACGTTGTTTAGACAAGTACATTCCAATCTCCTTGTACGTTTTACAAGTTTAAAATGTTTGCATTACCACAATGCCCTGTGTGGTTGGAAGTCACGGTTTCGCACCCATCCTTTCCCTTGACTTCCCCATCTTCTACTTCATATACAATGTCTGCTTTTTCTAGAAGAGGCAAAGATGTAAAGTAATCTCAGAATTCCCCTAAAGGGTATGACAAAACTGCTAAATGCCACACGCCAAGCCGGCCGCAGTGGCCGAGCGGTTCTAGGCGCTTCAGTCCGGAACCGCGCGACTGTTACGGTCACAGGTTCGAATTCTGCCTCGGATGTGCGTGAATCCTGCCTGGATGTGAGTGATGTCCTTAGGTTAGTTAGGTTTAAGTAGTTCTCAGTGCTAGGGGACTGGTGACCACAGACGCTCAGCCCCGTAGTACTTAGAGCCATTTGAACCATTTTTGAGCCACACGCCGTGCGGCCAGTGTACCAAACCAACGTATGGATTCCGCAAAAATTTCCCTCTCTCTGACAACCCAGTGTGCTAACAGCAATGTTAATCGGGTGGATAATGAAAATGTTTTCAGAATAAGAAACGTAAGAAATCACAGTGCATCATTCATGTGGCTTATAGTGTCAGTCTGTCATTTTGAAGAAGCTGCTTTTCAACAACACTCTTAAGTTCAAAGTAAAGTCTGTATTTACAGTTCAGTTTACAGATAAATAAATAAAAATAAATAAATAAATAAATACATTTTTAAAAGACCGACAATGAAACTACAGTAACACAGCCAGCCAGTATCTTATAATAACTGCAATCAGCGTAAACTTCTGGTAGGCCACAGCACAGGCTAACTGCAGTCGTCACGTTTCGCCAGCAGTGTCCCGACAGATGGCGGAGTCCTCCGTTCCAGAAATCTCTACTCTACCAGGCGTCCCGGCAGTTGCCCGCGGGGTCCCGCCTCTGTCCCTCAGGACACGGGATGCCCGGAGCGTTGATGAAGCTCAGCAGGCCCTGCTGCCGCGTCGTCGTGTCGGTGGAAGTTGTAGGGGACACCGTAGTAGCCCTCATGGTTGGCATCGTCGTACCATCCTGCGAGGAAAGCATTTCAATTAAGCAGAGAGTCCCGTCTTCTAGATTCATAAACCTCCCATCAATTCACACTAGTTCATATTAACCTACAGTTATGTAAAATTTCAGTCACTACTTCTTCCATATTGTTGAGAGTCTAGTTTGAAGCTGCACTTTTCAAGTAGCTGTAATAATTTGGTAAAGCGGTGCCATGTAAGTACATTTCCGAACCCGTATTAATAAAATTTTTGTACATGCTTGATATGGAGTAGCTTGTTAGTTGCTACTATAAAGGAAATTTTACTGATAGAGAAAAGAATAAATTGTGCTGTCAGGATCGCAAACTGTTAAGTGCCGAATAAACCGAACAAAGTAACGGGTGAGTGTTTCCTACTGCTCTAGTTCGTGTTGTGGAGGGTTCTAGCGAATGTTTATTTCGCGATTTTCTGTGCAAGCTTATAAATAACCACAAGATATTCGGAAACACATAAATGTTGAACTCCAGACTGCTTATCGTAGTGAAGTAGCGAACTCAGATAATGAAAACTACTTAAATAACAAAGATATCGAAAATAATTTGCAACGCTCAAATGAACGCTCCAATGTGTAAATTTTTTCATCATATATGTGAAATTACATTCAGAATACCTGAGTAAAAAGATACTATATAACTAACATTGAACATCTACAAACTACTCTACCATAAAGGAAACCGCGCAAATAGAACATTTGTAACGGCAGGTTCTTATAGAGAGTACTAGAGCGTAATACGTATTGGTAATATAATTGGAAAGTTGTAGAACAGACACTAATATTAACGTAGTAGTTCTGGAAGAAGGCAACTAAGGTTACTGAGAATTATTGAATGAATCCGGGAGTTTCTGAAGTTAGAATCTTCTGGGTTAATAGGCCGCGTCATATTTCTTCTAAAATAATCGACGTTTCGACCCCTCTGCTCGGATCTTCCTCAGGATCACAGCAGAGCAGTTGAAACGTTGATCATTTTAGAGGAAATATGACGCGGCCTAATAACCCAGAAGATTATAATTCAGTGACAGCGGCCACTAAAGCTTGCAGACTTACATAATCCGGGAGCTCGTTTCACCGTAAACAAAACTTGTGTGAAATGATGAAGAATGATGGAAACTGCTATTGAAGTCAAGCATTGAGGGTAACTGAGGGAAAGTTTATACTAGAGCATATTTTATACAGATGGAACATGGACTGTACATGTACATGGACGTTGCTCACCTCCGGCTGACGATTCTTGGCCACCGCATTCTGCGAGCCTGCAGTGATTGCTGTCTGCACCAGAGAAGTTCCCGCTGCTTGTGGGCGTGGTACAGCAGCAGGGTAACCGCGTACGAGGACGAACACGGTGTGGGGCGGCAGAGGTGGAGGCGACAGCGGAGGCCGTCCGACAAGCTGGGCCTGGTGCGACCGCAGCCAGCCCACGCCGAGTGGTGGCGGAATCATAGGAAGGCCAGTGGCCGCTGCGGCTGCCGCGGCGACCAACAGGAGGACTCTGCATGCGTCATTCATCGTGCTGCGTGTCTGTCTCTGATAGCGGCGTGCGGAGCGGACTGGCTCCTCCTGCCACAGACCACATCTTAAGTACGGCGCGGCCTGGCGTGTTTCGTCAGCGGGCAAGCCCCCGGCAGCAGTCACTGCATAAACATAACACACGCTCCGCTTTCCAGAAATAACGCGACGCTGAACTTGCGAATCCTGAAATGGAAATCAAACGTATACTACACGGTGCTGTATGCAGTCCCGAGAAACGAGAGTGCCTAGTCATCAAGTCATCTAATGCTGCAGCAGCAGCTCTCGCCTGGTTACGTTACTATTGTCGCTGTCCTTAATAAGTATGTAAAATACTAATTATTAACAAGTAGCGACTGGAGAATTTATGGTGGTGTAAGTGATATTAGCTGTCGCCACGTCGGCAGGGCATCGAATAACAGAAATGATTTATTGATTAACGTTGTTTTCCTAACAGGCACAGAGGATCATTCACACGCTAAACTTGCTGTCCTTGGAACGTGAAGGCATCTGTCTTTATGACGCACTACAGGTGTATTTCGCAGAGTTAATGAAATAATTGATAGAACTGGGACAGGGGGAAAGCTAAAGTCAATGAAAGACAATAAATGAAGGTAACCTGAATACATTGAAATTTTAAAAAAAGAACAAAAATTAGAGGCAGCCCTGTTACGCGTTATCGGTAGCCCACTGACAGATTTTGAGAGCCTTGGCGAGCTGCAGACTTGCTGTAGGTCAGGTAATTAAACAACAAAAACGCACCAAATACCCCCAGGAAAATTCCGGGATGGTTCCTTTGAAAGGGCGTGGCCGACTTCCTTCCCTAATGCCGGCCGGAGTGGCCGAGCGGTTCTAGGCGCTACAGTCTGGAACCGCGCGACAGCTACGGTCGCAGGTTCGAATCCTGCATCGATGTGCGTGATGTCTTTAGATTAGTTGGGCTTAAGTAGTTCTAAGTTCTAGGGGACTGATGACCTCAGAAGTTAAGTTCTATAGTGCTCAGAGCCATTTGAACCTTCCCTAATCCGATGAGATCGATGACCTCGCTGTTTGGTCCCCTCCCCCAAACAACCCCCCAACCAAATACGTGCTGAAAACGAACGATAGTTGAGCGCAGCCCCGGTGTGAGGGCAAGAAATGATTATAAGAGATAATCCACGAAAGAGGAATGTAGCAAACCATGAAATCCGAAACGACTCCAAGGGCAGGAGCAGCACAGAGAAGACTTTCACGATACCGAACGCGTGCAGTGCAATTGGCGTATTTGCCCGTTAGCAACCACTGTAGTTGCTCCTAGCTTCCTACCACAAGCCATCTTGTACCATACTACCCGGTCTTCATACGCAGTGGTCTCCATGCATAGAAAGCAGCTTAAACATTCTAAGATGGCGATAACTCCCATGATTCACCCATCCACGAAGGGATACGCCTGACATCTGAAACTGATTACACTCGAATGGGGACTGGAGGGCGCCTCTCCGTGTAAACTACGCCGCCGGCCTTAGTGTGCTTCCGAGGCTGGAAGGTCCCCGCAGCCATCATAATCGTGGATGGAGTAGGAAAGTTTACTGTCGCTCCAGATCAGCAGGGGGCGCGCCAATTTGACGGGTAAGTTTGGAGGTCGGTTTTGAAGCCGGCTCTCCCATATTTTCCTGTCTCTTTGCGTTTCGAACTGGGCAGGACAGTCGTGAAGCGTAAGCCCGTGAAAAATCTATGATTACAAACATACCAGGGGTAATGACGAAGTCTGAATCACCAATTCGCAAAAATAAAATTATGTATTTAATTTTTTGTATGTTCGGGGATACATGTCTTCGGTGCTGTTGTTGTTGTTTTCAGCCCAAAGACGGGTTTGATGTATCTGTCTACCTATATCAGATTTAACCTGCTTACTGCATTCATGCCTAGATCCTCCTCTACAGTTTTTACTCCCTACACTTCCGTTAGTTGCCAAATTGACCCTTCCTTCGTGTCCCAGGCTGTGTCCTATCAACTGATAACTTCTTTTAGTTGTGCCACAAATGTCTTTTCTCCTTAGTATGATTTAGTACCTATCCATTAGTTAAGCTCTAACATAAAGATAAGAAAAATTCGTAATACCTATACTTATTAGTCTGCAAATGAAGTAGATACTAATGTAGCATGGTCCAGTATGCAGTCGTCAGTCATCAATAAAACGATGTGCACTTAAGTTAACACCCTGTAAATTACGAAGTATTTTAACATCTGCTATTTTTAGCACAAACGTTTCTGCTACACTAAATGCGTGAACATCTCCATAGCTCGACAGTTAGTGTTGCTGCCTTTGATACGGTAGGACCTGGATTTTCGGGCTTCAGTATTACAGAATTTACAGAGCATTTCTGAAATTCGATATAAGCAGTGTTCCATGGACAACTTCCTGTTAACAATTTCTAGGACTTAATTGCTAACAGCTAAATTATCGCTTTATATGGCTGAAGACAGCCACCATTTTTTCTCGTTAACCGACGAGTAATATCAGAAACTAACAAATCAACACTCGTATTAAATCGTCCACATCATCTTTAGCGGTTTGCTTGAGCGTTTAGTAAACAGGCTTACTGTTCAATGAATGTAACATGGGCGGAAAACAAATGTTTTTCGTGGTAATGAATTGAGGTGAACAGCAAGTGCAGAGGGACTCGAGGACAGCTCTGTTTGTTTACGTGAGATGCAAAAATAAGTATTTGCCCACTACCTTCCGTGCAGCTGTGAGACTGACTCTGGTGATAGCTAAAAATTCTCTCTATGAACCGTCTGATAAACTGCGCATTGATTTTTCTTTCATTGCCTCTATACGCAGTAGGCGGCTACACGGGTAGCAGTGGCTGTGTGGCGTGGACCGGGCGGCTTTTCAGGTTCGAGGGTCTCGGGAAAACACAACAAAGGCTTCAGTCACGAAGGGTGCAGGCCGAACACAGGGACAACGTAGATACAAGAACCATCGGTGTTAACAGTTGTAAATTGTCGTAGGTGTGTTGGGAAAGTACCAGAGCTCCAAGCCCCAATAGAGAGCACTGATCCTCAAATCGTTACAGGCACTGAAAGCTGGCTAAAGCCGGATATAAGCTCAGCCGAAATTTTTGTGGAGAACCTCACGGTGTTCCGAAAGGATAGGCTAAACACGATTGGTGGTGGCGTGTGTGTTGCTGTTAGAAGTAGTTTATATTGTCGCGAAATTGAAGTAGATAGTACCTGCGAGTTAGTATGGACCAATGGTCATTGCTGCCTATCAGAATAAAATAATAATTGGATCTTTTTACCGAACTCCCAATTCAGATGATACAGTTGCTGAAAGATTAAAAGAAAACTTGAATTTGATTTCAACCACGTATGCGAACCATACGATTACAGTTGGTGGTGACTTTAATTTACCCTCGATATGCTGGCGAAAATACATGTTTAATTCTGGAGGTACGCAAAAAACATCATCTGAAATTGTGCTAAACGCATTCTCTGAAAATAATTTCGAGCAGTTAGTTCCAGAGCAC
The DNA here is from genome assembly GCF_023864275.1 of Schistocerca cancellata. Taxonomy (NCBI): domain Eukaryota; kingdom Metazoa; phylum Arthropoda; class Insecta; order Orthoptera; family Acrididae; genus Schistocerca; species Schistocerca cancellata. Next base: position 351,572,438 of record NC_064626.1, on the reverse strand, counting down.
ACATCAATATTATACGGTTGTAAAAACACATAGGACCTCTTAGCAAGAGATAATCCTGAGTTAATAACAAGCATCAAAACTGGTACAGTGATTAGTGAACACGAGGTTGTCGTAGCGAGACTGAATATTGTAACCCCCAAATTCTCCAAAAATAAACGAAAAATATACCTATTCGAAAAAGCAGATAAAATTTGCTTGACAATCTCCATTCATTCCAAATTAATAATATAAGTACAGACCAGACGTGGCTTAAATTCAAAGAAATAGTTTCGGCAGCAATTGAGAGGCTTACACCAAATAACAAACGACGGAGCTGATCCTCCTTGGTACAGAAAACTGGTCAGAACACTGCTGCAGAAACAACGAAACAAACACGCCAAATTTAAACAGACGCAAATCCGCAGGATTGCCGATCTTTTACAGAAGCTCGAAATTTAGAGACAATTTCAATGCGAGACGCTTATAATAGTTTCCACAACGAAACTTTGTCTCGAAACTGGCAGAAAATCCAGAGAGATCCAGGTCGCATGTGAAGTATGTTAACGTCAAGAAACAGTTAATGCCCCCTCTGCGCGATAGCAGTGGAGATACTACCGAAGACAGTGCTGCCAAAGCAGAGTTACTAAACACAGCTTTCCGAAATGCCTTCACAAAAGAAGACAAAGTAAGTATTCCAGAATTCGAATCAACAACAGCTGCCAACATGAGGAACGTAGAAGTAAACATCTTCGGAGTAGTGAAGCAACATAAATCACTTAATAAAACCAAATCTTCTGGTTCAGACTGCATACCAATTAGGTTCCTTTCAAAGTATGCTGATGCATTAGCTCCATACTTACAAGGGATCCTCCCCATCGCACCCCCCTCAGATTTAATTATAAGTTGGCACAGTGGATGGCCTTGAAAAACTGTACACAGATCAATCGAGAAAACAGGAAGAAGTTGTGTGAAACTATGAAAAAAATAAGCAAAATATACAAACTGAGTTGTCCATGCGAGAGATAAGGAACATCAAGGATAGTACCAGCTCAGGAGCGCCGTGGTTAGCGTGAGCAGCTGCGGAACGAGAGGTCCTTGATTCAAGTCTTCCCTCGAGTGAAAAGTTTACCGTCTTTATTTTCGCAAAGTTATGATCTGTCCCTTCGTTCATTGACGTTTCTCTTCACTGTAATAAGTTTAGTGTCTGTGTTTTTCAATCGCACCGCAAAACCGTGCGATTAGTAGACGAAAGGACGTGCCTCTCCAATGGGAACCGAAAACATTTGATTGTAAAGTCATAGGTCAACCGATTCCTCCCCAGGAAAACACGTCTTATATATTCTATACGTCACTGGTGACGGCATGTGCGTCACAAGACAGGAATATGTTGTCGACCCACCTAACTTGTACACTTGGCGAATCGGTAAAAAGATTCTTCTACCTTGCCGTATTTAGGTTTTCTTGTGAATGTGATAATCACTCCCAAAAAAGTGATGATGTTTGTCACATAAACTACAACAAATGAATGCAACAGTTTCACAGTCGTACAGTTTTCCCTGTGCTCCGTCAAAGCATATGTTTTAACGTTTTCAAATTTTTCCGTGTGTAGACATTCAAATCCTGCATATGTCCAAGCAAATCTGAACATGTCCTGGAATTTTGGAGAGCGAAGTTGATTATGTGTGAGTGCCTGAACTTTGCTAATACTACGGCGCAGTTACCTCGCATCGGACGGACGGACGGACAGGTAATAATTGTCTGAAAATAAAAAAACTGAACTTTTCACTTGAGGGATGGCTTGAACCAAGGACCTCTCGTTCCGCAGCTGCTCACGCTAACCACGGGACCACGGCACACCTGAGCTCACACTATCCTTGATGTTGCATGTCTTGCGCATGGACTACTCAGCTTGTATATTTTGCTTATTTTTTTCATAGTTCCACACAACTTCTTCCTGTTTTCTCTATTGATCTGTGTTCAGTTTTTCAAGGCCTATCCACTGTGCCAACTTATAACTAAATCTGAGGGGGGTGCGATGGGGAGGTTCCCTTGTTAGCAATCATATACAACCGTTCGCTCGACGAAAGATCCGTACCCAAAGACTGGAAAGTTGCACAGATCACACCAATATTCAAGAAAGGTAGTAGGAATAATCCCATATCATTAACGTCGATGTGCAGCAGGATTTTGGAACATATATTGCGTTCGAAGATATCGAATTACCTCGAAGAAAACTGTCTATTGAAACACAGTCAACATGGGTTTAGAAAACGTCGTTCTTGTGAACCACAACTAGTTCCTTATGCGCATGAAGTGTTGAGTGCTATTGACAAGGGATTTCAGATCGATTCCGTATTTCTGGATTTCCGGAAGCCTTTTAACAGTGTACCACACAAGTGGCTTGTAGTGAAATTGCGTGGTTATGGGATGTCCTCTCAATTATGTGACTGGATTTGTTATTTCCTGTCAGAGAGGTCACAGTCAGTAGTAATTGACGGGAAGTTAACGTGTAAAATAGAAGTCATTTCTGGCGTTCCCAAAGATAGTGTTATAATCCCTTTTCTGTTCCTTACGTATGTAAACGATTTGGAGACAATCTGAGCAGCCGTCTTAGGTTGTTTACAGATGACGCTGTCGTTTATCGACCAAAAAAGTCATCAGAAGATCAAAACAAACTGCAAAACGATTTAGAAAAGATATCTGAAAGGTGCGAATAGTGGCATTTCACCCTGAATAACGCAAAGTGTGAGGTCATCCACATGAGTGCTAAAAGGAACTCGTTAAACTTCGGTTACACGATAAATCAGTCTAATCTAAAAACCATAAATTCAACTAAATACCTAGGTATTACAATTACGAACAACTTAAATTGGAAGGCTAACCAAAGATTGCGTTTTTTTAGCAGGACATTTAGCAAATGTAACAGATCTACTAAGGATACTGCATAAACTACGCTTGTCCGTCCTCTTTTAGAATACTGCTGCGCGGTGTGGGATCCTTACCAGATAGGACTAAGAGAGTACATCGAAAAAGTTCAAAGAAAGGCAGCACGTTTTATATTATCGCGAAATATGGGAGAGAGTGTCACTGAAATGATAGAGGATTCTGGGCTGGACATCATTAAAAGAAAGACTTTTTCGTTGCGACGGAATCTTTTCACGAAATTCCAATCTTCAACTTTCTCCTACGAATGCGAAAATATTTTGTTGACACCGACCTACATAGGGAGAAACGATCACCATGATAAAATAAGGGAAATTAGAGCTCGCACGGAAAGATATAGGTGTTCGTTCTTCCCGCGCGCTATACGAGATTGGAATAATAGAGAATTGTGAAGGTGGCTCGATGAACCCTCTGCCAGGCAGGCACTTAAATGCGATTTGCAGAGTATCTGTGTAGATGTAGAAGTAGATTGTTACACGTGTCGATGATAAATCGATCATATTTTATCAAAACCAAGGAAGTCGAAATATTTTCTCTAACAAACTTAATAACAGGTCCAAACATTCACACAGTAGTCTGCAGCAAGGAGCGGCATCGCAAAATATTGCAACTAGTGATGTATATACGCAGTACAACATCGCTGTCCAGCACAACGATACATCATCTGAAAGGCATAACGCGTCACATACAAATAAGAGATCATTATTACAGGTAAACATAACTGCATGAAATCAATAGTTTATAACGACACCTTCTGGTGAACAATGCCATCTCCAACCAGATTACGTAATGGTACTAATTTCTGCTTCACAATCCCAGACAGCCTGTTAGGGCAACTCCTTGCTAATCAATGACGATATGAGGACGCCACTGCTTTTTAGAAATACCTGAGAAAGATAGGTTGGAGAGTTTAAAAAGACAAATTGATAGACTGGAGCTAGATTTAGTGAAGTGTAGTGAATGGAAGACGACAGAGACGAAGCCAGCACCCGCCACAGTGATACACGTTTCCACGCTAACTAGGCCCGCATATCATAAAGTGAATGAATGAATGCATAAGGAGGTTAAGATATTTAAGTGAAACGTAAAATTAATTGTGATGAGGGACTGTAATTTGACAGTAGCAAAAGTAAGAGAAGAAAAAATAGTAGGAGAACAAACATGGACTGAGGTAAAGAAATAAAAGGGACAGCCAACTGGTAGAATTTTACACAGAGCTTAATGTAATCATTGGTAACACTACACGTAAGAATCACGAATGAAGACTGTATACGCTGGAGAGACGTATTGACACAGAAAAGTTTTCATATTGCTTAAATAATTGCAAGGCAGAGAAATGAAGCCAGATTTTAAACTTTAAGATACACTGATGAGCCAAATAAACTGGAACTTCTGCCTAATGTCATGTAGGGCCCACACGAGCACGCAGAAGTACCTCAACATGACGTGGTATGGACTTGACTAATGTCTGAAGTAGTGCTGGAGGGGGCTGACACTATGAATCCTGCAGGGCTGTCCAAAAATCCGTAAGAGAACGAGGGGTGGAGAACAGTTCGTTGCGAAGCGTCCTAGATAATGTGCAGATGGTATCTGTTCCCGAAAGAACATATACTATTGATGACAATGCAGCTTCTCTAGAATGAGATGATAATTAAATACAAACCCTTAGCTGTTAACAGGTGTTGTTGATATACATCAATGGGGACAGCTGAAAATGTGTGCCCCGACCGGGACCCGAACCCGGGATCCCCTGCTGACATGGCAGACGCTCTATCCATCTGAGCCACCAAGGACACAGAGTGTAGTGCGACTGCAGGGACTTATCCCTTGAACGCCTCCCGCGAGACTCACGTTACCAACTGTCCACAACCTACATTCGTAGTACTCCTAATAGATATTTGCCCATTCACTCATTACTCGCGCCACACTAAGCTGACGAGTCCCGTAAGAGTTCGGGCAAAGCGCGTGCATTCGCAAAGAAGGAGGTCAATGGCCGGGTAGCCTTTAACTATATGAAGATGGTATCTGATCCCGAAAGAACAGATTCATCAAGCTCAATAATGATCATGAGTTTGATGGCCAGCGTAAGTGTTTAAAATGAGAAAAGTGTTCCTGGATTCACTCCAGCAATTCTTGGACGTGTGGGGTGTCGCGTTGTCGTGTTGGAATTGCCGAAGTTCGTCGGAATCCACAATGGACATCAATGGATGCAGGTGATCAGGCAGGATGCTTACGTACGTGTCACCTGTCAAAGTCGTATCTAAACGTGTCAGGGGTCCCGTATCAGTCCAACTGCACACACCCCACACCATTACGAGCCTCGGCCAGCTTTAACAGTCCCCTACCAACACGCAGGGTCCAATGATTCATGAGGTTGTCTCCATACCCATACATGTCCATCCGCTCGTTACAATTTGAAACGAGACTCGTCCGAACAGATAACATGTTTCCAATCATGTTGGTGTTGACGTGCCCAGGTGAGGCGTAAAGCTTTGTGTCGTGTAGTCTTCAAGGGTACACGAGTGAGCCTTCGGCTCTGAAGGCCCATATTGATGATGTATCGTTCAATGGTTCGCACGCTGACTCTTACTGATGGTCCAGCATTGAAATCTGCAGCAGTTTGCGGAAGGATTGCGGCTTCTGTCACATTGAGCGATTCTCTTCAGTCGTCGTTCTTGCAGGATCTTTTTCTGGCCGCAGCGAAGTCGGACAAGTGTTGTTTTACGGGATTCCTTATATTCACGCTACACTCGTGCAGTGGTCGTAGGGGAAAAGTCCCGCTTCATCGCTATCGTGGAGGTGCTGTGTCCCATCGCTCGTGCACCGGCTACAACACCAAGTTCAAACCCACTTAAATCTTGATAACTTGCCATTGTATCAGCAGTAACCGATCTAACGACTGCGCCAGACACTTGTCTTATATAGGCGTTGGCGACCGCTTCGGTATATGCTGCCTGTTTACGTATCTCTGTATTTGAATACGCATGCATATACCAGTCTCTTTGACGCTTCAGTGTATTTCCAGGGACAGATGTGCTCTCGGACCGTAATTCATTGGTTATGATCTGCAGATTTAACTAATAAATTGCGAAAACTTAGCAAGTTAAAGAGTGAGGAGTTGGGCAAACTGAAAGGACCAGAAGTCGTTCAGAGTTTCAACGGTACCGTTAGGCAGCGATCGACTGAGACAGGCGTACAGAATAAAACATAAAACGAATGTATAGTTTTGAGAGATGAAATTCTGAAGGTGGCAGAGGATCAGAAAGGCTGAAACACAAGGCTCAGTAGAAATCCGTGTATTACACACGAAGTTCTGAATGTAACTGTCGAAAGGAGAAAACATAAAAATGAAGCAGGTCAAAGGGAATATAAGACCTCTAAAAATGAGACTGACAGGAAGTGCAAAATGGCTAAGAAGAATGATTACAGGACAAACACAAAGCTGTAGAAGCATGGATGACTGGGGGTAGATAGATGCCAACTATAGGAAAATTAAATATATCTTTGGGGAAAAGAGAAACAGCTGTGTGAATGTCAAGAATTTAAACGGCAAAATCAGTAAATAAGTAAAGAAGGGACGGCTGACATGTGAAAAATGTTTAGAGAAGGACTGTATAAGTTAAACGAACAGTAAGTTGATGAAGATGAGATGACAGATATACTGCGAGAGAAAAAAATGGCTCTGAGCACTATGCGACTTAACTTCTGAGGTCATCAGTCGCCTAGAACTTAGAACTAATTAAACCTAACTAACCTATCACACACATCCATGCCCGAAGCAGGACTCGAACCTGCGACCGTAGCGGCCGCTCGGGTCTAGACTGTAGCGCCTAGAACCGCACGGCCACTCCGGCCAGCTACTGCGAGAGAAATTTGACAGATAGCTGGAAGACGAAAATGGACAGTAGGCCTTCGAAGTAGATGACATTCGTTCAGTATTATTAAGATCCTTGAGAGATTAATAAAAAGCCGCTCCAGTTGCTAATAAGAACTTTATTAAACCCAGGACCGTTTTCGGAATAGACAGTTGACGTTGCTTCTCTACAGCGCAATCTTCAGTTATACTTGAGAATGGTCTGCTATAAAAGTCGAAACCGTCTTGCACTTAATGAAGTTCTTATTAGCAACTGGAGCGGATTTTCCTTAACTGAACTTTAGGTTCCGGAATCAGCACCCCCGTAGATGAAGAAATTAATAATCCTTGAGATAACCACATACGAAAAAATTATTCCACTTGTGCAAAATAAATGAGGAAGATAGAACTCGTATCCTCAGACTTCAAGAAGAATGTAATAATTCTTGTTGCAGAGAAGGTAGGTGCTGAAAGATGTACATATGGCCGTGCCATTAGTTTAGTAAGCCACTGTTGTAATATAATGACACGAATTATTTACAGCATAATGGAGAAATTGGTAAAAGTCGATGTCGAGGAAGATCAGCTTGGGTCCCGAGAGATTTGCAAACACACGACGCAATACTGACCCTACGACTTTTCTTAGAAAATTGGTTGAAGATATGCGAACCTCCGGTTATAGTATCTGTAGATCTAGGCAAATTTTAAATTGTAGACTGGAATATACCGTTTTAAATCTTGTAGGTAACATAAAAAATCTAAAGGGAGCGAAAGGCTATTTACAACTCGTACAGAAACCACACTACAGTTATAATAGTCGAAGGACAATGAAAGGGAAGCCATAGTTGAGAAATGAGTGACAAAGGGCTGTAGTCCACTATTAATCAAACAGTATACAGAGAAAATAATTAAGAAAAATAGGGCGAAATTTGGAAAGGGAATTAAAGTTCAGTGAAAAGAAATAAAAACTTCGAGATTTGCCATTATATTGTAATTCTGTTAGAGATAGAAAAGGACTTAAAGATCATTTGAAAGGAATGGATAGTGTCTTCAGAAGAGTTTATAAGATGAACTTCGACAATTTAAAAAGCAAGAGTAATGGAATATAATCGAATTAAATCAGACGATGCAGAGAAAATGATTTCAGAGTATGAGACACTTCAAGTAGTAGATGAGTTTTGCAATTTTGGGCACCAAAATAATTGATGATAGTCGAAGTAGAGAATATGTACAATGTAGACTGGCTGTAGCAAGTAAAGCATTTCTCAGAATGAGGAATTTGCTAATATCTAATAAGAATTTAAGTGGTAGGTAGACGTTTCTGAAGGTATTTGTCAGGAATGTTACCTTGTGCGGGAGTGAAACGTGGACCTGAAGCACCCTATTCAAGAAGAGGAAAGAAGCTTTTGAAATGTAGTGCGATAGAAGGAAGATAGACGGGAAGATAGAATAACGAAAGAAGAACTACTTAATCGAAATGGGAGATATATTTATAGCTCGACTAAAAGAAGGTATCCAGTAATAGGACACATCCGGGGGCATCAAGGAACTGTCACTCCGGTAATCGAGGAAAGTGTAGGTGGTCAAAATTGTATAGGGAGGCCAAGGCTGAACATAGTAAGCAGTATAAAATTAATTTAGGTTACAATAATGATGCAGAGATAAAGAGGCTTACAGAGAACAGACTGGCGTGGAGGGTTGTACGAATATGGCGTCGTCTCACGATAGTCTTTGGCCCTAAATTACTTCCGAAATTTGACTGGCTGCAGTATTTTCTCATCGTGTCATTAGATGCCTTATGTGCACTCAAGGGAGGAAGACATTCTGGGTAAGAAAATTTGGACATCGTTTGAAATATAGACTTGGGAGTATGTTCTAAAATAGACACAGAAATTGGCATTGGAACCACCAGAAATCCGTTGAAGCGAGACTGACAGTGTTATCTCTCCATTTATCTGTTGCGACCCTTCAAAATTTCTGGTGGTAAATTTAAGTACATTAATGAAAAGTGAGCAATTCGTACAAAGCGACAAACCTTTTTCCTGCAGTAACACATATTGTTGTCGACCTCAGTGTCACTGGACGTATAAAGCGTTGTTTCAGTCTTAGGCACAAACGATTTATGGCCGAGAATCACTATGTATATTACAGCTTTGTTCTGTAAGAACGACTACGTATGGATACTTTCAATGGCCAACCAGAGCAGTTTTACAAGCAATGGTTTAATCTTCCCGTCACCAATGGTTCACTATCAACGACCACTTGTTCAGACAAACATGCACTATCACACAAAGTTATCGGATATTCCTGCAGAACACACTATATTTTGTTTTTGATGTTGTCGTTGTTGTAATCTACAGTCTGAATACTGATTTGATGCAGCTCTCCATGCTACTCTATCCCGTGCAAGTCTCTCCATCTCTGAATAACTACTGTAACTTATGTCCATCTGAATCTGCTTACTGTATTCATCTATTCGCCCACTCTCTCCAATATTAAACTGGTGATTCCTTAATGTGTCGTGCCAACCGATCCCTGTTACATCACAATTTTCTTTTCTCCCCAGTTTCATTCAGTACGGTCTCATTATTTACGTAATATACCCATATAATCTTCCGCACTGACTAGCTCTTAAGCTTCTGAATATGACGCTGGTTGCATGACGCTGGTTGTATGACGTGTATAAAGTGTGATGAAAGTTTCCGTATTATCTTCTGCCAAAATCTCAACAGCTGCACCCCAAAATACGAATGAGACCACGGCTTGACGCCTGATTAATGTAGTCACGCTACCAAATATCAAAAAGAGTCTTGTGTATGCTGAGGTACCTACAGTACCACTGTACTGTCCACGCAGCCAGTAATGATATTCGGAGCAGCCTTCAACGGTGAGTTCTATGGGTATGCCCAGTCCATTTAGTCGATCCTTTTAATACATGTTGTAAGGTGACAACATTAATTCTGTGGAGTTTTGTGGTAGATGTTCTATTCCTATTCATTCTGCATACAGATTACCAAACTGCCTCAATGGATAAGGCGTCTTAATACGTCACAATCATTGTCTCTCGTCCATCAGTTCTTCTGTAATTGTCAAATGAAATACATGTTTTAAAAAAATTAATCATAGGTAAGAAGTACGAACTATAAGTATGGATAAGCTGATCTATACGGCTGTTTAATTCATTGAATGCGGTTGTATCAGAGGCTTTCATTTTTCATTCAATATAGTGATGGGTAACTATTTGACGGACACACACACACACACAGAGAGAGAGAGAGAGAGAGAGAGAGAGAGAGAGAGAGAGGACCAGAGAGAGGATTTATTTATTTATTTCTCAGGTAAAGACCTGCTGCCTGTTGCTATATAGCAGGTCGTACATCGTGTGATTTTACATGTTATACATACAAATTCAGTTTCATTACAAACACATTTTTGTTGAAAATTTTACAAACGGAAAAATTTTAAAAAATAACAAATAAAATACAATAAGTACAAATGCATATACACAATTTTGTTTAACTTGTTGCTAACTTATATAATGATAGTAAGTAAGATACATAATGGGTTGTGGAGGTATTTTAACTTAAAATTAAACGTGTATTTAATGGGAGAAACAAGAGATACTTTGACTTAGATGTGATGTGACATTCTTCCCTTCATACCTTCTGCGTGAATGTAGTAGAATACGGACGTCGTGCTGGTAGTGGTGTTAGCGGAGACGTGAGGCTCCTCATGCGACGTACTGTAGAGGGCAGCCGCCAACAAAACAAACACTTCTCGCCTCACTTCCGCTTCGACCATGTTCCTGGAAGATTCTGCGCCGTCGCCCACGTCTGCTGTTGAACTTTGGACGTTTCTGTAAATCTGACGAAATACACTGGGTTTTCATACGTTAACCCCTCTTCAGCGTAGCGAATAGCCGCAAGATATTTACACAAGAAAAAGTGGTAGGATCGCTCCTACATGTCCAGCAGGACTGTAAACTACTAAATTTTGTACCGAGTGTATTCTGCATTGTTGAGACACATACCCTTCACAATTTCATTATTCGTTGCATTCATTCCTCACAGTCGTTACTGATGTAGCCATTACATATGACAACTTTTTTGCTAACCTATCAAGTAATGGGTATGACAGTGTTCGTGGATCCGATATCGTAAAGAGGTTTTTTGCTTTTACGTAGTGATTAACGGTACGTACTGACATTAATGCTAACATCTGAACTCACAAGATTAGTTGTCATATCAAGATAGTTCCAAGCTGAATCGCCATGATACTGGCTGACGTAAGTCTACGCGTATAACGCTACTGACAGAGGCGGCAATTCCGCCGTACGGCGGCCGACCACTACAGTGGCAAAAGGCACGGCGACGGACTGTGAGCTCGTCGCACAGCAGCAGCCGTCTCCCTACCACTTGCCGGTAGAAAACTGTCTTTATCAGCTCTCGAAAAGCCAGTGGTCTGTTGTACAGCGGAGAGAGTAACGTGTAAACAGGAAGAAGTTGGCGGATTACGAATACTGCCGACTGTGCCCGAGCCGAACACGGACACCGGGAAAGAACACATGACGAGTGAAAAACGTATTCGGCACTCTAGTTCACTGAACACTCGATCCGCTGACAACAAAAAACTGGAGGAACATGGAAACTACAGAGTCGGGTCGAATGTGGGGGGAAAGAAGACATGCTAGGAACGGAACGTTTCCGTTTCTTCGAGTGCGCTAAGGGTAACAATTAAAGGAATGAGGAAACAATCAGCTCGGTCGGAGCCGGGTACGAACTGCGTGCTAGCAAGAAAACAAGTGAGTAACGAAACGTCTCAAACTGTAACAAAACGTTCCAAGCTGTAACGAAACGTTTTAGCCTGTAACGAAACGGTACCGAGTCCCATGGAACGATCGTTACACGGTAACGAATACATACTGGCCATTAAAATTGCTACACCACGAAGATGACGTGCTACAGACGCGAAATTTAACCGACAGGAAGATGATGCTGTGATATGCAGATGATTAGCTTTTAAGAGCATTCACATGAGGTTGGCGCCGGTGGCGACACCTACAACGTGCTGACATGGGGAAAGTTTAAAACCGATATCTCATACATGGATTGGATTGGATTGTTTGGGGGAAGAGACCAAACAAAATGGTTCAAATGGCTCTGAGCACTATGGGACTTAACATCTATGGTCATCAGTCCCCTAGAACTTAAAACTACTTAAACCTAACTAACCTAAGGACATCACACAACCCCCAGTCATCACGAGGCAGAGAAAATCCCTGACCCCGCCGGGAATCGAACCTGGGCGTGGGAAGCGAGAACGCTACCGCACGACCACGAGCTGCGGACAGAGACCAAACAATGAGGTCATCGGTCTCATCGGATTAGGGAAGGACGGGGAAGGAAAACGGCCGTGCCCTTTCAAAGGAACCATCCCGGCATTTGCCTGGAGCGATTTAGGGAAATCACGGAAAACCTAATTCAGGATGGCGGAACGCGGGACTGAACCGTCGTCCTCCCAAATAAGAGTCCAGTGTGCTAACCACTGCGCCACCTCGCTCGGTTTTCTCATACACAAACAGCAGTCAACCGGCGTTGCCTCGTGAAACGTTGTTGTGATGCCTTGTGTAAGGAGGAGAAATGCGTACCATCACGTTTCCGACTTCGATAAAGGTCGGATTGTAGCCTATCGCGAATGCGGTTTATCGTATCGCGACATTGCTGCTCGCGTTGGTCGAGATCCAATGACTGTTAGCAGAATATGGAATCGGTGGGTTCAGGAGGGTAATACGGAACGCCGTGCTGGATCCTAACGGCCTCGTATCCCTAGCAGTCGATATGACAGGCATTTTATCCGCATGGCTGTAACGGATAGTGCAGCCACGTCTCGATCCCTGAGTCAACAGATGGGGACGTTTGCAAGACAACAACCATCTGCACGAACAGTTCGACGACGTTTGCAGCAGCACGGACTATCAGCTCGGAGACCAAGGCTGCGGTTACCCTTGACTCTGCATCACAGACAGGAGCGCCTGCAATGCTGTACTCAACGACGAACCTGGGTGCACGAATCGCAAAACATCATATTTTCGGATGAATGCAGGTTCTGTGTACAGCATCATAATGGTCGGATCCGTGTTTGGCAACATCGCGGTGAACGCACATTGGAAGCGTGTATTCGTCACCCCCATACCCGGCGTGATGGTATGGGGTGCCATTGGTTACACGTCTCGGTCACCTCTCGTTCGCACTGACGGCACTTTGAACAGTGGACGTTACATTTCAGATGTGTTACGACCCGTGCTTCTACCCGTCATTCGATCCCTGCGAAACCCTACATTTCAGCAAGGTAATGCACGACCGCATGTTGTAGGTCCTGTACGGGCCTTTCTGGATAAAGAAAAAGTTCGACTGCTGCCCTGGCCAGCACATTCTCCAGATTGAAAGGTGGCTACACTGAGCCACAGCGCCAAAAATCGCGCCAGAGAGTATTGTTCCGCCGCCTCCACTGGCAGTGATTATTGAGACGCAGCGACAGGCAGTGCTTGCCGAGAAGTTGTGGTGGACACTGCTTGTCGTGAAGTTGGAGTGAGATGTGGTAGTGGAGAGTGTTGTTCCATGTTTATGCAGTTATTTGATGGGAGAGATAGCAGATGTTGTTCCAATGGAGATATTGTAATGATCTGAGTGCTTTTCGTCAATATAAATTAAGGTAACTACCTACTGTTCTTTATTTTCTTATTATTTGTGTGTCCTGAATAATGCTTCATTACAGGTTCAGTCAACAAAGCATCTGGCGTGTGTTCTTGTATTAGAGTGTAATTCTGGGTTTCTTGCACAATTATAGTATTTCTAATTTTCTTTTATCACGTCAGTATAATTGGTATTTAAAAATTCTCGTCTTGTTGAAGAAGAACCGTGCCAGATGTGCGTTGAGTCACACTACCACACACAGAACAGCTACACTTGTGCTTTGTTGGCTTCGTAGGTTTTATAGTTGCTGGGGACTTAATTAATTAACTGTGTTAACGAAAATTTTCTTACATTCTTTGTTGTCATTCTAAGCAGTCAGATTGCGTAATAATACTAGTCAGGGCCAGCCGTTTACGAGACTTGCGTAATCGGACATACAGCGACAGAAAATTAAAAAGTATTTGCATTGCATTCATATATCTTTATTCTAATTAAGCCCCCATGCACGTGGCGACCGCTGCTTCGGATCGTCCCTTGGAATTCTTCTGATTGTAAAAATAGTAGACAGTAGTATTGTTGTAGTAATTTGTAGTTTAGTAATTGTAGTCTATTTTGCATGTGTAGATTTGGTAATTGGCATTCTTCTAATGGTATTTTTCAAAATTTAATTTTTATTGCCTTGTATACGCGTTTGACGATTTGGTGCAATTATTTCAATTGTTCGATTAATCGTGTTTGAGGGAAATATTTCGTGTGAATGGTATTGTTGAAGATAAAGAGTCATTGTGTGTAATTTTCATATAGTGACGAGTTTTGTATGTTTTGTAAATGATTACGCGATCGATGAAAAAGGCAAAAATGATGAATAGTGAGAATGACGAAATTGTTAACATGGCGAACTCGCGAACAGAGGAAAACAGTATGATGGATAATGAAGTGGAAAACAATGTAATAAGTCGGGAAAATAGTCCGGAACCATTTCAAAATTTTTCTCAATCAGAAAATTCACAGAATCCGAGATTAACGACAGAAGATTCTGGAATAGTATCGAACTCAGATAGCTTTACTGCTATGACGAAGGAAGTTAGTTTTACGGGAAATGTTAGGGGCGAAAAGAATTTCGAACAAGTTAATCTGGAGCAGTTGATGAGTGCAATATTAAATTTACGATCTGAATTAAAAACAGATAGGGGAACAATGGAAAAACGGTTAGACTCACTGGGATCACAAATGGGAACAATGGAAACACTGTTTGGATCTGAATTAAAAACAGAGATTGGAACAATTAAAACAGAGATGGGAACTTTGGAAACACGGTTAGATTCACGAATAGGGACATGTTCCAAAAATATGAAAGATGAATTAAAGAAAGAAATCAGAGAAGAAGTACAACCGATTTTGAATGCTCACAATAATAGATTAGTTGCAGTAGAGATTAGACAAAGGGAACAGGATAGAGAACAGGAAGAAAGAGATCGCGTGATAGTACAGAAATTTTCAGAGTTAAATTTACATCGTGCACACGATAAGGAAGAAATATTTGAGAGAATAGAAGAATCCGTACCAAATGACAGAATAAATAACTTAACGCAACAGTGTGAACAGTTAACTACTAAATGTGACAATGTCGAAACCCGAGTCGCGACACTTACGGAAGACGTAAATAAACAGAAAGAACAAATAGGTGATTTATCGGAAAGAGTTGAGGAAATTTCAGACAAATTGACAAATCTTAGTTTAAGTGGGGACAGAGATTCAGATGATACAGCACCATTGCTATTTGCAGAAACCGAAGAGTACCAGAACATAAATAAGCATGTTGAAAATCAGGGAAAATTTAATGAACGCGTTAAAAGGGAAGTGGAGGCATTACGAAAGCAAGTTAAGCAAATTGAAGGCGAAATCGTAGGAAAAGATAGCAGAAGAAATTTAGAATCACAGGTAGCAGAGGGGTTTGAAGAAAATAATTTGTTTCATTTACGGGATGCAACAAGAGAGCGCCAGGCGCGCGAACTTTACAATAATCGACATTCGGACTGGGACAGACGCGGTAGGTCTTTGTCGCCACGAGGCGAAAACTTTGACTATAAACACTTTTTGACTGTTCGGAAATTTAAGATCTTTCGCAAATCTAAGAATGACATACATCCATGTTCATGGTTAGATGAATTTCCGTACGCACTTCCACCAAATTTGCCACTAAGTCACAAACTGAAATTTGTGTGCAGCTATTAAAGTCCTCAGGGGATTCACTACTCTAAGTGAATATGTGCCGTAGCGAGCATAGGGCCCCGAGCTGTAGTGGTGCTTTTTCTCTTTTAGTTTTCTGTACCGCTGCCTACACTTTTACTATTCTTTGCATCTATCGAAACAACTCTTCAACTATCAATCTATCTAGAGAGTAAGCAAACAATAACCTGATTTGACTAATTTACCCAAAAGTGATTTCGGAAATTACCGTTTGGACCTACTATATTTTCAGCAGCATTCATTCGTAGCTTAAATGAAATTTTACCTGTTTATCTTCGTGACAATATTACTTCTTATGTCGACGACATTCTTATTGCTAAAAATTCTTGGAGTGAGCACAACAAAATTTTGGATTCATTGTTACGTATCTTTGCAAGAGTTGGCATTACAGTGAACTTAGAAAAATCTGAATTTGGTCGTTCTCAGGTGAAATTTCTCGGTCACATTATTCTACAGAAGGTATTCTTCCTGATCCAGAAAAATTAGACGCTATTCGTAATTATGCTGTTCCTACTACAAAACGTGATGTTCGTAGTTTTCTTGGTGTCTGTAATTTTCTTAGACGCTTTGTTAGATTGGACGATTTGGCCACACCTCGTTTTTGCGATCTATCTGGAAAGTTCTTTTTAAACGAAAATCGGTCGACAACTCTGTTTGGTTAGTTTGTATTCCTGATGAGTGGGTTAATAAGCTGATTTGGTATACGCATTTCAGTTATGCACACTTTGGTCCCAGAAAATGCTTTCATAAATTACGAGAAAATTGCTACTTCAATAATATGGAAAAACGTATTCGATTTGTTCTTGCCAAATGCAAATTATGTCAAAAGGCTAAGCCGCTGACAGTTTCTCACAGAGCACCGTTGTTTCCTATCATTCCAGCAAAATTAAAGGACATGGCTGCAGTTGATTTGTTCGGTCCAGTGGTTCGATCTACTAATGGTTTTGCGTACATTTTCGTAGCAGTGGAGTTGACATCAAAATTGTGTGTTTTACACCGTTACGCAAAGCAACAGCTCGTTCGGTATCTAATGCTTTCATCAAACATTTTCTTAAAGAAGTGGGTCATGTTGATAAGGTTATATCAGATAATGGATCACCGTTTCGTTCTAAAATTTGGCTTCGTACTCTACGGCGTCGTAAAATTAAACCAATTTTCATTTCACTTTTTCACCCTCAATCTAACGCTTCAGAGAGATGGATGAAGGAAATCAATAAATTGTGTCGTCTTTATTGTCATAAGAATCACAGAACTTGGGATCAGTATCTTCATATTTTTCAAAACATTCTGAATGAACTTCCTAACGACTCAACTTCTTTACCACCTATACTGATATTAAAAAACAAAGCACCGACAAATCGCATTTCTGAAATCGTTCCTTTTCGCCTACACGGAAACTGCGGCATTCTGAAGTTGTCAACCTGGCTCTACGAAATATTGCATCTGCGGCTGCTACAAGAGAGAAATCAGCTAAGCGTCCTGGTCGTTTAAAAATCTTGTCAGTTGGTCAGAAGGTGTTAATTAAGGCTCATCGTTTGTCTCACAAAGGAAAAGGCTTGTGTCGCAAATTTTTTCTGCTTTATAACGGTTCATATAGGATTCGCAAAATTATTCATGATAACACTGTAGAAGTAGAAACTCTTAAATCACGACGGTCTAAGGGATTACATCATATATCTAACGTTAAAATTTTTGTGGAATGATATACTTTTGAAAAATTTTTGTAGAATGACATACTTGTGAGAAACTAACAGCTACATGTAAACATGCGGAGAGTACAAGGATACCGCGCTGTGTTTTGGCAGCGGCATATACTCCAAGCAACAGTCAAGTCTGCGCGCCGCACAAGGCAGTCGTTGACCGCAAACAATTACTTCCTACGTCAAACGCCTACAGCTGATCGAGCGCTCAGTGCGAATGCACTGACAGCCGTAAATAAATACACAGTCTAATTTCTCCGACTAAATTCAGTATAAAGCTATAGTGACTTGATGAATTCTGTTATTAACATTCAGTATTTTTCAGGATACGGTTCTATAAGATATTTAAGTACTTCAGGTAAATTCTGTGTGGCTCCGACGTTAAGACGACTTGCTATCGAGAAATCTTCAGGAAGAATGTAATTTCGAAGAAGAAAGTAATAAACTAAAAAGGTAATTATTAATTGAGTTTATTTTTCAGGGAACATATTTCCACTTAGGTACGTACTTTAGACGTAATTTGCTGCTCGCGATTACGTGATTCATACTTTGTGCTAATTACATGTTCAATGAAATTACTTGTGAAGCGACGTGCTTGCGTACGTTAACTGATTTTGACAATGATTATTAATGAACTGGGTTGTAACTTGTGTATATTATGCATCGCTTGACTGCACTGCTTTTTCGCTGATGTCATATTTTTAATTATGTGCCTGCTGTGCCTACTTATTTAAATTATAATTGTCACCTGATTAATTGTGCTGATGTGGTTAGGTATGTAAGTTATACTTTGTGATTTATTTGCTTGCGCCTTCATGTTTACTTATTAAGATACGATGCTAATGACCTGTTTAGTACATAAGATATATGTTTACTTCTATGCGTATGGATTGCACATTTACACATTTCTGCTTGTTGTCATAACTATACTTTAATTTGGTATATAGCAATGCTGATGTACAGTGTACGGACATGGAGTGTGGGTTACGATGTGGTATGGGTTACGGATTGTTCGCTTGGCGAAGCCTCGTTATAGAAATTGTGCTGCATCCACTTGTTGACATTCTGTTCACTACTGGTATATTTACTCGCTGTTGCTTGTTTTGCTTACGCTCAGTGCTTTATATTTTAACATAAGAAAATGAACTGCAGTAATTCGACGAGCGACTTTAGTACAAGAAACATCATAGAAGTCACATGAGCTGGAGGTTTTATGGAAGCTGTATAAATTTATGCTAATAGGAAGGAAGCTAACGATATGACATACCAAAACTAGGTTTAGACCATTGACAGTTATTACACTGCATTTTTCGTGAGCAACTCAAATAGGAAGTGACACTTGACACAAGAAATACTCCACATGTTTGCTTCTGTTTGCCATAATTCTTGAAGTGGTGTACACACTGTGAAATATTAGGATCATTCACACTCCGTAATCGTACTTAATTACTGAGAGTTATTCGAACTAAGTCTGTTAGAGGTCATGTATGCATTCTTTGTTTATAATTCATAATGAGTAGAAGATTTTGGTCAGATGGATTACACAGAGGTTGTGTGTTGACAGTGTGTCTTCGGATTGTATGGGATGAGGAGGTTTGCATTAGGATTTTATCTGTACTCGATCGAGGAGACTGACTAGAGGAAAGAGTTGTTATGGAAGTGAAATGATACTGGCAATAAGGTTTATATGTATCGACGTATTGAAGAGGTATAATGGAGGTATTGAGATTATATGAAGTTGATTGGAGTTATGGTGTATAAGAGGTAAAATAAGTGAGGTGCATTTTTTTTTTTTTTTTTTTTTTGTTGGTCTATATGGAACAAGGAGGATGAAGATAGCAGACTAGAACACTAAAATGGAAGGAAGATTGTCTACACACACTTTGTTAAATCACTAAGCAGTATGTACTTTTTTTTTTTTTGGAGAGAGGAAGTTGCATATCTTGGCACACTGACAGTTGTTCAGCAACCGTACATTTTGATCTGGCTTGGCAAACATTGGTCTTGACATGATGACTATGACGTTGACTTAACTATTATTGACTGTTATACATTGCTGTCACTACTACTTGATACACATGATGAACATGAAATTTTGACAGAAGTGGATTCACACAGTTAACACTATTCAATTACACAGTAGTACTTAATGTGGATGAAAGATGAGTGAGTGTGTTTTGTGTGTTTTCCTTTCCTAATCCTACCCACCTATCTCCTAAATATTATTTTATTTGTTTGTAGTGGCTTGCACTGACACCCATAAATATTATAGGTTTACTGATGTTTGTGTATTTGTAATAGTAATATGACAATTATCTGATATCATTTGTGTGTTTGTTATGATTTGTATGTTTAGTGTAAGAGCATTGTAAAAGCATTTGTATGTGCATTCAAACTATTGTTCATGCTTGAACTGTCTGATTAGTGATAGTAAATATTATGGACTGTTACTTGTACTTTTTCTACATGATTGGTGCCACTAGGACATGTTTAATTTCTGCTGATGAACTGTGTGATCAGTGATAGTGAATATTATGGACTGCTGTCTGCACCTACTCAACAATGCTGGGTGCCACTGATGGACTGCTTCTACTGAAATGATGTCACCTGTTGGAGTCTGCACCTGTTCCACAATGCTGGGTGCCACAAATGGAACTGCTTCTACTGAAATGATGTTACTTCTTGCTGTCTGCACCTACTCAACATTGCTAGGTGCCACTGATGAACTGCTTCTACTGAAATGATATCACCTGTTGGAGTCTGCACCTACTCAACATTGCTGGGTGCCACTGATGGACTGCTTCTACTGAAATGATGTCACCTGTTGGAGTCTGCACCTGTTCCACAATGCTGGGTGCCATTGATGAACTGCTTCTACTGAGAAATGTGACTTGTTGCTGTGTGTACCTCTTCAACATTGCTGGGTACCACAAATGGAACTGCTTCTACCGAAATGATGTTACTTCTTGCTGTCTGTACCTCTTCAACATTGCTGGGTACCACAGATGGAACTGCTTCTACTGAAATGATGTTACTCCTTGCTGTCTGCACCTACGCAACATTGCTGGGTGCCACTGATGGACTGATTCTACTGAGATGATGTCACCTGTTGCTGTTTGCACCTACTCAACATTGCTGGGTGCCATTGATGAACTGCTTCTACTGAGAAATGTGACTTGTTGCTGTGTGTACCTCTTCAACATTGCTGGGTACCACAAATGGAACTGCTTCTACTGAAATGATGTTACTTCTTGCTGTCTGCACCTACTCAACATTGCTGGGTGCCACTGATGGACTGATTCTACTGAGATGATGTCACCTGTTGCTGTCTGCACCTACTCAACAATGCTGGGTACCACAGATGGAACTGCTTCTACTGAAATGATGTTACTTCTTGCTGTCTGTACCTCTTCAACATTGCTGGGTGCCACTGATGGACTGCTTCTACTGAAATGATGTCACCTGTTGGAGTCTGCACCTGTTCCACAATGCTGGGTGCCATTGATGAACTGCTTCTACTGAGAAATGTGACTTGTTGCTGTGTGTACCTCTTCAACATTGCTGGGTACCACAAATGGAACTGCTTCTACCGAAATGATGTTACTTCTTGCTGTCTGTACCTCTTCAACATTGCTGGGTACCACTGATGAACTGCTTCTACTGAAATGATGTTACTCCTTGCTGTCTGCACCTACGCAACATTGCTGGGTGCCACTGATGGACTGATTCTACTGAGATGATGTCACCTGTTGCTGTTTGCACCTACTCAACATTGCTGGGTGCCATTGATGAACTGCTTCTACTGAGAAATGTGACTTGTTGCTGTGTGTACCTCTTCAACATTGCTGGGTACCACAAATGGAACTGCTTCTACTGAAATGATGTTACTTCTTGCTGTCTGCACCTACTCAACATTGCTGGGTGCCACTGATGGACTGATTCTACTGAGATGATGTCACCTGTTGCTGTCTGCACCTACTCAACAATGCTGGGTACCACAGATGGAACAGCTTCTACTGAAATGATGTTACTTCTTGCTGTCTGTACCTCTTCAACATTGCTGGGTGCCACTGATGGACTGCTTCTACTGAAATGATGTCACCTGATGGTGTCTGCACCTACTCAACATTGCTGGGTGCTACTGCTGGAACTGTCAACCACTTGTTATGAAAACATTTTATGTGAATATTTGTATAAACTGATTTTTTGTGTATTACTGTTTGTGAAAAGTTATAAGACTCTTACCTGCTCATATTCGTCATTGCTGACGCTATTGATTGAACTGTTTAATCACATGATATTTGTGTAAACTATTATGTAAAGTCACATGTATGAAAGAATTTGTATTGCTTAGTGTATTTTATATATTAGGCTATTGAAAGGTCAGTGCAAAGCCAAAATTTTATCTAGTTATATGATACTTACGTATTAATATTATCTTTTATTTTTGTCTGTATTTTTTTTTTTGACGAATTTGGTGGTATTTTCACCACCAATGCTGGCAAAAATACCATCAAATTCTAGCCCGTGGAGGAAGGGCATATGAAAGGTGGCTACACTGAGCCACAGCGCCAAAAATCGCGCCAGAGAGTATTGTTCCGCCGCCTCCACTGGCAGTGATTATTGAGACGCAGCGACAGGCAGTGCTTGCCGAGAAGTTGTGGTGGACACTGCCTGTCGTGAAGTTGGAGTGAGATGTGGTAGTGGAGAGTGTTGTTCCATGTTTATGCAGTTATTTGATGGGAGAGATAGCAGATGTTGTTCCAATGGAGATATTGTAATGATCTGAGTGCTTTTCGTCAATATAAATTAAGGTAACTACCTACTGTTCTTTATTTTCTTATTATTTGTGTGTCCTGAATAATGCTTCATTACAGGTTCAGTCAACAAAGCATCTGGCGTGTGTTCTTGTATTAGAGTGTAATTCTGGGTTTCTTGCACAATTATAGTATTTCTAATTTTCTTTTATCACGTCAGTATAATTGGTATTTAAAAATTCTCGTCTTGTTGAAGAAGAACCGTGCCAGATGTGCGTTGAGTCACACTACCACACACAGAACAGCTACACTTGTGCTTTGTTGGCTTCGTAGGTTTTATAGTTGCTGGGGACTTAATTAATTAACTGTGTTAACGAAAATTTTCTTACATTCTTTGTTGTCATTCTAAGCAGTCAGATTGCGTAATAATACTAGTCAGGGCCAGCCGTTTACGAGACTTGCGTAACCGGACATACAGCTATTAAAAATATTTGCATTCATATTTATTTTAATTAAGCCCCCATGCAAGATCTCTCACCAATTGAAAACGTCTGGTCAATAGTGGCCGAGCAACTGGCTCGTCACAATACGCCAGTCACCACTCTTGGTGAATTGTGGTATCGTGTTGAAGTTGCATGGGCAGATGTACCTGAACACGCCATCCAACCTGTGTTTGAGTCAATGCCCAGGCGTATCAAGGCCGTTATTACGGCCAGAGGTGGTTGTTCTGGGTACTGATTTCTCAGGATCTATGCACCCAAATTGCGTGAAAATGTAATCACATGTCAGTTGTAGTATAATATATTAGTCCAATGAATACCCGTTTATCATCTGCATTTCTTCTTGGTGTAGCAATTTTAATGGCCAGTTGTGTGTATACAACAGACTTTATCCTCAGTGATGTCATGTTGTTTGCATACTAGTTACATATGTCACGTACTGTGATACATGTAGTAAATATGAGATTAAAGCTACTTATATAGTGCAGTAAACCTTTATTCTGCACTTCTTATAAATGAGCATTAAAAATAATTATTTTCGTGTGAAATTTGGTCAAGGAATGTTTAAAACAATATTTCATTTATATCTTTTAATAATTTTTATAGCTTTGCATATCTACAAAACAAGGTCCAAGCGGTCACATTTCCGTTCACCCTTTTAGAAAGACATCAGTTCCAATAAGCAAATCAATCAGCATTGTTAAACTTTGACTGATAGCAGAGAAAGTCCAGTTCAGACTCTGATTTGCAGACATATAAAGTAATCCCTAATGAAGGGTTATTTCTAACAGTAATTGTATTTATGTTCTTAATTTTCACTGGCGAAAAGTACAAAAGAAAATCGAAGATGCGCTATTCAAAAAATGGTTCAGATGTCTCTGAGCACTATGGGACTTAACTTCTGAGGTCATCAGCCCCCTAGAACTTAGAACTACTTCAACCTAACTAACCTAAGGACATCACACACATCATGCCAGAGGCAGGATTCGAACCTGCGACCGTAGTGTTCGCGCGGTTCCAGGCTGTAGCGTCACCCCGGCCGCCGATGCGCTATTATTGTTTAAACATTAATACAGGCAACCATAGAAATTTTATGGTTTTAGACAAAAAATCACCAAAATGTATGAACATGGATACTTATGCAGACACATGCACATGCTCACGCACACAGTTATATCTTATTGACTTTATTCTGAGGCAGACTTGAATTGTGAAAACGTCATACCGAATGGAGAACTACAACCAGTTTAAATTTTTTGTTATAGTTATGCAAGGTAAGGAAGAAAATCACACGAAACGTCGGCGCAGTCTCTCAAATATTTTTTTTTTTTTTTTTGTTTAATCGTACGGGAAGTTTAGCTGTTCCTCTTCGGTTTGTACTGGAATTTTATACAGCAACGTATTCATAATTCCGTTGGAAACAAAGCACCCGGGACTCATCACAGACGACTGTATACTATTCTCCAAAAACTCCTTTAATGCACTCATCTTGCGCTCCTAACGCCAGTACAACGTCTGAAGACATCTCAATCAAGAGCAGCTCCGAACTGTTGTATTTCTATTGCTGACAGGAGCATTTTCCTTCCGGAGACACTACACGTAAAGAAAATCGTACAATTACGTTATGACAACCATTTGTTTGATGACATTTTTACGTAGGACATTACACTCCCCGACGAAACGGAACATAAGAAAAAGAAGGATACATCGAAAAATAGATACATTGCGAAATTTGCTCCTATCTGATTTTGTTTACAAACCAAACTGGTAATTCAGTTATTTGCCTGTTTTCATAAAATAAAAAGTCTCCCTCGCACTAGTTACATTCTGTGACTATTTATCTGTTCATGACAACAGTATCATACTATTAGATGAACACCGGAAAAGCCCCAAACAGCCAAGATCGCTGGTGAAGTACTTATTCAGACGACAGGTTTCGGTAAGACTATGTTACCATATTCGGGTATTCAGCTTCACAATTCAATATCTCCGCCATCCTCGCTTTGTATCGTGTCATATCACAAATTACTGTATGTGTAGAATCGTGGAACACATTGATATCGGCATTTCATAATTAAATTAACTATACACACAACATAAGATGGCAGTGTTCGCGCTCATACCACAGCTGAACACAGACTCATTTTATTCTGTTGTTGATTCTGCTACAAATCGCCCCCATTCTAGAAATGTAAGGAAAATATATTAGACAGTGAGCAACTACAAAACTATGTATCATCAAGTATAGCTTATTTGATAAATCAGAGGCACCATTCCCGGAATAAAAGCCGTTATAGTAATACAACTTTCCACCACGTGCAGCGAATTCTGGACTAGTCACTCCACTGAGGATATATTTCCCTCCTATCCTAGTACATCTCATCATCAATTCTTTTTTGTAAAATACAAATGTTTACGTTACAAATACTAATCATCCCTCCCATTTCCTACTTCTAGATTGCATGCAGCATCCCTTAAACGATCGTAAAAAAGTAAGAAATCTTAAAAGTGACTGAAGAAGTCTGCACACTATGATGTATCATGCAGCGTAACTTGCTGTGACAGTGCGAGAGAGAGACAAAGATATTGTTTATTACTCTGTGGCGGTCAGCGCTCACATAATTATTCTTAGGATATAGTTTTTTTTTGTTTTGTTCTTGTTAAGAGTAATTTGAGGAGAGGAGAGCCATTCTTGTGATGTAAATTCGACGCCATGGCGAGTTTGTGATTCATATTGTAAAATATAAGTGCATATGGAAGGAAATCAGTTAATAGAACAATAAAAATATTGTTCATATCAAGAAGGTACGTCTTATTATACACCCAGCGATATACTACTATTGTGATCTACTAATATCCCACAGCTGAGAACAGTTCCGACGGGAGCGTTCAGTTCTAGTGAAATAGTTCGATGATTTCTTCGGAAAAGAAGTCACTTCATGGATCATTCAAATCCACAATAGTAACTGGACATTTCTCAGAACTGAAAGCAATCTGATTGCTATGCAACAGAGCCCCGAAGAATATTTCTCCGTACTTTGGTTACCACTTTCAGCTCAACACGGTATCTGCAGCATCTGGAGCAGATTTCTACAACAGCGGAAGAGTGTAATCGCTATCAGTTTCACACACCGCCCTGTGTACGCTGTATGTATTTACCCACAACAGTGAACAAACAGTTACTCACACACATAGAAATCAATACTAGGTGGTGTGGAGAACCATTTCAGTATAAAGGCCCTGTAGAGCTAAATAGTAATTAGCCTTGTAATAAGAGGAGTCTTTATAAATGTCTACCGTTAGACAGGACACGATCCTGATACAACACTCATAGTGAACATGAAATATAACCATGTTAGTAATTTAGTAATTAATGTTTCATTGTGTGTATATATGTCTAGTTTTATAGAGTAACTACATTATGGTCCTTTGTATGTTTCATGCTAACTGAACGTGCGGGAGTATCTTGTGAAGAGAACGAGTACGCCGTCCCAGCAGCCGAGCAGAAACTTCTAAAAGGCCAGAACATTTGAATTACTAGCTTTCTTGAGCATTTATGCATTTAGTTACCTTTCAGCTATTAATTTTCTAAGTATAAATAGTGTTGCTATATTACTTTTACTAGAATTCCTGTATTTCAGTAGATATAGTAAGACAATATTTTATGTGTTATCTATGTACTGTGTTTGTGTCACATTGTAAAGTGTACATTGACAGCATTAGGACATTAACGTTTTTTTGCGTGTGTAAAAGTTCAATAGTCACTTTTGTAGGACTTATTTAGAGGAGAAACTGTCAATTGCTCATTTACATGGTGGTAACTAGATCTATGTTCAAAGGCAATAAGCAAGCACGCATCACAATGCCACAAAATGAATTAAATAGTGTGAATGCATCGTCAACTAGTGCCACAGAATTTAATACCGCCGTAGTTAGAGATATGTTGATTACGGCTGAGCAACCAGCAATAATTAATGCGCTCACGCCATCGACACAAACGGTTGCTAGTTCCGACATTCATATGTCGAAAGAAGTCCAGAGAAATATGCAGCAACCAACAAACAACATGAATTTTATCTCTGACACAGACGCGTGCGAAAACGAAATGACTGTACCGAAAATTGTGTCGGTACAATCCTCATTAAGCCCAGTGCAATCGCCAATTGCTGAGAATAGCGATTTGTTATCCCAGCTGATGTCAAGTTTGACTGTCATAACACAAGGGATTAAGGCATTGGAAACATCGCAATCTAATTTTGCAAACGACGTGAATCGTAGATTCCAAGTATTGGAGAGTGCGCAATTTAATTTGGCTCAGGAGCAATCTAATAAACTAAAAGAAATAAATGATAAGATTACTGAAAAATTCCAGAGTTTGGAAACAAAGCAGAGTCACTTGATTACCAGTCAGGCACAACTCATAGTTACACAAGAACAACAGTATCAGGAATTAACAAACAAATACAAAGACATCTTATGTCGTCAAGATACGCTAAATCATCAAGTGCAGGAAGTTATTCATGTACAGAACACTATTGCGCAAGACGTGAATACAATTAAGCACGATAACGAGCAAGCTGTCATTGAGCTTACTCGGAGGATAGACACTCTCAGTCTCGAAGGCGAGAAACACATAGAGAAACTTTTCAATGAACATAAGATCGCATTCTCTAAGGACATTGAAGATTGGGCGAAAGAGCAAACCGAGACAGTGCGAAATTATGTTGACAAAACCTTGAAAGAAACGGTTTCTAACGTGCAAGTTAACAACGAAGCTGCACAAGAACAACTTAAGGTAGAAGTTAAAGAGATTAAGGAGAATATAGGAGATGAATTTCCTGCTTGGAAAGCAAAGATAGAAAATACATTAAAAGCATGCCAGCAAGGTCTAGTTAATACTAGAGGGGCACATACTACTTGCAGTTTATCAAAGGCAGACATTATTCCTGATGAAACCAGTGAAACCGAATCCATGCAACAATATCCATGTATTGGTGCATATTTACGTAATCAACCAGAAACAGATGATCGAGATTATCATTCGCCGCGAAGTAGCCACCAGAATACACCTGTGACCATGAATGAAGAAAAAATGCTTAAATATCGTCAATTCCAGATATTTATTCCCGAAAGGAAGTCGATCAATCCCGTGGTATTTATCAAGCAATTTAAAGGGATATTGCCGCAAATGTGGACTGAGCAACAAAAAATTATGTACGTTGCAGGATTCATACATGGAGATGGATCGATGTGGGCGTCAGAAGCATCCGATTGGTGTCAAGATTATGACCAATTTGAACGCGCTTTCTTGCACAAATACTGGAATAAGGGAGTACAAGAAAGACTACGTAAGGAAGTTTTTGACCCACAACCTTTTTCTTTCAAAAATGGATCTTTAAGAAAGTATTTCGAGAAGTATATAAATAAAAGTAAATACTGGAATGAACCAATCCCGACGCAGGATGTCATTCGAATATTAAAGGGCAAACTTCCACTTGAAGTTAAGGAAAAACTTCTACATGTGCCTGAACAACATGTGGAAGATTTTCTAGCCACATTGGATTCAATAGACATTCTGTTCGAAGAATCACGTGTGCGCTATAACCAGCCAAGTTACCAACCTAACAAATATAATAGTAACAACAAACAGTATGGAAACAAACCTTTTGCACACAATTCACCAAACCCACAGGTGAATTATTTCCAGAAAAACGTGAAATTTGGTAACGAAAATCCCGACCAGTGTAATCATGACCAACAATGTGAACAAACATATAAACGGAAATGGAGGAAGAATAATAAGAAGAGGAAAGGATACTATCAAGAAGGGAATTATCAGCAAAAACGCCGATATCAGCAACCAACCCAAGAATATCACAACCAACCACAAACTTCAGGTTGGATACCAAATGATAATGCAAATGAATGGAGAAATCAACCACCAATAATAACCGACGTAACGGAGCAGAGATCTACTAATAATGGACGATCGTCAAACTAAACTCGACTGTCAGAAGCCCCGACGGTGCAGTCGAGGAAGTTTTCAGGGGCGAAAATTCAAGCGTCAATTTCTTTCGGTACAATGATGGCAAATTATTAATAGAAGAACTTCAGAAAGATATGATGCCTTGTCAAGAGGAACATATCACTGAACCTGTTGCGAAAATTCAGGCGGCAATTGAAGGCATTACTGTGCAAGTTACTTTAGATACAGGAGCAGCAGTAAATGTCGTTTCTGAGAAGTTATTTCAAAGAATACTTCAGAAAGCAAATCCACCGATTTTTCCTGTTCAATGTTGTAGAATTGTAGGTCCTACTGGTCATAAGTCTTCTCAGGTTAAAGTGCAGACTCAACTCCAGTTAGATACAGGAAATGTAGCTATAAATTGCACGTTCCTTGTAATAGAAAAATTGGTTGAGGACTGTATCCTGGGTATAGATGAATTTAGAGAGAGAAATTGGCATATCGATTTTTCTCTAGGCCGTGCCAGTTTTACAATAATGGATCAGAAACATCAAGTGAATCTTCTCAGGGAATATAGTACCCATGGAAAGTATTGTCATGGACGAAAGCTGCAAATAAAGTGGATACATAGCAAACCTGTACGGTATTACCAAATTAATTACTTGCAACCAGTTTTAAACCCTGAAGATACGGTATATGAAAAGGTACAAGAACCTGAATATTTGCAACAACACCAAAGAAAGCAATTATATGATCTTCTACAGGAATATCATGAAGTCTTTCAAGAAAGACCTGGTGTAATCAAGGGATACACATGTCATTTAGATGTGATACCACACCAAGTTTTCTGCCGTATTTCTTATCCAGTACCGTGGCACCAACGAAAGGCAGTTGATGCGGAAATCCACCAGATGCTTGAATGGGATCTGATCGAACCTTCGACGAGTCCATACTGTAGTCCGCTTCATGTTGTCTCGAAAAAGGGAGGAAAAGTTCGTCTCGTGCTAGACGCACGGCAGATAAATAAGATTATCGTGCCCGTGCGAACTCATCCGGAAAATATCGATGAGCTAATTCAAAAGTTCGAGGGGATGAAATACTTAACAAATATTGATTTGAGAAGTTCATTTTGGCAGGTGGCTCTAGACGAACCATCAAAAAAGTACACCGCATTTGTACATGCAGGTAGAAGCTATCAATTTAAGGTTTTACCTTTCGGGTTAAACGTGAGCTCAGGAGTTTTTATAAATGCTCTTGATTATGCATTGGGACCTGCACTTCGAAGCAATTTAACTTTGTTTGTGGACGACATGCTCATAGCTACGACCACATGGGAGGAGCACGTTGATTTATTGAGAAGAGTGTTAGAACGTTTCAAGGAAGCAGGCATAACCGCAAATCTGCAAAAGTCCCACTTTGCTCGAGATAAAATCAAATTTTTGGGTCATCTTATAAATGGAAAAGGCATCTTACCGGACTCCGAGAAACTAAAGGCAATCAAAAACTTTCCACTTCCAACAACAAAAAAGCAGTTAAAGGGCTTCCTCGGAGTTGTCTCTTTCTTCAGGCGCTTCATTCACGACCACTCTATTAATGCAGAACCGTTGTACAGCTTGTTGCGCAAAAATAGTCCGTGGGTGTGGACGCAACAATGTCAGAATGCATTTGAAGCAATAAAACATGCCTTAGTCAATTCACAAATATTATATCATCCAGATATGAGCCAAGAATTCGGTTTAATGGTAGATGCTTCGGAAATTGGAATAGGTTCATGCCTCTTCCAAGTAAGGATGATAGACAGAAAATCAACTTTCTGTCCAATAGCCTTTGCGAGCCGACTCTTAACTGCTTGTGAAAGAACATATACGACTACCGAAAGGGAAGCATTGGCCGTTGTCTGGTCATTTAAGAAATTTTACTATTACTTATATGGAGCGAAGACAACAGTATACTGTGACCACAAAAGCGTTAAGTTTTTTGCAAACATGTAAATTATTACATCCAAGATTAGCAAGATGGACGCTCTCACTCCAAGAGTTTCAATTTGAAATTAAATACGTAAGCGGACAGGATAATTTCATCGCTGATGCACTGTCTAGAATGCCAGATGGAGATTTGTCAACTATCAACATCACGGACAATCCGTCCGAATTTAATGTTCTTATAATGACTGATAGAATATATAGGAAACATTTTCTTGACATGTGTAAGAACATGGAAAAACTGCAGAATGAAGATCCTCGTTGGCATTCAATAAAGGAAACTTTAGCAAAGCCTGGAAACGATGATCTGAAGAGACTGTACAAAGTTGAGAACGACGTCTTATTCTTCAAAGGGCATCTTGATTCAGATAATTGGAAGGTGTGAATTCCCGAGAAGAATGAGAATGACTTAATTTTGCACACGCACATCACTTGGGGACATTTTGGAGTATTAAAGTGTGCTCGGAAGATTCAAGCATATTGCTACTTCCCAAACATTCGCAGGAAAGTGCACAGACAGTTAAGGAAATGTAAAATTTGTCAGCTAGCCAAACCAGGAAATTTTTGTGTGAAAGATTTCCTACATCCTATTATACCCACTAAACCGCTGTCAATCATTTCGGTCGACGTCTGTGGTCCTCTACCATCATCAAAGGGAGGATGCAAATATATTGTAGCTTTTCTTGATATATTTACTAAGTATGTCAAACTTTATCCATTAAAATCAGCTACTGCTGCATCCATAGCCAAGAAGCTGGTCAAGGATTATATAGTCAAGGTTGGCAAACCAGAGGCTATTCTTTCTGACAATGGGTCAATGTTCACTGGATTTCGTTGGAGGCAAACATTAGCCAGTTGTGATATAAAACAAATTCTAACATCAGTGTACCACCCTTCGGCGAATCCCGTGGAACGAATTTTTCGTGAATTAAACCGGTTCATGAGAACATATTTCCACAACCAGCAACCCAAATGGATCGATTATCTTCACGATTTTCAGGAAATTGTAAACAATATGCCACATACTACGACGGAATACACCCCATACGAACTGATGTTTGGAAAACAGGAACAGAATGACTGGATTCGACCAATTCCTAAAGTAGCTATTAACAAAATAGACCTACAAAATAAAGTACGACAATCCTTACTTAATATAATGGACAAGGCAAGAAAAAGGAAAATATATTTTGACAATCGACTTGGAAAAATAAAAACATATAAAGTGAAAGACCAAGTTTTAGTAAAAACTCATCCTAAGGCTTCACTTATACAGAGGAAGAACACAAAATGGCAATTACTGTATCAAGGACCATTTGTGATTACCAAAATACCCCATCCAGGAACTTATGTTTTGAAGGATGTGAAGAATGGAAGGGTGAAAGGAATGTATCCTCATCACTTGTTAAAGCAATTTCATGATGACTGAAGATTCTGAAGATTGAAAATACTATTCTTATCAAATAATATTGATTACAAAATTTTCATTAAACCTATGAATCATATTTAGGATAGTTTCTTTCTTTTTGCAATTTAGTAGTTAGTTTTTCTTTTCAGGCATAATGTACGAGAGATATGCTGGCATTATGTATTTGTTTTCCACTGTAAAGATAAGTTTTCTTTTCAGTATACAGAGAATTTAGCTATAGTATGAATGATTTCTTTTAAAATTTTTTTAATTTTTATTTAGTTGATAGTAACTTCAATCAGGTTTCACAATGCATAATGACCATGGGTTAGTAACTCAAATGAATCTGGTCTATGGCAAGATATTTTTTTCTTATGTCAATTTAACAATCTCAATGTATGTTTGTATTTGTTTTTTTTTACTCGCTGAGCTGAAGTCATGCTGTTCGGAAGGGGTAACCCGTTCTCAGTTTTAAAAGGACGCATATCACTTTGTTTCAATCTTTTGTGATGAACATTGTCTTTAGAATTGTACTATTGTTGTAACATACCTGTGTATGTAAATTATGTTGTATCAATTGTTGCTCGCGAAGTTACCAACTGAGCGAATGCCTTTCAGTTACAAGCACATCAACAAGTGTTAAAGTCCATCTGAAGGATGACGAGCATAAGTTGACACGGCAGCTCCAGTTGGATTTGTGTATAGTGCATTCTAGGGTTGTTGATAGAAATGAAGAACACCTTACGACTTCCGAATATTTCGAATTCAGGACAGAGAATTAGAAAGAACTTTAATCTTAGATTCTATTTCAGCTCAGCATAGATCAAACACCTTTTCCACGGAACTTACACTGACTCTTATTTTCATGTTAACCATATGCGGAAAACCATAATACCCACGAGGAGACAGTGAAATGGGAATAGAATTCAATCAGTTACCCGGAGATGACTGATAGAAGGGAATCGTAGATGGACGTAAATCAACGCGTCGACGGTTCACCTCAAGACACAGAAGATTAACAGTGTTGTGTTTCTTTTGTGAACAGTGTTTAAATTCATTCAACAAAAAAAAAAATCCATATTGTAAATATTTTTTTTATTTTCCATTGTAATTCAATTAATTATCTTTGCAAATGAGAAATACGAGGATGGTAAATCTACCCCGAGGTTTTCCTTGGTTTTCCTTTGTGGGGCTTGGCCGAATGGCTAGATTATCCGTTTGAGACATCCCAAGGCGAGTGACAGAAGCTTTGAGTGATGATGAAAAAGGTTTCTGATCACATCTCATGCCATCCTCGACAAATGAATAAAAGCAGCATGTAAGCTATGCATATATGCTGCATCAGGAATTCAGAACAGCCTTTGTCAGCAGTATATGCACCAAATCTATAATTTACATTTAGATAGTCATTCACTAATACCAAATATCATAAGAAATACAGTGGACATTAATACTCTAGTGGACTTTAATACAGCGTCATAAACAATCATCGATATAGTGTTGTGTGAACGCTCGTGTTTGTTTTTGCCCAAAAACGTTCGTCCACAAGAGGGGCATATATGATGTATCATGCAGCGTAACTTGCTGTGACAGTGCGAGAGAGAGACAAAGATATTGTTTATTACTCTGTGGCGGTCAGCGCTCACATAATTATTCTTAGGATATAGTTTTTTTTTTGTTTTGTTCATGTTAAGAGTAATTTGAGGAGAGGAGAGCCATTCTTGTGATGTAAATTCGACGCCATTGCGAGTTTGTGATTCATATTGTAAAATATAAGTGCATATGGAAGGAAATCAGTTAATAGAACAATAAAAATATTGTTCATATCAAGAAGGTACGTCTTATTATACACCCAGCGATATACTACTATTGTGATCTACTAATATCCCACAGCTGAGAACAGTTCCGACGGGAGCGTTCAGTTCTAGTGAAATAGTTCGATGATTTCTTCGGAAAAGAAGTCACTTCATGGATCATTCAAATCCACAATAGTAACTGGACATTTCTCAGAACTGAAAGCAATCTGATTGCTATGCAACAGAGCCCCGAAGAATATTTCTCCGTACTTTGGTTACCACTTTCAGCTCAACACGGTATCTGCAGCATCTGGAGCAGATTTCTACAACAGCGGAAGAGTGTAATCGCTATCAGTTTCACACACCGCCCTGTGTACGCTGTATGTATTTACCCACAACAGTGAACAAACAGTTACTCACACACATAGAAATCAATACTAGGTGGTGTGGAGAACCATTTCAGTATAAAGGCCCTGTGGAGCTAAATAGTAATTAGCCTTGTAATAAGAGGAGTCTTTATAACACCAGAGACGCAGGTAGTCGAGTGAGACGATGTGAATATCCATTTGTTAGTCATAAAAACAATGAGATGTTGCAGGTAACATCAATCTGTGTGTTAACTGACGCCACATCTAGTGTTGTGACACGACGTTATATGTGTATCAGTTCGATAACTAAGATTAGTGGCTAGTTATTCACATGAAAACGCATTCCAAATCACCTCGAACTTCTTTTAGTGGTAGGAAACCATTTATGAAGTAAAAATTACGTTTAGTGCCTTCTAAAGAAAGCCTTCAGTATTTAGTAGTGAAGATAAATGTATTGTAGGCCACAGTTCTGAATACTGCAGGCGCCATGGCAGCTTCATTCTGTAGCTATCCGTAACTTTAAAATAAAAATATGTACATGTAATTCAGATTGAATCAGCCATTGTTTCGATTAACTATGTTACTCATCGAATACCAATAAACAGTAGTTGGTACGCTGAAGACTTTAACAATTTATTATATGTATTATCATTGTCTTCTACTTAATACTGAACGGCATTAGGCAATTCCATAAATAATTTGAACTTATTTTGTCTAGTGTAGTGATTGTCAAGGATACATTCTGAGTAGATCACGATAAAGCTCAGGTTGGCTACACTGGATTGTTCCACTGAGCTCAGACCACACCCAAAGACAACTGTTTGTTTCCCAACTGCCATTGTCAGCCAGGAATTAGGTTTTATTCACGGCTGTCAATCAACAGCTGTGAAGCACCTTTTAACAATAGAAATAATCAGTCGTCGGCTGAACAGATTTTTATTAAGTGACTGCTTGACTAGTTTTGCAAATTAATTTGTCATATTCAGAAGATTATACAATTGTATAATCTTCAGAGAATGCAAATTAATTTGCCGAAACTGGTCAAGAAATTACTTCAATAAAAATTTCTGCAGCTGAGGACTGTTAATTTCTATTCTAAAATTAGGTAATGCCCTGTCAGCCTCATCGTTGATTGTGAGGTTTTGCATACTATGTTTTTCGCCTGTATATTAGACATTTTCTGAATTGGAAAGTTTGATTTACATATTGATGCTAAGTTAGATTTGTTCTAATCATGGCGTGTTCAACCGAAAGGTAAAAATCATATCACTTTCGTTTGGAATTTGGAGTCGATCACTTCTTCACTTGCCAGCCGGGGTGGCCGAGCGGTTCTAGGCACTACAGTCTGGAACCGCGCGACCGCTACGGCACAGGTTCGAGTCCTGCCTCGAGCATGGATATGTGTGATGTTCTTGGATTAGTTAGGTTTAAGTAGTTCTAATAGTGCTCAGAGCCATTTGAACTTCTTCACCTAATTAAAGGACAAATGCGTTTCTCATATGAACGTAAGTTCTCTGTTCTTGGGATATGTCCTTTTACTACACCGTTCGTGAGCATTAAAATGACTGCCTGCTTTTTTCTCAAAACTGAATTTTTTGTTATGTCTTACTGTTGCGAACAGAGTTTTTCAGTGCACACATTTACTTAAAGACAAAACTGACGGGCGATCACTGTACAGGATATTAAATTACGGCATATTTAGCATTTAGATAACATCGCTAAAAAAAAATCGCGCCAACTAAAATATGCTAAACTAAAACTAAACTACTGCGAGAAAGATTGGGACCATTTTCTCATACAAAAAAAGAGCTTCTTACTTGAAATGACAATATTAATTCATTCATTATAATGACAATGCTGTATTTTAAACTCGTATTTCACCAGTAGATAAAACTCACAGAGAACCAAAAAAATTCTTTACGGACGGCGCAATGGTTAAGCCACCTGCCTAGAAAAGCAGGAGATCCCAGGTTCGAATCCCGATCAGGCACACTTTTTCACTCGTCGTCGCTGATTCTGCGTAATGTCCCGATGCAACTGACATCAGTAATTCCTCCACTTTCCTTTCCTTTCTCCCCCACCTCCACTTCCAATTTTGCCTTTGTATGGCGTTGCAGTGCGGAAGGTTTCTGCAGCTACTCCTGTCTTTTCCCTGAGTACACTAGTTAGTGCTAAGGATTTATAATTTCTTTTCTTGATGAGGGGTAAGTGAAGTTACTTATTGTTACGCGCTCGTATAAAGTGACTAGTTTCCATGTGCTTGTAAATTCTATATTAGTGAGGTTAGACACTAGTTTTCCGTTCCCGCGTGTTCTGATGCATCTACACTCCTGGAAATGGAAAAAAGAACACATTGACACCGGTGTGTCAGACCCACCATACTTGCTCCGGACACTGCGAGAGGGCTGTACAAGCAATGATCACACGCACGGCACAGCGGACACACCAGGGACCGCGGTGTTGGCCGTCGAATGGCGCTAGCTGCCCAGCATTTGTGCACCGCCGCCGTCAGTGTCAGCCAGTTTGCCGTGGCATACGGAGCTCCATCGCAGTCTTTAACACTGGTAGCATGCCGCGACAGCGTGGACGTGAACCGTATGTGCAGTTGACGGACTTTGAGCGAGGGCGTATAGTGGGCATGCGGGAGGCCGGGTGGACGTACCGCCGAATTGCTCAACACGTGGGGCGTGAGGTCTCCACAGTACATCGATGTTGTCGCCAGTGGTCGGCGGAA
Organism: Schistocerca cancellata; assembly: GCF_023864275.1. Lineage (NCBI taxonomy): Eukaryota > Metazoa > Arthropoda > Insecta > Orthoptera > Acrididae > Schistocerca > Schistocerca cancellata. The sequence goes on along the minus strand of NC_064626.1, from coordinate 351,535,511 downwards.
GGTGCACGTGCCCGTCGACCTGGGACCGGACCGCAGCGACGCACGGATGCACGCCAAGACCGTAGGATCCTACGCAGTGCCGTAGGGGACCGCACCGCCACTTGCCAGCAAATTAGGGACACTGTTGCTCCTGGGGTATCGGCGAGGACCATTCGCAACCGTCTCCATGAATCTCGCCTACGGTCCCGCACACCGTTAGGCCGTCTTCCGCTCACGCCCCAACATCGTGCAGCCCGCCTCCAGTGGTGTCGCGCCAGGCGTGAATGGAGGGACGAATGGAGACGTGTCGTCTTCAGCGATGAGAGTCGCTTCTGCCTTGGTGCCAATGATGGTCGTATGCGTGTTTGGCGCCGTGCAGGTGAGCGCCACAATCAGGACTGCATACGACCGAGGCACACAGGGCCAACACCCGGCATCATGGTGTGGGGAGCGATCTCCTACACTGGCCGTACACCACTGGTGATCGTCGAGGGGACACTGAATAGTGTATGGTACATCCAAACCGCCATCGAACCCATCGTTCTACCATTCCTAGACCGGCAAGGGAACTTGCTGTTCCAACAGGACAATGCACGTCCGCATGTATCCCGTGCCACCCAACGTGCTCTAGAAGGTGTAAGTCAACTACCCTGGCCAGCAAGATCTCCGGATCTGTCCCCGATTGAGCATGTTTGGGATTGGATGAAGCGTCGTCTCACGCGGTCTGCACGTCCAGCACGAACGCTGGTCCAACTGAGGCGCCAGGTGGAAATGGCATGGCAAGCCGTTCCACAGGACTACATCCAGCATCTCTACGATCGTCTCCATGGGAGAATAGCACCCTGCATTGCTGCGAAAGGTGGATATACACTGTACTAGTGCCGACATTGTGCATGCTCTGTTGCCTGTGTCTATGTGCCTGTGGTTATGTCTGTGTGATCATGTGATGTATCTGACCCCAGGAATGTGTCAATAAAGTTTCCCCTTCCTGGGACAATGAATTCACGGTGTTCTTATTTCAATTTCCAGGAGTGTATATTGAAAGACTTTGTGACATGTGCTGTCGTCTTTTGGCACAGTTCAGTACTCTTTACTAATGATTTCACTCTTGCCAATAGTACATTTTCGATCAGAAAAAGAATACAATTTCAGTATCCTAGTAAAATTTCGATCAATGCTGTTCTCTCGTTTAATCCATCAAGACAGTTTGCTGTACACACGTTACAAACTGATACAAAAAATACGTTCTGTATATTTAAACATATTTTCCCTCGTGACTTTTTAAAACAAATCGTTATTTTTTTTTCTCTTAGATGTCCCAAAACCGACCAGAAAAGAAAATTACAGTAAATAGAGTCCAACTGCATTACCTGAGGTTCATAAAACGGATGAACATTTGAACCTTCAGCTTTCCGGCTTTCCTCTTACAAACAGGTCCCCAAAAATAGTTAGTTGTAAAGGCAAGTGAGATGGTGTTTCAAAAACAAACGTGGAAAGAGGTCAAAATGTGACTGTTGCTGCATGCATGAACGAATCTGGTACGCACACTGAAGCGCCAAAGAAACTGGTATAGGCATGCGTATTCAAAAACAAAGATATGTACACAGGCAGAATGCGGCGCTGCGATCGGCAACGCCTATATACGACACGTGTCTGGAGCAGTCGTCAGATCGGTTACTGCTGCTACAATGGTAGGTTATCAAGATTTAAGTGAGTTTGAACATGGTGTTATAGTCGGCGCACGAGCGATGGGACACAGCATCTCCGGGGTAGCGATGAAGTGGAGATTTTAGCATACGACCATTTCACGAGTGTACCATCAATATCAGGAATCCGGTAAAACACTAAACTCCGACATCGCTGCGGCCGGAAAAACGTTCTGTAAAAAATGGTTCCAACGACGACTGAAGAGAATCGTTCAACGTGACAGAAGTGCAATCCTTCCGCAAATTGCTGCAGAATTCAATTCTGGGCCGTCAGCAAGTTTCAGCGTGCGAACCATTCAACGAAACATCATCGATATGGGCTTTCGAAGCCGAAGACCCACTCGTACCCTTGATGATTGCACGACACAAAGCTTTTCGCCTCACCTGGAGCTTCTGAAATGTTAGATGGAGAGAAGAAAAATGGTTCAATTGGCTCTAAGCACTATGGGACTTAACATCTGAGGTCATCAGTTCCCTAGACTTAGAACTTCTTAAACCTAACTAACCTAAGAACATCACACACATCCATGCCCGAGGCAGGATTCGAACCTGCGACCGTAGCAGCAGCGCGGTTCCAGACTGAAGCACCTAGAACCGCTCGGCCACAGCAGCCGGCGACGGAGAGAGAAGGTATTCATGACCTTGTGTTGTAAGGATAACAGGTCTCCGATATTTCCGTCTTGCCATTGTATAATATATCAGCAGTCATTGTGTGGAAAGCTTTGAAGTATAAACAGTGTAAAGAAAATAGTCATAAAAGTAATGAACAATCAGGACATGTAATTCAGAGACGTTTGTTCAGTGAGCTACTGACGAACTAGATTGCCAGTATGGTGATCTGCTGCTTTATACGGAAGTTGGCAAAGAGGCAGAGTCTTACAACGTTTTAAAGAGTTGCTACTGCCTTAGCAGAATTTTGAAATAACGAGTCGAATTCCTCCATGAAGTTGAATATCCGATTTGGCCGCACGACTTTGCTTTTCTTGTAGACATAACCGAAGAGTTATACAGTAACCTTAACTTGCAGCTTCAAGGTAAAGACAAAGTTATTATCGGAATGATTTCAGATGTTGCTTCATTCTCAACAAAGCTGGAACAGCGGGGAAAAGCGTCACCCAATATGAGAAACACGTTGCCTGTTTGGAACAAACCTTTGCCAAGCAAGGCTCTTCAGCACATCCTTGCATGGAACATCACGCTGAAATGCTTTCAGATTTGAGAAGTCAATTGAACGAACACTTTCAAGGTTCCGAAAGCATTTCAGATGTTGCATATTGTGTCAAATCTCGTTTTATTGAGACTGATGCTGAAGACTTCTCTAATCATGTCATGGAGCATTTTGATTTTCAAGAAGACAATTCTGCAGTGGAGTTGAAACTTACTGATTTTGAAAGTGATATATCTTTAAAATCGCTTTCTTCAAGCTCCGAAAACATTTGGCCTTTCGTTCCTATGGAAAAATACCCTATGTTGGTCCAGATTGGCCTCAAAGTTAATGTTCAGCTGAACACTAAATAAATGTGTGACGTTTACTCTAAAAAAATTCATACTGGAAGAAGAAACACGTATAGAAACACATTGGTGAACACTTACACAACTGTATTCGAGTAGCAGCCACTACCAACTCTCCTAACATTAAAAAAACTTGATGATGACAAAAAATAGTGGCATCCTTCTCGTTAATGTTAAAGTCTGATAAAAAATCTGTTCCTACATTTTTAATTTCTTACTAGCCACAGTTCAGTTTCTTGCTTATATACAATTCAATTTTTTTCTTATATATAGTTTAATTAGAATTCATTTCATCTTTGCTAGAAACATAATTTTATAGTCAATAAGGAAATTTGAGGTTTTCTTACTCCTGTGCTAGTTTCTTTAAGTAGCTTACAGCACGATTTAAAAGCAGTACGGTAGCACAGAAGCTTCGTATGTTTAGCGACCACTGATGTAGAACATCGACGTGGCATCTCGTTATGTTTTATTGTTGTCTGTAAAACTATACAGTCCTGTGCTTACTGTTTTTCACTTGGTGAGGTTACACGGCTACGTTCCTAATTTTCCACAAGGATAGAGACACACCCGCTTCTATACGTGCTGGTGTTGCTTGACAACAAAGAGAAAGAGGGCACATGTCCGGAATTATTAACCGTCGTTATTTCAAAGCACTCTTCTCACCTTACATTATGGCTATTTCTTCTCTCTTGAATTTATCAGAGTACGGAAAGATTGCTGCATTCTGTGATCATACTGTCGTTGCCTCAATATGACGGTAGCACACAATATTAAGTCTTTTTGAAGCACATAAACTATGTATGAGTTCACGAAGGTAATGTCATTATAGAAAATTATCTTATTCGTAATTATGGTGTAGAAAAAACTGTGTACTATACAACTCTTCGTGTGCCAAATAAAACTCTTTAAATTTTCGTGATGTATGAGAAAATCATCCGGAAAGAAAGCATTAAAAATTGCTACAATTCTAAGTTATCACAACCGGACGTTTATAAAATACATTTATGTAATTTTTGTATTAAATTAATTAAAGCCAGTATATTTTTTATATTTGTAAACGTTGCACTAGTTGTGAAGATGGACAGGAAGTGTTGAAAGCTATTAAGATGTTCTCATGTGAATATTTCAGTAATATTTGACGACATAATCACTACTTATCTTCCTTCTTTGATAACGAAAACATGTTCGAGTGAACTTTTTAGTAGATTGATGAGACAGCATAATTAAGTTTAGTACGTCAATAATAGACATCGACCATGTTGTGACAGGTGAGAGTGTAACTGTACCGATAAAAATAAATAAAATACCGTTACTTAATTTACTAATTAGTTTTATCATAGCTATCAAAAATTGTCTTCTAAGACTGCAGGAGTTCTACATGCATGTAGTAAAGATCGGTGGTAGAAACCTGTTGGTAGGGAGAGAGAATATATCGAGTGATTCACGTAAGTATACGAAACTACTGTTCATTACCACAAAATTCGATGATTTATAGTACAGTTGCTACTGTTGCCTTGTGGTGTTTTCACGCTTTGCGAAGTTTAAAGTTCTTTCGCTCATCCGTTTGACTGGGTTAGTACTGGGCGTAAGTATGAAATAACTTCAATTTATCATTATTTAAACAGCATAACGAAATAATTTAAAAGTTCTAGAAATTTCATTATACACTCTTGAAAGAGTTCGTACACTACTCAGTACGGAGACGTCACGAGTTTTGTAACTGGAATTAGCGTGGACCTCCTCTTCAACATGTGTGTCATTTGCGACATGCCTTTCTTCTACGAACGTTACGTGACGTCACACATAATGCGCTCCAGACTGCTTTTCATGCCAGTGACGTCCAGAACAGTGCTACTACGTCATGCTAACCACTTGACGCAATCGTGTCAGAGTTGGGGCGTTATGATTCACACGTACGCCACAGAAAATGCTTTCGAGTTTCCCTGTGTTGAAAGGATTTTGCTTAATTTTGGGCGCGCTGTTTTATGGCTCATAAATTGAGCCAATCGTGCTGTTGTAAAAATTCACATGGCTGGTTGTCACTTACCGATCACGTTGTTTTCAGTTCTTGGCATCATAAATGGCTATTCGCTGCAAGCGAAGAGCGGGCATGTCTGTATGTTGTCCCGTCTGATGACTCAGATTTCCCAGATTCGTATTATATATTTAGTCGCAAAATTCTGCAGATGGCGTCGCTCTAAAAAAGAGACGTTTATTCAAAATTTCCTGGTTCTGTTCTGCAAACTCCTATCTCTCTCTCTCTCTCTCTCCCGCTCTATTCAGCCTAACAAGTACCTCTGAGTACAAACGTCACCTACGTTGATCTGCTTCCTGTGTGAAATATGTAATGGACGCGGCACAAATAACTCTCACATTGAGGCTCATAGACATCTGTTTTACCTTAGGAATAGCAGAATATATGATTCTTTTCTCCGTAGCTCACATTGTCATAGAAACAGTAGCTTCTGTCTAAAACATAGATGTTGTTGTTGTTGTGGTCTTCAATCCTGATACTGGTTTGATGCAGCTCTCCATGTTACTCTATCCTGTGCAGGCTTCTTCATCTCCCAGTACCTACTGCAACCTACATCCTTCTGAATCTGCTTAGTGTACTCGTCTCTTGGTCTCCCTCTACCCTCCACGCTGCCCTCCAATGCTAAATTTGTGAACCCTTGATGCCTCAGAACATGTCCTACCAACCGGTCCCTTCTTAAAGTTGTGCCACAAACTCCTCTTCTCCCCAATTCTATTCAGTACCTCCTTATTAGTTATTTGAGCTACCCATCTAAGTTGTCTATATACGATATATGGTAGGAATACTTTACACTTATATGCTATGGTGAACCGTATTAGATCTTTGTGGATTGAACAAAAATATGGAAACACCAAAAATATAACATATTACCATGCCTAATATTGTGTATGAAAGTCGTTGCGGTTCAAAACAGCTTCCAGTCGTCTCGGAATCGATAAATACAGGTCCTGTATGCTTTTCAAGGGACCGTTATACCATTATTCCCGCAAAATAACGGCAAGTTCAGCTAACGATGATGGACGTTGACTGTGATCACTCAACTTTGTCTCCAAAGTAGACCAAAACAACTCAATAACATTGAGATCTGGTGACTGTGATGCCCAGGGAAGATACGTCAGTTCATGCTCGTACTCACAAAACTAACACTGGACAGTGAGCTGTGTGAAGAAAGGCCCTGTCGTCTTGGGGAACAAATACTGTACCATGGGGTGGATCATGTCAGCCAAAATTGCTGTAATACTACTTTGCATAGTATCCATGGGGCCTATGGAATATCACGCTATGGCTGCCCAAATCATCACCGAACGTCCCCCGCGATTCACTCTTGGCAGCAAGCAGTCTGCATTATACGCTTGGGATGGCTTGCATACGTACGAATATAAATATTAACCACAACAAATAATTACAGTTATCAACTGCCTCATATACCAGAAATAAATTTAAAGTTCTTATAGTCATGCAAAATCGGTCACCGAGTACACAGTCATGTGGTCTACATTCTTTGAAAAGTTGAAATCTGTAACTCTTGCTCACAAAATGATTCCAAGGCCAATTGAAAGATAGATTGTGTAACTAACGTAGCTGCTCGGACGCACATCCACACGACCTAATGACCAATAGCCACCAACCAGCGCATAAAGACACCGACGAAAGACAACATGTCTCCTATTGTTCGCTCTTAAATAACTTCTATGATGTCACTTACAAGGAGAGGTCCCCAGCGAAGGAGTCGACTCTTTGAAACCGTCTATACGGTGATGTAAGTTAAGATGCCAGGTATCACAACCTGCGGGCATTCACCCTCGTTTGCGTGTAATTGACGAAAAAATTTTTTTTAGGATTTTGTGTGATGCTTAATAACGCTATAAAGGTCTTATTTCATAGACTGGTTGCTTGGCGTACTGGGTATGACAGTAATTTCACATGCATGAGATTGTAGGTTCGAATTTCATCAGGTACAGTAAATTTATTTTTATTTTAAATCTTTATCGAAATTCTTTGATCATTACTTTTACCCAGTTAACTGGTTTAAATGTAATTTTTCTTCTGTTCCTTTGTTCACAATGCTTCAAATGGCTCTGAGGACTATGGGACTTAACATGTGAGGTCATCAGTCCCCTAGAACTTAGAACTACGTAAACCTAACTAACCTAAGAACATCACACACATCCATGCCTGAGGCAGGATTCAAACCTGCGACCGTAGCGGTCGCTCGGCTCCAGACTGTAGCGCCTAGAACCGCACGGCCACTCCGGCCGGCAACACACATAAAAAAAAAGTTTTTCATCACATCGGTTCCGAGAGTTCCGGAACCTGCACAGAAAATTGGAATAGAGATCAACATAAACATCATTTCCACCCTTTTTATTACTCATGAAAACAACACACCGCATGTTGTACCACCATGCAGTGAGGCCTTCAGAGGTGGTAGTCCAAATTGCTGTACACACTGGCACCTCCATTACTCAGTAGCACGTCCTCTTGCACACCTATATTCGTCTTGGAATACTATCCATAAGTTCATCCAGGCACTGTTGGTCCAGATTGTCCCACTCCTCAACGGCGATTCGGAGTAGATCCCTCAGAGTGGTTGGTGGGTCGCATCGTCCATAAACAGCCCTATTTAATCTATCCCAGGCATGTTCGATAGGGTTCATGTCTGGATAACATGCTGGCCACTCTAGTAGCGATGTCGTTATCCTTAAGGAAGTCATTCACAAGACGTGCACGATGGGGACGCAAATTGTCATCCATGAAGACGAATGCCTCGTCAATATGCTGCCGATATGGTTCCACTATCGGTCGGAGGATGGTATTTACGTATTGTACAGCCGTTACGTCGTCTTCCATGACCACCAACGGCGTACGTCGGCCCCACAATATGCCACCCCAAAGCAGCAGCGAACCTCCACCTTGCTGCACTCGCTGGACAGTGTGTCTAAGGCGTTCAGCCAGACCGGGCTGCCTCCAAACACGTTTCCGACGATTGTCTGGTTGAAGGCATATGCGACACTCATCGGTGAAGAGGACGTGGTGCCAATCCTGAGCGGTCCATTCGGCATGTTGTTGGGCCCATCTGTACTTCGCTGCATGGACCTCGCCATGGACGTCGGGAGTGAAGTTGCGCATCATGCAGCCTATTGCGCACAGTTTGAATCGTAATATGACGTCCTGTGGCTGCACGAAACGCATTATTCAACATGGTGGCGTTGCTGTCAGGTTTCCTCCATGCCATAGTTTGTAGGTAGCAGTCATCCACTGCAGTAGTATAGTCTGTCTGTAAACTCAACTCAAGAGCGAGCAGCGCTTTTGGTGGGGGAAGTGGCCTTTCCCGGAAGAACGCTGTCACTGGCCTACAGGAGCACCCCAAATCAGTTACCCGTTACCTGTCCAGCGGTGTAGACCGGCGTGCAGTGATATATGTTGTTTCTGTTCGCAGATCGTAGTTTCCAGTGTCAGTCAGTTAACTTTGTATACTCACTGATATACTTAGGTATCAGGAAGTGATGGATAATCGCCCTGCAATTCAAGAAAATGTGCGGAATACGAAGAGGAGGTATCTGCGTAGTAACGAGCGTCCAGTCGTCTCTAATGTTATAACAGCGTGTGTTAAGGAGGCAACACAAAAAGAACTGTTTGCTAGTTTTATCAGTCCCAATCAAAGGGCTGCAATTTATGCAAACGCCAGCCTCGCCACAATAGGACACATAAGGAAGGAAAGCGAAAATAAGCCGCATGGTTTACTGGAATCGGCACGAAAGAAAACTAATAATTTCGGTAGGAAACCCATCGTTATAGACAGTTTCACAAAGTCGGTTATACGACAAACGATGGAGGACTTTTACATGAACAAAAAACTAGTGTCGACATTATGGAAATTGGTTACTGCCGTGAAACAAAAAATAGATTTTCGTTGGCAGAAAGATGTTTTACATAAGACACTGCGTGAAATGGGATTTACCTGGAAAAGATCTGTAAATAAATGAAAGATTCTGGTAGAGAAAACGGATATGATTGACTGGAGATGTAAGTAACTGATCCAAGTGAGGAAATTAAGGGAGTTGGCAGAAAATTCTTTTATATTAATGAAACTTGGGTGGACAACAACATTACTTACAGAAAATGTTGGCAGGGCCCTGGCGAAGATGGCATTATGGACAATGTTAGCGGAAGCAATAGGATTATACCAGTCAATATTGGATCAATAGATGGGTTATTATTACCCAACGCACAGTTGATTTATAAAACGGGATGTGCAACAGCAGACTACCATGAGCAAAGGAACGACGAAAATTTTTCAGATTGTATGTCGACTAAAGTAATTCCGAATTTGTCACCGAACTGTGTTATTGTTATGGACAACGCTTCACATTACGACAAGAAGCATAACAAAGCTCCAACTAGGTCTTCGAACAAGAGGGAAATGATTGCTTGGTTATTAAAAATAAGGTGGAAGCTGATTCGTCAATGAGAAAAAAAATTATTTGATTTTATTAAACAACATAAGTTGGAGGAAAAAGTATTTGAAATTAATAAAATACTTGAAGCTCATGGAAACATTGTGCTGCGACTTGCACCACACAACTGAGACTTAAATCCAATTGAAATGACGTGGGCAAAACTCAAACATTTCGTCAGAGGAAGAAATATTCTTGGAGATATTTGTATGACGAAGTTGCTACAGTTGGTGGAAACCATTTTCTGAGCTCACATTTTTTATTCGAAGCTAAATTTTACAGTAACCGAAAAATAGCATATACAAATACTTCTCCCAATTGTTACAGGTTTTGAAACTATAACTCAAGATGACTGGAGTGCATACTGCCTCAACGTGGAGAAACTTGAAAGACAGTACTGGGTTGAGAATGGGATTATTGGAGACATACTAGACGCCATAGTTATAAATTTACAAAATGACGACGACGACGACGACGATGACAGTGACACTGTTGATGATTACGTCTAAAATACGATGTAGTAAACAGGCAATGAATACTTTCTCTACTGCTGAACCCATGAGTCTCTTGGGTAACTTTGCTTCTCCCATGCGTGTAACATGACCCCACCATCTAAGCCTGTTCGCCCTGACTGCTACATCTATAGAGTTCATTCCCAGTTTTTCTTTGATTTCCTCATTGTGAACACCCTCCTGCCATTGTTCCCATCTACTAGTACCTGCAATCATCTTAGCTACTTTCATATCCGTAACCTCAACCATATTGATAAGGTAACCTGAATCCAAGCAGCTTTCGCTCCCATACAACAAAGATGGTCGAAAGATTGAACGGTGCACAGATAACTTAGTCTTGGTACTGATTTCCTTCTTGCAGAAGAGAGTAGATCGTAGCTGAGCGCTCACTGCATTAGCTTTGCTACACCTCGCTTCCACTTATTTCGCTATGTTGCCATCCTGTGAGAATATGCATCCTAAGTACTTGAAACCGTCCACCTGTTCTAACTTTGTTCCTCCTATTTGGCACTCAATCCGTTTATATCTCTTTCCCACTGACATTACTTTCGTTTTGAGATGCTAATCTTCATACCATAGTCCTTACATTTCTGATCTAGCTCTGAAATATTACTTTGCAAACTTTCAATCGAATCTGCCATCACAACTAAGTCATCCGCATATGCGAGACTGCTTATTTTGTGTTCACAAATCTTAATCCTACCCAGCCAGTCTATTGTTTTCAACATATGATCCATAAATAATATGAACAACAGTGGAGACAGATTGCAACCTTGTCTTACCCCTGAAACTACTCTGAACCATGAACTCAATTTACCATCAACTCTGATGCCTGAGTATCCATGTAAAGACCTTTAATTGCTTGCAAAAGTTTGCCTCCTATTCCATAATCTCGTAGAACAGACAATAACTTCCTCCTAGGAACCCGGTCATATGCCTTTTCTAGATCTATAAAGCATAGATACAATTCCCTGTTCCACTCGTAACACTTCTCCATTATTTGCCGTAAGCTAAATATCTGGCCCTGACAACCTCTAAGAGGCCTAAACCCACACTGATTTTCGTCCAATTTGTCCTCAACTAATACTCGCATTTTCCTTTCAACAATACCTCAGAAGATTTTACCCACAACGCTGATTAAAGAGGTACCTCTGTAGTTGTTACAATCTTTCCTGTTTCCTTGTTTAAAGATTGGTGTGATTACTGCTTTCGTTCAGTCTGATGGAACCTGTCCCGACTCCCACGCCATTTCAGTTATCCTGTGTAGCCATTTAAGACCTGACATTCCACTGTATTTGATGAGTTCCGACTTAATTTCATCCACCCCGGCCGCTTTATTGCACTGCAGTCTATTGACCACTTTCTCCACTTCCTCAAATGTGATCCTATTTCCATCATCATTCCTATCCCATTGTACATCGAAATCTGAAACATTACTGATCTATTTTCACCTACATTGAGCAACACTTCAAAATATTCCCTCCATCTGCCTAAGGCATCAACAGGATTCATCAGCAGTTTTCCTGACCCTTCCAAAATACCTGTCATTTCCTTCTTACCTCCCTTTCGAAGACTGCTAATTACACTCCAGAATGATTTTCCAGCAGCTTGACCCAAAGTCTCCAACCTTTTTCCAAAGTCTTCCCAAGATTTCTTATTGGATGCTGCAACTATCTGTTTGGCTTTGTTTCTTTCTACAACAACTTTCTCTGTCTACTTGAGTTCTAGTATGTAGCCATTTTTGATACGCCTTCTTTTTCCTTTCACAGGCTGCCTTGACTGTGTCATTCCACCAAGCTGTTTGCTTCATCCTACCTTTACACACTACTGTTCCAAGACATTCTTTAGCCACTTCTAGTACTGTGTCCCTGTACCTTGTCCATTCCTTTTCCAATGACTGTATTTGACTACATTCAACTAACTGGTACCTTTTTGAGATCACTGTTATATACTTGTGCCTGATTTCCTTATCCTGAAGTTTGTTCACTCTTATCCTCCTACATATGGACCTAACCTCCTGCACTCTCGGTCTCACAATACCAATTTCACTGCAGATTAAATAGTGATCAGTGTCATCAAAGAATCCCCTGAATACACGTGTGTCCCTCACAGCCTTCCTGAATTCCTGATCTGTTATTATATAGTCAATGACAGATCTGGTTCCCCTGCCTTCCCAAGTATACCGGTGAATGTTCTTATGTTTAAAAAAGGAGTTTGTGATTACTAAGCCCATACTGGCACAGAAATCCAAGAGTTGTTTCCCGTTCCTGTTGGCCTCCATATCCTCTCCAAATTTATCCATAACCTTTTCATACACTTCTGTTCGATTTCCAATCCTGGCACTAAAATCACCCATGAGCAGAACACTGTCTTTGTCCTTTACTCTAACAACTACATCACTGAGTACGTCATAAAAACTATCCATCTTATCTTGATCTGTCCCTTCACAATGAGAATATACTGACACAATCCTAATTTTCTTGCTAGACACTGTCAAATCTATCCACATCAGTCGTTCGTTTACATACCTTATTGCAACTACGCTGGGTTCCATTTCTTTCCCGATGTAAAGCCCTACACCCCATTGTGTTATTCCTGATTTGACTCCTGACAGGAAGACCTTGTATTCTCCCTCTTCTTTCTCACCCCTTACCGGAATGTCACTAACAGCTAAAACGTCCAACCCCATCTTACTTGCAGCCTCTGCCAGCTCTACTTTCTTCCCATTATTTCCATTATTAATGGCTCCCCATCACGTTACCATTCGTTTGCCGAGTCGTATCTTAGGAGTCCCTGGTTTGTCAATTAGAGGTCGGACTTCGTCACCTCCAAAGGTCTGAGGCATTTTGCTCTGATTGTTGCAAGCATCATATTAAAGTACCAGGGAAGCAGGTTGCTAGCCTTACTTGCCCCGAGTCCCATTGGGTTTTACCCCTAATGGTTGAGGGACTAACTGATGGATTTGGTAGTCTTTGCCGTTTGAGCACAAAGGTGACCACGACTAAGAATATGTCCAAGATGCCCAGCCTTATTCCAAAGTAACTGGTATCCCGACTGTCAGGACCACTTACTTGGCCACTCATACGTTGCCCGTGGTTCATGAACTAGGACATGATAACAGGAACCCACACCATGAACCATATGTGTTCACATATAACTTTTTATTTTTGATAAGAACTTCATTTGTTAATCTACTTTTCAGACTTTTTTACGAAGACAGGCAAAAAAAGTAATACAGCATGCGAAATTATAAATTTCTGGTTACTTTTTTAAACAGTCTTCGTATTGCAAGAATTGTTAAGTTTCAATGCAGCCCTTCAAAGGAAACTTCTAACTTTTAGTAGAAACACAAAGCGGGAACAAACCTTAAATTCTACAGATTGACTTCACTATATGGGATTCTTTTTACGAATAGCAATAGATGAACATACATTCACATGCACAGGCTTTTGGTTCTATGTAGAATTCTGACTTCCGTTTTTATGTTAACATTATTTACTCTATAATGTTCTGTTTCGGAAGAAGCTATCGTCTTTTGTATTCCTTATAGTCTTAACGCATTTGTCTAAAAATAATCGCTGCCGGAACGTATCTGTACAAGGCGTCGCCACAGATTTAAAGTGCGCGCCGCGGCAGGGCCGGCACTACATTGTGGAACAGCCTGTAGAAGCGCCCTGTGACGTAGGCAGAGTGGGGACTCGATCGCTCGCTCTTCAGTTTACAGACAGACTATAGTCCTTGGGCGGCCTGAACGAGGCATGTCATCGGCAGTTCCTGTCTCTCTGTATCTCCTTCATGTCCGAACAACATCGCCTTGGTCTGTTCTGAGACGCCTGGACACTTCCCTTGTTGAGAGCCCTTCCTGGCACAAAGTAACATTGCGGAAGCGATCGAACCGCCGTATTGGCCGTCTAGGCATGGTTGAACTACAGACAACACGAATCGTGTACCTACTTCCTGGTGCAACGACTAGAACTGATCGGCTGTTGGACTCTCTCCGTCTAGTAGGTACTGCTCATGCATGGTTGTTTACATCTTTGGGCGGCTTTAGTGACATCTCTGAACAGTCAAAGTCGACTGTGTCTGTGATACAATATCCTCAGTCAATGTCTGTCTGATGGAAAACTTTTTTTGATGTGTGTATAAACATCAATACGTGTAGTGAGTGTTTATGAGGATATTTAATGGTCCAGTTGCCGATGTTTATTCTTGATTAGCAAGATTTCAGAAAATTTAACGGACAGCTATGAGTGAAAATCATAAATTGTATTTTGTGGTAAGAAGAATTTCATGATGTAATATGTGCTTAGTTACGGTTTTTTGATAGAATTAAGATGAGATTGTATATGTTTAGCATTAGTAAGTCAATAGTTTAGGTTAATTTGGGTGATATTTTAGGAACAGCAATTTACTATTTTTTTAAGAATTTTCTTGAATGAAAGATTAGGGGAGCTACTGAAAAATTCAATTTTTCCCAAATTTCGGTCAAAATTTTCTCGTTTCCAAGCTTGTTGTGTTCGAGAACAGGCCAATTTTTGGAAATCAGAAAAGGAGGGGCATGTGTGATATTCCTGGCTGTGGCCGCCAGTGTTTTATTTTGTTAGAAGTTCGCCTTGATGCAGCTTGATACACGCGAAGTAAAATATGGTACAAAAATGGAGTGAGGTACAAGCGACAGATGGTACACTATGTACCAGTGCCATGCAAGAGTCTGCCAATTGCACTGAACTCGTTTCTGATTGGTCGGCAAGTTGATGTTAGGCGCCAAAACCTCTAAATTCTCCTATTAATTATTTATATACTTTTCATCGTATTTATGCTAGTTTTCAGTATGACAACCTCTCGTGGCTACCCCACGAGTCTATCGTTTTTGTTTATTAAGTTTCACTAGTTTTGAGAAACATAAGAGTAACGATATTGCAACCGAAGTGCTTCGGACACCTTCGGGTCATTTTGGCGAGCCTGGGAGATGAAGTAATTCTGCTGCAATAGTCACTCTGTTTCGGGCGTTCTGGAGGGCAGGACATGTATCTCCGTTTCAGGCATTCCGGAGGGTCGGGCATGTATCTCAGTAGTGTGCGTTAGTTACATGTGATTATGTAATCATCACTCTGTTTCGGGTGTTCTTCAGAGCCGGACATGTTTATGTCGGGCGTAACTTAGTTGTGAATATGTAATACACGCTCTGACCGGTGCGTCCGGAGAGCCGGACATGTACACTCCTGGAAATTGAAATAAGAACACCGTGAATTCATTGTCCCAGGAAGGGGAAACTTTATTGACACATTCCTGGGGTCAGATACATCACATGATCACACTGACAGAACCACAGGCACATAGACACAGGCAACAGAGCATGCACAATGTCGGCACTAGTACAGTGTATATCCACCTTTCGCAGCAATGCAGGCTGCTATTCTCCCATGCCGACGATCGTAGAGATGCTGGATGTAGTCCTGTGGAACGGCTTGCCATGCCATTTCCACCTGGCGCCTCAGTTGGACCAGCGTTCGTGCTGGACGTGCAGACCGCATGAGACGACGCTTCATCCAATCCCAAACATGCTCAATGGGGGACAGATCCGGAGATCTTGCTGGCCAGGGTAGTTGACTTACACCTTCTAGAGCACGTTGGGTGGCACGGGATACATGCGGACGTGCATTGTCCTGTTGGAACAGCAAGTTTCCTTGCCGGTCTAGGAATGGTAGAACGATGGGTTCGATGACGGTTTGGATGTACCGTGCACTATTCAGTGTTCCCTCGACGATCACCAGTGGTGTACGGCCAGTGTAGGAGATCGCTCCCCACACCACGATGCCGGGTGTTGGCCCTGTGTGCCTCGGTCGTATGCAGTCCTGATTGTGGCGCTCACCTGCACGGCGCCAAACACGCATACGACCATCATTGGCACCAAGGCAGAAGCGACTCTCATCGCTGAAGACGACACGTCTCCATTCGTCCCTCCATTCACGCCTGTCGCGACACCACTGGAGGCGGGCTGCACGATGTTGGGGCGTGAGCGGAAGACGGCCTAACGGTGTGCGGGACCGTAGCCCAGCTTCATGGAGACAGTTGCGAATGGTCCTCGCCGATACCCCAGGAGCAACAGTGTCCCTAATTTGCTGGGAAGTGGCGGTGCGGTCCCCTACGGCACTGCGTAGGATCCTACGGTCTTGGCGTGCATCCGTGCGTCGCTGCGGTCCGGTCCCAGGTCGACGGGCACGTGCACCTTCCGCCGACCACTGGCGACAACATCGATGTACTGTGGAGACCTCACGCCCCACGTGTTGAGCAATTCGGCGGTACGTCCACCCGGCCTCCCGCATGCCCACTATACGCCCTCGCTCAAAGTCCGTCAACTGCACATACGGTTCACGTCCACGCTGTCGCGGCATGCTATCAGTGTTAAAGACTGCGATGGAGCTCCGTATGCCACGGCAAACTGGCTGACACTGACGGCGGCGGTGCACAAATGCTGCGCAGCTAGCGCCATTCGACGGCCAACACCGCGGTTCCTGGTGTGTCCGCTTTGCCGTGCGTGTGATCATTGCTTCTACAGCCCTCTCGCAGTGTCCGGAGCAAGTATGGTGGGTCTGACACACCGGTGTCAATGTGTTCTTTTTTCCATTTCCAGGAGTGTATATCATATTTCGGAAGTTGGATGGAGAAGTTGCCATACAATTAAGAAAGCTGTTTTGAGTGTTGTAAAAGACAGTGTAAATATGTGAATATTTGAAAAATAACAAAACAGAATACATTAATGAGAAGCGTCGCCTTCCATCAGTGTCGGTACTACAGACCTTGCCCTCTGTAGATAATAGACTAACCTGGGCAAGTGGCATACCGCAAGAAGCACAATCACAGGTTCGAACTGACAGCGTCGCAGCCACCACCAAAGTAGATACCACGACAGACGGGCTGGTTTCTGCGCTGGAGACGACTGGTTGGTGGCAAGAATTGTCAGAGACTCATATTCAATCTCTCCAGATCTCCTCGAGCTTACTGATCTGACTTCCAAAGGGTTACATATTTTTTAACATGAAGATTTAAATGAAAGAAGCATGTATAAGTAAAACGTAATTTAAGGAAAATGGAAGATAGATATAATGAATACAATAATGAGAATCGAACCCTCCTGCCTCATGCATGCGAATCTATCATGTTATTCATTACACCACGCGACCATATTATATTTACCAACTATTTTAACGCTATTGTGTGTCCCACAAAACTCTGAATTTTATTTCAATTACGCGCAAACGAGGGCTCACCAGGATGAATGGCTGCAGTGTGTGATATCTGGGATCTTAGCCTGCATAACCGTATAGATAATTTAAAAAATTTGATGCCAAAGCTGTGGACCTCTCCTTGTTAGACAGAAGCTTAAATAATTAACACCATTCATATCCAATGGATGAATAGCTATCGAAAGGACAACATAGTAGGTGCTGGAGTGTGGAATATCAGAACTTAGAACGTGGTAAGAAAGTTAGAAAATCTGAAAGGGGAAATGGAAAGGTTCGTGTTCTTTAGTCTGTTCTTTGAGCAAGCACTGGAGAAAAACAGGATGAAAGTTGTAATGTGAGTTGAAGTTCGGGGAGAGAAATAAAAATTTTTAGGTTTCTTATTTACATTGTAATTTTGAAAGAGGCTGCAAAGGACGTGGAAATGTTATTGAAAGGAGATTATAAGATGAACATCAGCCAAATTAAAATAATGGTAATGGATGTAGGTGAACAAAATCCGGTGATGCTGACTGATGTACATTAGAAACTGAGAAAATGAGAATAGCAGTCGAGTTTTACATTTGCGGAACAGAATAACTGACAACAGCAGAAACAGAGTCGATATAACACCCACAATTGCAAGAAAATCTCCTCTTTAAAACAGTACTATAACATTTAGAATAAATTTAAATGTTAAGTTTTTCTGAAAGTATTTCATCGCAGCAAGTGCAATACGGTTGATAAACAGTGCAGACAATAAGACAAGTGAAGCTTTTGAAATGTGGTGCTGCAGAAGAATGCTGGAGACCAGGTGGGCAGATTGGATAACTGGTGAGGAGGTAATGAATTGGCCTGCGGAGAAAATATTATAGCTCGACTTGCTTCAAAGAAGTTGTTGTTAGATATGACTCCTTCTGAGGCATCAAATATTAGTTAACTTGGTAGTATTGGGACGGTAAAAAAATGGGGAAGGTGACTTTGACTTCAGTACAGTAAGCTGGTGAAAATAGCTGTAGCGTGTAGTAGCCATGCAGAGATGAAGAGACCTGCACAGGTCTAGTGAGGTGAGCTGCATCAAATCTGTCTTCGGACGGAAACAAAGATATTCAGTTGAATCTACTTTAACTAATATCGCACTATTTTAATTTTTACGTGACCTACTTTGAGTAACCTCTTATTCGCCTCAGAAATTCGCTTGCTGCACTATGTATTTCAGATTTTGGTTTTTTAAAGAATCCAAAATCCACTCTCATAAACAAAAGATGAAAATGGAGATTTTACATAATTTCACCCTTGCTTCTCGACTATTTTGGACCCACAGACTGCGTAAGGTCGTAATATGACATCCCTTTACAAAATTAATTGCAAATAGTTTATTTCTTCTTGTTTTCGCAAAGGTACTTGACAAATTCATTTCGGCGTTTGTGCCGTTTTCAGACGTTTCTGTTACATTGCCTTTATGAAGCATTTTATTCTACGTCTATGTAACAGTAGTATGTAGTTTTTAATATGTATTATACTTACAACTAGATGGAGTGACGTCCATGAAACATCTTGGAACGTAACTTATTTCATTTATTGCGGTATTAAAATAGGTCACGTATTTACCTTCTGTAGAAATTTAGTGTTATTTTTTGTCAGATGTCAACGATAGATCGCTCTATTAATGCATTATGTTTATAAGTAAATTGTATCTTAGGTGGTCAGAGCTATTAATTGCCAAAGATAATTTGCATTAGGTAGATGTTAGAATTTTAGTGTTTTCTATTGTTTTTTGTATCTCTTGCAGCGTTCATTCCTTTTGTCTGTCAATAAAATTTTCCAGAAAGTTTTTATGTTGGAGGTCCATTTGTCGTTTAGGATGTTTTCCGTCCATGTTATTGCGTTCATTATATCTATTTTTGAATTTTCTTTAATTTCGTTTTACTTATAAATCCTTTTTTCATTTAAATTTACATGCGCATTATTTTGTCCATAGTGCAATAGGTATTTAGGTTATGTTTGAAATGTTTGTATGACGATTACCGTGCAAAAAAGAAATTGCACATTTGCTAATGAAAAATACATTTTTCATATCATTGCACAGTCAATATAAATAGATCGTTTCTTTCTTACTGATAGATTGTAATTTTCGAATAATTGAATATTACAGTAGGTAAATATAATTAAATTCATATTCACAAAAATACCGATTGGAAAAAGAATAACATAAAGAAAATATGAAACAAATGAAAAAGTTCGCATGGTGGCTAAAATGATGTGGCAAAGAAATAGAAATAAAAAAATACAATTAAACCAGTTAACTGAGTAAAAATAATGATAAAAGAATTTCGATAAAGATTTAAAAATGAAAAGATGTACCTGATGAAATTCGCACTTAAAATCTCCTGCACCTGAAGTTATTATCCTACGCTCTACACCATGCAACCAGTCAACGCAATACGACTTTTTTAACGTTATTAAGCATCACGCAGAATTCCGAATTTTTGTTTCGTCAGTTACTCGAAAATGAGTGCCCACCAGGATGAATGGATGCAGGTTGTGATATCTGACATCTTAATCTACATCATCATGCAGATGGTTTCAAAAAGTCGATTTCTCTGCTGGGGCCCTCTCCCTGTTAGGATTTTCGTGGTGCTGAAGTGAGAATTTCTTCTTTGCTGAGCCATCTTACAAAACAGAAATTAGGTCTTAAAATTTCTCGGCATTAAAGAAAAATTTAGGAGAATAACTGGAGGAAACAGAAAAAAATTATGTCTATTCATCCAGAGGATCACTTGGCAGTTTTATTCCACTGAACACTATCTGGGGACAATCACTTACAATATTTTTAAGTGTTCTGTGGGCAAGCGAGCTTTGTTGAGTTCCTTTAAAGAATATGTTACGTATGCGAGCTACAAAAAGAAAAAGATCGAGTGAGCAGTATTCGCTAAGGCAGGGGTCACCAAATTGTGGCCCAAGGGGCCGGTCCAGGCCAACGACATCAATTCGTCCGGCTCGCTGACGGTACTTCAGTTTGCTTCATAAAACGTGTGGAACCCGACATGTTATGATACAATTTAAATTTAAAAATTATTTTTCGAATTCTAGGAGATCTTCACACATGAGGAGTTATGTGTTTTACGTTTATTATGTTCAACTTTAAATTATTGTATCTAGATATTATTCCTAGTTACTATACGGACTGATGATGCTACCCGCACTCATGATTTTGTCAGTTACCCGGCCTGCTGTGAAAAAGGTAGGTGGCCTTTGCCCAAAGCGAAGGGGAATATTTTCCAGGCATATTCTTCCAACTCATTCGGTTGCAGTCCTCCTTGCATGCCTGCAGACCATATGTCACTACTGCTTCGCGGGTTGCCGGATATCCCTGCAGACGCCTTGAGCGCCGTGATATTTGCTGTCGGTGTGAGGCTGTGTAACAAGTTGATGAAACTGTACATTACCAGCTGCGACTTTCAGCATACCACCAGCTACGTCTTTCTCATTCATTGTCCACTCCGCTTCTTCAGCGCCTTCTAGGTAGCCTATAAAATCGGAAATAATGAAATAATGAACAGGAAATAAAATGGAAAATACACCGTAGGTCTCCTCATAACTCTCCTTGTCAAATGTTCTGTGTTTTCTCTCACTAAATTCAAGCTTTTTACCAGTGCTGCAAGAAAATCGAACTTGTCTGAGTTCATCGATAGAGAGGTGATAATACATTTCCTGCCAGTAAGGTAAATTGGATATATATGCTGAAAATAAGATACAGATATTAACGGATCTTCAAATTTCCTCCAAGAAATAGCATCTATTAAAAAGTAATTATGTAACGTTGGAACATCATTAAAGAGTATTTACTTATATATTAAAATAAACGCTGCTCACTGGGTCGCGTACAAAATACTGTATATGGTTATGGTTGCATGAATTGCATGTAGTTTTTTACTAGTCACTAGAAATGTAAGTTAGCCGGTTCTGAATAATGCTACATCATTGAATGATAACTGTTGAATCATATCTTAATTTGTGTGCATTTATCTTGCGTTGATTCTGGTGGTTGTATTATAAACGTATTTTGAATTGAGATAAAAAATTATAACGATCCTACACACCTCTATTGTATTCGTAAATATCGCATAGTTTTATCGTTTCTTTCTCACGAGTGGCTGGTCGCGCCTGTTAAACTGCGTGACCTTGCTGCACTGTTGAACGGCTATCGTTGTGTCTGGCTACGGAGTGGTAGAGATCAACAATAACTTCACTTTCAGAAATGATTTTACTTAAATCGAACTCTCTTTTATAAAAGACAACCCTGTACAACTCTCTTTCACTATTGTTAAGTCTGTGGTAATTATTCCGGAGCATTTACTAGAAAATTTAGGGGAGTCGATCTCTCTAGAAACAACATTTAACACTTGACTTCACTCTTATCCTCGATTATTGTTTTTATAAGTAAATATTCCCAATGAAACACAGTACCAGTATTTACTACCGAAGGAGTCTAATTTCCTTCTGAAATTTAGTAATTCTGCCTCCTAAATACAATCGCCAGATCTGAAAAGGCACATTTTGAAGACTGTTCTGTTCATTGAACAGGAAACAGTTAATATATTTGTCTTTGAATAATTACAGCTTTAGGTTTTAGAACCAGAATGAAGTTGTCAGCGTATTTAATGTGTCTTTTCAACAATCATATAGTGGAGGTTTTCAAATTAAAACGAGGTCAGTTATTATTATAGATCGACATGACTTGAAAAACTAAACACATTATTTCAAATACGTACTGTTACAAAGCGACCAGTCAAATTTTCTTACGTAGAGGATCCGCACAATTTTTACGTTAAATGCAGTTTTTTTTTCAATTAACAAATAATACAGTATTTTAAGATAAGATTTTCGCAAAGAAAAATAAAAGGTACTTGAAAAAAGAATGTAGCACTTTTGTCAATTAACTGCTGCTGTATCATTCCAGAAAACAGTCACGACATTTTCAGTTAAGGGAAGTCTCTCTCCTGTTACAAGTCTAGCTACTAAATAAATTTTCAGTAGCTTGACGTTTTAGACACACTGCAGTCGAGAATATGGTGCAAAATGCTTTGAAAGTATCTTTACGTCTCGTGTTATTTACATAGACCAGACACGCTATATTGTCTACCTTTGGAATTATCGAGTTATTCTTAAAGTTATGATAGTGCAATTCTTACGCACCGTAAGTTTTCCATGAAATACAAGAACGCTGTCTGCTGGGTCAAATTACCGCGCATTTCTCTCGTAAAAAAAGTCCAGAACGAAAACAACCAGGGAAAACCCTTAGCATTTAACTTTGCATTTAACACGCTTAATAGCTTTCGTATATCAGTAGTTGAACACCACTCTTTATAATAAATTATTCAATAGGTTTGTTTATAAATAGTTCATCTGCTACCAGTCACGATTTTCTTTATTTTATTTTTAGCACGACGCGTTTCGGGAAATGATTCCGATTTTCAAGTGCGTTTTTTGTGTTTGTTACGTTCTATGTGATACTATTTTTATTTGGGTATACTATCGAAACTTCTGAAGAAATTCACTGATTCACTTTCAAGTTTTTCGTTTAATATTTTATCTTCATATTTTCTGGAATGTGAATATATCTCCAGTTCTTCTAGCAAATCCATTTTACGTCTTTTATTTAGTTGGTGGAGTACTTTGACATTTTCTCTATTTTTGGAAATGGGAGTCCTGTATTATGTACATGTGTTGCTATGGATGATGTATCTGCTGTGTGTGTAGGCTTTTATTTGCTCTGTGTACTTGGTGTTGAAATTACGGCCTGTTTGTCCTGTGTAGAACATGGAGCATTCCTGGCATGTGACCTTGTGTATTCCAGAGACTGAGTATGGATTATGCTTACACTTTATATTGTATATTAATTTTTGTTGTAGTTTATTAGATGTAGAAAACCCAATTTTTACTTTGTGATTTTTGAAAATAGCCGGCCGCGGTGGTCTAGTGGTTATAGGCGCGCAGTCCGGAACCGCGGGACTGCTACGGTCGCAGGTTCGAATCCTGCCTCGGGCATGGATGTGTGTGATGTCCTTAGGTTAGTTAGGTTTAAGTAGTTCTAAGTTCTATGGGACTGATGACCACAGAAGTTAAGTCCCATAGTGCTCAGAGCCATTTGAACCATTTTTTTGAAAATATTTGCAATCTTCTGTGATACATTGCCAATGTATGGGATACTACATATATATTTGTTTTTCTCTTTTTCTTCTGTGGTGCAGTTTGTATCTGGCTCTTTCTTCACTTTGTCTAGGATTGTGTCAACCATGCAAGCATTGTACCCATTGGCAACTGCAATCTTTCTCACTGTGTTTATTTCTTGTTGCATGTTTTGTTGGTTCAATGGTATTTTAGTTCCCTATGTAGCGTTGACCCGTATACTGCCTGTTTATGGATATTTGGGTGACATGAGGTTGCAGGGATTGTAGTGTCAGTCATTGTGTTTTTCCTACTGCCATCCATTACCAAACCGACAACTGACTGATGCTTCAAGAAGTGTTACCGTTTTTTTCAAGTTGCGCCAAAAGTTACTTTTTTTCCCAATTCAATTCAGTACCTCCTCTTTTGTTATTCACTCTACCTACTAATCTTCAGAACCGTGTGTATTGAACCGGGGACCTACAAACGACGGAGAGGCTTCATCCCCGCTGTAGCCCTCAGTGGTTCACACAACACCCCCCCCTCCCCCCCCCCCCCGTCCTGTCGCCACCTCGCCACTCGCCACAGTGCCGACGTCTCATACCTCAAATGTTTGCGTGGTAGAGTAATTATGGTGTACGCGTGCGTGGAGACTGTGCGCAGCAATTGCCGACATCATGTAATTGGGGCGGAATAAGGGGAACCAGCCCACTTTCGCAGAGGGAGATCGAAAACCGCCTTAAAAACCATCCTCAAGCTGGCCAGCACACCGGACCTGACACTACAACTATTATTTAAACTAGTTATCACTTGACAGGCAACGGGCTGCAGGGCTTCCGCCACCAATAAACCAATGGAAGCCGGCGCTGTCGGCTGCCACTGCGTTGCCACTTCGCTCCGCTGATCTGACAAAGGCGTAGAGCCAGCCAGTGCTCAGCGAGCCGTTGTAGACGTGCGGTGAGAGATTTGAGTGATTTGCAACTTCACGTGTTTACGATGTGTGATGAAAGCAGTGGTAAGATAGGGAGGCCGAGGCCGCAAACTCCTCAGAAACCTCCAAAAAGTGGCGGACATGGCGTCGTTATACGCAGTCAGGCGCGTGAATACGTGTGTTCCTTAAGGGAGTATTTTGAGAGAGAGAGGGATACAGGAGGGGCTCTCGTTCCTTTGGATAAGGTGGTGGAGCGAACTGCAGCTGCTCTGCAAGTTAGCGAACGATCAGTAATAAGAATCTGCAAGGAGAAATTCACGAAATAAGGCTCAAGTGAATCATCTAAATTGGAGACACCTGGGAAAAAGAGGCGACTAGAGAAGAGGGTCACAAAACTTGACTGCTTTCAGGAAGATGCCATTCGTCGTCAAATATACGCATTTTATTCGAGGGAGGAGTATCCAACAATCAAAAAACTACATGCCACCCTCACAGCGGCTGACCTGTTTCAGGGTAGTAAATCGACTTTGTTACGAGTCGTGAAAATGTTAGGATTCCGCTATAAATCCATCTCTGGCAGAAAGTTACTAATGGAACGCCAAGATATTGCAGCCTGACCATGCCGCTTTCTTAGAGAATTAGTGGGGACAAATTTTGAGGATATCGTTTGGCTTGATGAAACGTGGATGAATGCAGGACACAGTTTAAAAAAAGGCTGGACAGACGGTACCATCAGCGGTAGTATGGCAGCTCCGATCGGCAGAGGAAAGAGGATAATTGTAGCACATACCGGAAATTCAAAAGGTTTCATTCCAAATTGTCTGCTGCCATTCAGTTCAAATAAGACCTCCGACTACCAAGAAGAGATGAACCATAATACTGTTGTGAATTGGTTTGAGAGTGTCTACTCCAGAACTTAACAAAAAACTCTATCATTGTTATGGATAACGCTCCTTATCACTCAATAATACAATATAAAGCACCCACAAAGGCAACGAGGAAAAACGACATTGTCAGCTGGTTACAGAAACATAAGGTACAGTTCGACAGTAATTTGACAAGGACAGATTTATTAGATCTTGTATCGCAACACAAGCCAAAGAACTCGATTTGCATTGTGGATGAAGTAGCAAAAAAATACAGGCATAAAGTGCTCAGATTGCCTCCTTACCATTGCAATTTCAACGCGATAGAGCTGATTTGGGCTCAGGTTAAATGGCATATTGCTGCAGAAAATAAGAAACGCTTTATGAAAGAGGCAGTTGAAATTGTGACATCGGAAGACTGGCAGAAGGTAGTGCATCACGTGAAAGGAGTGATACAGGACACATGGAACAATGAATGTATCTTACAACAAAGTGTCGATGACTTGATTATATCTGTCAATACGAGCAGCGACACGGATAGTTCCACTGACTCAGAATTAAGCGGTATTTTCGTATTGTCTGATTAGTGTGTAGTGTACTTACTGCCATTAAATATTGTGTTTGTGAATTTATTTCGATTAATTCTTATTCTTGTTGTGAGACTAAGAATACTGTTTGGCCAGCTCTCATCATCTCCTTACGGTAAGTTAGATTAAATTTTAATTCTATTTCATTTTGTATATACACCAAGATGTTAATCAATGAGTGTAATAGTTTTCGAGATTTGCGGTCTAAAGAAGAAAACATTTCCGGACGCGAAAATTTCTCACACTTCAATAGTTAATGTAACAACGGCCTAATCAAAATTAAGAAAAGAAATTTGATATGCTTATAGATACCATTGAGACCGATACCGTACGTAAATTTCAAAATATTTACATAATATTTATAGGAGATAGAGATTTTGAACGTCATACTTGTTTCGAGTTCAGTACTGATAGGGTTGATTAAAGACGCTGTTTTCAGAAATTTCTATACAGGAAACGTAATGCACTACGAAAACTTTTAAGGATTCTTTGCCGAGTGCATTATTTTGGTACTGAATGCAAAAAAAAAATTTTGCTGGACACCAATAGTTTTTCAGTAATGACGTGATAAGTTAGAGGCTGTTCGCGAAATCGAGAATTTAAATGGTTTCAAACAAATTAACGTGACTCTTGTCCTAATTAAAATTAAGAATAGATATTTGACAGATTGAGAGACATTGTAGAGATATACATCATACGTGAGTTTGAAATTTTTTACTTACTTTTTGTAGAAGATACAGGCTTTAAAACGATTTTCTACCGGCGGGGGTAGCGATGCGCTGAGGCGGCTGCCTCCAGCCAGTGCTTGACGTGACAACGCCGCAACTTCGCAGCGCAAACGTCAAGTGACAACTACTTTAAATCAGACTTTAATCCGCCGGCCGGATTCGTGCCGGGGACCGGCACGCCTTCGCTCTCGGGCAGCAGCGCGGATGGCCGGGTGCCGTCTTCACTATTACTCTACATCACTACTTTTCTTGTTTGAACTGCTTATCGTCCACTTTTCACTTCCATACAAGGGTAGAAAATGGGAACACGTGAGGCAATACTGACCCTACGACTTATTTTAGAAGCTAGATTAAGAAAAGGTAAACCTAAGTTACTAGCATTTGTAGACTTAGAGAAAGCTTTTGACAATGTTGACTGGAATACTCTCTTTCAAATTCTGAAGGTGGCAGGAGTAAAATACAGGGAGCGAAAGGCTATTTACAATTTGTACAGAAACCAGATGGCAGTTATAAGAGTCGAGGGACATGAAAGGGAAGCAGTGTTTGGGAAGGGAGTGAGACAAGGTTGTAGCCTCTTCCCGATGTTGTTCAATCTGTATATTGAGTAAGCAGAAAAGGAAACAAAAGAAAAATTCGGAGTAGGTATTAAAATCCATGGAGAAGAAATAAAAACTTGAGGGTTCGCCGATGACATTGTAATTCTATCAGAGACAGCAAAGGACTTGGAAGGGCACTTGAACGGAATGGACAGTGTCTTAAAAGGAGGGTATAAGATGAACATCAACAAAAGCAAAACGAGGATAATGGAATGTAGTCGAATTAAATCGGGTGATGCTGAGGGTATTAGATTAGGAAATGAGACGCTTAACGTAGTAAATGAGTTCTGCTATTTGGGGAGCAAAATAACTGATGATGGTCGAAGTAGAGGGGATATAAAATGTAGACTGGCAATGGCAAGGAAAGCGTTTCTGAAGAAGACAAATTTGTTAACATCGAGTATTGATTTAAATGTCAGGAAGTCGTTTCTGAAAGTGTATGTATGGAGTGTAGCCAAGTATGGAAGTGAAACATGGACGATAACTAGTTTGGACAGGAAGAGAATAGAAGCTTTCGAAATGTGGTGCTACAGAAGAATGCTGAAGATTAGATGGGTAGATCGCATAACTAATGAGGAGGTACTGAATAGGATTGGGGAGAAGAGGAGTTTGTGGCACAACTTGACTAGAAGAAGGGATCGGTTGGTAGGACATGTTCTGAGGCATCAAGGGATCATAAATTTAGTATTGGAGGGCAGCATGGAGGGTAAAAATCGTAGAGGGAGACGAAGAGATGAATACACTAAGCAGATTCAGAAGGATGTAGGTTGCAGTAGGTTCTGGGAGATGAAGAAGCTTGCACAGGGTAGAGTAGCGTGGAGAGCTGCATCAAACCAGTCTCAGGACTGAAGACCACAACAACAACAACAACAACAACAACAACAACAAGGGTGCAATCTAGACAGATATGTTCATGAAAGTCTTTGCGACACTTAAATTGCTACGAAATGTTAACAAATTTCTTATTTCAAAAGTACGTTTCTTCCTGTTGCGAGTTTGCATTTTACATTCTCTCTACTTCGATAATCATCACTTCACGTTATTGCTACCCAAAATAGCAAAAGTCATCTACTCACTTCCTAGCTGATTCCCTGATCATCACCTGATTGAAATATACTACAGCCCGTTACCTTTATTTGTTGATTTTCATCTTTTAATATCTTCTGAAGACTTTTCTTTCAAATGACCTTTAAAATTGTTAGTCGTCTATGCGGGAATTACAATGGTATTGGCAACCCTCAAATTTTTTGTGTCTTTTCTCTGAGATTTAATTCCATTCCACGTTTGTCCTCTGTTTCATTTACTGCGTACTCTGTACACAGACTGTATAACACTCGGATAGACTACAACTCTTCATCGTTCCCGTCCGAACTAGGCTTCCCTTTCATGTCCTTCGACTCTTTACAAATGTAGTCTGCTTTCTGTACAAGTTGTTAACATCCTTTCGCTCCCTGTACTTTATTCCTGCTTCCTCCATATCTTAGGAGGATGTAGTCCAGTAAACACTGTCAAAAGTTTCCTCTAAATATACAGATTCCTATAAACGTATGTTTGCCTCTCTTCACTCTTATCTTCTAGGATACCCCGTAGCAACAGTTCCCCCCCACCCCCCACCGCGTGTTCCTACATTTCTCCAGAACCCAAACTGATCTTCCCCGAGGTTCGCGTCCACTAGGTTTCCAGAGGTTGGCGTCCACTAGGTTTCCAGTCTTCTATAAATAATTCGTGTCAATACTTTCCAACAATGGCCTATTAAACGCCTTCTTTGGAACCGGGATTATTACAAACTTACTGATGTCTGACCGCATTTCGCCTGTCTGATGTACACCGATGAGCCGAAACGTTGTGATCACCTGTTTAATAGCGTGTCGTTCCACTTTTAAAACACAATATAACAGAGATTCTGTTTGGCATTCATTCTGCAAGTCCTTGGCGGGATTCCAAAAGTATGTGGCACCAGATTTCTGCGCGCAGGTCAGGCAGTTCCCGCTAATTACGGGATGGTGTTTTGCAGGCACGCAGCAGGCCCCACATGTGTCCCAGTGCGTACAGGTGAGGTGCATTTGCTGGCCAAGACATCAGTGAGAGTTCCCTACTGTGCCACTGAAACCACTGTTTCACGATTTTGATACTACAACAAGGGCAGTTATCCTGCTGGAAGATATCACCATAGTGGGGGACCAAGCATGAGGCGATGCATGTGATTCGCAGTAACTCACGTAGTTCACTGCTGTTATAATGCCTTGGATTACCACCATAGATTCCATGGAAGCCCGACTCCATGTACCCCATAGCATAATTCTGCCCTCACCGGCCTCCGTCTGAAGCGCAATGCCTGTTTCGTGCAGCCATTCGCCTCGATGACGGCGTGTAAGGACCCAACCGTAGACCTTGTGTAACAAGAAATGTGATCCGTTCCACAAGCGACACGTTCCTATAGATCCACGGTGAAAACTCAGTGATACTGTGCCCGCTGCAATCACAACTGACGGTGTCGTTGGGTCTACACAGGAACATGTAGTGCTCGTGTAATGTGGAGCTCCATGTTCAACAATGGCCTTTGAACGGTGTGCTCCAAGACACCTGTGTCTGGACCAGCATTGTACTCTGTCGTCAGACCTGACACAGGCAGCTGCCTATGCTGGATTACACAGCGGGGGATCCTCCGACCTCTACGTTTTTGATGAGACGTACTCCTCCAATACCACACGGCCTACTCGTTATTTCACCATCCTTCACTCACTTTCCACTGGTGCTTACGATATTTGCGCAACAACAGGCGACCAGCTTCGTGCGTTTAAGAGATTCTAGTTTCCAGTCGCAGGGCCATAACAATGTGCCCTTTGTTAAAACTTCCTACGTCAGAAGGTTTCCACAGCAGCGGCCCGTATCTTCGCCATAATGACTGCCCATTCGTCCCTCCGCCCCTTACATTCTTTCCTTTCTGTGTCACATGCCAGCAATACCACTAGAAGTCATTCAGCTACGCGGTGGGCAGTGATCATAATGTTTTGGCTCATCACTGTGTCTTGCACACGATAATTTTTCCTGGTTGGCTCTCAAAAGGATCTCTATAACGCTGAAGAATTGATGGACACTTAAGGGTCTTTGTGATTCTTGAGTTTCTCCCGGCGTATTTGATAATCAAAATATCCACGGGTGTGCTGCCGGTCTATAGTGTCCAACGGGCACAATATTTCGGCGATCATACATGTCGCCATCATTTGGTGAACTGACGGACTGGGTTCCTGTGAACGTGCCGGCACGGAGATCCGTACGCTATGGCTGCTCAGAGGGAACTGGGTTCGGTCGCGGCGGCGGCCGATTTAAATACCCTCCGACCGCGGCGCGCTCCCTCCGCAGTCCGCGCCCCACGCCGCGGTCGCGCGGTGGAACAGATTGCGACGGCGTCTGAGATGACGTCGGTGTGATGGCTCTGTCCGCCGTGGTCGTCACAACTATACGTTTGCTCGATTTACTCTTGATTAACCCAATCGCTGGTTCCCAAGCCTTGCTAAGATTATAGCCACAGTCACGGTTTATGAGGTCGTCATTGGTGCGAATTTCGATGGCCTCTCTAACAATGCTGTCCCGGTATCTCGACGTCTGTACCAGAATCCTCGTGCGGTCATACTCCATGGCAGGATTCTCCGACAAACAATGTTCAGCGACCGCCGACTTGCTCGGATACATCAGTCGAGTGTGCCTCTGGTGTTCACGGCATCGATCCTCGACGGTACGTATCGTCTGACCAATATACGACTTGCCACATTGACACGGAATCTGGTACACTCCGGCCTTCCTCAAACCGAGGTCATCTTTGGCGCTCCCCACCAGTCCACGAGTTTTATTTGGAGGACAAAACACAGTTCCGACCTGGTGTTTCTTCAGAATGCGGGCGATTTTCCCCGAGAGTGCGCCTGTGTATGGAATGAATGCAGTGCCTACCTCCTCCCTCGTGACTTCACCCATCTTTTTTTCTTTCATGTTCTGCGAAATTCTTCTCGCAGTATGTATCTTCCAGCCCATCTTCACAGACTTTTTCTCATTTTATAATAATGTTGAGCCGTGCTGCTGCTCGCGTTGGTGCTGTTTGTTGGTTTCCGCCCTCTCTTGGAGACCAGACGGTATCGTTTAGTTGGCACGGTTGCGATTGTTTGTCTTCTTCTCGCGTTGACTGGCGCCACTCGGTTTCGCAAGCGTATCCTGTCCGCTAGTGGCAGCAGCGACGGTTATCGGTATGTAGTAACTGTTGCCCTATCTTTGAGGCGACGTCGTTGTTTTTCCAGGTCGTGCTAGTGTGCCAGTTCGGTTGGGGACTCGGGAGGAGCCAGGTGCAAGCAGTGTCAGAACACGCCGGGACCGCTGGCGGCACGCATGGACTGCCGGATGGAAGGGCTGTGGTCACGAGGGTGCACGACCTCGTCATAAAATGGATCCAGCAAGCTTTAAGATGAGTGACCATTTAAATCAAAGTGGAGAAACCTCCACCATTGTGATATCTCGTGATTCTCCAGTGACTTGGGTTCGTGTTGCTGCTCATAGTGTCGCCGAGGAGAAGAGCAGCGAGTGGAGTGCTTGGGGAAGGCGGATCTGATTAGCATTCCTCGACTCCTTACTACTGCGTTCAAAAATGGTTCAAATGGCTCTGAGCACTATGGGACTTAACTTTTGAGGTCATCAGTCCCCTGGAACTTAGAACTGCTTAAACCTAACTAATCTTAGGACTTCACTCACATCCATGCCCGAGGCAGGATTAGAACCTGCGACCGGAGCGGTCGTGCGGTTCCAGACTGTAGCGCCTAGAACCGCTCGGTCACCCCAGCCGGCCTAATGCGTTCAACTTGTTACAATTTGTTAAGTTCAACCAGCGGTAATTTTTCTTGTCTGGTGGCCGCTAACGCCCCAGTTACCTGCCCTGGGGGTAAGTGGATGTAACAGCAGTGCATCTTTCCTCGCCTTGCCGCTGCTGTCCGATAAGGCGTGTAGTTTTGACAGCTTTCTTGATTGTAGGCCGGTTGATGATTTTTCTATTCTGGTGGTAGTGATTCCTTTCTCGTTCCGGGCGCTCTAAATGCAGTACTCTGGGGACGTAGTGCAGACCGCCGGTTCCGGCTTTGGCGTATCGTTGCATCGATGCATTTGGTTTGTCCAACATCAGGTAGTTTCAGCAAGTTATCATTAGTCACTCGTTAGAATGCCACTAGCCTGAGTTAACGTCTTGTGAAGTGAATTCAACTCTTGACTGCTATCTCATCGCTCGCGAAAGTGTTTGTTGCCGGACCTTCCCCGAGGTCGATTCCTGGGACACCGTCTGTGGCCCCTTGATTCTTGTAGGACATGTGTGTTCTGAAAGGAGGTCTGATCGCCAGTAGTTCAGCGTAAAGCTCCTTCTGTCCACGCCTTCTGTGGGTATAATCTGCCTCAGTAGCCTTTAAGAAACTTATGCACTGGTCCTTGTGTTTTATTATTGTATTATTTATTACAATACCTTTTAATGCCTACATTAAGTTCTGGTCGCCTTCTGGAATAAATGTAGATGTGTAATGTTCAGTGGATGTTAAGGGTTGCATTACAAAGTATACC
This sequence comes from Schistocerca cancellata, assembly GCF_023864275.1. NCBI lineage: Eukaryota > Metazoa > Arthropoda > Insecta > Orthoptera > Acrididae > Schistocerca > Schistocerca cancellata. The sequence continues at coordinate 351,502,622 of NC_064626.1, read as the reverse complement.
ATTGTCTTATTTCACCCGTTTGGTGATCAGTTGCTTGTTTTTTTAATTAACCTTTGATATTGTATTTGCTGTTTTACAGCAGGGTGCTAAATTTTTTATATTATTGCCATTCTTGGCGGGTACGGCCTTTAGCCCTGATTGTGGTCACTTGCCTTAAAATTCTAATTTGGTATTTGTATTTACGCAGTAACCCTTTAAAATCTTATTTACTGCCATTCCTGGCGTCTGATGCCTTCTGCTGTATTTGAGGATACTTGCTTTTAATATTTCAATACCTAATTTTGAAGTGCAGCGAGTTTTAAATAATTCTTAATTTATTGCCATTCCTGGCGTGTAAGGCCTTCTGTCCAGATCATAGTGGCTTGGTTTTAAAACATTATCTGCTATGTCTATATTTAGTGGTGATTTGCTAAATTGCAACACACTGAAAACACTATTATTTACACAGTTGTTTATTCATTCATTTATAACGTGTGGTATTTTTATTTATTGTTGAGTCTGGAATTACTGGTTTAAAATAAATTGTGTGTAACTGTAAAAGGCAACCAATAGTGACTGATTACGGCCCCGTCCACAATCGTAACCGAATCCTGCCTTCCCTTGACTATCAGGTTTCAACTGTTCTCAAGTTTGTTTCTCATACATGCGGTGTCCGAAAATAAGGTTCCAATATTTACAGAGGACGTGGTACGCAACACGGAAGAAAAGAAGTTCCTACAAACACTGGTTGTAAACCTCATATTTTCAGAGTTATTGTCTACTAACACTACTGTCAGTGATGACCATATATCTGCGCTACTCTTCACAACATATACTGGATGTGACTGCCATCCACTGCAACGCAGCCTTCCACGCTACATTTCAGGAATCACGCATTCGTTGGAACACCTCAGGTTGTTGCCGGTTTGCGTCACAGACACTGCTTCCATCTGCTTGCCAATAGCTGAAGAACGCATCTAGCCATCTCCTGTGCTGAGTTGGGAGCTGTGCGCGCAGTGACGGACACGGTAACAAATTACAGTAATGCACTACTGCTTCCCTTGATGCGTGCTATATCCTCTGCAGAGGTAAAAATACAGTCTCGGTTGCGGAGGTTTTTATCTCAAATTTTAATGACGCGTTTCGATTGTAGTAGGCATCTTCAGATTATGGAAACTGGTCACGGGGAACGCCGTTCGTAAAAATGATTACACGACGTGAATATATCGGCAGCTGATATCCTAATCGCATTCTGCCGATGTATTTGCGTCGTGTAATCACTTTTATGGACGGCGTGCGCTGTGATCAGTTTCTATAACCTGACGAAGCGTACCGCAGACGATACGCGTCACTGAAATTTGAAAATAAAAGCCTCCACAACCAAGACTGTATTTTTATCTCAAATCATTCCTTGGTTACTGTATCAGCCGCAACGATGGAATGGAGGAAATTTTAATATTGGAATTCTTTTTCCGAACACACTGTAAACAAAATAAAAATGGCTCTGAGCACTATGGGACTTAAATCTGCGGTCATCAGTCCCCTAGAACTTATAACTACTTAAACCTAACTAAACTAAGGACATCACACACATCCATGCCCGAGGCAGGATTCGAACCTGCGACCGTAGCGGTCGCGCGGTTCCAGACTGAAGCGCCTAGAACCGCTCGGCCACTCCGGCCGGCCACTGTAAACACCCTCTGTATATTTATTCCACGTTTCAGCTTTCCTTTCTTTGCTTAGCACTGGTTTGTCAACTGAGATCTTTATATTCCTACAGCTGTTACTACCTTTTGCGAAAGTCTCTGTAATTTTGCCATAGGTAGCATCAATCTTTCCCTTAGTTATGCATGTTTCTACAGTCTTGCGCCATGCGTTCCATTTTAGGCATTTGCACTTTCCGCCAGCCTCATTTTTAGACATCTTTATTTCCCTTCACCTACTTCATCTGATGCATTTTTATTTCTTCTTTCGTCTGCTATATTCAATGGCTCCTGTGTTGCTCAGGTATTTCTTCTATGTCTTGTATTTCTTCCTATTTGATCTTATGCTGGGTTCCCTACTTCGTGTCGCAAAACTACCGATTCGTCTTCTATTATATTCCTTTCCCTTGTTTGAGTCCAGCATTCGCTAATGCCCCCTCTGTAAGGTTTAATAACCTCTGGTTTCTTGGCAGAATGACGGCGAGAAACCATAATTGTCAGCTTAACTCAGCAGTGTACATAGGAGTACCAGAGCACACTCTAACCCGGCTATTATGTTTCTAATTTCTCTGAGTTCCTTCAACGAAACATAGCTCATGCGTAGTTACCACTGATTCTGCCTCAGTCGTGATGTAATAAACCCTAGCAACGCTGCTCTGAATATTCCAAAGCTACAGTGTCCAGCGTTACAACAGATGCAAAAAATTCGTGAGTGGTGAAATGATACCTAGAGCATGAACGCTGGCCACGGCTGGCGTGTGAAATCATAACACTGCTAAGTCAGGAAATAAAACAGGAATTCTTTTCCACTGGCTGGCCAAGCGGTTCTAGGCGCTACAGTCTGGATCCGCGCGATCGCTACGGTCGCAGGTTCGAATCCTGCCTCGGGCATGGATGTGTGTGATGTCCTTAGGTTACTTGAAAAAAGAGACAGCATTGGTCGTATATTTTTCTATTGCAAAATCGATTTTCTGTCACTGAGTGACCATCTTCAGTGCTATATTGTATAACAAATTGGGATGCACTGTTGTTACTAAGCTTACGGCAATCACATATGTGAAGATGGTCACTCAGTGACAGAAAATCGATTTTGCAATAGAAAAATATACGACCAATGCTGTCTCTTTTTTCAAGTATACCTGTTACCTGGTCGTAGTGCACAAGACAACATGGAGTCGCCAATCAATAAGTCCTTAGGTTAGTTAGGTTTAAGTAGTTCTCAGTTCCAGGGGACTGATGACCTCAGCAGTTAAGTCCCATAGGGCTCAGAGCCATTTGAACCATTCTTTTCCACTTTCTCACGCATAAATATAAACATTAAAAATACAAACATGACAGTAAATTCAAAGATTAAATGTACTGAATACCACGATTGTTTATAACTTCACCGTAGGTCTTAACGCATTTAAACAGTAATACTCACAGTCTTGAACACAATTTATTTCAACAAATAACCAGCTGCGGCTTTACAGCCATCGTCAGAGCAATACGAAGAAAGTAAAAGTAAAGGTATTTTCGAAATTGTGAAAAACAAGTCAGATTCATTAATTAAAACTTCCGGGCTGAATTGCCGTGGTCAATATATAAAACTGCTTCTCCTTCCTGACGTTTCGTTGCCTCCTGCGGACAACATCTTCTGAGGAGAGTCGGCGACTCACCTCAGATGTTGCCCGCAGTAGGCAACGAAACGTCAGGAAGGAGAAGCAGTTTTATATATGGACAACGGCAATTCAGCCTGGAAGTTTTAATTAATGAAGACGCCGGCCGTGAAATCTTACATGTTATGATAACACGTCAGACTATTACCTTATAAGGCTCCGAAATAAATGGTTCAAATGGCTCTAAGCACTATGGGATTTAACATCTGAGGTCATCAGTCCCCTAGAACTTAGAACTACATAAACCTAACTAACCTGAGGACAGCACACACATCCATGCCCGAGGCAGGATTCGAACCTGCGACCGTAGCGGTCACGCGGTTCCAGACTGAAGCGCCTACAACCGCTCGGCCACAGCGGCCGGCGCCGAAATAAAGGACGCGTAGTCGTTTACTGCAATGATTAACAGTATGCATGGTTCAAAATGGCTCTGAGCACTATGGGACTTAACTTCTGAGGTCATCAGTCCCCTAGAACTTAGAACTACTTAAATCTAACTAATCTAAGGAGATCACACACATCCATGCCCGAGGCAGGATTCGAATCTGCGACCGTAGCAATTACGCGGTTCCAGACTGTAGCGCCTAGAACCGCTCGGAGTATGCGTGGTATGTAAATAATGAGTAGAAATTAGAAACATTGGACATTGGCGATACTGGTACTGGTGGAAGGGTCGGTCTAACGCATGTAATAAGCAAATATTTAATGAGTAACGTAAGTGGCGCTTAACCCGAGAACGGGCCTCTGGCCTGACTGCAGGTGGACCGCAGACTCATTCGTAGCGGCACTGGGAGGGGGAGGATGGAAAGACCCTCGCCGTGCAACCCTTTACGTTAGGAAAAGATTCCCGGTACTCAGCGCGTTAGCAGGAGGAGTGGATTTGCAGTCGTGCTGCAGTGACTGGAATGATGAAAATTCCTCGACCCTACCCAAGATTCAGCCCAGGACCTTGAGGCACGTCGGCTAGTGTTCTACCCGATAGACCACTACGGACAAAATATGTACTGCCCGTAATTAAATGTCAGTAAGAAAAGTCAAAAGTCAAGTTTGTACACTAGCTAGTATGTCTCGGTTGGATTGTTTGGGGAAGGAGACCAGACAGCGAGGTCATCGGTCTCATCGGATTAGGGAAGGACGGGGAAGGAAGTCGGCCTTGCCCTTTGAAAGGAACCATCCCGGCATTTGCCTGGAGGGATTTAGGGAAATCACGGAAAACCTAAATCAGGATGACCGCACGCGGAATTGAACCGTCGTCCTGTCGAATGCGAATCCAGTGTTTAACCACTGCGCCACCTCGCTCGGTAGTATGTCTAACAATCACTTTGAGTAAAACGGTGGAGTACACCTGGGCCAGCCAGTAGGGTAGGTGTCGGCACAGCCACAGCCGGCGCCATGTTGTCGTCATTCGTGTCGTCGTGCAGGTTCTCCGAGGCCTTGTCGGGCCGGACGGCCTCTGGAGCCTCAGGGGGAGGTGATCTACCTCGTTCCGAGACCGTACGGTGCCTCCTCTTGCGCCTTTTAGGTGAACGTTGTTTGCATGTTCGTCACTCTGTGTTGGAAGACGGCGGTCTCGGAGGAAGGCCGTCGCGGGAACGATAAGTGAAGGGGCGTCCATATCATCGGCCGGGTAGGGATCGGAAGTCGTTGCTGTTGGTAGAGGCGCCGGAGTAGCGTCAGTTTGTGAGCGCGACGCGTCGACACCCCCCGGTATCCGAAGCAGCAGGAAGGGTCACTACTGGTACATGGTCCCATGCACGGGGACCGGTGTGAGGAGAAGAGAGCGCCTATGCTTAGGTGATCTGTAAAACCGTCGTCGGAGTCTGAGGCGCCACGGTAGAGGCTGGAAGTTGGGTGATTCGTCGCTGAATACACTCACAAGGGGAACCCACGACGTTTGGAATGCGGATTTACTGCAAACTTCGTACACTCGTAGTCCTCCATAAGGACAACAAAATGTGTAAGCAGTAGCGCGTACTTCTCAAGCGTTATTGAGAAAATCTCAAGATAATTTCGGTCGTCCAATATGTACCTGTGCGTTGCCGTTATCATCACAAAGCGGTTGCCGTTGCTAACACGAAGCGGCGGCAGCTGAGGGATGCCGGCACGGTAGCTCAAGGTGTTCGGTCAGAGGGTTAGCTGCCCTCTGTAACAAAAAAAAAAAAAACTGGGTTCATCGATCAACAACGAACTTAAACGGATGTCTTACGAAGTCCGCCCCGAGCAGATGCAACGAACAAAAGCGAACAAAATGAGATTAAAAAAAAAATTGTTAGCGTCCAAGCCCCGTAATCCTAGATACTTGGTCGCTGGATCGAGTACCGTTCGTTACTCTTTTTTTTTTTTTACAATACAGTCATGTCTGTGGCAGTCAAAAGTTGCAGGCAACAAGTAGTTTCGAGCTCCTTCCAGGTATAAGGGATTTCTCAATTCACGGACAAGCAAAGATTTTCATTATCACTTTCTGCGTTTATATGGTTTATATGGTGCGGAGACCTGGACATTGAGGAAGGAAGATGAAAGAAGATTGGACGCACTAGAGACGTGGATATGGAGAAGACTGGAAAAAGTGAAATGGGAAGACCGACTAAGGAATGAAGAAGTATTAAGAAGGGTTGGAGAAGAATGAAACATACTGAAAGTTATCAGAAAGAGAAAACAGAACTGTATTGGACATTGTTTGAGGAGGGACTGTTTATTGAAGGAACGAAGGAAAAGTGGAGGGAAAAAGAGGAAGAGGAAGAAGAAGATATCAAATGATGGACAATATCAAAGGATACAAATATTCAGAAATTAAAAGACTGGCTATGGACAGACAAAAGTGGAAGGGGCTTTACCCATGACAAGACCTACCGTATGGCAGAATACCGTACTACTACTGAAACGTCCCCTTAGAGCAATTATACATATGAAACGTCCACTTAGAGCAATTATACATATGAAACGTCCACTTAGAACAATTATACAAAACTGTGCTTAACCTGGCACACAATAATTTTTTTAGTGCAACGCAATCTGACTATCAAAAATCCCTGCAAAAGAATGGCCCTGACTAACTTTAACCTATACCTTTTACAAATCACTTACCTCACAAAAATCTTCGCTACTCAAGCTACTGCAAAACAGCGAGCGCCACTACTGCCAGCTAAATAAAAGATTCAAACTACTGAAGGTACTAACTACTGATAGGGATAGTTAGCAAATGAAAGATATTAATAGAGAACAAACAATGTATTTACCTTAATATTCATAATTGACATTCAGTCTTACAGATTATCAAAACTCCGCCATCTCTCTCCCCACGTCCACCACTGCTGGCGGCTCACCTCCAACTGCCCAGCGCTACGCGCTGTTCGCATCAACAATGGCAGACAACAATTCAAACTAGCCACATACTGCACACAGCACAGCCAGTGATTTTCATATAGAGAGCGCTACGTAACGTTGCCAATAAGAAAACATAAACAGCAAACTTACATAAAGAAAACATAAACAGCCTACTTACATAGCCCCCATGCTCCCCACAAAAAATTTTACAAAATATTTTTGGGCAGTGGCCAATACATATTTGTTAAATTTTTTTTTTTTTTTACAATTACTAGAACATCGAAATCAAATGCACACAATTATTGATACAATGTTGGTCAAAAGCTAAAATTTTCTCACAGTCCATAAAGACAGTCCTGATCATTCATCATAATAGTAATTACAGTTTTTTTCACAAAGTCTCATTAGTAAAAGAAATTGCACACAGAAGTAGTGGATTTCCATGCAGTCTTGAAGAAGTAGTGTTGTCCTTCCAACGGAAAGACAGTGCTGACTCTTGACATGCTGACAGGTAATGGGCCACAATGGAGCAAACCCACAGCAGAGTCATTCGAAGTTCTGACGAATATTGGTAGATAGGTCATCACAGAGTAGACCCACTGTAGTCCTGGTAGAGATTGTGGTATTTGTGGGCCACCAGAGGTGTAGACCCACTGTAGTCCTTGTAGAGATGGCCAGCAGCCATCTGTTGCGACTGTGCAGGTGCACAATCACCATTGAAGAGTCTTGCGGATAATAGAGCAAGTCCATAACCACCACTTGTGCACTCACAAAGTTTTTTGGAATTGTCCTTAGAACCAGCAATGCTGTTATCCAGTCCCTTGCTGAATTATTAACACACGTGCAAAAACTATCAGTCCCTACTTCTCACATATTGTCCAAATACTATGACCAACAGAAATGTGTGCAGTGAAATGGAACTTACAAGTTAATAATATGATGAACTGGTGTCAATTACAATTTTATGACGTAAGAATACAATTACAAAGGTACAAAATACATCATTAAAAACATAACAATACAGTCAACATTTGTAGTAATATAGGCTCTACAAAACAATAGAAATAAACATATACATCAGTGTTACAAGAATTATGACATAAGTAAATACATAAAAGATCAGAATAACTTGCGAAACATCAACTTCACACATGAGCATTAAAACAAAACAGAATAAATAATGTCTAAGCATCTTTACAAAGTAAATAACGGAGTATTAGAAAAATTCTACAACATAGCTCTCATCAGCTAAACACATAAAGACAGGAAAAACACAAATACACAAGGGTACACAAACATATAGAGGGATGACACAAAAGGAAAGGACAGGGTTTGTTTTACTGCAGTATTTTGCATGGAGATCTCCCTTCGTTCATGATTATTCCCAAAAAGTCCTATCTATACCTCCTTCCTGTATTCTATTCATATTTCTTTCAAAATAATTATTTCTCATTGTACAATACTCATTTTGGCCCAAATCTTTTTCATATAACTTCGCAATGCATTCTTTACCTATTCTTCATAGGCAGTTTCTTATATAGTCTAACCCTCTTAAGCTAACTTAAATCTACTGAGCTCAGATATATATACCAAGGGACGAGGCAATGCAGCATCACAACAAATCAACACAAACAGAAATGACAAAAAATGCAAATTGGCAAAGCTAGCAGCATAAATTAGCAAAAGTCAAATTCAATAACACTATGCCTGGCAAACAGCAGCAACTTATACCTAAACATGACATAGCGCAAGCAGAAAAAATATTACACTAAAATGGCCATGTCTAATACCTATGTCACATCTTAACATTAGAGTGATGCATCACAAAAACTTACGCTAGTAGATAAGTTACCAAATCATAAAAAATAATCTATACAATTCCTGTGAAGGGAAATGTCCTTTTTTGTGCTCCCTCATTTTTTTGGATAGATCATAAAATTATTTACTGGATCTGTAGGCATAAAATATTGATATTAGTGCATATATTAAATTTTATTTTAACCAATGCTGCAGTGCAGCTAGAAACTTGATATTAAACAAAATGTGTAAATAAATACATAAAGCAAGCCATATGGCATTTTTCTCAACTAGCAAGACAATAGCGGTGAAATGTTTCGCATCGTTTCATGAGGCATTTCAGTAAATATCATAAATTACGAGCTCCACAGTATGCTTTCAACGAGGAAATGTCAGTGGCGCGTACAATGGCCTTCCCTTTCTGTTTTTTGCTACCTGTGCTTCTAACGAGGCACTCAAACTAATGGCTTGTTCTCCAGGTGTCTGACACAGCTGTGTGCCCACGACGCATGTGCAGGTGGTCACTTAACATTCTTATGGAAATATTTACGACAGCAGTTTTCGCTACAGTGACAGTCTCATATAAAAATATTTCACAGGTCAAGAATTTTATTGACATAAACATACCTCAACAGCATAATACACATCGTCGTCGTAAAAATAACATCATAACACCTCAGTCAAATGTCAAAAACGTCGTAGCTTCCTCCAATGATTTCAAAACCTAAAGAAAATTCTCTGCTCATTTCAGTAGTGTCATCTACCTCAAACGTACTTTAAAAATCATGATCTCATACCAAATACATCATTCAAAGCTCTCATAGTATCACAATGGTTCCGAAAAAATATGAACAGTTCACAAAGTATAGACAAAGTACAATTTCTTAAGTGTGAAGTAATCCAACTCTGTAATTGCGTAAACATGTGTCACTGACGTAGAAAAAAAATGTTTGTTTCTCTGTTAAATGATCAGATAGCTGTGTAATTTATGTGTTAGAGAAATATGGTACCGATGTGTTAAATTGTATAAGCAAATACCATATTAGCTAGGGCTCCTTGTGCTTGCCAAACACATGGTACACAAAGTAAGCGTGTACCCCCCTGAGGTTTATTGTAATTGTATCCTCAGGTATTACAGCTTACAGCAATGAAATGAAATGTGTCACGAAAAACTTTCTTTGTAATTCAAAAATCTCTAAAAATAAATGTCTTAAGTACAAAATTAATCACTCAAATACGTGTCCAGTAGCGCTAAATGTGCGTCTTGCTCTAAGATAATCTCTGGGAAGTGTCGTAGTTATTGTCCTCCGAAAGCTAAGTTCTGCAGAAGTCAATGTACTTACCTCATGATACACAAAAGTGAAATGCTTTGCGTATAGATATCATACTTATTACGCTTATTGCCGTGATGAGGAAAGTACTGTGCTGTAACGTATTGTTGTCCTACGGAAAAGGCTGTCTCCTTGTAGCAATAGCACAAAAGTCACCACTAAAACATGTCTCACTTTATAGAAGAATTCAGAAAAAACTGTGCAGATATAAAACAGATACACCGCAAAAGCAACATTGTAAACTGTCACTCATTAGTAACGTCGTGATAAAATCGTGCAACTAACAAGGAAGAATGTATAAATAACAACACTGTGTCGTCTGTTCGCAATAACAATGCATTCGCAATTACTTGTCTAAGTTAGCTATGTTCTTGACTGGATAGTTAGTTAGCTTTAAAACATAGTTGCATGTTAACAGTTTCTTAAGTCTGACAAACTGTACAAGTAGCGTGAAGTGAAAATTGCAAAGACTAAGTTAAAAAGCAGATTATCTGTCAATAAATGGTTTTACATGAGAAATGTGGTGTAAACCTTTACTCTTCCTAGTACGCAGAGTTTCAACTTCAACGCAATTATCATGTGGTATACGTCGGATTCTGTAAGGTCCATTGTAAACTAGAAAGAATTTGTGACTCAAGTGTTTCTTCTTATGTGACAATGAATGAGCTTTAATGAGAACTTTCTGACCAATATATAATTTCTTTGCATTTGCTTTACCGTGTAGTTTTCTCCTTTTGTCTGCTGCAGATTTTATATTTTTAAGAGCCAAATCAATTATGTCTTTGTGTCGAAGTTTACGTGTATTCGGGAAAGATACAAGCTCTCTGATTCTGTTCGGAGGTTCTACATTCTTCAGTACAAGAGTAGGTGGTAAAGCAGTGGAATCATGAGGCATTTCATTCAGCACATTTTGAAATAAGTGTAAATATCTGTCCCAATGCTGATGCTTTCTGTGACAATAAAGTCTGCAAAGCTTATTGATTTCTTTCATAATCCGTTCAGACGGGTTACAATGTGGTGAATACAATGAAATGAAAACAGGTTTGATTTTATGATTCCGAAGCATGCGTGACCAAACAGCAGATCTGAATTGCGGTCCGTTATCTGAAATGACTTTACTAACGTGTCCAACTTCACGTAAGAAATTTTTAACAAAGGCGTTGGATACAGACCGTCCAGTGGCTTTACGTAACGGAGTGAAAGAAACAAATTTTGAAGTAAGTTCAACAGCGACTAGAACGTACGAAAATCCATTCGATGTTCTGACAAGGGGTCCCAAAAGATCAACAGCAGCAAATTCTTTTAATTTAGAAGGAATAATAGGAAATAACGGAGCACGATGTGAGATAGTAGACGGTTTCGCCTTTTGACAAAGTTTACAAATAGACAAGACTCTTCGAATTCTCTTTTCCATATTGTTAAAATAACAAGTCGTTCGAAGAATATGATAACATTTTCGTGGGCCAAAATGTGCGTAGCTGAAATGAATGTACCAAATGAGCTTATTAACAAAATCGTCTGGAATGCAAAGTACCCATAGCTTGTCATCAACAGTGCAGCGTTTGAAGAGTATGTTGTTTCTAACCAGGTAATAATGCCGAATCTGAGTGTGTGTCTTTTCATGCCATTTACTTTTGATATCTTTCCAAATCGGATCTTTATCTTGTTCATGAGCAATGTCCTTTAAAGATGTGGTGATGAAGTTTTCAAAGGCGACTTTCTGAATGTAAAGAATACTGAAATTTTTCTCGAGGTTGCCTTCTGTGTTACTTTTCTCAAGTCCAGCCGGTGCGCGTGACAGTGCGTCCGCAACAATGTTCTCCTTGCCGGGAATGTAGACTATTGTGAAGCGGAATTCTTGCAGAAACAATGCCCAACGTTTTAACCTGTCATGATTTAATTTTGAAGACATAAGAAATTGTAATGCACGATGATCACTGTATACTTTTACGTGCTTACCAGAAAGAAAGAAACGGAATTTGTTAAATGCCCAAACGATAGCTAAAGCTTCTAATTCAGTAACAGAATAATTTTTTTCAGATTTTGTTAGCACTCGGCTAGCAAAAGCGATGGTTTTCTGAACAGTAGTGTCATTTTCTATGGCTTCTTGAAATAAATGGGCACCAAGACCGACTTTAGAAGAATCCGTGCTAAGGCAGAAATCTTGTGACAGATCTGGATGAGCTAGTATTGGCGCGTGAAGTAACGCTTCTTTCAAAGAATTGAATTCCAACTGTGCTTGTTCGTCCCAGTTCCAAATAGTATTTTTTCCAGTGAGAGAACAAAGTTTTGGTGTAACTAGAATTTGCATATTCAGAAAACGACGGTAAAAATTTACGAGACCTAGAAAACTGCGGACTTGTCTTTTTGTGGATGGAACAGGAATGGCTCTGATTGCTTCTAACTTTTCAGGATCCGGCTGAATGCCTTCAGAAGAAATAATATGTCCCAAAAACTTCACCTTTGACCTACCGAATTCAGACTTTTCCAAGTTAACTGTAATTCCAGATTCTGCAAAAATACGTAACAAACTGTTGATGCGGTTATGTTGTTCCCATGAAGCTTCTGCTATTAGAATATCGTCCACATATAAGGTGATGTGACGTTTTAAGAACTCAGGTAATATGGAATTTAACCCGCAAATGAATGCTGCTGAAGAAATGTTCAAACCAAAAGGAAGTTTCCGAAACTGATAACAAACGCCGAAACAAAGGAAAGCTGTGTATTTTCTACATTCTGGATGTAGTTCGATCTGATAAAAGCTGGATCTGAGATCAATGGAAGACAACACTTTTACACCATTAAAATTTTGAAGAAGTTCTTCCATCGTCTGCGGCCTGTCTGTTTCAGGAATAATGATAGTATTGATTTGTCTCGAATCTAAGACAAGTCTGATCGATCCATTTTTCTTCTCAACAACATGTAACGGATTGTTGTATGAGCTTACTGCAGGCTCAATAATGCCCTCGTCAAGCATAGATTGTATTTCTGTTCTAACACGGTCCCTATAATGTGCTGGAATTACGTATGGTCTAACACAAAATTTAGTATGCTCACGAACACGAAATTGATATTGAAATCCCTTGATTGTTCCTGTTTTGTGAGTAAAAACTGTGGAATGTGCTTGTAAAATCTCAAAAAGGTCCTGCCTATCAGTGTCATTACAATTCTCAATTGTTTGAATTTTATTCTGAATTAACTCATTAGTTTCAAATATGCCGTCGATACCATCCCTGTCAGTACTTGCAGAGTGATTGTTGGTGTCTAGTTCCGTAGAAAATTCCGAACTGTTATCTAACAGAAGGTAAAGCCGATTAATTTCCACATCATGGTTTGAGAGCCAGTCTTCAAATTTCAAAGCTATTGACATACCTTCTTTCTCTAAACTTATTTCAGCATCGTGAAAGCTTAAGATTGCTTTGTATTCATTCAAAAAGTCTACTCCCAGTATAATTTCCGTCGACAATAATGGAACAATAAGGAAGTTCATAGAGAAGCTGTGGCTTTGACAAAAGAATTCTAAGTTGGTTTGTTGGCGTACATCTACACTTTTTCCAAAGATTGCACCTTGTAATTTAATCTTACGTAACGGAAGTGTGGGGCAATCGTTCGCTTTGTTGCATTTGCTAAAAGCTGTTTCGCTAATTACTGAAATGGGACTGCCAGAGTCAAGTACTGCCGTAAATTTTACGTCATTTACAGTAATATGAATCACAGGATATGCAATGTTGTTATGTTTTACGTCGTGTTCCTGGAGTAAGATGTCCCTAATGTCTTCCATTTTTACGTAATTACTAGCTACGGCAGCTGCGTCGTCAGTTTCATAAGTACGTCTTGTGGCTGCCAGTGGTGTGAGTCATCGCCTATTGTCTCTTTGTTGGCGCGCGTCGTTATTGGGATTTGGAGACCTAACTTCTACAAATTCATCGTGACGAGAGTGCTCTGCTCTATTTAAATCTCGCCAGTTCTGATGCAATTCAGGTCTGTCGTTACGATCATATCGTCTGTCGTCATGTCGGTAGGTTCGATAGTTTCTTTCTTGTCTGTCACGTGGTGGAGAATTTCTGCCTGAGTCGTAACTGCGTGCTGGACCGTTGCGTCTAAAGTTATTCTGTCTCCCTTGATAATAGTTATTTTGGTTCCCATATTGTCTGTTTCTCTGATTGTCTCTGTGATAGTCATTACTGCGGAAAGGTGATCTTTCCCTGTAACTATTACTCTGCCAGTGGTTGTCATATGGGTGGTGTCTGTTTTGGTCACGATTTACGTTGTAAGAATAGGTTTGTCGTGGCCATTTATTGTTTCTGTCGTCACGGAATTGTGACGGATGTGACCTGTAGTGATTGTTTTCCTGTTTTCGCATCCCGCGACTGTCTGTGTCAATTTCCAGTTCTTGTAACAGTCCCTGAAAAGCTTCAATGTCGTCTTTGCAACGTCCTGCCAAAATAATATGCCGTAAATGTTCAGGCAGTTTGATTAAACAAATGCGGATGAGTTCTGAGGGGCTGTATGGGTTTGACAGGTACTGATTCTTGTGCAACATGTCTTCAAAATATTTCACAAGACTGGAAAATTCAGATTGTTCGAAGTGTTTCATCATCATGATGCTATGTTTTACGCGATCTTGTGTAGCTTGTGACCAATATGCTGAGAGGAACGCATGGTAAAATTCTCCTTCACTGTGGCAATCGTGAATGACCGATCGCATTCTTACAGCTGGTTCATTCTCCAAGTAGCCACACATAAATTCTAATCTGTGTTCTAATGACCAGTTGGGAGGAAAACAATGAGAGAATTGATGGAGCCACGCTTGTGGATGAATGTCGTTGCCAGAATTCTTAAATGTTTTGAATTTACGTGTAGTAATGAACAGCTTATAGTCAAAATCATCATGTCGGCGAGTCACATATCGGTCATTGTTACGTCGTGTCGGCGGTTCCATCTCAAAATTCGGTGCACCTTGCCAATTTCTTTCATAATTACCGAAATGCTCTGTGTTATTATATTGTGGCTTTTCCGTATTTCTATGTCCCTCTTCCAGTATTGGGGCGCGAGTGTCCTCTGAAATACGTAATTCTTGTATCACCTGCGTCAACTGATCTTGTACTTCCCGGATTTCTCTTTTATACTGTGTATTAATTTGATTTTGATTTTGTTTGAATTTTCTTATTTGTTCATAGTCTTCTGTGTCAGTGAAGGCTACGGGTCTTGTGTCATTCAGATCATCATCTACCTTTGTAGATAAGTTAGTGACCTGATCCGAAAGTTCAGCTACTTTCTCCGATAGTGAACACATTTCCTCAGTGTGTTTTTCTGAACCAAGTTTCAGAGTGTCCATTTGTGTTGAAATCGAATCTACTGTGTTCTTTAAGTTTTACTGAGTTTTTGCCAGTTGCGTAACCGAATCGGTAGATGCAACTGAGTCAATTTTAGCCCACAAGGTCTCATGATTTTCATGAACAATGGTTTGCAGCTCTTTTATGGCTGCTTCGTGATTCTGTCATACATTCTCATGACGCGAAAAAATAGGTTGGAAATGCTCACAAATTTGTGTTTTTACGTCATTACAGACTTTCTGACATTTCGATTCTATTTTATGTAACTCAGTAGTTAAATCTTCACGTGTTTGTTCAAGCATATGTTCCACTGAGTCTAACTTTTGAAGCTTTTGTTCCATTGTATCTAACTTTTGAAGCTTTTGCTGTGCTTGTCTCTGATTTTGTTCCATTGTGTCTAACTTTAGAAGATTTTGTCCCATCTGTCTCTGATTTTGTTCCATTTGTTGCATTAATTGCAATAATAATGTATTAGTGTCTGGAATCTGTTTCTCTATGCTTTTTGGCAGTGCGTTTTCACCGGCAGCATTCACATTTTGACAAGCAGAAAATGTGTCTTGACTCATTTGAGAAAACGGTGAGGACGCAAAACCTGAATCTACAGTATTTGCAAAATTGTGTCCTGTCATTTCGGATTCCTGAGGCGAGCTGTTGCCGACCGATCGATCGATAATGCTTCCCTGTTCACTACCTGTTTCACTGCCTACGCCATTGTCTGACGCCCGCTCCATTTCCCTATGCACAGTTACCAAATTACTACTTTGAATATTAGTTAATTCACTACCCAGTGGTGCTGATAAGCTACGCTCGTCGTCACTATTATTTCTCAATTTAGTTTGGAGCCTAGTGTTACGTTTTTCACACGCCATTATTGTCACAATATTTCACACGACAACACAGAAAAGCACAACTTGAATAGCAAAAACAAGAGAACACATTAACATAGCACTGAAAATAATATCTAGTTAATTGCAGCTGCGAAATACTTGGTGCAAATCTACATGCATGCCACAACTGTTTTACAGTACAACAATGAAAGGCTGCAACTACAAAGGAGATTCCCTCTACAATTACGCGCTAGCAATAAACAAAAGCTACACTAAATACACAAACTACAAGAAAAAATCAGAAGATTCCAGTGAGGTATCCTAGGCTAAGGGTCGACATATGAAACGTCCCCTTAGAGGAATTTATACATATGAAACGTCCACTTAGAACAATTATACAAGACTGTGCTTAACCTGGCACACAATAATTTTTTTAGCGCAACGCAATCTGACTATCAAAAATCCCTGCAAAAGAATGGCCCTGACTAACTTTAACCTATACCTTTTACAAATCACTTACCTCACAAAAATCTTCGCTACTCAAGCTACTGCAAAACAGCGAGCGCCACTACTGCCAGCTAAATAAAAGATTCAAACTACTGAAGGTACTAACTACTGATAGGGATAGTTAGCAAATGAAAGATATTAATAGAGAACAAACAATGTATTTACCTTAATATTCATAATTGACATTCAGTCTTACAGATTATCAAAACTCCGCCATCTCTCTCCCCACGTCCACCACTGCTGGCGGCTCACCTCCAACTGCCCAGCGCTACGCGCTGTTCGCATCAACAATGGCAGACAACAATTCAAACTAGCCACATACTGCACACAGCACAGCCAGTGATTTTCATATAGAGAGCGCTACGTAACGTTGCCAATAAGAAAACATAAACAGCAAACTTACATAAAGAAAACATAAACAGCCTACTTACACTACTACTTATGCGTTGGGTTCGTTTACTAGTCTGCAGTTATGAGTATTATATTATCTGTGATAATAAAACTTTGTAGACTGCCAAATAACATTATAAATGTAATAAAAGTTCATCTGATTACACGTATTTTCCCGTTATATCTACTGTAATATAAATAGTAAAGAATATGACTGTGTTGAAAGAAAAAGAGAAATGACGAACAGGACTCGATCCAGCGACCGACGACCTACGGTTAGGGGGGCTTGGACGCTAACCACTCAGCCGCCGCCGCTTCGTGTTACTAACGGCCGCCGCTTTGTAATGATAACTGCCACGCACAGGTACATATTTGACGACTGAAATTATCTTGCGATTTTCTCAATAACGCTTGAGAAGGACGCCCTACTGCTTACACATTTTGTTGTCCTCATGGAGTACTACGAGTGTACGAACTTTGCAGTAAATCTGCGTTCCACACGTCATGGCCTCCACTTGTCGGACCTGAGGCGGCCTTCTTTGCTGCTCCCGGAACAGGTGTTGGGTTGGCCGTAGTATATCACGACCTCACGGCACTCGCTGATTTGCAGGTGAGATGGCACGTGGCGATGGAGATCGATAGTGATCTGTCGTACACCGATAAGAACGGGGTACGTTTGGAATTGTGCCCAGCGTTCGGCTGTGTGACCGTGTACAGTGCCATAGGAACGGAAAACCGCGATAACGTCTTCCACCGGGAGCTCGAACTGGAGTTCGAAAACTCGTATAGTACGTATTCCCAAGCCTGCGTGGTCAAAGGTGACCGCCCGTCATTTCTGTCGGCGTGGCAAAAGCGTAGTCCGTGTTTGGAATCACGAAGTACTCTTTCGCACACAGCGTCATTGACGACTTTGACGTACACCATACTGCTGAATATGGACAAATGGTTCAAATGGCTCTGAGCACTATGGGACTTAACTTCTGAGGTCATTAGTCCCCTAGAAAGAACTACTTAAACCTAACTAACCTAAGGACATCACACACACCCATGCCCGAGGCAGGATTCGAACCTGCGACCGTAGCGGTCGCGCGGCTCCAGACTGTAGCGCCTAGAACCGCTCGGCCACCCCAGCCGGCATGGACAAATGAATGCCCAAGATGTCGGAAGCTGGGATCTTAGCAACGTCGTGTAGGAATCGTTCCACTTCCAAGGCCTTTGGTCGTATATAGTCGTTTCAGGATCTGAACCGTAGTGTTGATTTTCTGAAACGATTGGCCATGGTTCTACTACACGTAAGCGACACGTAAGTGATGGCCGCTGAAAAGTAAAGACGTTCGCACTGCACGGCTGCGAATACCGGTCTGACCCCTAGACCACGGGTACTAAAGTTCTTCTCCTATTTCCTCTAATTCCACCTCTTCCTCCTTCTCTCTGTCTGTTTATCAATCAACTCCTTTCCTCTCTCTCTCTCTGTCCATTTCTCCCTTCTCTACCTCTGCCCTCCTCCTATCTGTGCCTATCTACTCCTTCCCTCTCGCTCCCTGTCCGTTTGCTCGTCCTCTCTTCTCTCTCAACGTTATCACACCCACACAATAGGAGGCTGGTGCTTCCTACAGTAACTGTATTTCTTTGCAGATTGTAGCTAATATGTGTATCATATATGATTGAATTCGTTGCAGCGGTTTAGGATGAGCTTTTTACTCGGGTTTCTGCTCGCATACGCATATGTACAGGTATTTCACCTGAATGTCTAGCGAATTACGCCCTGCAGTTTCATTATCATGCAGCTTAATGTTTATGATGTCGTATCTCTTGAAATGTGTTGTACAATCATACAATTTTGCAGGTACATCCAATGGTATATTCGCCTAATGTCTACGAAATGTTTTGTGAATGGAGTTAGTGGTAAAGCAGTAATAAAACGTCATGCATGATTCCGCAGTTTTATTGCATAAACTGCGAAAATGCTTTTTTTTCCCTTTCTTCATTATGTGTGATGGTCACCGACAAAAATTTTGATAAGGATTTGAAACTATGTGCAAAGTTCGTTACAAGTATCTAAGAGCTCATATTCTTAAATACTGGATGACTGATATGTGGTTATTGTCGCGTAGTGGGCTACATTGCTTCATCAACCCCACCCCCTTGACAGGTACGTGGCTCCTACCCCCACAGTGATTCTTGCCTGACACTAAATGATAAGTGTACCAAGTTTGGCTGAAATCGGTCCAATGGTTTAGGAGGAGATGTGGAACATACATACATCTGGCTACCCACTTTAATAATTTGTATCGATCAAGAAAGGTCCCTGATGAACCTCTTTGTTGTTAATGTGACTGCCTGCCTTGACTGTGCTGATTACAGTGCAACAGGTCTAAATCAAAGAGGGAAAAAAAGACAAATTAATACAGACGCAGCTGTGACCGAGAGGTTCTAGGCGCTACAGTCTGGAACCGCGCTGCTCCTTCGGTCGCAAGTTCGAATCCTGCCTCGGGCATGGATGTGTGTGATGTCCTTAGGTTAGTGTTAGGTTTAGGTAGTTCTAAGTCTAGGGGATTTAAGTCCCATAGTGCTTAGAGCCATTGAGCCATTGAGCCATTTTTAGAATACAGGCGCAGTATTCGGTGATCGAGTTATGCAGTCGTCGAGTTTCACTGCTGACGCAGAAGTAGATGAGAACAAATCCATATTTTATTTCATTCCACTCTCTGAAGAAACATTTGATATAAATTCTGAGAACAGATGTGTGTTGATAAATTTATTGATGGACGGCAGAGAATCGTTGAAGTGTTTGTTTTTGTTATTTTTATGCTTTTCTGAACACCGACAGAGAATTCAGTTAATAGTTTTGTCTCAAAAATGAAATTTTCACTCTGCAGCGGAGTGTGCGCTGTTATGAATCTTTCTGGCATGTTAGAGTACTTGCCCGCGAATGGCAAAGATGCTGAGTTCAAGCGTCAGTCCGGGACATAGATTTAATCTGTCAGAAAATTCAATATTATTTTACTCGATTCTCCGTAGTTAGGAAAGCGTCGGCTCCATATTTCATAAGGAGCAAATAATTTACTTGAAATGGAACAGCACATAATTATATCATGTGGTATTCTAATCCTAATTTAAAATACTTTTATTACAACAGACGATCAATAGGTCGCGAGTGCTGGTATCCATCCTGATTTTCAAGCCTGTTTCAAGCGTGTTAGGCAGCTGTATCCTCACATCCACTGAAAATCATTCACAAGTTTTGCCAGGACGTTTCTGCCAGCATTGTCACCTCCCGAAATATCGCCCCATTCCCCTTCCATAGCCTTTATTCGTTAGTATGATATCCGCTGATTTCGTAATTCGTCAAATTTGTTTTATTTTTATTTTGATGGCTGTATGCCCTTCTTGTCTCCACAGTCACCAACCAAGGGCGGGGAGTCGTGTGCACCATCTGTCTGTCAACAGTGTAAACTTTCCAGAATGAGATTTTCACTCGATGTAGGTCGTTGCGTTTGGTCTAGGCGGACGTCACAAGATATCCGTTCAAGTTGATCTTTCATTCCTTGACTCAGTTTTTCTATTACACAGAGCACGCAGCCCACTGACCATCTGAGCTACCCACACACGACTCACACCCCGTCCTCATAGCTAGGCAGGTAATGGCAGAAGTAAAGCCGTGAGGATGGGGCGTGAGTCGTGCTTGGGTAGCTCACTTGGCGCCTGCACGGTAACTCAGCGTGTTCGGTCAGAGGGTTAGCTGCCCTCTGTAATAAAAAAAACTGATTTAATGGATTAACGACGAACTGAGACGGGTGTCTTGCGACGTCCGCACCGACCAGATGAAACGAAGGAAACCGAACAAAGTGAGATTAAAAAAAAAAAAGTTGATAGAGCACTTGCCCGTGAAAGGCAAAGGTACCGAGTTCGAGTCCCAGTCCGACACACGGTTTCAATCTGCCTGGAAGTTTCAGTACAAACTTTGTTTTCTGTCTTATTGTATTTTAACTGTTCGTGTATTGTATTTCCTGAGCCAGAGGTTGGCGGCCAACCCAGCGTTTGTCTAAACTAGCGTATAAAAGCTCTTAACAACCAAATGCAGGTAACCTAGTTATTAACAAACTGTCACGCAAACCAGCGCACCATGCGTGAAGCTGTACGAGCAGATCTCTTAAAAGACGCTACCGATAGTAAAGCCTTGTATTATCCCCTCTTCAATGTTATATCAAAGTATTTCAGGATTCCATCTGACAACTGTTTGCGTGTTCACTCTGTGGACGGAAGGCCTTCCTAGTCCCACATAATCACCTTTTAGCAACGAAAAGACAGTTATATTCCAATCACCTCAACTCTTAACGTACGTATTATTAGTTTTAGAGGTTTGAGTATTTTGTAGAACAGGCTGGAAATCTTCTCAGTAATCTATTAAGCGGTCTCACAAAATCGCTATATGGCAGAGGTAGCTTCGGCAGTCAGCCAGACTGTGACTCGTTTCCTCTCTCTGACAATGCAGTGTGCCAACAGTTACGTTAGTCGGGTAGGTAATGCAGCTAATTTCAGTGTAAGAAAGACAAAAGGTCACTGGATCATTTGTGTGGCTTATCATTTTGAAGAAAACACCTGCTTTCTGAAGTTCGAAGTAAATTTTTTATTTACAGATATTTTTTTATTTACAGACACATAAATAAAATAAATAAATAGATAATATATTTCTAAAAGTACAAAAAATGAAGAAAAACAATATTACGACTCAACTTGTGAAGAACTACAATAACACAGCCATGTCAATAACTTATAATACAGGATGAAGCGTAAAATTCTGGCAGGCCACAGCACAGACTAACTGCGTTTGTGAGGTCCCATCAGTGGTCTCCCTGCAGAGTCCTTGTTACAGAGGCCGCCCTCCTACCACTCGTCCCGGCAGTTGCCCGCGGGGTCCCGCCGCTGTCCCTCAGGACACGGGATGTCCGGCACGTTGATGAAGCTCAGCAGGCCCTGCTGCCTCGTCGTCGCGTCCGCGGCGGCTGTGGGGGACACCGCGGCTCTCGTGGTGGCCGTAGTCGTAGCGGGCTGCGAGGAAAACATTTCAATTGAGGACAGAGTCTCGTCGTTACCTTCCCTCAATCCAAGCCCTTTCATAACAACTGAGGTGTTAAGAAGAAACTAATTGCATGTTATTGAAAGTCTAGAATGAAGCTGCACTTTTCATGCAGCTTCGATAATTTGATAAAGCGTTGGAGTAGCTGCACATTGCTCACCTACGTTCAGTAAAATTCTCATAGATGCTTGATATGGAGTGGCTTCTTACTTGTTATTGAAAAGGAAATTTTACCGATACGGAAAGGAAAAAACTACAGGTGACAAGTGCCAAATAACTGCAACAAAATAATGGATATGTTTTCTATAACGTTCTGTCGAATTGTTTTGTCTATCTTGTGTGGAGTAGAGTCCAAAATTTTAATAAATGAACAGATATTCTGAAATATCCTGTCTTACTCCGTCCAAACAGGCCTTGGAAGGCCCAATGGTACCGACCGGCCGCCGTGTCATCCTCAGCCGGGCGGATTAACGACGAGGGCCGATGTGCCGGCCAGTCCAGATGAGGTTTTTAGGCGGTTTTCCACATCCCGCTAGGTGAATACCGGGCTTGTCCCGATGTTCTACCTCAGTTACACGGCTCGCAGACATCTGAACACTTTCGCACTATTCCATGGATTACACTCGACGCAGACAGTTGGGGTCGACTAATTCCGTCCCGGAGGGCACGGGGTGGCGGCAGGAAGGGCATC
This sequence comes from Schistocerca cancellata, assembly GCF_023864275.1. Taxonomy (NCBI): domain Eukaryota; kingdom Metazoa; phylum Arthropoda; class Insecta; order Orthoptera; family Acrididae; genus Schistocerca; species Schistocerca cancellata. The sequence goes on along the minus strand of NC_064626.1, from coordinate 351,479,999 downwards.
CGGCCACCCCTTAAACATTAACATGCCAGATCCAATTAACGATGGCTGACCCTGCGTAACTGCGGGACAAGGCTCAAGCGATAGAAAGATAGATAGAATGCTAATATAAAAAGATAGACCTTCTTGAAGAAAGTAAATAAGATTACTGAGAAATGTTGAGAGAAATAGTGTCCATTCCACTACAAACAAAACATGATGCATCTCATGAAGAATGATGGAAACTTCTACTGGATTCCAGTACTGAAATTAACTGAGGAGGAAACCTGCGCTACAATACTTTTGAAGCAAAATGTTCCATACAGATGGAACACGTATTATAGATAAACGAGACTATATGAGGCAGACATCGTTTTGTATGTGGTGCGTAAAAATATGTAAAGAATTCAACGGGTGGATAAACGAAATGAAGAGTTGCGAGGAATCGGAGCAATCTATATAATTTTCTACCTTAAAGAAGCAGCGGGTTAAAGGTTCGAATAATTCACCATGGGACTTAACTTTTGAGGTCATCAGTCCCCTAGAACTTAGAACTACTTAAACGTAACTAACCTAAGGACATCACAGACATCTATGCCCGAGGCAGGATTCGAACCTGCGACCGTAGCGGTCGCGCGGTTCCAGATTGTAGCGCCTAGAACCGCTCGGCCACCCCGGCCGGGCTACGAAGGTGTAATAAGTTCGTTAAATACTGGTATTCATGGAATATTTCTTTATATTCTACTAATTATCCCTGCACAATTCTATGAGTGAATTACGTTTCCTACTTCACCATCTATATACTCGCAGAATCGATGGGGAAAGTAGTACAGCGCTATTACTATTCTATGAGCTCATAATTACTCTTTGTAATATTCTCTCTGGGGTGTTGAGGGGACTTATAGGATCTTCTCCGTGCCGAATAGCCGCATAGAATAATTGTAATTTTGCTATTGAGATTACTGGAAGAAAGAGATTGAAAATATATTGTATGCTACTCAAGAAAATACATACTGAGCATTTACATCAAAGGTGTGTAAGGAATTTCATTATGTATGTATTCTGTAATTGGAAATTTGCACGGAGGTGTCGTTTCGTTGGTAATCAGAAGGTAACTTCCGATGAATTGGAAACGAACCTGCAATTATTAGATACAAGAGCTCCATTATTTCATCGGACAATTAATCTATATCAAAGCAAACTTTCGCTTGATCTGAGGTTTCCCGATTGACTACTCAACGCAGGAAAACCAAGACATTTTATTTACACACGACTGCAGATCGCTTCGAATCATCGAGACTGCGGACAACGAGAGTCATCGTCCGATTCTGATTAAACAAGTAAAGCTTAATTATAACTTTCTTGAGCGACTACTGTGAAGACTGTGATATGGCTGCTTATGAATGAGATCATTAATAAAATACTAATAACTAACTTTCCTCCTCACCAGCAACCAGTATAAACACAATATTAATTAAAATTATATTCTTAAAGATATTTCGTCAAAAGGGATACTCGTATTTGGTCATTCTGTTGCTCACCTCAGTCTGACGATTCTTGGCTACAGCCCTGTGTGAGTCCGCAGTGATTCCAGTCTGTACAGGTGAAGCCCCTGTTGTTTGTAGACACGGTACATGAACAGGGTAGCCGTGTGTGAGGACGAACACGGTGTGAGGGTCCAGGGGTGGAGGTGACAGCGGAGGCCGTCCAGCAATTTGGGCTCGATGCGGCAGCAGCCAGCCGAAGCCGGGAGGCGGCGCCACCACAGGAAGGCCAGTGGCCACTGCAGCGGCCGCGGCCGCGGCGACCAACAGGAGGACTCTGCGTGCGTCGCTCATCGTGCTGTGTGTCTGTCTCTGATAGCGGCGTGCGTAGCAGACTGGCTCCTCCTGCCACAGCCGGCATCTTAAGTGCGGCGCTTCGTGACGTGTTTCCTCAGCGGGCAAGCCCCCAGCCGCTGTCACTGTACAAACATACCACAAGCGCCGCCTTCCAAAAACAAAGCGACGCTGTACGCGCGTACCCCAATACGGCGAGCAGATGTTTACTACTCCCTACACGTAATCCCGAGAATCGAAAGTGCCTTGTCATCTGATGCTGGAGCAGGATCTTTGCCTGATAACCTTACTAAATCTGTTAAATACACTACTGGCCATTAAAATTGCTACACCAAGAAGAAATGCAGATGATAAACAGGTATTCATTGGACAGATATATTATACTAGAACTGACATGTGATTACACTTTCACGCAGTTTGGGTGCATAGATCCTGAGAAATCAGTACCAAGAACAACCACCTCTGGCCGTAATAACGGCCTTGATACGCCTGGGCATTGAGTGAAACAGAGCTTGGATGGCGTGTACACGTGCAGCTGCCCATATAGTTTCAACACGATGCCACAGTTCATCAAGAGTAGTGACTGGCGTATTGTGACGAGCCAGTTGCTCGGCCACCATTGACCAGATGTTTTCAGTTGGTGAGAGATTTGGAGAATGTGCTGCCCAGGGCAGCAGTCGAACAATATCTGTATCCAGAATGGCCTGTACAGGACCTGCAACATGCGGTCGTGCATTATCCTGCTGAAATGTAGGGTTTCGCAGGGATCGAATGAAGGGTAGAGCCACTGGTGGTAACACATCTGAAATGTAGCGTCCACTGTTCAAAGTGCCGTCAATGCGAACAAGAGGTGACCGAGACGTGTAACCAATGACACCCCAGCATGCCAGGTGATACGCCTGTATGGCGATGACGAATACACGCTTCCAATGTGCGTTCACTGCGATGTCGCCAAACACGGATGCAACCATCATGATGCTGTAAACAGAACCTGGATTAATCCGAAAAAATGACGTTTTGCCATTCGTGCACCCAGCTTCGTCGTTGAGTACACCATCGCAGGCGATCCTGTCTGTGATGCAGCGTCAAGGGTAACCTCAGCCACGGTCTCCGAGCTGATAGTCCATGCTGCTGCAAACGTCGTCGAACTGTTCGTGCAGATGGTTGTTGTCTTGCAAACGTCCCCATCTTTTGACTCAGGCATCGAGACGTGGCTGCACGATCCGTTACAGCCATGCGGATAAGATGCCTGTCATATCGACTGCTAGTGATACGAGGCCGTTGGGATCCAGCACGGCGTTCCGTATTACCCTCCTGAACCCACCGATTCCATAATCTGCTAACAGTCATAGGATCTCGACCAGCCGGCCGCGGTGGCCGAGCGATTCTAGGCGCTACAGTCTGGAACCGCGCGACCGCTACGGGTGCAGGTTCGAATCCTGCCTCGGGCATGGAAGTGTGTGATGTCCTTAGGTTAGTTAGGTTTAAGTAGTTCTAAGTTCTAGGGGACTGATGACCTCAGCAGTTAAGTCCCATAGTGCTCAGAGCCATTTGAACCATTTGATCTCGACCAACGCGAGCAGCAATGTCGCGATACGATAAACCGCAATCGCGATAGGCTACAATCCGACCTGAATCAAAGTCGGGAACGTGATGGTACCCATTTCTCCTCCTTACACGAGGCATCACAACAACGTTTGACCAGGCAACACCAGTCAACTGCTGTTTGTGTATGAGAAATCGGTTGGAAACTTTCCTCATGTCAGCACGTTGTAGGTGTCGCCACCGACGCCAACCTTGTGTGAATGCTCTGAAAAGCTAATCATTTGCATATCACAGCATCTTATTCCTGTTGGTTAAATTTTGCGTCTGTAGCACGTCATCTTCGTGGTGTTGCAATTTTAATGGCCAGCAGTGTACTAGTCATTAACTTACATGAAAGAACATCCCTGGGTAATCATGAAGTTTTAATTAATTAATTTATTTATTTACACGAACTGACGAACTAAGGACCGCGTTACAAATTCTATTTCATGTTCACTTTTTTCTTTCTATTCTCTCGGTCTGCTCTTCTGCCTGTTGCCATTTTTGCCAGTTGTTCAGCTGTTAGTTTCCTGTTGGTCTTCGGTTTTGGAGCCTTCTGAAAAACCTCGAATTCAGTTATTGCCTTTCTGTACTTGTCCCTATTCATTGCGTTCATTTCTGCAAGTCCAAGTTCACCGAGGTCTTTCTTTATTCCTTGCAACCAAGAGTTGGGTGTTTTCCTCTGTTGAATTATATTGAAGATTTTCTTCGTTAATCTGTCATCAACCATTCTCACCAGATGACCAAAGAACATCAGCCTACTCCTTTTCATTTCCGTTGTGACTTATTTAATAAATTTATAGATCTTCTCATTGTTCATCTTTACCAATTTTTCACCAATTTTTTTGTGTCCACCAAGAATCTTCCTCGTAAGTACTCTTTCCTTCTTCTCGAGCTCATCTATTAGTCCTTTGTTCTTGAGGGAGAGTGTTACTACTACATACTGAAATTCTGTTCTCGTCACTGTATTGTAATATAATAACTTTGCATTTAGAGACAGGCATTTTTTGTTGTACAGCTTCTGTGTTAAAATATGTGCCAAAAAAAAAAACGTTCAAGTGTGTGTGAAATCTTATGGGACTTTACTGCTAAGGTCATCAGTCCCTAAGCTTACACACTACTTTACCTAAATTATCCTAAGGACAAACACACACACCGATGCCCGAGGGAAAACTCGATCCTCCGCCGGAACCAGCCGCACAGCCCATGACTGCAGCGCCCTAGACCGCTCGGCTGATCCCGCGCGCGGCTAAATGTGTGCCCTCCGAAGTTTAGCTACTCGAGGTTTGACAGCTTCTTTTTCTATGTGCCCGTATCCGTTATTGTTTCTCCCAAATATTAAGTGTTTGACTCTTTCGATACATCGGATAATTGTGTGCAATTCTTTGATTTCCTTATATTTGTTAGACATGAATTTAGTTTTTTCTTGTGATATCTGTAAACCAAATTTAGCTGCATGCTTCGCTAAGATTTCTACTTGTTTAATTGCATCTGCTATATTTGTGGATAGGGGAGCAATATCATCTGAAAAAGGTAGTGCATGTATCGTAAGGCCTTTAACTGATCCTCCAAAAGAAATTCCCTTTTCTTTTTGTTGTGTTTATTCCTCCAATGTCTCCCTCATAATCTTCTCCAAAGTGATGTGAATATAATTGGGGAGAGCCCATCCCCTTGTCTCAAACCAGTTTCGATTTTAAAAGGTTCAGAAATCTTGTCCCGAAATTTGACTTTGGACTTGGTATCTGTCAGTGTTTGCTTTACTATCTCTCTAGTTTTTCTGACAATTCCAAATTCCTCCAGGGTTCTAATGAGGCTTTCTCTGTCTATGGAGTCATACGCTTTTCTAAAATCAATAAACGGCGTAACATGTAGTTCACCAGCACGTGTTGTAATTATGTTTTTAAGGTTAATAATTTGCTCCGAACAGCTCTTCCCTTTTCTAAATTCACCTTGGTATTCTCCTATCTCTGCTTCGAGAACTGTTTCAATCCTATTTAGTAATATCTTGAAAACGACCTTGTTTGGAACGGATAGAAGGGAAATCCCCCTGTAATTGTTCACATTTGATCTGTCACCCTTTTTGTGAAGCGGGTGTATAAGTGCCGTCTTCCAATTTTCTGGGATCTTCTCGGTTCTCCAAATTTCCTTGATAATTGTACCGAGATGTAGTGTTACTTTTTCCTCACCTAGTTTCAGAAGTTCAGCTGTGATTCCATCTTCACCAGAAGATTTGTTGTGCTTGAGGGATTTTACAGCTTGCCGGACTTCATTTAGAGTTGGTGGATGTGATTCTGCAGGGATTTCTTCTGGAGTTTTGAATTCCGGTTTGTCTGGAGGCTCTTTACAGTTAAGGTCTCCGAAATAGTATGCTAAAATGTTGCAGTTCTCTTGGTCATTTGCACTTAATTTCCCTGATTTGTCGCGAAAATTTAAACTAGGTGGCTCGTTTTTTTATTGCCTTGAAAAAATGAAAATTATGCATTTTTGTTTTTTTGCAGGTACATTTCTGCATCGTCGGTGCGTATTACAATCTCGGCGCCACAGTATCGTAACACACTGCTACAGCAACCAAAACGAAATGAGCAGCCCACTGATAAAGTGGATTATCGTCGGATAATTCGTTATGTGAATTTGAAGGGAAACAATGTTGTAACAGTGAGTGCTGAGTTGATGTAAGTGTACAACAATGCATCATCATATGATACGTGGTTATGTGGCATACACGCTTCTAGTGTACCCAGACAAGTCGGAATGACGAAGAACGAAGTAACAGACCACCTCTCTCTTGTTCAAATGGCTCTGAGCACTATGGGACTGAACTTCTGAGGTCATCAGTCCCCTAGAACTTAGAATTACTTAAACCTAACTAACCTAAGGACATCAAACACATCCATGCCCCAGGCAGGATTCGAACCTGCGACCGTAGCGGTGGCGCGGTTCCAGACTGTAGCGCCTAGAACCGCTCGGCCACTCTGGCCGGAACCTCTCTCTCTCTCTCTCTCTCTCTCTCTCTCTCTCTGAAGAACCGGAAATCGCGACGCAGCAGTTGGAGGCTCCGATGCTCGAAAGCGGGAGCATCTCTAACAAAGCTGTAGCGAAAAATGTGAAAACCAGTCATGGATCATTTTTAACATCTCACTCTACATCATGAAAATGACTGACGCCTCCACTCGCTGGGTTCGACGACTGCTCACACCCATTAAAAAAACCAGCCGAACCGAATCAGTGGTGAAAATGTTGTAGTTATGTCAGACCCCTTTTGCCTCCAAATCACCGTTGAGGAGCGGCTCGGAGACATGGGAGTAATGCGAGTAGTGGATACGTGTCGATTCACTGAGCCGAAAAAGGCTCCAACCCAGTCACATCGGGCAACGAGACGACAGGTCTTTCTCGGTAGCGCCGTGGTATGAAGCTAACAAATTATTCTCGTACGGGGTAAACCGTCACAGGAAAACACCACCGAAATCACCTGACAGTTTTGTGCAAGGAAGCGATTAGATATGAGTAGATACTCGGAAAATTAATAGAAAAAACGTACCCCTATTCACAATAAAAAGTGTCCAAACAGCATAACATAAGTTAATATAAGGCACCGAAGAGCAGTAGGCCCTTCATGTGCCCGCTTTGCCCCTTCTGCGAGAGGAAGAAAGCTGAAAAAAAAAAGCAAGGCTATCAGGACGAACCGTCGTGGTCAATGTCCAAGATTGTGTTTTTAATCCTCGATAATGCCCCAACTAAGACTTTGTGTTATCATGTTTTTCCTCACCTCATATTCTCCTGACATCCATTCGAGTGACTTCATTCTCTTTCCTCCGTTGACGAAACAATTGCGTGATACGCATTTCCGTAATGACGACGAGGTGATATTCGAGACTGAGCGTTTTCTCAGCCTCCAAGACTCCTGCAACCAAAGTTATCCGTAGTTGACAAAAATGGGTCACATAGAAGGGTGACTATGTAAAGGACTGACACAAAGTTCAATCTCTTCAGTTTGATTTTTTTTTCACGACGGTAATTGAAGCCTTGTGACCTACATCGTAGATCGTAGCTTGTCATTCGTTTTCACTGAAAATCGTAGACAGTATTCTCCAATACGAATTTTACTTTCAGTTTGACAAAAATTGAAGGAAGGAACGCTAGTATTAGACATTACGTTGCTGACCATGTCATCAGAGATGAAACGCAACTTCGGAATGGACAAAGATGGGGAAAGAACTCGATTGCGTCTGTTTCAGTCAAACCATCTAGGAATTCCCATTAATCAATTTAAGGGAACAACGGGAAACCTAAATGTGTATGGCTGAACTGCAATTTGAATACCATCTCGTTGTCTACCAACTTAACGACACGCAAACTGCCATGCTTCATGATTATAAAAACATCAAATGTACGAGTACAGTAACTTTCTCACAAAAATTGAGTTACTCTATTTGATTGCAACAACTTCAAACTACACTGAATTCTCAATGCTATCTCCCATATACGAACTTTTACGGACTGACTATCCGGTACTGAAGGCAGTTGGGGGACACACAGAACACCCGACCATTAATGTCGGCTGCCTCTGGATCACGGGGTCCAGGGTTCGATTCCCGACCGGGGACTGAGTGTTCCTGTTGTCATCATCATTTCATCATCATCTTTAGTGAAGGCGGCTAGATTGGACTGTGCAAAAAATTGGACTGTGTAAGAATTGGGACTTTGTACGGGCGCTGATGACTGCGCAGATGAGCGCCACAAAACCAAAAACATCACTGTTAAGACATTAATGAAACTCAATTCATTTCCGAGATATTACATTATAAAAAATGAGATGCGTGAAAGACTGACGCAGAGCGCATTAGGTTTTAATACATTTATTCTTTACTACTAAGACTCCGCCGGCCGCGGTGGCCGTGCGGTTCTGGCCCTGCAGTCCGGAACCGCGGGACTGCTACGGTCGCAGGTTCGAATCCTGCCTCGGGCATGGGTGTGTGTGATGTCCTTAGGTTAGTTAAGTTTAAGTAGTTCTAAGTTCTAGGGGACTTATGACCTAAGATGTTGAGTCCCATAGTGCTCAGAGCCATTTGAACCATTTGAACTAAGACTCCTGTCAATTTAAGGAAATCGCTGATAGCTGGCAGCGCTTTCGACAGCTTTCAGCTACAAAGTTTAAACGGCTATAGGAGAAAACAAAGCCGTCTATATACCTATGAAGAGGCGTAGCCATAGAGACGTTTAAAAAACCGGTGTTATAGACGCGCGAAGCAGCTGCACCCAAAGTACGGAAATACTGTGTTCCTTGATTTGGATACCGTACTTATACATTTGTACATTGTGCATATTTCTTTCCAAGACTGTTCATAATTTGAAAGATGCTGTCAAGAATACATGCAAATGGATTTTTTTTTTTTTTGATATTACACTACAAACACAGTTCATTTTTTGTTTACGTTTCTAACAGAAAATCGTTAAAATTAATACTGGGGCAATGCCGGGTTTCTGATCTAGTTAACGATATATTCCAAATAGATTTAGTATATTTTACAACACTTAAAAGTGTAGGATGCAAAATATTTACAAATTTTGCGCAAACCACTACCTCGTGTCTAACAAGAACAGAAAACGTAAAAAAAAGGAAGAATCTGCTTATGGCGGTCTGTAGTGCGCACTCCTTCATGTGATTCCAAAATCAGCCAGTAGACTGAACTGAAATGCCGACAAAAAACATCGGATGTTCCCAGGTACACCAATCATCCTCTAGGTACAGCTTTCTCCCCTACTGTTGCCGAACTGAATGTCGCTGAATATACAAATCCCCAATTTAGTCTCAGGCACAAACGATTCAGTGTTGTGTATCACCGTTTATGTTACTCCACTTTAGGAACAACAGTGGGTACAATAGGCACCTAGAGTCCGTTCCCAAACTTTAGTTTGATTTCAGAATCAGAAAAGGTTCACCATCAACGGCGAACTGTTCTCGCAAACACGCATTATCGTTCGACGTATCGAGAGTTCTGCAAATCACACTGCCTCACATGGTTGTGAAAGAGATACTGGTTGAATGACGGGTGACGTGTTTACCGCGTCATTATTAGCGTATTTCAGTATTATTTTTCGCTCTTATCTCAACAATATTCACACTAAAAAAAAGAATGAATTCACATCTTGATACCTGAGTCATGTAGCCACTCTCTCACACATCAAAAGAATTACGTTTTAATAATAACTAACTGTAGATATCAAAAGTCATGCACATATACAGATGGTGGTGGTATCACGTGCACAAAGAATAAAAGGGCAGTGCAATGGCGGAGTTGTCATTTGTACATAGGTGCTTGATGTAAAATGGTTTCCGACCTGGTAATGGCCGCACGACAGAATTAAACACACTTTTAACGCGGAATCATAGCGAGAGTTAGACATTTGGAACATTTCCAGAACGAGATTTTCACTCTGCAGCGGAGTGTGCGCTGATATGAAACTTCCTGGCAGATTAAAACTGTGTGCCAGACCGAGACTCGAACTCGGGACCTTTGCCTTTCGGGGGCAAGAGCCCTTGCCCGTGAAAGGCAAAGGTCCCAAGTTCGAGTCTCGGTCCGGCACACAGTTTTAATCTGCCAGGAAGTTTCATTTGGAACATATGATTTCGAAAATCATTAGGGAATTCAATATTGTGAAATCCACAGTGTCAATAGTGTGTCAAGAATACCGAATTTCAGGCATTACCTTTTACCAAGGACAACGCAGTGGCCAACGGCCTTAATTTAACGGTCGAGAGCAGTGGTGTGGGGGTGCAATTGTCAGTGCTGGCAGCGTGAAAGAACCGTAGAAATCAATGCGGCACATGCAACGAACGTATCCGTTAGGACAGTGCGGCGAAATTTGGCGTTTATGGACTATGACAGCAGATGAGTGACGCGAGTGTCTTTGCTAACAGCACGACATCGCCTCCAGTACTTCTTTCGGGCTTGTGACCATATCGGTTGGACTCTAGACGACTGGAAAACCGTGGCCTGCTCAGATCAGTCCCGATTTCAGTTTGTAAGCCGGCCGCTGTGGCCGAACGGTTCTAGGCGTTTCAGTCTGGAACCGCGCGACCGCTACGGACGCAGGTTTGAATCCTGCTTGGGCATGGATGTGTGTGATATCCTTAGGTTAGTTAGGTTTAAGTAGTTCTAGGGGACTGATGACCTCAGATGCTAAGTCCCATAGTGCTCAGAGCCACTTGAACATCTGAATCAGTTTGTAAGAGCTGATGCTACTGTTCTAGTGTGACGCAGACCCCATGAAGCCATGGACACAAGTTGTCAACAAATCATTGTGCAAGCTGGTGGTAGCTCCATAATGGTGTGGGCTGTGTTCACATTGAATGGACTGGGCCCTCTGGTCCAACTGAACTGATCATTGACTGGAAATGGGTATCTTTCGCTACATGTAGACCATTTGCAGTCATTCATGGACCTCATGTTCCCAGACAACAATGGAATTCGCCATGTCACCGGGCTAAAATTGTTCGCAATTGGTTAGAAGGACAGTCTGGACAATTCGAGCGAATGATTTGGTCACCCAGATCGCTCGACATGAATGCCATAGACCATTTATGGGACATAATCGGGAGGTCAGTTCGTGCACAAAATCCTACTCCGACTACACTTTTGGAATTACCGACAGCTATATAGGCAGCATGACTCAATACTTCTACAGGGAACTTGTAACGAGTTTTTGAGCCCACGCCACAGGGAGTTGTTGCACTACGGCAAAAGTTGGCCTGGCACAATATTAGCAGGGATCCCACAACCTTTGCCACCTCATTGTAATATATTAATATAAGCAATCTTGATTTATTCCACTAATTTGGCATCGTAAGTCGTTTCTAGTGCTAACTGCAAAGAAAGGAAACTGATGATGTACTATTATTGTTTAAAAATAATTTGTCAGGCAACCATTAGAACTACTGTGGCCTTCGACAGAACAGTACTCAAATTTTATGGCGTCGTGACTGTATTCTGATATAAGCTGTGAAAACCTCAAATGAACCGGAGAGCTGTAAGGAGTCTCGGTTCCCTGTTATGGTTTTGAAAATTAAAAAAGGACACTAAATTCCGCCGTTCTGTCTGAAATATTTTTGTTTTGTGCAATAAGATAGGAAGCAAGAGCCATGCAAAGAATTTTCTCTTCGGTTTCTACTGGGGTTTCAGACGCCAACGTATTGATAACCTCATGGCAGACAAAGCACCCAGGACACGTCTCAGATGGTTATGTGCTGCTTTATGAACATCGCTGCAGAAGCACATCCCTCACACACTTTTCTTGCGCTCCGACGACCGGTACAACGTCTGATGTCGTCCCAGTGAAGATCCACTCAGCTGCGTTGTATATACACTCCTGGAAATTGAAATAAGAACACCGTGAATTCATTGTCCCAGGAAGGGGAAACTTTATTGACACATTCCGGGGTCAGATACATCACATGATCACACTGACAGAACCACAGGCACATAGACACAGGCAACAGAGCATGCACAATGTCGGCACTAGTACAGTGTATATCCACCTTTCGCAGCAATGCAGGCTGCTATTCTCCCATGGAGACGATCGTAGAGATGCTGGATGTAGTCATGTGGAACGGCTTGCCATGCCATTTCCACCTGGCGCCTCAGCTGGACCAGCGTTCGTGCTGGACGTGCAGACCGCGTGAGACGACGCTTCATCCAGTCCAAAACATGCTCAATGGGGGACAGATCCGGAGATCTTGCTGGCCAGGGTAGTTGACTTACACCTTCTAGAGCACGTTGGGTGGCACGGGATACATGCGGACGTGCATTGTCCTGTTGGAACAGCAAGTTCCCTTGCCGGTCTAGGAATGGTAGAACGATGGGTTCGATGACGGTTTGGATGTACCGTGCACTATTCAGTGTCCCCTCGACGATCACCAGTGGTGTACGGCCAGTGTAGGAGATCGCTCCCCACACCATGATGCCGGGTGTTGGCCCTGTGTGCCTCGGTCGTATGCAGTCCTGATTGTGGCGCTCACCTGCACGGCGCCAAACACGCATACGACCATCATTGGCACCAAGGCAGAAGCGACTCTCATCGCTGAAGACGACACGTCTCCATTCGTCCCTCCATTCACGCCTGTCGCGACACCACTGGAGGCGGGCTACATGATGTTGGGGCGTGAGCGGAAGACGGCCTAACGGTGTGCGGGACCGTAGCCCAGCTTCATGGAGACGGTTGCGAATGGTCCTCGCCGATACCCCAGGAGCAACAGTGTCCCTAATTTGCTGGAAAGTGGCGGTGCGGTCCCCTACGGCACTGCGTAGGATCCTACGGTCTTGGCGTGCATCCGTGCGTCGCTGCGGTCCGGTCCCAGGTCGACGGGCACGTGCACCTTCCGCCGACCACTGGCGACAACATCGATGTACTGTGGAGACCTCACGCCCCACGTGTTGAGCAATTCGGCGGTACGTCCACCCGGCCTCCCGCATGCCCACTATACGCCCTCGCTCAAAGTCCGTCAACTGCACATACGGTTCACGTCCACGCTGTCGCGGCATGCTACCAGTGTTAAAGACTGCGATGGAGCTCCGTATGCCACGGCAAACTGGCTGACACTGACGGCGGCGGTGCGCAAATGCTGCGCAGCTAGCGCCATTCGACGGCCAACACCGCGGTTCCTGGTGTGTCCGCTGTGCCGTGCGTGTGATCATTGCTTGTACAGCCCTCTCGCAGTGTCCGGAGCAAGTATGGTGGGTCTGACACACCGGTGTCAATGTGTTCTTTTTTCCATTTCCAGGAGTGTATATTGGTGACAGTAGCGCTCTCTTTCCAATACAGGAGTTATCTCTCACTGAATTGCTCATGAGTGCATATATACTACAAATGGAGACTGTATGCAAAAAGAGAAATGTGCTCTTGTATAATGAAGCCCATTTCGTTTGGCGATATTTCTACGTCGAATACTAGACACTTCGACGTAACGTAGCAAATAAAAAATAAGTATACACTGAAAAATAGGGAAACTGCGATATTTATTCTTATTTGTGTTTATATATAAATTAAATTGTTCAGTCACCCTCTTCGGATGCTTTCAGAGTATAAAAACGTCTTCCTTGCAGTACACAGTCAAGTTCTTCTAGCGTCCATCTATCCTGGTAGTTACTCACAAAGACGTTTCATTGTACCCAACTGTCCTTTGCTTATACTGTCTCTTATATACTTCACCTTACTGTCAGTAGTTAATATGGTGATAACACTATTACACCATTAGACGCTAAGCAACTGCAAATTACTATATTTCCTAACGTACACTTTGTTGGATGCATCAGAGATATCGTGTCCGAAATGAACACCGTTTTGGGTATGCAATCCTCCTTCGGGTGCGGCGAAATCTAAATTACGCCAATTAGAAGAAAAGAGATATTTCTCCTGTCCTTTTATATCTTGTCATCTCCTCTGTCTTTAAAGTTTCAAATTTTTGTGAATAATCTTAACCCACTCCCACATTTGGCACTCTTCGGTTAACTGCAGTAACTCTCTAACGATTGCAAAAAGTGACATACCTGAAAAATTAGAAAGATGTCTCTACACTAGTATGCGTGTCGTCCAATGAGGCGGTTTGAACTTTCAAATATTGTTTTGTAAATAAAACCGCCTTTTCTTGCTGCCACTTGATTTATTTATCCCAGACGCATTTCGCCTTTTTCTCGAATCATCCCACTGATGATGCCTTAGAACAAGAAAAAGGCGAAACGCATCTGGCGTAAATAAATTAAGTGGTAGCAGGAAAAGGCGGTTTTATTAAACAAACTTGTTATTCCAAACAGTGATTTGTAGAAAACGTTAAAATGAGTGTTTTATTATGTGTCACATCTGTCTGTTGTCGAAGTTATAAGAGCATCAGACCAGCTCAATAATAAGAAATAATGTCTATTTACTAATATGCTAATGTGTCGGATAAGGATTCCAAAGTCCGCAAGGCTCCTTTCAGTGGTAGAGAACCATTCATGAAGTAAAAATATATTTACTGCCTTTTAAATGAAGTCATTATTTTAATAGAGAAAAATAAATGTATTTCGGGCTGTACTTCTGAATATTGGTTTTACGGGCTCGATGTCATCGTTGCATTACTGGACACTCGGCGATACTCTTTTGTGGTGGTCGGATATGACCGACCGGAACCTCAACAGCAGGTATTCCTGTCCTCATGTTCCAATGCAGTCCAACATAGCGCCGCTGTCACATCCAAGTACCCCACAAATCTGGATATCACACGATTCGACCAGCTGGTTAAGTGGGGCCCACGATGAGCTCCCTTTCAAACTCTGTTAGGTAATGATTACCCTATCATCTCCATTGGCTGCACAATGATCACTTCAACATCTGATGCTGTTCAGCCCCCTTCTAGAACTTACCGGTAATGGTAACAATGCTAATCTCTAACAACTCTAATGCACTGTGGTGCCGTTCTGCCTGTCACAGACAACTGCAACCGTTCATATCCGCCGATGGTGAACACATTGACATCTGACTGTCTTTCGAGTGCTTCCTTTTTTTGCCAGGCAGTGTACATTTCTGTAATATTACAAAGAATAGTCATTAATTTACTCCATTCCTCAACAACCAAACTGTGGTCGGTTGTTTTCGGTGTTGAAAAAAGCAGTCTAATTAAATTTTACCACCGTAATAATAGACATAGCTGAAGCTGTGACAAGAGGCAGCGTAATTATATTGTGGCAAATTTATAAAACACCACTACTCAATTTACTGCGATTACTTAATTAGTAGCGTCTTAGGTAACGGAAAGTGTTTTCAGAGAATGACGGAGTTCTATAGACATATGGCGAAGTATGTGGGAATTGAGTGGGAGATTATCAAGGGAATTGAGTGGGAGATTATCAATTTATTCACGTAAGAATTCAAAAATGTTGCTCTTAGACACATTCGTGTGATTTATGGTGCAATTGTTTTCTTACCATTTGGTGATTAAAGCACTGCGAAGTTCCTGAAGTTGTTTCACCCATTCCTCCGACTATGGTAGCGCATGAGTAAGACCTAACTTGTATATGGTATTATTAATACTCCACTGACGAGTTACAAGTTCCCGGAATTTCATTATATCCTCATGAAATAGTTTAGCTACGTTTCTAAGTAGGTCGACGTCACACATGCTGTAACTGGGATTACCTCGCACTGCTTATCCAACACGCGTAACGCTTGTGTTTGTTAACGCAGAAGGCGCTTCCTTATTCCAGCGAAAGTTTCAAGACGTCACACATGGCACCCAGTAGACCGCTTTTTATCTTGGCAACGTCTATATCAGTGAAGCTACGTCATACTAAGATCTTGACGTAACAGTGTAAGAGCTGGGGGATACGATTCACACGTGTATCACAGAAGAAGCTTTCGAATTTACTTGTGCTGAAAGGTTCTCGCTTAATTTCGCTCTTCTATGAGTCAGAAATTAGACCAATCGTGCTAACGTAAAAACTCAATCACGCAGCTGGTTCTCACTTGTCGATATCGATTTTCAAAGCCCTGGCGCCATAAATGACTCTCCGTAAGTGAAGAACGGCACTTCGGTGTGTTATCGCATATTTACCGATCATTCAGATAAATTTCCATAACCTTTTAAAAGGTGCGTTATACGTATTATAGAGTTAGTCGCAGAACATATTACGAGGTTAGTCGCTAAACACTGCAAGTGGCGTCACATTAAAGAAGAAAGTTATCCAAAATATCCTGATTCCGGTGTGTGGAAGAGCGTCGGAATTGAAAGAAGATACAGTGCTCTCCGCCATTCTTCGACGAATTACCGTTCCCCACTCTTCTTCCGCTGTCAGAAAACACTATGTCGTCACGTGGATGTGTGGCTATGTCCCTCCGGAGGAGAGTTAGGGGCGTCAGCGTACTTAGAGGGACCACATCTTCTTCCATAGGCAGTGGCATTACGATCCCTTCAGCGATTTTCATTTTGAAGTCCCCGATTCGTTTACTTCTGACTGCATCTTATACAAACAAATGTAGCTGTTGTGGATACTCCAAGGTGGAGTTTCGGTCCCGTAAAAATCATCTGCTTTAAGAACAAGTAGATCACAGATGCTGCGTTGTTGATTTGGCTTGCAGGTGCATCGTGGCCTTATAACAACGTCCGTAGGTAGTGCCGTGGTTCCTCAGCAGACAACTCTGGGAACAAAAGTTATTTACTGTTTATGAAATATGACATTCTGGATCTACAAGTACAGTACCGTGATGTTGAAATATATGCCCAGGAGTGTTCTAAAAGAGTACTCTAAAAATCTGCTTTACAGTCGTAGGATGTACAATAGCCAGGACTGCGATAATATGAAAAAAACGGCTGTCATTCATCTTATTGAGCCTCAACACAACAGTCGTCTAATGCCTCTGTGGTCAACATTGTAAAACTGGTGTCCCATTTTTTTTTAAGTCTTAGAGTTGAACTCTTATTCACCGTCTGCATAGAACACGTTTTAGGGCGCTGTACTAGCCATCTCAAAGGACCCATTTTGCGTCGATATATAGGGTGAGAGAAAAGTCCCTGTGTCTGTGTGTGTGTTTATCAAAGCTATTGACAAGGTGCTAGGTGAGATATTAACAATGAAATCACGGTCTATGTAGAGGATATACTAGTAGCGAGTGCAGAACGGTTCAAGCACTGTGAGATTCTGAATGAATAACTGTAGGTATGAAGCTAAAATTAAGTGAATTTGTAAAGAAGGAAATTTCATTTTTGGGTCACAGGATTAAAGAGGAAGGTATACGACCTGGTCCAGAAAAGCTTGCTGCTATTGCGGATTTTCCACCCCCAAAGAACAAGAAGGATCTTAAAGCTATGTTTGGCTTGTTTAGCTTCTACCAAAAGGTCGTATCAGATCAGTCATTTAACCGCCCTTGCCTTGGTAATTTGGTGAAAAGAATGTTGTGTGGAATTCGACAGAGGAGTGTGGAGAGGCATTTCAGAGTTTGAAAAAAGAATTAGTAAGTAATAAGAAGTTAGGTCATCCAAATTTTTCACTGCCTTTCTGTATGAGTACTGATGCAAGTTTTTGTGGTTTGGGGGTAAAAATTTTCCAATTCGTACCTATTGAGATGGGGGTTGAACGCAAAACTATTGCTTTTGCTAGTAGAACATTACAGTCACATGAAACGAACTATTACATATCAGAATTAGAGGCTTTGGAAATTATTTTTGGATTTCAAAAGTTTGAGTACTATTTGCTTGGACATAAGACCATAGTGTATACAAATCATGAGGCTTTAAAGCTACCTTCAGAAGTGCAGGCTGAAGCACGTCGGTTTAGCTAGGTGGGCTGTGTGTTTGCAACAATTTGATTTGGAGGTATGGTATGTAAACGGAAAAGACAATATTGTGGATGATGCATTATCTAGGACGCCAGCAGGAAAGAAGGATACTGACATAGTGAAAACCGTGAAGAACAAGTAAGTTTTTTTTCTGGTAGTGAAGGATGAGAAGCTTATTAGGAAAACTCGCAAGCAAATGAGAAGGGAGCAGAATGAGGATCCAAATTTAAGTTTGGTTAAGCAGTATTACATTTCAGACAACATGCCAAAGGTGAAACAGTGCTGTAATATACATAAAGGGTTGTTGTTTAGGAGGAAAAATTTGAATGATCAGGGCTCGAAGTTATACTTTCCTGACCAACATGTTGATAAATTCATTGACTACTTCTATGAGAGTTATGGACATTACGGGACCAGGAAAATAGTAGCTAAGGTACAGGAGACAGTAATATTTAACTACTTGTGGAGAAGGGTTAAGCAGAGACTAGAAATGTGTGATAAATGTCAGAGAGTAAAGACAACTGGTGTGTCATCAAAAGTCTTAATGCATTCTGTCTTTCCTAGCAAACCTAAGGAGCTTATAGCTTCTAAGAGCGTTGCCTGCATCTACAGGAGGTTGTAAATATATTTTCGTTGTTCTGGACACATTCTCAAAATATGTGAAACTATATCCAATTAAGAAGGCAAATACTAATACTATAATTGAGAAGTTGATATGTGATTGCTTTTGCAATGTAGGAGTACCAAAATCACTTTTGTCTGACAGTGGTCCACAGTTTGTTTCAGAGAGGTTCGAACACTGTATGGCAATACACAAAATAAAACACATAAAGATTTGTACCTATTTTCACAAGGTAGCATAGTTGAAAGAGCTATGAAGGAGATTAATAGACTGTGCTGCTTGGGCAGGTCATGTTAGGCATTTTGAAAACACTGTCAACAACTGATGGAACGAATCAACAGGATATGCTCCATGTGAGCTTATGTTCAACGAGAGACCTAGCAACATCATCAGTGAAGAAGTGGATTTCCCTCATGTAAGTGAAGTAGCAGAGGACGAAAAGATCAGATTGACTAAAAATACTTTGTGTTCTGCCTTACGGCAGGTCTTGTCATGGAGGAAGCCTCGTCAGAGAGGTCCACCGCATGAGCGTTTAGGGAAGTGATTCCAGTGGTGGTTTTCCCTTGCCTTCCACTGGTGATGATGAAATGGTAAAGACGACAACACACCACCCAGTCCCTGAGCGGATAAAACCTCCGACCCAGCCGAGAATCGAACCCGGGCCCCTTGGCGTGACAAACCACCACGCTGACCACTCAGCTATCGGGGCGGACTGATTGGTTAAAGAGATGATGAAAAAGAAATCAGCAGGAAGGAAGAGAAGGCATGACAAAGGAGTGAATCTGACTAGTTTCAGAATAGGTGACCTTGTCTTCATCAAAAACAAAGAAAAATCTAACAAAGTAAATGATAAGATTAAGAAGTTTTTGCATGTGTATATTGGTCCTTTCAGATAGGTTGCTTTGCCCATGACAAGTCTTGTCAATTGGCTTACACAAAGACTTACAGGATTTTTGGATTAAAGAATGTTATTGACTTGAAACTGTATGTGTCACCAATTAGATGTTTGAATATTGACCCACAACAGTTTAAAATGTTTCTAAGTTTGGGTAGTACTGATTTTGTTAGGAGAATGGAGTGTGCATTAAACCAGAAGTAATACATATAAGCTTATAGAGGGCTCAACATTCTGTGTTGGATTCATTACGTGGCGATAATGCTTACCCCAGCTGTCTGTCTCATTTTTCATGTCTCCTGAGGTATTCAAGCTTTTCTCCTATCCTATCTGTAGTTTATAAGTGAATCAGAAACATTCTTTCTTTGACTGTCATGTGACTTGGTACAGTAGCATACTTTAGTATAGAAATATTCTGGAAAAAATTTCTCTTGTATGTTAATTATAAGTAATAGTATCATAAGAGGATGGAAGAAATTAAATTGGTACCATGGTTAAAGAATTTCTGTCAAACAAAGAGGTAAGGTAAACTGAAAACGAAGAGTGTCAGCATATGTGGAGGATAATCAGCTCATGAGTGCAGCAGCAGCGGCAATATGCAGTAAAAAAAAAACATCTCAAATATGGGATCTTAATATTAATTGGGGTATAATAGAAGTGTTCGTGTTCAGTGCAATCAGTATATGGAGATAACTATCTATCTATAGCAGTGTCATGGTACAGCCTCTTCTAACATTAAGGAATTATAACTTTAAACATAGTTGCCTGGAGTAATGGATGTGGAAAGAATAAGCCCTTCAGGCTAGAATATCAAGCAATTTAATGGAATGTCAAGCAAATAATAGTTTTTCTAAGCGATAATTTTGACTAATCGGCAGTGAGAGTTAATATTTCCTTAGCATAAGGATCTGTTACTGTGGAGTCTTTTTCTGTAAAGTCAATTTTGCATTAGATAAGCAGAGCAGGTGTTTGTTTATTAGTTAATGAAGAAATAATGAAATAATATAATAATGGATAATGTTAGGTTCTTAATGGTTAGGGGGTCTGTCTCTGCAGTAGCGACATTTTTTGAGAATGCACTTCACTAGCTAACAAGGTAAGAAGAGTAAGTGAAATAATGGTGCTGACAGACATGATTAATGAAAAAGATAACTGCATACAAACAAATGTGGTGTAAATGTAATGATGATCTATTTTTAAACTAGGCAACATAGGGTACTGTTTATATTGTGAAATTCATGACAATGTAGCAGAGAATGAGAGTTTAACAGAAAGAGAAATATTTTAGTGTGGTACAAGACATATAATGCTGCATCATTGGACTATACATTATCTGAAGAACTTCTATTTGTGCTCTGAGGAATTATGAGCTTAAAGTGGTAATACTGGGACGATGAAAAGAAATTTTGCTGATTAACTGATAAATGCGGTGCTAGACTGACGTGAATATTCTGACAGATCAACCGATTGGAAACATTTTGTGAGTTTGTGAGGATTTAATTTTCTATTTGAATGAGAGTAGTACTCAGAGTGAAGAAATAGGGCAATGATATGGTACAACTACCATCCCATTAACTTTGATTTAAATTGTAACTAAGGGGACCACACCCTGCCTATCTAACCCATGTTAATTTAAACAAGTATTTGATCCATTTCTGAAAAAACTATTTGATGCAGGACCTTAACATTTTTACTGTATGTTACATGATGCTAATAAAGTCAACTGCACTAAAATCTACTTTATCCATTTTATGGTTTTTGAGAAAAACTTTTCTAAATTTATTAACAAAAAATATTAACTATTTTCTGCAGAAAATATTTTTTTTGAACTTCCTAATGGGGGAATATTAATGAATGTAGTACCAGAGGTGGATATTTTTGTTATGCAGAGTCTCTGAAAATTCCATTCACTTATCTATGATAGTTTCTGACATAATGGGGTATATGTACTGAAAATTTTAGTTTGTGGGAAATTGACTTTAAAGAAAAAACTTTTGAAATTTGTTACTTACAGTTAATTAAAACTGTCCTGCTGCATATGATGGCCCTTCTTTGGCATCTAGCAGGTCTTCCAGCTTCTTTTTCACCTTCTCGGATGTTTGTCTTGCTTTCTTGGCCACATTAGATGCAGATCTTGCAACGTCTCTGTGGAGTCGTTTCATAGACGCTTGTCTCACTGGATTCTGTGCATCCTATTCTCTCAACCGCCTGATTGCGGTTTAATTTATGAACTCTCCCAGAAAGACTGAGCAATCAAACTAAGGCTTATTAAACGATACCATGTTTGATTTTTTTATGTTCCGTAGGAAATCATGACATGTATTTATTACGTTCTTCTCTTCACGCTACCCTATGTGTGAGTGAATGTGACTGAATGAGTGTTTTTACGAGTGGTTTCGGGTTTCTTATGTGGGGAACGCTGAGTTGGTTGTCGTCTGCTAGGAGCAGCTGATGTTTGCTTCTCGTTTGGATGGTAGTACAGGATGACCAACATATGATCCTAATACCTGGACATAGAGGTTTACCCCTTTTAGTCTGAGATTGGTTTGTCTGTCAGGTTGGTGGCGGAAGCCTACCCCTCTGGTAGCTTCTGTTGCACTGGTAGTTAGGTGAGGCTCGGTAGAGAAAGGACATTCTGCAGCTATCGGTTGGTGAGTATAGTTGGTAGCTCTTAGAGAGAATTTCTGCTGATAGGAAGTAAGTGGAATTAGAACTTCCCTGTGTTAAGTTCATGGCGTATTTAAGTACTTCAGCTTAACTGAAACGTGAGTAGTTACGTATGTTCGGAATGTGGCATAATTATTTTGTTAAAAATCGACGATGTGGAAGTTGCTTTGTTCCTTTCGGACTGTCGTGGGAATGTAGATGGAATGATTGAATTATTGTGTTCCACTTCCATTTTGAGTGCTTTTCCATTTTAACTGCGCGATTCTACAATCTTTTGCGAATTATTTAGTTAAACTTTTTTATTCAGGCAACAGTCATGTGTATTCATAGAATGTGCATCAAATTCAGTAATGAAATAAATGTGCTACGTAAGAGATAAACTCTGCGTCTTTTATCTTTCTCATTAATGCCAGTTTTCAAATAAGCTTGCTTGTGATGAACAAAAATGCGAGGAAAAAATCAATGGGAACGGTGTAGTGTCTCAAAATTAAAAATTTATCACATTTAATTAAACAAGCTCATTGATATACAACATACAATGCTGTTCGTCTTGTTGGTTTCTTTTAAAAAAATTGCATTCTTATGTTTAAATTCTTTATTCAATTAAACTGATAACTTCAAGTTCGGTCTTTTCTTAATTGTTGGGAAGGGCTTGGGCCGGTGGCGACCCCACAATTTTTAAGTTTATAATTGTCCTTATGAGATGGCTTAACCAGAAATTGCGCACAAGGACTACATCTCCATTATTCTTGGTACATGACGTATGTCGAGCCTTGGCTAGGATCCGTTTACAGTTCTACGTACATATTTTACAACCTGTCTGTATCGGTTATCTTCATTTTATCGTAATGTAGCAGTCCAGTGATCATATTTTCACCAGGATTAATTCCCAGCTTTTTCAGTACCCAACACATTCCAATGTTACCGCAACTGAATGTAATAACAGCATCATGAAC
This sequence comes from Schistocerca cancellata, assembly GCF_023864275.1. Classification (NCBI taxonomy): domain Eukaryota; kingdom Metazoa; phylum Arthropoda; class Insecta; order Orthoptera; family Acrididae; genus Schistocerca; species Schistocerca cancellata. The sequence continues at coordinate 351,457,157 of NC_064626.1, read as the reverse complement.
TAGTTTCATTGTATGCATGCCTACAAATACAGTTTAAGGAAGGCAGTTCCAAACTATGTTGTTGAAACATTGATTTGGCTTCTGTGTCTGCCCATGCAGACATTTCCTTAGAAGGTCAGCATGAGCCAAGTCTCTGAAAATAGGTTTAATTGCTGTAATAACAGCAGCAGGAATAGAATGCTGGTGAGAATAAGATTCTCCAGTTGCCTGAACCGTATTGTATTTGCACGACGAATTTTCTCCTTATGGGCACAATCCATGACATGACTTATCATCAGTAGAGGACTTATGGAAGAATATGGCCCAAACATCTCTCTTCATTGCCTCCAGATTTTCTTTATTTCTCCTAATTGCCTGCCCATAGTATACCTGCAAGTTTTCTATTTCAGTTTTAGTTAACTGAGCCTGTCCAGTCAACAATGTTCCATCTTCAAATTTTTTTCCTCTCTTATCAACAGTCTTGTTACAAAACGTTTTTGACATGGCCTACACATTCTATTTTGCTAGTAATGGCATCTCCATATGGCTTAGAGTTCACCACATCGTTGTATGCCTTACTGTCACCATCGCCCAAATATTTGGTGTACCATCCGCCTCTTGTTTACACGGAGTGATGAAATATTTGTTGTACTCCATGAACTTCCATACCACCACTTGTTCCTCTAAAATTAGCCACATAGATGTGTTCTTTATGTTCATTGACATTACAACATCTGCAATATTTAGACGTTATCTCCACATCTAACACTTCACCGGTCTCTACACTCGTGGCAGTCACTACTCCATCCAGAGAAGTATGTCCTCTTTTCTGCCAACTTCCATCAAGTGCAACTGCAATATCCAACATCCATCATTTTCTTCCACTGCTTGCCTAGCAGCCAGTTTCATGCTTTCCTCACTGACCTCACATACAGCTTTCTCTAATATTGCAGTCAGTTTTTCAAATTTATTTGGTGGTTGATAGAAGTTCATCACTGAACAAAATGTTCTCCCTGCAGCCATGCCCTTGTCAGCGGATCGTAAGGCATAAACTAATCTAGTATTGATTTCATAAGGGCCACTTGCATCTGGTTTTGAAGAACTCATAAATGAAATCACAGCTGAGCATTTAGTGCAAATTAAATTCAAAGCAATTGCTAGGCCTTTTCTCCCACTGGCACTCTCACAAATTTTCACACTCTGTGACTCACTACATTGTCTACTTTGTACAAATTTATAATAATGTTACTGCACCCCTTGTCACTTACAGTATATTCGTTGTAACTCTCTTGAAATGGTGAGAGCTTCTTTGATGATGAACTTGTTGGAGAATTACAATTAGAAACATCGTTGCCAGGTGACATAACCTCTTGTACAGAAAGCTTTCTAAACTTGTTTCCTCTAAGTTGTCGTTCCTTGAAAATGCATTTGCGTTTCGTCATCTTCAATAAACACAACAATACACACGTAAACAAGCACTGCAAACGTAAGTATAACAACTACTTGCAATCACACTTGAACAAAATTAACCACGTGTTTGAAAGCGTGTTGTTTACAAACAGCAGAAACAAAAGAATACCGACCATTGCATTCAAAGGATATCCAACACACTCGGAAGTAAAAAAAAATCTCTAACGTGTAATGTAGGGGATATAAAGATCTAAAGTACATGCAGAGAAGTGGGTGACAGAAAAGTAGACGCGGCACTTAAACAGACGTGATAGGAAAATGCTCTTTAAATGCTCGAAAAAAATTTTTTTCAGCAAAATCCTTTTCAGAGTACTTAAATAAAACCTTAATCTATAGAAATATGATGAAAAGACGAAAATCGATTTTTTTCTACCTGAACCACGGTGTGGTCCCCTTAAGTAACACGATGGTGACTCTCTTCTTTTTTCATAAAGTAATGATTAGTCAATCTATGCTACTGCACATCTTGAGTTTTTGCTATTTTGCAAATGGGAAATAAACAAAACGTCTTTCAAGTTTAACCAGTTTCAGACAGTTATGACTTAGAGTAATGTTTTGTAGTGTAATGTGCACTTGATTTTAAAAATTTTTCTGGTCACCACCTTCTGTATTATAGTCAGTTTTGGTGCTAAGTATTGTAATGTTGTGAGAACTATGTAATTTGTCTATTTATGATGTAATGACTATCACTTGCCATTAGTGAAACTTTTTTTTAGACTTAAGTTAGAAGTAAAAGTAAGTGAACTAAAGTAGGATATTTTGTATCATTTTTTCATGTACTGTGGCGGGAGAGAACCAGCTCCAAGGGAACTGATAACAGTGCATTTCCTTGCTAACTGCCACTTGGACCTGTTGAAGGCGTGGACAATTTGGTGAGAAAATGTGAAAAAGCTCATTAAAAGTGTGAAAGTGCTTGTGAAAAATACTAAATATTGAGCAAGTGAAATATTCTGCGAAAAAGAAAAAAAGAGAGAACTGCAATGCACAGTGTAATTTAACTTTTTTGCTACCCATGAGGATTAAAGTTTTGTTAAGCGTGACAGGAGTTGTATAAAATGATATCTATCTTTAAATGTAATCTTCGCTTACCCAAAAAGGACATCACTTATGATGAAGATGCCTAATTTTCTGTTAAAAATGTAACTTGTGGATATTTTGTGCAAATGTACAATGCACTGTATGTAAATATTTTCGATAGGGATTTTCATATGACCAGCTCATGTAAGTACAAATTTGAAAAAAGCATCTGTACTGTAGTTTTGATAAGATTTCTTATGTAATATTTTTTGTATGTAGAATTTTAACCTACTGTCTGCGGTAACTTGTGGTCACTGAATTGCCGAGTTAGCTATTTGCAATATCTACCTGTTCAAGCCAATGGGGGGGGTGATGTGATGAAGCAATTTGGGACATTTTTACTTCCCCTCCTCTTTGGCCATCTGCCTACTTAAACTCGTTTTTTTTTTTCAGTTTTGAAATAACTACCATTAACGTACGTGAGTACAATCTGCATTTTCATGAAAAGGAAAGGTTGGCCCTCAGTTTTAAAGAATATAACACCACATCTAATTTTGTACCTAGTTTTATGTATGCAACTGACTTTATAATTTATTTTGACTATTAACAGTTAGCATATTTCATTATAGGGTGAAATCGGGAATTGTTTCGTGACTTAAATTCTATTGTTAACATATAAACAAACATAAATTATGTACTAATTATAAACATTTCGAAGACGGAATGCTAGTAATCTTAACTTACGTATTTGGCTCTCTTCGAAAACATGTTAGCTTAATTAATTCCAATGTAATTAACAGCTCTGTCAAAAGTATTGTTTGCGTAACGATGTATGTTAAGTTCATCATTTAAACAAATAATTCGACATAAACCATGTAGTAAAAGAAATTATTAAAAAGAAACATTTTCTCGATATATTCAGTTAATTTGGCGAGTTAAGTTTTAATTCCCCCCCATGAACCATGGACCTTGCCGTTGGTGGGGAGGATTGCGTGCCCCAGCGATACAGATAGCCGTACCGTAGGTACAACCACAACGGAGGGGTATCTGTTGAGAGGCCAGACAAACGTGTGGTTCCTGAAGAGGGGCAGCAGCCTTTTCAGTAGTTGCAAGGGCAACAGTCTGGATGATTGACTGATCTGGCCTTGTAACAATAACCAAAACGGCCTTGCTGTGCTGGTACTGCGAACGGCTGAAAGCAAGGGGAAACTACGGCCGTAATTTTTCCCGAGGGCATGCAGCTTTACGGTATGATTAAATGATGATGGCGTCCTCTTGGGTAAAATATTCCGGAGGTAAAATAGTCCCCCATTCGAATCTCCGGGCGGGGACTACTCAAGAGGATGTCGTTATCAGGAGAAAGAAAACTGGCGTTCTACGGATCGGAGAGTGGAATGTCAGATCCCTTAATCGGGCAGGTAGGTTAGAAAATTTAAAAATGGAAATGGATAGGTTAAAGTTAGATATAGTGGGAATTAGTGAAGTTCGGTGGCAGGAGGAACAAGACTTCTGGTCAGGTGACTACAGGGTTATAAACACAAAGTCAAATAGGGGTAATGCAGGAGTAGGTTTAATAATGAATAGGAAAATAGGAATGCGGGTAAGCTACTACAAATAGCATAGTGAACGCATTATTGTGGCCAAGATAGATACGAAGCCCACACCTACTACAGTAGTACAAGTTTATATGCCAACTAGCTCTGCAGATGACGAAGAAATTGAAGAAATGTATGATGAAATAAAAGAAATTATTCAGATAGTGAAGGGAGACGAAAATTTAATAGTCATGGGAGACTGGAATTCGAGTGTAGGAAAAGAGAGAGAAGGAAACGTAGTAGGTGAATATGGATTGGGGCTAATAAATGAAAGAGGAAGCCACCTGGTAGAATTTTGCACAGAGCACAACTTAATCATAGCTAACACTTGGTTTAAGAATCATGATAGAAGGTTGTATACATGGAAGAACCCTGCAGCTACTAAAAGGTATCAGATAGATTATATAATGGTAAGACAGAGATTTAGGAACCAGGTTTTAAACTGTAAGACATTCCCAGGGGCAGATGTGGACTCTGACCACAATCTATTGGTAGATTAAAACTGAAGAAACTACAAAAAGGTGGGAATTTAAGGAGATGGGACCTGGATAAACTGAAAGAACCGGGAACAATTGACAGGAATGGGGGAAAGAAATACAGTAGAAGAAGAATGGGTAGCTTTGAGGGATGAAGTAGTGAAGGCAGCAGAGGATCAAGTAGGTAAAAAGACGAGGGCTAGTAGAAATCCTTGGGTAACAGAAGAAATATTGAATTTAATTGATGAAAGGAGACAATATAAAAATGCAGTAAATGAAGCAGGCAAAAAGGAATACAAACGTCTCAAAAATGAGATCGACAGGAAGTGCAAAATGGCTAAGCAGGGATGGCTAGAGGACAAATGTAAGGATGTAGAGGCGTATCTCACTAGGGGTAAGGTAGATACTGCCTACAGGAAAATTAAAGAGACCTATGGAGATAAGAGAACCACTTGTATGAAGATCAAGAGCTCAGATGGAAACCCAGTTCTAAGCAAAGAAGGGAAAGCAGAAAGGTGGAAGGAGTATGTAGAGGGTCTATACAAGGGCGATGCACTTGAGGACAATATTATGGAAATGGAAGAGGATGTAGATGAAGATGAAATGGGAGATACGATACTGCGTGAAGAGTTTGACAGAGCACTGAGAGACCTGAGTCGAAACAAGGCCACCGGAGTACACAACATTCCATTGGAACTACTGACGGCCTTGGGAGAGCCAGTCCTGACAAAACTCTACCATCTGGTGAGCAAGATGTATGAAACAGGCGAAATACCCTCAGACTTCAAGAAGAATATAATAATTCCAATCCCAAAGAAAGCAGGTGTTGACAGATGTGACAATTACCGAACAATCAGTTTAATAAGCCACAGCTGCAAAATACTAACACGAATTCTTTACAGACGAATGGAAAAACTATTAGAAGCCGACCTCGAAAGAGATCAGTTTGGATTCCGTAGAAATACTCTAACACGTGAGGCAATACTGACCTTACGACTTATCTTAGAAGAAAGATTAAGGAAAGGCAAATCTACGTTTCTAGCATTTGTAGACTTAGAGAAAGCTTTTGACAATGTTGACTGGAATACTCTCTTTCAAATTCTAAAGGTGGCAGGGGTAAAATACAGGGAGCGAAAGGCTATTTACAATTTGTACAGAAACCAGATGGCAGTTATAAGAGTCGAGGGACATGAAAGGGAAGCAGTGATTGGGAAGGGAGTAAGACAGGGTTGTAGCCTACCCCCGATGTTATTCAATCTGTATATTGAGCAAGCAGTAAAGGAAACAAAAGAAAAATTCGGAGTAGGTATTAAAATCCATGGAGAAGAAATTAAAACTTTGAGGTTCGCCGATGACATTGTAATTCTGTCACAGACAGCAAAGTACTTGGAAGAGCAGTTGAACGGAATGGATGGTGTCTTGAAGGGAGGATATAAGATGAACATCAACAAAAGCAAAACGAGGATAATGGAATGTAGTCGAATTAAGTCGGGTGATGTTGAGGGAATTAGATTACGAAATGAGACACTTAAAGTAGTAAAGGAGTTTTGCTATTTGGAGAGCAAAATAACTGATGATGGTCGAAGTAGAGAGGATATAAAACGTAGACTGGCAATGGCAAGGAAAGCGTTTCTGAAGAAGAGAAATTTGTTAACATCGAGTATAGATTTAAGTGTCAGGAAGTCATTTCTGAAAGTATTTGTATGGAGTGTAGCCATGTATGGAAGTGAAACATGGACGGTAAATAGTTTGGACAAGAAGAGAATAGAAGCTTTCGAAATGTGGTGCTACAGAAGAATGCTGAAGATTAGATGGGTAGATCACATAACTAATGAAGAAGTATTGAATAGGATTGGGGAGAAGAGAAGTTTGTGGCACAACTTGACCAGAAGAAGGGATCGGTTGGTAGAACATGTTCTGAGGCATCAAGGGATCACCAATTTAGTATTGGAGGGCAGCGTGGAGGGTAAAAATCGTAGGGGGAGACCAAGAGATGAATACACTAAGCAGATTCAGAAGGATGTAGGTTGCAGTAGGTACTGGGAGATGAAGAAGCTTGCACAGGATAGAGTAGCATGGAGAGCTGCATCAAACCAGTCTCAGGACTGAAGATCACAACAACAACAACAACAACAAGTTTTAATTGTAATGTATGGAAATTCAACTTCGAACAATGTGCAGTTTCAACACTTATTAGTGGAAGGATATATAAAGGCCCAATTTTGGTCCTGGGACAGTCATTCCAAGGCCGAGTTTCAGACGGGAAACCTGTGTTGGTTAGAACAACAACAATCTTTCAACCTAACTGTGAAATAAGTGTTACACAATTAGGCCGTGCGTTAAAACAATGACAGTGTCTGCTCCGTACGTACCTTTCTATTCTTCAAAAACTGTGAAATTTGTGGTTAGGTTTTTACTGCTCGTAGATATTCAATAGTAAACTATTGTAGCAGTATATGGAGGTTTTCCCGCAAACTATTAATGAGGCTTATCGAAAGTTAAACAATAGTGCACTGGCCATATAACTGTGTATTATAGTGGGGTTGTGAACAGTGAAATTAAAGTACTGTGACAAGCAAATTTGCACCTGTCGGCTACATTATTTACAGTAGTAAGTGTCGGAATTACAAATCCCCTTTTTCAGCCAGCGTAGCAACGCAGTACGTCGACACCGAAAACAATCAACGAAAAAATAGAGCAGGGAACGTCGTCACACCCTTAGTCCTTAGTATCGACTGCCAATTGATTTGATTGGTTTTACACAAGTACTTACTTACATATTTTAGGCTCCAATGAATCGGTATGTTCCCCATCATGCTGTAAACATCTTTTCGTACATTGCCATGTTCTTCTTTAGATATTTTTTGGCATGTCCGGTGTTATAGTGCGTAATGCATCCTCAACAGCATTGCACATTTCTTCGTTTGTAGCATAACAACATGCAGATACATGCGCCCTAATGACTCCCCATAACGACTTGGCAGAAATGGTGAGGTCAATATTTCTTGGTGATCATTTCAAGGAATTTGTGTTGCTGATGAGCCACGACTTATCCACTGTCGTGGGAAGTATTCATTTATGAACTCGTGCACTGCAAGAGCGTAGTGAGAATGCGCTCCGTCTTGCTGCAGCCATATGCGTTCTGTGAAGTCCCTTTCCTCAAGCTCAGGTGTTAACAAAGTTCGTAATATCTGTAATCTGCGACATTCACAGTTGCTTCAAGAAAGTGGGAAACAAGCAGCTCTTATGACGTCATCGCTGCCCATATCATTACATGAGGCGGTTTCGTCTCTAACTCGGCTGTGAAATGAGGATTCTCTTTCGCGGAAAAGGCAAAATTTCTAGCACGTGAGCTGCGGTAAATGGCGCATTCATCTGAAAACATAACCTTGGCACGATTCACTGCATTTGGAAGTTCAGTTACCAAAACACTGCTTGCTAAAACGCACTCATTTCAGTCAGGGTCCGAAAACTCTTTACGAACTTCGGTCGCCAAGGCGTGACGTTAACGTCTTTTTCCGAGTGATTTCACGTAGTTGTCCTCGGCATACCGAATTCCGATGCATGGTTTACGTGTCTACATCGTAATACATTGTTCAGTCGAAGCAGAGACTCCGGCACATGTTTTTTTCTCGTGTCTTCTTCCTTCCACAGCCGGCCGGTGTGGACGTGCGGTTCTAGGCGCTACAGTCTGGAAACGCGTGACCGCTACGGTCGCAGGTTCGAATCCTGCCTCGGGCATGGATGTGTGATGTCCTTAGATCAGTTAGGTTTAAGTAGTTCTAAGTTCTAGTGGACTGATGACCACAGATGTTAAGTCCCATAGTGCTCAGAGCCATTTGAACCTTCCTTCCACTCCGCGGCCTGTTTTTATCACTGCCGAAAGCAAAACCATGTCTTTCCCAATCCAGGAGAGTTGCCTTTCGCGGTGGAGCCCTATGAAATCTTTCCTGGAGCGCTCCCATAATCTGTCTCATTGTCTGCCCTGTGTGTTGTTGTTCGTGCGCCGACACATTTTCCACTAAGCGCTCCTCAGTAGTGTAACTATGACCACCCACATACTCCACGGCTACAAACTGAAACTCGACAGCAGTTGCAAATGCAGGAACACGTAATGATAAATTCCAACAATTGATACTAAGTAACAGAGCTACCAACCTGCATAATAAACAGTGGTGGCACGGTTACGGGAACTTCTCGCCCACCCTGTTCAGGGTATATCAAAACGGTACCGACAAAGTTTAAGGGGCCGGCCGCTGTGGCCGAGCGGTTCTAGGCGCTACAGTCTGGAAACGCGTGACCGCTACGGTCGCAGGTTCGAATCCTACCTCGGGCATGGATGTGTGTGATGTCCTTAGGTTAGTTAGGTTTAAGTAGTTCCAAGTCTAGGGGGCTGATGACCGCAGATGTCAAGTCCCACAGTGCTCAGAGCCATTTGAACCATTTCATTTTGAACAAACTTTAAGGGGCTGCTGCGAGTGTCTTGAGAAACAAATTGGGATAAAAACCTATGTCCGGGAAGGGCATCCAGCGACACTACCGATTGTCGAAGATAACAGTGGAAACGACTTCCGCTACGCCATCCCTTCCTCAGGAAACGTGATATTCCACACTGACGGACATCCAACAGTGGTGTCGTGGCAGTCGTGGTCACGTTCCACTCCGCTAACGTGTATGCAGGAGGAGGAGGGGGAGATTAGTATTTAACGTTCCGTCGACAACGAGATCATTAGAGCTGGAGAACAGGCTTGGATTGGGGAAGGATAGTGCCCTTTCGAAAGAACTCTGACGGATTTGCCTTAATCGATTTAGGGAAATCACGGAAAACCTAAATCAGGATGGCAAGACGAGGGGTTGAATTGCCATCCTCCTGAGTGGGAGCCCAGTGTGCTAACCACAGCGCTACATGCCTCGGTAAACGGGAATGCAGTCAAGTTCAGGATCAGAATACCTCCACTGGTGAAATATTGACAGGGTAGAAGTTTCTGAAAGTGTACATTTGGATTACGGCACTGTGAGGGCATTGGGAGCGGTAGAAACAATAAAACTGGAGAGATTCTGTTTTACTGCAGAATTATTCTAATATTTAAGTGGAAAAATAAAACAAATAATCGGTACGTATGCGACAGCATGCGCTATCTAATATGATCCAAAACGTTGCGCATAAAAACCGGAGTTTTCCCGAGCTCTTACTTCGAGTTCTATTTTTGATGGAAAGATAAGTCAAGTGTTCTGGATAACCTTAGGCTAGGGGCTATATGCGTACCCAACAGAAGGATGGTCTTCTGCTAAGTATCCCACATTACAGGGTCAAAGTTTGAATATTACACATTTCCTCCTGCTTAGGTAATTGGAGCAAATTGGTTGTTTCTTTTTGCATTAGATTTGGTCCACGGAGAGCCTTAAAGGGCTTCTTTAAAGTCAGTACAGCCATTGGGCCATTTATAACACTTGTAAGTGAACATTACATATATGGATTGTTATACGGTTATATCACTTGTTATGTATATCACTGTTATAGCCAAACCTGCTTTCAGAAAACACTTGATAATGGCACTTTGAAGCCGAAATCACGATTGTTTAAGTCTAAATATAATACTGCAAATAAACAACAGTCTAGTGGCGGTACTGACTTTAAAGAAATATATTATATCTGTGGCCCCGCGTTATGAAAAATTCTTAAAGGCCTTGTTTAGTTCATGGGTGGTTCCTGAGAAAACCTGAAAAAAAGCGTTTTTCATCATTTTTTCGCCGTCACAACGGATATGTAAATAGGTAAATTGCTCATATTTTAACTGTGTTTTCTGTAGGAGTTTATCTAGAAGTGACGTCTTCCCGTCTTCAAAAATCTTTATTAGTTATCGAGAAACAGCCCAAAAATTTGTTTTTGGTGTCAAAACAGCCGCGATTTCCAAGAGAGCTATGCAATTTATCTCATTCTGTTTAGTTTCAACAGGATGAGACAAAGTGAACATAATAGTTACGACTGTAAAGCACATTTTTCTGCAAAATATCTACAACTAGTGACAGAAGACTAATAGTGCCCCACAGCAATTAGCGCAAACAATACCAAAACAGTGAAAAGTTCATAACATGAAAATGTGCTAACGTATCGTAAGTGAAATTATAGTGTGAACTTCAACATGTGACCAGATGAGAGGAAACGCAAATGCCAACCAAAAACGTGAAAAACTATTCCACTGACGATGGCGTAAAGCAAAAGGCAAAACTCGTCTGGAAGAAATACTGCGGCAAGAAAAAGTGGTTTTTATTTACAAAACGAATCTTATTGATATCTTCATCTGTTTCGGACATACAGAGGTTCGAAGTAACACTACTTGTACACGTAAAATACTCATGTAAAATCCTGTGTCAGTTGAAAATGCAGATTATAAAGTGGCATAGCACAGAGAAATTTTCTATAAAGCGTCTCCGTTATCATCAGAATAATTGTTTGAACGACATATTGTAGTACTGAAACACATGCAAAGTTATTGTACACGTAAAATCCGGTCTGAGATGTAAAACCAATTTCGCGTTATTTCAGTTTCTAATAAGTAAGCTATCAAAATTGCACTGATCTATAAATCTCTTTTCATATGAATGACATGCCCTGCTTCAGCAGGAAAAAAAAAGCGAACGAGCAGGGAAAAGCTCCTATCGGAGCACAGAAACGGCGGATATACTCCTATTAAAGGACTCTCACTGAAAAGTTGGGTACTGCTGCCTCATTCTACTTTACTCGGCACCTTTAAAAATTTGTCCAAAATTTTGATACGCGAACATATTCGGACTTTTTTATCCTCAGAGAGAAGGAGACAGTGGCTGTGGGGAATAGGGGGAAACGTTATAAAAACTGGAAGATAGTAGACACTAGTTGCGGCATAGAAAGAGCGAAGGAGACAATGGTAGTGTAAGGGAAAGAAACGGACACAGTGGCAGCGACAGAGCACCGCTAGGAAAAGAGTGAATGAGACAGCGCTAGTGGGAGAGGAATAAAGACAAGAACAAAATGGAAGTGGGTGAGAGACGAGTCTATGGCAGTGACTAAGAGGGAGGTAGAATAAGGCAGCCGACACCCCACTTTTCAGGCACTGTCTTAAACAGGAGCATGTTCGCTTGTTCGTGATCAAATAGGACCATTCTAACATTGGTGAAAAGTGATAAAAATGTCTATGGACTACCCTCATAAGAAGAAAAATCAGCACATGTTTTATCGTTTGGAATTAGTTAACTTAGTGGAGGAAGAGTCAAAGAGTTTCCTAACCAAAAAGTTTTTCTAGCGGGCAGTGTACAAGATAATTCTAATTTGTGAAGTCACGTGTTGCCAGTTCTCTTTGCCCATTCATGAAAGATGTTGAGATATTTACTACATTTGCATTCAACTGCACGTGAGGAAGAGGTGGGAGATGTAATGCTGAGAGAAGATTGAAACACATATCTGAACTAGGTTTATATAAGTCTTCTGGAGTATATAACATTTCGTCGGGAATGATTTTTCGGAGAACTGAACTTCAGAAAACTGCTGCGCAGAATATATGAGACAAACGAAATACCATGACTTCAAAAAGAATGTAGTAATCCCATTTCCAAAGGACACAGGTGCTGACTTGTGAATATTACAGAATAATTTACAAAATAATGGAATAACTCATAGAAGCCGATTTGGGGGAAGACTAAGTCATGGTTGAAAAATACAAACCAGAATCATTTACAAAATAATGGAATAACTCATAGAAGCCGATTTGGGGGAAGAGCACTTTGGGTTCCAGAGAATTGTAGGAACACGCGAGGCAGTACTGACCCCAAGACTTACCTTAGAAGGAAGACTGAAGAAAGGAAACCTACGGTTACAGCATTTGTAGATTTAGAGAAAGCTTTAGACAGTGTTGACTGGAATAAATTTTTCGAAATTTTGAAGGCAGCGGCTAGTGAAAAGTTATACACAACCTGTACAGAAAGCAGACTGCAGTTATAACTCTAACGACATGATAGGGAAGCAGTAGTTGATAAGGGAGTGAGACACGGTTGTAGCCCATGCTCCATGTTATTCAATCGGTACACTGAGCAAGCTGTAAATAAAATCAGTGAAAAGTTTGGAAAGGGAATTTAAGTTCAGGGAGATGAAAACGTAAAACTTTATTTAAATTTTCTAGAATGTTAGGCCGCGCCATGATACACTTCAATTTCATCTACATAGTCGACGTTTCTACCTCTCTACTGGGACCTGCTTCACGATATACTGACTTTCACAGCTGGACATTGTCAAGGACCAGCGTCGCGTTGACTTTTAAAAGGAAGCTTTCCGATGCTAATGCTAAAGAAGCGGAGTCACTGAACAGACGACATTTATCAAACTACTATTGACATGCCAGAAGGTGACTTCCTGGTCGTTGTTTGTATTGCTCGCATACCGTGGGTGCGTATTTACTTACTTTATGGCGAGAAGCCACGAAGTTGAAAGCCCATATCTGTCTTCTCGATTGAAGCTACATTCACTATTGAAAATCTCAGTCGCTGTTCTCGGACTTTCTGCGTATAAATGTTGGTTTCCTTGGCCAGCGTACGGACGCTGTTGAAATAAACGACTTCGCTGAAGTTCTCCGTAATGGTCGAAACGTCGATCGTGGAGAGGATATTAAAGAGGAACATAAGGCTGTCTAACATTCTAGAAGATTTTACCTAACTTTCTGAAAGATTTTGCCTTGAGTGACCACGGCCATGTTAGCCTGCAGACTTCCATGCAGATCTAAGGTTTGCGGATGGCATTATAATTCTGCGAAAGACTGCAAAGGACTTGAAAGAAAACAGCTAATAAGATGGACGCAACCAAATTAAGATAAAGGTAAATAAAATGTAGTCGAATCATATCTGTTGATTCTGACGGAATTACATTAGGAACTGAGAGAATTTAAGTAGCAGACAAGTTTTTTTTTATTGGGGAAACAAAGCAACTAACGATGGCAGACATAAAGACAATATAAAGTGCTCACTCACAAAAAATCTTTTCTGAAAAAGAGAGCTGGCCACTGTGGCCGAGCGGTTCTAGGCGCTTCAGTCCGGAACCGCTCTGCTACTACGGTCGCAGTTTCGAATCCTGCCTTGGGCATGGATGTGTGTGATGTCCTTAGGCTAGTTAGGTTTAAGTAGTTCGAAGTTCTAGGGGACTGATGACCTCAGATATTAAGTCCCCTAGTGCTTAGAACCATTTGAACCATTTGTAAAAGAGAAATATTTAATATCAGGCATAAATTTTACTGTTAGGAAGCTTGTTCTGAAAGTATTTGACAGCTTTGTAGTTTTAGTTGGAAGTGAAACATGGACGATAAACGCCACAGACGATTGAGAATAGAAGATTTTCAAATGTGGTGCCACAGAAGAATGATAAGACTGTTTCTGCGCCAACAAGGTATAGCTATGGAAAACGAGAACTTAGGCTAAATGATAGGAAGCAGGTTAAAATCGATGTAGCATATAGTAGTTAAATACAGATAAAGAGTCTTGCAAAGCATAGACTAGCAACGAAGGTTACATGAAACCAGTCTTCGGACTGAAGACCACAAGAATAAATCATTCAATTTCATATAAATTCCAACTCAAGTCGCGCTATTTCTTTTCTTGCCTGGTACACTCTTAAGTAACCTCTAATCTTCCTAGAAATTTAGATTCTCCACCATGTGTTTCATCTAAAGATCTTTTTAAGAATTCAATGTTCACTCCCATAAAGAAAGGCTGAAAAAACGGGATTTTATAAAATTTTACCATACCTTCTGGTCCTATCTTATTTTTTAACTTGATACTGATTGTGCCACAAATACCACCAAATGTATCAAGTTTAAAGTTCAGTTCCTTGTTACAGTCTAGCCCTATTTGTCATCCCTAGAATATTAATCGGATGTTTGTTCCAAATACCCTTGCTCCACTTTGTGCAACGTCTACAAGAACTCAGTGATAGTGATCTGCTCGTGAGTTGTGACGTACTGTCCCTTTTCACCGACGTACGGTTGCATAGAATTGATAAGCGAGAAATCCGAGCCCATCCTAGCGAGACTCTTCGACTTTGTTCTCACTTCAACTTACTTTCTGTTCGATAGACATTATTACGAACAGACGGACGGCCTCGCAGTGGGGTATCCTCTGTCACTAGGTTGTGACGCATTTGTTCATGAAAGATTTCTAAGAGAAGCCTCTGAAGCAAGCCCAACCAAAACCAACTTGTTCCCACCGTTACGTGGATGATACGCTCGACTTTTGACCACGAGGACGGGACGCCTTAGGTAAACTTCTCTATCACCTCAACTCGCTTTAACCCAACATACAGTTTATTATGCATGTAGAACAAGATGGCGACCTCCCGTTTCTTCACGTCCTGGTGAAACAGAAACCATATTCCAATATGGGACACAGTACATACAGGAAGCCTACACACACTAATCTGTGTCTACAGTAATCTTTATCTTCAGTAATAACTCCCAGCGTGAAGCAGTTTCACGTACATTTGTCCACACTGCGAAATCCATCTGTCACCAAAACAGCCTTCCAGCTGAGTTTGAAACTCCTGGATATAACATTCCGAATAAATGGTTACAGCGGCAATCAGAAAGCGTACGTCTAGACAGGTTGTCCGTAGACAACAGCCAGAAGAAAAAGAGGACAATAAATCATTTGTGTGCACACTGTTTGTGCCCACAATAAACCAAGAAAAGTCGACAGAATCTTGTAGTGGAACAACGTAATATGTGTGATATGTGTTTCGCGTTCGCCGCCACCTCCCCGCGCGAGACCTTGAAACTACTGGGCTTAGTAAAGCATTATCTAGGCCTTCGCAAACCAGGGGTCCGCCAAATTCTCTGCCATTGCGGAAAAGTATATATTGGGGAAATTGTACGCACGGTAGAACAGATGTGGCGTAAGCATAGACGCCACACTGAATTACGCCAGAGCACCAAATCAGCCATGGTCGACCATACTACAAAAACTCGCCATACTATACATTACAAGAAAACCGAGACGCTTATGCATTCTTCCTCCTTCTGGGATTGCGTGAATAAAGAGGCAACTGAAATTAGGGTCCAAGACGATCTAATTAACCTAGACAGCCGCCCGCAACTGTCCGGCTTGGAGCCCTATACTGAGCCGAGAAAAAATAGGCGTTGCCATACAGTGAGGTCCGTACCGGACGACGATTGCACGGAGACCGGAGACCACAGTTCGCAAACGGATGTCGCCACAACCGCCACCACCACCACAATCACCACCATCACCCACAGCGGCGACAGCTCGTACAGCGACAAGAGTGGAATTATGGCGGGGTATCGGCCAACGTATATAGAAAAAGTGCAGAGCAGCGGTCATCAGGAATCACCTGAAGATGGCAATGAGTCTGTTTGCCTAAATATCATGTGACCTAGGTGCCTGAAAACAGCGAATCACATGTCTTCAAATGGAACTTGGCGAACAATGGTTTTATTTTTGGTTCTTCTTTAGATTTACCGTCAAGAATAAAGAGTACCACCAATTTCGGGCACTCCTCAAGGGAGATATAGACGTCTAAAATATCCTTTTCTGTCACCAGACACAAGGCACTTTATTCCACTGAGTCAATACCAGACAAGGTACATATACTCGTACTTGTTATGTCTTCTTCATAACACGAACTGTATTTTTTTAATCGTCATTTAATTTACCAAGAGCGTCTTAGACTATGTCAAGCTACTGGTCCTTCTGCATCTACCAAAATGGTCTCCCCCTTCAGTAAGTATCAACAAATTGTGCTCTTTGACCGAAGCCATTTACAAGCATTACCTCATAAAAGAGGATCAATTTGATGGCATTTAACTTCCTGAAATGTTATCTCACAGCTTGTTTAAGAACCCGGATCCGAAAGGATTTCTTTGTCCGACAACACACCTTCGTCAAATCAGACTATTTGTACCTTAGCTGAAAATGTTTGGTGTAGATGACTGCGAGGAGTACATCAATAGTGTACTGGCAGGTTTGGATTGCTGATGAAGACAGATAGCGGCAAACATATCATACAACAGAATAGTAATAAATGGGCTGCTGAGAGTTTATCTAACTCCATGAAACCGAGAAGAAGACTGGAAATCATCACACGTCACTGAAAGTATTTCGTTGTGACGAAGGAATGTACTGTATTTCCACTGCTAAGAAAATATTGACGGAAAAAAATCGTAAACTCTCATGTTGCAGTATAACTGTCCTGTAACATTTAGTGTTGGTTGTAAGAATTTGAATCACCTAACGCGTCGTTTAACCATTTTGAATCTTTTACATGGGCAGGAGATTTAACCGTGAAACACTTACGGAAATTCTAATTTTTGTCGGTATTAATGGGTGATTACTTCGTTGATGACAGCGTAATATCAAATAGTATATGATCTGATTAAAATGCCTCATTTCTCCATTTTTCTATCCTTTGCTAATTTACTGACAGATTTCAGGTGGCGTAGTCTGACCAACTGCTCTACTAAATGCGTGATTGTAGGTGCTCCTATTTTATGAGCATAATGACAGTTTTGGACATCCCTCCAACTTTCTTTTGACTATGTGCCACCAGAAGTTGTTCACTGTTGTCCTTCTCGGACTTGCCGATGATTGGCTACATTCATATCTGTATCGTATGTATGACTGAGGTGAGTGCATTGTCGTACTGTATTTGTAATGTTGCTACCAACAGTGTCATATGTTGCCACTCGAGACATAATATGGAAACATTTCCAGCTTTTCTCAGAGATACTGAACAGTCTCTGCTGATCAAAAATTGAACGTATCACTCCTTCTCCCATCGACGATTAAATTTCGGTGATGAAAAGTTCTTGCACCACCGAGATTTGAACCCGTTACGTATGGATCGAATAGTAGCACACTTACACCCATTAGCGAATTGATACTTGTTAAATTTCAACAAAGTTGTGAATTTCAACAATATAAAGGTTTGAATTTCATCTTTAATTTTTCCTAACGTTCGCCAAAGGTATTCCTCTGTTCCGTCAAAAAAATAATAAGAAGAAGATGCTCTTATTATAAAGTGTGCGTACTCAAATACCCTGTTTGCACCAGTATTGGAGTTTCCGCTCATGTGCGTGGTCTAAAGAGAGTATTCCTTCTTCGATGAGTCTTTCTGGAAAATGAACAATCAGCCTTACCCAGACTTATCAGTACAGAAACCTTCTGGAAAATAAATGGAGCGAAGAGAAAAAAATTGTGTTTTTAGATCTGTTCGGACACTTGGAAGCTTTGTCTTTTCCTGGTGTAAAATCACTAGCAATAATTTTATGTGTATTGTGCACAAACGAAATTTATTAAGTTCCGTTAAGGAACATGTCATGTATCAGAGCTAGAAAGACAACAAAATTTACAGTGGTCATCAAGAGAAGGGGAACAGTTTCCAGGCCTATTGTTCCTTGTCAGTCAATTTCAGGCCGCCTTGTACGCCTGCAGCCCATATGACACTGCTGCTGGGCGGGTAGCCTGACTACCAGGCTTCCCTGCAGATGCCTTGCGCATCGCGGTACTGGCCGTCGGGACAAGGCCTGTCCGGTGCGTTGATGAAGCTGTATACGACCAGCTGCATGTCGTCTTCTACATCCGTCGCCGACTCTGCCTCCTCTGCGTCTTCCGCTGCTGCTTGCTCTGCGTCAGCTGGTATTTCCACCGTCTCCTGCACAAAGAATGGTCCACTTACTTAAGGCATAACGGCCATAATGTAGTATTGAATGACATATTATTGAAGTATACAGACATATTTTATGCGGTAAATGCAACAGTGATTGTTTTAATACTGTGGGAAACCGGAGTTAGGTAGCCGGTACTTCAGAACGTTGTCATCATAGAGACCACGAAATCAGAAGTATTGTAATGAAGTAAAAGGAAAATAAGCAGTAATCTCTTCACACATCTTCTAGGTGAATATAATTTTCTATAATTCATGTAAATAGTACTCAAGCTCTCAACCTGTATTGTTAGAAGATTTTTAGGTTGAAGTGCCAAAGAAACTGTTATAGACATGCGTATTCAAATGCAGAGATATGGCCGCCCGCGGTGGCCGATCTGTTCTAGGCGCTTCAGTCCGGAACCGAGCGACTGCTACGGTCGCAGGTTCAAATCCTGTCTCGGGTATGGATGTGTGTGATGTCCTTAGGTTAGTTAGGTTTAAGTAGTTCTAACTTCTAGGGGACTGATGACCTCAGATGTTAAGTCCCATAGTGGTCAGAGCCATTTGAACCAACAGAGATATGTAAACAGGCAGAATACGAAGCTGAAGTCAGAAACTGCCTGGCGCAGTTGTTAGATCGGCTACTGCTGGTACAATGACAGGTTATCAAGATTTAAGTGAGTTTGAACGTGGTGTTATAATAGACCCACGAGCGATGGGACACAGCATCTCCGAAGTAGCGATGAAGTGAGGAATTTTCCGTACGACCATTTCATGAGTGTGCCGTGAATATTAGGAAACCGGTAAAACATCAAATCTTTGAGATCGCAGCGGCCGGAAAAAGATCCGGTACCAACGACGACTGAAGAGAGTCCTTTAACATGACAGAAATACTACGCAACTTGCAGCAAAATTCAGCGCTGGGCCATCAACAAGTGTCAGCGTGCGAAACATTCAACGAAACACATCGATATAGGATTTCGGAGCCGAAGGCCAACTCGTGTACCCTTGATGGCTGCACGACAGAAAGCTTTACGCCTCGCATGGGCCCCGTCAACACCGACAATGGAAACATGTTGCCTGGTCGGACACATATCAGCAGGGAACTGTTCAAGACGGGGGAGGCGTGTGCTATTGGAGTGATATGGGGCCCTGGTAAGTCTAAATACGGCTCTGACAGGTGACACGTACGTAAGCATCCTGTCGGATAACCTGCACCTATTCATGTCCACTGTGCATTCCGACACACTTGGCCAATTCCAGCAGAACAGTGCGACACCCCACACGTCCAGAAATGTTACAGAGTGCTTCCAAGAACACTCTTCTGAGTTTAAACACTTCGGCTGCCCACCAAACTCCCCAGACATGAACATTATTGAGCATATCGATGATGTTTCAGATGTTACCGCAAGTTTGAGGAAGGATTGCACTTGTGTCACGCTGAACGATTCTCTTCAGTCGACGTTGATACCGTTCTTGCATGATCTTTTTCCGGCCACAGCGATGTCGGAGAGCTGGCCGTTGTGGCCGAGCGGTTCTAGGCGCTTCAGTCTGGAAAGGTTCGAATCATGGCTCGGGCATGGATGTATGCGATGTCCTTAGGTTAGTTAGGTTTAAGTAGTTCTAAGTTCTCTGATGACGTGTACGTCAAAAAATGGCTCTGAGTACTATGGGACTTAACTTCTGAGGTCATCAGTCCCCTAGAACGTAGAACTACTTAAACCTAACTAACCTAAGGACACCACACATATCCATGTCCGAGGCAGGATTCGAACCTGCGACCGTAGCGGTCGCGCGGTTCCAGACTGCAGCGCCTAGAACCGCTCGGCCAACCCGGCCGGCTGTAAATCAATTACTGACGTTAAAACAGTGCCCTTTTTTTAATTCTTCATTTGTCTTTTATTTGATATTTCTGTTTATTTTGTTAATTCGTTATTCTAGCTCATGTATAGACCATCTCACTGCTGGATCACAGGTACAGATTATTATCTGCAGCGAGTTATATATTTGGTACGAAAGCAGACGACATTATCGAGCTATTCATTTTAAACAGAACCCTGCATAGCCCAGCTACCTACGGTGCGAACAACAACAGATGAAGTCGCAGTTGGTTTGCTCGTATTAAATGCTGGTTAGAGAAATTACTCCTGAGTGGATATACATTGGGTAACGTCAAATTTGATTGTGGCACTTTTCGTGATGGTTTGCGGTCAATCTTATTATTTATTACGGACTGACTGGAAGTCACCGGTCGTTGGCATTTAGATTTCCTGTTCTACGCTACTTAGATTATTTCCTAATATTCACTGTAATGTGTGGCGGTTAATATTGTAAACTAAAATGGAAATTAAAGCTTTCACAAATCACAAACAAGTCATTATGCGTCGTAATTGAGAAGGACTTGCTCTTAATGCCAATGTTGTTCGTACCTACACTTGCTACTGATGGGGAAGTGAGACATGTAACCTAATCTTTACACGTAAGTCAGAATTGCCCTCCACGCTACACTGTCTGTATATGAAGGAGTTTTAATACAGTCTTCACTATTAGACGGAGTGACTCACGAATAAGATTTGTGTGTGTAATTTATTAGCGATACCCAAGTCGTCCAGCAGTACATATTTATGTGTTACCTGGTCGGGTCGCTAATGTATATAAAGTATAGGTTTGTTAAGGACTGAACATTTCAAAGGCTCTTTTCAAAAAATCAACATCGTAAAATAAACATACGCACAACATCGTTTAACGGCTAGTTGCGGACAGAAATGTAGTTATGTCGCGTCCAATTTCTAACAGTGGTACAAAGGTTTATGTACTAATGGATCAAATGGTTCAAATGGCTCTGAGCACTATGGGACTTAACTTCTGAGGTCATCAGTCGACTAGGACTTAGAACTAATTAAACCTAACTAACCTAAGGACATCACACACATCCATGCCCGATCTTGGATGCGAACATGCGACCGTAGCGGTCGCGCGGTTCCAGACTAAAGCGCCTGGAACCGCTCGGCCACAACGGCCGGCCACTAATGGATCATTTCCAAATATAATATAGATAACTAAAAGTATCTTTATGCAACATATAGAAGATAAGCTGAGTAGCGAAAATCAAATATTCAATTGTAAGGACGAAGACGTGGAGCACTAATTGATAAAATTGAAAATTATCGTTCAGTATGGCTCTGAGCACTATGGGACTCAACATCTTAGGTCATAAGTCCCCTAGAACTTAGAACTACTTAAACCTAACTAACCTAAGGACATCACACACACCCATGCCCGAGGCAGGATTCGAACCTGCGACCGTAGCAGTCCCGCGGTTCCGGACTGCAGCGCCAGAACATCGTTCAGTATGCCTTAGAAAAGTATGTTCCGAGCAAGGTGTTAAGAGATGGGAAAGACCCACTGTGTTTTAATAGCCGCGTTAGGAAACTTCTATCTGAACAAAGAGAGCTTCTTCACAGATTCAAGAAAAATCAAAAACTAGCTAACAAATAAAAGCTGAACGATGTGAAAAAGAGCATAAGGAGGTCAATGAGAAAAGCGCTTCATGACTTTGAAAGAAAAATGTTATCAACCGGTCTCAGTAAAAACCCTAAGAAGCTTTGATCTTATGTAAAATCCTCAGTTCGAGATCCTCTATTCACTCACTCAGTGTCCACAGTAGCACCGAAAATGAAAATAAGAGAGAAGGCTGAAGCAATGAATTCGGTCTTTCGAAACCGTTTTCCGTGGAAGGTTGTAACGCGGCCCCTCCTTTCAATCATCGTACGAACAGCGAAATGGCAGATGCTGAGATAACGGACCGTGGAACAGAAAAGCGACTACAGTCGCTCAGTAGTGGAAAGGCTCGGGGCCAGTTGAGATAACCATAACATTATGCAAACATTATGCGAACTAACTTGCTCCACTTCTAGCAGCAGTTTATCGTAAATCACTGAATCAAAGAAGAGTACCCAACGACTGGAAAAAGGTGCAGGTCATTCCCGTTTCCAAGAACGCCGTAATAGATCCACATTATTATAGACCTATATTGCTGGTGTCTAGTGGAAAAACAAGAGCTTGTTGACTATCGGCCCAGAACTGCGACTGAATTCAAGACTTCCTTGCAGATAGAACTCAATCCCCTTAACGGAGCAAAATCGACAGATGTAAAAGCAACTTTCAGAGTGCCTCAAGGAACTGTAATGGAACCGTTACTGTTTACGATGTACTACAGTCTGGAACCACGCGACCGCTACGGTCGCAGGTTCGAATCCTGTCTCGGGCATGGATGTGTGTGATGTCCTTAGGTTAGTTAGGTTTAAGTTGTTCTAAGTTCTAGATGACTGATGACCACTGCAGTTAAGTCCCCTAGTGCTCAGAGCCATTTGAACTTTTTTTTTACGATGTATACAAATGACACAGTAGAAAGCGTCGGATGCGCTTTGAGACTGTTCGGAGATGATGCAGTTGTCTATTGGAAAGTAGAAACGACGGAAGACAGTCTCGGTTTGCAGAATGACCTACAGAGGATTAATAAATAGTACAGCCTCTGAATGTTGACTCGGAATGTAATTAAATGTAACATATTGCTTATACATAGGAAAAGAAATCCACTGCTACACAACTACACTGTTGATCACTAACTGCTGAAAAGTATCTACCGTAAGATATGCATCGCAACCTTAAGTGGAATGACCACATAAAACAAATATGCTGAACGAAAAAAACATCGAAACACCAAAAAGTAGAAACGTAGAGTGATTAAATTTCGGGACTGCCTTTCTCTACGTAACAAATTTAATTGATTAACACTGCAAGGTCACGGGTTAATATAAGTACGAGATAAGCCATTGCAAATGTGAAATGCCGACACATTAAAAACCGGTGCAGCGGCCAGAATGTTGAATGTAAGCATGCAAAGTGCACGCATTGTGTTGTACAGGTGCCGAATGTCAGTTTGGAGGATGGAGTTCCTTGCCTATTGTGTACTGTGAACCTGGGACCTAGAAACGATGGAGAGGCTCCGTCCCGCCATAGCCCTCAGTGGTTCACAACCCCACAACAGGCTATAGCAGTTCGCCCACCTCACCGCCGCCCCACACCGAACCCAGGGTTATTGTGCGGTTCTGCCCCCAGTGAACCCCTCTCTCCCTCCCTTCCCCACCCCCTCCCGCCGCCGGGAACGTCTGATACCAGACGAGTGTAACCCCAATTTTTGCGTGGTAATGATGGTGTACACGTACGTGTAGACAGTGTTTGCGCAGCAATCGCCGAAATAGCGTAACTAAGGCGGAAGAAGGGGAACTAGCCCGCATTCGCCGAGGAAGATGGAAAACCGCCCTAAAAACCATCCACAGACTGGCCGGCACGCCTTCCCGCTCGGGGAGCGGCGCGTTAGACCACCACCACCTAGAGACAAGGCCGCGGCGCGAAATTCATAGCAGGTCGTGACGTCACTCCAAGCGGGCCACCATGTTGTGTTTCGAAGCGTTTGTTTATTTACACGTTTGTTGGATCGAGTGCTATATTCGTGCTTAAAACTAGCGATTACAATGTCTGGTTGTAGTGAAGCTACTGTGAACATGGTTTAAAAGTGCTGTGTGCCAAGGTGTCGTGTGAATTACGGAACTCGACCGAAAGTAATGTTTTCCTTTCCGAAAGATGCGAATCTGCGTTGGAAATGTCTTTCAGCGATTCATCGGGACAATTTCCAACCCACTGAGCACACGAAGGTATGTAAAAACTATATACCTAGTACAATTGTTATTTTTTCTGGTGGAATATCTTGCATTTTGGATACATTTGACTAAAATTGTGAGCAAAAGTTCGCAGTAAGTAGGCCTAGTATTCGGTATCAAGTGGCTTTATTTTGATTTTGAAAACGAAATATAAATTTGTGGCTCGTGTTACTTTTTATTCGTGTTTAAATTTCTCTGCAGTTCGTATTTTGTTACGCATTACCGATACGTTTTATTCTCTATTTGTGAGTGGGTGTTGTTTTTCACTCTCCCATTAGTTAGCATGAGTGCTAACGAATGTTGAAACTGCTGTTTTCATGTTTAAAAAGCGATCTCTCTGTATGAAGCATATCTGTGATATTTTTCGATGTGTCAAACAATGGAACAAATTAATCTAGAAATAGGTTAAATTTATTATTGACGTTTTTAGCTTGACACATTGTCTCATTCCAACTGCTGCAAATGTCTGCTGAAGGTTTGTAGATTTTCACTGTTGACTTATGCTCAAAATCTGCCATATTTTTACAGGAAAGAAAATTTACATTACAATAACAACGCATAATTGTTTTTGTGAGGTGAGTTAGAAGTGATTGTTTGCTTGGGGAATGTACTCAGCTTTCCTGAGGGAGCTCTATAAACAGCTACACAATATTTATTTAGGATACTGAAGGCAGAGGAATTTAATATTATACACTGTATTAGTGCAGAATTTTTCAACTGAGTGTAAATAATAGTTGTCTGGTCCAGAAAGAATGTACTTTATCACAGTGCATTTTTCACAAATGTACCTGGTTTTACCATGTATATCGCAATATTATTTACATCCCGCACTCGTACGTTTTCACTGGCTATTGATAAGTCTTATGCAATTA
Source organism: Schistocerca cancellata (assembly GCF_023864275.1). Classification (NCBI taxonomy): domain Eukaryota; kingdom Metazoa; phylum Arthropoda; class Insecta; order Orthoptera; family Acrididae; genus Schistocerca; species Schistocerca cancellata. Next base: position 351,432,347 of record NC_064626.1, on the reverse strand, counting down.
CATTACCGGTAAAAAAGAATTATAAACTATAGTTTCTGCTATATCGCGATTGATAAAGTTACTTATTTTAACCATTCGGCAAAGTACTCTCCTCTTATCTTGGTATCATTTGCCAAGATCTCGTTTCGTTATCTCCAGCGGTTTACCAGATATGACAGGCGTTATGAATATATCATTCCCGCGCGTTGCGATCGGAAGTGAAGTTGCTGCAGATGCTCAATTTTTTCGAGATTGGAAGCAGATATTGATCCAAAGTTTTACGAAAATTTCAAAACCTCATCTGTATTTCATAATCAGCAATAGAATGTGTAATATGCATCAAACACAAATTCATAGCGACCCCTATTTTTGATGGCAACGTTCTCAAATTTGATACTGATCTGTGAAATACCATAATAGTTATGACCATTATCGAAATGATTGGCAATTCATCATGAAGCTGCCATATAAGGCTAAAAGTATTTCAGAAATTAATTATTTTTTACGAAATAGGTTCTGTAAAACCGTTTGACAAAGATTTGCAGGCCGTGCGCCTCGATTCTGTCAGCGCAGCGCCGAGCCAACCCTGGCCCGCTCTGCGTGACGTCACAAGAGCGCGCCGCGGCCTTCTCTTTAGGTGGTGGTGGTTAGACCGTGCGGTTAGCTGGTCGGGCTCCTTGCCTATTGGTCGCTCTATACGAGGATGATGCTGGAGTTATGCTCGAATGATGACAGACTGGTGATTGAGCAGGCCAAGGCAACATGTTGAGCCATGTTGGGCTACAACAGAGCTACGTGGGCGAGCGTTATCGTGTTGGAAAACACTTCTCAATCGCAACACAACAGATCGAGTCACTAGACTGGCGTACAGATTTGCACTCAGCTTGCGTAGGATAACAAAGAGAGTGCTCCTGCTATCATACGAAATTGCACCCCCGACCACAACTCCAGGTGTAGGTCCAGTGTGCCTAGCACGAAGCCAGATTGGGTACAGGTCCACAAGTGGCCTCTTTGTAACCATCACATGGCCATCACTGGCACCGAGGTAGAATGAGCGTCCATCACAAAACACAACGACCTCCGCCCTGCCCTCTTGGTTGACACCACTGAAGTCGCAAATGACCGTGTTTTCGGGTCAGTCGGCTCCCGAGCTGACCTGGAAGTAGCCGATTTTTAAAGTTCGTTGTGTCACTGTGGTGCGAACTGCTGCTCAGATTGCTGTTGCAGATGCAGCGCGATGCGCCAGAACGATACGTCGAACACGATAGTCTGTCCATTAGGTCGTGCCACATGGGCGTCCGGAGACCGGTTTTCTTGCCACCGTATATCCTCGTGACCACCGCTGCCAGCAGTCACGTACAGTTGGTAGAATCCTGCCAAGTCTTTCTGCAATATCTCAGAAGGAACATCCAGTTTCTCGTAGTCCTGTTACATGACCTCGTTCAAACTCAGTGAGGTGTTGACAACTGCGTCTTTGTCATTTTAAAGGCATTCTTGACTAACATCGCCAGCCGCTGTGGCCGAGCGGTTCTAGGCGCTTCAGTCCGGAACCGCGCGACTGCTGTGTTCGTAGGTTCGAATCCTGCCTCGGGCATAGATGTGTGTGATGTCCTTAGGTTAGTTAGGTTTAAGTAGTTCTAAGTTATAGGGGACTGATGACCTCAGATGTTAAGTCCCATAGTGCTCAGAGCCATTCGAACAATTTCACTAACATCAACTCAGCATGTCGAATCTCAAAGGTATTTAACGCCCACGACCGTTACAGTATGCATTTAAAGAAAACCTTATTTGCATCCTCACAACGGCTCTACTAACGCCAATTTTATGCGACTGGTGAGAGATTTGAATAGACACCTACCAACTTTCGCTTATTTCGCACAACTCCTTCTTGGTGTTGCGATATTTTTCTGACAGTGTAGTATGAAAAGCGAGTGCCTGACTGAGGTTCAGAAGCAGAACCTTAGAGAAGTGTATCGCATTCACGAAAGAAGTGGCTTATAAGGCGCTTATTTGACCGAGTACTGTTCATCAATATGGGATCCTTACCAGGTAGGACTGGTAGAAGAGACAGAGAACATAAAACGAAGAGCAGCGTGTTGGAGTCGGCGCGAGAGCATGACATAAAAGATCAACAAACTCCATTGGCAGACGTTACAATAGAAACGTTATGCATTGCAGATGTTTACTATTGAAATTTCAAGACAACACTTCCCTGCCACAAACATCTCGCGAAATGATCACGGCGAGAAAATTCGAGAAATTGAGCTAATACAGAGGCGTACCGACAATCATTCTCGCCACGCGCAACTCGCGTATGAAACAGGGAAGGGGGAGTTAAGTTAGTAGTACCAGAAGTACCCTTTGCTTCTCACCATTAGGTGTGTTGAAGATGTAGATGTTGACATGTTTCGCCTGAAATTAAAAGATACGTTACGTGGCTACGAATACTGCACAGCCGCTAATAATGATCATTTGAATGTCGAAGAAACACTGTTGGTGTTAGAAAGGTCTCAACATGAACTTTGTGAATATCCACATAATACCTTGTAGGTCTGCCTTTGACAACGAGAACAACAACAAGAAAAGAACCTGCAGTTCGTAGCACCCTGCATGCAATTCTATTCTTGATACCTACTCGAGGGAAATGACACTGTTATCCCAAGAAAGTTCCCTTCCAACCGTTCTCGAGAGAGAACATGTCTGGGCAAAATGATACCAATAGCAATAACAGTGAAACAATTAGAGATTTAAAAGGTTTCTTTCAGTAAGAGAGGCGGTTAGATCATCATAAACAGAGAAGGGATACTTCAGTCGTAGAGGTACAGAGGGACCCTCTGCCATAGAGTGCTTCGGTAGGGATGTGACTAACAGACTTCTGAAGTTAAAGATGTTATTCAGTTCTCAGATGTTGTGAGGAATATTATTTCAGAGTCGAGTTTCTGCGACTGAAAAGGACTTTGAGAAAGCGGCTGAATGATGAACTGAGACACCAAGGATTTTGCTCTGACGGAAACGCGTGTTTCTGCCATATTGTTCATACACGAGGGTTAAGGTCGAGGAGAGATATGGAGGACAGTGTACGTTGATAAGACAATAGAGGAGACAGTGTGTGCAAATATCTGCGCTCGTCTGCACGTAGCGAGGATAGCTGCGCATGAGATGGTGAAACACATATGATCACAGAGTCGGACATCGCAAATATATCTATCACAGGCGTTCGTAATGAGCTCCATGCACAGTTAGTTTTCCTGAACTCAGGATAACATCGCTATAACTAACAATTGGAAATATAAACGTTGGTGCAAGTTTGTTTTGCAGGTCTAATGGGAAGAGCTCATTATATTTTAGTAGGAAATAGAGAGCTTGCACATTGCAGCTATGCACTCAGCGAAATTTAGATTTTCATGTATTGTTGCTCCTGGGCTCTTTGCTGAAGGATTTGGTATTAAACATGGTAAGGATTACCGATATTTTGGGTTAATAAGCCTAGAATGACCAATCAGGACCACTGGGATTATGGATGGGTTGAGCTAAAACCTTATAGTCCGTACAAGTTTTGATAGTGCACACAGGTCAGTATTGAAATTCTCGACACATGAATTCGTGTTTACTGGTTATGCTGTTAGATGTAACTGGAGGTCATCAGCGTAAATGTGATACTTGCATTAGGTCAAAACTAATGTGACATCATTAACACACAATGAAAAGAGTATAGGATTTAATACCGAACCCTGAGGACGCCTGATACTACCTGTCTACATTACGACTTTGATGCTGGACGTGACGCATTCGTAGCGAGCCGACAGGCACGAACGAAACCATTGCACTACACCCGGCGAAAAATTTAGGCTCACCAGATTGGCAAGAAAATGTCGAAGACGACAGTGTCAAAGACTTTGCTCATCTCGAGAAGCACATGACGGTCACTTCTTGTCTACCCATGGCAAGCTTCAGGTCGCTTGTTACCTCTATTAAGGGAGATGTTGTGCCGCGATGTTTACGGAAACCTGATTTGTATGTCTAGTAGGCTGTTTGCTCGTTATTTGGCTCTTTGCAATTAAGTAGGTGATTAGGTGGTCGTCAACTATAGGCGGTGAAAGTCTTTGGATCAAACATGAGTGACAGAGTACGCCATGAGGGCCGGCCGGTGTGCCCGTTACGGTCGCAGGTTCGCCTCAGGCATGGATGTGTGTAATGTCCTTAGGTTAGTTAGGTTTAAATAGTTCTAAGTTCTAGGGGACTGATGAAATGGTTCAAATGGCTCTGAGCACTATGGGACTTAACATCTGTGGTCATCAGTCCCCTAAAACTTAGAACTACTTAAACCTAACTAACCTAAGGTCATCACACACATCCATGCCCGAGGCAGGATTCGAACCTGCGATCGTAGCGGTCACGCGGCTCCAGACTGAAGCGCCTAGAACTGCACAGCCACACCGGCGGTCGGGACTGATGACCTCAGATGTTAAGTCCCATAGTGCTCAGAGCCATTTGAACCATTTGAACATCTTGAGGAACAACTTCTGTTAAAAACAAGATATTCGTTGGTACTTCCTGGACACTCGGCGTCTTTTATTGCTGGGACTGCCCCTGTTAGCCTCCGTATCTGTATGGTAAGCGCGACTCTCTGTCATTCGAAAAAACACGGTTTCAATTCCTAGTAAAACCAAGGATTATTCCTTGCTGGGAAGACTGATATGGAGCGCACTCAGCTTTGTAAGGCCAGTTGAGGAGCTAATTGACCGGTAGCGGTTGCAAGGTCGAGAAACCGGACAATGCCCGGGAGAGCGATGTGCTGGCCTCGTGTCCTTTCATACTGTACCCAATGAAGCCACTGGCAGAGGATGACACGGCGGTCGGTCGGGTCAGATTGGCCCACGGAATGCCAGAACGCGGAGTTTTACCTTTTACCTTTCTGTCCCTGAGAGCCGTCAGAGCTTAAGCACACTGCAACGTGCACATGCTGCGGGTCTTGTCTGGATCATAGGCATGTGCACTGGGTGAAAGGGGGTTGGCGGAGCTAATTAAAGTTCCTAATTCGCTCCCAAAATATCTTTCTCCAGTTAAAGACATTCATTCTCAAGGTTTTCTTGTTGAAAATCACTGTATCTATTTACTGGTGTAGGTGGTATCCGACACACCTGGGTAGTAGACCCTGATAGTTCCGTGAAATCTCGTCTTCGCACGGCCACGAATACAAAACGACGCCTAGCGTCGTCGTAAGCCCCAGGGAACATCTCTAACTACAGTTGTTCCTCATGTCATGATGTATAACACCTAGATGTCTGCGTCAAAAACTTTGGAACAACCTGTATATTCTAAGGCCTTGACGGTGCCGGACGAATGCAAGTAGGTCAGTAATGACTAGTTAGTCCATGTTTCCAGGTCTCAGGGAAAATACCTGCGGTCAAGGAATAGTTGAAGATATCTGCTATAATGGACAATAGTGGGTCAATAACAAGCTTCACCACTTGGACTGTGATGTCACTGTGTCCAGTAGATCCTGATCTGACAAAGCGGATGGTTTTTTTTTAACGGTATTGCAAGTAACATGCTTGCGCAGAAGTTTTCGTGGCTACCCTCGTCCATCCATATGAAATAACCAATCAATCTCTGTTTCACTGGCGGTTCAGTTCTGCTGTAGGTAATGTGTACCACCGGTTAATCTTCAGCTGGGACACTGGAATCAGTTGCAGCTTTTATTTTGCCTATAGCAAGACCACGTACGTGTGGACAGCTAGCCTCTGTCTGTTGTCGGTTAACGTATAGACATCTCTGCGTTTATTATTTCTCACAGCTTGCCTGATTCTGTTTTGCCTCTGCTTGTAAGCCATTTGTATTTTAACACACAAAGGAATTGTAGACAATGACTGCAAATGGACATTGATTTAAATCAATTGTGAAAGGTGAAAATTTTTGCTGGACTAGCATTCGAACCCGGTCTCCTCAGTGGCCAGATGCTCTGACCACTGAGACATACGGTCACAAGTCATAAGCACAGCTGCATCGACTATCCTAGCATCTGCCTAGTAAGCAGAAGGCCCGTGATCGAATTCCCGTCTGGCACAAGTTTTTAACTTTCCCCTTGACTTAAATCAATGCCCATTCGTAGCCACTTTCTGCAATTTCTGTATGTCTTAATTCGTAGTGGCTGCAGGAGACAGATGGAAAAAAAGTAAGTAAACTGATTATTATTTCAAAAGTAATCGATATAACTGTTAATACATCCCCCTCACTCTTGTACAAGATGGTAAATATCGTCATGAAAAAATGTTCACAGTTGCCTCCGGAACCGTGATTGCACCCAGGCGTAGGGCCTGCATCTTTTCGTCCGAAGTAAATCGATGGGTCAGACTGACTTTCTTGAGGCCTCCGAAAATACGGAAATCGCTTGGGCAGAGATCTGGACCGTATTGAAGACGTGTAACGGCGCCCCAGTGACACTTAGGCAGCGTAGTTGAAACAACCTCGGCAATGTGTGGGCGGGCGTGTAGTTGGCAGGTTGTTTCGACTATACTACCTACCACTGGGAAGCCCTTACACAACCTCCAAACATTTTTCCATGAAGTCATTGACCGTTTTGACCCACAGTGGGAATAGTTTACTAAGAGCTATGGTGATTCTTTTGAAATAATATACAGTGTACTTAATTTTTCCATCTATCACGTTTTCATATGGTCTTCCTTTATAGTTGAGCGAGTTATTTAGAAAATCCATGAAGTTTTTCATTTATGTCGGAGAAAGGAATGAAAGTTGTCTCCCAAACTATTTATTGCTCCTCAACTACAAGTGCAGGTAAATTAAAGCGTTTAAAGTCTTCGTATGTGATCATTTGTGGTTTCTTTCTGAGACGTTCTAATGAGTACGTCATGTAAATAGTTGCAGGCAGAAGAGCTGCAGATGTTTGACACATACAAATTATTCTATTTGGAGTTACCATTACAAATTTTATATCTATGGGAGTGTGACTACTGACGGTGTGATGCGTAGGCGCAAGCTGAAGTGGCGTCACTTTTGAAGAAGAAAGCGATACGCTTGAATTTTATACTGTAGGATGTAAAGAAAATGGTATGCAGGGAATCTGCGGTCGGAGAAGCCAGCTTAAGTAGATAAGAGGTATAAAATCGCATTACTGTGTACTTTCTTATTTACGGTTAACTGCAAAAAAGTGGTTCAAGTGCCTCTGAGCACTATGGGACTTAACATCTAAGATCATCAGTCCCCTAGGACTTAGACCTAGTTAAACCTAACAAGTGACCTAAGGACATCACACACAACCATGCCCGAGGCAGGATGCGAACCTACGACCGTAGCGGTCGCGCGGTTCCAGACTGAAGCGCCTAGAACCGCTCGGCCACACCGGCCGGCGGTTAACTGCAAATACGACTACTGTCACAACGAACGTATCATTTGTAATGCATCTTACAAAATGTGCTGAAAGTGACGTCCACCAACCTCGATGCAAGTATGACATCGGCGAACAAGATTCTGAGGCGCTCTGACAAATATCCCTGGTGTGTTTTGAATCACATGACAGGCAGATACAATTCTGACAAGTAATTCTATCTCCGTATCCAATGGGGTCTCACACACGGGTGACTTTAGATATTCCCATAGGAAATGATCAGGTGGATTCAGGTCAGGTCAGGTGACCTCACAGGCCATGGAATAGGACGTCCCAATCCAGCTACCAGTAAATACGGCATTGAGATGGTTGCGGACATCCTGACTGAAGTGAGGCGGTGCGCCGCCATGTTGTATCCGCTTCGTCTCACGAACAGCCAAAGACACGTTCTCCAACACAGATAGAACTCTTTGCACGAACTTCAAGAACAAGTGGTCATTCAGACGGGCAGGTGGATGATATGGGTCGTCCTCTTTGTTTCCTTGCAGGAAATAAAGAATGTACAAGTAAACAAGCAGAACAGTACGTGTAAACTTGTACGCGTGTTAGTTGTAAATAAACTGGAAAACAGTAATGTTAGACAAAGCGGTAGACATGTTTACTTCCATTTCTCCTTAAGATGGCTTCTCCGACCCCAGGTTCCCTACCTCAAATAGTTCGGTGGATAATTCTCTATGTCCTGTTAAATTTTTGCACGCTCTTACGGAATGTGTACGCAATGGCAGGTATTACTTAGAAATTGAATATAAATGTTGATTCTTTGTTAGAAATGAGCTTGTTAGCCAAATTGTGCGACAGACAATGCGACGACGTGTGCAGCACCACGAACCGTCAGGAAAGCTACCAGTGTTGCAGAGGTGCGCCGACAATGGTGCACCAAACAATAACACAGGACACAGGAGTGGTACCAAGCCGCCTTTTCAGAAGGGTAATGGTTCTATGTACAGCATTTCGACGGACGTACCTGTGTGTGAATGCTCCGAGAAGAACGAACATTGCTCGATTCAATCCATCGTAAATTAAATATTATATAGAACAATCTTGATAGCATAAAAACACTTTTATTCATAAGTAGTGAATGGTTTCGATCTGAAATGGATCATACTCGGACTCCAGTGATGACTTGTGAAGACGGTGGAAAAGAGCGGGAACTCTGCAAGTGTTGACACTATCCATTGATACCATTATCACCATCATCATGCGCAACGATCCTGTGGCATAATGGTATGGGGCACGTAATTGGTTATTAGGACTACAGCTGTTGTAATTCTTACGTGTTCAGGCTGCTGGCAGTACCTTATCTTCGAGCTGTCCGTAACGTCATATTTGAACAAGATAACGCAATACCGGATGCTGCTCGTGCTGTTCTGACCTACCTCAGCAAGGACGGTGATGAACTATTGCCCTAGCCAGCAAATACTTGAAACCTCTCAGAGACTGAAAAACATCTGGTCACGCGTTGCAGGCCACCACTAACAAGTCGCTACGACAGATGCACTCTGGCATAGAGCTGATGCAGCATGGAATGATGTGCGCTCATCCGTCATCCAAGCGCAGTTCAACTCAGTCTCCAGCTGGGTTAGCGCTATTGCTGCTGCCGGAGATTGGAACTCAAATACACCTTGTACATACTCAAATCAACCACAAATTTAATTACATATTCGTTACATATACAGCAAAAATATTCTAAACCATTAATGTTTCGAACATTTCAAGTATTCTGCCATCCAAATTAAGAAGGTGTTATCCAATGTAAGACTGTGTAGGACAGGATGATGACACTTTCGCAATGTTTTTGGTGGATCTGATTCTCCTGAAACATTAACATCCGTTTGATGTTCAACTGAAGTTGCATTGGATAGGACAGTGCATGAAGAAAACGACATTGTGGACGATAACGTGATTAATAGAGTTTAAGACTGTAGTGTTAGTGGCACTGGCGGAAACAGAGCTCCTCAGAGACAAGCTAACGTTTCTGGTGACTATGAATCTTCACCAAAATATAAATCCAGTGCTTTTAGTATTTTAACGAGATTTTCTGAAGAACGTTTTTAATGTACTTATGATAATAATCAGACATTTCCACGGAATATTGCAACCTACAGCTCATTATTGATGAGAAATCCATTTATAAAAGGCAAGTCGAACATCAAAGACATTTATGTGAGAAAGAAAGGCGAATAAACATCCATTTTGAGGAAATCAGGCAATCAAAGAACTGGAGATAAAATAACACATTCTATCTCAGTTGCACATAGCAAGGATTGGCACTTGAAAGTTTGAGCAATGCAAAACGCAAGAGAAATTAGGCACATGAAGTTTAAATGTTCGGTAGCTTTCATACCACGTCACATGCCTTAGATCCTTAGACACATCAGTGCTTTCATGAACACCTGAGATATACAGGAACGCCAAGATATTCGTCAGCCTACGGCCCGTTTTGTCAAAGAAGTAAACCAGATAACTGTAAGTATCCAGATACAGCCGCACTGCATTTGGAACGCTGATCAAAGTGGATTTAATTATGAACTAACTTCTGTTGGGAAAGGTATCTGAAAAGGGGAAAAATCAAGTTACCTTGATCCAATACGCACACAATGCAACCCATAGTGATACAATAGATGCTGGACTTTGAATGAGCGGACATCTAATAAAAAACTGTGTTTGTTTTCAGGAAAAACTTTCGGTCCGAATGTTAGAAAGACTATAAAAAACAAGTATCCACCTAACACAGATTTGAAGGCTAGCTCTATTATTCAGAATCGGCTGTCTATTCCTAGTTTCAGCCTATGTTTCAATTTTCCTGGCAAACAGTTGGGTGCAATAATCCAGCACATATTGCAGAATTCAAGAACGTGATTCAAATGGCATTTTATTTTCCAGCTCAAGAATATGATTCTGACGATTGTCCAGATATTTCTTTCACCAAATCCGCCTATTGTGCTTCTGCATATTGTTTCGTACAGTTTCTTCAGAAACCTCATGTACATCAATAAGTACGATAGCGGGGAAATGCAATCGAATGCTTTCACTGTCGTAAAGGATGCGGTCTGTATCGCTTCAGAATAGAGCTGGAACACAAAGGTCCTGTTAGAGCCGAAAGATTCCTCTTATCAGTTTGGAGCTAGGACGTGAGCAAAGCGCCAATCAGAAGAGGGCAGAGAAGCGCCCCACTCAGCCTATCAGGAGCCGTCGGCGGCACCGCTTCACTGGATGCACTGTGTGTGGTGTCAGGTAGATATCACGATTAAATACTGAGCTGCAAGGTGGAAGAGGAGACTAAATTAGATATCCAAAGAAACTGTTGTACCTATACAGACGACACGTCAGCTTAAAAGCTGGCGTTTGGATACGTGGCAAGGTGATAAGGGACGTAGACTGTACGACTTCCTCTCTGACCTAAGGGAGCAGTTGAGAATGAAATATGAGTATATCGATCCCAGCCGCGGTACGATGCATTTCTTAACTGGACACGGACCATATCTCATGCACTTTAACCGCGTGCGTCTTAGAAAGACACCTACATACACTTGTAGGGAGGAAGTTCCCCAAAATACACTGTCTTCTTCTGTGGGCAATATTCGAACAAGAGACGAACATACACTGCACTTAGGCGACACAGAAACGGAAGTACTTGTACACACAGCGATAAGAGACTAAGAACAGCTCATGATAAAGAATACCTGAGGATATGACATAACAGACATGCTTATACGTAACGTCACTACAATCTCCAGAGGTTTGACAGGGACACCAACGATGACAGTGACAATAGTGACACTGAAGTGGATTAGGAGCAGAAGGAGGAAGATGAGATGTAACAATAAATAAAACACCTAGAGTGTTGATTAAGACATAACATGGCAAAGTGCACTGAAAAATTATACATATCAGTCAAATAATTGTTACGGATACGGGAATACAAACGACTCAAAAATGAGATCGACAGGAAGTGCAAAATGGCTAAGCAGGGATGGCTAGAGGAAAAATGTAAGGATGTAGAGGCTTATCTCATGAGGGGTAAGATAGATACTGCCTGCAGGAAAATTAAAGAGACCTTTGGAGAAAAGAGATCCACTTGCATGAATATCAAGAGCTCAGATGGAAACCCAGTTCTAAGCAAACAAGGGAAAGCAGAAAGGTGGAAGGAGTATATAGAGGGTCTACACAGGGGCGATGTTCTAGAGGACAATATTATGGAAATGTAAGAGGAGGTAGATGAAGATGAAATGGGAGATATGATACTGCGTGAAGAGTTTGACAGAGCACTGAAAGACCTAAGTCGAAACAAGGCCCCGGAAGTAGACAACATTCCATTAGAACTACTGACAGCCTTGGGAGAGCCATTCCTGACAAAACTCTACCATCTGGTGAGCAAGATGTATGAGACAGGCGAAATACCCTCAGACTTCAAGAAGAATGTAATAATTCCAATCCCAAAGAAATCAGGTGTTGAAAGATGTGAAAATTACCGAACTATCAGTTTAATAAGTCACAGCTGCAAAATACTAACACGAATTCTTTACAGACGAATGGAAAAACTAGTAGAAGCCGACCTCGGGGAAGATCAGTTTGGATTCCGTAGAAATACTGGAACACGTGAGGCAATACTGACCTTACGACTTATCTTAGAAGAAAGATTAACGAAAGGCAAATCTACGTTTCTAGTATTTGTAGACTTAGAGAAAGCTTTTGACAATGTTGCCTGGAATACTCTCTTTCAAATTCTAAAGGTGGCAGGGGTAAAATACTGGGAGCGAAAGGCTATTTACAATTTGTACAGAAACCAGATGGCAGTTATAAGAGTCGAGGGACATGAAAGGGAAGCAGTGGTTGGGAAGGGAGTAAGACAGGGTTGTAGCCTCTCCCCGATGTTATTCAATCTGTATATTGAGCAAGCAGTAAAGGAAACAAAAGAAAAATTCAGAGTAGGTATTAAAATCCACGGAGAAGAAATAAAAACTTTGGGGTTCGCCGATGACATTGTAATTCTGTCAGAGACAGCAAAGGACTTGGAAGAGCAGTTGAACGGAATGGATGGTGTCTTGAAGGGAGGATATAAGATGAACATCAACAAAAGCAAAACGAGGATAATGGAATGTAGTCGAATTAAATCGGGTGATGCTGAGGGAATTAGATTAGGAAGTGAGACACTTAAAGTAGTAAAGGAGTTTTGCTATTTGGGGAGCAAAATAACTGATGATGGTCGAAGTAGAGAGGATATAAAATGTAGACTGGCAATGGCAAGGAAAGCGTATCTGAAGAAGAGAAATTGGTTAACATCGAGTATTGATTTAAGTGTCAGGAAGTCGTTTCTGAAAGTATTTGTATGAAGTGTAGCCATGTATGGAAGTGAAACATGGACGATAAAAATTTAGACAAGAAGAGAATAGAAGCTATCGAAATGTGGCGCTACAGAAGAATGCTGAAGATTAGATGGGTAGATCACGTAACTAATGAGGAGGTATTGAATAGAATTGGGGAGAAGAGGAGTTTGTGCCACAACTTGACGAGAAGAAGGGACCAGTTGGTAGGACATGTTCTGAGGCATCAAGGGATCACCAATTTAGTACTGGAGGGCAGCGTGGACGGTAAAAATCGTAGAGGGAGACCAAGAGATGAATACGCTAAGCAGATTCAGAAGGATGTAGGCTGCAGTAGGTACCGGGAGATGAAGAGGCTTGCACAGGATAGAGTAGCATGGAGAGCTGCATCAAACCAGTCTCACGACTGAAGACCACAACAACAACAGTGAATGCTAGAGTAAATTTACTGTATGGTGCTAGCAATGTAGGTAAGAAAGCAGCTAATTTTGTACGTAGACGAATACATAATGATATTGTATAGGAAAATCGATACCATTTCTCTGCTCCTAAGTGTAAACTGTTTTGTTGTGACCGGCGGTCAGAACATCGAAGAAACAACTCTGAGCTATTCACCGCCAGTTACAGTCGGCGATGGCACTAACAAATCTCAGCTCTATCCTATCATGTTTTTACATTCTTCTCACAACAAGTAAATTTTATTTATATGTGAACTTCACATTATTTGTTATTTTAAAAGAGTTTATATTCCGTCTCAAATGTTTCAGATAAAAATAAAACAAAAACAACAGAAGGATGGTAAACTAAAAATGTAATATGTGCGACCTGTTTTAAAAGATCAGCTAACAAGTCTTTAAATTCGCAAGAAATAAATAAATTCCCCCTAAAATTCTGCTATTACTGGTCCAAATCCCGGGACCCGTCTAGCAAGTGACGGGGGAGGAGGAGGGGGAGGAGTAGCAACCTCGTTAAAAAATCTGGGTCCATCTGGCTCCGGACAGGAGTTCCCTGTGAGGGCCCCTGCTTGGGTTACAGATGAAACCCGGCCAACGATCTCGAAGGCAGAAGAGAAAGCCGATTTAATTCCCAACGGTGGAGAGAATGCAAGAGCCTAGTCAAGTGAACCACGAAATAAAAATGTTTCAGAATGCAATACTTTTATGTAATAGAACTTCTATTGCAGTGTGGAAAGTTCGCAAAATGAATGTACCACACCAGGTGGTAACTCGAGAGAGAAATACACCTTTGCGTGACGCAGTGCATTGGGACCAAGTGTTCCTGGAAGTGCTAACAACTGCAATCAAAAGGTTGAATCGGAGCAACCTTCTAAAATAAAATTCGAAAAGAAATTCTTCCTAGGGGCTTTAAATATAAAATCTTTAATCAAGACTGGTAAACAAAAAGAGCTAGAAATACTTTTAGTGAACAAAAAATTCAGACTTAAGCAGTTCAAGAAACAAGGTTGTTAGATGAAAATATAGTAGATATTTGTAAATACAGAATCTTCAAAGGCAAACGAGCAATCAAAATTATGAATCAGATGCCATTATTGGGTTTATAAAAGTATAATAGGAAATGTAACAGAATTTAAATCCGCCTAAGAGAGAATGTCTTTCCTATCACTTAAATGCGAAAGCAAGATGTACAGAGTTGTTAACTGCCATGCACCAATAAATGAAGACAACACGAAAAATCCACAAAAGACAGAGGAATTCTGATATCTTCTAGAAATGGAAATATCGAAAATTTCAAATACGAGCAGCGTATTACTATCAGGGAACTTTCAAGCACAAATAGGCAGAGAAAAGAAATGTAGTAGGACAATATCCAGCTCATAGAAAAACCAACGCAAATGGTATCAGACTAATCAGTTTATGTCAAAGCTCTCACCCGAAACTATTGTCAACCATCTTTAGGAAATTCCCAAGAAAAGCTAAAACGTGGCTGTCTCCGAATCCAATGTTAGGAGAATTTCAGTTATACATGTAGCTATTTTGCAAAAAAAAAAGTAGAATGGAAAGTATGAATGTGAAAGTAGCAAGGAATGGTGAATTTGATTTTGATCAAAAGTGTCCCTAAAATTAAAGTCAAACTCCTATCCAATAAAGAACAAAAAAAGTCACAAAGGCTAATAAAATATAATACAAACAGACTTAGTGTAAAAATGAATCAATTAAAAGCCATCAGTACGAAGTTAAGGGTAGCTAAGAATGGCAACTGGTAATAAATATCCAAAGCAATTAACAATGCTGCACAGCGAACTTTTGGGTCAATAAGGAAAATATGGTGGAACAAAGTATGCGAAGAAGTCATAACAGAGAGGGCTAAAAATGGGGGAAAATGTTCAAAGAAAATTGGAGATTATGATCAATTTAAATAACAAAGAAAGTAAATAGTCAGTTTAATCAGAAATCCCAACCGAGGCTTTGAAAAGCAGGAAGATTTGGAACCAGACAAAAACTTTGTAAAAAATAATACCCGTGACTTTTATTAAACTTCTAATAACAAATCAAATGGGTGTCAAACTCCAAAACATCAGCTTTTGAGCTGTCCAGAACCAACATATACATTGGAATTCTCAGATATTAATGAAAATTTAGAAGAAGATCTACCACGAACTACAGAAGAAAGTGAAGAAGTAATTAAAACCTTCAGAAACAACAAAGCTAGTGGAGAAGATTCTCTTACAGCCGAACGTTTGAAGTGGTCCTTGCAAGATATAGCAAATGACCTAAATTTACTCTCTGGAGAAATCTGGAAAATAAAGAAAATCCCATAGGAATGGAAAGTTGCCTTGATACATCCACTCCAAAAAAAATTTTAAAAATAAAAAAACGTAATAATCAGGATGCAAACAAATGCAGAGGAATCTCTTGACTGCCAGTAGCATATAAAGTATTTTCCAAAATTTTTTTAAGGAGAATAGAAACAACACTAGACAGTCATTTAGGTGAATATCAAGGTGGTTTTAGGAAGGGAAGGTCATACTCAGAACAAATATTTAATCTCAAGTCACTAATTCACCAAAGATTACTTAACTCAAAGAACATTGCAGTTTTGTTTGTGGATTTCAAAAAGGCTTTTGATTCTGTTGACAGAGAAACTGTAGATAGAATGATTCGAGAATTTGGCGTAATGTTTTAAACGGCAAACTTGCTCCGTGAAACACATACAGATACAGTCAGTAAAGTAAAATTTGTGGGAATAATTTCAAAGCCTATCAAAATAAAAACAGGTGTACGACAAGGTGACGGCCTATCCCCAATACCCTTTAATAGTGTGTTAGAGAAAACAGTGAGAATCTGGAATCAAAAACTTATTGAACTCAAGATATCGCCTGTAAGTTTAGGAAGAGGAAGCAAGAAGATCGAAATCAACTGTCTTGCATTTGCAGATGATTTTGCTATACTTCCCGAAAATGTGGCATCTGCTATGGCACAAATATATCTCCGCTAAGAAACAGCCAGCAAAACTGGCTTAAGAACTTCTGCAGAACAAACAAAATTTGTACCAAATGTTAATGATGCTTCAAAATTCCTGAAAACAGATATTGGCCAAATAGAGAGAGTAAAAAAATTCAAATATCTAGCGGAGATAATCCAAGAAATGCTTTGGAAAAATGTACAATAGAGAAAAGTTTGCATACAGTGGGGAGCGCATATGGTATCACCAAAGACCTCTACAACAAAAAGTGCCTTCCGAAAAATGTAAAAATAAGGCATTACAATACAGTAGTGAAACCAGAATGCCTATATGCAAGCGAATTAAATTATAATTTAGATAAATTAGAAGTACTAGAAAGGCGAATTATAAGGAAAACATTAAGACTACAAAACACAGCAGAAGATTGGAAATTACAAAGTAATGCTGAAATATACCAAAATGTAGAAAATATTTCAAACATAATGAGAAAAAGAAGACGCACGTTATTTTGGACATATTTGTCGGGTAAGAAGTCCACAATAAGCTGGGTCAACGAACGAGAAAAGATTTGGAAAGAAACAGTATAAAAGTAGAGGATATACGCAACAGAGAAGCTTTTCGGGAAAGGAAAATGGAAGGATTCCAAGGCAGAGTAGCTAAAACGACTGATTCAAAATGGTCTGAAGACAGAAAGAAGAAACATGGTGAATAGATGAAAGCATACTGGAAGAAAAGAAAAGAACAAAGAACAAAGAACTGAAATTGGAACGTGGTACTCAGATGACTTGATGGCAGTAAAAAAAGAAATCCTCCTACTACGCTCTATACGCGCAATTAAGTAAGCTTGCATTACACCTACATCTATATCTGTATTCTACAAGTCACCTCGCCGTGTGTGGTCGAGGGTGCTTTGTGAATCGCTGTCATTCTGCCCCTTCCGTAATCCAGACGCGAATGGCAAACTGGAAGAACGATTGTTGGTATGCCTTTCTGTGAAATCGAATCTCTCTTATTTTGCCTTAATAGTCTTTTCGCGAGTTATGCATACGAAAAAGCAAAATATTATTTGGTTTCTAGGAATGCAAACTCTCGGAAATGCAACCTCAAAAACATCGTCATACAGAATGTAACTTCCGCTTCTTCTGCCACTGGAGTCTGCTGAGCATATCCCTGACGCTTTCGTGTTTACTAAGCGAACCTGTAACGAAATGAGCGGCCCGTTTTCGCATCTTCTATCCGTGTATCATTCTTACCTATTAACGATCCCTACCTGACGAGCAATATTGAACTATTGATCTAACGAGTGTTCTGTAAGCTACCTGCTTCCGAGGTGCTCTGTACTTCCTGGAGATTCCTCCAATGAACCTGTCTGGCATGTGCCTTAGCCGCCATTAATTACATGTGGTCTTTCGACTTCAGATAAAACGCTCCATATGCATACTCTAGATATTTTGTGGAAGTAACTGCTTCCAGTAACTGGTCTGCAATCATCCAATCATACATCCATTGATCTTTTTGCGTATTTATATCCAATACGCTATTTTTACTTATGTTTAATCAACTGTCTATCTCTGCACCGAGCAGCCATCTTCTGTATATGTATAATCTTCCAGTTTGCTTTCATCTGTTCATTATGTTTCTCCTTTCTCTCTTCAGACCATTTTGAACCAGTGTTTTAGCTACCCTGCTTTGGGATCCTTCTATTTTTAATACTTTTTCCCAAAAGACTTCTGTGTTGTTAATATCTTCATTATTTTTCATTTGAAAAATAATTTTCCACAACATTCTCTTGGACCACTCCCGATGTTGCTTTTTACGTCTGAAGGCTTGTCTTAGTTGAGAATGGCATGTTCTGTTTGCTAGAAGCTCTTCAATCCAGTTACGCAGCTGGTCTAACATTCCGTATGCTCGTACGTATTTTGTTCATTAGGTGGCAGTGGGGACCTGTGTCGAATGCCTTGTGGAAGGAACACGGCATCATTTTGGGCCTCGATATTTACTACTTTCTGGGCTTCATGGACGAACACAGTGAGCTGAATTTTTACGCTATCGTTTTGGAAACAAATGTTGATACCTATGGGAGATTTTTGGTCTCTAGAAACATTTTTCATGCTTTAAAACCCTACAACTGACAGAAATCAGATACATAAGTCTATAATTGTGTGTGTTCGGCGACTCTTCTCGAAAACCGGAATAAACTGCACTTTTTTCCTCCCACTAGGAACGTTTCGCTCCTCCAGTACACTGCTATTCTGCGTGGTGTTTCCATTTTAATAGGCGGCGGTGTAGTTGTGCGGTGGTTAGTTGAAAGTAAAACGACGAGTAATGGCTTGCTGTGATCTGGTAAGGCTGAAGACTGTTGGAGGTCGCTACATAAGATGTGACGCGTTGGAATGAGGACTGCAGCAAGAGACGTGGAGGCGAACATACGGGGCCGCCGCAGGTGCCATTTCCCGACGTCACGGATTCTGGCACACATCGGCTGCATGAGAACTGGCAGGTCTGACATCCGCTTACGCGTCCGTCAGCATACCACTCTGACCACTTCTGCAAAACGGTAACTGTTGTTGTGGCGTTCAGTCCGAAGCCTAGTTCGCCGCGGCTCTCCAAGTTAATCTATCCTTTCCTGACCTCTTCATCTCTGCCTTACTGCTGAACCAACATCCACCTGAACATGCTTACTTTCCTGGCACTGGATCCCGTCTAGTTTTTTACCCCCCACCCCTTTTACCAGGATGTATCCTATCAACTGATCCCTTCTTCCAGGTAGGTGCCATAAATTTTGTTTCTTCGCAATTCTATTCAGTACCTCTTCGTTAGTTATCAAGTCTACCCATCTACTCTCTAGAATTCCCATTTGAAATGTAAAGGTAATCCGAATCTCGTCAGTGTGGGTAAGAAAATAAAAATTGTAGGTGATCTCAAACATTTTAGGACAAATTTTAATTTTCTAACTAACGCAGTCACCAGGCATTGTCTTGGACAATAATTTGTACCACTGTTTTGTTCTGAAATGTACAAATGTTTACAACTTCTACTGATTTCAACATGTATCAACATGTGCAGTATCGTATGACGCCAAGTTCATGCCGTTTGCATAGTTTACAAGGATGTCGTTTACGAATATATAGCGCCGTTCGATGGAATTCCAGATGTAGGTACGGTGACTGTTAAGGATGGATGTGTGTCTCATATCACGCCGGCCGCGGTGGTCTCGCGGTTCTAGACGCTCAGTCCGGAACCGCGCGACTGCTACGGTCGCAGGTTCGAATCCTGCCTCGGGCATGGTTGTGTGTGATGTCCTTAATTTAGTTAGGTTTAAGTAGTTCTAAGTTCTAGGGGACTGATGACCACAGATGTTAAGTCCCATAGTGCTCAGAGCCATTTGAACCATTTTTTTTTTTGTCTCATATCACACACAATGACCACGAATACAAATTGCCAAAATTCCAACAATTGATAACTGCTATAAATTGCACTCTCCTCACTAAAGTTAGAAAATAGAGAGTACAAAAATTTTATAATGTGATGGCAGTACCAGTTCTAACGTATGGGTCAGAGACTTTGACTGTAACCGCCAGTCACAATAGGAAGGTAGAGGCAACATAGATGAGACTCCTGAGACCTCTGTCTGGCTACAAACCCTTAGATTGGAAAAAATACAGAAATAAGGGATCAACTGGGTGTTAGAAGCATAATTCAGAAAATAGAAGAGCACAGAAAGAAACGGCATGAACACATTCAACGTACCTCGTAAGAACGAATACTTAGATGAATACACCAATATTTATTATATTTATTTATATTTGTTATATTTATTTATATATTTAAATTTTTATTCATATATTCATATTTATTTATATATTTCAAGGAGAAAAGAATGTTGGGCGTCCTGAAAAGAGAAAGACCGACGGCATACTGCTTGAAACTGCAACAGGCAAGGACGGTTAGACCAAAACTGGGTATGATGATTATGATGATGATTATTAGGAAGAGTAAGACGGGAAGGCAAACGTCAGTTGGATAGATAGGTGAAGATGAAACATTAGCACAACGTTGGAACAGATGGAGCGCGACATGAAATTGGTTGAGAGATTTAATTTCATCACTCTCCTTGTATTTCGATATATTGTAAGGTTTTTTTGTACAGAGTTGTTCCAAAGAAACCACGAATCATTTCATACCTTGGAATCATTTATAGGGTGTGCCTCACAGCTTTTATAAAAGACTGTAACGCTCTCAAATGTGCCAAATGATGACGTATATTGTCGAAACAAGTTGCACCGACAAAAAAGGTTTAGCATCCTAGTGGTGGTGTGCACATGAACATACAATAATTATTGTCAGTACTCAAGTCTCTCCCCTAATGCCGTTCTCACTATACGTAACAGTTTATCAAATGTGGGCAGGAGCAGCATCACATTTCTCACTGACAATCATGTTGTCAATAGGTGCAACATCCTCGTTGGGCGTGCGCAACTAAAAGAATAAGGATTTGCTACAAATTTTAACTTGGCGCAATGAATGACAGTTTAGTACAACTCTAAATAAATTCAAGATATGTTGATACAAAGAAGCGATATGAAGCAGTGACGTAGAAACAATAAATTCAAGATATATTTGAATAAAAGTTTTTGGTACATGCAGTGCACATGGAAATTTAAACCTTAGACATATTATGAAGTAGACAATACCGCAGTTTTGAACAGATTCAGCGGCCTACTGCTACGGTCGTAACAGACTGGTAGAGCCCGTACGAAATGGTAAAGAGATGCTAGGCGAATGTGAATCTTTGGAAAAAAGGTGTCGTTATTCTTACGAAAGCCTACAAGATAGAGTTACTAAATAGGTTACCAGAAACTTTTGTGAAATAATTCTCAGTCATGTGGAAGGAAGGAAGATTGGGTTTAGCATCCCGTCGACATCGAGGTCATTAGAGACAGAGCACAAGCTTCGGATTCTGTCAGGAGAGACGAAATAAATCAGCCATGGCCTTTCAAAGGAGCCGTCCCAGCGTTTACCTGAAGCCATTTATGGAAATCACGGAAAACCTAAATCTGAATGGACGGACGTGGGTTTGAACCGTCGTCCTCCCGAATGCGAATCCAATGTGCTAACTACTGCGCCACCTTGCTCGGTATCTATATCAGTTGTAGGTACCATGAGAATAAGAGAGATTTTAGGTACTTACCGAAGCATGTATGATTCAAATGGCTCTAAGCACTATGGGACTTAACTTCTGAGGTCATCAATCCCCTATACTTAGAACTACTTAAACATAACTAACCTAAGGACATCACACACATCCATGCCGGGGCAGGATTCGAACCTGCGACCGTAGCAGCCACGTGGTTCCACACTGAAGCGCTTAGAAGCGCTCGGCAACAGCGGCCGGCCCGAAGCATGTAATTTTCCGTTTCTCATGACACGAATGAATAAGAAATGTGTACGGAACATCCCCCGTCATGCCCTGTAAGGTGGCAGGTTTGATGTACAAGTAGACGCACATGTAAGGTCTCAGTGATTCCGTTGATTTATGATTACGCTCTACCATCTCTTTACTACCGGAATGTCTGCGGTTAGTTTCTGCGCACACTATACACTATCATATTTAGTGAACGTGCGGCACAAGAAAAAACACATTATACAAAACTAATTTTCAGTACAAAATCATGATTTTGTTTGTAATGGAGCACGAAGGGGCCTGTTATTTTTGCCGCAGCCGCTATTTATAAATGTCGCAGATTTATCGTCGGCTGATAAAGACGTAATGCGCTGCGGCAAGTTCGGTCGTCGGCCAACCGCAGCGGCCCCGTCTAGCGTGCGGAACGCAACGCCCGCTATGGCGGCGACTGTCATACCACGGGCAACTGTTTCCTTGCGAAGTCAGAGGCCGCGTATCACTCCCAGAGTGATCTAAAGTTTTCTTATATGGGGGAGAGGTTAACACACCGCTGACATCAGTGTCATTACGGGCGGCGACTAGCGCAGCTGTCATGTAGAGTCATTCGACTAGCAAATATACGGCAAGTCACAGTATAAAATCAGTCCCATACTATCGTGAGTAATCGTAGTTAGTGAAGTCCACGAGAAATAGGAAAACTGTTGAAATATGTACATACACTGACAAAAAATAATCGCAACACCAGAAATTATTCAAAAAATGGTTCAAATCGCTCTGAGCGCTATGGGACTTAACATCTGAGGTCATCATTCCCCTAGAACTTAGAGCTACTTAAACCTAACCAACCTAAGGACAGCACACACATCTATGCCCGAGGCAGTATTCGAACCTGCGACCGTAGCGGTCGCACGGTTCCATACTGAAGCGCCTAGAACCGCTCGGCCACACCGGCCGGCAGAAATTAATTAATGTAGAGTAACTTCGAGAACTCTTTTGTCTAGGTAACATATTTCAGTAATTAACTTTGCAAGATCACAGATTAACGTAAGTGAGATAAGCTACGGCTATTGTGAAATGCTGGTACATTAGTAACAGGTGTCAGCGCCAGTATGCTGAACGCCAGTATGCAAATGCATACGCATTGAGTTTTACAGGTGCTGGACGTCAGTTTGTGTCCAGTTCTGTTCCAGGCCATAGTGATCTTGGCCTGTCAATACAGGAACGTTCAAATGATTCAAATGGCTCTAAGCACTATGGGACTCAACATCTGAGGTCATCAGTCCCCTAGACTTAGAACTACTTAAACCGAAGGACATCACACACATCCATGCCCGAGGCAGGATTCGATCCTGCGACTGGAGCGCCTAGAACCGCTCATCCACAGCGGCCGGCAGTAGAGGAACGGTCAATGTTATTTGTGAATGAGGCTGATGATGTTCCGTGTGTACTCGACTGATGACAGATTCGTGATCGAGCAGGCCAATGCAGCATGTAGACACTCTGTAGAATATGTTCGGTTACGACAGCGGAATGTGGGCGAGCGTCATCCTGTTCGAAAACACTCTCTGGACTGCTACTAACGAATCGCGGCACAACAGATCGAGTCACCAGACGTACAGATCTGCAGTCAGTTTGCGTGGGATAACAAAGAGAGCACTCCTGCTATCATACAAAATCGTACCACGTACCGTAACTCCTGGTGTAGGTCCGGAGTGCCTAGCGCGCAGACAGTTTGGTTGCAGGCCCTAAACTGGACTTCTCCTACCCAACACACGGACATCACTGGCACCGATGCAGAGCCAGCTTTCATCAGCAAGCACAACAAACCTCCACCCATCTCTTGCTTGACACCACTAAAGTAGCAAATGGCGGTGGTTTGGGGTCAGAGCAATGCAGGCTACAGAGCGTCCGGCTCGGAGCTGTCCTTGAAGTAACTTATTTGTAACAATTCTTTGTGTCACTAAGGTGCCAACTGCTGCTCAAATGCTGCTGCAGATGCATGATGATGCGCCGGAGACACACGCCAAACCCTTTGGTCTTTCCTCTCGGTAGTGTCACTTGGACGTCCGGAACCCGGTCTTCTTACAACTATACTTTCCCGTGACCACCGCTGCCAGCAGTCAGGTATAGCGCCTAGATTCCTGCCAAGCCTTTCTGCAGTATCGCAGAAGGAACACCCAACTTCTCGTAGTCCAATTACATGAGTTCGTTCAAATTCAGTGAGTCGTTGATAATAACGTCATTGTCGCTTTAAAGGCATTCTTGACTAACGTCAACTCACCGTGTCCAATCTCAAAGGTAACTAACACTCTAGCGCCACTCTTACGCGACTGGAGCGCAATTTGAATGGACATCATCTCCCAGATGTAGAAATCGCCTAACAACTTTCGTTTAATTTGCACAACTCCTTCTTGGTGTTGCAATTTTTTTTTCAACCAGATATGAATGAAACTATTACTTTTAGAAATTAATAACTTTCAAATTTCTTAAGCGATTGCGACCGAACCGCTGAATCTTTCCATCAGTAAATGGGGTATGTTCTCCCCTGACTCGGTTGTTTTAACCCCCTCCACTGACGGAATGACCCACTTCCCAATTCCGTATGTATAAAACCAATACGGACTTGTAGCTGTCACGCCTTTGCGCTTACTGCTACGTATTTTAACTGTAAATAGCTCAGTCCCAATGGTAAGAGGCAGTAGTGAATTCACGTAGTTAATATTTGAATCCAGCACAGCTGCCACAAGCTCAGCTCACTTTTACTCCGCTCCTACCCTCGCCATTGCACCTCATTAACTAGGTGCTACGTGGACCTTGCTAAATTCACTTGCGTATACATTTTTGACCGTTACTCGCCAGTATTTACCTAATGATTAGTATACTCCTAACCGGACTATTTCCCTAAGAGCTGTGATGATTGAACGGGTTCGATCCACGGCCTACAGTGCCCTACAGTTCACATGGTAACACTGCCTACCTGACCCACTTAACTTGGTCGTTAGCTTATGTATCCAATCACCACTGCTAGCAGCAGTGGATAATCCTATCAGCACGACGAGAGCAGCAGACTTACCGTCGAATCCTCCTGAAAATACTTATAACTACGGTCGCCAGCTCTGAAGGAGCAAAAGAATAAATCAATTTTTGGGCTCGTTTCAAAGTGAAATGGCTTGAGTTTAATTTAAACTTAATTCCGAATATTACTATTTCTGATCATTCTAGATGATTCTACAAAGCAAATACTCTCTCAATTTCTGTGAGGTGGCTTGGTAATTACTACCAAGACAGGTTATGCAACTTCGGTTAACAAAATTCTATCCTTCAACTTATTTAATGATTTTGGATATTACTCTTTGGACCATTGATACAGAATTAGTTAAGTGACTTTACTTGAAAGGTTGTTCAGAAAAATTTAAGTAACTATAAATAGGCGACTCATTCTGGTGTGACCATTGCTCTTTTCAACATTTTTATACGCTAAAGTATTCTACAACCAAAAGAATTGTAAATGAAAGAGGCGATGGTGGCCTCAGTCTGATTTCACTATACTATGTTTGAGGTTACTACACTTTACAATGAACAACATTCGTCGTACTTTTACTCATTACTATATTCTGTCCTCTGCACTTGCATAAAAGAAAACTGGTATTCTCCTTTTACATGTATACAAAGTTCGACTTAACAATTGCAAGCAGTCTTGCCTTGGGTAGACGTGTCGGTGCTGGTGGTGAGATGCATGTGGCTAACGCAGCTCTTCACGCCTCATGCCCTTAATGGCGGCTGGAACTATGAGCTGTAGCACTCGTATAAGCTACTGCACGTCCGCCATAAAATCTGGGCACAGGAACTCTTACAATCAGCCCCAGTGGCATAGAGGCGGCTTCAACAACCATTCATCACGTTTTACTCCAAAAACGGCGACGATATTCGATTCTTCGCTGTTGCACAATCACTTTTGCGTGAGCACAGTTACGCACGTCCGATCACGTCAACACTCCCCAGGCCATTCCATTGTTCAGTACCTGTGTCTCCAGCTACCCCTAGCTACGCTCGTATCACCAAGAGTGGGGGCGTTCCCCTACCACCTTTTTACCAAAATCATTTAGTATTTAAGAATATTTATATTTACTACCCTGGAGTCCATACCAGTCATAATAATTTACTACTAGCGCTTTACAACATTAAATTATACAGTAATAACTTATAATTACCAAGAAAAAGAATACATTTGACTCCGAGAGCTTAGTGCATTGTCTGACAGGCAGCGCTAATTCCCAGTTTCGCCAGTAGATGGCATCAGGGTGCACTCCCTGGCAGTCTCACACAAGCGCGCCCGTTTCCGACGCGCGGGCTCCAAATTACCGTCAGCCCACCATCATTTCAGTTCCGTTACACGATCTTAGAGAACTACATGTCAGCTTGAACAGCACTATCTAAATACAGCTTTAGAATAGTCTATTAAAGCAACAGAATTATAATTATGAGCCGGAACGTTGAATCTGAGAGATAAAAAACACCGTTACTATTGTTGCGATCTTCAGTCCGAAGACTGGTTTGATGCAGCTCTCCTTGCTACTTTATCTTGTGCAAGCCTCATCATCTCCGAATAACAATTGCAACCTATATTATTTTGAAACTGTTTACTGTATTCATCTCTTGGTCTCCCTCTACAATTTCCCCCTCCTCTCCCCCAAACGACCCTTCATCGTTAAACTGGTAATCCCTTGATGTTTCAGAATGTGTCATATCAGCAGATTCTTTCTTTTAGTCAAGTTATGCTACAAATTTCTTTTCTTTGGAGCTCTATTCACTATTTCCTCGTTAGTTGTACCATCTCTCCAACTAATTTTTAGCATTCTTTCGTAGCACCACATTTCAAAACCTCCTATTCTTTTCTTGTCTGAATTGCTTTTCGTTTACGTTTCACTTCCTTTGCTTTCCTCTACTGCTTACTCAACGTAGACATTGAATAACGTTGGGGATAGCCTACAACCCTAACTCACTCCCTTCTCAACTAATGCTCCCCTTTCAGCCCTTCGGCTCGTATAATTGCCGTCTAGATTCTGTGCAAGTTGTCTATAATCTTTCTCTCCCTATATTTTACCCCTGCTACCTCCAGAATTCCAGAGAGTGTATTCCAGTCATTGCCAAAAACTCCAGACAGATAACCTCAGAAAAGACTTCATAACATTTAAATCTATATTCGATGTTAACAAATTTTACTTCTTCTGACATGCTTCTCTTACAATTACCAGTCTAAATTTTACATCCTCTCACATCGGCCACCATCAGTTATTTAACGGCCCAAATAAAAACCTTGTCTACTATTTTAAGTGTCTCATTTCCTAATCTAATTCCCTCAGTACCACCTGATCGCCGGCCGGAGTGGCCGTGCGGTTCTGGGCGCTACAGTCTGGAACCGAGCGACCGCTACGGTCGCAGGTTCGAATCCTGCCTCGGGCATGGATGTGTGTGATGTCCTTAGGTTAGTTAGGTTTAATTAGTTCTAAGTTCTAGGCGACTGATGACCTCAGAAGTTAAGTCGCATAGTGCTCAGAGCCATTTGAACCATTTTTGAACCACCTGATCTAATTTGATTACATTCCGTTTCCATTGTTTTGATTTTGTTAATACTCATCTGATATCCTACTTTCGTGACACTGTCATTTCAGTTCGTCTTCACTTCCAAATCCTTTGCTGTCTCTGACAGAATTACGATGTCATCGGCAAACCTCAATGTTTTTCTTCCTTCTCCCTGTATTTCAACTCCTTCTCCAAATTTTCCTTTGATTTCTTTTACTGCTTTCTCAGTGTACAGATTCGATAACGTCGGGGGTAAGCTAAAACCCTGTCTGACTACCTCCTCAACTATTGGTACCCTTTCACGCCCTTCGGCTCGTATAACTGCCATCTGGATTGTGTTCAAGTTGCCTGCAGTCATTCTCTCCCTGTATTTTATCTCTGCCACCTTCATAATTGCAAAGAGTGTATTGCAGTCATTTCCAAAAGCTCTCTCTTAGTCTACAAATGCTGTAGCCATAGACTTACATTACCTAAACCTTCTTCCGAGATGAGTCGTAGGGTCAGTAGTCCTACGTTTGTCCGAAACCCAAAATGATCTTCTATGATGTCGGCTTCTACCTATTTTGCCATTCTTCTGTAAATAACTCATGTTAGGATTTTGCAGCCATGACTTATGGAACTGATAGTTCGGTAATATTCACACCTGTCAGCACCTGCTTTCTTTGGAATTGGGTGTATTATATTCTGCTTGAAGTCTGAGGGTATTTACCCAGCCTCAGACATCTTGCATACGAGGTGGAATATTTTTCGCATGACGCTCTCCCAAGAATATCAGCAGTTCTGAGGGAATGTCGCCTACTGCAAGGGCCTTGTATCGACTTAGGTCCTTCAGTGCACTGTCAAATTCTTCTCACAGTATCATATCACATCTCATCTTCTTCTTCCTCTTGCCTTTCTATAATATTGTTTTCAAGTTTATTTACCCTGTATAGTCCCTTTATACATTTTCCTTCCACCTTTCAACTTTCGCTTCTTTGCTTAGGACTGGTTTTCCATCTGAACTCTCGATATTCATACAGCGACTTCTCTTTCTTCCAAAGGTGTCTCAGATTTTCCTTTAGGTGGTGTCTACCTTTCCCCTACTTATACGTGGTTCTACAGACTTACGTTTATCTAGTCATGCTTAGCAATCTGGCAACCACTCTTAGTGTCATTTTTTAGACGTTTGTATTCCCTTTCGCCTGCATTATTTAATGAATTTTGGTATTATCTTGTTTTATTTATAAATGCTATTATCTACACTGACATCCAGGTATTATTACTAGGCCTTATCTTTTTACCTGTTAGAACCTCTGCTGCTTTCAATATTTCATCTCTCAAAGTTATCCATTCGTCTTCTACTGTGTTCCTTGTCCCCGTTCCAGTGAAATGTTGCTTAATGCTCCCTTTGAAACTCTCAGCGACCTCTGGTTCTTTCAACTTATCTACTTCCCGTATGCTTCAACATTATCGATTGCAAAATAAATTGCGAAATAATAAATACAGCGGAAGTATAATATGTTAAACTGCAGTAACTATCTGTAGGGGATCGGTTCACGTAAGGTTTTAGAACAGATAGTAGTAAATAATGATAGTTTTCACCATTTTTCTGAATAAGATAAAAGAGCTCAGAAATCAAAGACATGAGCAAAAGCTAATAACGCTACGAATAGCTGGTAAAATTCTAAACCTAATTCATGTATAACACATATGGTAGGGACAAGTTTACTTCAGCCGTGCCGCGTAGCGATAGGTTGGAGAAATCCGCCTGGTGTTTATCGCCTTAGAAGCGTTTTTCTGGGCAGCAGCCAGCAACGAAGCAGTTCTGGCAATGGGGGAAAGCGGCTCGTATACCGACGTCGGCACATTTATTATGGCAGAGCACGTTTCGGAACTTTACTTGGGGTTAAGTTTGTTGTGTCGAACGTTGTAGCCTTGGAGCAAGACAGTTTGCTGTGCGACCAATTCCTCCAATTTTTTTCGTGGCTTTAACCGACGACGGTACGTATTCAGCACCTCGTATTACAGGTTGGTATAAATTTGGTTTGTCTGGGATGGCCAAGCATATTTTAGGCTGTTAAATTTGTATGCGGTGCAACTTAGCTTCCCTTAAAATATTTCTGGTTTCTGAAATTATTACTTTTTCTTAAGAAATGTTCCCTTTTAAATTTTGTCGTTTATAAAATAATTCTGTATGTACTCCCCGCTTGTGCTGCGTCTATATGGACAATTTGACCCAGGTAACTTGTGAAATAGGTTGAATAAATTCTGTTCTTTTTCTGTGTTGACGGGGGCAGTCATCCTTTCTTGGCTCTGGAACTTATAGTTCCGTGTTCTTAATCCGATGAAGCGGTTGGGAGCATACCGTTTCTTATTTACTGCCTTGCGATGTAAGTTGTTTGCGTTTAGCTTAACTTGTTAAAGAACTCCATCCTTAGTTAATTCAAAGCATTTGTTCTAATAGTTGCTTGAGCTCATGGGCGTTTGTTATTAAACTTCTATCTCTAGATGTCTGATTTAAAGAAATTCAGGCCGGGGCCTCTGTTTCAGGTGCTAGCGTACCTGTGTTCATTAAAATTTCTGGTGTTTAGAATCAATTTTAAATATTATTTTATGCACATTAAGCTTGTTGAGTAATTTGAAGCGAGCGTTCTAACTCTTGTATGAGCACATGTGCGTCCCCGAAATTTTGACACTAGCTATTAATCCTTGTGCACATTTAATTTGCCTTCTGAACTGATGGATAATTTGTTAATGTGTGTAATATGTTCTCCATCTGAGCACAAGTGCGTTGTAAAATTTTTTTCTTGAGGTTGATTGCAATCAGACATAATTCGGTTTGTTTTTAAAAGAAAGAATCTTGTGACCAGTTATAGCGTGTAAAGTGTTAATCTGATCTGTTGTTATTGTACGTATTTCAAGGTTGTTTTACGTCTGTGTTTTAGAATGAGTGTCTTGACCAATCTCACAAGTGAAGCCTCCCGATTAATCGGTGGCGTCGAAGTTGAAACTTATTCCCGTTAAACCCCAGCTGACATTGTTATAAAATTTTACATTTTCTAGGAACTTGGTGAGTGTAATAAAATGCATTTAAAATTTATTTGTATGACGAATGGCGTTCTAGCTCTGTTTGCTCAGTCTTTTCATCCTTAAGGCAACCAAGCGGCATTACTGTTATTGGTCTGCGTTATAAAGTTCATCTGCACTCAACGAAAGACAGTATAGAAGATTTTTTTTGATAAAAAGACAATGAAACAGGTATTCTGACAGCTCCAAGGAATTAGCAAGCAAGTGCGCTTCATGTGAAGTGTTTACGTGTGTAGTGTTTTTAATGATATCTACAATAATTGTAATTTTGTGGGTTTTACGACAGCTCGAGTTAATGTAAGGGTAAAGGCCATCTTGGCCTTAGATCAGTTCATTAGAGAGGTCGGCACCTAAGAACTGGTCCTTATGAGGGGGATGTCAGTCACGACTGAAGTGGTTAACATTTTTCGGGCGTTAAGCCTAGAATTTCTTCAGAGATGGACAACTTAACAGAATTTTTCGACTATTGCGCTCATGAACTTTAACACTGAACTGTGGCGTCGTGTTCGAAGACTTGTCAAAATTCAGCGTAGGTTTGTAGACTTTGAAAAATTATGAGTAACCTCTACGTCGAACTGTAACTTTGAACAGCAGTGTCGTGTGTCGAACTTAGTGCATTGTTTGTCGAGTTTTCGTATCAGTTTGCCTTTGCTCTCACAATATTAATCAAGGTATCAATAAACATTTTCATTACTGAACAGTACCCACAATGCGTAAAGGACATTTACTCATTTCTCCGGGTATTTCTTGCCTGTAATTTAACTAAATTATAGGAAGTCAACAGAACCGTAACTGGATAACGCAACAGGTCTGTAGGCGTCTCCTAGACCCGCGTTTCTCAGCCTGTTTTCCTTTTAAGTTCATTTAATGCTTTCGCGACACCCCTGCATGTGATTTCTTTCCTAGATGAAAAAGGAAACACGTAAACTACACACAATATTTTTTTATCACTATGCGTGTAGTCGCATATAATGTTGGGCTATTTCTGTGAAGTCGTATATAATATTGGCCAATTTCTTGCAAAGTGGGCTACTCCTAGAAACGATTTGACAATAATTCTTTTTGTCTTCTAGATATTTTATGTGCGGAAGATTAGAAGACATTAAAAATCTCGCGACACGCCTGACATACATTTGCGACTCACAAATGTGTCGTTACACGACGGTTGAGAAACGTTGCCCTAGACACATTCAAAGCCTGGCAACTAAAAAAATTGGTCACACTCCTAGTTAAGGCCTTCTACATAAGGAAGCACTTTGTATTAGGAAGACGTTACTAGTATGTTACGACTATTGCATGTTTGCTTGTTGACCAAATACCGACAGTTGCGACTGTAGTGAGTACGAAGTCGAAACTAGACTGAGGATCAACGAAAATGTGTGGTCTGGTCGGATGAATTAATCTTCTTGTTACACCAGATCGAAAATCATGTCTAAATACGGCCACATCCAGGTGAACGCCTGCTCGAAACATGCTTTGCGCTACGGACGCAGGTCAGTGGATGCATTATTATGACAGGGTGGCATTCACCTCAATTTCCATGAGACCTGTGATAGTAATAAGGCATTGTAGACTACGTGAACATTATTGTAGACCACCTGCGTTCCTTCATTCTTGATGTCTTCTTCAACAGCGATGGCATCTTCCAGCAGGATAAATGTCCATGTCACAAGGCCAGAATCGTTCTTCAGTGGTTTCAGGAACTTGATAGTGAACTCACGTTGATGTCTCTGCCACCAGATTCGCCTGATCTGTAAGCTGAGGAATACACTCGAGACGCTATCTGCCGATAGCTGGGTGGCCACAAACTATCAACCATTAATTTATGGAACAGTGTGTTCTGTATGTACAGAGATGGTGCCACATACACCCAGAAACCTACTAAGGACTTTTCTAATCAATACCATGGAGAATTGCTGTTGTATTTCGTTCCAAAGGTGGAACAACACAGTACTAAGCAAGTGGTCGTAATGTTTTGGCTCGTCGGAGTGGCTCCAATAGGGGAGGCTGAGAGGATCCAGTGAAGACCAGCTCGGTTCGCCGTAGTGTAGTGTAGTAAGACCAAGAGCTATATGGAGACGCTCATCAGACTCCAACTGCTACAGCTAACAAGATGTGAGTTTTGATCATGGAGCGTACTACTACTAAACTTCGAGAGAGTACGTTCCGAAAGATCTGCTACTACCACAATGCTCAGGGGATAGGTGCCAAAGCCGGCCGCGGTGGTCTCGCGGCTCTAGGCGCGCAGTCCGGAACCGCGCGACTGCTACGGTCGCAAGTTCGAATCCTGCCTCGGGCATGGATGTGTGTGCTGTCCTTAGGTTAGTTAGGTTTAAGTAGTTCTAAGTTCTAGAGGACTGATGACCACAGCTGTTAAGCCCCATAGTGCTCAGAGCCATTTGAACCATTTTTGACAGGTGCCACACCTCGCGAAATGTCCACGAGAGGAAAATCAGCGAAGCTGGAGCTCATGTGGAGGCTTATCGACACTCTCGTTCTGACAGAATACTGCACCCCTCTTCGGATTAATAGCTCCCATACGACAAAGATACATGTGGTACAAAATGACGCTACGTGCATTATTAGTGACACAATAAAGCCTACACAACTGCGCTTCTACCCTCATTGAGCCATGTATCACTACCGGAGATACGACGTAAAAAGAGTCTCCTTAGAGAGTTCCATACTCTCAGCTACCCACACATAATTACTTCGCTGACGTGGATCACAGAAGACATATCAAGAACTCGAACAGTAGTTACCGGTGAAGAATTCATAAATTTGAAGTTTGGCGTTCACAATAGCTGGGAACAATACTGGCAAGAACACTGTCCACCACAAGTGGATGTTTCACAATCACAAATAAGCCTCCCTGTTTCAGCCAATTACGCTATGTGCAGATGACATTAAACCGACGACACACGGCCATAAATGGGGGAAGATACCATCTCAAAAATACAACTGCGTAGCCGAGAAACAAACAGCCGGCAACATTGTGGAAGAATGTCCAAATCGAGCCTTCAAAGGACTCTTCACCGATGTTGTTGCAGTTACAAATGAAGCGACTGAGTACATCCGCTGCTTGGATGTCAGTTCGTAACTAAGTTTGGTACATAATACGTACGTACATGTGCATATGAACTGTGTTAAATTCAGTGTTATATGAATATATATGTACGGCACACGTTAAATAAATAATAAATCTCATATGTCGCAAGCCAGCTGGTTTCTCCTTTTTCCTTCTGTTTACAGTTCGTCAGTGCCTTTGTTACTTTTAGCCCTTTTGCATTCTTCTTACAATTTGTTTATTACTGATAAGATGTAAGTATTTGGAACCAAACACTGGTATCGCAAAGATACCACCTCACGACTGGTACTTTGGGACAAGTAATGTCGCTTTACTCCTTGACTCAGGGGTGGCTAAGATGTCGCCTTGCGGGCCATCCCCAGGCCCAGCTGCCAAAGCGCTGAGCCTCACTGCACATTTCCCCCACCACCGTTCCACGCTGTCTGAGCACGAGAAGTGGGAAGAGGGGAAAATTACGAAAGTGCCGCAAACGACATAGATCACAAACGAAATAAGTTCTCAGTATTATTATTCAATTATTTTAGGCGCGCTAAAAAAATAACATAATCTGACATGAAACTTTTACTTGTTAAAAACTGTAGGCATACAGACAGACGCAGACAGCTGCGCATATTTTCGCATCCAAGTGCCACATAAACGTGATTTGTTTAGATTCATAATTGAAAAAGGGTCTTTCGCACAAATGTATCGATCGAAATATTGTAGCAGTTTTGCAGCCTCATTATGGAGACGTGCAAATTCTATCTGACGAAAGCAATGTAGACGCTCTGGATTGTTTTAACGTAAAAAGGTTCGTCATTCAAACTGGAATTACCTTGCACATCAATCAGATAACATCTGCACATACGCAGGGTCCCTTTCAACTAAAACGGCAAACAATTCCGAAAACAGACCTAACATTCGTAATGTTGTCGGAACATTTGTAACTCGTTCAAGGCCACATGAATTCTCCAACCTAGTGTTTTCTTTAACGGCAGTGAGCATAGGAACTTGGACTGCGTTTGTCAGAATGTGTCCCTTCCAGAACTTGTCTAGGACTTAGGGACGAATATTCAAGTGCTATAGAACATACAAAATTTATCGAAAATGTATTTTTCTTAAAAACACATTAAGTAACTTTTGCCATTTATGTATGAAAAATTATATCCTCCACAAGACCACCCAAGGCCGCGCGGCAACGAACAGTGCATTCATTGAAGTTCTCGACGACGCGTTCACAAACACCTGGTGGGATGCCGTTAATAACACTTTTAATTTCATCCTTCAATTGGTGTATTGATTGTAGTTTGTTCACGTACACTTTTGATTTCATAAATCCCCACAAAAAAAAGTCACAAGGCGTAAGATCGGATGATCTGGGAGGCCATTCCTGACTGCTACGCTAAGAGACAATTATTTGAGGAATCTTTTCATTCAGAAGAGCAGTCGTTTACGAGATGTGTGGCATGTCGCACAATCTTGTTGAAACCAAAAATCGTCATTTTCATCAATAGGTGGGAAAACGCAATTAGAAAGCATGTTTCGGTAACGGTCGCCATTCACAGTGACAGCAGTACTGGTCGATTACTCCTCCCCAGAACCCACACCACACTGTCGTGCGTTGTGGATGCATCTCATCTTCCACAGTCACTCAAGGATTTTCCTTAACCCAAATTCTGCAGTTCTGCTTTCTGACATACGCACTGAGGTGGAAGTGCGCCTCATCTGAGAAAATTATTCTTTTTGTGAAGTTCTCGTTCTCCGTTTATCGAGTCAAGATCCGCTGAGCAAATCGATATCACTTTCCATTATCTTCAGGTTTCAGCTTTTGTGTAAGTTGAATCCCGTACGCATGCATTTTCAGATCTTTTGAAAGGGTTTTATACAGTGAACTTGGTGATAAATTCAATTGTTGAGCTCGTCGGCGAACCGATTTTCTGGGGTCTACGGTCACACTGTCACGCATGACAGCAATGTTTTCTTATGTTCGAACAGAATGCCGTCGTATTTCCGTAACGTTTGAAACAGAACCCGTGGCCTCAAACTTCGGGACCTACTTCCGAACTGATGATTCTTTTGGAGCAACATTACCTTCAAGTTTCAAACGCAGTTCACGATCTGTTCTGGTGGGACTTTAATCATCATTGCGATAACTTTTTATCACTTGGATACGTTGCTCAGTTGTCATCTAACGCAAGACGAAAATGAACTTCAAACAACAATTCTCACCAAAAAAAAAGCTATCAGGCTACTAATGTGAAGGATCGCAGACAACAAACATGAAAAAACCACGGCTATAAAAAAGTGCAAAATTCAAATTCATCCTTACTTCCGGGACACCAGTTATAAGGCGATGTTCTTTGAAGGTGTATCCCTATCAAATCAGAAAGAAGGTGTTTCTCACCTTGTAGTGTCTTACTCACTATGGGCAGTGTGCAGACTAGTTCACTTAAAATGCAAAGACTGTAATCCATTCCGGATGTTCAAATTTTCGCTACTGCACTACTTTTCCCTTCATAAAAATCGTTTCAGCAAAGCAACCTACTTCACAGTAATGTATAAAGGCTCTACAAATTTCGTTCACTTCCGTCGAAAACTGTTGCAAACAACAGTCGAATAATGCGTGTGATTTCTTAAATTTATACTATTCATACCGTCTCTTTCCTCACGTACTTTTTGTCTGAAAATTAGGAACCGAGTGCTTCTTGTTGTACTGAACAACGAATCCCGTCTGTCAGTCATTGCCCTCTCGCTGGCATGGATGTGTGTATTATTCATAGCATAAGTTAGTTTAAGCATTGTGTAAGTCGAGGGACCGATGATTTCAGCAGTTTGGTGCCTTAGGAATTCACACACATTGCAATTTTTTCCCCTTTTATTGCCAACTACATCTTTAAATTCTTTCTGTTTGGTATTGTAATATCGTTTCATAGCATATTTATAGTAGCTGTCGCTTAAGCGACTGCATAACAGATATTGAGAATTGTCGTCCATCTCTTATGTCAGTCCCATACATTTTTAAAGGCTTGTGAGAATAGATCGGTAGACTGCCCCCATTTGTGCAAACGTCCACTGAACCTATGAAAGTCCTTCATACCACAGACAAAGAGCGAAGGGTAAACAGTACTGACACCACAATTCTACTGAATTGAAGTGAGTTGTGCCGACAGAAAAATGCCGCATCATAATACTGAATGAAATGCCGCGCTGTACCGAGTACTTCCGGAAATGAGCGAGCAAAGCCGAGGCAGGCTGAGCTGCGGGCCGCACGCGGTCCACGCGCCCTGTCCGCGTGTCCGCGTCAAGTCTGGCTCGCTGTGGTCAGCCCTGCCTTAGCTCCATAAGGATTACTGCAAATGGGAGAGAGTGAAAATCAGTTTTTTTTAATCAGGTCACTCTGGCTGGGGGAGACAACCCTGACAAAAAAACAGCATGTCAAGGAGGCCTAATGTGGCAACCCCACTTCCTGACTGCCGAGCTAGAGATAGGTGAAATTTTGTCGGGAGATCTGAACAAAAGAAGGGTTGACTTGACAATTCTGAAACAGATAAAAAAAAACACATACACACACAACTATGTATTTCTCAGTGCTGTGTTGCAATTCATGTAAGCAGTAAATGAAAAAAAAAGTTACACATCAACACAGAACGGACAATAAGAATAACCAAATGGTCTTTGGCGGTAATAGGTGGTCCTGCTTCAGAAGACAGAAAGACAGAAAAATTCTAGCAATGTATGAAGAATTTTAAAGAACAGGACAAAAGAGTCTACAGAGAAAGCGTCCTCTGATAGCTTTCTGGCAGGAGAAACGATATGTCTACCTTACAGATGGAAAAAACCTATGATCGCCAGTTCCATTTGCAGAACTCAAAAATTTTGTCCAGTCCAGGACTACAATGGAAACTGCGAATGATCTGCCTACAATGCACTTTCGAGAAGTCCAACAAAACACAAGATAACGAAACATATTTTTTGATTAGTGTTCTCAAATATTTCTTAAATACTGCAGCATTCACTTATATAATTTGTTTGAAGATGATGCAATCAATTTCGAACTTAAAATATATAGTTGAGAGCATTGTTAACCTTACAACTTGGGGCTCTGAATTGATATATTTTATAATTTTGGTTCTCCTTGGGCAAGTCTGATATTTTTCGGCTAAACAAATTTCCTAGGCGCACAAATATTTTGGAGAACAAAACCAATTTGAATCTCAAAAATTTAAGCACAAAAGTTGGACTCCATGTTGAAGACATCATTCTTCACCAGCTCACTTGAGATCAAGAAGATAGGTAGTGAAGCTAAATTTTGTTTTAATATTGTGTTGACTGAAGTCACCTTTGAAGAAACATTGCGAGTGACGTTTTTTATTTTCGACTTTATTTTCATTCAAATAGGACAAAAACTTGTTTTGATTTGGGAACAAAAACAATGGGGAGAAATATTTTAGATTAAATCAAAGGGAAACATAACAGCCTATGAAAGAAAGCTGGTGACTGAATCAAAAATCTGTTTGAGTAGTCAGTGAAAATAAATGAGTTGTGAACTGTGCAGCTATGTACAGAAAATAATTATCACATAAGCGGTGCATTAGTAGAAATTAAGAAGGAATTAGCGGAAGACTGAATATCTGCAGATCAAAAAATTAAATCAAGCAATACATCAGAAAAACCAACGTTGGATCCAAATCGAAATTTGTGTACCTAAACCTGATTGAATTGGAATTTGGTTTGAAAGATTAACTTAGTGCCTTTGATGACGCCAAAAAATTTTGTGTTTGTGCTACAAATGAGACTGATGCTGAGGAAGTTGATTCATGTCACTTTTCTGTGGGGAGTGAAGATGCATTGTTTGAAGTATATCGTGTACATGAGGCTATAAAGTTCTTCTGAGTTTTGAACCATGAGTTTTGTCAGAGGAAACTGAATGTTTACAATAGTATTTTATGTTGTAAAGAGGTTAGAAGCAGATGAGTATCCAAAACTGAGAGCAGAAAGTCATTCAAAATTTGTTAGGTGTAAAGAGTCAGTCCGTTAAAAGCTACCTAAGGTTGCGGACAGTTGCGGATTGACTAGTGGGAGAAGTATTTAAATAAATTAGGCAAACAGTTCAAGATTTATTGGAGAAGATTTGTTGGACATACAGTAAGAGGTACTGATTTATTTAAAATGTGTTATTCTTATGGAAAGACGCATAGTTTTGGCTTGTCAATAACTTTAAAGGAAACAGACATTAAAGTATGTGAAATTAAAGTTATTTTTGCTTGTGTTCTAATGTTAGAAAATTGCGATTTGACTGTTAGATTAGGGGGGGGGAGTGGCCTTAAAGTGTAAAGTAAACTTATGTCACAGATGGAAAACTTGTCACAGCTTTTAATTCGGTAAATTGGCATATGATGTTTTCCCCATGATTTTCAGAGATAATTTTTTTAGAAGTGGAATACTTTTTCAGGTATTACAGCTATGTTGTAAAAACCTTCATGGGGATCCATGCCTTACGAATTATGTGTGTGTCAAGCAGACGACCGCAGTCCACAGAGGACTTCATTCTTCTGGACTATGTTATTTTCCCGAACTTTATTATGCATCTGTCAGTTTTCTTCTGTCAACATTATCTTCTTTACGACATGTTGTGATTGTCATATTAAATACCAGGTAATTAGTTTATGCCATTTTCGATTTATGCATATGTGATAGTTATTTGGCAACTAAAACGGCTAGATGTTTCTAAATATGGATACTGTGCTCTTTATGTTAGGATGTGCTTATGATATGAGAAATATACAGTTTTCATGAATTTTATGTTGCTGGCGAATGATTCAAAAATGCTTCATCTTTTACACACATGTAATGCAAGGCTGGATTCCAGGTAAAATGTTTCAATTTTTTATCTTCCCAATTACCACTCATTATATAACTTCTTCATTACAAATCTGCAAGCTGTGGTTTGCGTTAGGAATATGTTTATGGGCGAGAACAGTATTGCATTTACACAGTTGAAAAGCTACTTGGTTATTATTACTATTTATTCTATTTCGATGATTACATTTACGCATAAACAGTGTTAATGTATTGTTATTGCACTGCACTACACAGATTTGACCAAATGATGAGACTGATTCGTTCATACAACGCTAGTTTTGTCACCTTGGAATAATACAACTACTTTTTTCCAGATCGTGTTTGTAGTCCTAGTACAAACTGAAATCGCCGCATCACAGTAGCTTAGCATATCTCAAAACAAAACGTGATTGCGCACTGATAAGGTAGTCACGGCCCGCGCTGTTTTCTTTTGGTTCCCATAGGGGTGTGCAATGGTATAGGTGCGCGCAGATTTCATTGCAGACATTTACCCGCAAATAAACAAAAAATGATTACGTAACAATTTTTGGAGGGTGCAAGTAAAGCATTGTGACTATCCCTGGTACTCGGTGTTTGAGTCTTTGCCTGCGTTTGCCGGCACTAGGTAATGATCATAATTTAAGTTTCAGAGACCTTATTTCATGTGCCTACTTGTACAGGGAAGGACGGGTAATATGCAATATGTAAAAGAACCAAGAGGGAACAATAAGACTGGAAGAACAAGAACGGAGTGCTCGGACTAAAAAGAGTGTGAAGCAGGGGTGTAGTCTTTAGCTCTCACTGTTCAATCGAAAAATAACGAGGGAAATAAAAGAAAGCTTCAAGAGTGGGATTAAAATTCAGGATGAAAGGGTAGCAATGATAACATGCGCAGACGATGTTGCTATCATCAGTGAAAGTGAAAAAGTATTACAGGATATGTTGAATGGAATGAAGAATCAATGAGTACAGCACAAGGACTGAGAGAAAATGGAAGATAGACAAAAGTAATGAGAAATATTAGAAATGAGAACAGCGAGAAACTTAACATCAGAAATGGGGATGACAAAGAAGACGACATTAAGGAATTCTGCTACCTAGGCAGCAAAATAACCCATGACAGGCGGCACAAGGAGAACATAAAAAACAGACTAGCACAGGCAAAAAGAGTATTCCTGGCCAAAAAAAGTTTGGTAGCATCAAACATGGGTCTTAATTTGAGGAAGAAACGTCTGGGAATGTACGTTTGGAGCACAGCATCGTATGGTAGTGAAACATGGACTGTGGAAAAACCGGAACAGAAGGGAATCGAAGCATTTGAGACGTGGTGCTGAAGACGAATGTTGAAAATTAGGTGGACTGATAAGGTAAGGAGCAGGAGTTTCCCTGTAGAATCGACGAGGAAAGGAACATATGGAAAACACTGACAAGAAGAAGGGACAGGATGACACCTGTCAAGACATGAAACATAAAACGTAAGATATGGTACTAGAGGGAGCTGAAGATGGTAAAAACTGTAGAGGAAGAGATTGGAGAATACCCAGCAGATAACTGAGTACATAAGTTGCAATCTCAGCTCCGAGATGGGAAGGTTGGCCCAGGAGAGCAATTCCTGGCGAGTCGCATCAAACCAGTAAGAAGACTGATGACTCAAGAAAAGAAAGGAAAAACATACGTTAAATAGCCCGCCCGGGCGGAAAGGCGTGCCGGTCCCCGGCACGAATCCGTCCGGCGGATAAGTGTCGAGGTCCGGTGTGCCGGCCAGTCTTTGGATGGTTTTTAAGGCGGTTTTCCATCTGCCTCAGCGAAAGCGGGCTAGTTCCCATTACTTCGCCTCAGTTACACTTTGTCGGCGATTGCTGCGCAAACACTTTCTCCACGTACGCATACACCGTAATTACTCTACCACGCAAACATTGGGGTTACATTCGACTGGTATGAGACGTTCCCGGGAGGGGGGGGGGGGGCACTGGGGGCCGAACCGCACCCTGGGTTCGGTGTGGGGCGGCGGTGGGGTGAGTGGACTGCTGTAGCCTGTCGTGGGGTTGTGTGACACTGTGGGCTACAGCGGGGACGAAGCCTCTCTGTCGTTTCTAGGTCCCCAGTAACATACAATACAATACAGTATAGACTAATTCGAATGAAACATTGCCTATAATAACATGAATTACAGAGCTAGAGCGCTGAGGATATAATTCAAGCAAATACTCACTGAAGGTAGTAACCAAGTAGTATTTTGGAGTTGTGTTGGAGCTCTTCTCAGGTTTCTTGGCGTTCTGTAGTTAGAGCAGCATTATTCAGAATACGAACGATGAATTTGTCTCTTGTGTTTACGTTTTCACCTTCATGCATTCCCACAGGCAAAAATCGTGTAAACGAAATTTTGCGGATTTCTTTAGTACTCATGCGGATGACCTCACACTTCCCGCTGTAAATGACAACTGTAGGGGCCGTGCAGATGTAATTTCCGCCATATTGTTGTTTGTTGAACACCGATCTGTGCAGAGATTTTATGTCTGCTTGCTGAAGAACTACATTCTTCTAAGTGAATAATTTCTTCTACTTCATCCATACCCAGTTTATTTGCACGTTCAGATGCGATATGACTGCTCGGCGCTGCAGCAGTCTCAGGCAGTTTTAATGAAGACACGACTAAACACACTTTAATCAGGTACTTTACTGTTAGAAAGTTGTTCTGACAGCTTTATCCATAATTCTTGAAAAAGTAATGTATTCAAGAGTAGCATCACATATTTGTAGAAATGCAGTACTAACAAAATGTCAATTTAGTTTTCAGAAAGGCTCTTCAACAGAAATACTATATATGCTTTCACTGATCATATATTAAATGCATTGAATAACCGAACATCACCCACTGGGATATTTTGTGATCTCTTAAAGGCTTTTGAAAGTGTGAATCATGAAATTCTTCTAGATAAGCTTAAGTATTGTGGTATGAGTGGGACAGTGCACAAATGGTTTAATTCGTACTTAACTGGAAGACTTCAGATGGCTGAAATTAACAGTACAGATAGTTCGAAAAAACCAGCAGAGTCTAACTGAGGAGGTATCAAGAATGGTGTCCCACAGTGTTCAGTCTTGGGTCCCTTATTGTTCTTAATATATGTTAACGACTTGCCTCTCTATATTCATGAAGACGCAAAGTTGGTTCTTTTTGCCGATGATACAAGTATATTAATCACACCCAAGAAGCAAGAATCAGCTGAGGAAATTGCAAATAATGTCTTTCAGAAAATTATTAAGTGGTTCTCTGCAAATGGACTCTCACAAAATTTTGAGAAAACAGTTTATACAATTCTGTACAGTAAATGGCGTAACACCATTGATAAATACAGACTCTGAATCGGGCTGGGTGTGTGCACTGGTAAGAAACTGAATTGGAAGAAACACGTCGATGATCTGCTAAAACGGTTAGGTTCAGCTACTTATGCTATTAGGGTTATTGCAAATTTTGGTGATAAACATATCAGTAAATTAGCCTACTATGCCTATTTTCATTCACTGTTTTCATATGGCATCATATTTTCGGGCAATTCGTCATTAAGAGAGAAAGTATTCGTTGAACAAAAGCGTGTAATCATAATAATAGCTGGAGCCCAACCAAGATCACCTTGCAGACATTTATTTAAGGAACTCGGGATATTCGCAGAACCTTCGAAATACATATATTCACTTATGATATTTGTCATTAATAACCCAGCCCAATTGT
Source organism: Schistocerca cancellata (assembly GCF_023864275.1). NCBI lineage: Eukaryota > Metazoa > Arthropoda > Insecta > Orthoptera > Acrididae > Schistocerca > Schistocerca cancellata. The sequence goes on along the minus strand of NC_064626.1, from coordinate 351,389,525 downwards.
AAAATAACAGCGAAGTGCATAGCTACAACATTAGAAGAAAGGATGATATTCACTATTCTGGATTAAATCTCACTTTGGCACAGAAAGAGATGAATTTTGCTGCCACAAAATTCTTTGGTCATTTGCCACATAATATTAAAAGTGTGACAGATAGTCAACCAACATTTAAAAGAAAATTAAAAGAATTTCTGAATGACAACTCCTTCTACTCAATAGATGAATTCTTGGATGTGAAGTAGTAACTGTAAAAAAATTAATTAATTAGTTAATTATTTTGGGTAAAGATAACTTATGTTAAGTGACACGTTCCACATCATTACGAAATGTCATATTCATGATCTATGGGACAAGGATTAATGTATGTATGTATGTTTACTGTATTCTGTACAAACAGTAGTAGTCGAGTTTCCATTACAAAATCTGTTCACAAACGGGCTATCGGCAATGTAAATACATGAGGCATGGTAAAGCAAAGTAGTAGAACTGGTCAATCTCAAAATTCACAATCGTTCGCAGCACGTGGTCTATTGGCTAGCGTTGCTGCCTGTGGATCATAGGGTCCTGGGTTCGATTCCCAAGCGGGTTGGGGATTTTCTCTGCCCGGGGACTGGGTGTTCGTGTCGTCCTCGTCATTTCATCATCATCATTCGTGACAGTGACTAGATTGGATTGTGAAGAAATTGGACTGTGTCAAAAGTGGGACATCGTACGGGCGCTGATGATCGCGCAGTTGGGCGCCCTACAAACCAAACGTCATCATCACAATCACTGCTGAAAAACTCCAATATGTGAACTGAAGCACAACTCCGTCAAAAGAAAAATGACAATCGACAAATACACGCCTGGCAACTGGAGTCCCAAAGTCTAAATGGAAAGCTATTTTTTTTAATTAGGTGCATGCCTGCATCCAAGAAAAATTGCAAGTACGCCTTATGGAAACTTTTCTTCTAATTAGTCTGTACCACCATCTCGTAAAATATTTATTGCTCCTCCTGAATCATTTCGTATCCCGGAAAACTTCTTCGGATTCGTACTTACCAGGAAAAGTTGTAAAAGGGAGATATTAAGCTTATCTTGACATTAGGAGCAAACGCGACGAAGGGTAAGGGTAGCTCTGGGCACTATGGGACTTAACATCTATGGTCATCAGTCCCCTAGAACTTAGAACTACTTAAACCTAACTAACCTAAGGACGTCACACAACGCCCAGTTATCACGAGGCAGAGAAAATCCCTGACCCCGCCGAGAATCGAACCCGGGAACCCGGGCACGGGAAGCGAGAACGCTACCGCACGACCACGAGCTGCGGACTGTAAGGGTAGCGAAGACGGCGAATGCGCAGACCTGCTTGAGAGGGACGAGCTGCTGCTGCTGGTCGTTGTGGGGGTGGACGGACCACTTGTGCGAGGAGGCGAGGGCGACCCCGTAGACGGCGGGCGGCCGCGGCAGCGCGCCCCACAGGAAGTCGGTGGCGGGCAGCTGGTGCTGCAGCGGCAGCGGCCAGCCCAGCGACAGCGACAGCGCGGCGGCAGACACCAGCAGAGTGCTCGCGAGAGACATGGCGGTCCCACTGAGCCGCCGGCAGGCGCGCCGCGCTTATACCGCGCCGCCTCCTTCGTTGCGTCACGTCTCACTGTCGCAGCCACACTGCCGAAAGGAGCGCCCTTATCTGCCGGGCACCACACAGCTAGGTGCCTCTTACGTTTCCAAACTACTGTAGCTGTTCCACTGCTGCCTTTCCTCCTGGTAAGGTCTGCCTTACTCGACATCGATTTTCAACTGTGACGCCATAAACACTATGAGCGAACGCTACCAAACTGATAGCACAATTATTCCACGCCAGTGGGGGTTTTGATTAAAATTTTATCATTATGTGAGCTTATTTTCAACACAGAAGAAAGCAATTCCTACAGATGAAGAATGGTTTGATTCTTTCCCATACAAGATGCCAGTGTATTTAGTAATGTTAGAATTACCTGATGTCAATTTCTGCCCCGGAATGACTCTCGACAGAGAAGAAGCACTTCTGAAACCTGTGCCTGACCATCTGAACGCTTATTAATGTTTTCTGGTCTTAGTTGTGGAACCTAAGTTGGCAACTTGTGATAAAATAATATGTTATGTTAACTGGGGACCTAGAAACGACAGAGAGGCTCCATCCCCGAAGCAGCCGCAGTGGTCCACAACCCCACGACGACTACCGCAGTCCACTTCACCCCTCCAAAAATGGTTCAAATGGCTCTGAGCACTATGGGACTTAACATCTATGGTCATCAGTCCCCTAGAACTTAGAACTACTTAAACCTAACTAACCTAAGGACAGCACACAACACCCAGCCATCACGAGGCAGAGAAAATCCCTGACCCCGCCGGGAATCGAACCCGGGAACCCGGGCGTGGGAAGCGAGAACGCTACCGCACGACCACGAGATGCGGGCTTTCACCCCTCCGCCGCCCCACACCGAACCCAGGGTTATTGTGCAGTTCGGCCCCCGGTGGACCCCGCAGGGAACGTCTCACACCAGACGAGTGTAGCCCCTATGTTTGTGTGGTAGAGTAATGGTGGTATACGCGTACGTGGAGAACTTGATTGCGCAGCAGTCGCCGACATAGTGTAGCTGAGGCAGAATAAGGGGAACCAGCCCGCATTCGCCGAGGCAGATGGAAAACCGCCTAAAAACCATCCACAGACTGGCCGGCTCACCGGACCTCGACACAAATCCGCCAGACGGATTCGAGCCGGGGACCGGCGCTCGTTCCCGCCCGGAACGCCGTGCGTTAGACCGCACGGCCGACCGGGCGGTCAATAAAACAGCAACTAACATGTAAAGTCCCTAAAAAAATCAAAACTAGTACAGGAACAGGTATATTCTATATTGAAATAAGGAAAGCTATTCGTTGAAATGACTAATTTATTACAACTGAATCGTGTATGAAATTTCTTGTTGAAACTGAACAGTAGAGAAAAAAGATCCTGTAAAACACATGTAGACGACAATTATCTCGACTGTAATACTCGATTGGCAAAGTTGCATAAACGTATAGGGTTCTCGCCGCGGCACCTCTCTTCTTGTGTAACAATGGTAAGGCTAGCTGACTGTCTGACATGACAGTGATTATGCACCAGGAAACATGAAAGGTATGCAACATAGATTAATTGAATAACTACAGCCAGAAGTGCTTTGCACTTCTTCTTCTTCATGTGCCGTCTCCTCTAAGAAGGTTGGCTGTCATCATGTCAATTTCTGATCTTGATTTGGCTGATCTAAGGAGTTCTGACGTTGAGCAGTTGTACCAATTTTTTAAAATGTCAATCCAGGATGTCCGTCTTCTACCCCTCGTTCTCTTCCCACAAATTTTCCCTTCTAGTATTATTTGCAATATTTTGTAATTTACTCCCCTAATAACATGGCCTAAATATTGTAGCTTCCTTACTTTAATAGTTTTAATTAATTCTTTTTCCTTTCCCATTCTTCTTAGGACATCTTGATTAGTAATCCTCGACACCCAACTAATTCTAAGTATTCTTCTATATGCCCACATTTCAAAAGCTTCTAAATTGTTCATGTCCTTCTTTTTCAATGTCCACGCTTCCATTCCGTATAGTAATTTTGAGAATACATAGCATCTTAGCAACCTCATTTTTGTGTTTAAACAAATGTCTCTCGAACAGAATGCATTTTTCATCTTATTAAAGATACTTCTGGCCTGTCCTATTCTCGATTTAATTTCTTCTGAGCTTTCAATCTCCTCATTTGCAATTGTTCATAGATATTTAAATTTACGTACTTGATCGACTCTTTCCCTATTGATTGTAAGATTTTCTTGTTGGTGTGTTTTAGATATCACCATGAACTTAGTCTTGCTTACGTTAAGAGTCAAGCCAAATTCTTCACTTTTTTCTGCGACTTTGTCAAGAAGTAATTGTAGATCTTTGAGGTTTCCAGCTAGTAGTGCAGTGTCATCAGCAAACCTAACATTGTTAATGTTTAGCCCATTCACTTTAATGCCAGCTATTTCATCTGATAGAGCTGCCTGGAATATGTCTTCTGAATACATATTAAACAATAAGGGTGAGAGAACGCAACCTTGTCTCACACCCCTCTTTATTTCTATATCATTCGATAACTCATTTTCTACCTTCACGGTTGCGGTTTGATTGTAATAGAGGTTATATATAATGCGGATGTCTTTCTTATCAAGTGTTTTCTTTTCTAACAATTCTATGAGATGATCATGACGAACTTTGTCAAATGCTTTATTATAATCCAGGAAGCACACATATAGTGGCTGATTAACCTCCATACATCGTTGCGCTAATATGTTAAAAGCAAACAATGCTTCTCTTGTACCGAGGGAACTTCTAAAACCGAATTGTGTTTCACTTATACCTTCTTCTAATTTTTTGTATATTCGTTGGTGTATAACTTTTAGAAATATCTTTAAGGTGTGCTTTGCACTACTGAAGGTTTAAAGCAACACGGAAAGTTCCCTGTGTGCAGCAGCCACAAAGATGCTCACCCTAGACAACTGCCTGTCGTCAGTCAATCCCGCGCTCAGCGCCGTCAGTGATTTGTTCATCTGCTCCCAGAACGCCCGTTCTCAGGCTCGAAAGTCTGACTTCGCCTCTGCCACCACCTGTGGACTCAAGTCTGTGATGCGTACTCGACGCCGTCTCCAAACAAACTCCCCTCAAAGCATACACAGAGTCGTCTCTTTTTCGTCACTCCGAAGTTAACTATCTGGATCTCCCTCAACGGAAAGGCTTGCCGCCAAAAGCTGCCGACGCCATGAGTACATCTCTGGCCTTACCGTCTGATTGACAATCATGGCGCTTATTTTTTATCATGCGCGGGAAATCACTTTATGCGGGAACCCAACTTTACAAAAACTACACCAGCCGCGTGGGCGACAGAATGTCGGACATGAAGTAGCGTGGGACTTTGTCAGATTTTACCACATTAGTAGATATTATTCACTCAAAGATTCCTCGGCTGTCCGGCCCGCTTATATCCGCAGATTCCGAAAAAAAATTACTCTTCCAACTGGGAACAATTTCGAGGGCGCCCGCCCCTCTTGCCGGATGGCCTGGGAATCGTAAATGCACTTCGACCAGCATAAGGGGCGGTAGGGGCCGTGCTGTCTCAGCAGGGGATAGTGCCGGTTGCTTGCCGACTCGCCGCACCACCGTCTCCCCCTCATCTTGCGCAAACTCTCATCATGAAAGCAGCCACGAAACCCTATGTGCACTCCGCCAATCTACCTGCGGCTAGCCGCTTTAAGACTTCCTTGAATTCGACTCAGTAAGGTAGCCTTTGTGTAGGATTATGAATAGAGCGTTTCTATCTCTGTAACAGCAGCACAGACAGAACACAAAAACTTAGTCAAAAGATGGCAAGACCCACTGCAGTTAGATGCCGAGGCACACCGCATGCAGTCACTGATATCCAATCTCATTAACCGTCGTAACAGGAACAAAAATGAGAGGTAAACCCTCAGGATTTGCCATCTTTTAACTTTGCTGGGACTTTTCATGTGCAGATCGCAACTTAGCATGTAGGCCTACAAAGGATCTGAATGAGCAGCTTATCGGGAACTTCTGAACTTTGGGAAAGGTCGAATCATGGGCATGAGGGACACGGGAGTATCATACAAACAGATTGCATGGGCAGGTAGACGTAGTGCAACGACTGCAGAACGAATAACCAGAGGATCGAATCAGGATCACAGAAGACTAAGAATGGCTCCTTACATAATGACTGCTCAACAAGAGGATCGCAGGACTATTAGACTGGCTGTCAAACAGACGGATGGCAACAGCTGAAATGCAGGCAGAGTGTCACCACGAACTGTCAAGAAAATGTTGCTGGGAGCTGAGTTAAGATCTCGAATGACAATGTGTTGTTTACCACTGACACTGCGCCACAGACAACAGAGACTTGCATGGTGTGGAGACTGAACCAAATGGAACATTTGAGAGGGCTTCAGTGGTTTTGCTTCTGTTTGTGGCTCCAAGGTATCTGTAGACAGCCCTGTGAGAGGTCAAAGGAAGCAGCGATTATCGAGACCCTCACATTCCAAATCCTCGAAGCATGATGTGGGGACCTATTAGATATGACAATAGGTCTGATTTCATACTTGTTGAAAGGAGAGACAAGAACGATTGACATTGCTGTCATACCTCTCATTACCAGTTATAATATGCCATATCCCAGCAAGATAATGCAAAATCCCACACTACACTTCACACAATAAACGCTTTGAGGAACATACGGATTCTTGACTGATGTGCCTTGTCCCCTGATTTATCACCCTTGGACAATATCTGGCAAGCAATGCTAAAGCGCATATTGTCCAGCCAGCCTCCAGCGAGCATTCTTCACGAACCGATAAAGTACTAGTTTCAAGAGAGTCTCCAAAAAGTTTTCTGACTATCGGATTGGTGCTGCATGATGCAAAACTTCGTATCTGCGTCAGTGTAGCTAATTGGTTCGTCCATCTGAATGTTTCAAACACTCCGTATGTTGGAACATTGATATTATGTTATCCACACTGCATGTCGTGAACTCTAAGACCGTTAAGGGTTGTTGAAGAAAAAAGCAACCAATCACAAATACTTTTTTAAAAGGTTTATTTCAATGCCATAAACCAGTTTCAGATTATCGTGCCCTGCTTCAGATTTTATTAATGTTTTAGTTAGCAACATATCGTCTGGTCCACTGCACAAGAATATTTTAATATTTGGCGCATATAAAGTGGTACTATACATTCAAACGTTCTTGTGCAATGCAGGAGTGGGTGACATGCTACTCATGAAAACTTTGATATAATCGGAAACGTTAACCATCTTAAGACGGACGTAATACGCCGAAAAAACCGTTGTGGTATGAAATAAAAAGGTTTTTAAAAGAATTTGAGGCTGGTTGTGTTCTTCATACCTATCCAATACTTTTTATCTCGGACTATATTTTCATAGTCTATTTACGCTGAGTCACACACACGTGTACACACCACGTGTACACCACCGACATTTTTTCTCCATTTTATAGTCCTCGTAGATGACACTATTACGTTTTCAGCCATTTTGGCGCTCGAAGAGCTGGCGTACTTTTGACCACCAGCGAAGAAGTATACATTGCCTGTGAGGTGACCGTCTATTCTGCCGTGTAAAGACAAGTTTCTCTTCAAATTATAAGCTTCCGAGGGTGCACGGTTTCTGGCCAATGGAGTACACTGTCAAAATAAGGTGTGCTCTGCTCTTGAATCCTTCTTCATAAATCCGTACTTGGCACCGGTGCTGATATGAAGCTACTGTGCATCTTTTTACCAGGCTAGAGATAAATTACAGACAGGAATGCGTGACGACTAGCGGTGCGCGAAAGTGTGTCTGTGGCAATATTGTGTCACTGCCCTTGGAGCAAACAGTTGCGCCGGCAGCTCTGCCGCTGTTGGAACAGCTGCCAGCGAGCGGAAGCACCGCCGCCAACTTAGCTTCGGGTAACACGCACATCTACACTGTACGTGCGTCTGCTCTCGTCAAATTAACTTTTGCAACGACGTAGTGTGTATCGCCCTTGTTTGTCCTAACAAACCAGCAAAATCGACACGTATGACGCAAAATAGACTTCCATTGCGATTATCATCTACGCAAAAGTCACCTCTCTCTCTCTCTCTCTCTCTCTCTCTCTCTCTCCCTCCCTCCCACCCTTTTCTCCTTTCATTTCTCTCTCGCAGACCCTCAAACCTCTCCCTTATGTTTAACATCCAAACCGTTAATGGAAGTGCTGATGTTCAACCTCGTTTAGAGGTTCAGAAACATCATGAGACAAGTCACTACAATCACCAGCAAATGATATAATCCAGGTAAACAGTTTTCGAGATATTTGTTTTCAGATACCTATTTCCTATCTCCCTAAAGATGTAACAAATCTTTCCACTGGTGTGTAGTAAGTCTCATTGCTGTTATTACAGTGTTTAATTTTACTGGAACACTCTCAAGACAGTATCTGATGCACTGAAGGCCGAATTTCTATCAGTTTTTACTAAACTCTTGTGCAGAACTGTCGCGGAGAATTTGGGCCACTCTGTTCATCCCAGTCATGTTCCTTAGAAGCAGTTGCATGCATTACGGACTGTGCTGGCATGACTGTCACTGGTCATACATAAAGCACATCAGTGGCAAGACGCAACAATACCTTCACTGCGCGATAACAACGGTGAAGTCACTGATCACAGTGCCACTAAAGCAGAGGTATTAAACACGGTTTTCCGAAACTCCTTCACCAAAGAAGACGAAATAAATATTCCTGAATTCCAATTAAGAATAACTGCCAAGATGAGAAACATAGAAGTAGATATCCTCGGTGTAACAAAGCAGCTTAAATCACTTAATAAAGGCAAGGCCTCCGGTCCTGATTGTATACCAGTCAGATTCCTTTCAGAGTATGCTGATAAAATAGCTCCATATTTAACAATTATATACAACCAGTCCCTCATAGAAAGATCCGTACCTAAAGACTGGAAAATGCTCAAGTCACACCAATACCCAAAAAGGGAAGTAGGAGTAATACGCTGAATTACAGGCCTATATCACTAACGTCGATTTGCAGGAGGGTTTCAGAACTTATACTGTATTCGAACATTATGAAGCACCTCGAAGAAAACGATTTATTGACATATAGTCAGCACGGATTCAGAAAATATCGTTCTTGTGAAACACAACCAGCTCTTTATATTCATGAAGCAATAAGTGCTATCGACAGGGGATGCCAAATTGATTCCATATTTTTAGATATCCAGAAGGCTTTCGACACCGTTCCTCACAAGCGTCTTCTAACCAAACTGCGTGCCTGCGGAGTATCGCCTCAGTTGTGCGACTGGATTCGCGATTTCCTGTCAGAAAGGTCACTGTTCGTAGTAATAGAGGGAAAGTCATTCCCCAAGGAAGTGTTATAGGCCCTCTATTGTTCCTGATCTATGTTAACGACACAGGAGACAATCTGAGTACCCGTCTTAAATTGTTTGCAGATTATGCTGTCATTTACGGTCTTGTAAAGTCATCAGATCATCAAAACGACTTGCAAAATGATTTAAATAAGATATCTGTATGGTGCGAAAAGTGGCATTTGATCCTGAATAAGGAAAAGTGTGCAGTTATTCACATGCTCACTAAAAGAATGCAGTTAAATTTCGATTACGCGATAAGTCACACAAACCTGAGGGATGTAAATTCAACTAAATACTTAGGGATTACAATTACAAATAACCTAAATTGGAACGATCAGATAGATGATATTGTGGGTAGAGCAAACCAAAGACTGCGATTCACTGGCAGAACACTTAGAAGGTGCAACATGCCTACCAAAGATACTGCTTACACTACTCTTGTCCGCCGAATTCTGGAGTATTGCTGTGCGGTGTGGGATCCGCATGAGGTGGGACTGACGGATGACATCAAAAAAGTAGAAAGAAGGGCAGCTCGTTTTGTATTATCGCGAATTTGGGGAGACAGTGTCACAGACATGATACGCGAGTTGGAGTGGCAATCATTAAAACAAAGACGTTTTTCGTTGCGACGGGATCTTCTCATGAAATTTCAATCACCAGTTTTTTCCTCCAATAGCGAAAACATTCTGTTGGCACTCACCTACATAGGGAGAAATGATAATCACGATAAAATAAGACAAATCAGAGCTCGCTCAGAAAAATTTAAGAGCTCGCTTTTCCCGCGTGCCGTTCGAGAGTGGAACGGTAGAGAGACACTATGAAGGTGGTTCATTGAACCCTCTGCCAGGCACTTTATTGTGAACAGCAGAGTAATCACGTAGATGTAGATGTAGACTACTAATTAAAGTGGAAGAATTACAGTTCTAGATCAGTAACAAGTTTTTTCTTTAATTCACTATTCGTTTTGACAGAAAAACAATCATTCGCAAGCGGAAAACATCTGTTACGTCTCCGTTTTTAATAACAGGTATTGGCGATTTTCTTGCAGAAGTGATCCTGACGTGTTGTGTCATAAACCTAATCTACACATGTGACACAGGAAAGTTTAAAGATAAAACGGATACTTTTAGTACAAGCGGAACAGTTTGTGTTATTTTTATTGCACTGAGTATTTATCACTCACAGAAGATGTAGGCATATCGTAACACATACTTTGTTTTATTGTGCTCTACCATCCAAAGGAGAATAGAGAGATCGGAATATATTCAACAAATAATTATGGACGTTAGCAGTAAGTGCTATTCTGAGATGGAGAGGTTCACACAGGAGACATCACGATGTAACGCGTCAAACCAGTCATAGGACTGATGAACCAGAAAAAAGCAATACTGTTAAAAAAGCACAAAGACTGGAGGCGCGTTAAAGTCAGTACTTTATTCCTTTTACAGCAAATCGAGAGAGTATCATACTGTGGTTGACTAATTTTTTTCACAGTCGTAAATGAAGGGAGGCTGTACCCAATTTCGATTGAACAATGTGATACACCTGCAATTATGCGGTTAGTACGTGCATTTTAAACGCAGAAACTAGAGAAAAGGTCAGATTTAACACCTACTGTCGGTAACGGTGCCCATGCTAGTACTGTAACAAGACGCAGATAGAGATCTGCATAGAAGACCTACGTGTTTAGCTAACTGATCTCTCGTGCTGTACGTTCTATGTTCACGTACACTGTTAGGGATATCGCAACACCAAATAGGTACTGTACAGACTTGGCAGGAATGTATCCACTGTGCATGATTGCTGGCAGCGGCGGGAATGTACGGTAGGAAGAAGACCGGACACCGGATAGCTAAGTGACACTACCGAGAGGGAAGATAATCACGTTTAGCGTATGGCTTTGGCGAATCGTAAAGCACTTGCAGCAGCAATCTGAGCAGCAGTTGGCACCACAGTGAGACAAAGACCTGTTACGAGTTGGTTGCTTCAAGGACAGCTCCGAGCCAGACGTTCCATAGCGTAGACCCCAAACCACTGCCACTTCCGACTTCAGTGGCGTCAACGAGAGCTCAGTGGAGGGCAGGGCGGAGGTCTGTTGTGTTTTGTGATGAAGGCTGGTTCTGCCTCGGTGCCATTGAGGGCCGTTTATTGGTCAAAAGGAGCGAAGTTGAGGACCTGCAACCAACCTCTCTGCGTGTTAGACACACTGGACCTACACCTGGAGTTGTGGCCTGGGGTGCGATATCGTATGAAGCAGAAGCACTCTCATGGTTATCCCACGCATCCTGACTGCAAATTGTACGTCAGTCTGATTATTCGACCTGGTGTGCTGCTATTAACGAACAGTATTCGAAGGTTCCAACAGGATAACGCACGCCCACATACTGCTGTTGCATCCAAAGTGCTCTACAAAGTGTGGACATGTTGCCTTTGCCTGCTCGATTACTAGATCTCTCTATATTAGAGTACATATGGCACAACATCAGGCGACAGCTCAAACGTCATCCGCAAAGAGCATTAACCGTCCCTGTATTGGCCGATCTTGCATTCAACATTCTGTTGGTTACACCAGTTATTAATTTACCAACATTTCACATTTACAATGTTTTTTTCGCGCTTACCCTAACCTGTGATAATGCAATGTTAATCACTTATGTATGTTACATAGGCAAATGTATTCACGAAATGTCATTACCCTACATTAATTATTTCTTTATGTTTCGTTTTTTTTCCGTCTGCGTAATTACATAAAGCAGTACAAGAGAAGAACATTTAAAAAGGAACCAGTTTCAGTTTGACACCAGCACAAGCTGCAAGCACCATCTTACTTATGGGAGGCATTGCCTTCTTTGAGTTTAAAATTTGAAATTTGGTGATATAACTATAGGAGATTAAGCTATACTCGAAGGTCTGAAATAACTTCAAATCTCCGTCAGTCGATGCGTCTTAACGGCCAACATAGGCTTCAGGTTCTTTCCCAGTTTATGATTCTGCAAAAGAAGCTAGTATAAAAGTGTTGCTTTTCTTTACCACACAGTCTGTAACTACACATGAGCTACATCGTTCTCTTTTTATCCTGCCTACGTTTCCTACTCCTAGTTTCCCGCTTCAGTGCGTTGTTTTCGTTTTGTGGTCGTAAGTTTGATGACTGGTTTGAAGCAGCTCTCCACGCCAGTGTATCCAGTCCAAGCCTCTTCATCTCTGAGTAACTGTTGCAGCCTCCGTCTACTTGAACCTGCTTACTGTACTCAAGAATTGGTCTCCCTCTATAATTCTTAGCTCCCACTCACTTTCCACCATAAACAAATAGACAAATTCCTTGATATTATCAACCGATCCTTCCTTTTTGTCAGTTTTTGCCATGATGGCGTCTTCTCCTTGATTCGACTTAGAACCTCTTCATTAGCTATTCATTACATTTCAAAAGCTTCTATTCTTGTCATGTCAGTACTGATTATCTTCAACGTTTCTCTTTCGTATAAGATTAAATTACACTTTCAGAAAAAGACTTAATACTTAAATTTGCATTACGTGTTAAATAGTTATCTTTTTCAGAAAATATTTTCTTATTCTTGTAGGCATGACTTTTCATACATCCTGTACCACTCTTCACAAATAAGAAACTTATCATTTACTTTTAGCGATCATTTTTTAGTCTAATTTCCTCACCATCGCGTGATCTAATTGGACTAAATCCCTTCACTCTCTGTTTGCTTTTGTGTGATATTCATCTTAAGAAGTCTTTTCAAGACATTATCCATTCCGTTAAACTGCTCTATCAGATCCCTTGTCGTCTTTGACAGAATTACATTGTCATCAGCAAACCTCAATTTTTTGTTTCTTATCTCTAAATTTTAATTGCCTTTTCTAATAACATTTTCATTTCTTTTGCTGCTTGCTAAACGAACAATTTGAATAATATGAGAGGTAGGCTACAATCCTGTCTCACTCCCTTCGCAACTGCTCCCTCCCTTTTATGCTTATCCACTCGTAGAACTGCATTCCGGTCTCTGTAGAAGTTTTAGATGACTTTTTCTTCCTGCCAATTTTCAGAATTCCAAAGAGTGCCTTCTAGACAACATCGTTAAAATCTTTCTCTAAATCTACAAATGCTACAAATGTAGGTCTGACCTCTTTCAATTCTCATTTTAAAATGAGTAGTAATTCCAGTGTCGCCTCAGCTGTTCCCAAAGTTCTAAGAAACCCAAATTTATCTTCCGCTTCATAGATAAGTCAGTACTGACTATCACTTTACTGTACTTCTCCCAGGGTCAGCTTCTATCAGTTTTTCCAGTTTCCTGAAAATAATTCAAGGTAGTATACTGGAATCATGATTTTTTTAAACTGACGTTTCGGTAATGTTCACACTTGTCAGTAGCCTTCTTTGGAAATATGATTATTACGTTCTTCTTGAACTCAAAGGGAGTTACGCTTAGATATCTCGTATACCTGGTTTGTCATGGTTGGTTCACCTAAGGATCTCAGTAATTCTGATGTAATAGCGGTTACTTGGGTGCCTTATTTCGACATATGTCTTGTAATACAGTGTCAAATTCTTCCTGCAGTATCACATCTTTACCTGCTTCCTATTTCCTTTCCATAGTATTGTTTTAATGTTTGTTTCCTTTGAATAGACGATTTACGTATTCTTTCTCTTGTTTGCTTGGTAATGGTATCTCATCTGAGCTCTTGTATAACTGCTCGGCTTTCTTGCAAAGATTTCTTTAATTCGCTTGTAGGTGACATTTATTTGTCACATATTATTATGTGCTTCTACTTCTATATTTCATCTGTTCTTGCACTGCAATTTTTTACTACTCGTCAGTTTCATTTTTAGATCTCTGTATTTCCTTTGGCGCCTCATGTGTTGTATTTTTATATTTTCTCCTTTTGTCATATAAACTGAGTATCACTTACGTTGTCCAAAATTTCTACTGGGCTTTTTGTCTTTACTGACTCAATTCTCTGTTAGCTTCAACATTTCAGCTCTCAAAGCTGCCTATTCCTCCTCTATCGTATCCCCTTCTCCTCTTTCACATAATACTCGTAGTTGCCTAAACTCCCAACAGCCTCTGGTTTCTTCAGGCCCCATGTCCTTATTTTACTGTACTTCTGAAATTATACAGTTTTAATCTGCGGTTAATAGCCTACAGATTATAGCCACAACCCTCATGCGCTCCTGGACACTCACTTCAGTTTAAAATCTGGTCTTATCGGTACATAACCCATTTCAATGATTTGTATACCTCCAGGTCTCATTCATGCATATACCGTTCTTTAATGGCTCTTACACCGAGTATTAGCGACGATTAAGCTGTGTTCTGTAAAAATAGCCCCAGGCGACACCCTCTTCCATTTATTTCCCCGCAGTACATGATCCTCTACTAGTTATCGTTCTCACGATTAGATTTTTTTCACCCTTAACTAACTCAATAATCTCATTCTTTTGCCATATATTTTGTTTTCGGTCCTTTCATGATCTGGAGAACACATAGTTGAAAGGTACTTACAATACAAGGGGAACAGAATGAGTGCAAATCTTCTTATACTGTACCGTTTGCATATTCAAGCTATATAAAAGACACAACACAATCTCACGACCGCCTCACACACTGCTGCAAGAAACTGTCAATACATGTCACTAAAAACAGTTACGGAAAAGACGCCTTCTACAGATGATGAAGGTTTAAACGCTGCAATGTGTAGCGGATGAAATAAAAACCTTGTAAATGATGGATATTTAAAGTTTTTTTTTTTTTAATTCGGTAGTGTACGATCGCAACTTTCAGCACAACCAGCCAAACAGATCCATCACTTTTTCTTCCAAACTCTGTGCTGCTTTCCTTGCTTTGTGGAGGAACATACCATCTGCATACAAATATGTATTTTTACACACTATAGCCACAACGTGGAAAGTATACTGTTGTCTAAAACGGTTTGAAAAATATTTACTCCCATGCCGTCAGCGGCGAATAGCTAGTTCTCTGAGTCTAAACCAATTAAAACGTACCGCCCACCAGAGCACCGCCATTCAGTTCCAGTGCAGCTCCAACAAACTCTGGTAAATATTATTTGGCAGGACTGCATAATGCACCCTACGTGAGCGCCATGCCTAGTACCACGACACCTCAGTCCGTGCTTCCACTGTCCCAACGACCAACGGCGATGTTTACTTCACCACATAGTCCCTACCGCCGGAAGTTCGAGTCCCCCTCGGGCATGTGTGTGTGTGTGTGTTTTGATCTTAGCGTAAGTTGAAACGTCCCCTTTGAAAAATTATACAAGACTGTGCTTAAACTGACACACAATATTTTTAGCGCAACGCAATCTGACTTTCAAAAATCCCTACAAAAGAATGGCCCTGACTAACATTAACCTATACGTTTCACAAATCACTTACCTCACCAAAAATCTTCGTTACTACTGATAGGCATAGTTAGCAAATGAAAGATTTTGATAGAGAACAAACAATGTATTTACCTTAATAGTGTTGAAAAATCATAATATACATAGCAGTTCATAATATCCAGTATTACAAATTTCAAAACTCCGCCATCTCTCTCCCCACATCCACCACTGCTGGCGGCTCACCTCCAACTGCGCAACGCTACGCGCTGTTCACATCTAGCTGCCGCTGCCCAACACTACAATGGCAGACAACAATGCAAACTAGCCACAGACTGCACACAGCACAGCCAGTGATTTTCATACCGAGCGCTACGTAACGTTGCCGATAAGAAAACATAAACAGCCCACTTACAAAGTTAGTTTAAGTAGTGTGTAAGTCTCAGGACCGATGACCTTAGCAGTTCGGTCCCTTAGTAGGAGTAATTCACACGCTTTTGAACATTTGTACATTTTGAACACATTTGAAAATTTGACTGCACCACGTAAACAGGCGTTTCGCCTTCGCTCATTCGAACAGCGTCGTTTGTCAGCAGTACGACCATGACCATCCTACTCTCAATGAATTGTTCTTCCTTCGAACTCTGTACTGGCGACAGACGTAGTCCTCTGGCTGCAGTAATATACAATGATGTCTGATGCCTGTTTACTTTGTCGACCTTTCTTAAACTTATAATAGCGATGATTTCCTTTAGCGCTTTCCTCTACTTTCAGTTGATTCAGGCCTCTTGTAATTCCTGTGAAAACAACCTGATGTAAATCTTTTTGTACCCTGCGCGGCGTGGATAGAATACAGCTTACGATCACTCGCACTGGTGGTGACGCAGAGATTGGTGAAACAAACAGGCGGTTCCGATTGTAAACAAAGTGAACGACTAGCCAGAAGCAAACTCCAGAGCGTAGCGAAAGTTGTCGCAAGCATGTGTACATAGACCATAGAGCTATTCGAATCGAAAAATGCAAACAGAGGCAAAGTCAATTACGCTACTATCAATGACGCATATACATGACTAATAACGTACATGTGTAGGGCCGCAGTATTTACGAATTGTGACACGTCAGTGGACGAATCCACATGACGTTCCCGCGACGGCAGCGCCTAAAGCGGGAGCAAGCTGCGGCTGTGGTATGAAGGCGAAGTATCTCTGACTCGGGCTGGGCAAGGAATCCGAGGCACTGTCGGTTACTAAACACTCACGTCCCCTTTCAATCGGCACGTAGGGCCGGAAATGAGCGGCCAGTGCCGACTTCGTCGAGGGGGGTAGAGAGAGGCTCTGGAATTCCCACCAAAAGCCTCTGCAACTATGTCGATTTGTTGACTGTAATATTCAGCAAACTACAAACATAAGAAAAACTCAAAGCGGTAGGACCTGACAGTGGCCGTAATTTTTAAACCATTTCATACAGGTTATAACCAGAAGACAGTAACAGGGGCTGTACCGCTCATGGTCAGTTATATCACGTACCTTGCAGAAAAAATCAAAACGACGTGAACAAACATCCCAACTCTCCTTCTCCTCGCCGAAGCTAGCGAACAGTAGAGTTGAAGACGACGATGCTTCAGCTACAGACTGTTGGTTTTGCAGAAACTGTAACAGCGGTTTCTTCTGTTGCTGTTATTGTTGTCGGAATACCCACCGTTTTCCTTGGTGTTTCTGTTGCTGCAGTTGTTGCCGGAGCAGCTGCAACTGCTGCCGTCACTGCTATAGAAACTCATGGTCTTTGCTTCACTGTTGATAACCACACTGTGAGAAATTCTTCGTCGCCACTTTCCTCTGTCTCGTATTAGGTAGAGCACAGTTCGTGGGCACTCACGCTCAGTGATGCAGAGACTGGTGGAAGAAGCACGGTTCCTGTAGTCGATCGTGTTTGAGTTCACTAAATGAACGGCCAGCCAGAAGCAAAGTCCAAAAACAGTGCAAGTTGTCATAAGTACATACAGCACAGTCCAGGGAACGATTTGGATCGGAAAACGTAAATACAGGCAAGGTCTGTCACTCCACTATGAATGGAACACTTCAAAGGCATCAGACAACAGCGAGGACTGCCAGACAAGCATGGCACCCCGATGTTTACGGGCAGTGTCGTGTCGTGTCGTGTGTGTGTGTGTGTGTGTGTGTGTGTGTGTCTGCGCGCCCACGTGACATGCCGGTATGATGAAGGCACCTTCGACAGGAACAAGCTGCAGCCATGGTACGAAGCCCGAGTACCTCTGACCTTTCTTCTGTACCGATACTAGGGCTGAGCGGGAATAGGAATTAATGTCTGATACTAAAACTCTCTAACCTGTGAACTCCTATATCGTATATCGTTCGAATTCAAATCTGTCCATTGTTTCATTTATGCATAAATTGTATGATATTGACATTTAGTTCCTACAGGGTGGTCCATCTGAAGTTTCGGATGAGATTATCTCGAAAACTATACATTGGGTAAAAATAGTTGATAAGACAAGTTAGTAAGCTCAAAGGGGGGGCACATCAAATGATACTACACGTGACTCCCAGCCCCCGCCCCCTTGAGTGAGGCGAGGGGCAATTTTTAAATCTTCATGTAAACCCCCATTTTTACTGCAGATTCGGATTCTCCATAAAAAAAGTAATCAAGTTTTGTCTGAAACATTTTTTAATCCATTGACAGATGGCACTGAAATCGAGAAAAATTAAAATTTGGGATGAACTCCGATTTATTTTGAATGATCCAAGAAGGTCGCTACAAATCGATACAATATGTGCACCAATTCTTTCTTTACGCCAAATTACATTATTTTTTTACAAAATGTATCCTACCCGCCACAGTTTTTGATGGAGGGAGGCGGAATGGTATTAAAATCTCGTTAGGGATCCCTTCACAATTGCATTACTCACCCGACTGTGCCGCTACCGTGGCCAAACTGCGAACTATGGCTCATTATAAAGGTGGGTGCAATGCGATCAGACGTCACTTCACTTTCAGATTGTGAACCGTAAACATCAACTGACGAAAGAAAATTATTCTTTAGCGAAACATGGCTCACTATCCTCCTACAGGGATAGATGTTAATTTTAGGTGAACGCCATAACAATTACGCTGCACCTGCGCAGTTGTATGCTGATCGTTTCCCAAACAGACAACATCCAAGCGAAAACATTATTCGAAATTGCACTCAACGAGCTCGAAATGGATACTTGCACCGTCCACCTCGTCATCGCGAATACAATGAAAATGACGCTCGTGCCCTTACCGCTCTCGTCTGTGTTCAACTGGATCCTGAAATGAGTAGTCCTGTGATTCAGAGACAAACTGTAATACCGAAATGAACTGTTTTGAGGATTTTGAAGGCACATAAATATCATGCGTATCGTATCACACTGGCACAGGCATTAACGTCGAAAGATATGCAAATACTCGTGTATTTCTGCCAATGGGCTTTGGAAATGATAAGAGGTGACATTGATTTTTTTAGATACGCTGTGTTCACCGATGAAGCCACATTAAAAAAACAATGGCGAATTAAATCGTCATGATTGTCATTATTGGTCCCCTGTCAATCCACACTGGCACAGACCCGTTGACAATCAACACAGATGGTCGTTAATAGTCTGGTATGGATTTTTAATCGGTTACTTGATAGGACCGTTTTATTTTATTTTATTACTTTTTTTTATACCGAAATGTTACTGGGGAATCTTATTTACAACATGTCCGCGATGATTTTTTGGAGCTAATGGAAGATGTTGATTTAGAAACTAGGCAACGAATGGGGTTCCAACAAGACGGAGCAGCTCCCCATTATGCTAAAAATGTGCGGAACGTTTTAAATTTACAGTATCCTGGTGGGTGGATAGGACGCGGCCGACCAAATCAGTGGCCTCCACGTTCACCAGACTTGACATCACCTGATTTTTTCTTGTGGGGTTATTTAAAAACATATTGTTTATGAAAGACAGTCCACAATTCGAAACGATATGGAGCAAGGCATTCGAAGAGCGTGTGCAGCCATACCATGGGTTGTGCTGCTCAAAACTGTGGATAACTTTCGCAGACGATTGACTTATGCATTGAAGCAAATTGAACAATTGAGCAATTGAACAATTCCTTCGTTGCTAATTTCATTAATTAAGCATTCCAGATTGTGAGAGGCAAGGGGACTCACACTAATGAAGCACCCCAACAAATGAGAGGCAAGGAGACTCACGCTAATGAAGCACCCCAACATGTGAGGGGCAAGGGGGACTCACGCTAATGAAGCACCCCACGGGAACATCATTCTTCTACGTCCATGTCGTTGTTCCTGGGTAACGTTAAAAGTAGGATGCAGTACATTTTGTACAAAAATAGCTTAATTTGGCGTAACGAAAGAATTAGTGCTTATTTCTTATCGATTTGGTGCGTCATTCTTGGATAATACTAAATAAACCAGAGTTCTTCCCCAATTTTACTTTTTTCTCGATTTCAGCGCCATCTGTCAATGGTTTAAAAAATGTTTCAGAAAATACTTGATTACTTTTTTATGGAGAGTCTGAATCTGCAATAAAAATGTGTGTTTTTAATTTAAGATTTAAAAGTTTTCCTCCGCCCCACCCAAGGGGGCGGAGGCTGCGGGTCACGTATAGTACCATTAGATGTCCTCCTTTGAGCTTACGAACTTGTCTTACCCACTATTTTTACCCGATGTATAGTTTTCGAGAGCATCTCATCCGAAACTTCAGATGGACCACCCTGTATAGTTATACACCCTCAGGCGCATAGTATGAAGTTCACAGAATGAGTACATCGAGATGTCTGGAGACTTGTGGTATTATAAGTTGTGGATTCAGTAGAGAATCGTTGCAAGGCGCTTTCAACACATCTTTTTTCTGAAGGATATCTTTATTCAGGATTCCAATATACACTCCTGGAAATTGAAATAAGAACACCGTGAATTCATTGTCCCAGGAAGGGGAAACTTTATTGACACATTCCTGGGGTCAGATACATCACATGATCACACTGACAGAACCACAGGCACATAGACACAGGCAACAGAGCATGCACAATGTCGGCACTAGTACAGTGTATATCCACCTTTCGCAGCAATGCAGGCTGCTATTCTCCCATGGAGACGATCGTAGAGATGCTGGATGTAGTCCTGTGGAACGGCTTGCCATGCCATTTCCACCTGGCGCCTCAGTTGGACCAGCGTTCGTGCTGGACGTGCAGACCGCGTGAGACGACGCTTCATCCAGTCCCAAACATGCTCAATGGGGGACACATCCGGAGATCTTGCTGGCCAGGGTAGTTGACTTACACCTTCTAGAGCACGTTGGGTGGCACGGGATACATGCGGACGTGCATTGTCCTGTTGGAACAGCAAGTTCCCTTGCCGGTCTAGGAATGGTAGAACGATGGGTTCGATGACGGTTTGGATGTACCGTGCACTGTTCAGTGTCCACTCGACGATCACCAGTGGTGTACGGCCAGTGTAGGAGATCGCTCCCCACACCATGATGCCGGGTGTTGGCCCTGTGTGCCTCGGTCGTATGCAGTCCTGATTGTGGCGCTCACCTGCACGGCGCCAAACACGCATACGACCATCATTGGCACCAAGGCAGAAGCGACTCTCATCGCTGAAGACGACACGTCTCCATTCGTCCCTCCATTCACGCCTGTCGCGACACCACTGGAGGCGGGCTGCACGATGTTGGGGCGTGAGCGGAAGACGGCCTAACGGTGTGCGGGACCGTAGCCCAGCTTCATGGAGACGGTTGCGAATGGTCCTCGCCGATACCCCAGGAGCAACAGTGTCCCTAATTTGCTGGGAAGTGGCGGTGCGGTCCCCTACGGCACTGCGTAGGATCCTACGGTCTTGGCGTGCATCCGTGCGTCGCTGCGGTCCAGTCCCAGGTCGACGGGCACGTGCACCTTCCGCCGACCACTGGCGACAACATCGATGTACTGTGGAGACCTCACGCCTCACGTGTTGAGCAATTCGGCGGTACGTCCACCCGGCCTCCCGCATGCCCACTATACGCCCTCGCTCAAAGTCCGTCAACTGCACATACGGTTCACGTCCACGCTGTCGCGGCATGCTACCAGTGTTAAAGACTGCGATGGAGCTCCGTATGCCACGGCAAACTGGCTGACACTGACGGCGGCGGTGCACAAATGCTGCACAGCTAGCGCCATTCGACGGCCAACACCGCGGTTCCTGGTGTGTCCGCTGTGCCGTGCGTGTGATCATTGCTTGTACAGCCCTCTCGCAGTGTCCGGAGCAAGTATGGTGGGTCTGACACACCGGTGTCAATGTGTTCTTTTTTCCATTTCCAGGAGTGTATATAATTTTATTCCTCACTCTTTTAGCTACAAAACCCTATTTTTGAACAAAATCTCCGTTCAATGCTACGGCCTTACGCCACCTTATTGGGAGAGCCTGTATGCCCGCATGGTACCACTCTGCTGGTCGACGTTGGAGCCAAAGTCTTGCTGCATCAACCTCCCCATCAACCACGTACTGCTTTCCCTCTAAGGTGGACGAGGAGCAACAGTCCAATGAAGTTTTGTAAGCTTCTCTCGAATGCGCAGCCATGTGTGAAGCCTTGCGTTGTCACGGAGAAGTTCGTTTGCATTTTAGTGGTGACGAATATGCTGAAGTCGTTTCTTCAGTTTCTTGAGGATACCAAAATACCCTTAGGAGCTGATCGTTGCACCATGAGAGAGGACATCAAATGAGTCCTTCAGAATCCCAGAAGACCGTTACCATGAGTTTACCGGCTGAGGGCGCGGCTTTGAAGTTTTTCTTCGGAGGAGAGATGCTGTGGCGCCACTCCAAGGATTACCGTTTTGTTTCCTGTACGAAGTGATGAACCAACGTTTCATCGCCTGCTACTATGCTTGACAAAGTCAAGATCAGCCTCGTAACTCGTGAGCAGTTCCCTACAGACGGCCCTTCGTTTCTCTTTGTGGTCTTCTGTCAGGCGGCGAGGAACCCAGCAGCCACAAACCTTTGGGTACCCAAACTGGTGGACGAGTGTGTCAGTACTATCACAGAGACGTCAAGTTATGCAGCGAGGTTGATTGTCACCAGTCGATCACCTCGAATAATAGTGTCGACACGTTCCAACATTGCAAGAATCACAGCCGTGTGCGGCCGGCTGGCAAGCGCGATGATACCAGACGTCTCGCCCAACGATTCACCACGCTTTTGTTCACTGTCAGGTTTCCGTGGACATTCTGCAAGTGCCTATGAATATCTGCGGTGCTATGGTTTTCCGACAAAAGAAAATGACAGCTACCTTTTTGCAACCTACCTCCATTACGCCGCCATTTTGAAAGCTACGTGTATCGCCGCCATATATCGTAATTTCACAAAACTGTAGGGTCTGCAGTGAGAATATTACACGATGTTTCACAACGGACTTCACATTTTTACAACCAAATATGGCAGAGAAAAAACGTGCTGGATTACTTATTGAATGCCCCTCGTATCTTTGACAGAGCAGTCATAACACATTATATACGACCAACATGGAGCAGCCACCGACGCGAAGAGGAACACAAGGGCGATGTTCAAATGGTTCAAATGGCTCTGAGCACTATGGAACTTAACATCCGAGGTCATCGGTCCCCTAGAACTTAGAACTACTTAAACATAACTAACCTAAGGACATCACACACATCCACGCCTAAGACAGGATTCGAACCTGCGACCGTAGCGGTCACGCTGTTCTAGACTGCACGAGCGAGAAAAATCAGCTCTGCATTATTACCCAAATTGAAGTTTCTAACAATTTGGCAAGAATGTAGAAATTCCGCAAGTTCAGGTTTAAGTTTAATGTGAGAGGCATTTTCTCAGCGGAGAAAACGACGTAACACTTGAAAACACTGAACTGTATACGGTCTATAACGCCGTCTACTTGGAAGACTCAAGTAAGATTAGTATTTAACGTCTCGACTACACCTGATAAATGAAACTGCCTAGATAGCAGAGAGTGTTAACGCGTGATTCCACGATTAGGGGAGATGAGCCTGCACCGAATAGGACCCGCCAGGGTAGCCGAGCGCTCTCGCGCTGCTTCCTGTTCTCGGGTAGGCGCGCCGGCCTTGATCGAATCCGCCAGGCGGATTAACGACGAGGGCCGGTGTGCCGGCCAGCCTGACTGTGGTTTTTATGCGGTTTTCCACATCCCGCTAGGTGAATACTGGGCTGGTCCAAACGTTCCACTTCAGTTACACGCGTCGCAGACATTTGAAACACGTCCGCACTGTTTCACGATTTACACTAGATGCAGACAGCTGGAATACACTGGTTCCGTCCTGGAGGGTACGGGATGGTGGCACGAAGGGCATGCAGCCATCCCTAACACTAACACTGCAAAATCCGTTGTAACCACGGCGACCATGTAATCGCTGCAGGAGTATGGCGTAAGCGAAAGAAAGAAAGAAAGCCTGCACCAAATAGATAAACGACGGGTGTTGGTTAGTCGCCTAGCCTGGATGTGGTTTTTTATGCGGTTTCCCATATACAACAAGATACTGAACTGGTGTGCAGGTATCGCCTCTGACACACGCTACGCAAATATTTATAAAAACGTTCTCACATCTGACCATCTTCTTTACTCTAGACGTAGACAGATGGGATACACACATCCCATCCTTGGTGGTAAGCGGTGGCGACAAAAAGGGAATCCAGCCACCAACTGTCATTAACATTCATCAGTGCCCGTAACACTATCGAACTTGCAGTGAACAGAGACACATGAGGAAGAAGAAGAAGCAGAATGTATCTATCCGCAGTGGGCAAGTGTGACACAGGAAACCTCTTCCAGAGTTTTCGAAGGGATTACCCTGGCACTCACATTAGATGATTTATAGACATCACAGAAAACGAATCTGGAAGGATGGATACGGATTTGAAACCCGCTCTTCACGAACACGAGTCCAGTGCTTCAACGTCTGCGACACGGTGCTCGATCCCTGCAGTATCGTTAGGAAGGCGAGAGGATTGTGTAAAATTTGGTTTTCCCCCAGTGACGTGGTGAGTTCTCTAATGCCGCGGGCTGGCGGGCGCCACTGTGAGCGCGGGCCTTCGGAACTTCTCGCCGTCACCATGGTCTGCTGCTATGCGTCGCTGACTTTCCCCGGAGACCTGGACCTTCCCCACTTATAACTAATCTGGAAACCGTCACTCTAGTAGCCAGGTGCTTTCTATGTGAGTAATACCACAACCCGCTTCGGTCATTTCATAGAAGAGGGCGGCAGAACGGATCCTCTAGACCCAAAAGCACAATTACCAGAAGGCATGTGACTGACATGGAACAATGGTTTTCTATAATGACGATATCATTATATTGTCCAGCTATTAGCCGAGAACCTTGGTGAAAAAGCTTATATAATACAAATACAGGGAATTTGGGGTACAAGTGCAGATATTGTGATCACTGGTATCTCGATGTGTACCCACTTCAGTGTATCAGTTGTTTTTTCCTTTTGTGCAATAGAATTTTTGCAAACACTTCACAGGAAATACTACCAGGTATTTCTTGCATGGTTGTAACTGCACTACTATGTTGAATACGCCTGTCAGTATGAACTGGCCGTTTTGCAGCCACATGTCGACACATCAACACCTGACCTGCTGCCCAGGCGACAATAAGCATTAATGACGTGCTCTTACCATACGTACTTGGAGGTACTAACAACCTGAAAAGACACAACTCCCAATAACTTAAATTATTAGCATGAAAATGAAATATATACTGGTATAATGTTATTCAGTTTATTTTCCTTAGTCACTAATAAAAATATCTGCACTTATACCTCTAACACCCCGTATATAAATATAGAATTTTTCAAGATCACACCGATAAAGTTTTGGTTCCAAGGTGGTAGAATTCGTTGACTTCATCTACTTTGGTATTGCACACAATAAGAAGAATACCCACTTTAACCCGCCATCGGTGAGTTATTTGGATGAATGATCATGGTCCGCAATTCACTGCAGCCAACTCGTACTTATTTGAAGTTGTGACTTCATGTCTGTTACACGTGAAGTTTTGGATCCATTGTGGTCGACAAGATGTTTGGGTCCTTTGATAGAGTTGTGTTTTTAAGGGGCGAGGAACAATGGAAGTTACACTCGTCGTTTCTAAGAGCATGGTTTCCTAATAGGAGACGCCAAATAAGCGTGGTTTGAGAAAATCACAATTAGAATACGCCTTTAGTAAATTACGCATCGTGTGTCATTTATTGCAGCCATAAGTCACGCAACCGTTCGGTGTGCTGCAGGAGCACAACCCACACAGGTACGACGTTCTACACACACATCTATACCTGGTTAGCCACCTTACTCTGTGTGGCGGTGTGTACTTCTGGTACCACTATCACCGCCGCATTCCTCGATTTGTTAGCGAATGGCGCAAGGGAAGCACGACTGCCGATGAACTTCCGTGTTAGTTCTGATTACTGTGATTTTCTCGTCGTGCTCATTTCGCGAGATATATTTTGGAGGATTTAATATCGTATTTCGCCGGACTCTAGTTGGAACGTACAGGCTCGTAAGTTCAGTAGTGAACCTCCCCGTGACACACAACCGCTCTGTTGCAGAGTCTGCCGCTGGAGTTCCTGTGCCTCTCCGTAGCGCTCTCGCGCTTACTAAACGGTTCAGTGACGGAATGCGCCACTCAAGATTCTGTCTTAGACGCATTTTGAAATTCACTTCTTTCTCTGATGAATTACATTTATTTAAGGTTCTTTCATGACTTTCGTTCCACTTTAGGTCGCCCCGGACCGCGACTAATCGTTGTTTTACGCTTACTTTTTACATTGATTTTTGGCCAAAAGCACAACTGAACAGTAATGTATCTCTTATGTATGCTCAACACGTTACATTTATTTACGCTCAGGTAAAACTGCCAGTCCCTGTACAAATTATCGATCCTCCACAAGTCATTCTGCCTGTCGCTAGAGTCTTCTGGTCTTGTAAGCTTCCTACATACAACAGCAGCCTCTGCAAACAGCTCACGGAGCTTCCGATGTTATCCACTAGATCATTTACCTTTAATTTAAACAATAAAAGCTTTGACACTTCCTTGGGGTTCTCTC
This sequence comes from Schistocerca cancellata, assembly GCF_023864275.1. Taxonomy (NCBI): domain Eukaryota; kingdom Metazoa; phylum Arthropoda; class Insecta; order Orthoptera; family Acrididae; genus Schistocerca; species Schistocerca cancellata. Next base: position 351,363,113 of record NC_064626.1, on the reverse strand, counting down.
CAAATTACCTTTACATCTATCGATTTCGTTCCATTATGAATTCTGTGTGCTAGGAAGTCTTGAATGCAGTCAGAAATATTGTCCATTAATCGGTATAGGTAACTTTTTTGCGAAACGACAGAGCTAAACTGTACCGAATGTCTTTCAGAAACCCGCTATTTTAGCAGTAGGGATACTCACGTCTGGAAATTTGCGAGCATTTGGGGTGCCTTCAAACGAATTCCATGAATATTTGTACGAGAACGACTGGATCTGTATTTAGACGAGCGCGATTAAATGTATCAGCTTATCATCTGTTTCTATGAGGGCTATTCGGAAAGTAGTGTCCTATCGGTCGCGAAATGGAAACGACAGTGAAAATCCGATGAAGTTTTGTACAGATGTGTTGGGCAGTGTCCTTAGAATGCCTGTCGATCGCGTCACGTCGCTCTTTTCAGTACTGAGCGCACAGTGAGCATGAAAAGATGCCTCGACCAATATTGTCCTCCCGCCAAGTACATGCGCCCGCTGCGAGGTTTCTCCTGATTTAATGCAGCCCACACAACGTAGCTGTCATACGGTTCCTTCTTCATGGCAATTCTCGGTCGCACTCTGCATTGAAGATACTCCTGCTGCGTTTTCGATGGGGAGTGTTTGATCACACACCATAAAGACCGGACTTGCCCTCTGATGTTCGTCTCTGCTCTCATGAACCAGTGGCTATGAAGACAGAATTTTGGCACAGACAACAACCTGCAGACCAACGTAGAGAAGTGATGGAAAGCGCAGGGTTTCTGTGATGAGGACACTGGAAAGTTGGTACAACGCTACGACAAATGTAAGTCCAAGTGGCGACTGTGTATAAAAGCAGCTGGAAGGTGTAAAAAACTGTTGCGAATGAAACATTTTTGATTTTCATTGTGGTTACCATTCGCGACCGATCGTACCTTCCTTTCCGAATAGCCCTCGTACATTCCACCTCCGCGGGATTATTGAAGATAGCGCCGGCTACGGTACAGAGCTACGTCTGGTTTAAGTATGACAGAAACCAACATGTTTCAGTGTGATGCACGAACACAGGTAACTTTCGACTTTGGGAACGTTAGGTAAGTATCATCATCCTTGTTTGCTCCAACATCCTTTTTCCGCGCTGATACGGAACCAGCGAGTTCGTCACGAGTGTGGCGCACATTAGAACTTGAGGTGAGCTGATTGCTCGAGTCAGAGATGTGTTCCTGTGCCACACGCTTTACAGCTGCTTGAGGAATATACGTGTAGATATAACTGTAGACATAAAACAATATCCTTTCATGCCTGACAGTATTTGACGGTCATTAGTACGAAAGTATTAAGTATTTAATGGATGTACTTTTTAAGCACCTGTTGAAAGTTTATTCTACGAGGGGCGCTCAATACAAAACGCAACACTTTTTTTTTTCTGAAAGCAGGATGGTTTTATGCAGGATTCCAATACAGCATATTATTTCCCAGACTTTTTGCTACACGACTCTATTTTTCAACATAATAGCCGTTCAGTGCGACGGCCTTGCAATACTTTACTCGGAGGGTCTGTATCCCCACACGGTACCACGTTACTGGTCGACATCGAAGCCAATGTTTTGTTGAATCAATAACCTCCAAATCATATACGTACTACTTCGTGCGGAGTGCATCCTTCATTGGGCCAAACAGACGGAAGCCGGAAAGTGCGAGATCCGAGTTGTAGGGTGGATGAGGAAGAACAATCCAGTGGAGTTTTGTGAACTCGTGACTTCTGTGAGGCCTTGTGCTGTCATGGAGAAGGGAAAACTAGTTTGCATTTTTTTTACGATGAACACGAAGAGATCAATTCTTCAAGTTCCTGGCGGTAGCAGAATACACTTCAGAGAGATTTATGTGACCTTGTTGCGATGACGACAGACGCCTCGCTCAACGACTCATTTTGCTTTTGTTGACTGCCAAGCCTCGATAGACTCTCTGCAGGCGCTTATGAATATCTGCGATTCCTTCAGTTTCCTGCCAAAAGAAATTCAATGGCTGCTCTCTGCTTAGAACGCACCTCCGTTACAGATGCCATTTTGAAGAGTACGTACAGTGCCTCCACGAATCGGAACTTCATGAAAGTACAAGGGCTCAAGCAGGAATACTCCACTAGTCTCCACAACGAAGTCCACAATTTTTCAACCGTAATTGGCTGAGAAAACAAATACATTGCATTACTTACTGAACGCACCTCATAAAATGCCAGAAATTAATCGTAAATTGCGTGCAGCTGTTATTCGTTCTCCGAATATCGCTGGTGTCGTACACGCACAACTCACAAACTATTGGTTAAAATCAGTATGTTCCATCTCAGACAATGACTGCCTGCGTGTGACATATAGTTCCTTTTCCATCTACTTGCAAGCATTTTTCACTGACTTTTTCCTTAGCGCATTCTTTGTAATAATCACTTAGTTTTTGACAGAATGTGATTTGAATTCTACAGGCTTCCCAGCGTGCACGTTTCGCTTCCATGGAGTGGTGTGCGTTAGATGGGCAGCTCAGAACCATCCTTCGCAATTCTATGACTGTTACGTCAGACAGAGTCCTTTAGCTGCAGAAATGTTTCTTCGTCTGCACCGATGTGTTTCCATGTCTTCCTTGCTTTTATTAACAACTGCCTTTCGATCAACCGCAAAGCAATATTTCTGTATACCGAAACAGCTCAATTATATGATTACAATGTAAACATACTAATTAATAGGGTTGGCATTTATTTAGCAAGAGTGTTACATGCTCAGGAAACGAAAAAAGGTTTTCGTGTCAAATATACACTGATTACCCAAAATATTATGGCCACCTGCCTAATAGCTTGTTAATCCATCTTTGGAACGAAATATATCACTGATTCGGCGTATCAGGGATCCCAAGTTTGCTGGTAGGTTTGTGGAGGTATGTGGCATTAGATGTCTGTGCACAGTTCATGTAATTCGCGCAAATTATGGGCCGTTGATATGGTTACGCGGTGCTGGCGCCCAATAGCGAGCCACATGGGTTCCATACGATTTACAGCAAGCGAATCTGGTCGCGGAGACACCATCGTGAGTTCGCTATAAGGCTTCTCGAACCACTGTAGCACGGTACTGGCTCCGAGACACAATTATAATGTCGAAAGATGACATTGACGTCGGGGAAGACGTCAAGCATGAATGGATGCAGGTGGTTCGCAGCTGCCAACGTATCTTAGATCACCACCACAGGTTCCATGCAAGTGCAGGTGAATGTCTCCCTTAACATCATACTGCTCCCAGCAGCCTGAGTCCGTGGCGCGCTGTACATTTCGAACCGCCGTTCACCTCAAAGATGGCGTCTGTGGAGACGATGATCGACCTAGTGTAGCAAAAATGTGATTAACCGAACAGCGAACAGGCTTCCATTGATCTACGGTCGAATCCCGATGGACCTGTAACCATTGCAATCGTAGCTGACTATGTCCTCGGGTCAACATGTGAACACGTAGGGGTGATCTGCTGCGGAGCTCCATATTTAACAATGTACGATGAACGGTGTGCTCCAAAACGCTTATGGTTGCACCAGCATTGTGCTATTTCTGCAGAGATGCCACAGATCGCCATCTATCCTACTTTACAGAGCAGACGAGCCTCTGAACCACACGTTCAGCGATGAGTCGTGGACGTCCAACCATTTATCGCCTAGTGGTTGTCCTACTTCTTCCCGTAGCTGCTCACTACAGTATCACGTCAACATTCGTCCAGCTTCGCCGTTTTCTAGTTAATTGTTCACAGGCTTTCCTTAATAACAATCTGCCCTTTGTCAAAGTCGCGTATCTTCAAGGATTTCACCATTTGCAGCCCATATCTTCGCTAGGGTAATCCCTCGTCCGTCTCTGCTCCGCATATATACTTATGTTACAACGTAACGTTCCGCAACGCCACCAGACGACATGCAACGTCGAAGTGGCCAGTAGTTATAATGCTTTGGGTTATCAGTGTACTTTTCAACCGAGAACCGAGGTGGGCATTCGTCAATACAAGGGAAAGTCGGCTTACAGTACCGGCCAGTAGTGTCTTCTCCCTCTCCTCAGCGCTTGGTCTGCTTTTGCTTTAACTATTGGCGCACAGAAAATATTTTGCGGCCTATGGTATCCGTCTTAGAAATAAGTGATAAATTTCTACATCTACATCCATACTCTGCAAATCACATTTAAATGCCTGGCCATTTTCTGTTTTCCAGTCTCGTATAGCGCGCGGAAAGAACGAACACCTAATCTTTCTGTACGAGCTCTGATTTCCCTTATTTTACCGTTGTGATTGTTTGTCCTTAAGTAGATCAGTGTCAACAAAATATTTTCGCATTCGGAGGAGAAAGTTGGTGATTGGAATTTCGTGAGAAGATTCGTTGCAACGAAAAACTTCTTTCTTTTAATTATGACCAGCCCAAATACTGTATCATTTCAGTGACACTCTCTCCCATATTTCGCGATAATACAAAAAGTGGTGCCCCTCTCTGAACTTTTCCGATGTACTCCGTCAGTCCTATCTGGTAAGGATCCCACATCGCGCAGCAGTACTCTAAAAGAGGACGGACAAGCGTAGTATAGGCAGTCTCCTTAGTAGGTCTGTTACATTTTACAAGTGTCCTGCCAATAAAACGCAGTCTTTGGTTAGCGTTCCCCCCAACATTTTCTATGTGTTCCTTACAAATTAAGTTGTTCGTAATTGTGTTTCCTAGATATTTAGTTGAATTTACGGCCTTTAGAATTTACTGATTTATCATGTAACTGATGTTTAACAAATTCTTTTTAGTATTCATGTGAATGACTTCACACTTTTCGTTACTTAGGGTCAATTGCCAATTTTTGCACCAAGCAGACATCTTTTCTAAATCGTTCTGCAATTTGTTCTGATCTTCTGATGACTTTACTAGTGTCATCTGCAAAAACAACCTAAGGCGGCTGCTCAGATTGTCTCCCAGATCGTTTATATAGATAAGGAACAGCAAAGGACCTATAGCACTATCTTGGCGAACGCCGGAAATCACTTCTGTTTTACTCGATGACTTTCCGTCAATTACTACGAACTGTAACCTCTCTGACAGGAAGTCACAAATCCAGTCACGTAACTGAGACGATATTCCATAAGCACCCAATTTCATTACAAGCTGCTTGTGTAATACAGTGTCAAAAGTCTCCCGGAAATCCAGAAATACGGAATCGATATGAAATCCCTTGTCAATAGCACTCAACACTTGAAGCGAATAAAAATCTAGTTGTGTTTCACAGGAACGATGTTTTCTAAACCCATGTTGACTGTGTGTCAGTAGACCGTTTTCTTCGAGGTAATTCAGAATGTTCGAACACAATATACGTTCCAGAATCCTGCTGCATATCAACGTTAATAATATGGGCCTACAGTCTAATTAATTGGATTACTCCTACTACCTTTCTTGAATATTGGTGTGACCTGTGCAACTTTCCAGTCTTTGGATACGAATCTTTCGTCGAACGAACGGTTGTATGTGATTGTTAAGTATGGAGCTAATGCATTAGCATAGTCTGAAAGGAACCTAATTGGTATACAGTCTGGACCAGAAGACTTGCTTTTATTAAGTGATTTAAGTTGCTTCACTACACCGAGAATATTTACTTCTACGTTACTCATGTTGGTAGCAGTTCTTGAATCGAATTCTGGAGTATTTACTTCGTCTTCTTTTGTGAAGACATTCGGAAGGCTTTAGCAGCACTGTCTTCGATAGTATCTGCATTGCTATCGCGCAGAGAAGGCATTGAATGTTTCTTGCCGCTAACATACTTCACATACGACCAGAATCTCTTTGGATTTTCTGCCAGGTTTCGAGAGAAGGTTTCTTTGTGAAAACTGTTATAAGAATCTCGCATTGAACTCCGCGCTATGTTTCGAGCTCCTGTAAACGATCGCCAGTCTTGGGGATTTTGCATCTGTTTCAATTCGGTATGTTTGTTTCGTTGTTTCTGCAACAGCGTTCTGACCCGTTTTGTGTACCAAGGAGGATCAGCTCCGTCGTTTGTTAATTTCTTTGGTATAAATCTCTCAATGCTGCCGATACAATTTCTTTGAACTCACGACACGTCTGGCCTACTCTTATATTATTAATTTGGAATGAGTGGATATTGTCTCTCAGGATGGCGTCAAGTAAATTTTTATCTGCTTTTTCGAATAGGTATATTTTTCGTTTATTTTTGGAGGATTTTGGGGTTACAATATTTAATCTCGCTACGACAACCCTGTGTTCACTAATCCCTGTATCCCTTTTGATGCTCGTTATTAACTCAGGATTATTTGTTGCTAAAAGGTAAAGTGCGTTTTCACAACCGTTTACTATTCGCGTGGGCTCATGAACTGACTGCTCAAAATAGTTTTCAGAGAATGCGTTTAGCACAGTTTTGGATGATGTTTTATGAGTATCTCCGGAATTAAACATGTATTTTTGCGAACATATCGAAGGTAAATTAAAGTCACCACCAACTATAATTGTATGAGTCGGGTACGTGTTTGAAATCAAACCCAAGTTTTCTTTGAACCTTTCAGCAACTATATCGTCTGAATCGGGAGGTCGGTAAAAGGATCCAATTATTATTTTATTCCGGTTACTAACAATGACCTCTGCCCATACTAACTCACAGAAACTATCTACTTCAATTTCGCGACAGGATAAACTACTTGTAACAGCAACAAACACACCACCGCCAACCGTGTTTAGTCTATCCTTTCGGAACAGCGTTAAGTTCTTCGCAAAAATTTCGGCTGAGCTCATCTCCGGCTTCAGCCAGCCTTCAGTGCCTACAACGATTTGTGCATCAGTGCTTTCTATTAGCGCTTGGACCTCTCGTACTTTACCAACACAACTACGACAATTTACAACTGTTATACCGATTGCTATTTGCTGCTATATTCCGGTTATCTATGTTATGCAAGGAATGACATCTGACGAAAGTTTCATGATAATTTCTATAAAAGAACCTACAAAATGACTAGATACTACTTGTTTTTTCATGCAGTATTGGCCACCCGATTGTCTTTCTGCATCGACCAGAAGTAATTTCAATTTTTAAATTACATTTCCTTCTTCTTAGTTCTTTTCAGTTTGAAATCGCGGAAAATAATAAAAAAAGTAAGAGGAAAATGGAGTGAAGATTCCACGAAAATGGCTGTGAGTGACGTTATGGCTAACAAAATGACCGCGAGGGAGGCAGCTGGAGTGTTTTCAACAATTAGAGAAGAAAAGGCTCGTCACCGAAGAAGACAAATTCAAAGCAGGAAAAATAAAGTCTGAAAATGAGTTGAAGAAAGCTGAACGTAAATTGGGTTTTCCAAAATCAGGTTTATACAAAAGGGTGGCCACGGAAAGCAAATTACAGAGCTGTGAAGAAAATTTGAATTTATTGGAAGTAATGGGTTAACAGAAGAGACCGAAAAGTGCATTGTGTGTTTGGAGTTATTTGAAGAAGACTGGGGTGTTGGGTACCAGGTGTACAGGTTGGGCACATGTTGAGGAGAATATTTTGTAATTTCTTTGCGACCTCTGTAAGTTCAAAAATGGTTCAAATTGCTCTGAGCACTATGGGACTTAACATCTACGGTCATCAGTCCCCTAGAACTTAGAACTACTTAAACCTAACTAACCTAAGGACAGCACACAACACCCAGTCATCACGAGGCAGAGAAAATCCCTGACCCCGCCGGGAATAGAACCCGGGAACCATCTCTGTAAGACAATGTGCTAAACATTGGTTAATAAATGACATGAAATAGCAACAATAAGTTACCACACTTATGTATTCTATTATTATTCAATAAGTATCAATGCAGTTGTCATTGAAAACTGATACTATAACAGAAAAGACGAAGGCCAATACTGCAATACACTTTGTCCAAAGTTACAATTGGAGCTCTTTCGCTTTCGATGTAATTTTGTACCATAAATTAAAAATAAAGATCATTACACTGTGCTATTCGTAGAACATGTCTTGAGGTAACAAAATACACTCCTGGAAATGGAAAAAAGAACACATTGACACCGGTGTGTCAGACCCACCATACTTGCTCCGGACACTGCGAGAGGGCTGTACAAGCAATGATCACACGCACGGCACAGCGGACACACCAGGAACCGCGGCGTTGGCCGTCGAATGGCGCTAGCTGCGCAGCATTTGTGCACCGCCGCCGTCAGTGTCAGCCAGTTTGCCGTGGCATACGGAGCTCCATCGCAGTCTTTAACACTGGTAGCATGCCGCGACAGCGTGGACGTGAACCGTATGTGCAGTTGACGGACTTTGAGCGAGGGCGTATAGTGGGCATGCGGGAGGCCGGGTGGACGTACCGCCGAATTGCTCAACACGTGGGGCGTGAGGTCTCCACAGTACATCGATGTTGTCGCCAGTGGTCGGCGGAAGGTGCACGTGCCCGTCGACCTGGGACTTCTGCCTTGGTGCCAATGATGGTCGTATGCGTGTTTGGCGCCGTGCAGGTGAGCGCCACAATCAGGACTGCATACGACCGAGGCACACAGGGCCAACACCCGGCATCATGGTGTGGGGAGCGATCTCCTACACTGGCCGTACACCACTGGTGATCGTCGAGGGGACTCTGAATAGTGCACGGTACATCCAAACCGTCATCGAACCCATCGTTCTACCATTCCTAGACCGGCAAGGGAACTTGCTGTTCCAACAGGACAATGCACGTCCGCATGTATCCCGTGCCACCCAACGTGCTCTAGAAGGTGTAAGTCAACTACCCTGGCCAGCAAGATCTCCGGATCTGTCCCCCATTGAGCATGTTTGGGACTGGATGAAGCGTCGTCTCACGCGGTCTGCACGTCCAGCACGAACGCTGGTCCAACTGAGGTGCCAGGTGGAAATGGCATGGCAAGCCGTTCCACAGGACTACATCCAGCATCTCTACGATCGTCTCCATGGGAGAATAGCAGCCTGCATTGCTGCGAAGGTGGATATACACTGTACTAGTGCCGACATTGTGCATGCTCTGTTGCCTGTGTCTATGTGCCTGTGGTTCTGTCAGTGTGATCATGTGATGTATCTGACCCCAGGAATGTGTCAATAAAGTTTCCCCTTCCTGGGACAATGAATTCACGGTGTTCTTATTTCAATTTCCAGGAGTGTAATACATTAATATTCTGACCACCAGAGTTGCACAGTGAATTCAAGAAACCTAAGCTGGCTAATAGTGCACGACTCTCCCTTATTAGTGCTTGTAAAAATTACTTCTGTTTTTATTTAAAGCAATTCCTTCTATCAATAAATAAAAATTAGAAGAAATGGTTTGAGGATGTTAGTTACCTCGTCCTATACTACAAGCATGTGAGAGTGTCTGTAACTTTAGCATTCTTTGACGTAGCACGCATTAGCCTGTGAGCTTTACCTCCTACATTAGATTTCAGTATTCTTACTCTTAGTTTGTGACAGGTGATGGAGCAATGTCGTACGCTTAGACAAAACTGGCAGCAGTGAGCAAAGGAGCCCAACAGTGCTATCGAGCAGTGTTGCCAAATCAGATTTCTTAGTGCTAATACTAGCTTCTTTTTAATACGATTTAGCCGGCAAATGAGTGATTTAGTTGGGGTCCGGAAGTATGGATTTTTTTTACAATCATTTGGCTTCATTTCTATCTTTGTCTTTCCTTGTCAGTAGAATAGCATTAAAATCCATGCTGAAAAAAAAAATATTTGCATTGAACTAAGATTTCAGAACTCGCTTCAGTATTCCAAAAAAATATGTATTATTAGTTGAATTTAAAAGCACAACCAAGCAAAACTGTGTTTGTGTGTGTTCTGTGTCCGTTAGCATACACATACACGAGACCATAAACGCAACCACAAAAAACAAGGAGGTGTGAGCTTTACCGGAAACGCTGTTGCAGTACAGCTGATACCAAAAAAGTAACATAACTTCTCAATAATGAAGGAAGCTGTTATAAGCAGACATTGATCTATGCAGGGTGAATCTGAAGTCATACGCTTCACAGTTGCAATAAACAATGTGCCAGCGACTGAACTGAGGAGAGAACAAGCGAATTTCTATTCAGTGCATTGGTTTGCTAACTGTATGAAATAATGTAGTATTACAGTGCACATATTCTGCAATCTGTCCTAGTAAATACCTAGTAGAAATATTTGCGTCAGAATATTAGGGTCTTAAAAATAGGCTGAAATTTTATATGCAGATCATTGAAGTAAAATTTCAAATTTTAAACCTAGTCCAGTCACAAATCATTTCTCTAATGAGAAGTGCAAGGCACACGTCTAAATTTTTATTCGTTTGCTCTTTTCTCTTCAGCTATTAAAGCCATTAAAATGAAAAGTCGTACACGCATTTATGGTATGATGCAACTCCAATGTTTCTCTGCCTCGTGATGACTGGGTGTTGTGTGATGCCCTTAGGTTAGTTAGGTTTAAGTAGTTCTAAGTTCTAGGGGACTGATGACCGTAGATGTTAAGTCCCATAGTGCTCAGAGCCAACTCCAATGGAACAATTATCTCTCGAATTTGTTTCAACTGAATTACACTGAAGCGCCAAAGAAACTGGTATAGGCATACGTATTCAAATACAGAGATATATAAACTGGCAGAACATGGTACTGCGGTCGGCAACGTCTATAAAAGACAACAAATGTCTGGCGCACTTGTTAGATCGGTTACTGCTGGTACAATAGCAGGTTATCAAGATTTAAGTGACTTTTAACGTGGCGTTGTAATCGGTGCACGAGCGATGGGACACAGCCTCTCCGAGGTAGCGATGAAGTGGCGATTTTCCCGTACAATCATTTCACAAGTGTACCGTGAATATCAGGAATCCCATAAAACATCAAATCTCCGCCATCGCTGCGGCCGGAGAAAGATCCTGCAAGAACGGGACCAACGACGACTGAAGAGAATCCTTCAATGTGACAGAAGCGCAACCCTTCCGCAAATTGCTGCAAATTTCAATGCTGGACCACCAAACGAGTGTCAGCGTGCGAACCATTCAACGAAACATCATCGATATGGGCTTTCGGAGCCGAAGACCCACTCATGTACCCTTGACGACTGCACGATAGGAAGCTTTACGCTTCTCCTGGGCCCGTCAACACCGCCGACATTGGACTGCTAATGACTGGAAACATGTTGCCTGGTCGGACGAGTCTTATTTCAAATTGTATCGAGTGGATAGACGTGTACGGGTACGGCTACCCCGCGTGGTCTAGGGCGTCTCGTCACGGTCCGCGCTGCTCTGCCCATCGGAGGTTCGAGTCCTCCCTCGGACATGGGTGTGTGTGTCGTCCTTAGCGTAAGTTTGTTTAATTTAGATTAAATAGTGTGTAAGTTTAGGGACCGATGACCTCAGCAGTTTGGTCCCATAAGACATTACCACAAATTTCCACGGGTACAGAGACAAGCCCATGAAACCATGGATCCTGCATATCAGCAGGGTACTGCTCAAGCTGGTGGAGGCTCTGTAATGGTGTGAGGCGTGTGCAGTTGGAATTATATGTGAGCCCTGATAAGTCTAGATACGACTCTGACAGGTGACACGTACGTAAGCATCCTGTCTGATCAGCTACATCCATTCATGCCCATTGTGCATTACGACGGACTTGGGCAATTCGAGTAGGAAAATGCGACACCCCACATCTCCACAATTGCTACAGAGTTGCTCTAGCAACACTCTTCTGAGTTCAAATATTTCCGTTGGTCACTAAACTCCCCAGACACGAACGTTATTGAGCATATCTGGCATTCTTTGCAAGATGCTGTTTGGAAAAGATATCCACCCGCTTGTGCTCTTACGGACCTTTGGACAGCCCTGCAGGATTCACGGTGTCAGTTCCCTCCAGCAATACTTCAGACATTATTCGACTCCATGCCACGTCACGTCGCGGTACTTCTGTGTGTTCGCGGGTGGCCCTACACGATATTAGGCAGGTGTACCAGTTTCCTTGGCTCTTCAGTGTATATACCTAATATGACTAAATTATTTTTGAAGAACTTGAATGTAAAACAAAAGAAAATAAAGAAAATACATCGTAATAATATCAGTGTTGATTACAGTTTGGCTTGTCTGTGTATAAAACTTGATCAAACGGTTTTTTGTGCAATATGAGTTATCTAACAATGAGTACTTTACTGAATTTTCGTGTACGTCCCTGCCCACTTAAATACTTCTCGCAGTGAAGTTATTGCTAAAGTGGAATTGCACATTAATACAACTTGTTTTATTTCATCTTTTTGGTACAGACATTTAGCTTATTTCGTTTAGAGAGAGGGCAACACGTGTCGAGTTAGAATTTGAGGTCGGCTGCGGTAATATCTAGTCACAGAGTTGCGATTAATTGACATGCGAAAGTTAACCTTTGAAGCGTTTACATCAAGGTGTATATTGTGTGATATATATATAAAAGCTAATTAGAAGATGTAAACTGAATAGTCCTTCACGTTGAGCAGAAATAATTTTACGGGATCAAAAGTCTACTTGCGCAATTGATGTGAATGCTAATTGTTAGTAAGGGTACCGGCACGAGGAATAACTTATGGCCTACCTTAGATATTTGTAATCAGATTCACACTGAACCAACTTGAACGGTGGCTTCTCTGCAATAAATGAACTTTTATATGTCAATTATATCAACGGGAAGATTAACAAACTGAATTAATGGTCGTCATCCTTTACTGTAGAGGATCCTTGTCAACTCTAATTATTTATTTTGTGTGACAGGTAGTTACAGCCACGTCACGGGCAGTAGACACATGGTTTCATCAATCTGCTGGGTGTGGTCTGTATATAAGTTGTTTCCCTTCAAATTATCTGATGGCCATCAAACTAAATTTAGTGTGGAATTGAGAGAAAAATGGAACGAAGTGGGCTTGCAAGCTTACACGTATTGTAACCTCCCCACAAAATTTAAAAATTGTAATTAAAAATAATTATTATGGATAGCGATTCTAATTTTTGTGTGACCTCAGAACAAAATTGGTTCCCATTTATAATCTCCATGCACAAATGCATTCACATTTAATGTACCCACAAAATTCTTTTTTCATTTAATGTAAGCTCGAAACAGAAAAATTCCTAAAGCTCATAATAAAAATAAATTCAGTAACCTGGTAAAATTTGGACGACAGCAGTGCTGCGTCATGGCCCTGTAAGATCATTCTGAATAAAAGCAAAAATTCTTCCCTCAATAAAAACGGCGAATATATCTGCTCTTACCTAATTTTTTTTTTTTTTTGGCACAGTTCCGTGCAATGCTGTCTTATACATTTGCGATTTGTGAAAGGAAGCAACTGATTTTTTTTATGAATGCTTCTTTTTTTAAAAAATTACTTTATATTACCAAAATTATTATTAGGACATTTTTAAAACATTTGGATGACAGTTCAGATACATTACTAGATATGCGCGACGCTGCTTCTTTACCTTATACAATAATACTCCATCTCCAGATTCCCGACCAGAGCAGACTGCAGACAAGCGCAGACAACCTCAGACAAGTGACTAGCCACAACTAACTGCTACAGTTACACAGTTCGTACTGCAGTCAACACTGCTCTCTGGTCAGTGATTCTCATATCGCAGACAGCGCATACCTCTTACATAACCCTCCACTGGGGGGGCAAAAATTTGGCAGCGATGGTGAGTCAATTGGACTTGCCATGAGCAACAAATTTTTCTTAATTAACTAAGTTTACAGTCACAGAATATATACATATATATAAGTGCAGAACATGAAATAAAATATAGTGCACATGCACTGAGTACAGAACATGTCAAGCAATGACAAAATGTATACGCAATGAGTACAAAACATATTAACAAATGACATAAAGTGCACACGCACTGTAGTACAGAACATATCAGGAAATCACAAAATGTATACGCAATGAGTACAAATCATATTAACAAATGACATAAAGTGCACACGCACTGTAGTATTTTTTTTTTACTATTTTACAAGAACTAGGATAGGAAAGGGAAGGATTGCATCATGGTTGTAGCACAGTAGGTTGCACGTAGCTGCACTGAAAGTCCATATCTTTCTACAGAAGCACAACACCAAGTGAGACAATCTGAAGTTCTCTTCCCTGAAGAATTAATCAGTGTAGCCAAGACACTGAAATGTTCGTATTAATATTCAATGTTATCATTTTGGTAGTACATTAGGTACACCAAACAGTGGGACCATAATAACATCTCCATCGCTCAAGGTGGGGACAGCATGTCGTGTCAACACCACGTTCTTGTAAGGTACACCAACGTAGAATTAGTGCAGAAACCAAATATAGTGCTCCATGATCATGAGGATAGACAGGACAAACGGATATTGCAGTAATTCCTGGTAATTAGGTCAGAAAGTGAAGGACATTAAGTCTTATGCCAGTCATCATTGGGAATTACACTAGTCTATCAACTGATTTGAGTAATTGGTGGCACTCATCGCCTAGTTACTGAACATTTCTGTACTATGTATGAAGTATTACAGAATAATGTTCATAAGTCATCTTATTATAGTGAACATGGGCACTCGTTGCCCAGTTACAAACCATTTTATGCATTATTCAAAAGTGATCATTCAACAAGAGTTAATTAATGGCATACTATTTACATAATTCAGCTAGTTATAGTAATCATTGGCACTCATTGGCCAGTTACAAAACATCAGAAGTCATCCTTCAAAACAGGAGCTAATGAGTGTAGCATCAAGCTACTAGTATTCATATATATAGCATGTAAGTGACATAATACAAATTTAAAATATAAGAAACAGTGGCATTCATTGGTCAGTTACTAAACATATAGCCAGTTTTGAATATTACAAAACATTTTTCATCATTCAAGTGACATACGACATATTTAAAATAATTATTGGCACTCATTGGCCAGTTACAAATCATCAGAAGTCATCCTTCAAAACAGGAGTTAAAGAGTCTAGAGAATGTATGCATTATTACAAAATATCATTCACTATTACTCAGAACTCATCATTCAAGTGACATATAACATATTTAAAATATAACACACTGTAACTATTACTCAAGGTCTGTGATTAGAAAAACATCATTCTGTATTACTCAGAACTCTCTTAAACTGGTAGCATTATTTGGGACTGTTAATACATTTCTTTTATACTAGCAATGCATTGCCTTGGGATCGATAATTAATTGCTGGGGCATAACAATATTTACTCTTGACTTATTGCTGCAAATGAGGATAGGTAACGTCATTCGTCATGAGTCAGCTGTAGCAAGGTTATGAAACAAATAAAGTATATGTGATAACATTCATGAATGACACACACAAATGGGTAAAAAAAAATGCAAGTACTAGAACAGGTTTAATGACCAACTGCTTATAGCACATTAATTTCATGAATAGCTTCTCCTGGAAAAAATACAAAATGGACTATTAAGCTGAAAGAAGAAACGCATATTATGCTGAAAAGTAGTGAACTTCGAATTAACAGGTAATGAAATGTGTATTAAATATATATGTTCTCTAGCTGTCCGTTCCAAAACCTTCAGTCATCATACCATGCGACATAAGACATACTGTCAAAACGAACTGCAACAAATACTTAAATAACTACATAGCATAAATACATAAACTTCATCATTATCCTCGTCTGCAAAGAAAAACTTAAAAACGGTGCGTTTAGTGGCCATATAAAGTTTATCACTATCAACACCTGTAAACAAAAGCTTCATTATTCATATCACCATAACTCCATTATTATCATCACCTGTAAAGAAAAACCTCATTATTCATATTACTATATTCTTCATCACTATTCATTATCATCTGCAAAAGGACACTTCATCATACAACTATTCATAGTATAGAGTTCCTTATTTCTAGCATATTTCATCACTAAAACTAAGATGTGTAGTTCTGTCTGACAGCCTGCATCAATCGCCTCGTATTCTGAAAGAAAAAATTAGTTAAGACCGCTATCATACGATGTCTATAGTATATTCTCGTTAATGCTTGTTAATTCTGATTCATTTACTCTTCGTGACGAGGTATTGCATCTTCTTCCGTTCATTCCGAAGGTGAAATTCCCATTTCTGAAAATGATGAACAATGATTAATGTCTTGCATTTAAATCATATACACATTAAATAAAAACTGGTTTCTAGTGATATAATTGATCATACTGCATAGCATGACAGAAAACGTAAAATGTCAAAACACAGACAGTGTGCAGGTGTAAAAATGTACACAGAGTATCACAATGTAGCAGCAAAAGAAATGTAAAATAGTCACGATGTTGAGCTATCATAAGGCAAAATGTCAAAGTCAACTGGTGTTTGTTATATCTTAAATATTTCATAGTGCATACAAACAAAACAGGAAAACAATCATACATACATGAAGAATGGAAAATGTGCACGGTCTGATGTGTAACGACAAGAAAAGCGACCTGCTAACCTTACCTTGCCGGGCACTTGCCAAGAAAAATACGATAATCATCAGTAAGTAGTCACATAAATATAATTGCATCATTGGGCATATAAAAATCAGGAAATGGCATTACAGTGTGATAAATCATAAAGTACATTCATTTAATAAAGGGTTTAATATTGGAGACATGGTGATTGCCTTTACTTTTTCTGGTTCTCAAAGTTTCGACGTGTACTACATTGGGGTGAGGAATGCTGCGAATTCGATATGGACCTGCGTATAGAAGCTCAAATTTAGTACACCTATTCTTTCCTCTGTTGGATAAATAATGTGTGCGTACTAATATCTTCTGTCCAATGTGAAAGTCACGGCGTGTACAAACCTGTTTTTCCTGTCTTCTCCGGCGCTCTGCGGCACGTTTGATGTCGTTCAGCACAATGTCAATTATTTCATGGTGTCGTAGTCGACGATATGTAGGAAAGGTTACTAATTCTTTAATTTTGTTAGGTGGTTCCACATTTTTCAGTATAACAGTCGGAGATAGCATAGTAGATTCATTTGGTATGAAATTAATTACATCCTGCAATGAGAGTATGTTTTTTATGGCAGTATATTCTACACAGTTTACCAATTTCTTTCATTAATCGTTCACAAGGGTTCGAAGAAGCATGGTACCGGGATATATAGATCGGAGAAATGTTTCTAGCTCGTAACATACGTGTCCATAGAGCAAATCGAAACTGTGATCCATTGTCGGAAATTACTTTCAATACATGCCCTACATGGAATAGAACATGTTTTACAAATGCTTTCGAAACAGTTTTAGCAGCAGCTTTGCGTAACGGAGTGAAGGTAACAAATTTTGAAGTGAGTTCAACAGCGACAAAGATGTAGCAAAAACCTCTATTAGTTCTGGGAATCGGACCAAAAATATCTACAGCAGCCATGTGTTTCAATTTAACAGGTACAATGGGATGTAACGGAGGAATATGTGAAGTCGTATCTGACTTAGCTTTCTGGCAGATTTTACATGACGCTAAAACTCGTCGAATACGTTTCTCCATGTTGGTAAAATAACACTTCTGTCTCAGTATAAGAAAACATTTTCTGGCTCCATAATGTGCGTAACTTAAATGAGTATACCAAATTAATTTGTTAACAAGCTCGTCAGGAATACATAATAACCAATTGTTGCTGTCAGGGTGAGAGCGGCGAAACAGAATATTATTCCGTACAATGTAATGGTTTCTAATGGTAACATTATTCCTATCTTGCCAAAGGTGTTTAATTTCTTTCCATACGTTGTCTTTGCTCTGCTCTTGTGCTATGTCTCGTAATGACGCCGAAATGAACTTTTCAAATGCAACTTGTTGAATATACATGACGCTAGAATTTGCTTGGAAGAAGTTGGTTGCGATGCCTTGCTGATTGTTGCTGAGAGAGCGGGATAGTGCGTCTGCTACAATATTTTGTGTACCGGGAATGAGAACAATTGTAAAATTAAATTCCTGTAAATAAAGTTTCCATCCGCTTAATCTGTCGTGTGGAAATTTAGCGGAAAGTAAAAACTGTATAGCTCTATGATCTCTGTAAACGGTAGTGTGTCTTCCATAAAGAAAATGCCGAAATCTCGTAAATGCCCAAACAACACACAGTGTTTCAAGTTCTGTAACAGAATAATTGCGTTCAGCAGGTGACAGAATGCGACTTGTAAAGGCGATGATTTTAATTACTGTAGTGCCATCTTCTTCAATTTCCTGAAAAATGTGTACGCCTAAAGCGGTGTTAGAACTGTCGGTGGCAATGGAAAAATTTCTAGTAAGATCTGGATGTGATAAAAGTGGTGCATTCAACAAAGCTTCTTTCAGGTTCATAAATTCAGAATGTGCTTGCCTATCCCAGGACCAAATAGTGTTTTTACCCATCAATTGACATAATCTAGGGGTGTCTAAAGCAGAGTAATGAATAAATTTACGAAAAAAGTTAATTAAATCCAAAAAGCTGCGTAGTTGTTTCTTCGTCGTAGGAACAGTAATGTCACGTAAAGCTTGAAGTTTTTCCGGGTCAGGTGCAATGCCTTCTGCTGAGATTACATGTCCAAGAAATTTTATAGAAGTTTTGCCAAAGTGCGATTTACTGAGATTTACTGTGAGTCCTTGTGCACGAAAAGTTTGCAACAGTTGTTCAAGAATCAGATTGTGTTCAGACCAGTTAGCTTCTGCAATAAGAATGTCGTCTACATACGTTGTGATTCTGTCTTTCATGCAAAAGTGTGTCTCGGATGTCGTCAAAAGTAATAACATTTTCGGGAACATGATTCTGCGTGTCAAAAGCATTGCTTACGTTGTTGAAAGATGCAACCTGTACTGTATCTGGTCAAATTCTATCTGACGTGCTATTATTTTCGGGAGGATTCTGTGGCATTTCCACTATTTGTACTGTTCTGTTATTTCTTCCTGACGTGTTACGTTCAAGATGATATCTACTGTCTGGTTCATTCATGATAATTTGTTGTTGCGGATGATTTTGCTGCTGGTAAGACCGACTGTTACTGATAATTTTGACGATTGCCGAAAATGTTGTACATACTGATGATTACAGTTTTATCTGTTATTAAAATTACGGCGGTAGTTGTCATTTCGGGAGTGTCTAAAGAAAATTGTCACTTTCGGTAAAACTTGTCATATCTGGTTTTCTTTACTCATTCTTAATTCTAGATAGATCGATAGTTGAAGAGCTGTTTTGATAGATATAAAGGATAGTAGAAGAGAAGGCAGCAGTGCAGAAAACTAAAGATGAAATAGCACTACTACGGCTCTGGGTCCTGTGCACGCTACGGCACTTATTCATCGAAGTGTAATGAATCCCCTGAGGTCACTTACGCGCTGCAAATAAATTTTAGTTTCTGCGTTACAGGCAAAGGCGGTGAAAATTCAAAAGCAAGTTGTTGTATCCAATCCAATTCTAGTTTCTGCATTACAGGAAATGCCGGTAAAAATTCAAAAGCAAATTGTCGTATCCAGTCGAAAGCGTGTATCTGTGTTCTGTCATTATTAAGCACTTTAAATTTCCTAACAGATAGAAAGTATTTGTACTAAAAATTATCGTCTCTGAATGTGTGAACAGGTTCAGGATTGCATGAGAATCTATTTGTCTGTGATTGTTCGGAATCTAACTCACGTACTCTCTGTAAATTACCTAAATTATACTGGCTGTGTGAGTCTGAAAAATATTCGGAAAGTGGCGTATGCTGTGCCGTGTTAGAGGCTGAAACATTTTTCATCTCTGTCATTTCTTGCTGTAAAATTGACAATTTTCTACGTAATGTATTATTGGACGAACCTACCTCACTGATTGTCTGCTGTAAATTTTGGAATTCGGGTGTTTGATTAAACGAAACTGGTGACGTATCGTCTGATTTGGTGTCATTATTACTTTCGATAACATCAATACGACTGGCCAATTCATCATATTTTTCAGTCAGTATTTTTACCTGATCATCGTTTTTAGTATCAAAAGCATTAATTTGTTTTTGTATTTTACGTGTGGTTTCGTTCAAATTTTTAACGTCTGCTTTAATGGCATCGGGATCCTGTATTAGTTCTAATTGTTCAAGTCTGTCGGTCACTGTCTGAAAGTCTACTATGTGTGTGTCTGTTTTTGTTTTAAGATCAGAGATTTCATCATGTAATTCGGTGTTCAACTGTTTGATAGTATTAATTTCGTCTGATTAGCAATATTGTTGTCTACGTATGTTTTTGCTTTCGTAAACAATTTACGTTTATCTTCCTGTCTCTGTGCAGTAATTGTTTCCATTACTTGTCGCTTTACTTTATTCTGTTCCTGTATAAATTTACGGTAACGCGTTTCACTGTTTTATAGGTGGTGATTAAAACGTTCGTCAATTTCGCTTTTCTGTTGGTCAAATTTCGCGTCTACTTTCGCATCCAGTGTGCGTGATAGTTCTGCTGACATTAATTTAAACTCGTCGCGTAAATGTGTTGCGTTTTCAGAGCATTGTTTAGCGACTGCACTAATTTAATCTCTAAGTAATTTCGTTGTAGCTGCTTGCGTATTCCTTAATTCTTGAGCCACAGATCTAATTTCTTCACTACTGTTCCTAGCACAAGCCTTAATCTCCTCACGTAACTGTTCTTTAGTATCATGACATTGCGCGGCAACGGCTGTAATCTGTTCACTAAGCTGTCTGGAATTGTTGTCTAGTTTTTCATTTAGTTGTTGTTTGAGATTTTCATTATTTTCATTAAGTTGTTGTTTGAGAATTTCACGAAGTTGTTTGTGATTGTTGTCTTGTTTTTCACTCTGTTGTAGCAATACTGCCATAATGTGATCCAAGCCAAAATTAGAGACTCTATTCTCTGTGCTGTGTGATGGTATATGCGCACTTGTCACGCTTTGTGTAACCATTAGGTCGTTCTCCGATTCACAAAAAGGTTTACCAATCGGATGTGCACTGTTGGTCACTACACCAGAATCAAATAAATCTGACGTGTTTTGTGAATATTGTTCACCTTCGTTAGAAACAATTATCTGTTCACTACGTAAATTTTCTAAATTAAGCGTGTCAAACTGGGCAGCGTTCATTGTATCAGAACGTGCCGCGTCATCAATTGTCGTTAAATTAACAGAGGACACAATTGAATTTGTTTGCTCATAATTAGCATTAAAATCATTATTAGTGGTCGGTACGCACTGATTGTCTATAAATGGAGGACTATCATTAAGACACTGAGTGTCGCAAGTATTATCGGTCAAATTATTCGAGTCGGCTATTTCACTCATTGCACATCGCGATGTACTGTTAACAGTTTTTCGCGGCATTTTTACACAAATCAAAATTAAGCACAAAATGAAACAAAGACGAAGCAAAAAATGGAACAAACACAATTACAACAAAGAGCAATATATTGCCGATGATCTGTGAAAGCAAGAGTGACAAATTAGTAAATGCGTTGCGCCAGATGCAAACTACATTTAAGTAAATAAGAGCAGATATATGACTACTTCTCAGAGATTCACAAAGAAATACGATCCTGGTAGGATGTCGCCAAGTGTAACCTCCCCACAAAATTTAAAAATTGAAATTAAAAATAATTATTATGGATAGTGATTCTAATTTTTGTGTGACCTCAGAACAAAATTGGTTCCCATTTATAATCTCCATGCACAAATGCATTCACATTTAATGTGCCCACAAAATTCTTTTCTCATTTAATGTAAGCTCGAAACAGAAAAATTCCTAAAGCTCATAATAAAAATAAATTCAGTAACCTGGTAAAATTTGGACGACAGCAGTGCTGCGTCGTGGCCCTGTAAGATCATTCTGAATAAAAGCAAAAAATTCTTACCTCAATAAAAACGGCGAATATATCTGCTCTTACCTAATCTTTTTTTTTTTCTTTTTTTTTTTTTTTGGCACAGGTCCGTGCAATGCTGTCTTTTACACATTTGTGATTTGTGAAAGGAAGCAACTGATTTTTTTTAAATGAATGCTTTTTTTAAAAAAATTACTTTATATTACCAAAATTATTATTAGGACATTTTTAAAACATTTGGATGACAGTTCAGATACATTACTAGATATGCGCGACGCTGCTTCTTTACCTTATACAATAATACTCCATCTCCAGATTCCCGACCAGAGCCGACTGCAGACAAGCGCAGACAACCTCAGACAAGCGACTAGCCACAACTAACTGCTACAGTTACACAGTTCGTACTGCAGTCAACACTGCTCTCTGGTCAGCGATTCTCATATCGCAGACAGCGCATGCCTCTTACAGTATCAAACAGCTGTCTCACGTGCGTGACGATGAGTGTAGCGAAGCGTGACAGATCTCGTAAGACAAAAGAAGTACCATATCTTGCAACACCTGTTTCCGTATCAACGCCTTTTGATATTCCAATGACATTATGTAAATATTCTTACCTTCTGATTTCATACTCACACAGAAGAATTGCGTGCAATACTTTCCAGAAGTTTAATTTACCATTGTTCCCAGTGAAAGCACAACTGGATACTGCAAATTTAATTACTTTACATTACTTAGCAGACACATGACCTTCAATGGAAATTCACACTCCTAAACTAGTTTTTCAGTGGACAAAGTAAATATTTTGTATTTTTAGTAACTCAAACTGTGATTTATGCGACTGTAAAATTTTAAATGCATTACTTTTCTTTCTAAGAGTCGGTATTTAACGCTCTGCAAAGAGTTTGACCAGTATACAGCGAACTCTATTTCCAATCTGTCGAGGGTCGGGAATGTTATCAACCTAAAACGGAATGACTGGCGTTGCTGTTTAGCAGATATGGGAAAAATATAAATCAGTACGAATGAAAGGGCAGTTGATAACTCCTTCTTTCATTTACCACCACTCCTGTTAATCAGTGCTGTAAACTGTATGCGATCGTCCTCAGAAATGATTGAAGTGTGTCCTATACGCAGAGTTTTGTTTGAGGAGGAACTGCTCTTCCCCTGGTTGAATTCTCAATGCGAATAGGCCAACAGCTAGACCTCTCTTTACGTAAGAATCCATTACGTAAGACTGCAGTTGAGTGAACTAAGATACTGCACTATCTACACCGCCTACGCTCATATTGCGATACGCAGACAGAAGCGTGGGCGCCACATTTACGGAAACAAACAGGGAGCGTACCTGTCGGCGGTACAGAGCAGTTTTTTCGCAGTTTCAGCAGCTGTTCGACGACGAACGTGGTGACAGCAGGCAGCGGCGTATTGCGTCTATTTGCTGGCAGGTGGAAAGTTGATTAGAGAGGTGAAGAGCTTAATTTACGTCGCATACAGCAAATATTGTCAAACACGCTGTCCTTGAGTTACCAGGCGAATGTAGCTCAGTGCTTACTGAAGAGGCCTCGACTGGCTTCGTGGAACAGTGGAAGGGGACATGCGGTGAAACGTGTGTCTTACAAAACGTGGATCCTACATTGACGTGCTCAACATCACAACATGTGTTACATCACTTTATTATTAGTACATTCACGTTCTGTTATTGCAGATACCACTGTGCACTGGTTAAGACAGAAGAAGTCCACCATTCCACGCGCGAGGTACCTGTAGTGATCCGATTCTCTCACTGGTAGAGAGTCGTAATTTGTAAATAGATTGCTGGCCGGAGTGGCCGAGCGGTTCTAGGCGCTACAGTCTGGAATCGCGCGACCGCTACGGTCGCAGGTTCGAATCCTGCCTCGGGCATGGATGTGTGTGGTGTCCTAAGGTTAGTTAGGTTTAAGTAGTTCTAAGTTCTAGGGGACTAATGACCACAGCAGTTAAGTCCCATAGTGCTCAGAGCCATTTTGTAAATAGATTATGTCGTCCTTGTTTTGGTCTAACACGCAGTTTCAACAGGTCAGTTTACTTACGGAAGTGATCATTGTGCCCAATAGTACGTATCACGAAGTGTCCGTCACTTCTCATTTACCATCTAGCCACCATTCACTGCCCATTCAACGGCGAGAGTATTTATATTCGTGTGTCTCATGTCACAGTTGGCATTGTTTTACAGCACGAGTCGCATCACAAATATACTGTTAACATCATTGTTTTATGTTTTTATTTCGTAGCCACATAAATCAGAACACTGGATTCAACAGACTACTAGTGGCTAGTACACGGTGTCATAACTAAAATGACACAGCACGAGCGAGCGCGCAGTCGCCCCCCCCCCCTCCCCTTCCCCCCGCCCATCCCACACTTGCGCGCACACATTTTTATCATCTGTGTTGAACAGTACGATGCATTGTCCGAGAATAAAACAAAAAATACTTCCAACACCTAGATTTCGACCAAGGCCTCTGGGAGGTTTTCTTTCGTTGACGGACGAATACCGGAAAGGGAAATCCCTTCCGAAACATTTCCCACAGGAAACCACTTTTTCCTCTCCCAATTCTTTTTTAAGATTTGGCTCAAAATGTAGCAGCAGTTTATTTCACACTCTTCTCTTGAATGTAGAGTGAAAGTTGTGTAGAACCAAAAAGAACCCGATACAAAGAATAACGTCTCTGGATAGCTCAGTTAGTAAGAAAAGCAGGATTCCTTGTTTGAATCTACTCTGAAACACGCTTTCAGTCTACCAGGAATCTTCGTGGCACACTCCCTTGCAGAGTGTAAGATTCATTCTGGAAGATGTCGTATTTACCAAATACGGCGGTGTTGATGTTCAGTATAAATGTGGCAGGAAGATAACCGCCTACCATCGACGCTAGTTGTTGGCTTGGTTGCATGCAGCAACTACACAGCCTCGTCACAGAGTCAAGGAGGTTTAGACAAACCCCGGTAAAAATAAAGACAACACGAATTAGCAACAAATTACTGTAGCTTTTTAAGAGAATATATACACTCTTAAGTGAAAAAACGACACACTACGAAAGAATTATCCGAACGGGACGGAACTCAGTAGATTTTATGCGCTGTACAGACAGACAAATGATCACAATCTCATAAAAACTTGATGTATTCAGGAGAAAAAGCTTCACAAATTGAGCAAGTCAATAAGGCGTTGGTCCACCTCTGGTCCTTATGCAAGCAGTTATTCGTCTTGGCAATGATTGATAGTTATTGGATATCCTCACGACGGCTATAGGAGCAAATTCTCTCCAATTGGGGCGTTGGACCATCAAAATGCCGAGCTGGTTAGACGGCCGTGTCTATGATTCTGTCAATGTTCTGAACTGGGGAGAGATCTGACGATCTTCGTGGCGAAAGTATGGTTTGGGAAGCACGAAGACAAGTTGTAGAAACTCTCCCAGTGTGCAGGCGGACATTATCTTGCTTAACTGTAAGCCCAAGATGGTCTGCCATGAAGGGCAACAAAGTGAGACGTATAGTGTCATCGATGTACCGCTGTGCTGTAAGGGTGCCGCGAATAACAACCCAAGGGGTCCTGCTACGAAATGAAATGGCACCCTAGACAATCACTCTTGGTTGTAGAGCATATGACGGGCAACACTCAGCTTGGTATCCCATCGATGTCCGGGGCATCTCCAGACACGTCTTGGCTTATCATCAGAGTTCAATTCGAAGCGTGGTTCGTCACTGAAAACAATTCTACTCCAGTCCATGAGATTCCAGGCCTACGATATGTCTAGAGACTCCCCAGTCAGCGGTTGGCTACCAAGGCGGCTAGCAAGGTCGCTAGATCACTCCCAAATTGAGAACGTTTGGGGCAGTACGGGCAGCGCCCTCCAACCAGCCCAGAATTTTGACGGTCTAATGCGCCAGTTGGATAGCTACGATATCTCTCAGAAACAGACTTCCAACAACTCTATCAATCAATGCCAATCCGAATAACTGCTTGCATAAGGGCCACAGGTGGACCAATTTGTTTGTCCGTACATGTATATCACATCTATATATTTCCCTCCCATTCGCATAATTCCTTCGTGATGCGGCGTTTTTTGTTGCCTTAGAGTGTACACTATGTTTATTGGATGTGAATATGGTGCATGGCACTTTTTTGTTGATTTATTTACAAGATTCTCCATGCAATATTTGTAATACTTCAAGTGTGTGTGTGTGTGTGTGTGTGTGTGTATGATGATGACGATGGTGAGAGAAGGGAGAGAGTGATACCCAGTGCCGGCACACAACCAACTCCTTGCGAATAGGACCAAGGGGCTGCTTAACGTCCTCATCCGACTGACGGATCACCAAAGACAGTGTCATATGCCCTCAATTCATGGTCCGAACAGGACCTGAAGCCCAACGGTACCGATCGGCCGCCATGTCATCTTCAGCCCTTATGTGTCACTGGATGCAGATATGGAGGGGCACGTAGTCAGCACACCACTCTCCCAGCTGTTGTCAGGTATCGTGACCGTTGTCGCTACTTCTCGGTCGAGTAGCTCCTCAACTGGCCTCACAAGGGCTCAGTGCACCCGCTTGCAACAGTACTCGGCAGACCCGGACGTTGCCCCATTTAAGTGCTAGCCAAGCCCGACAGCACATAACATCGGTGACCTGACGGGAACCGGTGTTAAACTGCAGCAAGGCCGTTGGCTCATGAGACACTAGAGCTTGGTATTTACATCAGGACATTATCACAATGTATGGTAATAGGAACTTCCGTACACCGCCTCTCTTCCCTTGCCGGCCAATTACTGGCAGTGAAATTTTTTTCCACCTCCAGGATTGGAGGATTCATTTTTTTCCACCTCCAGGATTACCCCTACATCATGTGTCACTGCACAAACATGCGTTAGTGATCTTAATGAGTGGCATTATTGTTGGCAAAATATTTGCTTTAATCTAACTTTGAACATTGGTCTATTCCTAAATCGAGTGAACAATGACTAATATAATTATTAGAATGGGTGTCGACTGTACGTACGAGGTGCGACAATAAAGTAATGAGACTGATGTGAAAAAAAAAATGTTGCTTACCGTTTTAGTCTAGTTTAGTGTTGTCTCTTCAAAGTAGTTCCCTTCTGATTGCACACATTTTTTCCAGCGCTTCTGCCATTGATGGTAACATTCCTGGAACTCATCTTCTGTAATATCCTCCAAGACCCTCGTCACAGCTTTTTGGACATCTAGTGTTGTTAGAAAATGGTGTCCCTTGACGGCCGTTTTGACTCTTGGAAATAGAAAAAAGTCGCACGGAGCGATATCTGGTGAGTAAGGTGGCTGTGGTAGTACTGAAATTTGTTTTGAGGTTAAAAATTGCTGTACTGGCAGAGCAGATGATTGCATCAGCACAAGAGCGAGGGTCGAGGCAAGAGCGACACTAGCGCTAGTTACACGGACAACGCTAAACCACCAACTGCAGTCTGGTGCACGCCAGATGACCATCGGCTGCAGACAGAAAAGCGCAAGACACTGCAGTGGCACACTCGGAAGAAAAGAGCTTTATGACAAGTTCCTCGAAAGATCGTCTCATATTAAATCTACAAATTACGTTTTGAAAGATGACATTAATAAAAGAACAAATATATGGAATTTTGCTAGATTCATCTCAGAATTGGCGTTTTTTTTATAAGCGGGCACTTTTGGTTGGTTGGTTGGTTTGGGGAAGGAGACAGACAGCGTGGTCATCGGTCTCATCGGATTAGGGAAGGATGGGGAAGGAAGGCGGCCGTGCCCTTTCAGAGGAACCATCCCGGCATTTGCCTGGAGTGATTTAGGGAAATCACGGAAAACCTAAATCAGGATGGCCGGACGCGGGATTGAACCGTCGTCCTCCCGAATGCGAGTCCAGTGTCTAACCACTGCGCCACCCCGCTCGGTGCGGGCACTTTGCAGTACTGTGACAAAATAATCGAAAATTGAATTTCTAAATTAAAGTTCAACAACAGTGCCGGAACTTCAAGTGAATTAACTGCCACAAAAACAAGCAGGGCAAGTTCACCTTTCGATGCTAGAAATGAATCAGTCAAGACATTCCTGAAACCACTCGGTACCGTAATTACAAATGGCTCTGAGCGCTATAGGACTTAACATCTGACGTCATCAGTCCCCTAGAACTTAGAACTACTTAAACCTAACTAACCTAAGGACATCACACACATCCATGCCCCAAGCAGGATTCGAACCTGCGTCCGTAGTGGTCACGCGGTTCCAGACTGAAGCGCCTAGAACCGCTCGGCCACACCGGCCGGCATCGTAATTACAAATCAAAAATGAGTAACGGGGTGTGAGTTTCACCAAAAACAGAAACATCAGTATGCGTCCATGAAAATGGAAATCGGTAGGCATCCATATTAATAACTAGCTTTACCCGAGTATTAATTCTTGGTGATATACAATGGGGAACAACACACTTGCGTAAAATGGTGGATCGCAAGAGCGAACTGTCCCAGCAGACAAACCGCAGTACTCCCGTTAACGTACTTCCCTCGTTAGGAGATGATCGCAATCGATCCTGTCAGTCTCTACCAGGATAGAGAATTCCTCTCCCCTTCACTCATAACCAGTACACGGCAGGTAAAGGATGTCACTACAGACATTCCAGAAAACATAGCGAATGAAACTGCAAATGATACTAAGAACATTGAACATAAAGCAAGCACATCGATAACATTTGACGAAAGCCGAAACACAGACGGAGATGAGGAAAAAACCTTGAGTAATAGGATAAATCCTCGTAAAAATGAAGATAGCAATGATAAAAAGATATAAGATGTAATTCACAACGATGTGAATATGAGAATGGAAAGACAGGAAAACGTATGGTCAAGATTCGTGGAGACCTCAGAGCCAATGAGACACACCAAAATGACTGTCAAACGAATCGATAACAAACGCGAAGAAGACTAAGTTAAAAAGCAAACAGTAAGCTACCAGAGCAAGATCCATTGAGCAAAAGACTGAAATCGGTAACAAAGCTCATAACATGGAACAGCTAGAGTAACAAGACAAACCCCGCACGTAGTGTGAATGGGACAAAAAAGAAGAAGGAACAAACACATATTCGTCAGGCACACTTGAATCATTACAAGATAGCGAGCGAAGCAAATACAGCATTGTGGAAATATGAAAAAGACAGTGAGCAAGGAGAGGAGAAGAAGAACATTAGGCAGAAAATGTTGCACACGAAACTAGGAAGCTTCGCAAACGTAGTAAGCAAGTTAGGTAGGTCGCGAAACGGGATCTAAAATAGGACCAATGCCGAGATTGCGTAGCACTTAACAACGTAACAGCGAATCGCAGACGAAAGGCGATAAGACAGACAACAGACTACAAAATGAATAAAACAACGCAGTTTCATACTATAACAAATACAAACAAAAAGTATCAACGTCATACAAATGCCGAGGACATACCCGTTTAAGAAACGCCATGTCGGATCACACAGCCATACCCTGCACCCATATGCTCTGCTTGATGTAATTCCAGAGGTTATTCGGAGCTCTGTCATCGATTGTTCTGAGAATTTACGTACCCTGACAAACGCAGCCAGATAAAAAGCATCTCAGGATCGACTTCCTCAACGCGCACAAACTGTAACAGCCAGTTGCAATAACGACTTCGAGCAACAGTATCTGAGTTCCTCAGTTGATGCACTATCGTTGTTCTTTTGGGTTCAGTTTCAATTAGCGCTCACCTCTGGCAGCAGATTCTATTGACACACCAGCCAAACGGCGCAGAGATTTTCTCGCACTTCTTTCCAAGGCCTTTCCTATCTCGTCTAATTTATTTTCGGATAAAACACTAGGCTCTCCAGGCCTTCGTTTGTGTAGCACAGATCTAGTTTCTTGAAATTTCTTTACTAATTTACATATCGTCGAATCATTGGGAACATGCACATCGGCAAGTTTTCGTATGAATTGAAGCTGACATTCTACATACGATTCTGTCTTTGGATAGTTCAACACAGGAAACACTCGTTGATCAGCCGTGCATACCATTGTACTGTTGTATTGTATGTCAACCGGGGGCCTAGAAACGACGGAGCGGCTCCCTTCCCGCTGCAGTCGCGGTATTCCACAACCACACGACGACTACCGCAGTCCAATTCACCCGGGCGCAGCCCCGAATCCTCCCGAAACCACGTAGGTAAGTAGGTAACAGGACCAAATCCTCCTAAACTGACACAATGCGACAGAGCATTGTGTGCGCTAATGACCACAGCTCCCTGCGGCCACTTAGCAGTTCGCGGCGACAAGAAAACTTCGTCGTATCAGTATGTATTTCAAAGCGTTGTTGATAAATGTAGCGATATAGGTTTGAACTTTTCGCCATAAACAATGTTTTCTGAGTTTGAAGAGAGCGTAATGTAAGCTGGAAGTGACGTCTGGCCTGGTATTCGCATTCAATGATGTAAATTTCATTTAACACAGAGCTGGTGGCGAAAAATACAAACACCGGGGCTTGCACATGACTACTACGCAAAAAATGAAATTGGAAGGTTTCTGTCGTACATATTTGGTTTACCCATGCTGGCTGACGATTTCATGGCAGAGATACCTACATCGGAAAAATTGCAAGCCTTTTGTGACTATTTAGTAGAAACTTACATAGAAGAAAATGCACTCTTTCCTCCATCCATGTGGGCAGAACTAAGTTGTAACAGACAGCGAACAACTAATGCTTGCGAAAGTTTCCATAGCAAATATAATAGTCAGTTCCACTCCTCCAGTCCTGACATATACCGATATATTCAGATATCGGACACTTATCAATTTGTTGTACGTATAGATTTGCTGGAAATGTAACCATAATTCATAAAATGAAGACTGAGATAGAATATGTGTTGCGAAATCATGATATGCTATTTTAATAAATTAATTGTGAAGAAATCAAGTCTATAAATGATGCCAGTTTCTATAAAATAAATATCTAAATAAGATAAAAGATAAAACTTTTAAACATACAATACACGCAAAAATTTTTACATCTTCTACTGTAACTTCATATACACTCCTGGAAATTGAAATAAGAACACCGTGAATTCATTGTCCCAGGAAGGGGAAACTTTATTGACACATTCCTGGGGTCAGATACATCACATGATCACACTGACAGAACCACAGGCACATAGACACAGGCAACAGAGCATGCACAATGTCGGCACTAGTACAGTGTATATCCTCCTTTCGCAGCAATGCAGGCTGCTATTCTCCCATGGAGACGATCGTAGAGATGCTGGATGTAGTCCTGTGAAACGGCTTGCCCTGCCATTTCCACCTGGCGCCTCAGTTGGACCAGCGTTCGTGCTGGACGTGCAGACCGCGTGAGACGACGCTTCATCCAGTCCCAAACATGCTCAATGGGGGACAGATCCGGAGATCTTGCTGGCCAGGGTAGTTGACTTACACCTTCTAGAGCACGTTGGGCGGCACGGGATACATGCGGACGTGCATTGTCCTGTTGGAACAGCAAGTTCCCTTGCCCGTCTAGGAATGGTAGAACGATGGGTTCGATGACGGTTTGGTTGTACCGTGCACTATTCAGTGTCCCCTCGACGATCACCAGTGGTGTACGGCCAGTGTAGGAGATCGCTCCCCACACCATGATGCCGGGTGTTGGCCCTGTGTGCCTCGGTCGTATGCAGTCCTGATTGTGGCGCTCACCTGCACGGCGCCAAACACACATACGACCATCATTGGCACCAAGGCAGAAGCGACTCTCATCGCTGAAGACGACACGTCTCCATTCGTCCCTCCATTCACGCCTGTCGCGACACCACTGGAGGCGGGCTGCACGATGTTGGGGCGTGAGCGGAAGACGGCCTAACGGTGTGCGGGACCGTAGCCCAGCTTCATGGAGACGGTTGCGAATGGTCCTCGCCGATACCCCAGGAGCAACAGTGTCCCTAATTTGCCGGGAAGTGGCGGTGCGGTCCCCTACGGCACTGCGTAGGATCCTACGGTCTTGGCGTGCATCCGTGCGTCGCTGCGGTCCGGTCCCAGGTCGACGGGCACGTGCACCTTCCGCCGACCACTGGCGACAACATCGATGTACTGTGGAGACCTCACGCCCCACGTGGTGAGCAATTCGGCTGTACGTCCACCCGGCCTCCCGCATGCCCACTATACGCCCTCGCTCAAAGTCCGTCAACTGCACATACGGTTCACGTCCACGCTGTCGCGGCATGCTACCAGTGTTAAAGACTGCGATGGAGCTCCGTATGCCACGGCAAACTGGCTGACACTGACGGCGGCGGTGCACAAATGCTGCGCAGCTAGCGCCATTCGACGGCCAACACCGCGGTTCCTGGTGTGTCCGCTGTGCCGTGCGTGTGATCATTGCTTGTACAGCCCTCTCGCAGTGTCCGGAGCAAGTATGGTGGGTCTGACACACCAATGTCAATGTGTTCTTTTTTCCATTTCCAGGAGTGTACTTTCCTTTGCCTGCTTGAAATATTCATAGCGTTTAGAGCTGCTACCTGCTTCAAACGGGAGGATTCGGTCCCATCGTTTTTCAGACCCTTGCGGGCTTGGGAGGATTCGGTACCATTTTTCTGACCTCGGTAGGATTCGGGACTGCGCCCCTTCACCCCTTCGCCGCCCCACACCGAACCACTCTTTCAGGGTTATTGTGTGGTTCGGCCCCCGGTGGACGCCCCCCCCCTCCCCCCCCCCCCCCCCCCCCCCCAGGGAACGTTTCACACCAGACGAGTTTAACCCCTGTGTATGCGTGGTAGAGCAGTGGCGGTGTACGTGTACGTGGAGAACTTGTGTTCCGCATAATTCTGCGGAGATCTGGGGTGCTAATTTCTCGACCTCCGCTATCGGGTGGAGAAATGTAGGGTCCCCCTGAATACGTCAGGCGTGCACTACACGCCGGAAGCGGCTACAAGGGTTGCGGAGTACGTGTGGAGTGCACATGTTGGTCTTTTAGGTCAGAGAATTCCCTCCCTAGGCCCGACAAGACGCCTCCTGAGACACGGCAAGGTAGGAGTAGGCAAAATGCAACAGGGAATAACAATATTAATGTGCTAATAGTAAACTGCAGGATCGTCTATAGAAAGGTCCCAGAACTGCTCTCATTAATAAACGGTCACAATGCCCGTATAGTACTAGGGACAGAAAGTTGGCTGAAACCAGACGTAAATAGTAATGAAATCCTAAACTCAGATTGGAATGTATACCGCAGAGACAGGCAGGTCAGTGAAGGGGGAGGTGTGTTTATAGCGATAGGAAGTGCAATAGAATCGAAGGAAATTGACGGAGATCCGAAATGTGAAATAATTTGGGTGAAGGTCACGGTTAAAGCAGGCACAGACGTGGTAATTGGATGTCTCTATAGGTCCCCTGGCTCAGCAGCTGTTGTGGCTGAGCACCTGAAAGATAATTTGGAAAATATATCGAGTAGATTTCCCCACCATGTTATAGTTCTGGGTGGAGATTTTAATTTTCCGGATATAGACTGGGAGACTCAAACGTCCATAACGGGTGGCAGGGACAAAGTATCCAGTGAAATTTTTTTAAGTGCTTTATCTGAATACTACCTTGAACAGTTAAACAGCGAACCGACTTGTGGCGATAACATATTAGGCCTTCTGGTAACAAACAGACCCGAACTATTTGAAACAGTTAACGCAGAACAGGGAATCAGCGATCATAAAGCGGTTACTGCATCGATGATTTCAGCCGTAAATAGAAATATTAAAAAAGGTAGGAAGATTTTTCTGTTTAGCAAAAGTGACAAAAAGCAGATTACAGAGTATCTGGCGGCTCAACACAGAAGTTTTGTCTCAAGTACAGATACTGTTGAGGATCAGTGGACAAAGTTCAAAACCATCGTACAATATGCGTTAGATGAGTATGTGCCAAGCAAGATCGTAAGAGATGGAAAAGAGCCACCGTGGTACAACAACAGAGTTAGAAAACTGCTGCGGAAGCAAAGGGAACTTCACAGCAAACAGAAACATAGCCAAAGCCTTGCAGACAAACAAAAATTACGCGAAACGAAATGTAGTGTGAGGAGGGCTATGCGAGAGGCGTTCAATGAATTCGAAAGTAAAGTTCTATGTACTGACTTGGCAGAAAATCCTAAGAAATTTAGGTCTTATGTCGAAGCGGTAGGTGGATCAAAACAAAATATCCAGACACTCTTTGACCAAAATGGCACTGAAACAAAGGATGACAGACTAAAGGCCGAAATACTAAATGTCTTTTTACAAAGCTGTTTCACAGAGAAAGACTGCACTGTAGCTCCTTCTCTAGATTGTCGCACAGATAAAAAAATGGTAGATATCGAAATAGACGACAGAGGGATAGAGAAACAATTAAAGATAGACAAACCGTGGGGAAAACTAACAGCTATAGTTTCCCCTTGATTTCTGACTGCCAGAACAGTAAGGCTATGTTGGCTTGTGTTGGAAGAATGGACCGACTTTTTAAAATGAGGACAAAGGGAATTAAAATAAATGAAGAACCAATAGAGCCAACATTGCTACAGATTCAGGACATACTCTGTCTTTTGCTAACATTAAACTTTCTTTCAGTTACATTTATTTCATAATTTCAAAACTGAATGAACGTAATAGTAACGGTTGTGCCTATGGAGAAAAATATAATGAATTAAAAGTATAGCGCTAATATTTAAAGCTTTTTATCCGTGCGACAGTGACAAAATTTGACCTAAACACTGTAAAGATCTTTAATCGCAGTTTTAAACCCTTCGCCTTCAAAATCGCCGTAAACACAGAATAAGACTGCTTTCCTTTCTTATCGCAAACGCAGAATGCTGAAATTACGAGGCCCGTGCCAGCGAGTGCTGCCATCTCTCGGCAGCAGTGCAGGACTCGTAGCATCCGTTCAAATTGCAGATTGGCTACGCGTTGCGAACGGATAGGGAAAACAGAAAAACCATTCGGGTGTACAAAGCCCATTATGTCTTCCATGCACAAAGCCAGAAAAAAATGTTAACAACATAAAACTTCTGTCATGTAACATCTGAATTATTCATGCTACTCCAACTTGTTTCTTATTCTTTTTCTACTTTTTCTAATTAATAATTCAAAGGCAGAACATTTCTGTTATCTGCGGAAATATTACTTACATAATTCAGATAGAGGATGGGGGTTAATAATTTTTCGTAAAGGGTTGAGTGATAAATATGAGTAGGCCCTACGCAATAGGAAGAGTCTTTTGGTGCGTGGTTAATACTGGACTTTAGTGTAATTACATAATGAAGCTGCTACCGTGCTTTAAACGGGACACTGTCCTACTTTTAATGACCTACGAGAGGTTATGGAAAGAGAAGTAAAATGAGACATTAACTTTACAGTGAAACCTTTCACAAAAATATGGTAAAAGTGTTGAGCACGTTGATGCAAGTTTTATGGAAGCAGGAGTTGTGGAAGCAAGATTTTGTTAAACTGAAAGACCCGGGAAACTCAATCCGCACGTTTTCCGCCCTCTTTCCGAAAAATGTCAATACTCTCCTTTTTAAGAGGTCTCCACGTGGGTTGAAAACTATACCATTACAGTTCATACGATCATTACTACTTTACTATGGTGGTATTTAAAACATAACAGTATTATTCTCACTGAAATACACAAGTCCATTTACATGATTCATTGAAAACCTGTTTTCGATATAATGAACCATATATATATGCCATTTTTATCTGCATAACTTGGGGCACTATACTGGATGTCCAAGAGGTGTAGCGTTGCCTTATCTCGCCAGGTCCTCGATGGGACACTCTGAGATGGGGGTGTAGAAATGAAATAAACATTTATTTAAAATAATTACCTTTTATTTAGAACACAGTTACATGGAACTTGTTGTAGCAGGAGTAGTTGGTACACAATATATTTCGGAAGATTTCACCTTTTTCAGCGATTCTTTTTTCCATTTTACGTATTTATAAGACTACGCAAATCAGCTTGTGGTTAGACTAGCACTGTAAGACTGACTCCACAGCCTCTCGCAGCAGTCGATTTCTTTCTTCAGTGCAATGGGCCGATATCAGCGATAATACTCTTTCCACAATGGCGTTGTGTGCAGGAATAGAAAACAAATACATAATTTTAGCAGCTGGCATATGCGTCCAGGATTTTGGGTTTTCTTAGGAAAGTAAATCCATCTTTCTTCCCACTGAGCGTTTTGACTTCCGTCCTCCCGAGTCACGCTTAGTTTCTAAAGAGCTCTTCAGATACATGTATTCCTGAAAGGAATTGTCGCCTGAAATCTTCACACCATTTTAGTCAGATCTGTAATAGTGTTTCATCACCCAATCTTGGGTTTCAGATAGCGTCATCCAATCAAATACTTGATATTTGTTAAAAGAACTAGCCCATTTCTTTAAGTAATCGAATGTTACGGTATAGAAAGTCATTATCTCTTCCCTGAATTTCTAAATTAAATTGATTATTTCTTGATTAGGGTTCTCATTCTTTAATTTGTTCAAACTCATCTTGGTTTGCATGTCAATTAAACCAGCAGACTTCCTTTCATTTAGATATCTTTGAGTTTCGATTAATATATTTCTTATTTCAATTATAGAGACTTTATTCTTCTTCACGCGTTTTATATTTTTTTCCAAACAGTCCCAAGTTTGACTACAGAAAGATGAAGTAAATTTCGATGATCGGACTGTTGAAAAGATATGAAATTATTGTTGTGGCCTGTCTTCGGTGTCAAAACATTGTTTTAATGGACTCCAATTTAAGAATTCTCTCAGCTGCGGGTATTAATGACAACCATCTTGTTTTTGAGTGAGACAGAAGAGTCTGAGCATTGACATCAACGTATAAGCAGAAACCTTTCAGCTTTTCTGTCCTTACCGCGTATATTGAAAAATAGTTAAATATTTTCTTGGCAATTATTTCTATGTCTAGAATTTAGACTCCAGCAGCGCTTGACATAGTATTGTGGAGAATATGAGCAGGGCATCCAATTCATTCTACGTATTGCCTAGTTCTTCTTTAAGTTGGTGAAACACATTCCGCTAACCGCGTCGATGAATTTGATATTGGTACTGTCTCCACAAAAGCGACTAATTTATCTAATGGAATTTGCTGTTGCCTTAAAATGTCTAGACAAAACTTTGCAACTGTCTCCGATGTTTCATTATTCAGTGAATCGAATTTCAACTGCTTCTGTTGGATTCCGTCAGTTCAGTAAAATACTGAACAACTAAGTGAAACATATTTTCAGTCTTGTGGTCCCTTTCCTCGGTTCGTATGCCGTGAAATGAAACTTCTGGCAAATGTTTTATGTATTCTGACACGGAGTGTGGTGCGAGAATATCTTTAACAGTCCTGGAGCTTTAGTCCTGGCTGAAGACTGCTCTGTGGCGACTTTGGAGTCAGGATACATTGCGCCACTAAGTTTTGCGGTGCAGTCAGGAGAACTGAGCGATTGATGATGCCTGACAACTTTATAAGTTGTTGTTAGCTCTGCAGCAAAAAAGAGCAGTTCTTTTTGGGGATCTTCTTCAATCATGAATGTAGAAATAAGCTTTTATGTCGATGCTACCGCGAATTTTTTGTATGATTCTTCGTAGAAATGTGATGCTTCACGTCTGCCTCATCTTCGCGAGTTATTGAGATCGAACAGCTACAAATCTCATACAACACTTCCTGATTCGTACGTCCTTTCTTGACAAAAGACCGTCTTTCGTGTAATAATCCGAAAAGTGACACTGTCTCTTTCCATTCTTAGGTATTTTCGTAAGCTATGATAAGTTTATTAGACGATAAACAGTCGACAATAATGCAATTTTGTCATCTATAGACATGACTGGAGACCGTGGTTGTTACGTGGGTTGGAACTTTAATAGTGGCAACTACTTATTTACAGCTCGTACAAAAGTTTTACTGACCTTCAAAGTAGTCACCAGCATTGTGTATAACCCGTTGCCAGAGATGTGGAAGTCGTAGGATACTCTTAGCAGTGCCAGTTGTGTTAACACT
The DNA here is from genome assembly GCF_023864275.1 of Schistocerca cancellata. Lineage (NCBI taxonomy): Eukaryota > Metazoa > Arthropoda > Insecta > Orthoptera > Acrididae > Schistocerca > Schistocerca cancellata. The sequence goes on along the minus strand of NC_064626.1, from coordinate 351,325,347 downwards.
TCGAGCGGTGCGGTCTATTGCCCGACGAATTAGTAGCAGTTATGAAGCGAATGCCGTGAAGTGTTTCCTTCAGCTCAGAAATCGCGTCGAACTCACGAGAGCTTAAGTCAGAGGAGTGCAGTAGGTGGTGTAGCACTTAGCAGCCCCATCAGTGAAACAAATCAGTAAGAGCTTGCACTGTACGTGCTTGAGCATTGTGCTGCAAAATTATGGTCAGGTCCTGCAGAAAGTGTCATAACATCTGTCTCTATGCTGTTCATTTTTGGAACACAACCTACGACCAGCTACGATTACAGCGTAATGGATTGGCTTTCGCAGATGGTATCATCTATATTTTTGCTAAGAAATTTAAACTGCATACCCTACCTAGTAAATCTGATCAATGTGTGGTGGTGGGTTGTACTGCCTTGCCTACCTTAGCTCGTAGAGTTTGTACACTGCCTACACTACTAGATAATTTCCTTTGAGAGAGTGCGCCTTCTGCCAGCAACCTCAAATTTCATGAACTAATGAATTACCTGCCAATATCGTACTGCGACTTCTATAGGAATTGTCCGCCAATCTGTGCCACTGGAAACAGAATGCTTAGCCTACAACGAGCCTCCTCGCTGGGTATAAATGTGTCACAAAAATGCGGAGCTCACTATTAGTGAAGTAAATATGTTCATTTCACAGTACTAATTGTTATATTCACAGTGAAATTTAATGTTTAGAACTGTCTTTCTCGGACATATTCTGAGTCGTGGTTACCTTTGTGCTCATACGGCAAAGACTACCAAATCCACCGGTTAGTCCCTCAGCCGTTAGGGGTAAAACCCAATGGGACTCGGGGCAAGTAAGGCTAGCAACCTGCTTCCCTGGTACTTTAAATATGATGCTGGCAACAATCAGAGCAAAATGCCTCGGACCTTTGGAAGTGACGGAGTCCCACCTCTAACTGACAAACCAGGGACTCCTAAGATACGACTTGGCAAACAAATGGTAATGAGATGGGGAGCTATTAATATCAATGGGGGCTACTCTGGGAAGAAGGTAGAGCTGGCAGAGGCTGCAAGTAAGATGGGGCTGGACGTTTTAGCTGTTAGTGACATTCCGGTAAGGGGTGAGAAAGAAGAGGAAGTGGGAGAATACAAGGTGTACCTGTCAGGAGTCAAAGCAGGAATAGCACAACGGGGTGTAGGGCTTTTCATCAGGAAAGAAATGGAACCCAGCGTAGTTGCAATAAGGTATGTAAACGAACGACTGATGTGGATAGATTTGACAGTGTCTAGCAAGAAAATTAGGATTGTGTCAGTATATTCGCTTTGTGAAGGGACAGATCAAGATAAGATGGATAGTTTTTATGAGGCACTCAGTGATGTAGTTGTTAGAGTAAAGGACAAGGGCAGTGTTCTGCTCATGGGTGATTTTAACGCCAGGATTGGAAATCGAACAGAAGGGTATGAAAAGGTTATGGGTAAATTTGGAGAGGATATGGAGGCCAACAGGAACGGGAAACAACTCTTGGATTTCTGTGCCAGTATGGGCTTAGTAATCACAAACTCCTTTTTTAAACATAAGAACATTCACCGGTATACTTGGGAAGGCAGGGGAACCAGATCTGTCATTGACTATATAATAACAGATCAGGAATTCAGGAAGGCTGTGAGAGACACACGTGTATTCAGGGGATTCTTTGATGACACTGATCATTATTTAATCTGCAGTGAAATTGGGATTGTGAGGCCGAAAGTGCAGCAGGTCAGGTCCATATGTAGGAGGATAAGAGTGGAGAAACTTCAGGATAAGGAAATCAGGCACAAGTACATAACAGCGATCTCAGAAAGGTACCAGTTAGTTGAATGTAGTCAATTACAGTCATTGGAAAAGGAATGGACAAGGTACAGGGACACAGTACTAGAAGTGGCTAGAGAATGTCTTGGAACAGTAGTGTGTAAAAATAGGATGGAGCAAACAGCTTGGTGGAATGACACAGTTAAGGCAGCCTGTAAAAGGAAAAAGAAGGCGTATCAAAAATGGCTACATACCAGAACCCAGGTAGACAGAGAAAGTTATATTGAAGAAAGAAACAAAGCCAAACAGATAATTGCAGCATCCAAGAAGAAATCTTGGGAAGACTTTGGAAACAGGTTGGAGACTATGGGTCAAGCTGCTGGAAAACCATTCTGGAGTGTAATTATCAGTCTTCGAAAGGGAGGTAAGAAGGAAATGACAAGTATTTTGGACAGGTCAGGAAAACTGCTGGTGAATCCTGTGGATGCCTTGGGCAGATGGAGGGAATATTTTGAAGAGTTGCTGAATGTAGGTGAAAATGCGATCAGTAATGATTTCGAGGTAGAATGGGATAGGAATGATGATGGAAATAGGATCACATTTGAGGAAGTGGAAAAAATGGTCAATAGATTGTAGTGCAATAAAGCGGCTGGGGTGGATGAAATTAAGTCGGAACTCATCAAATACAGTGGAATGTCAGGTATTAAATGGCTACACAGGATAATTGAAATGGCCTGGGAGTCGGGACAGGTTCCATCAGACTGGACAAAAGCAGTAATCAAACCAATCTTTAAACATGGAAACAGAAAAGATTGTAACAACTACAGAGGTATCTCTTTAATCAGCGTTGTGGGTAAAATCTTCTCAGGTATTGTTGAAAGGAAAGTGCGAGTATTAGTTGAGGACCAACTGGATGAAAATCAGTGTGGGTTTAGGCCTCTTAGAGGTTGTCAGGACCAGATCTTTAGCTTACGGCAAATAATGGAGAAGTGTTATGAGTGGAACAGGGAATTGTATCTATGCTTTATAGATGTAGAAAAGGCATATGACCGGGTTCCTAGGAGGAAGTTATTGTCTGTTCTACAAGATTATGGAATAGGAGGCAAACTTTTGCAAGCAATTAAAGGTCTTTACATGGATAGTCAGGCAGCAGTTAGAGTTGACGGTAAATTGAGTTCATGGTTCAGAGTAGTTTCAGGGGTAAGACAAGGCTGCAACCTGTCTCCACTGTTGTTCATATTATTTATGGATCATATGTTGAAAACAATAGACTGGCTGGGTGAGATTAAGATATGTGAACACAAAATAAGCAGTCTTGCATATGCAGATGACTTAGTTGTGATGGCAGATTCGATTGAAAGTTTTCAAAGTAATATTTCAGAGCTAGATCAGAAATGTAAGGACTATGGTATGAAGATTAGCTTCTCCAAAACGAAAGTAATGTCAGTGGGAAAGAAATATAAACGGATTGAGTGCCAAATAGGAGGAACAAAGTTAGAACAGGTGGACGGTTTCAAGTACTTAGGATGCATATTCTCACAGGATGGCAACATAGTGAAAGAACTGGAAGCGAGGTGTAGCAAAGCTAATGCAGTGAGCGCTCAGCTACGTTCTACTCTCTTCTGCAAGAAGGAAGTCTGTACCAAGACTAAGTTATCTGTGCACCGTTCAATCTTTCGACCAACTTCGTTGTATGGGAGCGAAAGCTGGGTGGATTCTGGTTACCTTATCAAGAAGGTTGTGGTTACGGATATGAAAGTAGCTAGGATGATAGAAGGTACTAGTAGATGGTAACAATGGCAGGAGGGTGTCCACAATGAGGAAATCAAAGAAAAACTGGGAATGAACTCTATAGATGTAGCAGTCAGGGCGAACAGGCTTAGATGGTGGGGTCATATTACACGCATGGGAGAAGCAAGGTTACCCAAGAGACTCATGGATTCAGCAGTAGAGGGTAGGAGGAGTCGGGGCAGACCGAGGTGAAGGTACCTGGATTCGGTTAAGAATGATTTTGAAGTAATAGGTTTAACATCAGAAGAGGCACCAATGTTAACACTGAATAGGGGATCATGGAGGAACCGTATAAGGGGGGCTATGCTCCAGACTGAACGCTGAAAGGCATAATCAGTCTTAAATGATGATGATGATGATGAACTGCCTTTCTAATAGAGTTGAACTATGCAAGGCAATTACTTTGTGGATAAAGTTGCTGCAAATAAATGATCATGTCTTCCAAAAACAAAATTTATGGAAACTTTGATATTTTAATAATGTGTTCTTATTTTAACTGCAATATATGTGCGGACTGGGATGTTATAGGACATATAGGTTACGAAAAAGACCGTCTAAACTCATTATTTCCTTTACAACTTGTATTTGCACCCCCAATCAATAATCGAGATTCGCTGCGGCCAGGAATTTACATAAGAGTATTGACAACCAGTGTGCAAACTTCGATGTCAGAAATATCTGAGTGAATGTTTCTGTGGGGAAACACTAGACATCATTTATTAAACAACTGAACTGCTCCCTGTAAACTCAACAAGCAAAAGTAACATGAAATGATTTGCAAAATAAATTAAAATTATGTAGTTACAATCCAAAGTAACTAACAGAATGTTTAGCATTGCCAGGTTTAAAGGTAATATTAATTACCTTTTCTCACATCAAAACCATCAGTCATCGAATTTCTTATATGAGGACAAACATACAACCAAGTTTTCTGATTATTAATTCAAAGTACACAGGTTTTCCTTAGCAAATAATATCTACATCATATTCTTCCACCGAAATTTTCCTGTCAGTATACTGAGTGTAAAACCTCTTATCATACCAGTTCTAATTCAAAACCACTGGTCATGGCTCTTTTTTTAGAATTTTGTGGAAACTAAATCAACAAATTAGATCGATGTAATAACCTTTAGGAATAAATTCGTGACATATATACATAAAGAAATGTTCTTAAATGAAAGGCTGTTCGCATCTTCACAGTAATTATATCATTCCATATCTCCACCCTGTACCAGTATATCTTGAAGAAAAAATCTAATCTAAGGGACGAAATGTTACTTCGTTTCACACTTATTTTTCTGTAGTTAATTGCTACATCGGGCTTCGCCATCAAAATCAATAAATACTGAAAGCAGACGGCTTTTGCTCCATAATCCTCTGCGAGCTGTATCCCTTCAGCTGATCGAGGCGTTAGTTTCAATCTAATATCCAACGATTTTTTCAAGAAAACGTCTAATCTATTTAACGGTTTGTCATAAAGCTGCTTCAGTTTACATACTGTATATAATAATAGTCATAAAACTATAATGAACCGGTAATTTTTACAAAATTCTGGTCTGGTGGATAAATCGGATGTCATTTCTGACAAGAGCATTTTACACGTATTTTTAAGGAATCGTGTGAAATCGAAAATGCTTCCCATCAACCAGACTGTATTCCAATCATCTCTCAACAGCGAACCAGGTAAAGGACGATGTAGCAATTAACGACAATCTGACCGTGTAAAAAGTGTATACAAAAAGTAGGATAAATACAAAATTTTGATTGTTATTCTTTTCCATTCAGAGTAACAGCCCATTTTTCGTAAAAGTTCGAAGTTAGTATGGATCACTTGATGAGTCATAAAGTAGGACCCATATATCTAATTTCGACTTTTGAGCTCTACAATGTCATTTTCGACAACTTCATGGCAAAGTATCGGCTGATATTAGCTATTCATTGGCAGGAAGATGTATCGTCGATTCGTTTAGTTGCAATTAGGACTTTTCATTTACAAACAGGCGAATTACAAAAGAAGCACTAAATATTTTGTACTTTATAATGTTAGAAACTTGTATCAATTCTGTCTGTCATACTATCAAGTTACTATGCTATTGTTTAACATAACGGCATCGAATTACTTCGTACTCACTGTAATTCACAGTGCGAAACTAACTGACGTGGGATAATGCAGTTTCAGCACAGTTAACAAAAATGAATCATTGAACATATTTCTCCATGAATATGACAGATATGCATTTGAGTTTGTATTCTATTTCATGTATTTTAATTGTAATCTCAGAACGATAACATTTTATGTAATTATTAACAACTTCTATGATTGTAATTAACGAAATTATTGGAGGCAACAAAGTTCGAATAGTTAGAGAGAATATGTAAGACCTGCGAGGAACCGTGGGGGAGAGCCGGTAGAAGGTGAGTTTTTAAGCTACATTGTGTGACGTAACGTGAAATAAATTTTTGTGCACCAGAATCTTTCTTTGACTTTTAACGTCATTAGAGAACCGTGATGTTCTCTGGCCCTTTATCACTTAAGAAGTTTACCGGAAGAATCAACTGCGAAGGAGCAACTAAAAGAAGTTAAGTTCTCGCAAACTTTTTTTTAAAACCATTTGAGTTACATCCGTCCGCGTCAAGATTAACTTTCGTGAAAACCTTGATTTGCTTTGGCAATTATTATCCCCAACAAGGCGGTTACACCACACTATCTCCGAGTGTTAAAATGATAACCATCACATTAATATTGAAAATCTTGAGTAATTGCCTTACCTGTAGTACCTCATATGAAATACCAATGAAGGAGGTTACTCAGCCTATGATTCCAGACACAACTCTGAGAAACCGTGGCTGTCAGCTTCTCTTTTTACAGTGTTTACTGATCAGGACAGAATACTTACTCCGCCCGTCACGTGACTATGGTGGTGGTTTCAAGATTAGCAAGACAGAGATGGTAAGCGCGGTCCATATTGTATGTGGTAGGAGGAAGTACAAATATTTGGTATGCATAATGGCTGAGAGCCGACACGAGATAGCTTCTCTGTCTATGACAGATCGCTTCGGTTGTTTGAATTTTCTTCGCAAGAGTTTTATTGAAACGCTATAATTATTTGATAGCGAATAGAATCTTGAAAAAAATCCTATTCTATGAAAAAAGATCGTTCCTTGAAAATAAATTCTTTCCGTGATCATATTCTAGTGTTAAATTGTAAACAGTGCAGAACCTCCAGAACATATGAAAGCGCTGTTCCGAAACATAGCTCCAGCAAATTTCTTTCGTGCTTATTGAAACTGTGGAGTGCTGCGGTCACTGCGGTTACTGTAGACTTTTGGTTTTGTTTGCCTTTCAGTTAATAAAATTTCCTACGGAGCAAGATCAGTACTCCCTTGCATTAATTTCAGTCATTAATATAGTCAGAGGCCACACTTGCAAAAAATAAACTAATATATCATAAAAATAGTTACTGTATTAACGGGGCAAGTATAGTGTATGTCAGTCTAACCATAAAAGTTCATTGAATTTGCTGGAAAAAAATAATGAGAAGGAGCTATATGGTCAGCTATGTTTCAGCAAGAAACATACAAAATATCTGTTTACATCAGGCTATAAAACGCTGTTTTTCGAAAATCTGATAATTCGTTCCGATTAACGCATGCTGAGTCATTCTGTTTTATGGCCGACTATCTGATCTACATTTTCCAAATCTTAACTCACGTCAGTTAAAGAGTAAAACAAAATAAAAATTCGTTTTAGTTCCGGCACTTTCACTGATACTGAAAGTCCTCTCTCTCTCTCTCTCTCTCTTCAAAAAACACCCTGCAGGTCACACTTTCTTTAGACAAAAGGAGTTGTAATGATTTCATAAATGACTCGGAATCACAGTACCTCTCATCAGATTACCTCTGATGACAACGTCAACTTAAGCAACACTAATTATAACACTACGTTCGTAACTTCTCCGCTTGCAACAACAAGCCCCGCACTCTAGTGGCAGATAACAGCAATATTTCTCCAGGTATGCTGATCTGACTGTGGATCGCACGGTTATGCATAAACTACAGCTCGCAGTTATTGATTGCTCGTAGTTCAGAAGCAATCCGAAGAATCACGACAAGAATTCGTGTGTGTCAATATGGCTATCTGGTTGCTTCCATTTGTCTAGCTGTAAGGCTAGGTTTTGTAGTTTTGTTTCATTTCTCTACAGGCACGTGTAGATAGGCTCTAGGGCAAGGGGTGTAAATTCGCAATTGAAGTATTTTGTTATACGCTTGTTGCGATGAAGCCATCCAATATAGGGTTTCTTATTTTTGTCACCAGATGATAAGACGAAGTCTTTTCGAGTTGAGCTACTGCTGCGCTTTCCAGTTACTTTTGTGTGGCACATACCATGGTGGAAGCAGGGTAGTTTGCTCCATCGTAGTTGTAAATCCGTTTTAGAGCTGCAATAAGCAAGTAATATGCATTGTATTTAGAGACAATAGGTATTATGAGACTTGTAGTGTTCTGTAAAACACGTTCAAGTGCGATGCGATGGTGACGTGGTACGCGGCTGCGTCAGGTCGAGCGGCGTTGTGGTTGCGGCACCGTTTCTCGCGCCACGCCACGGAACGGATAATGGATGGATGGATGGAGAGGGTTTTAAGAGCGCACGACGGCAAGGTCCTCAGCGCCCGCTCAGCAACAGATTGAGATGCGTGTCAAGAAAAGACTCAGAACAATAAGATAAAACAGAACATAAGACACAGGAAACTAGCTTGGAAACATTTGTGCCTACCCACACCGAAGCGTGGGACGAAGCATGCCGCCAGCAGTAAAACATGGAAAACCCAGGAAGAAAGTGGTAGAGGGAGCTAAAACAATATAGCACATGGTAATGGCTGGCTGACCGCAAGGATAAAGGGAGGAGCCAGCCACTTTGCAATACACTGAAACCTCCAGCCTAAAAGTTTAGGCCAGAGTCCAGACACATCACAAAACTTTTAAACCCTAGACACACACATCTCATCATTAGCTAAAACACAGGGCAGATCCCCATCAAATTGTGCTTCTGCCCTTGCATCACTGTATAAAATGTAGTCTGTTAAAATGTGCCGGACAGAGATGTGCACACCACAAGCATCACAAATCGAGGGATCCTCCCGCAGTAATAGAAAGCTATGTGTGAGAGTACAGGGCCCAATCCGAAGACGCCTGAGCACCCGGTAGGAGGTACGCCATGGGCGAGTTGTTGACTTCACCAACCGCAGTTTATTGGCCGTCACCGCCAGCCATTCTTCCTCCCACAACTCCATGCACTTCTTGTGGAGTGCAGAAATGACAGACTGCAAGGGAATAGGACACTGGACCACATCCTGCTCTCTGCAGGCCTCCTAGGCGGGGAGTGGTAAAGCAGTCCTCCCATATGCTCCCTCAGGCAACTCGCATATGACCAGTGGTCGTATTGCCCATTCGAAAAATATTGCCTTCTTACTGAACTTTGTTATCATTGAATAGTATTTCGTTTTTGCCATTTGAGTTCTCGATCTTTTTTCATAATACACTCCTGGAAATTGAAATAAGAACACCGTGAATTCATTGTCCCAGGAAGGGGAAACTTTATTGACACATTCCTGGGGTCAGATACATCACATGATCACCCTGACAGAACCACAGGCACATAGACACAGGCGACAGAGCATGCACAATGTCGGCACTAGTACAGTGTATATCCACCTTTCGCAGCAATGCAGGCTGCTATTCTCCCATGGAGACGATCGTAGAGATGCTGGATGTAGTCCTGTGGAACGGCTTGCCATGCCATTTCCACCTGGCGCCTCAGTTGGACCAGCGTTCGTGCTGGACGTGCAGACCGCGTGAGACGACGCTTCATCCAGTCCCAAACATGCTCAATGGGGGACAGATCCGGAGATCTTGCTGGCCAGGGTAGTTGACTTACACCTTCTAGAGGACGTTGGGTGGCACGGGATACATGTGGACGTGCATTGTCCTGTTGGAACAGCAAGTTCCCTTGCCGGTCTAGGAATGGTAGAACGATGGGTTCGATGACGGTTTGGATGTACCGTGCACTATTCAGTGTCCCCTCGACGATCACCAGTGGTGTACGGCCAGTGTAGGAGATCGCTCCCCACACCATGATGCCGGGTGTTGGCCCTGTGTGCCTCGGTCGTATGCAGTCCTGATTGTGGCGCTCACCTGCACGGCGCCAAACACGCATACGACCATCATTGGCACCAAGGCAGAAGCGACTCTCATCGCTGAAGACGACACGTCTCCATTCGTCCCTCCATTCACGCCTGTCGCGACACCACTGGAGGCCGGCTGCACGATGTTGGGGCGTGAGCGGAAGACGGGCTACGGTGTGCGGGACCGTAGCCCAGATTCATGGAGACGGTTGCGAATGGTCCTCGCCGATACCCCAGGAGCAACAGTGTCCCTAATTTGCTGGGAAGTGGCGGTGCGGTCCCCTACGGCACTGCGTAGGATCCTACGGTCTTGGCGTGCATCCGTGCGTCGATGCGGTCCGGTCCCAGGTCGACGGGCACGTGCACCTTCCGCCGACCACTGGCGACAACATCGATGTACTGTGGAGACCTCACGCCCCACGTGTTGAGCAATTCGGCGGTACGTCCACCCGGCCTCCCGCATGCCCACTATACGCCCTCGCTCAAAGTCCGTCAACTGCACATACGGTTCACGTCCACGCTGTCGCGGCATGCTACCAGTGTTAAAGACTGCGATGGAGCTCCGTATGCCACGGCAAACTGGCTGACACTGACGGCGGCGGTGCACAAATGCTGCGCAGCTAGCGCCATTCGACGGCCAACACCGCGGTTCCTGGTGTGTCCGCTGTGCCGTGCGTGTGATCATTGCTTGTACAGCCCTCTCGCAGTGTCCGGAGCAAGTATGGTGGGTCTGACACACCGGTGTCAATGTGTTCTTTTTTCCATTTCCAGGAGTGTATTTTGCAGTTACATACATCTTTATAGTTTTGCTGTTTTATTTTGTTATCGTTTTTCTTTTGTCAAGAACAATGCACAATTCATTGACTGGCGAGCCATTAGCCACTGGGGTTATATCTTTTGCCTCCACAATGTCTTCAAATTGCAAGAAGGGGCAGACAATTCATCGCGAGGATAGTGAAGTAGGAAGTAATATTATAGACTCGTGTGATCAAGAAGCAAGGTCGGAATTTTAAATATTATATAATGAAACACGGATTTCTACGTGCTGCCTACACTCACATTTTTGCACTATGCCTCATAAATACACGAAAAGTGGCAATTTCCTTAGATCTATCCCCTCTGTGCTATTAAAAAGGTCCAAGATTTGAAGTATACGAAACAACCTTCAAATTCCATTTTGGCAGACTGTTAGAGCAAACGGTTTAAAAGTTTCAGAACAAAAACAGCTCCGGTTACGAAATTATTTAGTGTCAATGAAGCGTTCGCCCTTTTAGGGCATCATCAGATAGTCTACAAAAATAAGAAAACCAATCAATTAGGTAAAAGCGGAGGAAAAGGGCATGGGACATCGTTCACGGCCACGCAGAGAACGTGAATTAAAAGTAATGAAAACTTACGTAAAAGTAAGTGATCCATCAGTCATAAAACCACAAGTATGTAAAATACCCACCAAGGTAACCGGATATATAATCCGTCCGTCACGAAACAGCTAAATTATGAAGTGGACTTAGAGAAACGAGAGAAACAGCGAGAAAGTACAAATATGTGACGAAAAAATTTTCCACGGTTGTAGTATGTTACGTTGATCACACCAGCCGGTTCCGCAGTGGCAATACAATATAGGACCATGCTGACCAAACTGCGGTACTGCCATTATAAGATGCGTTTACTAATATTGATACTATTTTGAGAAGATTGGGATTTAAGATAACGAATGAACTTATTTCACTTCATTACGACAGCATTTAGTTAGGCATTCTTGGTTCAACACAGATATCCAAATGAGGAATTTTATATTTTATAAAGTTTTCTTAAAGTGAATGTTAATGGATTTGAAAAGACGAAAAGAATTTAATCATTATTATGAGGACTTTTTCGTTAGAATAAATTTTTGTCTTGAGCTACATTTTTGTTTTTCTCCAATGACGATCGTTCATAATTGTTAATTGCAATGAAATATTTTATTATTGCTTGCTAAACCTTCAACGGTAAAATTTTGTAAATGGAATACTCTCAGGAAATTTTTGAGATGAATATTTTTACCACAGTTTCTTGAGAACGATTTTTGTCAAGAGAGTATCTCAGAATATCCTATGTCAGTATCCATCTCACGTTACCTGATGAACATTCTTCTTTAAGAGAGCTAAATTTTATGAGAACCAATTTTGCATTACATGTATTTAAGAGACTGCATTGCACTACCGTGATTCTCTCTAGTTAGTAGCAGCTCAGAAATTGAGACACGCCTTTTCTCCTTTTTCTACGAAAACAGTTGCACGGCGTTTTCCATTGTGGCACAGTTAAACGAAATACAGGCAGTTTGGTTCAGCCACAGCGCATTTCATTTACATTCTTGTGATCACATTTGCTTCTCATTCTTGCAGAAAGAGTTTTTAACTGTAATCGTGAGGTTTAGCTTATACACATTTCTTTTCTATGAATGAAATTTTTTTGGTGTGTGACAGCATACATTCATAAAGAGGCGACACATTCAGAGGGAGATAATTCAGGAAAAAAGCAAACACGTGAACATTCACATAATATTTATTTTTTTCTTTATTAAGACAACTTTCAGTTGGCGACTCTCCTGCAAGAATAAGACGTCAGGGAATTTTCTGTGAATTTTTGCATAGTCAGATTAGGTGTATTGCTCTCGTCTACGATTTGTTTATAATTTTGATTTGACGCTGCACCAGTTTCTAACCGTTTGTGTTTCTTTTCAACTTACTGTGACAAATTTTGCATTTTCTTTATTTGTTCTGAATTTTTTGTTACTACCACTATCATACCATGCACTACAGAGAATAATCGTACGGAGTAGCCGCATGGTCTAGGGCGCCTTGCCACGGTTAGAGCCGGTCCCCCCGCCGGAGGTTCGAGTCCTCCCTGGGTATGAGTGTGTGTGTTGTCCTTAGAGTAAGTTAGGTTAAGTAGTGTGTAAGCCTAGGGACCGTTGACCTCAGAAATTTGGTCCCATAGGAACTTACCACCACTACTACAGAGAATAGCATGTAACGTAGCACTAACAGCACACAGAAAAACAATATCCAAAATTTGATAGAAAATAGTGCTTTGATCTCAGATGATTCAGTTGTCAATAACACAGAATCTAGTTCTTCTGCAGAATGCGTGGTGCTGCTGTTTCCTTCTAATACAGTCAGCCTACGGTTGATACAGAAACTCCTCAAAACACGGATAGCAACAATTTTGAGTATATAAATATTTCTTTCGCTGGTGAGACCCAAGGTTTCAGATTAAACGTTGGAGATGCCACTCAGTCGGTTAGTAACACTACATGGACGATGCAGAATTTTTCAGAAACTACAGATGTTACTGAAATCACACACATCAGCCAACCAATATTACGAACTTTTTCGCAGAATAATTGGCTTGGACTTCTGCTTCAGCAGTTGTTAGAATAAAACAACAAAATACTAGCAATCACTTTGTTACGAAGCAAAAAGGAAAGCTTTTTACTCTAAGGGAATTTAACTAGAGGAATTAAAGAAGAGTTGAAGAATGTCACTACAAAAATCAAAGTGCTTGAGTTAGACAGGCACTGTTAAAACAACAGTTTCCTCAAAGAGGGTTGAGATTGAGGAAACGCTAGAAGGTATCACAGTCAAATATCTCAAATACAAGGCTTTAATTATTAAAATTATTGAGAAGGTTGTTCCTAGCGCCGCAGTTACGAAAGTGCAAAGGAAATCACAAAAGCTTTCGAAACAGATACAATATTTAGAATCAGAAACTAAATAGGTTGACCTTAGTAAGAAAGAACAATTTGACTCGCTGAAAGCAGAAGTAGATGATCTTTCCAACCCATTTACGCAAATCGATTTAAAAGCAGACGATCACCCTGACGGTACAAAACCATACGTGTTAAAGATGTGGAAGAATTCCGCTAGAACGCTCCAAGGAAGGACAAATGGCAATTATTAAACAACGCAGACACGAAGTAAATAAGTTACTGAAAAGAATGTCACACTTGAATGCTTTACACGTGATTGCTGTGAGAGTTATCACGGATGCGCACAGAATACATGCAAGAACAATTATGCAGTCACAGGAGAAAGAGACTCTTCTCATGAACGTGAGCATTCTCACACTTGTTTTAACACATACAATTGTAATGATACTCTGAGACATGACAGTTTTAACAACAAACACTTTTTGCCTATACGAAAGTTCAGAGCCTTTCGCAGTTGTGCTAACGATTTACTTCCTCTAGATAGAGTTCAGCAATTTAGTTTTTTTATCACCTACTTGGCCAGTCACGCATAAATTAGAATTTGTTTGAAACTTTTTAGGAGGATCCGCTATGAGTAAGCGATCTGTAGCACTACATGTTAATTAGAAGAATTGCAGAATGCATTTATAGCCGCTTACTGATCTGAAACAACGCAGAGTTGGGTCAGGGACAAACTTGTCGGCCTACCAGATTTTGAAAATTCACAGTTTGCAACTTTACCTCAATTTTTTGAGCACATGGTACAGCAAAATTAGCATCTAACACAACCATACAGGCCATCTGCATTAATACAGCTATGCCTTTCAAAACTTCCGGACCATTACGCATATCATTACTAGCAGGGCACCAGAAAGATAATATAAATGCTTTTTGCGATGTTTTACAACTTCTCGAAATTGAGAAATATAACAATTCTTACAGAAACATTAATTTCTCATGCAATAACCTCAACTATCCTGGGGGACATAATCGAGGACAGTCACGATCATTTCATGACAACAAACAGGAAAGGGAATAACAGACAGAATCAAAATCATTATCAGGGAAACGAAAATTTTAACAGATCACCACAGCACAGCACCAAAAAGATCCGAATTTTTACCGTAACAAACAGCAATCATATAATACAGGAGGTAACATGAACAAATCATTCACATCAACAGCCTTGGTCACAGTCATACCTGCAGCCTAATAATTCTGGCAACAATTCTGTACAGAGCAACAGCAATCTGCAAACTCATAGACAGGTGCCATACCAACAAAATTATTACAATCAGAGGCAACGAAACTATAATTGCAAGGAAAATGACAGGTATGGAAACAGGAGAGACGACAATTAGAGAAGGGACAATTTCAGAAATCAGCAGATCTTTTCGTTGAATGAGTCGGACAGGCGCTGTCATGCAAGGCAACATATTTCCAGTAATTCGGAACCACAAATGGTTCAAATGGCTCTGAACACTATGCGACTTAACATCTGAGGTCATCAGTCACCTAGAACTTAGAACTACTTAAACCTAACTAACCTAAGCACATCACACACATCTATGCCCGAGGCAGGATTCGAACCTGCGACCGTAGCCGTCGCTCGGTTCCAAACTGTAGCGCCTAGAACCGCACGGCCACTACGGCCGGCTCGGAACCACAACTGTCAGTACAAACAGTAGGAGTTTGGTCGCCCACCACACAGAGACGCGACAGCTGGGGACAACAAGGAGTAATAGCTGAGAGCTCGGAAGATGCTCACGTTAAGACAACGCATTCTGACGACTTTGCTGAAAACATCATCTATTTGGAAGGCACTAGAGATACGCTGTTACATGAAAATAAAGAACCTCAGAAGCACGTTTAGCGCCCAGTTATCAGTTCTCAGATAGGAAGACAGACTTTAAACGCATCACAGTAATCAGTGATTCAGAGTTTAACAAATGTAAAATACCAATAAAGCTTGTACAACTTTATCCTTACAAAGAACTAAAGTAAGAGGTGTCGTTTCAGCAAAAGGAGTTGATGTGAAAATGCAAACGCATTTCACAGTACAAGGTTATACATTTTTTCCATCTATTTCATTATTCCCGCAATTATAACAGAAGCAGTTCTTGGTGTGGACTTCTTGTACAGAGATAAAGCCGTTCTTGATTTCAACAATTCATGCACTTCGCTCCATAACGATACTCAGAACACATATGTGCACAGTTTTTCAATGAAGAAAAAGATACCAACAGATTACATTTTTCACTTTCAAACAAAAATATGAATTGGTGCATGTCACACTGTACTAGTATAGATTTCCCTTACATGAATGGAGATGATGAATAGAACTTCGATATTTCTCAGGCAACGCAGGTTAAAGTAGACAGCTGTGTAGCAGTATCAGATCGAGATAAGCAACAGCTATAGCAGATTCTTCACACTCACGCTTACGTTTTCGACGATGTTCCAGGAACTATTCGTGGATTCGTTTATGAGTTTCAGATGAAACATCATAATGCGATTGTAGCCAGGTATTACACGTTTCCAGTCATTTGCAGAGAAAAGGTTATGCAGGAAACTGAATCCAAGCCCAAGCAAGGTATCATTGAGACGTCAGTTTGCCGTTACAGTAGACCGTTGCACATTGTACCGAAAATGATGGCGCTCTCAGACTTGCTCTTGATTTGAGACAAATTAACGCGACTATAGTACCGGAAATAGACAGATCTCAAACGTTGGAAGAATTACTTCAGAAATTTGATGGTGTTAAGGTATTTTCTACTCTTGACTTGAAATACAGCTTTTGGCAGATTTAATTACAACCGAACCATCATAAATACTCAGCCTTTTTGTTTCGGAGTTTGTTCCAATTTTTCAAACTACCTCTCGGTTTAAATATTTCATCAGCAGCTTTTATCAGAGATTGAATTCCATTCACCTGGAAGATTAAAAGAACAGAATTACAATTTATCTCAACGGCATCTTTATTGCAGAGAAAACTTGATATCAACATAACAGCACTCTGAACTCTTTGTTAGAACCCTTTTCGTATTATGGAATCAGTGCCAACTTAAATAAATCTGAATTTGGTAGTTCTTCTATTAAATTTTTAGAATGTATTATTTCAGTTTCTGGAATACAACCCGATCCAGACAAACTTCAGGCCTTTTGTGATGCTGCAATTCTAACGACAATACGCCAAGTCAGAAGTTTCTTAGGCCTCATAAATTTCTTTTGTCACCTCATTCATTACAAGGCTCCTAAACTCGGCTATTGTATCAGTTAAGCAGCAAAAACACAAACTAGTCTGGGGGATGAAGAGACACAGAGAGAATATGATACACTGAAACAGCTTTACTGGAAGAACCTTTACTTTCCTATTCTGTCTTTCCTCGTGACTTCTGTATAACTACTGGTTTTTCCAAGACAGCCCCTGGGGTACATGCATTGCAGGAAATTAAAGAAAATAGTGTAATAGTTCAAAAAATATTCCATTTGCTAGTTGTGCTCGATCCCCTTCAGATCGTAAATTATTTGATCACTGAACCAGAGGCATAAACAGTTGTCTGGGCATTTACTAAGTTTCGACATTTTTTATTTGGATTTCAGATGACTTCCAAACTTTCCCACGATCTTTTGGCGAAATGGGCATTGTATTTGCAAGAATTTAGCTTCACAATTGTACACATCCCTGGAACAGCGAACTTTGTAGCTGACGCTTTTTCACAGTCTATTGGCGGAACAAAAACTTAATCATCTACAAGAAAGTGGCTCTGAGCACTACGGGACTTAACATCCCCTAGAACTTAGAACCACTTAAACCTAACTAACCTAAGGACATCACACACATCCATGCCCGAGGCAGGATTCTAACCTGCGACTGTAGCGGTCACGCGGTGCCAGACTGAAGCGCCTAGAACCGCACGGCCACACCGGCCGGCGTTAACCATCTACAGATTTTGCCAGTCCAACTTCAATTTACTACATATACAAAACGTAACATTTGAAAATTAGGTTTTTTTCAGCTTTACGTGACGTTGCCAAGGAACAAGAAAGAGATCTGATATGAAAACACACCAAGCAGCCGTGGTACGACAGGAACAACTCTACAGTTAGTCACTATAATTTAGTGAGGAACAATATTCTGTTTCAACGATTGAAACCTGACACCACTACATGGCGTCTTTGCGTTCCTGACGATTTATTCAAAAAGTAACATGGTACATTCATCTAAGTTGTGCACATTGTCGACCAAGGAAATGATTTCACATACTTCAACGGATTTCTTAAACAACAACTACTTCTCATTTTGCTCAGTTACTTCCAACCATTCAATTACAATTACATCATTTAGCAACTGTGAATTTATTCAGACCTGTTCCAACTCGTAAGCAAAGATTTTCGTACTTTTTGTCACTGTAGAGCTTACATAAAATGTCCTTTCATTCACATCATTATGTAAAGCGACTACCAGAACCATTTCATCAGGATTTGTCAAGAATTTCTCAAGAGAAGTGGGACACACTGAAAAGGCAACAGCTGATAAGGGACCACAACTTTGATCTAGTCTTTGGATTTCTACTCTGAATAACAGAAAAATTAAATCCATTTTTTTGTAGGTACCATGCATCTTCTAACGTGGCTAAAAGAATTATGAAACAAACAGGCAAATTATTCAGACTTTAGTGTCATAGAAAACGCACTGAATAGAATAAGTGTATTCACATTTTTCAGGGTACCATAAATCACTTACCGACCAAACAACTATACTTCATTTTCTCCACATTTCGTGCTCAAAAAACAAACAACCACCAGACAGGATTAGAGAAATTTTAGTCTTTCCCAATATTTAAGAAACCATAAAATTTTTGACATCCCTCTTGCAAGCATTACATATGCAGCTGAGAAGAGGAAACGACTTCAGGAAACAAAATGTTATTGGTTCAAATGGCTCTGAGCACTATGGGACTTAACATCTGACGTCATCAGTCTCCTAGAACTTAGAACTACTTAAACCTAACTAACCTAAGGACATCACACACATCCATGCCCGAGGCAGGATTCGAACCTGCGATCGTAGCGACCACGTGGTTCCACACTGAAGGGCCCACAACCGCACGGCCACACCGGCCGGCCAAAATGCAATTACAGAAATTTAAAGGCAGGTAAAAAATGTTAGTCTGATCACATCGACTATCACACAAAACTTGAAGTCAGTGTCAGAAATCAGTTTTGAGTTACAATGGTCCATTCCACTTTCGTCGGATAGCCCATCCCAACGCTACTGCAGTTGAAACGTTACAGACCAGACGATCTCGTGGATTATACAGCACATTTCCAGTATCTGAATAATTTTCTTACATCTTTTTATTATATACTGAACATCTATTAGAAAACTTATGACGTGAATATTATAGGGGTTTGCTTAGGTCAACTGGGTACTTATTCGTATCCAGAAGTTAATTCGTATATTATTCCATCCTATTCATAAGTATTGTTAGCTTCTAAAGGAAGTGAATATTTTTTATCACGTGTTAGATTAATCAATTCGTTTAGATGTGTATTTTTGGTTTTATTTCATGTTATTTTGTCGTGATAGGTGCAAGTTTGAGCTTATGTGTACATCTTGGTTCTTCTACTGTTACAGATAGTCATTTTATTTCTTTTTTTTTCGGTCATCAGCCTTCTGACTGGTTTGATGCGGCTCGCCACGAGTTCCTCTCCTGTGCCAACCTCTTCATCTCAGAGTAGCACTTGCAACCTACGTCCTCAATTATTTGCTGGATGTATTCCAATCTTTGTCTTCCTCTACAGTTTTTGCCCTCTACAGCTCCCTCTAGTATCATGGAAGTCATTCCCTTATGTCTTAACAGATGTCCTACCATTCTGTCCCTTCTCCGTATCAGTGTTTTGCCGGCCGGTGTGACCGAGCGATTCAAGGCGCTTCAGTCTGGAACCGCGTGACCTATACGGTCGCATGTTCGAATCCTGCCTCGGTCATGGATGTGTGTGATGTCCTTAGGTTAGTTAGGTTTAAGTAGTTCTAAGTTCTAGGGGGGTAATGACCTCAGATGTTAAGTCCCAAAGTGCTCAGAGACATTTTATCAGTGTTTTCCACATGTTCCTTCCCTCTCCGATTCTGAGCAGAACCTCCTCATTCCTTATTCGTCTGTAGCACCACATCTCAAATGCTTCGATTCTCTTCTGTTTCGGTTTTCCCACAGTCCATGTTTGACTACAATACAATGCTGTACTCCAAACGTATATTCTCAGAAATTTCTTCCTCAAATTAAGTTCTATATTTGATATTAGTAGACTTCTCTTGGTCAGCAATGCCCTTTTGCCATTGGTAGTCTGCTTTTTATGTCCTCCTTGCTCCGTCCGTCATTGGTTATTTTACTACCTAGACAGCAGAATTCTTTAACTTCATCTCCTTTGTGACCATCAATCCTGATGTTACGTTTCTCGCTGTTCTCGTTTATACTACTTCTCATTATCTTCGTCATTCTTCGATTTACTCTCAATCCATAATATGTACTCATTAGACTGTTCAATCCTTTCAGCTCATCATGTAATTCTTCTCCACATCCACTCAAGATAACAATGTCATCAGCCAATCGTATCATTAATATCCTTTCACCTTGAATATTAATTCCACTCCTGAACCTTTCTTTTATTTCCATCATTGCTTCCTCAATGTACATACTGAACAGTAGGGGTGAAAGGCTACATCCTTGTCTTACACCCTTTTTAATACGAGCACTTCGTTGTTGGTCGTCCACTCTTATTATTCCCTCTTGGCTGTTGTACATATTGTGTATGACCCGCCTCTCCCTATAGCTTACCCCTACGTTTTTCAGAATTTCGAACATCTTGCAACATTTTACGTTCTTGAACGCTTTTTCCAGGTCGACAAATCCTATGAACGTCTCATGATTTCTCTTTAGTCTTGCTTCCATAATTAACCGCAACGTCAGAATTGCCTCTCTAGTGCCTTTTCATTTCTTAAAGCCAGACTTATCGTCATCTAGCGGCATCCTCAATTTTCTTTTCCATTCTTCTGTATATTATTCTTGTAAGCAACTTGGATGCATGAGTTGTTAAGTTGATTGTGCGATAATTCTCGTACTTGTCAGCTCTTTCCGTCTTTGGAATTGTGTGGACACGCTTATCCGAAAGTCAGATAGTATATCGCCAGACTCATACATTCTACACACCAACGTGAATAGTCGTTTTGTTGCCACTGTCCCCAATGATTTTAGAAATTCTGATGGAATGTTATCTGTCCCTTCTGCCTTATTTGATCTTAAGCCCTCCAAAGCTCTTTCAAATTCTGATTCTAATAGTGGATCCCCCGTCTCTTCTAAATCGACTCATGTTTCTTCTTCTATAACATCAGAAAATTCTTCTCCCTCATAGAGGCTTTATTCTCCCCACCTATCCCCCCTCTCCTGTGCATTTAGCAATGGCATTCCCGTTGCACTCTTAATGTTATCACCTTTGTTTTTAATGTCATCGAAGGTTGTATGCTGAGTCTGTCCTTCCGAGAATCATTTCTTTTTCGATCTCTTCACATTTTTCCTGCAAACATTTCGTCTTAGCTTCCCTGCACTTCCTATTTATTTCATCCCTCATCGACTTGCATTTGGGTATTCCTGAGTTTCCCGGAACATTTTTGTACTTCCTCCTTGCATCGATCAATTGAAGTATTTCTTCTGTTACCCATGGTTTCTTCGCAGTTACCTTCTTTGTACCTATGTTCTGTGATGGCTCTTTTTAGAGATGTCCATTTCTCTTCAAGTGTACTGCCTACTGCGCTATTCCTTATTGCTGTATCTATAACGTTAGAGAACTTCAAACGTATCTAGTCATTCCTTAGTACTTCCATAACCCACTTGTTTGCGTATTGATTCTTCCTGACTAATGTCTCAAACTTCAGCCTACTCTTCATCACTACTATCATTCCTATATCACTGATTATAAACTATTTTAGCTGTATTTGTCACACAGAGTTTGAAAAACGACAAATTAGTGAGGAAGCAACAATTTTTATCACATAGTAATGTAAAATAAAATACAAGCTTGATTGATAGAAGGTAACATCAGATACAGCGTAAACTAATGAAATATTTCCTACAGGTGGATTCACTGTTGTGCTGAGCAATTTAAAAGATTCTGCCATAAGATTTAAGTACTTACATGTGAATCAGGTAATTATTGTTTGGACGAGTTTGCCATGTTACGTAACTGACTGATGCAGATTCCTTATTTTCAGCAGAGACTACTGAGACAGAATAATGCAATTCAAATTCTATGAGCAGAGAGCCGTAAGTTTAGGCACACATATAAATGAAGGATGTTGAGATTACTGATGAATTTTTTTCCTTTGGTAGTGGACACGATGGCTTTGTGAAAGTTCAATGATATGCTAATTTTATCATTATGTGGATTTATGATATATGTTTTGAGGAACTGTGTTTAATATGCCATTGGTTAGACACTATGAGGGACTTTCTCTTTTGATTGTAGTGCACACTTCGAGTTATTGCGGTTTAGTGATTTTTGTCTGATGTAGGGAGTTTCTTAAGAACTGAGATAAGCTGTTTCGGGATGATATGCTACTTGATTTGCCATACTGTGATGACCTAACTTTTTATCTTTAAGTGCTTTTCAGAACACTATGTTTTTATTGAGATTTGTGTTAGATAACAGCTACGTTCATAATCTTCATTTTACAATTGCTATGCTCTTCCTTGTTCTAACTACACTTCTTTTTCAGTCAACAGGTCAATGTCACCTTATTTAGCTATGGCCCTTGTACATAAGCGTAATAGGTTAAACATATTTAGAACTAAATAGGTACGCCGATTCTTTATTTCTTTGTATATCTCTAAGACTTTTTTTTTGTTACAGCTTTATCTTTCTTGTGTGTGGGATATGTTAAGCATGTTGTTCTTAGATGATAATTGTTAGTAGGTATGTGCATAGAATAAGCACTTCTGGCCGCATTTTAGTATTCTTTTGTTTGACAGACAAATTGTTTCTTTTACGAGGTACAATGACAACTTTGTGCACAAACCCTTTGTTCTGAGCCTTTGTCCACATTCCTTGTTAGTAGTTACCGGGGCTTGAGAATTCTGTGGGCAGTAGTATCCTGATTTATAGTTATTTTACATATGTATCGCCTTATATAAGTCAATTTTATACACATGAACATTCATTTAATATCTCATGATGAAGATGCGTTTCTTTCTGTTACTGAATTTTGAGACATATTTGTACATTGATGCTATAATTTTTCTATTCCCATTTAATGTCTGGTATGGAAACAATGTTTCGTTCATGATTTCGTACCTAGATTGTGTGTTCTACTGATATGAATAATCTCTTTTATATTTTACTATGCAATCTTTACGATATTCTATCATTTTATTAGCATTAGGATTTTCAACGTTAGCTCTGTATTGTGGACTGGTCGTGACTGCCTCCACCGAACTTATTCTTTTCTGCAAACTTCCTTAGCTAATAGAGTTTTACAATATTGTAATACACATCTTTCATTCTTTATAATAGCTTGCGTATTTAATCTTTTATAAAGATATTTATCTCCTATGTAATATTCTGATTGAACACATTCTTGAGATTATTTATGCTTGGAATTCTGCACTGTGATATGACTACGCAAGGAAACACATTTCACAACGAAGTTTGATTTATGACAACGCTGCTATCGACCACAAGACATCTGCTGAACTGAAACTACGTTTTCGTCTTAATATGGAAATTTACACCTGGCAGTATGTTATTGTAAGACACATTATCTTTCAGTTGTCAGCGGAGAATTTATGGTCCGGTACGTCATCCTCTGAGTCCGCTCTTAGCTTATTCTACTTACGCAACATTTGTCGATGTCAATGGGATTTAAAACAATATTTATATCGCACTGAGTCTTCGACAAAATATTTACTTCGAGACACTCTTCAACGAGATTTTAGTGTTTTATAGTGTAGACTGGGGTTGTCTATAATTTTCCTTGACTATACTGTATATCACCGATGAAATACGTTTTATGCAATGTTGTACACATACGAAGTTTCACTGAAGTGTTATCTTGATCTTTATGATGAAACAAACCTATGCAACAACCTCACGTATATCGGCAGTATGTATCCATCAATCATTTTTTATGTATACAAAACAGTATTGACGGGAAAAGGGACGATTGTCATCACTATCACTATTATATCATTTGAAAATTATACTGAACCCCCTCCCCTATGAACCATGGACCTTGCCTCAGTGATACAAATAGCCGTACCGTAGGTGCAACCGCAACGAGGGGTATCTGTTGAGAGGCCAGAGAAACGTGTGGTTCCTGAAGAGGGGCAGCAGCCTTTTCAGTAGTTGCAGGGGAAACAGTCTGGATAATTGACTGACATGGCCTTGTAACATTAACCAACACGGCCTTGCTGTGCTGGTACTGCGAACCGCTGAAAGCAAGGGGAAACTACAGCCGTAATTTTTCCCGAGGGCATGCAGCTCTACTGTATGGTTAAATGATAATGGTGTCTTTGGGTAGAATATTCCGGAGATAAAATAGTCCCCCATTCGGATATCCGAGCGGGGACTACTCAGGAGCATGTCGTTATCAGGAGAAAGAAATCTGGCGTTCTACGGATCGGAGCGTGGAATGTCAGATCCCTTAATCGGGATATAGGATAGGTTAAAGTTAGATATAGTGGGAATTAGTGAACTTCGAAGGCAGGAGGAACAAGACTTTTGGTCAGGTGAATACAGGGTTATAAATACAAAATCAAATAGGGGTAATGCAGGAGTAGGTTTAATAATGAATAACAAAAATAGGAGCACGGATCAGCTATTACGAACAGCATAGTGAACGCATTATTGTAGCCAAGATAGACACGAAGTCCACACCTACGACAGTAGTATAAGTTTACATGCTAACTAGCTCCGAAGATGATGAAGAGATTGACGAAATGTATGATGAGATAAAAGAAATTATTGAGATTGTGAAGGGAGACAGAAATTTAATAGTCATGGGCGATTGAAATTCGATAGTAGGAAAGGGAAGAGAAGGAAAAGTAGTAGGTGAATATGGAGTGGGGAAAAGGAATGAAAGAGGAAGCCGCCTGGTAGAATTTTGCACAGAGCATAACTTGATCATAGCTAACATTTTGTTTAAGAATCATGAAAGAAGGTTGTATACATGGAAGAGGTCTGGAGACACTGGAAGGTTTCAGACAGATTATATAATGGTAAGACAGATATTTAGAAACCAGGTTTTAAATTGTAGGACGTTTCCAGGGGCAGATGTGGACTCTGACCACAATCTATGGGTTATGAACTGTTGATTAAAACTGAAGAAACTGCAAAGAGGTGGGAAATTAAGAAGATGGGACCTGGATAAATTGAAAGAACCAGAGGTTGTAGAGAGTTTCAGAGAGAGCATTAGGGAACGATTGACAGGAACTGAAATAGTGAAGGCAGCAGAGGATCAAGTAGGTAAAAAGCCGAGGGCTAGTAGAAATCTTTGGGTGACGGGAGAGATATTGAATTTAATTGATGAAAGGAGGGAGTATAAAAATGCAGTAAATGAGGCAGTCAAAAAGGAATACAAACTTCTCAAAAATGATATCGACAGGAAGCGCAAAATGGCTAAGCAGGGATTGCTAGAGAACAAATGTAAGGATGTAGAGGCATATGTCACTAGGAGTACTTTGTACTGCTACAGGAAAATTAAAGAGTCCTTTGGAGAAAAGAGAACCACCTGTATGAATATCAAGAGCTCAGATGGAAAACCAGTTCTAAGCAAAGAAGGGAAAGCAGAAAAGTGGAAGGAGTATGTAGACTATAGAGGGTCTATACAAGGGCGATTTACTTGAGGGCAATGCTATGGAAATGGAAGAGGACGTAAGTAAAGATGAAATGAGAGATGTGATATTGCGTGAAGAATTTGACAGAGCGCTGAAAGACATAAAGACAGACGAAATATCCTCAGACTTCAAGAAGAATATAATAATTCCAATCCCAAAGAAAGCAGGTGTTGACAGGTGTGAAAATTACCGAACTATCAGTTTAATAAGTCACGGCTGCATAATACTTACGCGATATCTTTAAAGAAGAATGGAAAAAACTGGTAGAAGCATACCTTGGGGAAGATTAGTTCGAATTCCGTAGAAATGTTGGAACACGTGAGGCCCTACGACTTACCTTAGAAGATAGGTTAAGGAAAGGCAAACCTACGTTTCTAGCATTTGTAGACTTAGAGAAAGCTTTTGACAATGTTGACTGGAATACTCTCTTTCAAATTCTAAAGGTGGCAGGGGTAAAATACAGGGAGCGAAAGGCTATTTACAATTTGTACAAGAACAAGATGGCAGTTATAAGACTCGGGGGGCATGAAAGGGAAGCAGCGGTTGTGAAAGGAGTGAGACAGGGTTGTAGCCTATCCCCGATGTTATTCAATATATATATTGAGCAAGCAGTAAAGGAAGTAAAATAAAAATTTGGAGTATGAATTAAAATCCATGGAGAAGAAATAAAAACTTTGAGGTTGGCCAATGATATTGTAGTTCTGTCAGAGACAGCAAAGGACATGGAGGAGCAATTGAACGGAATGGACAGTGTCTTGAAAGGCGGTTATAAGATGAACATAAACAAAAGCAAAACGAGGATAATGGAATGTAGCCTAATTAAATCAGCTGATGCTAAGGGAATTAGATTAGGAAATGAGACACTTAATGTAGTAGATGAGTTCTGCTATTTAGGGAGCAAAATAACTGATGATTATAGAAGTTGAGAGGATATAAAACGTAGACTAGCAATGGCAAGAAAAGTGTTTCTGAAGAACAGAAATTTGCTAACATCGAGTATAGGATTAAGTGTCAGGAAGTCATTTCTAAAAGTATTTGTATGGAGTGTAGCCATGTATGGATGTAAAACATGGACGATAAATAGTTTAGACAAGAAGGGAATAGAAGCTTTCGAAATGTGGTGCTACAGAAGAATGCTGAAGATTAAATGGGTAGATCACGTAACTAATGAGGAGGTACTGAACAGAATCGGGGAGAAAAGGAATTTGTGGCACAACTTGACTAGAAGAACGGATCGGTTAGCAGGACACTGTCTACAGCATCAGCGGATCACCAATTAAGTGATGGAGGGAAGCGTGGAGGGTAAAAATCGTAGAGGGAGACCAAGAGATGAATACACTAAGCAGATTCAGAAGGATGTAGGTTGCAGTAGTTACTCGGAGATGAAGAAGCGAAGAAGCTTGCACAGGATAGAGTAGCATGGAGAGCTGACCTGCATCAAACCAGCCTCTGAACTGAAGACCAAAACGACAACATTATACTGAATTACACATCTGTCTTACTTGTGCCTAGTGCACACTGGTGTTTATTACTCTGCTTCTGTGCCTGTGCACGACGATATAACGCGTTTGCCACTACTGTAAAACAAGTTGCTTTTTTATTCTCATTATCATATTCCGTTGTTTGAACTGGTGTTCTTTTCTATTCTATTTCATATTTTCGCTAGAGAATTTTGTGGACTAATCTTAGCCACTTAGAATTATCACTCTGTAAAATTAGGACCAGAGAAACTGAGGGGTAGTGAATGTTATGTCTGTATAACTTTTTAGGTAATTTTCTTGTTTTTGAATGTCTTAGGACGTGCATGTAATATTTATATCGCTTAGTTCTGCGTTTGCAGGCTCGTCAGAAATGCTGTTCTGTCCGTGTACTAGTTAGGTCGTCTCTGCTCTGTGAAGATGCTTAGGTGTTCAGTGTTAATCGAGAGGAGGGGAGATGGGGAGTTGTAGTCAGATGTCGTGGCAGAAAGCATGTACACGAAGGACGCAGAACATGGTACTCTATGGAAATATTTTATTGATCTGATGAAAGATCTTATTATTACAAAAGGAATATTGTCAATATGCACCGAATAAGATAGGTTTATAAGATGGATACTATTTTGAGAAGATTGGGATTTAAAGTAACGAATGAATGTGTTTCACTTTTTTGCGGCAGCATTTAGTTAGGCATTCTTGATTTAGCACAGACATCCAACTCAGGAATTTCATGTTATTTTTCAAAAGTTTTCTCACAGACAATGTTATTGCAATTGAAAAGACGAAAAGAGAAAAACAGAGTTTAATCTTTAGTATGACAACTCTTGTGTCAGAATAAATTTTCATGTTACTTTACATTTTTGTATTTCTTCAGTGTTGATCTTTTATAATTGTGTTTGTAATGAAATATTTTCTTATTGCTTGCTAAGCCTTCAATGGTGAGATTTTATAAATCGAATAGTGCCAAGAAATTTTTTTTGAGATGAATTTTTTTAATACAGTTTCTTGAGAAAAATATCCTATATCAATATCCAGTTCACATTACCTGATTAACAGTCTTCTTTATGAGAAGTTTTCATTACAGTGATTCTCTGTAATTAGTAGCAGCTTAGAATTGAGACGTGCCTTTTCCTGTTTTTCTACGACAGCAGCTACATTGCGTTTTCTATTATGACACAGGTAAGCCAAATACAAGAGATAGTTTTCAGTTTCACAGGGTCAATTAACAGTGTTGAGTTTAATTTCTCTTATTAACGTACAGAGTAATTTTTTTTTGTAAAATTTAGTGTTGGTTAAGACAGAGCATTTTCATTTACATTCGCACAGTCAGAATTGTTTCTCATTCTTGCAGACAGATTTAGTTGTTAACTGTAAACGTGAGATTAGCTGGTGCACATATTTCTTTTCTGTGAATGCAATTTCTTTGATATGCAACAGTTTTCATTCATACACAGTTCATACATTCAAAACGAGACAGTCCAGGAGTAAAGGAAACAAGTGCACGTTTACATAACCTGCTTTATCTTTTTTGTTTATTAAGATCACTTTCAATAGCCTTTACGAAAGAGTAATAGAAATTCTCGTGGAACTTCAGTTGGACTCCTTGTAACAAAAACGACGTAGTTCTCGAGAAACCTTGCCAGAAAATTTAGAGAAGCTGTTATCGAGAATGATTGCACCATCATTCTGCTGCCAGCATCATATATCTTGCGCAGGGATCACGCTAATAAGATTAAGGTAGATTAGGGCGGGTGTAGAGGCGTATAGACAGACACTCATTACGCAAACGGAATAGAACAGGGACAGAACTGGTGCGAGAGATATCCACCATCCCACGTTGTCATGCACTGTACAGCGGCTTGTGGAGTATAGCGGGTAACTAGCGAAAGGCGTTACAACAATTTTATTTGCAGAACGGTTCGAGATATCGAATTGAGATACGCAGAAAGGCTTGTAATTTTGTTGTATGGTTAATGCTCTCTGGTTTTTCTTTTTTGCAAAAAAACGACATAGTTCTCTCAGCGTAATCTAAAAGCCTGCTTGATACAAATATTGATGTGTCAGAGTCAAAGGACACTACATTTTTTCGATTTGTGAAAGGTACAATTTTACATTTCTGAACATTTAACTCAAATTGCCAATCTTCGCATCACTTTGAAATCTTGTCACTATCCGATTGAATATTTGTGGAGCACTTTGAGAAATAACTTCATATCTACATCTATACTCCGCTAACCACCTGACGGTGTGTGGCGGAGAGTACTTTGACTGCCTCTATCGGTTTCCCTTCTATTCCAGTCTCGTATCGTTCGTGGAAAGAAAGATTGTCGGTATGCTTCTGTGTGGGCTGTAATCTCTCTGATGTTATCCTCATCGTCTCTTCGCGAGATACACATAGGAGGGAGAAATATACTGCTTGACTCTTCGGTGAAAGTATGTTCTCGAAACTTCAACAGAAGCCCGTACCAAGCTACTGAGCGTCTCTCTTGCGTAGTCTTCCACTGGATCTATCATCTCCGTAACGCTTTCGCGATTATTAAATGATCCTGCAACGAAGCGCGCTGCTCTCCGTTGGATCTTCTCTATCTCTTCTATCAACCCTATCTGTACGGATCCCACACTGCTGAGCAGTATTCAAGCAGTGGGCGAACAAGCGTACTGTAACCTACTTCCTTTGTTTTCGGATTGCATTTCCTTAGGATTCTTCCAATGAATCTCAGTCTGTCATCTGCTTTACTGACGATTAATTTTATATAGTCATTCCTTTTTAAATCACTGCTAATGCCTACTCCCTGATAATTTATGGAATTAACTGTTTCCGGTTGCTGACATGCTATATTGTAGCTAAATGATAAAGGATCTATCTTTCTATGTATTCGCAGCACATTACACTTGTCTACATTGAGATTCAATTGCCATTCCCTGCACCATGCGTCAAATCATTGCAGATCCTCCTGCATTTCAGTACAATTTTCCGTTGTTACAACCTCTCGATATCCTACAGCATCATCCGCAAATAGCCTCAGTGAACTTCCGATGTTATCCTCAAGGTCATTTATGTATATTGTGAATAGCAACGGACCTACGACACTCCTCTGGGGCACACCTGAAATCACTCTTACTTCGGAAGACTTCTCGCCATTGAGAATGTCATGCTGCGTTCAGTTATCTAGGAACTCTACAATCCAATCACACAACTGGTCTGATAGTCCATATGCTCTTACTTGGTTCATTAAACGACTGTGGGGAACTGTATCAAACGCCTTGCGGAAGTCAAGAAACACGGCATCTACCTGGGAACCCGTGTCTACACGGCCCTTTGAGTCTCGTGGACAAATAGCGCGAGCTGGGTTTCACACGATCGTCGTTTTCGAAACGCATGCTGATTCCTACAGAGTAGATTTCTAGTCTCCAGAAAAGTCATTATACTCGAACATAATGCGTGTTCCAAAATTATACAACTGATCGACGTTAGAGATAGATCTATAGTTCTTTCATTCTGATCGACGTCCCTTCTTGAAAACGGGGATGACCTGTGCCCCTTTCCAATCTTTTGGAACACTACGCTCTTCTAGAGACCTACGGTACACCGCTGCAAGAAGGAGGCAAGTTCCGGCAAGTTCCTTCGCGTACTCTGTGTAAAACCGAACTGATACCCCATCAGGTCCAGCGGCCTTCCCTCTTTTGAGCGATTTTAATTGTTTTTCTATCCCTCTATTTCGATGTCTACCATTTTGTCATCTGTGCGACAATCTGGGGAAGGAACTGCATTGCAGTCTTCCTCTGTGAAACAGCTTTGGAAAAAGACATTCAGTATTTCGGCCTTTAGTCTGTCATCCTCTGTTTCAGTACCATTTTGGTCACAGAGTGTCTGGACTTTTTGTTTCGATCCACCTACCGATTTCACATAAGACAAAAACTTCTTAGGATTTTCTGCCAAGTCAGTACATAGAACTTTACTTTCGAATTCATTGAACGCCTCTCGCATAGCCCTCCTCACATTACAATTCGCTTCGTGTAATTTTTGTTTGTCTGCAAGGCTCTGGCTATGTTTATGTTTGCTGTGAAGTTCCTTTTGCTTAAGTAGCAGTTTTCTAACTCGGTTATTGTACCACGGTGGCTCTTTTCCGTATCTTACGATCTTACTTGGCACATAGTCATCTAATGCATGTTGTACGATGGTTCTGAACTTTGTCCACTGATCCTCAGCACTATCTGTACTTGAGACAAAACTTCTGTGTTGAGCCATCAAGTACTCTGCTTTTTGTCACTTTTGCTAAACAGAAAAATCTTCCTACCTTTTTTAATATTTGTATTTACGGCTGAAATCACTGATGCTGTAACCTCTTTATGATCGCTGATTCCCTGTTCTGCGTTCGGGTCTGTTTGTCACCAGAACGTCTAATATGTTATCGCCACGAGTCGGTTCTCTGTTTAACTGCTCAAGGTAGTTTTCAAATAATGCACTTAAAAAAATTTCACTGAATTCTTTGTCCCTCCTACTCGTTATAAACGTTTGAGTCTCCCAGTCTATATCTGGTAAATTAAAATTTCCATCCAGAACTATAACATGGTCGGGAAATCTACTCGAAATATTTTCCAAATTTTCCTTCAGGTGCTCTGCCACAACAGCTGCTGAGCCATGAGGCCTATAGAGACATCCAATTACCATGTTTGAGCCTTCTTTAATCGTGACCTTCACCCAAATTATCTTACATTTCGGATCTCCGTCAATTTCCTTCGATACTATTGCACTTCTTATCGCTATAAACACGCCTCCCCCTTCACTGTCCTGCCTGTCTCTGCGGTATACATTCCAATCTGAGTTTAGAATTTCATTACTGCTCACATCTGGTTTCAGCCAACTTTCCGTCCCCAGCACTATGTGGGCATTGTGACCGTTTATTAATGAGAGCAGTTCTGGGACCTTTCCATAGACGCTCCTGCAGTTTGCCATTAGCACATTAAATTTTTATTCCCTGTTGCGTTTTGCCTACTACTTCCTTGTCGCGTCTCAGGAGGCGTCTTGTCGGGTCTAGGTATGGATGTCTCTAACCTAAAAAACCCGCATGTGCACTCCACATGTACTCCGCTACCCTTGTAGCCGCTTCCTGCGTGTAGTGCACGCCTGACCTATTCCGGGGGACCTTACATTTCTCCACCCGATAGCGGAGGCCGAGAAATTTGCACCCCAGATCTCCGCAGAATCGTCTGATTCTCTGGTTTAAGCCTTCCACTCGGCTCCAAACCACAGGACCGCGATCAGTTCTGGGAACGATACTACAAATAGTTAGCTCAGATTCCACCCCGCGAGCGAGGCTTTCCGCCTTCACTAACTCCGCCAACCGCCTGTATGAACTGAGGATGACCTCTGAACCCAGACGGCAGGAGTCATTGGTGCCGACATGAGCAGCAATTTGTAGTCGGGTGCACCCAGTGCTCTCTATCGCCGCCGGCAGGGCCTCCTCCACATCTCGGATGAGACGCCCCGGCAAGCAGACAGAGTGAACACTGGCCTTCTTCCCCTACCTTTCCGCTATTTCTCTTAGGAGCTCCATCACCCGCCTAACATTGGAGCTCCCAATCACCAATGAACCCCTCCCCCCTTGTGCCTGCTCGGACCATGCTGAAGGAGCGGCCACATGTCCACCCACAGGCAGGGCGGGTGATGCCACACGGACAGCCTCCACATTGACCCTCCGCCTAGTGCGACGCGAACGCCGCTGAACCCGCCACTCCCCTTGGGGAGAGGGTGGCCCAACCGCGCCCGGTACCCGCGAAGATGTCTCGACAGCAGGCACCGTGGGTGAAGCATGTAACACCCGGGGTGTACCATGCGACGCACCAGTCTCCCCACTCCGCTAGACTCCGAGGCAGGAGCCTGAAGACGGCTGACCGCGGCCATCAGCACATTCAGCTGTTCGTGAACAGTGACCAGCTCCTCCTGCGTCATAACACAGCAGTCACACATCCTATCCATCCTAAGAAATCCACAATTTACTGTAGAGAGTTAATCAACTTTTAACTGTATCATCTGCAAGAAGTGGGAGATTACAATTAACATTGTCTACGATATTATTAATGTATGACTTGAACAGCTGGGGTCCCAACACACATCCCTGGGACACAGCGAATGTTACTTCCACATTTGTCGATGACAGCTTTATCCAAGCTAACATGCTACCAACATACTCTAAATCCCGTCACAAGTTTCTATTGATGTGCCATATGATCATACTTTCGACAGTAAGCGAAGGTGTACCTGACTGCCTTGATCCATGGCTTTCAAGATGTCATGCGAGAAAAGTGCGAGATGAGTTTCACTTTATCGACGTTTGCGAAATATAAGATGATTGGCATCGAGGATGTCATTCTGTTCGAGATATTTAATTGCTTTCTATTCTACGACGTATAACTGTCAAGGGCAATCGACGGCCATTTTGTGGATCACTTCTGCTACTCTTATTGTAAACAGGTCTGACCTGTGCTTCCTTCCAACTACGGGGCATGGCGTTTAGTTCAAGCGATCTACAATAAATATTAGTTTATAGTGCGACTAACTCAGCCACGAACTCGGTATAGAATCTGACAGGATGCCACTGGGACCTGGAGTTTTGTCCGATTTTAGCGGTTTCAGCTTTTTTTTTCCAACACCACTGACACTACTATTTACATCACTCATCTTCGCAGTGCCAAAAGAATTAAATTGAGGCAATATTCCCGGATTGTCCTTTGTAAAGGAACATTTGAAAATGAAGTTCAGCAATTTTGTTTTGCTTTTCCGTCTTCATGAGTTATTACCTCAGAAGTGAATTTAAAAGATTACAATAACATTTTAATGTTATTATTGTACTGACGTCAATCTAGCGACGGTTTACTTACACTGAACCCAAATCAGAATCAAAAAACTATTTCGGCTTGCGAAAATCTTACATTTATATCCACATCTACAACTACATGATTACTCTGCAACTCACAAGTGCCTGGTAGAAGGTTCATCGAACCATCTTGAAGCTACTTCTCTACCGTTCCCCTCCCGAACAGCGCGCGGGAAAAACGGACACTTAAATCTTCCCTTGCATGCTCTGGTTTCTCTTATGTTGTTAGGACGATCATTTCTCTCTACGTAGGTGGACGCCAACGGACTATTTTCACACTCTGAGGAAGCCATTAGTGATTGAAATTTTATGAGAAGGTCCTGCCGCAGTGAAAAACGCCTTAGTTTTAATGACTGCAACCCCAGTTCGTGTATCATATCCGTGGCACTCTCTCTCTTATTCCTCGATGATACAAAACGTGCAGCTCTTGTCTGAACTTTTTATAACCAGTATAAAAGTAGACATGTTACATTTTCTTAGCGTTCTGCCAATAAATCGCCGTCTTTGGTTTGCTTTCCCTATAACATCATCTGATTGGTCGTTCTAAATTACGTTATTCGTAGTTGTAATTCCTAGGTATTTACTTGAGTTTACTGTCTATAGATTGGTGTGATTTATCGTGTGACCGAAATTTGTCGAACTGATTTTACTATTCATGTGGATGACTTCACACTTTTCATTATTTACTATCAATTACCACTTTTCGTACTATACAAATATTTTGTCTAAATAATTTTGCAATTCGTTATGAACATCTGCTGACTTTACATGACGGTAAATGACAGAATCACCTGCAAACATTTTAAGAGGGTTGCTCTTGTCTCGTAAATAATTTATGTAGATCAGGAACAGCAGAGGACCTGTAACATTTTCTTGGAGAGAGCCATATATTACTTCTGAATTACTCGATGACTTTTCGTCAGTTATTACCTTTCTGACAGGGCATGACGAATCCAGTCACACAGCTTAGACGATATTCCATAGGAACGCAATTTAATTGGAAGTCGCGTGTGAGTGCAGGTGTCAAAAGCCTTCTGAAAATCTAAAAATATGGAATCAATTTGACGCCCCTTCGTGATAATAAAGAGCCTGTTGTGTTTCTCAAGAACGATATTTTCTGAATATTTTCTGACTCCGCGTTGGTTATTTGTCGCTAAATCGTTTTCTTCGAGGTAATTCACAATGTTCGAGCAAAGTATATATTCCAAAATCCTACAGCAAATTCACGTTAGAGATATAGTCTGTGATTCAGTGGATTAATCTTATTTCCTTCTTGGGCATAGGAGCGACCTTTGCAACTTTCCAGTCTCTGGTTACGATCTTTCTACGAGAGTAATTGTATATGATTGATAAGTGGGGAGTTACTGTATCAACATACTCAGAAAGCAACCTGACTGGTATACAGTCTGGATCGGAAGCCTTGCGTATCTTAAGTGTTTTAAGCTGCTTCGCTACACCGAGGATATCCACTCGTAAGTAGTTCGTAGTGACAGTTGTTCTTGATTCGAATTCTAGAATATTTACTCCGTCTTCTTTTGTGAAGACAATGAAGATCAACACAATATGAAACTATTATATCATTTATTTGGGCGACGATTACAAAGGTAATGTGATTTGTCTGTCATCAGTAATTTCTTTTTCAAGGGAGAGGCTCGTTATGAAGCTGTTAGAGAGTAGCCAGTTTATAATTTAGTTATTTCTGTTTGAATTAATCAACGTTTAATTTGTTAATAGAATGCATTACGATAGTCAGCGACAACTCGATTAAAGAGCCACGCTTGCGACATAGCTTCCTCGGTAGCGCGACAAAAGTTTGCAAGCACGTACCTGCTTTGTTTGCAGCTGAGTGAGCAGCTAAACACTGGTTAACGCAACACTATTCAGACGACAAGCACTTTGCATAACCTGAGATACATACAATCACCACCGAGCCAGGTGGTTAGCACACTGGACTCGAATTCGGGAGGACATCGTTTCAAACCCGCGTCCGGCCATCCTGAGCTAGATTTTCCGTGATTTCCCTAAATCGCTTCATGCTAATGCCGGTATAGTTAATTTGGAAGGGCACTGCCGAATTTCTTTCTTATACTTCCGTAATCCGATGGGACCGATGACCTCGCTGTTTGGTCCCCTTCCCCGTGTCAACCAACCAACCATACAATCAACAAAGTTCTAAGAAGAATAAAGTTGCAGCTTGTAGTCCATACCACATCCCCGTCTTAGAATCATCATATCTGTTTGTAAAAAAAAAAAAATTAAAGGAACATTATTGTTTAGTTATCGGACGTAAAATCATCATATGACTACAACTTAGCTTCAAACAAAAAGCTCACATTAGACTAAAATTACAAAACCAGAGCTGCTAGCTCACCCATCATATTTTCTCGATGTCGGTTTACTACTGTCAACCTTCTTTACCGAGACTCTACAAACTTTTGCATCTGAGAATATCTCCGGCACGCAGAGAATGTTTTATGTGTACTGATCCCCATCTAGCGTGAGTAGTTTTCTCTAGAGCCAAGCATGTGCTATTGTGAGACTCCCTGACTTAAGATGCTTGTCAGAGCAGCACTCGAACCAGGAACTTATCCTTCTGAGCTATCCGGGCTCGGACCACGACCCATCTTATAACTCTGAATGTGCGTTTACCCCTCTCATACTTCTCAAACTTCACAAAAGCTTTCCATCTAGCCTTGGACAAACATCCTGCAAAAATGGGCACTGTGAAGAATTTTTATAGTTCTCTACAACTTTTCCTCGTTACTGTTCCTCCCATTGCCATAGCAACATGTTCTACGACCACGTCTTTTTTATAGTAAAGGTATTCCACAATCTTTTTTCTTTCCTCTTCATATAATCATTCGTTGGGCACAGAAGATGTGACACCCTTATATAGCACAATACTTGAAACTCTTTCAGTTTCCTCTCATGCAGTTGCCCCAGTATCGATGTTTCACCTCCACACATCCTGTGCTATAGATTTTTAGTTTCAGTAACATCTTTCTTTTTTCTTGATCACTATTTTAAACTAAATTTTCCTTACGCCAATCTACATAATGTTATCTTACTTCCTTAGATCACAAATTCTATCTCGTGCCTACCTAAATTTTCGCCTCCAACTAATTGGTACCTCCTCAGGGACTACCACCTTAACGTTGGTGGGGAGGTTTGTGTGTATCAGTGATCCACTGAACCATGCTGGCGGGAGTTACGCTCCCGGTAGGGTCACCCATGCCCCCCATGGGGCTCCTGTCTTCAGAGTATATGGGTGGCAACTACATGGGCCCTTAGCTAAGTCTGACATTACTTCCACTTGTGTCAGCCTTCATCTGTTTTCTTTCCTATCGGTCTCCCTTGGCCAACTCTTACTCTTTCGACCCTAGTGATATGAGGTTTCGAGGCCTGAGGGTGTCTTTCAATTCTTTTTTCTATTCTACAACGATCAAAGGTTGGCCAAGGACAGTGGATTCTGCTCAGGCTGCCGATACCTGTTTGCAGAAACAAAACTCTGGGAAATGTCCACTGAAATTTGAGAAATCAATCAGACCTCAAGGATTTCAATGCAGCTCTGCAACAAACCCTACTCCCACATCCTAGAAGGCATGAGTCGTGAACCCCTAGACAGTGTATGACACACAGTGGATACAGGCTACAAAGCCAATGGGAGAGGATGAAAGGTAAACTTGTTTCCAGCACCTTTAAACAACCGGAACATATCGGCTAAGGGAGATAACCCCGAAAGAAAATCCTGGTCCTCCTAGAAGGGGGTTGAGCAGATGGCTGGTAACCAACTCTCAGAAAACACAGACTACTCCCAGTACCCAAACGAGCCTCGGCAACAGGACGTTCTCAAAGGTAAATGAAAAGGCTGTGAAAAAGGACAAACGAAATGGATAAATGGAAACATCAAAGTAGCAATCTGGAATGTGAGAGGAATTTCCCAAAAGGAGACAGAACTACTAAATATACTAAGCAACATGAGTATCGATGCTGTAACACTCACAGAAACTAAAAAGAAATTAAGAGGAAATAAATATGTAGGGGATTACATTATGTTCTATAGTGGTTTTGAACAACATAAAAGAGCAAAGGTGTAGCACTACTCCTGCATAAAAAATGGGAAAAAGACTTCCAAGAATGTTGATATGTAAGTGAAAGGATACTTAGAGTCAGGCTGAAACTGATAAGGGGAAACGCCATCTTTATAAGTGTATACGCACCTGAAGAAGGGAAAAAAGATGAGTCTGAAAGCTTCTATGAAGAACTACTGAAGACTCTCAGTAAATACAGTGCTACTGATCAGATTATTATGATGGGTGATTTCAATGGCAGAATAGGAAATATCGCAGTAACAAACGTTATAGATCCGTTTGGAGAACCAATATGTAATGAAAATTGAAAATTGCTAAGACATTTTGCCACTTCCAACAATTTAAAATCCACAAATTCACTTTTTAAGAAAAAGTATGTACACAAGTCTACTTGACCAGCAGAGGTCCTAGATCAATAATTGACTACATCTTAGTAAATAATAAGCTAGCAGGCCAAGTCAGGGATACAAGAGTTTACAGAGGACAAGATATAGGATCAGATCGTTTCTTACTGGTCTAAAAGGTCTAAAAACTTGGAATGAGGATATAATGAAAGCTGTCAAAAAAAAAAAAAAAAAAAAAAAAGAAAAGCAGAATGCATATATGAAATACTTCAGCAAACGCACTATTGAGAACAAACAATACTATAAGGAGAAATTAAATAATGCTAAATGTGTAGTAAGGAAAGCACATCAGGAACACTGGGATAGGTTTATTTCTAATATCGAACATGATATCCACGGAAGACAACAAATGGCATATAAGGTTTTAAAAATCCTAAACACAACAGAAAGAGAGAAGACACAAATAAATAGTATTGAAGAAGAACAGTGGATAAATCATTACAGCGCATTGTGGTATGATCATACCGCACAAGAAACTGAAATTGAATATCTAGACGAGAAAGGATTAGATGAAATACGGTCTGACGAATTAACATCTGCACTAATATCAATTAAGAATAGAAAAGCAACAGGAAAAGGTGGCATTAATGCTGAATTACTAAAATATGGAGGAATGATGCTACACCAACGACTGCTACATCTCTTCAACGAATGTTGGAAGAAGAAGAGTATTCCCAAAGACTGGAAAACAGCTAGACTGATATCAGTTTTTAAAAAAGGAGATAAAAGCTTATGCAGTAATTACAGAGGAATACGTTTACTGGACTCAGCATACAAGGTGTATGCTAAGATTTTAAATACAAGACTTAAAAACATAGCAGAAGCAGTACTGCATGAGGAACAAATGGGTTTTAGGAAAGGACGCTCCACAATAGATGCAATTTTTATTCTACAGCAAATAACAGAAAAACGGAGAGAGTATAATAAAGAAACACACATTTCTTTTATTGGCTTTAAAAAAGCTTTTGACAATGTCAATAAACATAAACTTTGGGAAATAATGACGAGACGCAGATATCCAAAGCATCTAGTAAATGCGATACAGTTTATATCAGGACACAAATATCACTCCAGAACTCACTGGTAAAACAACTAATGAGATACGAACTAATAAAGTGGTACAGCAAGGCTGCTGCATCTCTCCAACTTTGTTCAACATCTACATTAATGAAATAATACATACATGGAAATCAAAATTTCAGAAAGGCTACCTGGACAGGAAAATGCTTGTAACTAATTTACTATATGCTGATGATACAGTGATCCTAGCAGATAAGGAAGATGACCTTCAGAAAGGACTCTACTTGCTAAAACAGATAAGTGCAAAATTTAACATGAAAATTTCAAAAGAAGGGACTAAGACAATGGCCTTCATGAGGAAAGAAACAATCAGAACCAAAATAGTGATAGATCAGAAGATTTTAGAGCAAGTAAACCATTTCAATTACCTCGGATGTGAAGTGACATCTGGCTACAGCATAAATATTGAAATTAAGCTTAGTAAATTCAGCCGGATATGTGGAACAATTAACAGAAACCTAAAAAACAAAACCAGGAAACACACTCAAATTAAATTTTACAAAACTGTTGCAGATCCCACACTGCTCTATGAAAGCCGGATTCAGGCACAAGAAATAAAATTCCATAGACGTGTTAAGGGTTGCACAAGAGAAGACAGGCTAAGAAATCAAGATGTTAGAGAAGAACTGCAAATTTTTAGACTCAATGATAAAATTCGAGATTGCAGAAAAAAATGTTAGGAGCATCTACAAAGAATGGAGAGTGAGAGACTTCCATTAAAGGCAAGAAATTATAAGTGCCATGGGAGAAGATACAGAGGAAGACCCCGACAGAGGTGTGTACAGTAACAGGCAATTCTGCCTAATACCTGAAGAGAAGGTGAAGAAGATGAAGACGAACTGATTGGTATCCTACTTTGTAGTTCACATTGTCTTTGTTTTACTTGTCCTTAACGCTAATATAAGTAAGTAAGTAAACTGTTCACTGCACTATAAAATTGTTTCATATTATGTTTGTTTTGCCATAAGTGCTTAATTACGCGCACATATACACTATGTGATCAAAAGTATACGGACACCTGGCTGAAAATCACGCACAAGTTCGTCGCGCCCTCCATCGGTAATTCTGGAATTCACTATGGTGTTAGCCTTAATGAC
Organism: Schistocerca cancellata; assembly: GCF_023864275.1. Classification (NCBI taxonomy): domain Eukaryota; kingdom Metazoa; phylum Arthropoda; class Insecta; order Orthoptera; family Acrididae; genus Schistocerca; species Schistocerca cancellata. Next base: position 351,284,957 of record NC_064626.1, on the reverse strand, counting down.
AGCTTCCACTCTCGCAAGCATACGTTCAAATCACGTGCTGGAGGCTTTCTTGGGGAATTACAGCCATTCTTCACTGAGTGCTGCACTGAGGAGAGGTACTGATGTCGGTCGGTCAGGCCTGGTACGAAGTCGGCGTTCCAAAACATCCCAAAGGTGTTCTGTAGAATTCAGGTCAGGACTCTGTGCAGGCCAGTCCATTACAGGGATGTTACTGTCGTGTAACCACTTCATCAAAGGCTGTGCATTATGAACAGGAGCTCGATCGTGTTGAAAGATACAATCCCCATATCCAAATTGCTCTTCAACAGTGGGAAGCAAGAAGGTGCTTAAAACATAAATGTAGGCCTGTGCTGTGCTCGTGCCATAACGCCACCGCCTCCGAGTTTTACTGTTAGTACTACACACGCTGGCAGATGACGTTCACTGGGCATTCGCCATATACACACCCTGCCATCGGATCGCCACATTGTGTACCGTGATTCGTCACTCTACACAACGTTTTTCCACTGTTCAATCGTCCAGTTTTTACCCTCCTTACACCAAGCGAGGCGTCGTTTGGCATTTACCGACGTGATGTGTGCCTTATGAGGAGCCGCTCAGCCATGAAATCCCAGTTTTCTCACCTCCCGCCTAACTGTCATAGTACTTGCAGTGGATCCTGATGCAGTTTGGGATTCCCGTGTGATGGTCTGGATAGATGTCTGCGTATTACACATTACGACCCTTTTCAACTGTCAGCGGTCTCTGACAGTCAACAGACGAGGTCGGCCTGTACGCTTCGGTGCTGCACGTGTCCCTTCACGTTTCCACTGCACTATCACATCGGAAACAATGGTCCTAGGGATGTTTAGGAGTGTGGAAATCTCGCGTACAGACATATGACACAAGTTACACCCAATCACCTGACCACGTGCGAAGTCCGTGAGTTCCACGGAGCGCCCCATTCTGCTCTCTCACGATGTCTAATGACTACTGAGGTCGCTAATATGAAGTACCTGCCAGTGGGTGACAGAACAATGCACCTATTGTGAAAACGTATGTTTTTGGGGATGTCCGGATACTTTTGATCAGTGTTCGTATCTTTAAAACTTTTTGTGCTATTACTCTTCACAATTTTATTTCGCTTCCTTTCTTACTTCATCGAAATACTAGTTAAACATTATTCATCCATCCACTGTAATATTGACCAGTATTTTTTCTACGTACCGAATTTTTTATGCTCTCACTTGTGGATTTTGTGTATCGCGTATCGAGACCACCCCATGGGCGTTATAGCAACGAAATTGTAAATTTCTGTCTGCTGACAACAGCGGCGGCGCGGTATCTGGCAGACCCAGTAATGCGCGCCCGCTCACCTGCACCTCCAGCGTCTCTGTGCTGTAAGAGCCCTTTGCTGCCACAATAAAGGGCGGTCGCCAGAAACCACTCAACCCACTTGCACTTGAATCCTCATCTCTACGACACCATCATTGTGCTTAGCAGAGCAAGCCTCACCCTAACTTACATTGTGATAGTTGGACTCAGTTTTTTGCTGTATTATCTATAAGCAGTCTTCATACGCTTGGAGTAATAAAAGTTAAGTAAACCTTCTGTTTGTCGTGTTAACTTGTTCGCTAACCATTTCTGCTCCTGTCCTGCTTTCCTGCGACGACATTTACCGTACCACTCTGTAGCACACCTTTCCTTACTTCGTGTACGAAGTAATACACAACAGATTTATACACTAATGGTCATTAAAATTTCACCACCATGAAGACAGCGCTCCAGAAACGTCAATTTGGCACGAAGACTACTGTATTCTCGAATATTGTTCAAAACTGTTCAAATGTGTGTGAAATCTTATGGGACTTAACTGTTAAGGACATCAGTCTCTAAGCTTACGCACTACTTAACCTAAATTATCCTAAGGACAAACACACACACCCATGCACGAGGGAGGACTCGAACCTCCTTCTCGAATATTCAAATGATTATAATTTCAGCACAATCGCATGGAGTAGGTACATGTAAAGCAGTTATCATTGTTAACATGAGGAAAGATTAAATACCAGGTCTCTCATTCAGAAATCGTATTTGAATGTTGATAGTTTGCGGCAAGATCGTACTATGCCTCATATTAGAAGTAGAGACGTCTAGAGTCTTATGACGTAGTTCGGCAGTGGCAGTGTCATGGCCTATCGAGACGGTGGTTTTTCGTTCCGCGATACTGTTGCTCACGTTGATCAGGATCCCACGACTGCCATGCGAATACAAAAACGACGGGATCAGGAGCGCCATAATCGAAATCATGCGTGATCTCCCCACGCTTCTAGCGCCTGAGAGTCCACATGTTGTTCACCCGGCCATGTAGGATCGTTCAGTCACGTGACGTAGTTTGAGTTAGGAAATGTGCGTGCTTGTAGCAAGACAGTTCTCCACACGGACAGTGCGACGAAGTCTGCAACCTGTTTATCCCTCCTAGTTAATCTTACTCACCGACTTACGTGTACCTATCTTGTAACCATGAAATCGACGCCTACAAACACTCTTTTAGAAGGGGGCAGCAGAGAAACCATTGAGCATTAGGCACCGAATGCTGTCAGATTTATTTTTCATTCAAAGAGACTGCATTTATAAGAGACTGCATTTATCAGTTACGGACAGCTTTCACTAGAAGAAATAAAATTCTGCCTTTTTGTACCAACTTTGAAATTTGTTCTCCTGCTTTACATTCTGTAAGATATTCTTCTCATTTGCCTTTACGTAAATATGATCATGACATATTCAGCTGCCAGATTTCAGTCTATTATTTGAATACGACAAGCTCGGAAAGTATAAACTGCAGATTTAAGTGTCAGAGATCTGGATCCAAAATTCCGTAATAGGAGTGCTTTTCTACGACCTCAGATCCATGTCACTAAAACCTTCAAAATATCTAAAAGCGCTTCAGTTTTTTTACCGTGTTTACTGTGGCAATTTTGGAAGTAATCAATTTTATATCTTCAACTCTCTTCTGTAGTAATCGTTTCCTATTCTCGGAGTGTCATTAAAAATATTCAACATCGGAGATGAAATAAAACAGCCGTTATGCAGGGTGTTCGTAAATTCCCCTTACAGACTTCTTGGACTTCTAGAGAGGACTGAGTACTTAATATTTTGAATAAGACTCTACGTCCGAAACGTCATCCAACTACGCCACAGTGCGTCAAAGTTAAAAGTTACGGCGCCTGTAAATGTATGTATGTACAGGGTGATTCAGTGATGATGTTACAAACTTTCAAGGATGATGGACGCTGATAAATGTATCAGTTTGAGGTAAGAGTCCCTGGTTCGGAAGCGAAATACATGTACCGGTGCTGTTGGTGCTAAGAATGTGGGGTACGCAACTTACAGAGATGGTAGCACGGACCAAACCAAGAAAAAAGGCTATCAAACTCGGGCTCTAAAATGCTTACCTGAGGAGCTACAGTGCTATTTCCTCTTCGCTAATGTGAAACACATCTCCTCCATTGAACAAGTGCTCACAGCTCATAAGGTGTGCATTTTAGAGATCATGTTTACTGGACATTTTTTCTTGTGTTGGTCCATACTGCCACATCTGAAAATTGTCTGTCCTGTAATCTTAGCAAAAACAGTACTGGTACGTGTTTTCCATTGTCAGAGGTACGAAAACGATTTTTGCTTATAAATTCCGAACTCGTTCGTAGGCGGCACAGGGACCATTACCTAAAATTGATACATATATGCTTCTCCATCATCTCCATTTTACGAAAAATATGCAGTCCGAAAGCAGCGACTGCACGCCAACCAACGCAGCGCCACGAAACGGCATCGAGAAAACGCTGACCCGCGCACCAATGGAAAGAGCAGGCAGCACCACATCTCCAGGACGACAGAATTCAGCGCCATCTGTCAACGCTGACTTAAACAGACGCCCATCGCTGGTCGGGCCCAGTTCTGTCACGGACGTCAAGAGCATCAGTAGTGAGTATTAGGAAGACGATACTTAGCTTGCGTTCTGCGAGTAGTAATTGAGAGTAAATGTAATTGGATGTATGAGGCGCAGGAAGCACATCTAGACACCTCATAAGGAGGAGTTATGTTTCTTTCCTTTTTAGAAATAAAGTAGTCTATTAATCTGCAAGTGTTAAGTACAGATCATTTTGGTATTCCTGTCACTGACCAACGCGTCTTCTCTCCTACCTTATTTGTGTCGGTACTCACTCGCACAGTAGACGACTCAACAACAAAAAATGCAATTTAAGTGCTACATCACAATTGACTAAGCACCTAACTTTTTCCTTCCTAAATTGGCATTTATCATGTTATTTGTAACTATTTATGTGAGGAAACAGCACTGGAGTACTTACTTTGGAGTTGACAGTCATGTGTGTATGTGAAAAATAATATTTTGATACTGCACTTTTTAGCAGACTTTCTTGAGTTGGTAAAAGAATATTGTGACACTTGGCAGCAATTACAGATGCGGAAGATAATTAATTTGAGCCTCTGTTGTGTCTTCAACCGAGTGTAGTACTCAGGTCGAAGAATGAACACCACCATCTGTTGGCTAAGACAAGCATCAGGAGCTTAAATCAGTAGTTGTTTTATTTCCCGTTTTTAAAATTTTGCTGGCTAGTATTTAAAGTAAAACTCTTGTTTCACAGCTAAATATTACTAAAACGTTAATTACACTGCATAAGCAAATGTTACTCTTTAATTGTTTGTCGAGAGTATGATTTATTCGTTCTAATATTCCATGGCGAATTATATATAGCTTTCAATTAAATTTACCGATGCAACCGGTGAACCAGGCTATAACTGATTTTTTAAGATTATAATAAAAAAACAGTTGGCGACATTTCCGTCATTTTACACAATTCAGAAACTTTTTAAAGTGTGTGACATATTGTCAGGCACCGTCTGATTGGAGGAGAGGAGAGGAAGAATGTGATTATATTTTTGATAAATAATTTAGGACGTTTGGATACTTTTGAGCACAGTCCACGTGGGTCTGGAGTGTTATTACTTCTTACATTTTAATGCTGGCTAAAATACTAGACTCTGATTTTAGGAGAGGAGAGAGAGGAACGTGACGTTGTTTTTTTCACAACAATAATTCAAGCTGTTGAGACATTTTCGAGCACAGCTCAGATGGGGCTGCACTATAACTGGCTGTCTCATTTCTATGGTGTCTAAAATACTCTCTGATTGGAGGAGAGGAGGGAGGTGGTGCATTATGTACTATGTGTGTGTGTATTTTTGATTTTTACAGAACTGTGTGTGTGTGTGTTTTAATTTTGATAAATGGGAGTAATTTGACTTTGCAAGTGTCAAGCTTGTAAGTAATTGAATCTGACCCCCACTAACACACGCACTGTTCCAGGTCAAATGAATGCACTCCTGGATTGTCACTTCATTGATATCGCATACTTCAGTATGTCGTTTAAGAGGTGTTCCAGAATGGGGATAGCCATACTGCTTACATTACACTCTCGAATAACACTGATTAAGATTTCAGACATAGCTACTTGGAACACAAACCTAAATCCTTGTCCACTTCGCGTGAAAATAGGTAGTAGGACGGCTAGGAGTGGCGCCGTGTAGTCTTTTCAGACAAGTCCCGGGTCTACGCACGGCATCTCAATGGACGTTTCCGTCTCTTGCGCTTGTTATCATCATACGGCCGCTGTCCATAGCGTGACTCCTCTGGGTGCCATTCGATACACAACGTGATCACCTCTGTTTCTCATAGCAGGTGGTTTGGTCAGCAGGTGTTACAAATCTGACGTGTCAGGGCCGAACGCTGTGCTCTACCTTCGACGCCTCCGGACGTTATCTCTCACCAGTAGATAACACCATGGGTTGCCAATAGACTGGCACGCTAATTCTCTCCAGTCACTACGGCCGATGGGCTCTGGCGTAGTGTTGAAGCAGCACTGAATGACCTATCTTTGTCTGCCATCAAAGCTCACAGTGCTTGAGTGCCAGACATGTTAGAGCCACTATTGCAGCCAGCGATCGCAGGTCTCTACGACATTTAACTCTCTGTATACTCACAAATCACCCATAAATTTAATCATGTATTCTTCCACCTATGCTGCATACACGCAATCAGTAACATTTTCTTGTTTTCTATCCTTCCTGGCATGGCAGTTGTAATGGCGAACAATGTATGTTATTCACCTGCATGCTTCTCTGAATTTCGACCTTCTTAATGAGAATTATGACGTCGAAGATTCTCATTTAGTTCTTGAAGATGTAATTGTGTTAATTTATTCACCCTTCCATTATCCAAAAGGCTGGTCGGATCTACGTCTGCCGAATACTTACTTCTCGAAAGCAAATCTGATATTCGTTCATTATTTATGTTCTTTCTTTTGTTGTGATCGTCAGTTTATAGCCGACCAATGGTTATTTTCCGCATACGTCTGTCCGTGCAGTGTGACTATGCGAGGTGACGAAATGACGAAGCGCTGGACTCGTATTTCAGGAGCACGGCGGTTAAAATCTCCGTTCAGGGATCCAGCTTCAGTTTTAGAGTGGTTTTCTAAAACTGCTTAGGTTCCCCGTCTGAGCTTGTGTGCTATGTGTAATAGCCTCGTAGTCGATGGTACCGTAAACCATTACTTCCTTCCTTTCTTTCCGGTTGTGTCATAATAATAATATTTCGAATATGCTATGAGAACTCTCCCACTTCAAACATGCTGGACAGTGTATTTTTCCATACCACTCACCTCCCTCCCTCACACACACACACACACACACACACACACACACACACACACACACAAAAACGCGCATACCTATTCGGTGAATGACTAGTAACCCAGACCATTTACTTAAAAAGGAAGTGGAAGCTCTTACAGCTGATTGTGAGCCACCTGGCTTATCACTCACTGCCATTCATTGCAGACGACTCTCTCGGTGGTTGCTTATCTTCACTCTCCGATGTCTGTAAAGCGTGTTGGCTCTTATCGGACAGTGTAAATTTTTTGAAGGCTCCATCGCGCTTACCTGCTTGGCTTGTCAACACTCACGTACTTAAACGATTTATGCGACTGTATATAGGACGCTGATAAACACTGTCATGGCAAGTCCAGCAGCATTCGTGCTCACTTGTGTACTCTCCCCGGTATAGCAACTGTGATGAATCCTTCTGTGTGATGTTGTATTGAAATAGATGACCATATGTTATTTGTAGTACTCATTTCAGCCCAAATTGTAAGTCACCAGTTTGTTTCCTATCTTGCAGCCTCATGTTTTGTTGGACGTTTACATATGCGTACGTAACTGCTTACCTGTTTGAGCCACAAGCATGCTTATTTGAGGTGTAAGATTCAGTATCCCAGTCAGCATAATGCAGATTTTCCGTAGTTTCATTGCTCGCTTTCTGGGAGGTGGCAGGAACTGTAGTTTCAAAAATATCGCGGTCACCTTAGTTTAACAATTATCAACGAACTGCGCAAATACTTGCTCTCCAATGACCACGCCGCACGGAGTGTCCGCGCGGTTAGAGGTGCCATGCCACGGATTGCGCGGCTACTCCCGCCGGAGGTTCGAGTCCTCCCTCGAGCATGGGTGTGTGTGTGTGTTGGCCTTAGCATAAGTTAGTTTAAGTAGCATGTAAGTCTACAGACCGATGACCTCAGCAGTTTGGTACCTTAGGAATTCACACACATTTGAACATTTTCTAATGAGCACGATGTTGTTGTACCGTTAAACTATAACCATCCTTCTACATGTCTTTTGTCCGCCGCTCGTGGTCTCGCGGTAGCGTTCTCGCTTCCCGAGCACGGGGTCCCGGGTTCGATTCCCGGCGGGGTCAGGGATTTTCACCTGCCTCGAGATGACTGGGTGTTTGTGTTGTCCTCATCATTTCATCATCATCCAGGAAAGTGGCGAAATTGGACTGAGCAAAGGTTGGGAAATTGTACGGGCGCTGATAACCACGCAGTTGAGCGCCCCACAAACCAAACATCATCATCATCATCATCATACATGTCTTTGGACTACATACTGTTATTTGTGAATTCATTTATTTCATATGTGGCACTGAAATAATTAAGTAGATACGCCTTGTGAATATCGCTGTCATTCTGAAACTCGAATGAACCAGTAACGAAATGATTCATTATAGCATAAATTTGCTGCGATTTTGTTATTGGTATCACTAATCGCTAAATAGATAAATCACATACTTAGTTCAATTTAGTCTAAAAGCCTTAATGTCGTTCTTGCTGAGACGAAAAGTTACCGCGAAGTATCATCCAACCGAATAGCAATGAACTGAAATATGAAAATAAGTGGACTGTAAATATAAATCTTCAGACTTAGCAATCATTTATAAGACACTAGTGAATGAACATAAATATTTCAACATATTCAAAATTAAGTTCTCATCAACCGTCGGTTTCTCTATCCTGTGTCTTACATTTACTGATATAACATTTCTGATGTTTCAGATTTACCATTGGGTACAGTCAGGTTGACGAACCATTGTGTCATAGATTTCATATTCTTGCGTACTTGTTACTCACAAACTTACTGCCAGATGTAGAGAATTAAGCATCTTCTTTCGTTATATGAGCGAAAAGACCAATCTATGTTACTATTCAAACAGCGGTTTCTGCTATGTAGTAAAACAATATTTAAACATAGACTTTTCGTATACTTTATTTACAAAATTCCTTCCAGTATGAATACAAAGAGTATAAAAAGGCACCAATCAACAGGAGATATTGAAGATGTTGTGTTGTGATTTCCGTTGATCACATAACGTGGGTCACATAACGTTGATCACATAACTGGCAGCGGCTGGACCACGCCGTTGCTTCTCCATGCAGACAGTCTCGTCTGGCAGCGCCCACGAGCATTCAGTGTGAGGTTCGGCTGCCGCGATCGGCGCCCCGGTAGGCCTCTGCAACATAGACAACACACACATAGGCATCACTACACATGCTTAGTCCCCAATTTTCATGTTACGAAATAATGCATCTGAAAGGACTGGAACGTCAACCAGAACTAAATTATGTTTACAAAATTTGATTAATTTTTGATTGGTGCTACGAAATGTACATCCTGTAGCATGCAGTGGTCAAAACATTAGTTCAAGGACACAGAAGCTGATAAAATCATGGTGACTGGCAACAAAACCAATTCTTTTTGATTACTGAGAAATAACGACAGTCAGCGTGTTGTAATTCCCTACATAGCAAGTTGCAACGCGTACAGGGACTGCCGACCACAGATTTTGGGTCATATCGCAAGTGCTGTCGGTGATTTTTACAATATGCCTGCTTCATTTTGGGGTTCATATCTTCAGTTCCGTTCACTGACAAAGCGAACTGTAGTGCAACCCCATCTTCAGAAAGCCGTCATGTAGAGTATGTATCCAGTCATTTAGTAAGTCGATGCTTTAGCGAGAATTCAGGGTTAACTTTTAGGCAGACTGAGACAGCAAAGTGTGCTATTTATAAGTTTTTCTAATGTTTTGGTAGTCTGATAATAAGCACAGATATGTCTTTGAACCCGGATTTGAGCTGTTAAGTGAACAAAGCGTTCGGAATAGCGGAGACGCGGTGTTCGACGAACCTAAGCGAACGCCGGGCACTGAAATGCGTTTATCTCTTATTAGATCATGGATGACAAAAGTCGTTTAACTGTATCGATGTTTTGACTTTCCGGAGGAAACTGAGTGAACAAGGGAACAGGAAAACTAGATTATTTCCCCAAAGTGAAATGAAGGCAAGTGATACTGAATACAATACGTTTTGAAGATAACTTCGTAAATAAGTTGTCAGTATTCAGCGAATTGAGCATAAGTAATATAATGGGCTTACAACATGTACCACGTTTTGTAAACGCAATAAGTAGCAGTTTCCGGTAAGAACATGTGTATTTTAGACTATACGTGTTTTTCGGTTATCCGTGTTGTCCAAGATCCGTAATAACCCGTACTGAATACCATTTTTTGTAACTTACGATTAGATTAAAGCTCGTAAGGGGAGAGAGATATAAATATTATAGTTATTTTCCCCTGTGTCACTTTAATCACAACGTTGATGGCAGTAGAGCCGGTGTTTGGACATGTTACAAAGACTAAATTTTAAAAAGTATGATAGGTCTTTCACACGTAACATTCTGTTATTCCTAGAAATTTGTATGACACGACTCGCTTCAGTGTACATTCAGCGCCCATTTTCGGACATAGGGAACATTAACCTTTTCGTTCTTTTTCCTGTTTGACCACCTCTTGAGCTCTAGTCTGTAGTTTGTGCTCATCCTATACGGTCTAAAGGATTGAGGAGTTGCAACAGACAAATTACCCCTTTTGTCTTGGAGTCACATTGCGCTATCTGTGCTCTGTTGCGCTAAACTTTAAACACGGACCCTGTCCCAGCAAACACTCGCATGCGCAACACGCGACGTACGCTGCGTCACGCAGTGCTTGGCAGGCAAATATACATATGGTCCCCGTCACATGCGTGACCTGTTGCTTTGTTACCGAGACGCCGGAATAGAAACAAACAAGTGCCACCGCGCACCGCCCACGCAACAAACCAACCTCGTGACGAAACACGCCGAGTCAACAGTGACGCTGCAGAAGGCCTCTCTCTGCTCATAGACTCTGACATACCTCAGCACGACCTGTTGAACAGTTCACCTGTCTAAATGTGAACTAGGAACTGAAGTAAAGGTACGCGATCAAAAAACTATTTTCTTATCAGTCAACTTTTTCGGTCTGTCAAACTATACTTTTTATGATTCAGTCATGTGACTGAGACAGCAAAGTGTGCTATTTATAAGTTTTTCTAATGTTTTGGTAGTCTGACAATAACAGGGCGTCTCGTCAAAAAGTGTGTACTATCGGTAACAGCACCGTTTATTTAATTTGTACAGATTTCACGGTGTTATGCCATTCTTTTCCATTCTCCGCCAACAAGAGGATTGTCGGTGTGATAGGGCTATGGAGACGGATACATTACTTTGTCTTTATAGCCCTTCTCACGTCAAGTGTTCCATATACCACTAATCGAGGATCGTCTAATATCATAATGCTTCCTCGACATTTTTGTTCTTTGGTTTCAGTTTTCTACCGTCGTTTACGTATAGTGTCATCAATAGAAGTACGGAACTATTGAGTTTTGACAATTTGTGAGCGGGCTCGTTAAAAAATTTTGCTATTTGTAGAAAAATCGCTCGAGAGAAACGATTCATAGCACACAATTTTATGACTAAGTAGTAACTGAATTTATTCTTTTTTACATGAAACACACACAACCCGATTACTTTTAAAAACTGTATGAAAAGTGTATTCTGTCGACCAAATTTACACTTGACTTACGTTATTACACAATATGTACAAAACAAAATAATATTAATTTCACTGAGGGCAAGAAAAACCTTTGTGAACCGTTCCACTCTCTAAAGGCGCTCGGAAAAATACGAGCACTTAAATTTTTCTGTACGAACCCTGATTTCTCTTATTTTGTCGTGATGCTCATTTCTTCCTATGTAGGTGGCTGCCAACAGAATATTTTCGCAATAGGAGAAGAAAACCGGTGATTGAACTCGTCGCAACGAAAAACTCATTTGTTTTAATGACTGCCACTCCAATTTACATATCACGTGTGTGGCACTATCTCCCGCGATAATACAAAACGAGCTGCCCTTCTCTGAACTTTTTCAATGCCATCCGTCAGTCTCACCTGATGCGGATCCCACACTGCACAGCAATACTCCAGAACAGAGCGGAGAAGTCTGTTTACTGTCGCACCTGCTAGGTGTTCTGCCAATGAATCGCAGTCTTTGGTTTGTTCTCCCCACAGTATTTATCATACAGTATGAGTAACAGAAAGGATCGTTCGATGCGACCCAATCTGAGGCATCAAGAAATCATTAATTTGGTAATGGAAGGAAGTATGGGGAGTAAAATTTTTAGAGGCAGACCAACCTTTGAGTAAGGTAAGTATGTTCAGATAGATGTAGGTTATGTTAGTTATGCAGAGATGGAGAAGGTTGCACATGACAAACTAGTGTGTACAGCTGCCTGAAAGCAGTCTTCGAACAGAAGACAACGACAACAGAAACAACAACAACATGAACGCCTTATCTACGTTGGGCAAAGAGCTTCCCATTTTGCCACGGAACGTTCTGAGAACAGTGAATTGTGATTAGTGTTAATTTTGTTATTCCAGAAAGAGTATAATCAATATTTTATACAATGTGTACCAATTTTGTGCCTCAAAGATATTTTCGTGGTGTGATTTCATCTAGACACCTTGACACGCAAGACTCTCAAAACGGTGGTCATTGTGTTATCTAAACTTTGGAAATTACCTACATAAATGTGTAAAATTCGTTTTTCAGAGAGGTTTCCTCCCTAATATTATTTCGCAGCGAAAAAAATAAAGTATTTAGTATTCCTGACAAGAAATTACATTCTAAAACTGCATTTCAAAAGGTAGATTTTCGTCGATTTCCTTCTGAACGTTATTCTCTGAATACTGTTCATTTGCTCGATTCTTCCCGTTTAAGTACACTCTGACACAACAACTTTCGTCTCCTTGGCAAAAATCATCCCACTTTGCAACGAGTTACGGCAGGAAAATCTATTTCAAGTAGGGTGACTGCTGTATCACAAATTAAGAGACAAATTTGCTTAAAAATATCATGAAGAGTTGACTCATTTTTCTACAAAACGATACTTCAACAGATTTTATAAGCTTTCTGGTTCAATATCTATAAGTTTATAAATCTGTAAGCTTCTAATTGTGGAACATAGTACATAATAAGTAGGAAGTAGTTGTCAGTTGTGTGATAATGAAACTACTTCGTGCTGCAACTTGAATTTCATGTACCCTAAACAGCTTAGTGTCAAGTCTACGAAAACTACAATCAGAGAGAGAGAGAAAATATCTGTGGCAGCTAGAAATAAACGTCCTCTCATTTATTACTTTTATTGCTACAGATACAGCGATTTCTTTTCTAAGAGACGTATTTTTTAAGCTCTAAAAGGAACCATATCTTTCGATAACCTAGTTCTATTGATGCCAAATATTGAGATGAAACAGAGGAAAATGTGTCTAAGGTTGTAATTCCAAGGTACCGCTCTGTATGGTCTTGCAAAAATTGTTGTAGAAAAAGCAATGAAATGAGATATCGTGTTATAGAAGGATGGTATGGATTTAATGTACAGATAAAATACAACATGAAGAAATGTTATAAGTAAACAAAAATCAGGTTTATACGCGAGGCAAATGCTAAAGGAACCAGTAAGAGTTTTTATGCATATATACTGCAATGGCGAGTGAAAGTTTGTGCCAAGGGCGCGAATCGAACACAGGTCTCTTGCTTACTAAGGCAGGTGTGCTGGCCGCTAAGCCACGTTTGCACAGGGGTTCGCACAGCTGCACGAATTACCCTGGCAGGTCTCCCTCCTCGAACCAAATTCTCATTGCCACACGAGTCTACTTTAAATTTCCCGTTACGCACGCTCCTCACTAGCCACCCCACTCTATATACAAAAAATCAGATTTGATCCATTATAAGTGGTTCTGAAAACCTGCGACTGTGAAAACAATAGGTTTGTTTATAAATAACTCATCTGCTACCAGTCACGATTTTCTTTATTTTATTTTTCGCACGACGCGTTTCGAAAAATGATTCCCATTTTCAAGTGTTTTTTTGTGTTTGTTATGTCATTTCTATGTGATGTTGTCGATGTGTGAGATTCTGCTTCATTTCTTTGATTTTGCAAAATAGATATAAGTCAATTATGATCCAAATTGTTAAGGTAAGTAACCTCTGTACAAAAGCATATCATACTCTTTGGAAGACCTATAATGTCATCTCTGTTGACTACTTGTGGAAACATCTGTGTAACTGTTTTGTTTATGAAAACGTTTTCGATGTTTAAAAGTGTACAACAAGGTGTGTGTGATGTTTAGTGTGTGTGTGAGACTCTGCACAAATGGGCCATAAGGAAATTGTAAGTACAAATTCTTATAAATTTCGCCACTGACTTCACAAAAAGATCGATAACCAACTAAAAATCGCGTGTTTTCTTATATATTGCAGTAAAGTCAACGGAATTAAGCAGAATCTCACACATCGACAACATCACATAGAAATGACATAACAAACATACACAAAAAAAAACGCACATGAAAATGGGAATCACTTCCCGAAACGCGTCGTGCGAAAAATAAAATAAAGAAAATTGTGACTGGTAGCAAATGAGTTACTTATAAACAAACCCATTACAAAAAATCATATCTTCATGACACCAGAAAGTCTCTGAAATTGTGACATTTGACTTGTAGTAATAGTTTTTTGCCACTGGCAGGATCAGTAGAAGAGTAGTATTATATGGATGACAAAGACCAAAATATATAAAACAGGCTATCAAGAATGTCGTGTGCAGAAGATTTGCGAAGAAGTGAAGACTGTCGACGTAAGATGAGGAAGAGAACAGCACACTGACATACAAGCACATACAGTTAACAAACTGCGAAAATCACTTCACTAGCGTCTTCAGTCGCCGTATCATCATGAAAGATCATATATGCAAACACAGTATAATCTGCTTGATAATTATTCTACGTAGTATTGCTACACTAGATATCTTTATTGTTAGCGTATGGAAATATGTTTATTCTTCGTGTCAATCGCCCTGAGGCCCGATTGTACTAAGAGTCACATCGTGCCTTATTTGTTGAGAATCTTGCGATCGATTTGTTAACGCAGCCGATTCCTTCATCAAGTTTCATCCTCTTTCACAGTCAAGGAAAAAAGATTTCTGGAGAAGGCTATAGAAACAGCGTAAGAACGTTAACAAAATTATTACTGTAGTTTTTCAAGCTTTCTTTGCGAAATTCACAATCTCCAGATTTCCGAGTTTGCTACCGAGTTCAACAATAGGCTAGAAAATCTCTTAGAATAAAACTAAAGTATTATGCCGTGAACACAATAGAAAGAAACTGTTATCAACTGACAGTGAGTCATAGAACTGGTAGATGTGGTTTTGTGTTTAGGTAGTTGAAGGCTACAACAGGATGGACAGATTAAGAAGTGCTAGTAGAACAAAAACTTCCTGGAAAACTTTTGGTAAAGTAACTGGGATTTTCTATGTTACGGTTCTAATGTATGTGAAAAGGAAAGCTGAGATCGCTGTGTGTTACCAGTTTTGACATGCCAGTGAAGTGTGGTTTTTTAAAGCGAAAATCATTCAAAAACAGCCAGGTTTGTTCAGTAAAAAATAGAGAGATGCATGGTGGGAGATTCTGTGATACGTGGGAAGCAAACAACTGGATGTGAGAACGGACTGGACTGGAAAATGAAATCTTCGTTGATCCATTATGGATCGTGGGACGACGGCTGGCATGAACTTCTTGAGGCAATAATTTACCAACAGCCGTACGTATTGTAGAAATTTATTTTATTTTCTGTTACCAGTTTCGGCATTATATTGATGCCACCTTCAGGCCCCACTCGTCATAGTCGTAAAATCGCTATACACGGAAGGAGCCATATAACTGGATCCGTGAATCAATTCTTCTGTGTCGCCCGGCCACCAAGAGCTGTTGCAGGACGAATTGATTCACGGATCCAGTTATATGGCTGCTTCCGTGCGTAGCGATTTTACGACTATGACGAGTGGGGTCTGAAGATGGCATCAATATAATGCCGAAACTGGTAGCACATAGAAGTTCATAAAATAAAATAAATTTCTACAATACGTACGGCTGTTGGTAAATTATTGCATCAAGAAGGAAAATGAAGCGGACGGAAGCAGGACATGTAGCCTGGAGAGCAGATGGTACATGGACCTAGAGAGACTCTACATGATTCCAAGACATAAGGAAAGACATAATGGAAGCGGACAGGAGGTAGATGACATTAGAAAACATGAAAACCAACGTGGATGTCCATAGCCGAAGAACGGAACGGATGAAAATGTCTGGTGCAGGTTTTTGTACACTACTCCATGCAAACGGCTTATGGTTAACTCGACAGCTATTCTAGCTTCCGCGGATCGCTGTTGCTCTCTGTCTAGCGTGTCTAAACAGCGAGAGTCCGAAAGCTGCACCTGGCGCTCCAGCTCATGACAGAAGGGAAATCGTCGAGATGTGATAGAAAAAACGATTACTTCAACAAGGCACAAACTCGGAAATTGGAAAGTTAGGAATATTATTGATGATGGTGTGGTGTATAAGCATAGATCGACCAGTATAAGTTAACGTTTGATTAAGGGACTGCTATATGTGGAAGGGCGAACATGAGTTTGTGTCTTTAATCAGATAACGCTGAAATGACGTACCGTGAAGCGCGTCACCAGATATCCCTGCAGATGCCGAGCCTGTCAGGGAGCTGTCCCTGGGGACAGAGGGACCTGGAGGAGGAGGAGTAGACCCTCCTACCCGCTACCCTGCTGAGGATGCGCGGCAGCGGTAGCACCTTGGTCGGCCAGGCGCCCGTAACGACCAACTGCTCGCTCTGAGCATGCGCCCCCTCGCCGCCTTCCAGTGGTGCCGTCTCCGTGCTGGAGGCCTCGTCCAGGGGCCCCAGAACCACGTCCGGGACTGCCGGGACGTCCAGCACGTAGCAGAGCGTCTGCGCGACGCACAGAGCGACCAAGAGCGACAAGACGGAGAGCTTCATTGCGACGGAGCGGACTGCAGCCTTCGGGGTCCGCAAGAGCCGCTTATATCGCCAATTGGAGCGCGGCTGCTTGCTTATCGCGCGGGAGCACCGCGCCACGTGGGAGCGGCGCTCCCCTGCTGACGTCACGCTACCTCTTCCGGAGAAGTCGGCCCCTCGCAGCGGGCCGCTGTGCGTTTACCCGCAAGATCCCGTTGCGTCATTGGCAGATGCGCTCTTCCTATCCGTCACTGCTACTGTTTCCTTCCGACTCCTCTCTGACGTAATCGTACGTCCGAAGAACTCCATTCTTGGGCATGATAGAATCTATAACAAGCCGTACACTCTCTCTGCGTGCTCACGCAACGACTTGCCTTCTGTCCAAGGTACGTATGTTGAGAAAATGTTCAACAACCCAAGGTGCCGGTGGTCTTGAAGAAATTGTGGATAAGGTACAGACGAAAAATTGATCTCTAAGTTACTAAAATTCAGATGTATTGTCATATACAGGGCGTTACAAAAAGGTACGGCCAAACTTTCAGGAAACATTCCTCACACACAAATAAAGAAAAGATGTTATGTGGACATGTGTCCGGAAACGTTTAATTTCCATGTTAGACCTCATTTTAGTTTCGTCAGTATGTACTGTACTTCCTCGATTCACCGCCAGTTGGCCCAATTGAAGGAAGGTAATGTTGACTTCGGTGCTTGTGTTGACATGCGACTCATTGCTCTACAGTACTAGCATCAAGCACATCAGTACGTAGCATCAACAGGTTAGTTTCATCACGAACGTGGTTTTGCAGTTAGTGCAATGTTTACAAATGCGGAGTTGGCAGATGCCCATTTGATGTATGGATTAGCACGGGGCAATAGCCGTGGCGCGGACGTTTGTATCGAGACAGATGTCCCGACAGGAAGACGTTCGAAGCAATTGATCGGCGTCTTAGGGAGCACGGAACATTCCAGCCTATGACTCGCGACCGGGGAAGACCTAGAACGACGAGGACACCTACAATGGACGAGGCAATTCTTCATGCAGTTGACGATAACCCTAATGTCAGCGTCAGAGAAGTTGCTGCTGTACAAGGTAACGTTGACCACGTCACTGTATGGAGAGTGCTACGGGAGAACCAGTTGTTTCCGTACCATGTACAGCGTGTGCAGGCACTATCAGCAGCTGAGTGGCCTCCACGGTTACCCTTCTGCGAATGGTTCATCCAACAATGTGTCAATCCTCATTTCAGTGCAAATGTTCTCTTTACGGATGAGGCTTCATTCCAACGTGATCAAATTGTAAATTTTCACAATCAACATGTGTGGGCTGACGAGAATCCGCACGCAATTGTGCAATCACGTCATCAAAACAGATTTTCTGTGAAATTTTGGGCAGGCATTGTTGGTGATGTCTTGATTGGGCCCCATGTTCTTCCACCTATGCTCAATGGAGGACGTTATCATGATTTCATACGGGATACTCTACCTGTGCTGCTAGAACATGTGCCTTTACAAGTACGACACAACATGTGGTTCATGCACGACATCCCTGGGGTTGTGAAGCAGCTGAATGGGTTGAATATAAATAAATCGCCAGGTCCTGATGGGATTCCAATTTGGTTTTACAGAGAGTACTCTACTGCATTGGCTCCTTACTTAGCTTGCATTTATCGCGAATCTCTTGCCCAACGTAAAGTCCCGAGCGACTGGAAAAAAGCGCAGGTGACGCCTGTATATAAGAAGGGTAGAAGGACGGATCCTCAAAATTACAGACCAATATCCTTAACATCGGTTTGTTGCAGGATTCTCGAACATATTCTCAGTTCGAATATAATGAATTTCCTTGAGACAGAGGAGTTGCTGTCCATGCATCAGCACGGCTTTAGAAAGCATCGCTCCTGCGAAACGCAACTCGCCCTTCTTTCACATGATATCTTGCGAACCATGGATGAAGAGTATAAGACGGATGCCATATTCCTTGACTTCCGGAAAGCGTTCGACTCGGTGCCCCACTGCAGAATCCTAACTAAGGTACAAGCATATGGGATTGGTTCCCAAATATGTGAGTGGTTCGAAGACTTCTTAAGTAATAGAACCCAGTTCGTTGTCCTCGACGGCGAGTGTTCATCGGAGGTGAGGGTATCATCTGCAGTGCCCCAGGGAAGTGTGGTAGGTCCGCTGTTGTTTTCTATCTACATAAATGGTCTTTTGGATAGGGTGGATAGCAATGTGCAGCTGTTTGCAGATGATGCTGTGGTGTACGGGAAGGTGTCGTCGTTGAGTGATTGTAGGAGGATACAAGATGACTTGGACAGGATTTGTGATTTGTGTAAAGAATGGCAGGTAACTCTAAATATAGATAAATGTAAATTAATGCAAATGAATAGAAAAAAGAATTCCGTAATGTTTGAATACTCCATTAGTAGTGTAGCTCTTGACACCGTCACGTCGATTAAATATTTTGGCATAACATTGCAGAGCGATATGAAGTGGGACAAGCATGTAATGGCAGTTGTGGGGAAGGCGGATAGTCGTCTTCGGTTCATTGGTAGAATTTTGGGGAGATGTGGTTCATCTGTAAAGGAGACCGCTTATAAAACACTAACACGACCTATTCTTGAGTACTGCTCGAGCTTTTGGGATCCCTATCAGGTCGGATTGAGGGAGGACATAGAAGCAATTCAGAGGCGGACTGCTAGATTTGTTACTGGTAGGTTTGATCATCACGCGAGTGTTACGGAAATGCTTCAGGAACTCGGGTGGGAGTCTCTAGAGGAAAGGAGGCGTTCTTTTCATGAATCGCTACTGAGGAAATTTAGAGAACCAGCATTTGAGGCTGACTGCAGTACAATTTTACTGCCGCCAACTTATATTTCCCGGAAAGATGACAAATTGCGAGTGGAACAGGGAGAGAAGATGCTAGTTGTGGTACGACGTACCCTCCGACACGCACCGTATGGCGGAGTGAGTATGTAGATGTAGATGTAGAAAATAATAGCTCCACTTTGAAGTGCTATATTGGCTTCAATACCTCATTTGATAAATAGACTCACGAAGATTAACGGTCTACTTAAATACTCGCTACTTATGGTGCTGTAACTTGTCGAAGAACACGGTGCAATGTATCGATTTCTATGAGCTAATCTTACACGGAAACAACAGTCAAAGAAGTGGTAGAAAGTTTCAGCACAGAAACAAAAACGCATATGGGTGTACAAATGCAATCAGATTTGGGCTTGCATTGCCAAACTGTTCCAAATTGAGAACTGCTCAGCCAAAAATTGGCGGACGCGTGATGTGAGTTACTAGAAGAGACACGAAAACGAACAACTAAATCAGCAGCAGAGTGTCGTGAAAGATTCTTTATGATGATAATGGAAATGAAGCATAGGTAGGTGGGAAACGTTGGTGGGCAGGCCATATAGCCAGGCGAATAGTTGGCAAAAGGACGAAGGCTGTACGTTACTGGATCGTAAGAGATAAAAAGTCCAAGGCGAATGTAAAAATACTCTAAACCGTTGGCTGGTGGGGTATCGTTTATTATCTTCCTGCCCTTGGCTAAGCACCGCCAAAGTGGGAAACTCTTGACAGCTCAGCCACAAATAAGTTGATTGAAGCTGCTAATAGGACAGGAGGGCAGTTGAGTTCCAATTCTCTGGCAGTGTTTAACAGTCAGTTTCATCTTGGAAATATATCTAATGAAAACGGCCTCTTCCACAAAAGGGCTACGTTTCAACGAAAATCGCTATCTTGGCGATAAAGTGTTAGTTATTAAAGCCATTTCTTATTCACCCACAAAAATCGGGATAACATGCCCTTATACCTGTTTACTGATTTATACTTGGTGTGCCGACGGCTTGTGACATCACGTAATGGCCATGTGAAAGGTGGATAGAAGACATAAGAAAATTTGAAGGAGGAATTTGGATTAGTACAGCTGGCGATCTAAATGTGTGGAATAACGCAGAGGTAGCCAATATCCCGCAGTGGATGTCTAATGGCTGGTGCTGATGATGGCGATAAAGATAAACAAAGCTAACACCGAGGTAACTAAGAGTGGTAGAAAGGAGAAAAGTGACTTGATGTAGATAAAGTGGTAGGACACACCTACATGAGTGAGAGAATACTGCTAACTAGAGGCAACACATTGCTGAAATTGGAAAAACACTGACTCAGTGGTCCAGGCATATGAAATTGCTTATCTGGTACAAAGAATTGTATAGAATGATAATGTGGATTCGGAAAAAGTGTGGAAGATGAACCTTTAGCGTATTAAATATATTACAAGTGCAGGGTTAAAAATATGTAGGTTAATGAAGTATGAGGGAAGAGAGGTTGGAAGCAGCAAGAGGCCAATGAAATAAACTGGAAAATCTATCAGAGCTAGGAATAAATTAATGAGACATTTTTATAAATCATCCAGGGATTGTTAATTTAGTATTGGAAGGACGACTAGGGAGCGGGGTGGAAAGATGAGGGTTGGGGGGGGGGAGGGGGTAGAAATTGTAGAGAATGCAAACAGTAAACTATATTTAAGGATATCATACTCGTAGAAATTACTTCACAGTTGCAGTTCCGGCCTTAAGGTCATTATCAAGTGATAATTTTGTTGCAGAACATGTTAAACTTTCAAACCCTCCGATATGAAATCACTTCATCGTCAGAAATGAGCTCTTCACTACTGCAAAATTAAACGAGCGCGAAGCTCCGTACATCATGAAATGATGTAAATTACATGAACTATTGTCAGTGTTAACATCCTTAACACAAACTGCAACGAACAACTGCGATTTGTGTTAAGGATGTAAACAATGACAATAGTTCATGTAATTCACTTCATTTCACGATGCCGGACCTTCGCACTCGTTTAATCATGCAGTATTCTGAAAGGAATCAGTTCTGACGATCGCATTTTAAGTTTTCTCCTCAAATGAAATAAGTGGATGTTATTTCCATACGAAGAAGGGTTTATGGTGAACGCCTCAAGTTTTCGGTCTAACTGAGGATTAACACCAGACCGAAGAAGTGAGTCTTCACGTCAGCGTTTCTGCAGTGCTGGCGTTTGTAAAATCGGAGAATGTCGGTAACGGATGAGTTGAGATTCGTGCACAAGCTCCTGATAACCAAAGACTCTCTGAATTTTTTGATTAGCTTCTGGACAACTGTCTACATAATGAGGACATCCCCATAGAGATGTTGAACCGCTACGGAAAAAGGCACCGAACGACGAATGCTGTTGAAGGGTGGCACAACAAAATAAATATTATTGGAAATCCTCACCCCACAATCACCTGTTTGGTGGAATGCTTGAGGAAGGAAATGAACCTCACAATCTGCATGTACATGAAGCTGGAGATGAATCCTGAAGGGAAGAAGAAAGAGAAGAAATATTTGAAGCTGGGCGACAGGGTAGAGAGAAACCTAAAAAATTATAGAGATACTAGAGACATTAAGTCCTGCTTGAAAGCCACTGCCCATATTCGGACACTGGATTAAAATATGTAAAAAGGCAATGGATTAAAAAGCTCTGAAGACCAGTGAGTACTCGTACATTATTTAGTTAAAATTATTAACTATATTGAAGCACCATTATCGGTGGTAATATTGAATAATAAATAAAGCGTACTGTAGTCTTTGTATAAAAATAATGAAACCTATTTAGACCAAAATTGTAAATGATTATTTATCATCTGGAAGTTCAAAGCCTGTGCAAAGTGTGATAGAAATCAGCCCTTACTAGCTGTAAAAATTAAAGAGTATTTCAGGCTTCACAACAGTGTTCCTAAATAGCTTAATGATGAAACCAGCTGGTCGTAGCCCGGTTCACTAGTGTTTAATCAACAAGCAGTGGGATTTAGCTTAACGAAGCCAACATTAAACATCACTCAATTGACCCTCCCGTCACCAGAAGTTACAGTTACATCAAACTTTTTTCAACTGTAATATTCAATATAGTGACCATACTTTCTTTCTCTGTTTTGAGCACTGTCCCGCGACACATTATTAATTCATTTTTGGCCGCCAAGGATATCGAATTTGATTGAGTAAATTGAAATGCAATATGTCGTTCTTCTCTCCAACAAGTCAAATACCCGTTTCTTCTCTCCTTACTGTTTTTTGAACTGTCGCTCACAGTTATAAAACAAGCTTCAAATGCAGTGTTGATAAAGAGTAGCGAACATTCGAAATTCTTTTTACATCGTTCCTTTCCTGTTCCTCTCATGACGACGGGCTGCTTCTATCGCACGCAGTCAATAAGTGCGGTAACATGCCGCGGTACACACGGAGAGAGGATGGGGTTATATTTGTGCTTGTATGAACTAATTACATATTGATCTAGTCGACTGTATTGCTTTCGTTTCCCAAAAATTCCAATTTTCAGATAGTGAAATGAAGCTCTGTATTTCGTTACAGTGGAAATATATTGGTGGTAGATGAAACTAGATCCATCTATGTAGTGGGACACCATCAATAATTATATCAGTATATATCAGCACATTTGACAACATTATTTCAAGAGGCCCAGATGTGGAAGGAGGAGGCACCTTACGTCGGATAAGACGCGGAGACGGCATGGAAGCGGGCACGACGAATGCAAGGAAGGGCCTCCCTTGCCCGAGGATTCACTGCTCAAACTACCTGGAGAAGGGGGTGATTGAAAACGTCCAGCAAATTCTGCCGGCCGCAAATGTCCGCTATCGCAATGTCCGGCATTCTTGACATGTTGCGAAATAAAATTGCCGCTTGATAGTGACCTTGAGGCCGAAATTACAATTGTGATATAAATAATTTCTATAGTCAAACGCGAATGTGACGTCCTTTTAAAAAATCTACTTGACTGTCAACCACAACCACGAGGAGTTAAACAAAGAATAGAATATGGGAAACAAATTATCAAGAATGTTCCGTTCACTGTGTGTGCAAGGATGAAGAAATTACCACATTCTTATAAGAGATGGATATCTACATCAGACCAGTAGAAACAGTGGTCTCGATATTAAAAATTCGAAACTGACTTTTCAGCGTTTTCCCGAATGAGAAAGGATGTCAACCAGGAGATATAGCAGTTATCAGGTGTTTCCGCATATGTCAGTAATATTACTAAGTTGTGTCGGCTAAGTGTCTTTCGGCCAAGGGCCTTTGATTTGCGTCTTGGTAATAAAATAACTTTGATTTACCCCGAAATTTGAATTCCACAAGCCATCACATGGCGTGAGGCAGAGGAAACTTAACATTTTTCCCGGTTCCTATTCATTCCCGTGAAAAAAAATGACTGTAGCTCACTAATTCGAACTTACGTACCTTTAATGTCGCGTACACGACACGAGATGTTCGTGAAAAAATGAAATTCGTTTCTCGGTACATTCTGAAACGTCCGATTTCGGAATTTCAAGAGGAAGTCTTCCCATGATATACAATGCCTTTCGCTTAACGTTAAAACTCATCAAGGTTAGTCATCTTAAAGCGCTGCCCCACTTCCTGTCGTGTAGTCACGGTTGTTTTTATTCGTTTTATCAACAATAGGGCACAAATAGCAATTTATTGTAATTTAAGTTACATAAATTTTAGTAATTTTATTCAAATAAACTCTCTGAGGTAGGTATACGCTTATACTCGTTGTAGGGTAACATTCTTGGTTGTTGTATCATAGTCGAGTTTTCAACTTTGTGGTGGTTGTACCGTCTTGGTCCTTATGTTCTGTAAATTATCACCGTTAAAAAAAACGAAACTGGAACTCATTTGCTTTGAGAGAAGTGAGAAAATACAGGTCTGTGATTGCAATATTGGTTATTTTTAATCGTGTGATTTACTGGAGCCTAAAATTGTTGTTGACGAAGCACAATCACATACTTTCTCGATAAAAGTGAGCAGTTATCAAAGTAGAGCATTCTGCTTTCGTCCACGTCGTACTGAACAAATATTTTTACAAGCATAACAGAGACGCAATGTCGCAGCATCTCCTACTGGGGTTCACTGAACACTTCAGTAACAACCTCTCGCTGTTTCTCAGACCTTTAATATTCGTACGGATCCCAGACTGGCAAACAGAACATAAGAATCGGTCGGGCGATGAATTTCTTAGAGTGCCTTCCAGTGAATCCTGTTCTGTGGTCCCTCTGCATCGTGTCTAGATTTATGTGCTAGTTCCCCTGTAAATGGATGAACATTACTCGTAACGGTGGGTAATCGTATGATGTCGTCAGCTGGGCCAGACATCTGCAACTTCTTGCACAAACACAAAATAAAACTCATACAGTTTGTTAAACTAATGAAAGAAAACGACAGGTTCGTTTCTTTGTGCGAACAGAGTTTAAGATTATATAGAGTGATGGAGCTACTGAAAGAACGGACAAGTACTCGGCGTAAATTGGGCAGGAAAGATCCCAAAGTATGGAAGCAAACGTGGCGAAATTCAGCATATTACACAATATTTTCTGATCATTTAGAGATGTATGATAAGTTATTAATTTTATGTTACATTCATGTCCAAAATTTTTAGATAGTTATACCACCAAAATTGAGATCAATCTATTCAAAAGTTTTCCTATAACGATTTGAAAATCATAAGATAAAATTTTCACACTGTCTAGAGATAAGAACTTGAAAATAAGTTCGAACGTTTAACTCTAAAGACCAAAGAAGGATGTAATTTTAAATTCCTTTTGCACACCAATACATCAAGTTATTGCAAATTTTGTTGAAATTCATTGAAACTGGCAGGTGATGCATCATTTTTAAGGAAAACCCGTAAATTTGGAATATCACAGTGGATACATATGCTTTAACTAGAAATATGTAACAAACAAAAGACGAGTACATAAAACTGTAGATTTAGGAACTTTTCATATAAACAGAACAGATAAGCGAAGTTTGACTCATGATCTATTTTTAGAAAATTGAGTCTTCTGTGATTTTACTGTTGCAGATGTGAATTTGAACTGTAGACACTTTCCTTGTCTATTTAACTAAAAAGTACTAGTTATTAAATTCGCAAGCGATGAGGCAATTCAGACTTTCCTTTAGGAAATGTGGGAATTTATATACGGCCGAATGCGGCTGGTTCACGGCGAAAAGATAGCCGGATCTGCAATTGGCCGCCTTAACTCTCCAATAACCGTGAAAGGCTTTTCATTGGCATACGGCAGTTTTATGTAAACAGTGGATTGCAGAATCGGGAGAAAAGTGTTTGGTTCAGCATAGTGTGGTTTAGAATACATACGGTGAAAACGCGCCCACTTTTAGATGAGAGACTTTTCGTTCAACAATGATTTTATTCCGCGAAGTGTAAACAGCCTATTTGAGAGCAGAAGAATGTAGCTGTACTGTTCATACACTTTGGAATTACACGTGGTGATTGCCTGTGATGGATATAACAGTAGCGAGTTTTATATTGACTGGAAAAATATTTCCTTATATGTTCATAGAAGTGCTACAGTAATTGGCAATCAATAAAGAGAGTACTTACGATTAACTCTGAATAATAATGAAACTATATCAATGCATTTTCATGTTTC
This sequence comes from Schistocerca cancellata, assembly GCF_023864275.1. NCBI lineage: Eukaryota > Metazoa > Arthropoda > Insecta > Orthoptera > Acrididae > Schistocerca > Schistocerca cancellata. The sequence goes on along the minus strand of NC_064626.1, from coordinate 351,258,822 downwards.
AGTCGAATACAGACTGACTGAATGCGTTTTCAGGTATTTCTACCCAGCATGCGCGGTATTCATGTGCAGCTCAGAAGGTTGCAGGAGGGCAACTGACAGGAGAACAGGGTAATGCCAGCTGTTCTCGGATCTTTTTCAGATGGCAGAGGCAACAGTAACTGTAATTATGTACCACATACCGAAAGTTACCTCGCATCGCCCAGGTCTAATGAGGTAAGTTTGATTAGCTGAGTGTGGAAGCACAAAAAAGGAGATATAAACCCCGCCCCGCAGCACTAGTGCTCTAAATTGTTTTGATCTCTCTGACCCGACAAGAACGAACAAGTTTGTTTTGTATCCGCAACATTTTCGCGTTGACTGAAGCTAATATACAAAGGGAAAACATGATTATAGAACAACGCGATGACCTTCACATAGGAAACCACACTTTCAAGAACACTCCCAGCTACACATACAAGTCGAAAACCGAACTAGACTTCGTAACGCAAACAAAGTTTGCTTTTCCCTCCAAAATCTGTATGCTCCCAGGAAAACCAAGCTGAAACTCTACAACAAAATCATCAACCCAGTACTGTAAGCGTAGGCTTCCGCGGCCGTTGTCTTCTCCAATAAAATTCTTCAGGGTATCAGACCGCATCGTCATAATTTAAAATGCGCCAACGTTTCGGCCAGCGTTGCAGCTAGCCTTCATCAGGGCCTTACGTTAACTGCTAAATGAAACACACTTGGTTCCTTAAATAGCTGCACGAGAAAACCGTGTCGTTACTTGATTGGCTGTAAAAGGAGGAGGAGGAGGGGTGAAAGGTATGCTTTATTGGTGTTTCCTTTATTATCTGTCATTGGCTGAAATAGCTGTTTTCTATTGGTCTTTATATTAATCCACCCCATTGGAGGAGACAGACGAATAGCGAACAGGTGATGGCTGTGACGTCACACTGTTTCCATGCTGTCCAGAAGCCGGCTGCGGCGTGCCATTGCTTTGTGTGCTCGCGACCACTACTGCGGCTCTCCGCGTGTCTGCATGGGCCGCCCCGGCTCTGCCGCCGCTCCGTAGCCCTGCTGTCCAACCAATACGGACAGGTACCTTCACGCCTCCTCCCACCATCACCCCACGCAGAAGAAGTCCGCCCTGCACACGCTAACGAAGAGAGCGTACAGGATAAGCGACGAAGAACATCTGAAGACAGAACTTTAACGCCTCAGGTCCATCTTCGGAACTAATGGCTATGGGAAGCAGATGATAGACAGCACCATGTCGACAAGGGAGAAGACTAATAGGGAAGAGGAGAAGGAGGCACAGAGCATTGCTGTGTTACCATATGTACAAGGGGTCACCGAACGTATTGGCAAAATTCTACGAAAAGCCGACATCAAACCAATTTTCCGAAGCAGAAACAAAATATCAGACATGCTCGGTTCTACCAAGGATGCAGTTGACAAACTACACACAGCTGGCGTGTATGAAATTGGTTGTGCGTGTGGATTAGTCTACATAGGTGAGACGGGACGTCCGATTAGCACAAGGCTCTCGGAACATGAAAGATATATCCGCCTGAAACAACACACTAAGTCAGCAGTGGCGGATCACCGAGACGAGTGCCCGAAACCAATATTTTTTCAAGAAGCCCGCGTCCTGGCGAAACAGCCTCTCACTTTCAAAAGAAAGATTAGAGGGGCGATAGAAATAGCCAAAAGACCCGCCAACATGAATAGAGAGGACGGGTACAAGCTTCCGAGGTCTTGGCTGCCTGCAATAGCAGGGCTACGGAGCGGCGGCAGAGCCGGGGCGGCCCATGCAGACACGCGGAGAGCCGCAGTAGTGGTCGCGAGCACACAAAGCAATGGCACGCCACAGCCGGCTTCTGGACGGCATGGAAACAGTGTGACGTCACAGCCATCACCTGTTCGCTATTCGTCCGTCTCCTCCAATGGGGTGGATTAATATAAAGACCAATAGAAAACAGCTATTTCAGCCAATGACAGATATTAAAGGAAACACCAATAAAGCATACCTTTCACCCCTCCTCCTCCTCCTTTTACAGCCAATCAAGTAACGACACGGTTTTCTCGTGCAGCTATTTAAGGAACCAAGTGTGTTTCATTTAGCAGTTAACGTAAGGCCCTGATGAAGGCTAGCTGCAACGCTGGCCGAAACGTTGGCGCATTTTAAATTTTGACGATGCGGTCTGATACCCTGAAGAATTTTATTGAAGAAGCCAGTACTGCTTAATTGAGTGGAAACATGGAGCATGAGCACAGAAGAAAAGTACCAACTCTTAATCTTCGAAAACAAAGTCTACAGGAAAACATGTGACCAAACAACACACATATAGGTTTGGAGATCCAATGAAGAACTAGGTAAGTTCGCCGACCAATTAGCGGTATTGAACATCGTCAGGCGAGACGTTTGCAGTGGGCAGACCTTGTTGTCGGAATGGACCTTGGCAGAATAGTCCGTCAGGTATGCGACAAGGAAGGCTCATGACCCCGTTAACGCCCATGAGGAAGATGGCAAGACAAGGTGACCTCAGACGTGAGAGCGGCGCTGGATCGTCGCCTCTCAGAGAAGTCAAAAGAGCGAAGGAGTGAGTGAGTGTATGTTGACTAAAGGAATTGATTACAACTGTGTAGAACGTCGATACCACCTAAGACCTTAAGGATCCACACCAGAGGAAGAGTACACCAAAAGTCGCTGGCTCGCTTCTTAACGTTACTTTTAAATGTTAATTTGATGTAACGGACACCAAACATTAGCCACTTATGAAACTTCCTGGCAGATTAAAACTGTGTTCCGGACCGAGACTCGAGTTCGGAACCTTTGTCTTTCGCGGGTAAGTGCTCAGCCAAGTGACACACGACCCGTCCTCACAGCATGGCTTCCACCAGTACCTCTTCTCCTGCCTTCCAAACTTCACAGAAGTTCTCTAACGAAACTTGCGGTATTAGCACTCCTGGAAGAAAGGATATTGTGGAGACATAGCTTAGCCACAGCGTGTGGGATGTTTCCAGAATCAAATTTTCAGTCTTCAGTGGAGTGTGTGATGATATGAAGCTTCCTGACAGATTAAAACTGTGTGCCGGTTCGAATGGTTCAAATGGCTCTAAGCACTACGGGACTTAAACATCTGAGGTCATCAGTCCCCTAGACTTGGAACTAATTAAACCTAACTAACCTAAGGACATCATACACATCCATGCCCGAGGCAGGATTCGAACCTGCGACCGTAGCAGCAGCACGGTTCCGGACTGAAGCGCCTAGAACCTCTCGGCCACAGCGGCCGGCCTGTGTGCCGGACCGAGACTCCAAATTGGGACCTTCTGTCTTGCGCACTTCCGAGTGTACCGACATGTTTCAGTAGTTCATGTGCAACTAAAGTGATGTATAAAAAAGCGACTTCGTTGGAGCACGTATGAGTAAATAAACTGACAGCTAAGTCTTTACACTGCTTTATGATGCCTGTCATATACATATACTGATTGGTAATTATTAAACTTTCGTTACTTGAGAGGGTCCCCATGAAAAAAGAGTGAACGTAGGACACTGAAACCTTGAAGAAACATTTTTAGGGACATGTGGAAGAGAAATAATGAATTAACCATTGAAAGAAACAAATTTTGATTTTCACGTGAGAGAGTAACGTTTGTTAAATGCGTACCACGTTTACGTTCCAAGTTACAAACTTCACTCATTGTGGCTACCATCTGCATCCACAACAGCGAGGTACCACATTATTTCGTAGCTGTTCGCAGCGCCTTTCGAACGGTGGGCCATAGAACGTTCAGCTCTCGTGACAGAGTTCGTCCTCTTGTTGTAGATCTCACTGCGTCCAGCATTCATGGCAACAGTAACTTCTGAATAATTTGTGGAGCAACTGTTAGAAGAAAAAACATAAACACCAGCAAAATATACCAACAAAGAAGTAAAAACAGGGAATAGTAGCATTTCCCAAGTCGCCAGTTAATTCGAACTCTCGAATCATGTTCTTCAACCCCAGTGCGGATAGGGGACCTCTCTGTAATCCTTTAATTCGCCGATACTTGCGAAGAGTAGCAGCACTATTGCTGTTGCTTTGATAAAACGGCTTTGCGAATAATGACCTGCTGACCTAGTCCAGACCCACGTTGACTGTCTGCAAATATAATGCACACTGATGCCTGTGTTTCAAACCTATACCTACGTCTTCGTACCATTATCGACGCCTAACTGAAAATAATGACACTAACACTATTAACAAAGCAAATCCTGCAGCGCTCAATCTGAACTTTATTCCTCTCAAGTTGTGTATCCTGACTGTAATAGTCTTCCGTATGGACCGGCTCAAGTAGCGAAAGTTTAATTGTAACCACGCTTATATTACAGAATCAGTCTGTACCCGTCAACGAGCTCATCCTTGTCAAACCTGACAATAGAAGTGGATGAAGGACGAGTGTATAATGTCACGACTTCTACTTTCATTGGCAAAGAACTATTGGAAATTTTCGGCGCTTTTCCTAATAGCCAGACTTCGTATATCAATCAAGTACTTTCTTGCATTGATTTCATTACACTGGTTCAAAAATGGTTCAAATTGCTCTGAGCACTATGGGATCTGAGGTCATCAGTCCCCTAGAACTTAAAACTACTTAAACCTAACTAACCTAAGGACATCACACACACATGCCCGAGGCAGGATTCCAACCTGAGACCATAGCGGTCGCGCGGTTCCAGACTGAAGTGCCTAGAACCGCTCGGCCACAGCGGCCGGCGAGATACTGGTGCTGAATTTAAAATTTCGGTACAAAAATGGAAAGACAACTTTCATCACCAGACCCATAATAGGTTACAAAGACTGATCACAAATTTTTAGCATTAGTATACCAATAATCCTAGTAACACATTAAACTTTTAATCTTGCAGGATGCGGTGACGTTGAACGTCTGAATCATTCAGCCGAATTTCGTAATGGTGTCTTGAAATCTCACTATTTTTCCACGAGCTATGATGCTGGGTTCCTGGTTATTTACGTACGCAGCTCGTGGTCTGGTGGTTAGCGTTGCTCCGTCTTGATCACGGGATTCCGGGTTCGATTCCCGGTCGGGTTGGGGATTTTTCTTTGCCAGGGGACTGGGTATTTGTGTTGTCATAATTTCATCATCATTCGTGATAGTGGCTAGATTGGATTGCGTAAAAGTTGGACTGTGGAAAAATTGGAAATTATACGGGCGCTGATGACCGCGCAGTTGAGCGCTCCACCAACAAACATCATCATCTGGTTATTTAATTATTAATACGACGTCAAATTTTAAACTTACCTTTTTCTTGTTATGCCTCGCTTCCAATAAAACCATGATGTTTGTGCTTAGGAAAAAAACCGAGATAAAACAAGTTCTTTAAAACAGTATTAACAGTACTACTTTCTGACAGATTAAAACCATCTGCAGGAACCCATCTTGAATCTGGAACATTGCCTATCATGGGCCATGTTCTTACCTGCTGAGATATTCGGGCAAAACTCACCATATTTTCTTCTATTTTCAAAGATTTCATTCATTCTGTTACGTCGAAACAGTTACGAACATCTCTGTCAGTTGATTTTTAAGCGGTGGTGCCCACAGATAAGAACTTTTCGTCTGAAATGAAACAGCCCCAATATTACTTCGATTTTTCCAGCAACGAAATGTTTCTGACCATCATAAACATTGTGCTGATGCATGGCTGTTTTCTCAAGAGTTACGCCAAACTACTGGGTGTAACGCAGAGGATAACTGAGAAATGAGGGAACCTTATCGCTGCAGAGAGTAATGGCTGGCAATGAAACACCACGTACGTGCCGTTATCAGATGCTTTTGAGAACACGAAAGCGCCACAGGTCATGGATCTAAACAAACGCTGCACGCCCGTGCAGAATCCTATGGCTAGCTGCAGGGCGATTTTCATGCTTTATGCGTCCTCACTAACACAGCATGAAACATACAAACAGTCGCGAAAATCTATTCACTCACCCAGTAAACTTTTACACATACACACACACGCACACACACACACACTCATTCAGATGTGTTCTTAGCACATATATAATTAATAAGGCATATAGTGGTTGGCTGTCAACTTGGTAAAAATCCTCTTGATTATAATTTCTTGCCACAGTATTAGAGTAACGTACTGGTCGGAAACGTGAAGCAGTCAATCGTCTAAATCGGAGCGACCATGCAGCTGTTTTCTGAAAGCCTGGTTCTGAACTAACAGGGTGGTACAGATTTATCGCACAAGTCCTTCACCTCGCAAACGGTGCGTCCGAGCGTTTTTCAGAACACTATGCTTCGAGAAAACCTTCACGTATGATGTGTATGACCAATTTCATATTGCCCGGTGTACGCTGTAAAAATTAGGTACGGGAAACTTGAAAATTTCAAACGGAAAGGTTGTACAAAATTAATATTGGTGAACTGACATCTCAAAATTGGTGATACTGAATAGCGCTTTAAATACGGAATATTCTACGTGTGGGAATTTTTCTGCCATGTTGTCGATTCGATTACTTTGTTAAAACAGACTGACACCAGAGAGTTGAAATGGAGCTGTCCTGTTTGCCATGACGATTTTCAGGAAGTTTTGGCCGTAAATGTGAAAGAAGTTGTTAATTTGATAAATGTACCCAGCCTCTGTAATATCGATGTAATCACAGTCTTTGTTTGAGACCACAGATGTTGGTCAGAGAGCTTAGCTTTGCTTAGTCAGAGTAAGTCAGAGACTGGCAGTAGCAGAATGTGTTGGACAGTCTTGCATTGTACTTGGTTTAATAAGGATGAAACTTGGCCTGCTATGTAGTGGAGGCAGCGTTATTTAAAAAGTATTTTGTAGTTTTGAAGAAAGTTATTGAACAAATAAGATTATGTTAATGGATGAATGATAAAAGCCAACTTTTAAGGTAATACAGTTTTTTGTTTTTGTATTTGTAACTGTGCAGCTGCTCATTGTTAGAACATTGCGTATAGTCGAAGTTTGCCGTAGAAATTTTGTAATGAACCATATAATATTGTCTTATACTCGAAAAAAGTGTCAAGGGAGGCAGTTGTACACAGGACAGTTATTAAGAAACAGGCTGCTAAGTTGTCTAGGAATGCGAACTTTATGAAAAGGTGTATTATTGTTGTCGTGTAGCGAAGCACAGTTAAACTTGGTGACTCTCTTCTCATTAAGATTAGTTCCCCATTTTCGTTTACGTTCATCACTATGTTCGCACACTCGCATTGAACATCATGAGTTGTGTACTGAGAAGCGTTTATGAAAACTGATAATTTACCGTCTTGCGTTGCACATCGCAAGTACAAGAAATGAAATTTGATTTTTGACAGTCAGATCATTAATCCTAACAGGAACAAGATGTAGAGCAGACGAGGAATCCGTGCGCACAGGTAGGCCAATAAATTTAATTACCATCGAAGTTCATGTCCATTGAAAGGCACAGTGATTGGCAGAGTGTATTTGTGAAAATAATATCAGTATCATTTTAGTTGCTTAATACCAGTAAAGGATGTCAGTAGAGTGCTATCTTGTGACTTTTAAGCAGTTTTCTAAGAAAGTCAGATGCATTAATGTTTATATTCATTTGCTGTGGAATTACAATAACAGTTCTCGTACAGTGACTGTTTGCAAGACTAAAGATTAAGATTAGCAGTATTCAGAAGCAAGATTTTAAACTGAGTCATTTTGTTTTGCAGACATATGGCTCATGTAAATTTCATTGGAAGCGGATTCCTTTCTCGCAGACAAATTGCTTGACGTACCCTCTAGTCTGGATTTGCATCGCTTAGCGTGAGTCCACATACTTTTCCGTTCAAAAATAAACGTTTACATAGTTCTGTTGCCCTGCACAGAGGCTTACGTATTTCGATATCAAAAATAAGCTTTCTTGACGCTTACGAAAAAGAGTTGAAAGACAGAAGAAACTCTAAGAGTTAAACAAGCCCTGAATTTAAAAAAAAAAGCTATTTTTAAGAAATTAAGTGTTTTTTAGCATTGGAGCTAGAAAAATTTTCTTTGCTTTTCCTACTCAAAATAAAGAGCCTTTTTCGATGTTCATAGTAAAAAATTATAACTGTTAGCTTCTGCCCCCTTATCTGAGTGGTCAGCGCGTGTAAGTGTCATGCAGCTGTCCCAGGTTCGATTCCAGGCCGGGGGTGGAGATTTTTTCTGCTCGGGTACTGGATGTTGTGTTTTCCTCATCATCATTTCATCATCATCGATACGCACGTCGCCCAGTGTAGCGTCAACTGAAAGGATCTGCAACTCGGCGGCCGAACTTCCATAAGTGGAAACTCTCGGCCATGAAAGACATGCTGTCATTCCATTTCCTCTTTTTTTGTTTAATTGTTGCCTACAAATATTGTAAGTGTTTAACAAATAAAACACAAACCCCTTTTACTGTGTAAGTTCTCACAATGCTTAAGATACCGAGTTATATTACGGGGGGGGGGGGGGGGGGCAGGATTCAAAACTCCGTCTGGATATCTAGAGTAAGATTTCCGGAGCGTCACTCAATCATTTAAGGCGCGTGCGGAGATGGTTCTTCTCTAAGGGTGCCGTTGATTCCATACGCCATCCTGGCCCAACCGTACATTGTCTCCCATTACTGGTGTGACTGACCCATCTCCTTAATGACTAAGAATACTTTCAGTGAAAACATGTTGGAATCAACGAATTCGGTGGGGGCTGCGGAGGATGGGAGACAGACTTTTACGAAGCTCCACAGTTTATTTATTTACTGTTTTGTTGACGGAGCAAAAGTAGACGAAATGACGAACTGAATTCAAGTACCGCTTTCAGATGCACTGAAAGTTCATGGTACAAGAAGCATTAGGAGACACAATGAATGAATCGATGACGATAGGAAAAAGACTACATGAACTTATGTGCTTTCCTTTCATGATTCACTCAGTTTCAGTTGCTTTTATTGAAGAGTAGATATGTATGTGTATGCAGCTAGACAAAGTTTTTAGCGTCAGTCTTCTTCATTGCTGAAGACTCGTTTGATGGGTGTGGCATAAACTATGTACAGAGTTTTCACCTGTGCTCTGGAATACCAACTTTTCGCAGACTTTGTGTCGCGGCGTCGGCAGTGATTGAATGTCAGTAATTTGACAGGCCTTATAGAAGACAATGCAGTGGAACGTAATTTTCTTTCAGGACACCTGAACGTACAAACTAGTTTGAACTTCCTGCAGAACACACAGTTTGTCGTGTTTGAGGGTGTGCATTTGTCAGTTCAATGAGTCATCTGGAAGATGCTTGACTGAATGGAAGTTTACTTCAGGTAGCTTCCCTTGAATTTAACTTGTGGGTGCATCTGAAATGTTCGGCGAATAGTGAGGCAGTTTAAGATGAGCATCATATACCGTTATATCGCACCGTTTACTTATAGAAACGAATACTTAATAAGATTTGAAATATATCGCTCGAAATGTGTTCGTTTTACCGGCTCTCTTAGAGTATGCACCAGAGTTCAATAAAAGCTACCCAAAACAACAATTTGCACAAGCAAATATGTAGTGACATTGTAATGACTGATTAACCATTAGGTATAATTAGTTATAAGTTCCTTGTTAGAAACTCAGTCACCTTAAATTTGCGTTACATATTCACATAAGATGAAAAAATGAAATTTCGTCTGGCTAGGGTCTCCAGGAGGCCTTCTCGTGGCGTTTAGGCAGGACGTCGTTTCAGGTTTTTCTTGTAAGCTAATTGTACATAGCTATTCCTTGGTGTTGAGCACAACAGTCCTTGAGGTACATAGTGCTGCCCGACGATCACCTGAGCTCTCGAAGAAAGAGATACTAGGATTTAACATCCAGTTGACCTTGATGTCATTAGAGTCGAATGACAAGTTCGGTTTGGGACAGAAAATCAGCCACGTTCTTTTCAAAGGAAGTGTCCCAGTATTTTCCTCAGTTGCCGATTTAATGAACCACAGAAAATTGACACCTGGATGGCGAGACGGAGGTTTGAGCGACAGTCCACCCCGAATGTGAGTCCAGTGTCTTACTATTACGCCTCTTCGCTCGGTTTGCGCTTTAAGCTGGATTCCAGGCCTTCTTTAAACCTCGACCCATGATTCTGAGAATTCTTTACTGTACGAAAGCTGGCATGTTGCATTAGATATTCTCATTAAATCAAAGATGACCTAGATACGGTTTTGAAGAACCCACAGCCACACGGTTTCTAAGCGGATCTATGAAGTAACAAAAGTTATCGGGAGGGCAGTAACGATTCAGTTGTCTGCCACGAGAAACTTGTTACGCGAACTTTGACGCCAGTAAAGAAGACATATCCGTCATTATTCAAAGAAGAACCTCTCCGCCCCATGTGAGGGGCATTGGTTTTCAGAAATATGGTATGTGGAAGTTCCTGAAACAGGGGCAGCACCAAAACTTTAAAGCTTCCTTGATATTATGGTTGCTGTTCATATTGGGCTGAATAAGTAGAAGCCAAGATCATCATAGTTGCTGCTTGTTCGCAGTGCCACTCAACAGTATGCGTTGGTAAACTGCGATCACCGAAGCAGTGTATGTGGCCCTCACTGTGGGTGGAAAATGGAACTAATACAAAGACGCTGCAATTTGGCCATCATGACACTAACGTGTTCCCTGCAAGTTGAGGCGCTCGTCATTCCTGGTCAACTAACACAGGAACGTGTCACCATGTGTCCCTAGTCCCACTAGCCGCATACAGAGTCAATCCAGCGACGCAGACAAGTTGTAATGTGCTTACGAAGAGGAAAGCAGCAAAGAATTTCTCTGCTTACACAATGACATGCCTCATGCCTCTCCCACCGTAATTGTACTCTTACTTCTGAGAGAGATCGCATACGCGTTGTTTGCTTTGCAGGACGGGGAAATGTACACTGGAGAAGTCACAAAGCTCATTGTTGAGCCTTAAAACGTTATAACACAAAGGAACACTGAGTACACGGAATCTCCAGAGAGATATTCGATAACTAAGCATTACTCTAAAATGTTTTTAGAGGTAACACTTAAACCAAGGGAGTGTATCATCTGGTAAAGTACCTCAGTAAAAGTGCCAGTATTCTGTCTCTCAAAATTCATTAATGTTTTATCGCCGTGGAAAGTAGCCATGAGATTATCAGTACCAGAGTACACTTGCTGGTTTCAGTATTTATTTGTGATAGACGGGTGCTACTTATTTCGGATTAAACGGTTCACACTGAGATACTAAGTGATTTTGAGTAGAATTTACATCAGTTTGGATAAATTGGATAATTCATGTGGTTATAAAAATAGTAATTTGAGCGTCTGTAAGAGTGTCGATGCGCGAAACGTACAACAGTTTCCACCGCCGTACTTTAGTGAAATATCTTGCCGAGAACCCGAGAAAATTCTGGTCTTGTGTAGAAACGCTAAGCGGGTCGAAGGCTTCCATCCAGTCACTCGTTGAGCTGTCTGCTGCGCCAATAGAAGACAGGAAAGCTGAAGTCTTAAATTTCGTGTTTAATAAATCGTTCATGGAGGAGTATCGCACAAAAATGCACAGACCGGAGGACGTAGTAGTAGGCATCCCTGGCGTAGAGAAGTAATTAAAAACTAAACTCCTCGCGCACAGGCCTTGAATGCCCAAAGGTACCGACCGACCGCCGTGTCATCCTCAGTCCACAGGCGTCACTGGATGCGGATATGGATGGGCTTGTGGACAGCACACCGCTCTCCCGGCCGTATTCCAGTTTCCGAGACCGGAGCCTTTACTTCTCAATCAAGTTAACTCCGCAGTTTTGCCTCATAAGGGCTGAGTGCATCTCGCTTGCCAACAGCGCTCGGCAGACCGAATGGTCACCCATCCAAGTGCTAGCCCATCCCAACAGCGCTTAACTTCGGTGATCTGACGGGAAACGGTGTTACCACTGCGGCAAGGCCGTTGGTACATAGAAGCAACTGAAAGAGTTGAAAGCAAATAGATCGTCAGGTATGCATGGAACACCAGTTAGGCTTTACAGAGAGTAAGCTGCAGCACTGGCCACTTACTTAGCTTAGATTTATCGCGAATCTCACGCCCAGCTCAAAGTCTCAAACAAATGAAAAAAACGTAAGTGGCTCTCGTATATCGGAAAGGTAAAAGAACAGACCCTCATAATTACATAATAGTTTTAACATCTGTTTGTTCCAGAATACTTCAACACATTCTTAGTTCGAATATAATAAATTTCCTTGAGACATAAAATCTTGTGTCCACAGATCGTCAGGATTTAGAAAGCCTCGCTCGTGCGAAACTCAGCTTGTCCTTTTCTCAGATGACATCCTGTGAACCACGTAAGAAGGGCAACAGGTAGTTCCATATTCCTAGATTGCCGGAAAGTGTTTAACTTTGTGCCCCGACGCAAACTGTTAACGAGGGTACAAACGTATGGAATAGGCTCCCTGATATGTGAGTGGCTCGAATATTTTTCAAGGAATAGAATCCAGTAAGTTGTTCTCGACGGCAAGTGTTCATCAGAGATAAGGGCATCGTCAGGAGTGCCCAAGGATGTGTGACAGGGCCGTTCTTATTGACCTCGCAGTCGGCGACTGTTTGCTGATGATGCTGTGCTCTACGGGTAGGTGTTGTCGTTGAGTGACTGTAGAAAGATACCAGATGACTTAGTTAAAATTTCTAATTGGTGTGATAAATGGTAGCTTGCTCTGAATGTAGAAAAATGTAAATTAATACAGATGAGTAGGAAAAACAATCCTGTAATGTTCGAATACAGCATTAGTAGTGTGTTTCTTGATACAGCCGCGTCAATTAAATATCTAGACGTGACGTCGCAAAGCGGTATGAAATGGATAGAGCACGCATGGACGATGGTAGGGAAGGCAAGTGATCGACGTCTGTTTGTTGGAAGAATTTTAGGAAAGTATAGCTCATCTATAAATGAGAGCCTATAGAACACTAATGTCACCCATTCTTGAGTACTGCTACAGTGTGTGCAATCCCCATCAGATCGGATTAAAGGAAGACATTGAAAGAATTCAAAGGCATGCTGCTAGATTTGTTAACGGTAGGTTCGATCAGCACACGAGTATTATGGAGATGCTTCGTGAACTCAAATGGGAATTGCTGAAGGGAAGACGGCGTTCTTTTCGCAAGGATCTATTGCGAAACAGCATTTGAGACTGACTGCAGAACGATTCTACTGTCACCAATGTCAATTTCGCGTAACTACCACGAAGATAAGATAAGAGAAATTAAGGCTCGTACGGAGATATATAGAAGGTCATTTTTCCCTTGCTTCATTTGCGAGTGGAACAGGAAACGAAATGGCTAATACCGGTACTAGGTACCGCCATGCACTTCAAATGGCTCTGAGCAATATGGGACTTAACTACTGAGGTCATCAGTCCCCTAGAACTTAGAACTACTTAAACCTATGTAACCTAAGGACATCACACACATCCATGCCCGAGGCAGGATTCGAACCTGCGACCGTAGCGGTCGCGTGGTTCCAGACTTTAGCGCCTAGAACCGCTCGGCCATTCCCGCCATGCACTACACGGTGGCTTGCAGAGTATGTATGTAGAGGTCGATGTATATGACATCTACTTTCACTTTCCAGTCGTTTAACGGCTCTTGACAGACTAAACTTATCATGACACTGAACTTTCCATTCATGCATCGTAACATCTCACATGCTTTCAGCATTCAGTCGTGTACAGATATTACATTCGCAAAGTTTCTTTCATAAAATAACAAGTAATAATTCAGCGATTAACCTCAGCCTGAGCTAATGATAGCCACAGATAAGATAGTGTGCGCATCGCTGTCTATCTTCTTATGTTCTTCCTTCGATAAGAGAAGAGAAAATTTATGAATAATCAGTCTTGCATTGTCTGTCTTGATTAACAGTCCGTAGAGTGTATGACATGAGTACTGATCCACTGTCAGCAGAAACATCCGCAAATGAACGTGAGACGCTATTATGTAACTTATTTAAAGAGCGGTTTCTTTGGCTATTATAATAAGATAAAAGGGTTATCATACCGCATTTTAAAGGTGTATTTAGTAATGTATCATTATTTCTTGTCAAACACTAATACATTTAAAGTAGAGTTCCCAAACGCTGCATCCTGCATCGACTCCGCAGTCCAAACAAAATATATATGGGGGAAGAATTCAACAGGAAACAGAAGACCACTTCGAAAATAATCCGTAGAGAAAAAAGAGGTTATCAGAACAACAGACTGAAAGAGATAGAAGAGGATTTCAACAAAAACAACTCTAGAAGTTTTTACAGAACATTTAAAGGAAATATCACAGGATATCAATCACCGATTTTATCCTTCAAAAGATAAGACGGAACACTGGAGACAAACCCGAAAAATAACTGTGAAACATTAGCGCAATACTTTGACACACTACGGAACTGCGATAAACCGTTGCAGATCCTACAGTTCGAGAAGCCGGAACCCAGTCTCGATTCCAAACCGCCAACACATGAGGGAATCGTGAAAATAATAAAATCACTGAGAAATGACAGAGCACCTGGAGAAGACGGACTGATTGCGGAAATCTGGAAATTAGACCACGAAGGCACGACATCCAAAATACACAGAATAATCAAAAACATCTGGGAAACAGAAAATGTTCCAGAAGAATGGAAGTCAGCGATAATACACCCCCTGCACAAGAAAGGAGACAAAACAAACCCTAGTGACTACAGAGGAATTTCACAACTGCCTGTGACATACAAAATTCTATCAAAAGTCCTGTTAAATCGACTAGAGCCTCAAACTGATCCACAGATAGGAGAATGCCAAGAAGGGTTCAGAAAGGGAAGATCATGCAGTGAACAGATCTAGTGCCTGAGTACTATATCGACAACAAGAAAGTCCAGGAACACCACAATAATATTTGTCGACTTCAAGAAAGTCTACGACTCCATAGACAGAGAAACACTCTTCAACACACTGGAAGAAATGAAGATGGACAGCAAAACCAGAAAGCTAAACCAGGAAACATTAACAAATACAACATCCAAAATGAAGTTTGTGGGAGACATCTCGGAACCATTCGAAATCAAGACAGGAGTGAGGCACAAAGATGGCCTGTCACCCATTCTATTTAACCCGATTCGGGACAAAGGAGTCAGTGGGATAAGGATGGGGAGACACAAGGATAGAACCGTAAACATAAAATGTCTGGCCTTTGCCGATGTTATGGTCATTATAACAAATAATAGAAAAGAAGCCAAGGAAGCTCTAGAGATGCTAAAGGAAATCTCAGCCAAACCAGGGCTACAAACCTCATATAAAAAATCGCAATACATGGACACAAAATCCACAGACAGACACCCTCTGGTAATATAGTATGGAAAGATAATGCAAGTAGATAGTTTCAAATTCTTGGGAGAGATTATACTGAAAACAGGACTAAACGCAACGCCCAATGAAGAAAGGGTCACAAAACTACGAAAAGCATACAAACGTACATGGAACCATTACAACAAAGGAAGTATTTATAGCAGTGCCAAATGAAGACACTGCAGTACAGTGGTCTTACCAGAGGCCTTGTAATCTACATCTACATGGTTCCTCTGTAATTCACACTTACGTGCCTGGCAGAGGGTTCGTCGAACCATTCTCATACTACTTATCTACCAATCCACTCTCGAATGGCGTGTGGGAAAAACGAACACCTAAATCTTTCCGTTCGAGCTCTGATTTCTCTTATTTTATTATAATGATCATTTCTCCCTACGTAGGTGGGTGTCAACAAAATAGTTTCGCATTCGGAAGAGAAGGTTGGTGATTGAACTTTCGTAAAAAGATCTCGCTGCAAAGAAAACCGCCTTTGTTTCAGTGACTGCCACTCCAACTCGCGTATCATATCAGCGACACTCTCACCCCTACTGCGCGATAACACGAAACGAGCTGCCCTTCTTTGCACTTTTTCGATGTCCTCCGTCAATCCTACCTGGTAAGGTTCCCATGACGCGCAGCAATATTCCAGCAGAGGACGGACAAGTGTAAAGTAGGCTGTCTCTTTAGTGGCTTTGTCGCATCTTCTAAGTGTTCTGCCAACAAAGGGCAGTCTTTGTTTCGCCTTCCCCACAATATTATCTATATGGTCTTCCCAATTTAAGTTGCTCGTAATTCTAATTCCTAGGTATTTAGTCGAATTGACAGCCCAGAAGCAACAGTAATAAAGGGAAGAACGAAAATTAAGGAGATGAAAAAACAAGAGAGGAAAATACTGAGAAAGATCTACAGAGCAGTTCAGAAACAAGGGATCTGAATAAAGAGACCAACAAAAGAACTACGCAAATAGACAGAGACCATTACAAACAACATCAGGGAAAGAAGGGCAAAACTCTACAGACACATACATAGGATGAACGAAAATAGATTGACCAAGTAAATTTTTAACTTAGTGATAACTAATACAGTGAAAACCAACTGGGTAAAGGAAATCATAGAAGACCTCAACAATCTGATTATCTCCACAGAAGACATGACAGACAGGGAAAATTACAGTGAAAAAAAAAAAACGTTTCAGCAAACGCCCAAAGAGAAGAAGACAGGAAAGAAATGGACAGAAGAGATGAAAAAGACACACAAGTGAATATATGAGAGGTTTTTGGGAAGAAAAAGGGAAGGGACATGCCACGAAAATTGGTTGTGTTTTAGCGTTTTTCCTTAACGGGGAATTAACGTTAATAATATAAGACTTGCCTCTCCTGGGGCGCCCGGTCGTAACTAAAACAGCAGATGGGTCTACGGGTAAGGAGTCTCAGGAATCTCTCTGCAACCTTAACCACTTACTGCTAGTACGCTGTTCTACACATCCCACTTTCGTGTTTTTAACCTGGCCGTTGCTTCCGGGTGTTGCTACTTTCACAAATGTCTCTGCGGAAAGTGAGTATATGTTCTTGTGTGGTAATAAATGTTGGACAATATAACAGCCACAGAGGGTGTGGTTGGAGGGAATGAAAATATGATTGAGAATGCATTGGCCCTCTTAGTCAAACAGGGAAAGGAACGGGATGTCAGAAGAAATTAGTGAAGACAGATTGCTGCTAGAGCTGATGGAAGAGATGAAATTTAAATTTTTTGACAGTGACCAGATACATAATCGCTTTTAACTCTTCGTGGAGTACAAAATGTGTTCATCATTTGTGACAAAATTAAAACTGTTTACTGGCCTGGAACTCGGTCAGGATATCTACCTTGGCAACAGTACTCTTCCGACTGTGCCATATGAACGTACGTGACGGACTGATTCAAAGTTTAGCTGTTACTGAGGCTGTGGTCAAGAGACACTGTCCGCAGTACCGTTCTTCGGGATGTGCCGGTCACTTTACATCGCGGAAGAATCTTTGTGTGGTTTCGAAGGAGTGGAAGGCAGCCGGTTGTTGCCAAAAGCTGTCAGTGAGCGTCAGGTAATATGGATTCAAATATCATTACAGCACAGAATTGTAATACGTCCCGGATGCACAGCAGTTTCGCAGAACACATATTAAAGAGACAGTACGGTGACCCTGTCTCACTCCCTTTCCAACCACTGCTTCCCTTTCATGCCCCCCGACTCTTATAACTGCCATTTGTACAGAAACCAGAGGGGCATGAAAGGGAAGCAGTGGTTGGGAAGGGAGTGAGACAGGGTTGTAGCCTATCCCCAATGTTATTCAATCTGTATATTGAGCAAGCAGTGAAGGAAACAAAAGAAAAATTCGGAGTAGGAATTAAAATCCATGGAGAAGAAACCAAAACATTCTAATTCTGTCAGAGACAGCAAAGGACCTGGAAGAGCAGCTGAACAGAATGGACAGTGTCTTGAAAGGAGGATATAAGATGAATATCAACAAAAGTAAAACGAGGATAATGGAATGTAGTCGAATTAAGTCGGGTGATGCTGAGGGAATTAGATTAGGAAATGAGACACTTAAAGTAGTAAATGAGTTTAGCTATTTGGGGAGCAGAATAACTGATGATGGTCGAAGTAGAGAGGATATAAAATGTAGACTGGCAATGGCAAGGAAAGCGTTTCTGAAGAAGAGAAATTTGTTAACATCGAGTATAGATTTAAGTGTTAGGAAGTAGTTTCTGAAAGTATTTGTATGGAATATAGCCATGTATGGAAGTGAAACGTGGACGATAAATAGTTTGGACAAGAAGAGAATAGAAGCTTTCGAAATGTGGTGTTACAGAAGAATGCTGAAGGTTAAATGGGTAGATCACATAATTAATGAGGAGGTATTGAACAGAATTGGGGAGAAGAGGAGTTTGTGGCACAACTTGACCAGAAGAAGGGACCGGTTGGTAGGACATGTTCTGAGGCATCAAGGGATCACCAATTTAGTATTGGAGGTAAAAATCGTAGAGGGAGACCAAGAGATGAATACACTAAACAGATTCAGAAGGATGTAGGTTGCAGTAGGTACTGGGAGATGAAGCTTGCCCAGGATAGAGTAGCATGGAGAGCTGCATCAAACCAGTCTCAGGACTGAAGACCACAACAACAACATGGCGAAAAAACACTCACGGAAAAGCCTCGTGTCAGAGCGTCATTGACTCTCACTAAACGTCGAGCAACTTCATATAATTGCGGCGAAGAGAGAAACATGGTTATGACATAAAGGAATTGTTTTTGTACCTCCATGGAGCGTAATTACGAATGGTAGTGGAACACGAGGGATGAATTTATTTATTGAAATATTGAGTTCCTTCAAAGTTGTCTCCAAATATCGCGGTTTTTTTCTATGTTTTTTTGTGGCTATACACGTGTTTTCCCGGGGCGCCGTAAGCCAGAAGATAGGCAGCTCTTGACCTTGGCCTGTATCACGACTTCCGGTTCACCGGCCCAGCAGCTGCAGGGGCGTAGTGCGCACTTCCGCAGCAGCCGAGCGCTGACAGAGAGTCGAGCCGGCGGTAGCCACAGCCCGCAGCCCGCAACCCACATCCCGCCTCTAATCGCCAGACCTTCAGCCGTCCAAGGTCCTCTCTCACACAGAGCCTTTCCTGTTACCACTGACGCATTCAGCGAGAAGTGCAGCGGCTACGTTTCCTGTGAGATACAAGTCTTCAAATCGCGTTTCCTTAGGGTAAACATCCAAAGAAAGAATGAAGGCCGGCCGCGGTTGGCGAGCGGTTCTAGGCGCTTCAGTCCGGAATCGCGCGACTGCTACGGTCGCAGGTTCGAATCCTGCCTCGGGCATGGATGTGTGTGATGTCCTTATGTTGTTGTTGTTGTTGTGGTCTTCAGTCCTGAGACTGGTTTGATGCAGCTCTCCATGCTATTCTATCCTATGCAAGCTTCTTCATCTCCCAGTACCTACTGCAACCTACATCCTTCTGAATCTGCTTAGTGTATTCATCTCTCGGTCTCCCCCTACGACTTTTACCCTCTACGCTGCCCTCCAATACTAAATGGGTGATCCCTTGATGCCTCAGAATATGACCTACCAGCCGATCCCTTCTTCTGGTCAAGTTGTGCCACAAACTCCTCTTCTCCCCAATCCTATTCAGTACCTCCTCATTAGTTATGTGATCTACCCATCTAATCTTCAGTATTCTTCTGTAGCACCACATTTCGAATGCTTCTATTCTCTTCTTGTCTAAACTATTTACCGTCCATGTTTCACTTCCATACATAGCTACACTCCATACAAATACTTTCAGAAATGACTTTCTGACACTTAAATCTATACTCGATGTTAACAAATTTCTCTTCTTCAGAAACGCTTTCCTTGCCATTGCCAGTCTACATTTTATATCCTCTCTACTTCGACCATCATCAGTTATTCTGCTCCCCAAATAGCAAAACTCCTTTACTACTTTAAGTGTCTCATTTCCTAATCTAATTCCCTCGGCATCACCCGACTTAATTCGACTACATTCCATTATCCTCGTTTTGCTTTTGTTGATGTTCATCTTATATCCTCCCTTCAAGACACCATCCATTCCGTTCAACTGCTCTTCCAAGTCCTTTGCTGTCTCCGACAGAATTACAATGTCATCGGCAAACCTCAAAGTTTTTATTTCTTCTCCATGGATTTTAATACCTACTCCGAATTTTTATTTTGTTTCCTTTACTGCTTGCTCAATATACAGATTGAATAACATCGGGGAGAGGCTACAACCCTGTCTTACTCCCTTCCCAACCACTGCTTCCCTTTCATGTCCCTCGACTCTTATAACTGCCATCTGGTTTCTATACAAATTGTAAATAGCCTTTCGCTCCCTGTATTTTACCCCTGCTACCTTTAGAATTTGAAAGAGAGTATTCCAGTCAACATTGTCAAAAGCTTTCTCTAAGTCTACAAATGCTAGAAACGTAGGTTTGCCTTTCCTTAATCTTTCTTCTAAGATAAGTCGTAAGGTCAGTATTGCCTCACGTGTTCCAGTATTTCTACGGAATCCAAACTGATCTTCCCCGAGGTCGGCTTCCACTAGCTTTTCCATTCGTCTGTAAAGAATTCGTGTTAGTATTTTGCAGCTGTGGCTTATTAAACTGATTGTTCGGTAATTCTCACATCTGTCAACACCTGCTTTCTTTGGGATTGGAATTATTATATTCTTCTTGAAGTCTGAGGGTATTTCGCCTGTTTCATACATCTTGCTCACCAGATGGTAGAGTTTTGTCAGGACTGGCTCTCCCAAGGCCGTCAGTAGTTCCAATGGTATGTTGTCTACTCCGGGGGCCTTGTTTCGACTCAGGTCTTTCAGTGCTCTGTCAAACTCTTCACGCAGTATCGCATCTCCCATTTCATCTTCCTCTACATCCTCTTCCATTTCCATAATATTGTCCTCAAGTACATCGCCCTTGTATAGACCCTCTATATACTCCTTCCACCTTTCTGCTTTCCCTTCTTTGCTTAGGACTGGGTTTCCATCTGAGCTCTTGATGTTCATGCAAGTGGTTCTCTTTTCTCCATAGGTCTCTTTAATTTTCCTGTAGGCAGTATCTATCTTACCCCTAGTGAGATAAGCCTCTACATCCTTACATTTGTCCTCTAGCCATCCCTGCTTAGCCATTTTGCACTTCCTGTCGATCTCATTTTTGAGACGTTTGTATTCCTTTTTGCCTGCTTCATTTACTGCATTTTTATATTTTCTCCTTTCATCAATTAAATTCAATATTTCTTCTGTTACCCAAGGATTTCTACTAGCCCTCTTCTTTTTACCTACTTGATCCTCTGCTGCCTTCACTACTTCATCCCTCAAAGCTACCCATTCTTCTTCTACTGTATTTCTTTCCCCCATTCCTGTCAATTGTTCCCTTATGCTCTCCCTGAAACTCTGTACAACCTCTGGTTCTTTCAGTTTATCCAGGTCCCATCTCCTTAAATTCCCACCTTTTTGCAGTTTCTTCAGTTTTAATCTACAGGTCATAACCAATAGATTGTGGTCAGAGTCCACATCTGCCCCTGGAAATGTCTTACAATTTAAAACCTGGTTCCTAAATCTCTGTCTTACCATTATATAATCTATCTGATACCTTTTAGTATCTCCTGGGTTCTTCCATGTATACAACCTTCTATCATGATTCTTAAACCAAGTGTTAGCTATGATTAAGTTGTGCTCTGTGCAAAACTCTACCAGGCGGCTTCCTCTTTCATTTCTTACCCCCAATCCATATTCACCTACTACGTTTTCTTCTCTCCCTTTTCCTACACTCGAATTCAAGTCACCCATGACTATTAAATTTTCGTCTCCCTTCACTATCCGAATAATTTCTTTTATTTCATCATACATTTCTTCAATTTCTTCGTCATCTGCAGAGCTAGTTGGCATATAAACTTGTACTACTGTAGTAGGTGTGGGCTTCGTATCTATCTTGGCCACAATAATGCGTTCACTATGCTGTTTGTAGTAGCTTACCCGCATTCCTATTTTCCTATTCATTATTAAACCTACTCCTGCATTACCCCTATTTGACTTTGTGTTTATAACCCTGTAGTCACCTGACCAGAAGTCTTGTTCCTCCTGCCACCGAACTTCACTAATTCCCACTATATCTAACTTTAACCTATCCATTTCCCTTTTCAAATTTTCTAACCTACCTGCCTGATTAAGGGATCTGACATTCCACGCTCCGATCCGTAGAACGCCAGTTTTCTTTCTCCTGATAACGACATCCTCTTGAGTAGTCCCCGCCCGGAGATCCGAATGGGGGACTATTTTACCTCCGGAATATTTTACCCAAGAGGACGCCATCATCATTTAATCATACAGTAAAGCTGCATGCCCTCGGGAAAAATTACGGCCGTAGTTTCCCCTTGCTTTCAGCCGTTCGCAGTACCAGCACAGCAAGGCCGTTTTGGTTATTGTTACAAGGCCAGATCAGTCAATCATCCAGACTGTTGCCCTTGCAACTACTGAAAAGGCTGCTGCCCCTCTTCAGGAACCACACGTTTGTCTGGCCTCTCAACAGATACCCCTCCGTTGTGGTTGTACCTACGGTACGGCTATCTGTATCGCTGAGGCACGCAAGCCTCCCCACCAACGGCAAGGTCCATGGTTCATGAGGGGGGGGGGGTCCTCATGTTAGGTTAGGTTTAAGTAGTTCTAAGTTCTTGGGGACTGATGACCTCGGATGTTAAGTCCCATAGTGCTCACAGCCATTTGAACCAAAGAAAGAAGACATTTTTCCTTCAGGAAACATTAATGATATTTCAGAAAACCTCTCCCACGATACTTACGAGACTAAGCGATAACTATTAACCGTTGCTTCACGTTCTGCCCTAGGCATATGTAAACGCATGTCCTCAGCATATCTTTACACCTTCCGGCCGTTAATGTAAGTTTTCTAAACCAAAACCACTAATTTTTCCACAATATACCTTCATAAGACTAAGTTAATCCAATCCAATAGTCTCATATGGAAATATCCTTAAGGGTGCAGCGAATCGAACTTGGTCCGTCCACGAAGCATACTGACCGGTCAACTAATGGATTTACGATCATCATACAATGGATCAACCAATGAGTTCTTGACATATACATAAATGTAAATGAATGCAGATGAATAGGAAAAAGAATCCTGTAATGTTTGAATACTCCATTAGTAGCGTAGCGCTTGACACAGTCACGTCGATTAAATAGTTGGGCGTAACATTGCAGAGCGATATGAAGTGGGACAAGCATGTAATGGCAGTTGTGGGGAAGGCGGATAGTCGTCTTCGGTTCATTGGTAGAATTTTGGGAAGATGTGGTTCATCTGTAAAGGAGACCGCTTATAAAACACTAATACTCGAGTGAAAAGTTTGATTTTTTATTTTCAGACAATTATTATCTGTCCGTCCGTCTGCCCGATGCGAGGTAACTGCGCCGTAGTATGGGGACGCTACACCTAAACAGACATCGAAACAAAACATATGTTTTGACAGAGCACAGGGAAAACTGTGCGACCGCGAAACTGTTGCTTTCATTTGATGCAGTTTATGTGACAAACTCCAATGTTTTCATCACTTTTTTGGTAGTGGTTATTACATCCACAAGAAAACCTAAATCGGGCAAGGAAGAATAATCTTTTTACCCATTCGCCAAGTGTACAAGTTAGGTGGGTCGACAACATATTCCTGTCATGTGACGCGCATGCCGTCAGCAGTGTCGTACAGAATATATCAGACGTGTTTTCCTGTTGAGGAATCGGTTGACCTATGACCTTGCGATCAAATGTTTTCGGTTCCCGTTGGAGAGGCACGTCCTTTCGTCTACTAATCGCGGGGGTTTGCGGTGCGGTCGCAAAACACAGACACTAAACTTATTACAGTGAACAGAGACGTCAATGAACGAACGGACAGATCAAAACTTTGCGAAAATAAACAATGTAAACTTTTCACTCGAGGGAAGACTTGAAGCATGGACCTCTCGTTCCGCAGCTGCTCACGCTAACCACGGGACAACGGCGCTCCTGAGCCCACATTATCCTTGATGTTGCCTATGTTGCGCATGGACTACTCAGTTTGTACATTTTGCTTATTTTTTTCATAGTTCCACACAAATTCTTCCTGTTTTCTCGATTGATCTGTGTTCAGTTTTTCAAGGCCTATCCACTGTGCCAACTTATAACTAAATCTGAGTGGGGTGCGATGGGGAGGTTCTCTTGTAGGAAATATCTCACGCGCTGTTCCTCACGTTTACGGCTCCGATGTCGCCTCCTTTCTGTTCCAGCGGATTTTAAAGAGGAGATCAGCATTCACATGTCCTAAAGCGGCGGGCAACGGTAGTTCATGCACCGAATGACCAGTTTTTAGTGCCACACAGAAGTTGACATACTGTGCACAATGGAACATACCTGGTGCACGCAGTGCGTGTTCTACTCATGCGCGAATCCGCTGCAGTAGACGACGATAACTGTCCGCCGCAGTACTTCGTATGTTCCCATGGAACACCAATCTGAAACACTTGACGGGGGCATCATGATAATGGGCACTGCTGTACCTGGTGACAGCCCTCTGTCCTCTTCCATACATCGGTCTTTCGTAGGTTAGTGACACTACTCGCAACCGTTCCATAGTGCTGAAGCCATTCCAGCACCACCTGGATTTCGTCTGCTGATTGACCAAAAGAACGACGTCGTCAGCCTATGCGCGGCATTGAAAGGATACGTTCTGTACTTGGACGCCTTCAAGGCGACGTCAGAGGCCGTGTAGTATATGTTCAAGAGTAACTGAAAACAAGATGGCCGAAAGGGGGCAACCTTGCAGCACTGAGCGGTGGATCGTCATAGGTTCTGAGCTAGGATCGTTCACCAGTGTTGGTGGAGTGTGCGCCGAGAATCAACCGAAAGATCGTGTCCACAAACATAAGGGGGATTCCCATCCGTTTCATGACCTCACGTAGAAACACATCGTTCACCCGGCCGAAAGCACGGTGGAAATCCTCTGCTACGGTGTTCCTCGTATCCCACATGACGATGTTAGTGCAATGACATCCCTGCATGCCCCTAGCGCCGTGTACATGTTGCTCTTCCCACCTAGACACGTTTGATCTATATGTATTTTGTCTCTTATTGCCGCTTGAAGGCGTTCACGAAGGATATGTGCAAAGATTTTGTAGCTTGCGTTCAATAATGTCACAGGCCTTTAGTCTTTTGGTCTACGACCGCCACTTGGTTTAGGAACGGGTATCATGATACCCTCTGTGAACTCGGTACGAACCTGTAAGGTATGTGTTAAGAGTTCATTGTACATCTGTATCCACGTCGGTCCCATGAGAGCAGGAAAGATGAAGTGGAACTCAAGAGGGAATCCGTCCGGTCCAGGAAATTTGTTTACCGCACCACACTTTAGGGCAGTGTCCAGATCGTCTATGGTAATTTCAGCCATAAAATCGTCCACTTCAGGTGAATGCTCAGCTACTGTCATTTTTCGAAGCACGCCTGAGAATCCTGCTCGGTCCAGTCGGTCCTCCGCATACAAACTGCAATGGTGATGAGTGAAAGTACGTGTAATGTCCTTCTGTAACGTGGCCCGCAATCCATAGGCCTTTTAGACGTTCCGTATAAGTGTACGTCGCCTCTGGCTCCTTTCTCTCACCATATAGTCTAATGACGGCCGTTCGTTGCGTAATCCATCGAGCATCCTCGCATGTACTTTAATTCCTGGCATCTTCACCGCTTAAAAACACAGTAGTTGTGCTTTGATATTTTGATCAGCCCGCTGACGATCTTTTGCATTGTCAGATCGCGTAGGGCTGTGAAATAAAATTCGATAGTCGTCTGTTGCCATCGTGACGTATTGGCCATACCATGCCGGCCAGGGTGGCCGAGCGGTTCTAGGCGCTACAGTGTGGAACCGCGCGACCGCTACGGTCGCAGGTTCGAATCCTGCCTCGGGCATGGGTGTGTGTGATGTCTTTAGGTTAGTTCGGTTTAAGTAGTTCTAAGTTCTAGGGGACTGATGACCATAGCAGTTAAGTCCCATAGTGCTCAGAGCCATTTTTGGCCATACCACGTGAACGTTCTACGTAAAGCCGGTTTGATACAACAGAGTCACCATTTAAGCGTTGAAACGTACGTATGTAGGCGCCGTTGGCATTGACGTAATGTGTTTTCAACTTCCAGGAAACCGTTATCATCACGCAGGTGGGTAACGTCGAGTTTCCAGAAACCCCTGCTGCACCATGTCTTTTCTCTTGGCAGAGCCATGGTGCATATGTAAGCCTTGTGTCTGTGAAGGCCGTAGGCCACACCTTAGCGGCAATCGTTGCCGTGGGTAGTCCACGTGACACATCCATCCTGCCCAATCGACTAGCTGAATGGTTCGTAAGGTATGTATATCCGTGACTGTCGTTGTGCTTCATTTCCCAAGTGTCATTCAGCGGAAAGTCGCCGACCAGCCGGGCACGGGACACAGTGTGGGTTGGTGCTCGGGCCGCAGAGCGCAGTTAAAAGTCACCGCCGACAATGTAATTCCCTTGACGTCCTAGAAAGATCGGTGACACTTCCTCTGCGTAAAAAGTTGTGCGCTCGTGTCTTTTCGCCGAGCCAGATGGCGCGTAAACATTCACTAAGCGGACATCCCCTACAGTCAGGGCTACACCACGGATCGATGGTAAATATTCATCTTCTGCCAATATTCCTCCTCGTGGCAATAATGGCTGTGCCACCGCTACCGTCGGCACCTGTTAAACAATAGACGTCATAACCATAAAACTCCTTTGTGGTACCGTTTCGATCTCCTACAGAAAAACTATTTCGACATCCGCTGCCCGAAGCATAACTCGCAGCATTTGGATCTTTACTGGGTTGCTAATAACCATGTCCGCAGGAACTTCCAATGGAAGTTCGAATAGACGTACAGTTCTATCCCCGAGACCAGCACGGTCAGCAGCAACCAGACCCACTTTCCCGTCGGCGTGGCAAAAACGGTAAACGTCGTTGTATCGACGAATGAGTCTGTCGCATGCTGCCTCGTCTATAACTTTGACGTATACGACGCTGGACACTAAGGACAGGTGGATGCCCGTGGCTTCATCACTCGCATATGAAACGTTCTTTTTGTGAGCTTTGTTGTATATTGTACGTCGAAAGTGATCTTAATTCTCGCCTTGCAGTAGGAAAGAGCAATACGAAGGCTTATGTATGTAAACAAAGCTCGCGCTACAGAAACACGGCTGGAGCGCTAGGCACGTCCGAGCCGCTACAACGTCCAAGGCGACTGTGTTCGGCTATCTGAGTACGCTTTCCATCCAACCCCAATTCCCTATTTGTCGCACACTGCTTACGTACCGCCCCCAGTCCACCATACTCATTGCTCGCCGCATGACGCTGGATTCCCGCAGGAGTTCAGGAGAGAGAGTGCATCCGCAATGAAATGATCGTAATGGTTGTCAAGCCGTAGGCCTATACAATAAAACTACAGGCACGAGGGTTCAGTTACTTAGAAGGGTAAGTCATAAACTAAAAATGACAAGAGGTAGTCTTTCGTCCAGAAATTCAGCTCAAAGTTGTCCTATTTTCCTTTGATTTTGCAGTGACAGATGACGAGTTTACCATTAACTTTACACTGACACATCTCGGTGACGTATAGGCGAATACCAAAATTTCGTTGTTTCCTAACAATCTTCAAAAAGGAAAATATTGTGTATTGTTAGCTAGCACACTGAGATGTGAAACAGAAAATCAAGTACTGAAACTAACATGTACAACAGATAAATCTCCCCCTTTTTTTTCGAGTAACACGTGCGTCATTAGTTAAAGATGTGCAGAGATTTCCTACAACACATTGAAAATTAACGACGACAACATTGTATTATGTCCATTATAATTATCCGGGCTGATATGTCGTGGTCGGTTGATGAATTTTGTGTCAATTCCCAACGTTTCGTCCCCGTCTGCGGAGGACATCTTCAAGGGGGTCTGTAGCTCGATGGAAGGTCCAACACACCCACTGGCTCGCTACTGACAGTCAGTTGTAAAACATGTTTGTGAAGTAGTGAGAGGATCATGATACATAATAAATCAGTATTGTAATCAGGCAACCTGCTATGAGTTGATGTTATCCGCTGCAGTTAACCACTTTCTTGTCCCCATGATGTAATCGAATCATAATAGAGAATAGTAGTGGTCTTGGGTTGCATTGGAACTGATAAATATAACAAATACTGAACCCTAACCTCGTATCTAGTATTTGCACTGCTTACGACGTTATCCTCCAGTGGAGCCTGTACTACTATTGCGTTTCCAGTCAGTCTTTAAAGTCGTTTTCCGTTGTATTACAGAGAATTTTCGATCATTTTGTTGGCTTGCGTATGCTAAGTATTGCAACTTTATCTTGTCCGTTAGGCATCGAATGACGAAAGAGCGCGTGTTCGAGCTAGGCCTGGCTACAACAGCAACGCTTAGCTATCACCTACATGTAATGAGTGACATGAGGTTAATTTTCCATCTACATAAAGAGCTCACACAAGAGGGAAGTCTTTGAATGTCTTGCACTGACTAGCGAACATGTAGAGAAACTCTAACCCTATCGCAAAGTTTCATGGTCGCAACTTGAGTTTTTCGAGTTGATAATTAACGTTTGTCAATACTTTTCGTAGAATATTTCTAGAAGAATGGAACTAAGTCTCGTATGTGACAATCGACAGAAAAGCTTCCTGCTATGGTGACTGTATTATTTCGAAATGAATTCGCCGGTGTCCTTGATAAATAGGTCACCATGTAATATTTGGAAGAAATAG
Organism: Schistocerca cancellata; assembly: GCF_023864275.1. Classification (NCBI taxonomy): domain Eukaryota; kingdom Metazoa; phylum Arthropoda; class Insecta; order Orthoptera; family Acrididae; genus Schistocerca; species Schistocerca cancellata. The sequence goes on along the minus strand of NC_064626.1, from coordinate 351,230,172 downwards.
TTAAATCATGCACCATAACATCTCAATGAATGTTCCACATCGCCTGGAAGGTGAGATAATCTAAGTAAATCAGGCAGTAACAGCTGGCGCTGAGGAGGAGCCACTGAAGAACCCATTACTGTCCGTGGAAGCTGCAACATCAGTAAGGATATATACGAGGGGCTTTTGAAAAGTCCGTGCAAAGTCCGAGAGATGGCACTACCGGTGCATATCGAGGTCATGTTTAGTTAGTAGCATCTTTGGAAAGAACACACATCAAGTTTCAGCCATAGTGGTCTATTTCTTTGTGTTTGCCACTCGTTTGATCAATGAAGTCGAGTGATTGTCAAAAAATGGACGAAGAAGAGTTTCGTGTGGTGATTAAACATTACTTTATGAAAGGCAAAACGCCTCAGGAGTCTAAAGATAAGCTTGATAAACATTACGGTGACTCTGCACCTTCGATTAGAACAGTTTATAAGTGGTTTCAAAGTTTTCGGAGTGGCCATATGGGCACAAGAGATGCTGAACGTTCTGCACACCCAGTGGAGGTTACGACTCCAAAAATAATTTATAAAATCCATGATATGGTGATGGATGACAGAAGAGTTAAGGTGCGTGAGATTGCTAGGGCTGTGGGCACCTCGAATGAATGGGTACATAATATTTTGTACAAACATTTGCACATGAGAAAGCTATCCGCAAGATGGGTTCCGCCAGTGCTAACGCTTGACCAAAAACGGAATCGTGTGAAGTGTCGCAAGGATGATTTCCAGCTGTTCAGGAAGAATCTGCAGGACTTTAAGCGTCGTTTCGTCACTGTGGATGAAACATGGATACATTACTATGCTCCTGAGACCAAACAACAATCTGAACAATAGGTTACCAAGGGAGAATCTGCACCAAAAAAGGCGAAGACCAGTCCTTCGGCCGGAAAGGTTATGGCGACTGTCTTTTGGGATTCGCAAAGGGTAAAACTCATCGACTATCTGGAAAAGGGTGAAACTATTACAGGTGCATATCATTCATCGTTATTAGACGGTTTGAAAACCGATCTGCAAGAAAAACGCCGGCGATTGGACCGCAAAGAAGTCCGTTTCCATCACGACAATGTACCAGCACACACCTCAGCAGTTGTGGTCGCAAAATTAATGGAAATATGATTCCAATTCGCTTCACATCCCCCCTTTTCTCCAGATTTTGTTCCCTCAGACTACTATTTGTTCCCCAATTGAAGAAATGGCTGGCGGAACAAAGATTTTATTCAAACGAGGAGGTGATTGCAGCAACTAATAGCTATTTTGCAGACTTGGACAATTCGTATTATTCGCTAGGGATCAACAAATTAGAACAGCGTTGGACGAATTGTATAAGTCTAAAAGGAGACTATGTTGAAAGGTTTACCCCAAAAACGTAAGTAGTTTTTATTTTTGCATGGACTTTTCAAACGCCCCTCGTTTGACCAAACTGAACTTTGCGCCCCAGATCAGTTACTTGATAACACAGAAATGATTACTACTACAGAATGAACATGTTCTCTAACTTCGAGAATTATAGATGGCGTGAAGCTCCTCATTTGATACATTTTAACTCTCTAAGAGTTGTAGCATGGACTCAATCAACACCGGGATATTTTTGAGGAATCGTCCTTCACACTGTTTTTAGAGGAGTAAAAAAAGTATGAATAATAGTTGCTTTAGTCGAAACTGCATTGTAGTCATCCTGTCCACTGGTCATATCGTGTGATCTAGTAGCCACTCGTAGCTTCATACGACTCCCTTACGTCTAAAACTGATATTGAAACAATCTAATACGCATGTTGTTTATACTTCTTCACGGGTTCCGCTTGCACCATTTTCATACCAAAATGTAGTGCAGCGACAGCTTTGACAGCACTGAAGAAGTAATAACTTCCCTTAGGTGTGATATCCAAGACTTTTCTTACGGATGTGGAGAAGCAATGTGACACCAGGTAGGAATCCTCACGATAACTTCAGACACAGATCGCTTAGGACGTCAGAAAGGGTGACTATTATCGCCGCCATGACTCGCGATCCTTCGAGAGGATCACGTGGATCAAGTAACGAGCATCGTACGGCCTACATTCTTCGCAATGCTCATTGAACTTGAATAAATCACAAAAGTCTATAACTTATCACAACACACACAAATTTAATACAGCGAATGAACGAAAAACTTGTGGTGAATTTAATAACGCGTTTCGGGATTAGCCGAGCGTTCCAAGGCGCTGCAGTCATGGACTGTGCGGCTGGTCCCGGCGGAGGTTCTAATCCTCCCTCGGGCATGGGTGTGTGTGTGTGTTTGTCCTTAGAATAATTTAGGTTAAGTAGTGTGTAAGCTTAGGGACTTATGATCTTAGCAGCTAAGTCCCATAAGATTTCACACAATAACGCGTTTGATTTTCGCTAAGACGAGTTTTTTTTTCCTTCGACGTGGACAAACTTCTTCAATGGATGCCACTGCAAATTCTTATGTAAAGGTAACTCTGATGGAAAAGGCATGTACCTCCGTATGGGTAAAGCTTAGTGCATTTGCTTGTTGTGAGTGGTTGAGCCGACATTTCAACTAGCCAGTTTAACACAAACACGACCTCGAGTACACCACGAATGAAACCATTCTGTTTCAACATTATAATCACAGTAATTTCCCATCCACTTACGGATAAAGACCTCTTCTAGACTTCTGATGCTTTACAGTCCTGTGCAATACGCAGCCTTGGCCTTGTGATATGGTGTATTATCTTGTATATTTTCCATTGTCATCAACCAATCTCCCATTACCTCTTCCTGAAACTCTCCTTAAAAGTAAGGAGTTCGAGACACTGGTCACAGACAACACCAAAACCGCCGTGACGTTAGATAAAAGCAGTCATGTGACGTTTCGAATAATTTATGACTAAGAAGAGTTCCCACAGCGAGGGAGTTGTTTTAAAAATTGCCAGAACATGATGACCACCTACCTAACAGCCGGTACGTCCACCTTTGGCACGGATAACAACGGCGACGCGTCGTGGCATGGACGTAATGAGACCTTGGTAGGTCGCTGGAGGAAGTTGGCGCCACAAGTCACTTATTCCTCGTAAATTCTGGGGAGGGAAGGGATGAGCTCTGACTCCACGTTCAGTCACATGCCAGATATGTTGGGTCTGGTTCATATCTGGCGAGTTGAAGGCCAGCACATCAATTTGAACTCGCCACTGTGTTCCTCGAACCACCGCAACACACTCCTGGCCTTGTGATATCGTGTGTTATCTTTCTGAAAAATGCCAATGCCGTTGGGAAACATTATCGCCTTGGAAGGGTGTACGTGTTCTGCAATCAGTGTACGATACTACTTGGCCGTCATTGTGTCTTGCATAAGCTCCAGTGGACTCCTGGATGCCCAGGTAAATGTTCACTAGAGCATAATGGCGCCACCAACAGCTTGTCTCCGTCCTGCAGTAAAATGGTTCAAATGGCTCGGAGCACTATGGGACTCAACTTCAGAGGTCATCAGTCCCCTAGAACTTAAACTACTTAAACCTAACTAACCTAAGGACATCACACACATCCATGCCCGAGGCAGGATTCGGACCTGCGGCCATAGCGGTCGCGTGCTTCCAGACTGTAGCAGCTAGAACCGCTCGGCCACCCCGGCCGGCCTGCAGTAAAGGTGCCAAGGAGCTGTTCCCATGGAAGACGACGGATTCATGTACTCCCACATGCATGGAGAAGAAGATATCGAGATTTATCAGACCATGCAACACTGCCACTGCGCCAATGCCAGTGGCCACGTGCCCATTTCAGCCGTAGTTGCCGATTTGTGGTGTTTGCATTGGCGTATGCATGGGACCATCGACTGCGGAGGCCCATCGTTAGGAGTGTGCGGTGCACTGTGTGTTCAGACACACTTGTTCTCTGCTCAGATTTAAAGTCTGATGTTAGTTCCACTACAGTTCGCCGCCTGTCCTGTTATATCAGTCTGCCCAGCCTACGACGTCCGCCGTCTGTAATTAGGGGTGCCCGTCAAACCCAACGACGTCTCGGCGCGGTTTCGCCTTGGTTTCGTTACATGTTAAAGATACTCACCAAAGCAATCCTCGAACACGCGACAGCTCGTGCAGTTTCCAAAATACTCGTGTCCAAACTCTGGGCCATCACAATCTGACCTCGGTCAAACTCAGATAGATCGCGCGCCTTCCCCATTTTTACACACGGGCAGCACTATTATTGACACAACATGTACCGTGCGTGTGTCTGACCGGAAGTCATTATTCGCCAAGTGACGCTGTTATCGCCTGGACGGGTTTATATCGATAATAGGACGATGGTTATAGCGTACTGGCTGATCAGTGTAAGACTTAAATTAAAATATCGGAATTAAAGCTTCAATGCTGCTTTATCTACCGAAACGAAACCCGTAACGCACTGCCATGAGAATCATTTATACCACATGTTGTCTCTCGAACCCTAAATTCTCACTTCGGTATAAATGATTTGATGGTCAATGTACTCGTCATACATAGGCCTCCAAAAAGTTCCAAGACTGATTTTTATTCCTGGGGTACAAGCGACGTCAGCGCAGTAAACACGGTGGCAGCTTGAACCAACAGCTGTAAACAACAAATGTGCATTCGGCAGTCATTTGTGAGCTGGCAGTGTTCAGTACTGGACGTCCGACGGTGGGGTGTGGTTTTGTGACAAATGGCAATGGAACAATTTCTCTAAATCAAAACGCTGTCCTAAATCTCTCGAAGAAGAGAAAAGTGTGTGCAAAGTTTGTCCCGCACACCTCGACATCGGAACAAGAACAACTCGCGTGGACGCCTCCAGCGACTTGACTGAAATGTAAAACGTGAAGAGTTTTTTTTTCTGGAAAAATCATCATCATCAGTACAAACATACAACAAAACGACAAAATGCAGTGATTCACATGAAGGGTCACCGCTTTGACGACGTAACCGGTATTCAAGTCGATGTGACACACGAGTTGAACAACACCCAAAAGAAGGACTTTCCCGACAGTTTCTCGAGGTTTTATAAACGTTCTGTGTATTGTACTCAATTGGCGGGGACTACGTAGAACACCTGAAGCGTAAAAACCACCACCTTAATGTTTCTCTACTTTTTTTTATTAATCCATCCTCGAAGGTTTTTGGACTGACGGGGCATGCAGCGACAAAACTAGGACACAGCAGCTGTGGCGCATGCCCCGGGCGCCGTTTTCCTGGGAGCGCAGTTTCTTAACAGGTGAAAAAAAATGAAGAAGCGTAAGAGAAAAGGGAGAAGATGGAAAACGAAGTTGGAGAATGGAAAAAGAAGGAAAGGAAAAAAAGAAAGATGAGATAACATTGAAGGTCTCTAAAATGAGAAGGAAGCTGAATTGAATGAAAGGAAATAATGAAAGGAAATAATGAAAGGAAATAATGGTTCGTACTGCAGTCTCTCTTTATGTAAAATCCGCCAACGTAAGCAAAGTGTAGCGGGTGTATTTTATGGTGTTTGTTACGACTTTTCATTGATCGGCGATGAAACATTGAGGAAGAATCGCCTTATTGTTTAATTTAGTGCCTTTTTGAACTGTTTATTTTCTGTGTTTTAAATTTGTTATTGAAATGCCTACCCTTTATTTCATTTTAAAATAGTGTTGATTTCAACAAACGAATAAACAGAATAACCACCGATGATGGGGAGGGGGGAGAGAGAGGGGAGGGTGATGAGTCGATTTTTGCCCTGGTTGCTTTACGCTTCACGATCGCGGCATAATAATGGTCTGCCGAAGGGGCCAGCATATAATCAGAGTTCGTGGCTGCACCTGCTCTGCTACTTCTATTTCGAATTAGCTTCTGATTTCTTCTTACGAGGCTGACTGCGCCCTGTTAAAACTGCCTTGTAGTGTCGGGGGTCAACGCCACGTCCATCAAGTTCCAATCCAATAATTGTGAAAGTGGTTCGATGAACCCTCTGCCAGGCACTTAAATGTGATTTGCAGAGTATCCATGTAGATGTAGATGTAGAAACGAACTGATCACTCAGCCACAGGGATATGACATTGTAGAATTGTGAAAAATTCTCTGTGTGTCAATGAATCTTGGTAAGGTTGAATGAAAAAAGAGGTAGTATGAAATCGATGTCAGTTTCGTAAATGTAGGTTTTACATCAGCCTTAAAATTAAGATAGGTTGTAGAAAAAGTTTCGTACATTGTATTCATTGTCAACTTCACGAGGCATAATCTGTATGACTGAAGAAATTTAGACTGAGGCAGGATGGAGACAGACTTGATAGCAGGGGCAGAGGATGGGACAAGTTGCACATATTTATTATGGACGCGAATGCAAAGGCAGTCTGGACGTTGTCTGTTGTTTTGCCAACTTTCACGCGCGTTATAGTCGGTAGCAGTCTTCTGCTGTAATATCTGCGCGCAGTAATTGACTATCTGTGTAATCGCTGTTGTTGCGCTACACACGTTTATCTTAACTAAGGTCTCTGAGACAATCGGAATTCATCCAATTACACTGCAAGTCGGCTGTAGAGACAGTGTGGCCAGCAATTTTGAAGACACGCAGTACTTTTCACGTTCGTTCTGGCTGGTTCTGTTCTGTGGTATGATAAGAAATTAGGCTGCCTTCAAATATATTGAAAACGAAATAGAGTGGTGTATAACTGCAGCCAGGGTTTGAATCATTGATATTAATAAGAAAATGGCGAACCACTTTTTCTCTGCAGACGAGCGGCATAAACCAGGTGGCGTTGCAGCAGTTTGTGATATTGGCGGGCAATGTTTTCAAATGTGTTGTTCTTGTTCGAATCGGGCCATAACGACTGATAACTTGGAACTAGAAGCTCTCGATTCAAGTGGGTCAGTCTCGTGTTTTCTACAGGGTACCGGAAATGAGTAGGGAAATTCTCATTCATCTAGCGTTTTCTTGTTTTATAATGGTTTCAAGAGTAATTAGCAAACGAAGCCTTCGTCTGATAGTGACATAAGCACCACGTGTTTCATATGATACTAATTCTGATGTTGCATGGAAACCAACTGTATTTTTTGGAGTTTAATAATCAGAAATTAACATTAAATTTTCACTCTTTCTTTATACTCCCTCATCAAATTAAATCAAATTTTATATATATATATATATATATATATATATATATATATATATATATATATAGCAGTATCCTTCGTCACTACTATACGGAGCATATATATATATATATATATATATATATATATATATATATATATATATATATATACACACATTAATGCTCCGTATAGTAGTGACGAAGGATACTGCTATGTCCGCGGACCTAACCGAATCACGCGCGCGCCCTGCCGTCGCTCAGCCCGGCCGCACATGCGCGGTGGTCGGCCTTAGCTTCACGTCGCGGCCGCCGGAGGTTCATGGCGTTATCTCCGGCTGAAGACGCATAGAGTAAATGTCTCTATGTCTATGGAGTGAGTATTCACATGCGCAGAACAGATTTTGTGTTCTCAACATACATTGCCAGCCTGGTCACGTGTTCTCGGGACGTCGTGTGTTTGTCCGTATAGCGCCCTGTATATTTAGAATGTCACTACATCCCTAGTACAGACGGATTCTTTTCGTACGTCTCGTCGATTATTTATATATGTTGTGCAGACATTTTAACAGTATCCATTTGACACCGGGAATAAACGAGCTACGTAACTTTTAAGGGCAAGTGATATTGCATTCTGCTTCTTTGCGGTAGGTGTCACAGTTCAGATGCACTCGAGTTTTGGTAGTTTTCGGTATGATACGGCACTTTATAGTATTACAGAGCCTGACGTACATTTTTGCAGTGATAGTCTTGCAAAACGATTTGACAGTATGCTAGTACTTTTGCAAGTGTCCGAAAAACACCGAATTTGCCACACATTATCGATTTTATCCCTGCCAATTCGTCCTTTTTTTCTGCTATTTCTGCGTATTTATTTTCTCGTTTTTGCGACGCAAAGCACAATTTTTCATGCTGGTGACACTTTGAGGTATTTATTTAACGCATTTTACGCACTTGCTCCCAGTTTATTAAATAAATAGTAGACTGAGTAATCTATATACATAATCGACAAGTCACTGATAAATGCATGGAGGATAGTATTTGCTGAAACAACTAACCATTCCCTTTCCTCTTCCACTAGCAAATTTACGAGAGGAAGCGATTGTTTGGAAGCTTTTGTACGAGCCGTAATATCTATTATATAGTCATAAAATCGTAGAAAAATAGGTCTACAGAATCAAGCCTTAATTATAATGCGTCTCGAAATTTTTAAACATGTACAGTGTCTCTTACTAATATTATAACTAGAATGAGATCTACATGGTATGTACCCCATGAAAAGTTACTATCCCTCCTTTCACATATTTTTCTTTGCATCCATAGCAACAACAGTAATTCACCACCGCTATTACACTATCAACAAACGGTGAAACACAACAAAACCCCTTGATATAATAAACTTCAAACACTGCGGAAAGCACATACGCACAGCGAAATCCAGAAAACACGTTACAATCCTGGTTTAATGTTGACAACAGGGAACGCAATGCTCACTCCAGAGATATTTACTCTATGTGAGGACGTCGCTCCATTCAATAGTTCTTGCCTGCAGCTCCCTCTATGGCCACAACATATAACGGGAGCACAGACCTGACGCCACGGCCACTCGCTCTTGCTCGCTAGCTGTGTTAATATCGAAGTGTTATTGTATAGATCTTATATGACAACCTTGGGCTTAGAACTTAGTTACGATTTGAATTGCACTGTGGATCTGTGAATTATATTGTGAACTTCATTACGTAACTACTTACTATGAGAGCAATAGACGGTGCCTGTTTCAAAGTGGAGAATAAAGATAAGTATCCTGATCGCTGGCGCCTTACTTTGAGACTGATCTTTTCTCGGCCATTAGATCTTGCGTCACACCCCGGACACGTCCTGCTACCAATTCCAACTTATGTTTGTCACTCCAGGCAGACATAAAAGATACATTTGTCATGTTAACAAGCAGTTATGAAAGAACCAAATCATTTGCATTATTCAAATAGATTGTTTTCAGGTTCCAGAAGGTAAGTTTGCCTCGAGAACTTCGGACCAGCAGTTCTTAGGCCATGTATCCATACAACGTTCTAAGGAAATGTTGTATGATCAGTTCTCTAAGCCCGCATCTCGTGGTCGTGCGGTAGCGTTCTCGCTTCCCACGCCCGGGTTCCCGGGTTCGATTCCCGGCGGGGTCAGGGATTTTCTCTGCCTCGTGATGGCTGGGTGTTGTGTGCTGTCCTTAGGTTGGTTAGGTTTAAGTAGTTCTAAGTTCTAGGGGACTTATGACCACAGCAGTTGAGTCCCATAGTGCTCAGAGCCATTTTTTTGAAGTTCTCTAATTTAAGGCGTTCAGAATTATGGTCGACAGCACAGTCGTATCGCAGGTTTCGTCTATCAGGCGTAACCTAGAAAATGTTCGTGGAATCGAATGTCAGATTCAGTGATGAGGAGTTTCCTCATTAAACAATAGTAAATTATTTCAGATGACAAAATACATTGACGGAACAAAATGTCAAGGCCAAAAGGTAACTAGTGTAGGGCAATGAAATTTCGGGAAAACATTTGTCTAGGTAATATATAAGTGATTAACGTTGAAAGGTCACAGATTAATGTGACAGCGAGATAAGCCATTGCAAATGTGAAATCCTGGACATTAATAAGCGACGTAACTGTCAGAATGTTCAATGAAAATACGCAGACATGCGTACACAGGGTGTTACAGGTGCCGAATGTCAGTTTGTGGGATGGCGTTCCATGTCTGTTGCACTTGGTCTGTCAATGCAGGGACGATTAATGCTGTTTGTAGATGACGCTGGAATTGTCCTCCTATGGTGTCCCGTATGTGCTCGGTTGGAGACTGGTTTGGTGATCGAGCAGGCCAACACGACATGTAGAGCATGTTGGGTTACATGTAGAGCATGTTGGGTTACGATAACAGTATGTGGGCGAGCGTTATCCTGTTGGAAAACACCGTCTGGAATGCTGTTAATGAATGGCAGCATAAAGGTCAAATAGCCAGACTTACGTACAAATTTACGGTCTTGTTCCGTGGCATATCCACAAGAGTGCTCCTCCTGTCATACGAAACCGCACCCCCAATCATAACCCCAGGTGCAGGTCCAGTGTGTATAGCACGCAAGCTGGCTGGGTACAGGCCTGTAATGTCCCCACAGCAAATACCCGCTACCACGCACCAACTAATCATTTTCAGTCAAACCATCCACATTCATTCACTTTGGAAAAGTTATCTGATCTGATTTTCTCGTAATATATGCGGTGACAGCTCGTCGACGCCAAAGTATTTTCTAGTGCATTTATTCTTTGAAATAACAGAGATGCATATATGCATTCTCCATGGTTGTTAGAGTGGTAACTAGGGCAGTTTCTGGAGTATCGGTTGAGGGATTGACGTGCTTCTGAGAGATACTTATTCTGCTTTTCTTCTCGCTAAAGCGAGCCAATTAACATTTGTGCCGCTAGCGGTTTGTTTTGAAGAGAAAGAGATTGTAAAAGGAAAATAATTAAGGCGTGGAATCACCGGAGATCAGAACATGTAATGGAGATGGATTTAATACACGATTTCGTCCATAAATAAGGCTTGTGAATGAACGAATGAGTTTTTTTCTGAATCATTTGTTGATCACGCTGGCCCTGTAATTAGTGGGGAAGTTTCAGCTGTGTCAAAGAGAGCCTGCAATCACTGAGTCTGTGTTAAATCATCCAAAAAGGCTTCGTACACATCTGGAATTCGCAATCTTTCATAAAAGGAACAAATTGTCCAAACGATTGATTCTCCCGACTGACTGCAGTGTTTAACAGTAATAATAAATGTAAAGATCTCTTACAGCAAGCCAGCCGCTGATTGCCAAGACGAAGGACTCCACCAAAGATTCTATTTCGCTGATTCCTTTTATCACTATATCACGTAATGAAATCTTATATTAAAAACTATACATAGATAAAGGAGAGAAAGAGAGAGAGAGCGAATGAAAATAGAGATAATACTAATAAACCTCCATTAGTCTAATTTTTCGCCTGTCTTATCACGGATCAGCCAAGAACTGGGAGTGCCTTACTTTACTGTATAGACTTATGTGTGAAGGTGAAGGTATCTTAAAGACAACAGATACACGTCTATACAGACAAGACATTACACAGAGATAGCGGCTAGCTGTATTGATCATCTATTCTTAGATTAAAGAGGCGGCAACTTATGATCCGAACATTAAAATGTTAAAGGCCCTCAAGTAGCCTCCTCCTGACCAACACAAGGCCATCACTGGCACTGCAGAAGATCCCGCTTCCACCCGAAAACACAACAGATCTGAACCCTACCCTCCAATGAGCTCTCGCTTGGCACCACTGAAGTCGCAAATGGTGGTGGACTGAGGTCAGTGGAATACACGCTACAGAACGACTGGCTCAGAGCTGTCCTTGATGTAACCGATTTCTAAATGTTGGTTGTGTTACTGCGGTGCCAACTGCTGCTCAAACTGCTGCTGCAGATGCAGTACGATGCACCTGAGCCACACGCCGAACACGCCGGTTTCTCTCTCTCGGTAGTGCCATGAGATCCTCTGGAGCCCAGAGTTCTTGCGACCTTACATTCTTGTGACAACCGCTGCCAGGATTCGTATACAGTGGCTACATTCTTTCCACCTCTTTCTGCAATAGCGCAGAAGCAACATCCATCTTTTCATAATCCACTACACTACCTCATTCAGTCTCAGTGAGGTGTTGATAATGGCATCTTTGTCACCTTAAAAGCATTCTTGGCTAGCATCAAATCACCACGTCCAGTCTCAAATATAATTAACGCTCACAGCCGTTACAGCGTGTACTTAAAGCAAACCTGATTTTCACCCTCATAGAGGCCCCACTAACCCCACTAACTGGCGCGAAATTTTAGTAGACATCATCTTTCAGATGTACAAATACACCTGCCAACTTTTGTTTATATCGCACAACTCGTTCTTGATGATGCGATTTTTTTCCGTCAGTGTATATCCGTTGCGCTTAGTACATCTGTCTGCAATCAAGTTATTCCTGAAGAGCAGTCAGATCGCGTCACGACTTTATTTTTTTGGGGTGCTTTTCATATACGAGGTGCTACAACTAAGTAATGAGACTGATGTGAAAAAAATTTTCTTACCGTTTTAGTCAAGTTTAGTGGTGTCTCCTTCAAAGTAGTTCCCTTCTGATTGCACACATTTTTTCCAGCGCTTCTGCCATTGATGGTAACATTTCTGCAACTCATCTTCTGTAATATCGTCCAAGATCCTCGTCACAGCGTTTTGGACATCTTGTGTTGTTTGAAAATGGTGTCCCTTGACCGCCGTTTTGACTCTTGGAAATAGAAAAAAAGTCGCACGGAGCGATATTTGGTGAATAAGGTGGCTGTGGTAGCACTGAAATTTGTTTTGAGGTTAAAAATTGCTGTACTGATACAGCAGTATGGGATGGCGCATTATCGTGATGCAGAATCCAATTATCAGCAATGTTGGCACGGACACGAAGAACTCTTTTACGAAGTCTTTCTAAGTTTTCTTTGTAGTAATATTGGTTAACTGTTTGTCCAGGAGGCACCCACTCTTTATGAACAAAACCTTGGAATCAGAGAAGTACACAAGCGTGCATTTCACTTTCGACTTTGACATGCGAATTTTTTTTTTGTCTGTGTGATCCCTTTGAACACCATTGCGAACATTGGCGTTTTGTCTCTATATCGTACTGAAAACACCAACTTTCATCACCACACGACTTAACAATTCTGGATTGATTTCCATTTGCTATAACAGGTCGGCTGCCACATTTTTCCGTGTTTCTCGCTGTTGTGGTGTGAGATTTTTGGGGACCATTTTGCACAAATCTTCAGTTATTATTAGACGAACCGTTTCTCGATTGATGTTCAGTTCTTCCGCAATCATTTTCACGGACAATCTTCGATCAGATTGTACGAGTTCACGCATCCTGGCAAAGTTGACATGCGTCCGTGAGGTTGATGGTCGGCCACTGCGGTCTTCATATTCAACATTCGTTCTGCCTTCACTCACCATTTTATGCCAACGAAAAACTTGAGCTCTTGACATAACCTCCTCTCCAAAAGTCTTCTGAAGCTTACTGTAATTGTTGTCGCGTTTTCACCCAATTTAGCGCAAAAAGAAATGGCATACCGTTGCGCAATATTGTACGGTTCCATTCCCATGACAAGAGACAAAAACACATGTTAACTTACTACAGCACAACTCACGACTGAGCAGTTGCATTGATGTGTCGCTTGGACTAGAAGCAGCTTATAGACCAATGTCGAAGATGTTGTGCCTACACAAGCCTGCAGGGTTGCCACATCTTGCAAAGAAAATCAGTCTCATTACTTTATTGTCGCACCTCGTAGTCAAGTGGGCATCTTTCACCAGGGCGATATTATGTGGAACTTTTAAGTCCGATAGTTTAAATTCCTTACATACAAACACCACAGAAAAATCTCTCTGGCATGGGCACTGAACTGATTAATGAAATCGATAGCTGGGCTGCGGAAGTAGGCGAACAAGGATCTCGACTTACCTGATCAGTGTAGAACATGTCAGAGCACAGCAGGAGAAGCCACGGTTCTGACGTCACAATTCTGATTCGTTTTATGTTTCGATCGTGAGTTGCGACACACAAAATGACGGTGGAGGAGAAAATAAACCTCATAACTCTACCAATAGCTAAGAAAACAACTGAAACTAGACGAAACTAAACTCTGCAGTCAGTCAGTCAGAAGTAGACCAACCGCTGCGTCATCCTCAGCCACGTGGCGTCGTGCGGGTGTAGTATGGGGAGGCGTTGCTCGGTATTCTGCTCTTCCGGCCGTTGTCGACTTGTCTGGCCTTGGAGCGGCTACCTCTCATGCAAGTAGGTCCTCAAGTGTTATCACGATGCTGACAAGGGAATGGTCCAATCCGACATGTCGAAACTCAACCTAAAATTTTTCATGCCGAAAGAATACACCGAAAGAAATCCACTGTCAAAATTTTACCTGCCAAGGCACTCTGCAAGTAAAAATAATGGTAAATTTACTCACTTTTTCCTCAAGTACAACCGCTTATAACAGCGGTTTGTACAGCTCTTCCTGCCTGGCCCGCGAATCGGCGACACACAAAATGACGGTGGAGGAGAAAATAAACCTCATAACTCTACCAATAGCTAAGAAAACAACTGAAACTAGACGAAACTAAACTCTGCAGTCAGTCAGTCAGAAGTAGACCAACCGCTGCGTCATCCTCAGCCACGTGGCGTCGTGCGGGTGTAGTATGGGGAGGCGTTGCTCGGTATTCTGCTCTTCCGGCCGTTGTCGACTTGTCTGGCCTTGGAGCGGCTACCTCTCATGCAAGTAGGTCCTCAAGTGTTATCACGATGCTGACAAGGGAATGGTCCAATCCGACATGTCGAAACTCAACCTAAAATTTTTCATGCCGAAAGAATACACCGAAAGAAATCCACTGTCAAAATTTTACCTGCCAAGGCACTCTGCAAGTAAAAATAATGGTAAATTTACTCACTTTTTCCTCAAGTAGAACCGCTTATAACAGCGGTTTGTACAGCTCTTCCTGCCTGGCCCGCGAATCGGCGAATGACAAGAGAAGGGAACGTCGTCGGAGTATAGATTTCTCCAGCCACCTTGCCAGCTATGAATCTGGCAATTTTCAGTTTTTTTAAAATAGTTGCAGCGAGTCTTAGCAGCTAAAAGTTTGACACTGTGATCCTATCGGTACATTCTTCCTGTACAAAAAAAATTCATGACAGGTTTCAACATGTCGGATTAGACCCCTTGTGAGTGCTCGCCATTCTAGTCTTCACATCAAGAATAAATCCTGGAAGTACCGCTAATTGAACCTGGATCCTCTGCGTGAGAGTCAGACGTGCTGACCACTCATCCATGGACGCGGGTTTAAGAAAATAAACGATGATAAATGCAGATTTGGAAAACAGCAGAACACACATGTACGGGGGTGCGTAATGTGGGTTCTGATGGTGAAGACATTGTCAAACAGCTAAGTTGCAAAGGAAATCTATACCTAAAAATCAAATATCATTCACATCAAAATGCCTAGAATATGTCAAATACAAATGCTACTACTCTCAATCAGAAGACTACAATTGCAGGCATTCAGAGACGCTGTGGGTGAAGTTCGTCAACTAGATGTTGTTGAAACAGGGTACAGAATAAACTGTTCCTGCAGCGAAATGTAGACCACATCGTGACAGCACGTCGCTGGGAATCGGCAACATGTCTACTGGAATTATTACTTGCAGTTGACTAGCGAGACACTGAAACCTAAACACAAAATAATCAATAATTTTTACAGTGTGACCTAAACAAAACACAGGCTAGTGACGTCTTTTGTAAAGAAGAAATGAAGATGAATGTCCAAAAAGAGATGAAGCACATCAGATCTTACAGAATCCTCGTAGATCTCCTTCGAGTTGCAGACCCCTGCAAGAGGCACATGAAATGATCACCTCCCTCCTACTTAACTAAAATGTTGAAAAACTGCCTAACACAAGGTCAAATATCCTTTTGAAAGAAGGTGGAAGTAAAGTTACAAACGTAACCTAAGCCATTCAGAGAGATTTTTCTGAAAAACAACTAGAAAAACTTCAGAAGCGAACTTTGTCTAGTAGGGTTACAGCCTAGCGAGCACTGAAAGTGATAAACTAAAATCATTCAGTGCACGTCACTAATATAGCGGAAGACAGCGAACATAAATACGAGTACATAAGTGGAGTGGTGACTGACGTCACCGGCGTCTTCGGCAATATGTTGTGGCCCTACTTTTCTCGAAACTTTGGGAACTGAAAGCGCCTAACCTCGTCGCTGACTGAACGTTAACTCGTACAGTTTCATTGAAAGTGCCAAGATTCTTTTTTAACAGTCTGATATATAGAGTGTTAAAATAAAAGTATTTTGTATTTTGAGAGGTGCTAGTATGAACCAAAACAAGACAAAAATATTTAGTAAACATAGACTGTAAAATGTGTACTTTAAGAGCTATGGGGACTTATACATTTTCGCCGATTTTCAGTTAATGTACGGACACGAATTATTAGCGCTATACTAATAGGACCTTGCATACTACCAAATAGGTTGACAGGTACAATGAACCGTCAGTATCTTTCAAATGACTTGCCTGTCCTGCTAATAGGAGGTGCCATCCCAACAACGGCGGAGATGTGGTCAGTGGATGATGGAGCGCCAGCACATTTTCTCCGAAATATCCGAGAGCACCTCACACAGACAGTTAACGGGCAATATATTGGTCCGAGAAGTCCACTGCTTTGACCAGCTACTTCTCTCGACAGAATTCCTTGGATTTTTGGTTGCGGAGACACTTGAAATCTTTTGTGTACACAGGTCCCATTAATCATATTTAGACAGTACAGAAACACGTCTTTAATACCTTCTAGCGCCTGCGTGACTAACCTTGAGTTTTCCAGATAGTAGGATTCCCTATGAATCGACACCATGTTGAACACCTCCTTTAGCTATGGCTCATCAGCCCATGTTCTATGAAATAGCTCGCCTTATGTCAATAAAGCAGTACACAACGGTCAACTTACTGTCACATTTCTTGGCCATAATGATTAAACCACTTCTACATTACCTAAACAAGGGATCAAGGGATACACTCTAATGTAGTCCAAGTACTCGCATCCTCTAGCGACGTAATGGTGATAACATCTGGCAGGTGAGAACGTTGTTTGGTCAGAACACAAATAAAGTTCTGGGACTTAGACAAAGCGATGCAAATGAACTTCAGATGTTAGTTAGGAAGACAACATATTTTATGCTGGGAAGTATTCTTTCTAGAAGCAGAAATCTTTTAAAACTACTTGACATCTCTATTATATACAACGAACTGCATCGATGCTCTGTGGTCTTCTTCGATGAAGGACCATTGTGTAATAGAATTGAACCAAAGTACGCGAAAAAACTTCAAATTTACGCACAATGTGGCTACAATAGTGACTGCCGACTCCTGCTTGTCAATACAGAACATCAAAATAATCGTAGCCTTAATTAATGTGCAAGTGTAACAACTGAGATCAGTTAAGTACGTGAAAACGTACAGCAATTTGCAGTGGAAAGTCTAAACGTATATCACTGGAGCCTGAAAAAGGTATTTCTGATGCTCCCTTAGGGTATCAAGGGAAGAAGCAGCTTAATATTCCTGACGGGAGGGTGAACCAAACAAACTCAAGAAATTATTTGGACATTGGACACAGCCAGGAGAGAAATGAACAACAGAATATCAAGCAAATGGTGAAAATATAGCAAGACTGTAAATGAACTGCTGCCAGTATGACAGATAGGAAGAAGCATCTCGTGGTAATAAATAGATAAGCATCTCTTTCAAGTGATTTATTCAGGATAGTCGGAAAAGACGAAAGGAAACGTTAATCCGGGAACGCAGAACTGGCGAATGTATGTTTATGAAATGTAGCTCTCAGCAGCGTCTCACGTAGTGAGAGCTCACGGTGCTGTTGATGTGTATCCGCCCATCACGTTGTTATTCAAGAGCACCAGATTTCATCATTTCTCCTTTGTATCGTAACATACACATCACAAACACGACATTACATTCCACATTCATTCCACCGAAGTAGCGCCAACTAAAAATAAAAAATAATAACAAAATAAATAAAAAATGAGACGTGCCCCTGAACTAAAACAAATAAAAAATGGAGCGTGCCCCTGAACAAACGAAAAACGTTACATATTTAACGTGTGATTAACTGTAAAAAAACATTGTCCCTTGAAAGGCCTCGCCTCATCCAGTATTCGCAGTATGTGGAGGTGGTGCAAGGCTTTGGTCACACTAATGTAAGCCACAGCAAAGACGTTCTCTACCCGAGGTTTGATTGTAACATTACAGTCTTTTTCCAAGTGTGGTCGTACTCGTGATGACATCTCCTTGCCTTTCTCCAATAAGAAGAGCAACTGTTGACTCAGACTGTTGCAAAACGACTTATAGTTTTACATGAAATCAAAATCACGCCGCAGCTTCATCTTTTCGTATAGAGTAAGCATTAACAGAGTAAAAATATACTATAGCCATCCTAGATCAAATTACATATCCTTGAAACTGTACTCTGGCTTATCCACATACCCGTGAATGGATCGTACCAAACATTTCATCACATAATGACCATACCGATCGGTGTCTTAGAACGTCTAATAGGCAACCTGTCGTCTTTAGAACGGACACGCTTTGACGAAATGATAGAGATGTGTTACCACCGCCCCAGTGTATTCAACACATTTTTAAAACAGCAATTTCGTAATATTTTTCGTCCTCTGCTAGAGTATTGCTGTGCAGTATGGGATCCTTACCAGACAGGACTGACGGATGACATCGAGTAAATTTAAAGAAGGGCAGCTCGTTTTGTATAATCGAGAAATAGGGGAGAATGTTTCACGGATTTGATAAGCGAAGTGGGGTGGCAATCATTAAAACAAAGGTGTTTTGCGTTGCGGCGAGATCTTTTCACGAAATTTCAATCATCACCTTTCTCCTGTGTATGTGAAAATATTTCATTGTTACCAACCTACCTAGGGAGAAATGATCATAATATTAAAATAAGAGAAATCAGAGCTCGTACAGAAATATTTAAGTCTTCATTTCCCAACGCGCTGTTAGAGAGTAGAATAGTAGAGAAATAGTCTGAAGGTGGTTCGAAGAACCCTCTGCCAGGCAGCTGAGTGTGAATTGCAGAGTAGATAGTTTAGGTGCTATAGGTCACTCATATCTCCTTGTTGTGGTTCCAAAAAAATTTCCTGACTGTTGTAACCATGTCTAGCAACTGAAGTTTTAAATTTGGCTATACAGGATGAAAAGTATTTAAACCGACAAACTCTGGGAGGTTTTAGGGGACATCAAAACAAATATTTTTCCCTAATGTCATTTTTTCCTATGAGGATTATTTAATCTGGTGGAGGTCGTATTACGCTCTTCAGTTGTAGGCAACTGCTATCCACCAGTGTAGTAGTGCACTGTCTCTGTTTACCAACATGAGCGATACTCTGATATGGTTGGTGAATACTACGTATCGCACCACAACGGGCGACCTGCCCAGCGGGTTTATCAACAACAGTATCCTAAACGCCGTATCATACGACCTTTGCTACTGTGTACCAACGTCTGCGTGAGACCGGGTCATTTAGCAGATTACCTGGACAGGGACGCCGTCGCACGGTAAGAACGCTGTAATTTGAGGAAGCTGTCTTGCAGCATGTGGAGCGGGATCCTTCAATCAGCACTCGTGCAATTGCACGTAACATGGAGACGAATCAGACGAATGTAAGAACGGTCCTTCTAGAGCAGTTGTTACGTCCATTTCACTTACAGCGTGTCCACAATCTGGAACCAGTTGATTATCCACCCAGAGCACAGTTTTCGCAGTGGTATCTGGAACAGTGTGAAATGCATCCTACATTTCCATCCTCTGTGTTGTTTACCGATGAAGCAACGTTCGGGCGTGATGGAGTCTTCAACATGCACAATTCGCATGTTTGGGGTGAGGATAACCCACATGCCACAGTTACTAGCGCTCATCAAGTGCGGTTCTTCGTTAACGTGTGGGTCGGTGTTGTTGGGGACTGTTTAATTGGGCCGTATCTTCTACCTAGGCCATTAAATGGCAGGTACTATTACAATTTTCTCGGCAGAGCATTACCAGAATTGCTGGAAGACGTCCCGCTCCCTACAAGACAACGCGTGTGGTTCCAACATGACGGGGCGACGGCAAATTTCAATCGCCGTGTGCGTCGATTCCTGGACCGACGGTTCCCAGAAACGTGGACTGGCAGAGGTGGTCCTGTACCACGGCCTGCTCTATCCCCTAATATGTCCCCTGGACTTTTCGGTGTGGGGAGAGATGCGCAACCTTGTTTACGCAACCCCTGTTGCATCAGAAGAGGATATGGTTGCCCAGATAGTAGCAGCAGCAGGAACAATTCAGGATAATCCTGGGATTTTTTGCCCGTGTCAGACAGAACATGATCCGACGGTGTAACCTTTGTTTACGTGTCAATGGAGGCATTTTTGATAATCTACTGTAATTGGAACTGGGTTGTGTTAATGTGTTGTGCTTGGTCATAAAAATATGGAAAAGTGTTTGTTGGTTTAATTAATTTGCTGACAGAGAAGTCTTCCTCTACTGGTTTAAATACTCCTCATAGGAAAAAAAGACATTAGGGAAAAATATTTGTTTTGATGTCCCCTACAACCTCCTAGAGTTTGTCGGTTTAAATACTTTTCACCCTGTATGCATGTGCAGATACAGATATTATTTATTTGAGCTTGCTTAAAAAAAAGACCTGCTTTCTTGAGTACATTCCATCGCTGTTCATAACCTGTAAGTGACCCTTTGCAGGATCGACAGACAATAACCGCTACTGTCGGTCCATATTGGAATTTAAGCAATTTCATGTCGATCCTCTATCAGAAAAATCGCTTAGATGCTCGTTAGTCTTCACGACCGACTTTTGTAGCTGTGAAGTGAAATGACTGCTGTCTAAATCCTAACGTTCCTCTGATCGAAGTATATCATCTGATATACATATGGTCCAACTTACGCGGATTTATGTTTATTTGTTACTATATAACTTTTCCAGTAATAACCAGTTTTCCGTTAAAATCGATTGCGAACAACATAGTGCTGCAATTCTCGACATCTCGTCTTCTCTACACGGTGCGGTTTCTGTAGGTTCTCACATGTTGGTAGTAGTCTTGTGTACAAAAGAAATGGTTCAAATGGCTCTGAGCACTATGCGACTTAACATCTTAGGTCATCAGTCCCCTAGAACTTAGAACTACTTAAACCTAACTAACCTAAGGACATCAAACACATCCATGCCCGAGGCAGGATTCGAACCTGCGACCGTAGCAGTCCCGTGGTTCAGGACTGCAGTGCCTAGAACCGCACGGCCAAAACGGCCGGCCTTGTGTAACACTTCGTTCAATAATTTTCATAAGTAAGCAAAGTAATTAGAGGGCTATCAAAATCCATATTCCTTTGCTGCAACTGGTCGTATTTACACAGTACATCCAAATAATGCCGAATGCTACTATTGGAGATTGTTGCTGATTAATGTGAAATGTCCAATTTCATCTGCGAATCTGAAAACGATCGATGGCGTACAATGCCAGACATACAGATAAACTTACCGAAACCGTAATTTACTCGAAATTGATGAGAATTGGGAAACAAGGTACATTGATGGACGCATTCTGCACAAGACGGAAAGGCCAAAAATATTGCAAGTCCTAAAGCGTTTGAATAAACTTATTCACGTGTAACGCAATGATGAAGAAATTATTCTTTTATTTCTTTTCTACGTGAGTAAGTGTCTGCTTCGTTTGTGTGTATTTACTACCAGTTAATTACAAAGCAACTGAAAGAGGCATCGCAACGCTTGTCGGGCATTAGCTATCAATTTGATACAATTTCTCGGGTATCTACAAACCATATAATTTCCTGACTTTATATCTCTTATACCGCACTGTGTCTATATGTACACACATTAAAATGGCTGTGACTCACAAATTCACCCAGGGGTACTCCATCTCTTGGTAAATCATATTGTTGATTAGTATCCAGGCAACGAGACCAAACTTGTGATAAGAAATGGAGAGACGATTACGCTGATGAGTTACGTCTATGCGTGTATTACCTTTTTGCAGCGCGGAGTGGCCGCGCGGTTGGAGGCGCCATGTCACGGATTGAGCGACTCCTCCGACCGGAGGTTCGAGTCATCCCTCGGGAATGGGCGTGTGTGTTGTTCTTAGCATAAGTTAGTTTAAGTTAGTTTAAGTAGTTCGGTCCTTTAGGAATTCACACATAGAAATGTATATTACTTTTGTTCAGTTTACTTTTAACGCATTTACTCATCTATTCAATTTGTTGCACTAAGTCTGAAATTACAGAGATTCCCCCTGCGTACTTCACTACCAATGACTCATTATGGTTGAAGAATTTCTAGAAAGTGTGAGTTGAGTTGCTACCTGAAGAGTATTTTACATTATGGTCGATTTAACACTGAGACCTGAATCATGTACAGGGTGTACCGTAATTAATATCGAAAGCTGAGACGGGGAAAGTGTGTGATAGCAGGAGCTGAACTGTTCCAGTGAACATGGGTCCGAAAACGGGCCATTTTTCATATAATTAGACGGGAACTTAATTGAGAAGCTTATCATTCAAAGACAGTTGTTCTAACTACGATAATATTTCTTTCTGTAATCAGTGGCGGCTCGTAACCACAAGTTCGCGACTATCTCGCAAACGATCCTATGTTAAGTGAAAGGTTTTTGCTTCAAGTATCGTATACTTCCACTCAAGCCAGATTCTCCAAGGAATTATTAAACAACATGAATGATCTTGTACTCATTTGAGTAGTACTGGAACTTTCTTTTATTGTTTGCTTCAGTGCAAACTGATCGGACTATTCTGGTCCAGGCAGCGACTTCAGCGGTCTCTCTAATTTCATTCAAATGATTAGAAAAGGATGCAGCTTGGCTTCAGACAGACAATTAAGTATCTCGTGAGGCTCTAGCAATATCACGAAAAATTCTGGAAGTTTCCGTAAGTCGGCTGTACATTTCTTTCGAGGTGCAGTAATATACGTAAGAAGAAACAAGAAAAAGCTTCCGTAGTAACGAACATTCGACTAACTTGCTACCGTGTGCTATACGTGGCGTTAAACTGGTCAACGGGCACGGAAAATTTTCTGACACGTTGGTGTAAATCGCTGATAACTGTTCGAAATCAAAATTGTATATTGAAACCAAGGACTACAATCCTTAGCACATGTACATACGTCGAGCATTAGCGTTATTTAACCAATCAAGTTAGGCAGATATATATCCTCGATTCAGAAAAGTCATTCCTGAACAGAAGTGCCGAACATCTGCTACTAGCTATGATAGAAGTATACAAGCCTGAGCTGCTATGATAAATAAATTATGGTATCCCTGATGAAACCTTCTCGGGATGTCAACCGAGAGGCAACGTCGGCCTATAGCAAGGTTTCAACGAGTTTCCTACTCATCATGCTGAAGTGAAGATGACATTGGCCTGATATCTTCAGAATATTTCTTTAATGAAATTCATCGAGTATGTTTTCACCCCGTAAAGTCGTTTTATATTTAAGTGTCTATCACAATGCTGCTGGGTGTGAAATTGACGCACACAATTCGCCAGATATCTTCAATGGATTTTGTTCAAATCATTGCGTACCAAAGTAAATGGTTCTATCACGAGAATGGGAGAGAATTTCTGTAAAGAATTCTCCGCTTGAAAGCAGACTACAGATAAATCAGGAACCTGGGCGGTTCATGGAACGGCATAAATTTCAGTCGAAAGTTTCTCAACCCACTGTTGGCCAGAAGATCTCTCATTTTTTATGTGGGAATACGGCGCTGTTGGTACAAAATATCACAGAAAAATATGATATTCAAGTAAGACGACTAAGATATATAAAAGCGCCTAATATGGTTATTAGTCTATTCGTGCACCTATATTTGTAAATTACTTGCCTGTTTCTACCTGTTTCATATTTAGTTAGTAAGACTTAAGTAGAACTTTTTCGAGTTGTTAATGACCGTAGTTGGTCGAAAACAGTAGTGAAAACCCGAATTCCGAATGCTAACTCCCCGTCCATATTTATTTGCATACATACAGATGGGAAAAAACCATGATGTCGGGAAGTAAACAGTTACTCTATAGATGAAGACCTCAACTTCGACAATATGATCGTAAAATAGATTTTACATTTCAAGAATGTGACGTCCTAGAGGGTAATATACTTGCTGGCCATCAAATTGTTAGCGGGAGTCTAAAGTTAAGCTATAAAGCACAGTCCAGTTTATAGCAGAGATGTTGTAAGACTCAGTTGTCGATCCATTGTTCCACTATGTATGCCAGGCAGTTTCTCTGGTGAGTTTGGACGGCAGCTTACGAGTACTGGAACTAGCCTTCATTCCATTCCACACTCATTAACAACAACGTAAAACACAGGCGCCCATTACAGTATATCACGCGACTCAGATACATAGCTGGCACACAATGCCCAAGTTGTAGGAAGACAATGGCAAAGAGTCGGGCGCCAACGTACACATTACTGGAGCGAATCTGAAACTATCTTACGAAACACCGCAGAAAAGCACCTGACGCTTCTCTGAAGAGAAGTCCTGTAACGAAAGCAACTAACAGATTTAACAAAGAACAGGAGAACCTCATTATGGAATACAATCTACATCTTACACCCATGTATTTAGCGCCCTCTACATCCCGATTTTTCCTTATCGCTTGTACCTTTGAACAGTTGGTATTTGTCTCAGGCTTGGTGAATAATTACATTAGGCAAATATTTTATTCTTTGGATTCGTGTTACAATATTATATAGACAAGAGCCTTCACCAGTGGGTAAATACAGTTGTGCACTTATTCTGACGTACGCTGAGTGTAATCTGGCTTCCGTATTAAGCCATGGCATGTGATGTTTCTGGTCTTTATATCAATTTTATATATGACAAGAGCCGCTCGGCTTCAGCTAGCCACCACGTGATGTAACAAGTGACGACGCTTACCTCACAAAAATTTTTCTATTATTAATATTTCGTTATATATGTAAAATTAGTTTGTTATCGTTTATATATATTTTAGGGCCCACTCCTTCTGAAGGAGATATTTTTATAAATATCTAAACCTAGGTCAAAGGCTAAATAAATCTTTGGTTTGCAACAGGTTGTCTATTTTTTTCAACCTCTTTACATTTAGACAGTTCCTGAATCGCAGCCATGTTTAAGATCTTTCAGAAAAAGTATTTAAAAGACTAGACTCACTCGGAGAGAATGGTATTAGTGATGAATTGAACATGTATAACTTACAATATAAAAATGTGAACAAACAAGAAACTGGAATGAGTCCAAGCACGAGAATGAGAAATCAACTCCGAAATTTAAAAATTGTAATCGGTAAAACGGGAGAGCCTTGATGTGGCAAGAAAGAGATGAGTGCCATAGCAGACAGGCAGAGAATAATACGATGATGATAAATTTTAATGCGAAAGTGTAAAGAGCTGCTATCTTGATTGATAGTATTAGAAATGAGGATACTTTCCACAGAATTAGTGAAGACAGGACTTAACCCACACACACAAAAGACAAGCACACACTAGTAATGCAGCGAGCAGTAGAGAGCAAAAATTGTAGGAAAAGAGATTGGAAAATGCAGGGTGTAACAAGAATTAACCGACAATTTTCGAGGGTTGGAAGGGTGTGTCTCGAGAAGGATATTGGCGATAGGAACCCATGTCCGTAACCGTCTTCCAGCAGAGCAACGAAGTTACATCGTTACATTTGCCACGTTTGTTGGTTAAATGACTACCATGTATCGATTGATATACGTTTCCAAGGAATTACAGATCCGAATTATGGCTGTATTTCTATGACAGTCATTTATTTTACACGATCAGCTGATTGACGATGTGGAACGTGATTCTTGTTTGAGTCTACTACGACAGCAGTTGTGTATTTAAATAGGATGCGTACAAGGTGACTGTAGAATTAGGTTATGAGCAAGCATCTGTGAATGACACATCTCCGAAATTAGCCGATCTCGTCAAAAGAGTTTGATCCTTATACAGTCTAAGATGGAAAGTGGAAATTGTCTTTTAATAAATTTGTGGCTGTGGCACTCGATTTGAAGAAAACTGATGCAACTTTTGATTTCGGCGATGTAAAACCTGCAGAAAACTTGAGCTGCAATGGTGACGGACCGCAGAGCGAACTTCTCTCAGTTACCTGGCAGCATTAAAGACGGTAGATGGCGTTTAATGTCTCGTTGACAGCCACGACAACATTGTGGAGTCTGCTAAGGGTGGTGACGGCAGGGCGTCAGTGTTCGAAGTAATGTTTGCGCTTCTCATTTTTTCTTTAATTTCGATGTTCCCTAGCGTTGTTGGAGTGCTTTTCTAGATATGGGTTTCTGCTCTCTCTTTCTTCCTCGAGATAACCTCAACAACCCTTCGAAGTCTGTCGTTGTACTTTTCTTGCAGAATATATCCGATTTAAATACACTGAGATTACAAAGGTCAGCCGGCCGCTGTGACCGAGCGGTTCTAGGCGCTTCAGTCTGGAACCGCACGCCTGCTACGGTCGCAGGTTCGACTCCTGCCTCGGGCATGGATGTGTGTGATGTCCTTAGGTTCGTTAGGTTTAAGTAGTTCTAAGTCTAAGGGACTGATGACCTCATATGTTAGGTCCCACAGTGCTCAGAGCCATTTTTACAAAGGTCATGGGACATCGATATGTACATATACAGATGGCTGTAGCATCGCGTACACAAGGTAATAAAGGGCAGTACACTGTCGGAGATGTCATTTGTACTGACGTGATTCGTGTGATAACGTTTCCTGCATGACGACAAGATTTAACAGTCTTTGATCTTAGAACGGTAGTTGCATCTAGACGTGTGGGACATTCTGTTTCGGAAATCGTGAGGAACTTTAATATTCCGAGATCCACAATCTCAAGAGTGTGCCGAGATTACAAATTTAATGCGTTAACTCTCAGAATGAACAAAGCAGTGGCTGGCGGCCTTCACTTAACGACCGAGAGCAGAGGAGCTTGCGTAGAGTTGTCAGTGCTAACAGACAAGCAGCAATGCGTGAAGGAACCCCAAAAATCAATGTTGGACGTACAATGAATGTATCCGTTAGGAAAGTGCGGTAAAGTTTGGCGTTAGTGGGCTATGGCAGCAGACGACCGATGCGAGTGCCTTAGCTAACAGCGCGACGT
Source organism: Schistocerca cancellata (assembly GCF_023864275.1). Taxonomy (NCBI): domain Eukaryota; kingdom Metazoa; phylum Arthropoda; class Insecta; order Orthoptera; family Acrididae; genus Schistocerca; species Schistocerca cancellata. The sequence goes on along the minus strand of NC_064626.1, from coordinate 351,203,281 downwards.
CGCCTGCAGCGCGTCTCCTCGGCTCGTGACCATATCGGTTGGATCCTAGACGACTGGAAAACCGTTACCTGGTCACACGAATCCTGATTGCAGTTGATAAGAGCTGATGGTAGGGTTCGAGTGTGGCGCAGACCCAACTAAACCATAGACTCAAGTTGTTAACAAGTTAAGGGGACCACCCCCTGCCCATCTAACCCATGTTAATTTAGGCAAGTATTTGATCCATTTCTGAAATTAACTATTTGATGCAGGACCTTAATATTCTTACTGTATGTTACATGGTGCTAATAGAGCGAACTGTACTAAAATCTACTTTATCGATTTTATAGTTTTTAAGAAATCCTTTTTTAAATTTATTAACAAAAAATATTAAGTTTTTTCTGCAGAAAATATTTTTTTGTGAACTTCCTAATGGGGGTATATTAAAGAATGTAGTACCAGAGGTGGCTTTTTGGGTTATGCAGAATCTCTGAAAATTTCATTCATTTATCTATGATAGTTTCTGATATAATGGGGCATATGTACTAAAAATTTTAGTTGGCGAGAAATTGACTTTAAAGAGAAAACTTTTGAAATTTGCTACTTACAGTTGATTAAAACTGTCCTGCTGCATATGATGGCCTTATTTGCCCTCTACCAGGTCTTCCAGCTTCTTTTTCACCTTACTGGGTGTTTGTCTTGCTTTCTTGGCCATATTAGATGCAGACATGTCTGCATCGGCTATCCTCTTTTTATCGCAGTGTTGCAGCCCAGTGATCATATTTTCACCAGGATTAATGCCTAGCTTTTTCAGTTCCCAACACTTTCCAATATTACCACAACTGAATGTAATAACAGCATCATGAACTCCTAGTTTCATTGTATTCATGCCTACAAATACAGATTTTAGGAAGGCTGTTCCAAATTATGCTGTTGAAACATTCATTTGGATTCCGTGTCTGCCCATGCAGACATCTCCTTAGAAGGTGAGGATAAGCCAAATATCTGAAAATAGGTTCAATTGATGTAATAACAGCAGCAGGAAGGGAATGCTGGTGAGAATAAGATTCTCGAGTTGTCTGAGCCCTGTTGTATTTGCACCACGAATTTTCTCCTGATGGACACAATCCATAACATGGCTTATCATGAGTAGAGGACTTATGGAAGAATATGGCCCAAACATCTCTCTTCATTGCCTCCAGATTCTCTTAATTTCTACTAATTGTCTGCCCATAGTATACCTGCAATCACACTTGAACAAAACTAACCGCGTGTTTGAAAGCGTGTTGTTTACAAACAGTAGAAACAAAAGACTGCCGACCGTTGCATTTCAAGGATAGCCAGCACACTCGGGAGTAACAAAAATCCCTAACGTGCAATGTAGGGGATATAAAGAACTAAAATATATGCAGAAAAGTGGGTGACAGAAAAGTGGGCAAGGCACATAAACACACGTGGCAGGAAAATGCTCTTTAAATGCTCGAAAAATTTTTTTCAGCAAAATCCTTTTCAGGGTACTTAAATAAAAAGCTTAATCTATCGAAATATGATGAAAACCGAAAATCGATTTTTTTCGACCTGAACCACGGTGTGGTCCCCTTAATGCGCGTGCTGATGGTGGCTCCATAATGGTGTGGGCTGCGTTTACATGTAATGGACTACGTCCTCTGGTCTAACTGAATCGATTATTGACTGGAAATGGTTATGTTCGGTTACTTGGATACCGTTGCAGCCATTCATGGACTTTATGTTCGCAAACATTGATGGAATATTTATTCATGACAACGCGCCATGTCACTGGGCTGCAATTGTTCGCAATTGGTTTGAAGAACATTCTGGATAATTCGAGCGAATAATTCGGCCTCCCATATCGCCTCCATGAATCCCACCGAACATAATCAAGAGGTCAGTGCTCAAAGACCTGCGCTGGCATCTCTTCCACTATTATGGACGGCTATAGAGGCAGCACGGCTCAATATTCCTGCAGGGGACTTGTTGCATGTCGCACTCGCTCACAGGAAGATCCGTACCTAAAGACTGGAAAATTGCTCAAGTCACACCAATACCCAAAAAGGGAAGTAGGAGTAATCCGCTGAATTACAGGCATATATCATTAACGTCGATTTGAAGTAGGTTTTTGGAACATATACTGTATTCGAACATTATAAGTACCTCGAAGAAAACGATTTATTGACAGTCAGCACGGATTCAGAAAATATCGTTCTTGTGAAACACAACTAGGTCTTTACACTCATGAAGTAATAAGTGTTATCGACAGGGGATGTCAAATTGATTCCATATTTTTAGATTTCCAGAAGGCTTTCGACACCGTTCCTCACAAGCGTCTTCTAATCAAACTGCCACAGTTGTGCGATTGGATTCGTGATTTCCTGTCAGAAAGGTCACAGTTCGTAGTAACTGACGGAAAGTCATCGAGTAAAACGGAAGTAATATCCTGCGTTCCCCAAGACAGTGTAATAAACCCTCTATTGTTCCTTATCTATATTAACGACATAGGAGACAATCTGAGTAGCCATCTTAGGTTGTTTGCAGATGATGCTGTCATTTACAGTCTTGTAAAGTCAACATATAATCAAAACGACTTGCAAAATGATTTAGATAAGATATCTGTATAGTGCGAAAAGTGTCAATTGACACTGAATAAAGAAATGTGCGAAGTTATTCACATGAGGACTAAAAGAAATCAGCTAAATTTTGATTACGCGATAAGTCACACAAATCTGAGGGCTGTAAATTCAACTAAATACTTAGGGATTACAATTACAAATAACCTGAATTAGAACGATCACATAGATAATATTGTGGGTAGAGCGAACCAAGGACTGCGATTCATTGACAGAACACTTAGAAGGTGCAACAGATCTACCAAAGAGACTGCTTACTCTACGCTTGTCCGCCCTATTCTGGAGTACTGCTGTGCGGTGTGGGATCCGCATCAGGTGGGACTGACGGATGACATTGTAAAAGTACGAAGAAGGGCAGCTCGTTTAGTATTATCGCGAAATAAGGGAGATAGTGTCACAGACATGATGCGTGAACTGGAGTGGCAATCATAAAAACAAAGGCGTTTTTCGTTGCGACGGGATCTTCTCATGAAGTTTCAATCAACAGTTTTCTCCTCCGATTGCGAAAACATTCTGTTGGGACCCACCTACATAGGGAGAAATGATTATCACGATAAAATAAGAGAAATCAGGGCCCGCACGGAAAAATTTAAGTGCTCGTTTTTTCCGCGTGCTGTTCGAGAGTGAAACGGTAGAGAGACAGCATGAAGGTGGTTCATTGAACCCTCGGCCAGGCACTTTATTGTGAATAGCAGAGTAATCACGTAGATGTAGATTTAGATGTAGGTGGAAAAAAGGAAGTCCGACATTATGTTAAGCCATATCCCACGATTTTTGTCACCTCAGTGTAATTCGAAAGCAACAAATAAAAATACTCCGATACAAAGAGAATGTCACAGGAAAGGAAAATTGTGGCGAGCGGCAGCAAACCAATCAGAAGACTGTGGATGAAAAAAAAGTGAAGGGCGAGAGATAAAAAATGCAAGCCACGTTCACGGAAGGGGGAGGCGGGTTAATACTCACTGGAGCCAGGGAGCTTCTTCTTGCGTATGTGCTGGCGGTAGTGGCTGTGCATGGGCCGGTCTATCCAGGAGCGCGGCATTGCGTAGATGCGCCACGGCAGGACGCCGGCGTACGGCACCTGCGCAGCCGCCACCAGCGCCGCCGCCGCCAACACGGCCACCAGCAGCAGGGTCCGAGGCGCCGCCATCACTGCCGCCGCAACAAAGCCGTGGCCGCGGCTGCACTCGCCCCACATACCGCTCTTACGCAATGCACCTCACCCCACACCAGCAGCCGCCAGACATCAGTGCAACGATACGTAGCGCGAGAATTTGCTAACGATGCAGCCGATAAACCTACTGCCGTAACACTGTGCATCGGTATGCATGCGGCAGCGTGCCTACCTAATTACACCACTGGCCATTAAATTGCTACACCACGAAGGTGACGTGCTACAGACGCGAAATTTAACCAACAGGAGGAAGATGCTGTGATACGCAAATGATTAGCTTTTCAGAGCATTCACACGAGGTTGGCGCCTGTGGCGACACCTACAACGTGCTGACATGAGGAAAGTTTCAACCGATTTCTCATACAAAAACAGCAGTTGACCGGCGTTGCCTGGTGAAACGTTGTTGTGATGCCTCGTGTCAGGAGGAGAAATGCGTACCATCACGTTTCCGACTTTGATAAAGGTCGGATTGTAGCCTATCGCAATTGCGGTTTATAGTATCGCGACATTGCTGCTCGCGTTGGTCGAGATACATTGACAGTTAGCAGAATATTGGAATCGGTGGGTTCAGGAGGGTAATACGGAACGCCGTTCTGGACCCCAACGGCCTCATATCACTAGCAGTCGAGATGACAGGCATCTTATCCGCATGGCTGTAGCAGATAGTGCAACCACGTCTCGATCCCTGAGTCAGTAGATGGGGACGTTTGCAAGACAACAACCACCTGCACGAACAGTTCGACGACGTTTGCACCAGCATGGACTATCAGCTCGGAGACCGTGGCTGCGGTTACCCTTGACGCTGCATCACAGACAGGAGCGCCTGCGATAGTGTACTCAACGACGAACCTGGGTGCACGAATGGCAAAACGTCATTTGTTCGGATAAATCCAGGTTCTGTTTGCGGCATCATATGGTCGCATCCGTGTTTGGCGACATCGCGGTGAACGCACATTGGAAGCGTGTATTCGTCATCGCCATACTGGCGTATAACCCGGCGTGATGGTGTGGGGTGCCAGTGGTTGCACGTCTCAGTCACCTCTTGTTCGCATTGACGGCACTTTGAACAGTGGACGTTACATTTCACATGTGTTACGATCCGTGGCTCTACCCTTCATTCGATCCCTGCGGAACCCTATATTTCAGCAGGATAATGCACGACCGCATGTTGCAGGTCCTGTACGGGCCGTTCTGGATACAGAAAATTTTCGACTGCTGCCCTGGCCAGCACATTCTCCAGATCTCTCACCAATTGAAAACGTCTGGTCAATGGTGGCCGAGCAACTGGCTCGTCACAATACACCAGTCACTACTCTTGATGAACTGTGGTATCGTGTTGAAGCTGCATGGGCAGCTGTACCTGTACACGCCATTCAAGCTTTGTTTGACTAAATGCCCAGGCGTATCAAAGCCGTTATTACGGCCAGAGGTGGTTGTTCTGGTTACTGATTTCTCAGGATATATGCACCCAAATTGCGTGAAAATGTAATCACATGTCAGTTCTAGTATAATATATTTGTCCAATGGATACCCGTTTATCATCTGCATTTCTTCTTGGTGTAGCAATTTTAATGGCCAGTAGTGTAATTCCAAAACCACGCGCATAAAAACGGGATTTTCCGGTGCTCCTGACTCGGGTTCTGTTGGTGATAGAAAGGTAGAGGCAAGTGTTTCGGGTCCGCAGCTCGTGGTCTCGCGGTCGCGTTCTCGCTTCCCCAGCACGGGGTTCCGGGTTCGATTCCCGGCGGGGTCAGGACTTTCACCTACCTCGAGATGACTGGGGTTTTGTGTTGCCCTCATCATTTCTTCGTCATTCATGAAAGTGGGAGATTGGACTGAGCAATGGTTGGGAATTTGTACGGGCGCTGATAACCACGCAGTTGAGCACCCCACAAACCAAACATCGTCATCATCATCGAGTGTTTCGTATATCCCTTGGGCTAGGGACCATTTGTACGCCCAACAGAAGGATGTCTTAGTGTCACTATCTTACAGTACAGTGTCAAAGTATGAATATTAGTACTTCCTCCTGCTTAGGCAAACAGAGCAAACCGGTTGGTTCTTTTTCAGTTTCATGTGGTCTACGGTGAGCATGGTGAGACTTACGGAGGCACCATAATTTCATGGGCGGTTCCTCGGAAATATTCGCAAAAAGAGTTTTTTATCTGTTTTTTAAAAGGTTTTTCAGTATATTTTCGCCGTCGCCAGCGGACAAACATCCAGCCGAGGACTCCAAGACGGCTATGTACAGCAAATGACTGAAATTTTTACGATATATTCCTAAGATCTCGATCTCGAATAACCTTGAAAATTTTCATATCTTCATTCGTTTCCAAGATACAGATGCTCAAAGTTATCCATTTTCTACACGTAAAAGCCAGTATGACGCTAAATCTACATAACAAATAACATTTGTTTTGTACCAAGACCCAACTGTGGATTCCGAAACGGCTATTTACAGAAGATGACTGTCATTTTCACAATGTGTTCCTAAGATCCCGACATCGAGCAACCTCGAAAATTTTCTTCATATTTTTATCCGTTTCCGAAGTTCAGAGATTTAAATTTATCATACTTGTACACGTAAAATAAGGTCTGAGGCGAAGTCGTAGCTTATAAAGTGTCGTAGCACGGATAAATATGCTGTAAGTTGTCTCCATTTTGCGGACATAAAATCCAGTATGAGATGTAAGATTAGCTTTGCATGATTTCAATTTAACATTAGTAAACTATCAACATTTTATTGACTCATGAGGTTCTTTTCACATGAGAGACATGCCATGCTGTGGCAGGGAACCAGCGTAAAAATACTGCTATTGGATTACAAAATATGTGAATGTGTCCCAGTTTATTTAAAAGACTATGACTGAAAAGTGGGGTGCTGGATGCCTCATCCTACCATCCTCAGCATCTTTCAAAATTTTCCCAAAAAATTTTCAGTGCAAACATATTCGCGTTTTTTATGCTGAAGGAGAAGAAGACAGTGGAAATGCAAAAGAGACGGAAAATTAATAAATGCTGGCTCGTATACTGTTGTGTTATAGAAAGAAGCAGGCAATGTCAGTGTGAAAGAAAGAGATGGACGCAATGTTGTGGAACATATTTAACAAAGACAGAACAGTGCTACGAAAAGAGTGAAGGAGACAGTACAAGGAAGGGGGGGGGGGGGGGGATAAAGAGAAAGTTGGTGAGAACTAGCGATAATAACAGATCGAATGTATGACAATGACAACGAGGAAGAGAGAGACAGTGACAGTAAGAACAGATAGCAGCATTAGGAAGAAAGGAATGAGATATTAGCAGTAAGAGAGAGCAAGAGGGACACCGTGAGAGTGAGAGGGGACTAGTAGTAGGACAGAACGAAGGGTACTATGGATGTGGCACAGGAGACAATGACAGATAGACACATAGATAATGACGAGAGTTGGGCTGAATGAGTGAGTGAGAAAGATTAACTGGGAGTGGATGAATATGCCCGACTTACAGCAGTGGACTAGTGCGCGTGAGTAAATTACAGTTAGGGGAGCTTGCGGGAGTCTGAGGTGAGTTGCATGTTTAAAAAAACCGCGAATATGTTCACATGCCAACATTTTAGGAAAAATTTTAAAGGTGCCGAGGAAGGTAGAATGAGGCAGCCAACGTTTCAGTCAGAGTCTATTAAATAAACAGGAACATATTGGCTTTTTTTTTTTTGCTCCAATAGGAATACTTTTCCGATGGTTTCAGTTATTATTGTCTCCTTCTGTACGCAATATACTGCAATTCAAGAGTGTTTTCCAGCAGAAGCACATGCTTTTACTTACAAAACACTACAGTGGTCATTCTGGAAATGTGCTACACGTTATGTGTGTCTACATCTTGCTATTTATAGATTACAAACAGTATTTATTTCAAATTTGGCAAGTAATTACTTACTTGCAGTGTTTTACCTCTTGTTTACGTGTTTCGAAGCCCACTGCATTTCCCCGCTGTTATCGTACTTTGAAGTGGAAAGAATTGGTTGCACATTCACCTCTCGCGTTTTTCGGCGTTTACGAACCAGCTTTTTCGTTTGCTGCGTTTTTATTATTGGAAATTCGTTATCTTTCGTAAACTTAACAGAAGTCTTCTTCGGAGAAACAGTAGTTCCGGAACCTGTACAGAAAATTGGAATAGAGATCAACAAAAGCATTTCCGCCCTTTTTATTGCTCATGAAAACCACACATTGCATGTTGTACCACCATACTGCGAGACCTTTAGAGGTGGTGGTTCAGACTGCTGTACACACCGTTACTTCTAATACCCAGTAGCACGTCATGTTGTATTGATGCATGCCCATATTCGTCGTAGCATACTATCCACAAGTTCATCAAGGCACTGTTGGTCCAGATTGCCCCACTTCTCAGCGGCGATTCGGCGTAGATCCCTCAGAGTGGTTGGTGGGTCACGTCGTTCATAAACAGCCGTTTTCAATCTATCCCAGGCAGGTTCGATAGGGTTCATGTCTGGAGAACATGCTGGCCGCTCTAGTCGAGCGATGTCGTTATCCTGAAGGAAGTCGTTCACAAGATGTGCACGTTGGGGCCGCGAACTTTTGTCCATGAAGACGAATGCCTTATCAATATGCTGCCGATATGATTGCACTGTCGGTCGGAGGATTGCATTCACGTATCGTACGGCCGTTACGGCGTCTTCCATGACCACCAGCGGCGTACGTCGGCCCCACATAATGCCACTCGAAAACATCAGGGAACCTCCACCTTGCTGCACTCGCTGGACAGTGTGTCTAAGGCGTTCAGCCTGACCGGGTTGCCTCCAAACACGTCTCCGACGATTGTCTGGTTGAAGTCATATGCGACACTCATCGGTGAAGAGAACGTGATGCCAATTCCGAGCGGTCCATTCGGCATGTTGTTGGGCCCATATGTACCTGACTGCATGGTGTCGTGGTTGCAAAGATGGACCTCGCATTGGACGTCGGGAGTGAGTTGGGCATCAGGCATCCTACTGTGTACAGTTTGAGTAGAAACACGACTTCCTGTGGCTGCACGAAAAGCCTTATTCAACATGGTGGCGTTGCTGTCAGCATTCCTCCGAGCCATAATCCGTAGGTAGCGACCATCCACTACAGCAGTAGCCCTTGGGCGGTCTGAGTGAGGCATTTCATCGACAGTTCCTGTCCCTCTGTATCTCCTCCATGTCCGAATAACATCACTTTGGTTCACTCCGAGGCGCCTGGACTCCCTTGTTGAGAGCCCTTCCTGGCACAAAGTAACAATGCATGGTTGAACGACAGATAACAAGAGCCGTGTACCTTCTTCCTGGTAGAATGACTGGGACTGATCGGCTGTCGGACCCCTCCGTCTAATAGGTGGTGCTCATGCATGGCTGTTTACATCTTTATGCGGGTTTAGTGACATCTCTAATCAGTCAAAGCGACTGTGTCTGTGACACAATATCCACAGTTCTCGTTTATCTTCAGGAGTTCTGGGAACTGGGGTAATGCAAAACTTTTTTTGATGTGTGTATATGAAGGCAACGCAACTTTTATGAAGCTTAAAAAATGAAGTGAAATGCAAAAAAAAAAAAAAAAAAAATACACGCGAACGTGACATAAGTATAAATGAGTCCGAACAAGACGAGAAATGGAGAAAAATGAATGTGTAGCTAGGTACTATTTGAGATCAACCTCAGCTAAGAACGGGGAGAAAAGCAATGGACTTCAGAACCTGCAAGTATGAAGAAAAAACGGTGCAAATAAATTGTACAGCAAATTTATTAAGACAAACTTTTTGTAATCTATAAATAGAAAAATACCGAAACGTAGTACACCGTCCATCGAAAAAGATCCGAGAATGATTTTATTTTGATGCATAAGCAACGCCAGCGCAGTAATTACGGTGACAGGTTGAACTGACAACTGTAACCAAAAGACGTACATTCGGCCAATCAGTTGTCAGCAGACTGTGTTAAGTAGTGGACGTACAACCGCAGTTTGTCAACGTTGTTGTGCAGCAAATCGCAATGTACCAACACCTCTAAATCAAGTGCTCAGACACTCTTCAAATTTTTTCGAAGAAGAGGAAACCGTGTGCAAACTTTCTCCCGCACATCTTTATTTCAGAACAAAATAATGACGTTTAGACGTGTAGCCGCGACTTGAATAGAAAAATAAACACAAACAATTCTTTTCTGAAAAAAATCAGGATTGGTGACGATACGTGGGTTTATCAGTACGAACCAGCCACAAACAGACAAAATGCAGAAAATCACTTAAGCAGCCAACGCTTTAGCGTCGTAACCTACATTCAAGCCAATGCTACGGGCGAGATGAACAACTTACCAAAGAAGGACTTTCTGACGGTTTTGCATGATTTTGCAGTGAAGTGGGTGGAGACTATGTAGAATACCTGAAACTTCAATGTTCTCTATTTTTATTAATCCAGTCTCGAAACTGACTGGATATACCATATTTCCAGAATAATGATTCGAGATGCTTTATAAAGGCAACTTGGTAAAAAAAACTCTCTTAAATTGTAGTAAGCTTAAGACGGGAAAAGTCATTATAATTGGTGAATAACAACAGCTGCTGGGAAGATGGATACACAAATAAACATCTATACAGGGTGTGTCATATTCTTAGAGGAGGCAGTAAAATGAATAGCTGTGTTTTAAAGCTTTCTGCCATTTATTGCATTCAACTTACAACTATAAATAATACATCAAACGAAAGAGCAACTCAGATAATGTAATTCTTCATGCTTGCTCGGCGATCTGTTTGACATCTTGGATATTCGGGAATCCAGCCGGATATTCGCGTCGTTCTCGCACGATATTTCAATAGCGTGCTTCGCTGTCTTCTTCAGGAAGAAGACAGCGCGGCACGCTGTTGAAATATCGTGCGAGAACGACGCGAATATCCGGCTGCATTCCCGAATATCCAAGATGTCATCAGATAATGTTGTTTGTATGCAGGGAAGCGTACGGGAAATCTGCGAGTGACTGAAGAACGAGTGAGACAGTCTTTTACGTGTAGCTCCAAGAAATCAATTGGGAAGGCCAGTCATGCATTAGTAATTCCAGCGACGTCTGTGTGGAGAGTTGAGCAGATGCTTACAGCTACGTCCTTTTCGTTTGTAGTTGTTACACGTTCTAAAGCCTACAGAATACAGTTTACGTGCCATCTTTGCAACCTAAATGTTGCTGCACGACGATGTAGGTTTTCTGGATCGTGCCGTCTTCAGTGATGAATCACCATTTCATCTTAGTGGAAATGTGAACACACATAATGAGCGCATCTGGGGGTCAGAAAATCATCACGAGATGGCACAGATATAGCGACACTCACCTAAGTTGAACTCTTTTTGTGCCACATCACGGCGGAAAGTTTATGGGCTATTCAATTCCGATGAAGCAACTGTAACTGGTGTTTCTTATCTTGATGCACTAGGATTATGGTTCTTTCCTCAGTTGGAAGAAGCTGAACCACAGAACTGTATTTGGTAGTGAGATGGTGCGCCGCCTCTCTGGCGTAACGTAAGTATGCGATTGCTCCATTAAATTTCGTTTGTGCAGCCGCACGAATTCCACATCTCTTTCAGATATTTTTGATGTGTAACGGTCAGCCGTCTTCAGAGTGAGCCGAATGACGGTAATTCGGCTGACTCTGCAGATTTCAGAAGAAGTGGAATTCATGTGGCTACACGCTCGAAATTTGATGGAGCAGTCATTGCGCCGCGGAAAGTACGTGATTGGTTAAAATATGTTGTACCCGATCGCTGGAATGGCCGCAAGAAACCGGATGACAGAGCTTGTTTCGTATGACCTCCTCGTTCACTCGATCTGAAGTCATGCGATTTTTACCTTTGGAGGTTCGTAAAGGATTATGGGTTTGTGCATCCGCTGCCGGCTGATCTATAAGACTTAAGAAATAGGACTGAAGCAGTTATTCCAACAATTACTCCAGAGACACTGACCAAGGTTTAGTAAGAGCTCGCCTATCGACTCTACATGTGTCATATGAAGAATGGAGCTAACACTGAACACCTGCAAAGAGAACTGTTCGAGTTGCTATTTCATTTGATTTATTATTTATACTTGTAAGTTGAATGTAATAAATACTACAAAACCCGGATATTCTTTTTGAAACACCCGGTATATGGGTCACGATTCATCGGATTACCACGATACGCATATGTGGACAGACATAAATGCTAGTGCAATCGTGGAGGTGAATCATAAGCTTTGCTTCAGTATCAGTGTATGGGCTGGAATTTTCGGTGACACATTCATAGGGCCATAAACTTTGCCAAACAGATTAACAGGTGTTGTGTATCGACGATTTCTGTGCGATGAATCACCAGCACTATTGGGTGAGATTTGTCGTTCCAGAGAGACAACGACTGTAGCTTTTGGACAAGAGGACACCACACATTTTTGTACGGGTCGTGAAACAGTATCTCGCTGCAACGCTTCGTGAGCGATGAATTGGTCGAGGATGTCCGATAGGATGGCCTCCCCATTCGCCGGACCTAAATCAATTAAATTTCTAGCTACTGGGACATTTAGTGTATGCCCATCAGACGAGAAGACGTTACAGAAGTGAGTGTCCATTGTGTGTGACGCAGTCAAATGGCTTGGTTCAAATGGCTCTGAGCACTATGGGACTTAACATCTGTGGTCATGAGTCCCGTAGATCTTAGAACTACTTAAACCTAACTAACCTAAGGACATCACACACATCCTTGCCCGAGGCAGGATTAGAATCTGCGACCGTAGCGGTCACGCGGTTCCAAACTGAAGCGCATAGAACCGCACGGCCACACCGGCCGGCTGTGACGCAGTCCGAATGGGTTGAAATGTATTGGGAAGAGCTCATGATCCACTTCGAACAAGGGCTGAAGGATGTGTCAAGATGTTTGGTAATCACATGCAGCACTGCCTATAGTCTCCACTTATATGTAACAGACAAATGGGAATGAGAAGGCAGATTGGGCCATGTCTCAACGGGCATTGTTTCTGTGTACCTTTTTCCATCTGTTTTGGACAACTAGGAACCACGTGACTATGTCAGCTCCCTGCCATTTGCTCTTTACTTCTCCTCCAATATTCTTTAGCGTTTTCAACAAGTCGATTCTTTTGTTTCTTCACACCACTTCACACCTGTTCTCTTACAGCTTCCACGTTGAATTTAACATTTAACATCTCAAAATATATCTTTTCATAGCTTCTTCTGTTTTTATTCTGTGTACTTCTAATCCTCTCAGATTCAGAGACGCTTGAAGACCTGCCTTGTCAGCCTTTTGACATTCATCCTGGACTTCAGGTTTCATTTTTTTATTGTTTCCATTATTTCTTATTTATTCTGATGTGTTTCATCATTACTTCGTAGTGTCCAGGGATATTAAACTTTGATCCTCCTTTCTTAATTTCCGGGCTTCTTTCAGTTTTATTGAACCTATATATTCGTCATGATTATTCTCTGTAATATTTCTATTCACCTAATTTGCAGTTCAGTGCTTGCCATTCACTTGCGTAGAGATATTTCAATTACTGATTGATTTACTTTGTCCTTGCAAGCTTAGGACCATCATAGCCTTCTTAGATCTAACTAGGCGTCCTACATACACTCCTGGAAATTGAAATAAGAACACCGTGAATTCATTGTCCCAGGAAGGGGAAACTTTATTGACACATTCCTGGGGTCAGATACATCACATGATCACACTGACAGAACCACAGGCACATAGACACAGGCAACAGAGCATGCACAATGTCGGCACTAGTACAGTGTATATCCACCTTTCGCAGCAATGCAGGCTGCTATTCTCCCATGGAGACGATCGTAGAGATGCTGGATGTAGTCCTGTGGAACGGCTTGCCATGCCATTTCCACCTGGCGCCTCAGTTGGACCAGCGTTCGTGCTGGACGTGCAGACCGCGTGAGACGACGCTTCATCCAGTCCCAAACATGCTCAATGGGGGACAGATCCGGAGATCTTGCTGGCCAGGGTAGTTGACTTACACCTTCTAGAGCACGTTGGGTGGCACGGGATATATACGGACGTGCATTGTCCTGTTGGAACAGCAAGTTCCCTTGCCGGTCTAGGAATGGTAGAACGATGGGTTCGATGACGGTTTGGATGTACCGTGCACTATTCAGTGTCCCCTCGACGATCACCAGTGGTGTACGGCCAGTGTAGGAGATCGCTCCTCACACCATGATGCCGGGTGTTGGCCCTGTGTGCCTCGGTCGTATGCAGTCCTGATTGTGGCGCTCACCTGCACGGCGCCAAACACGCATACGACCATCATTGGCACCAAGGCAGAAGCGACTCTCATCGCTGAAGACGACACGTCTCCATTCGTCCCTCCATTCACGCCTGTCGCGACACCACTGGAGGCGGGCTGCACGATGTTGGGGCGTGAGCGGAAGACGGCCTAACGGTGTGCGGGACCGTAGCCCAGCTTCATGGAGACGGTTGCGAATGGTCCTCGCCGATACCCCAGGAGCAACAGTGTCCCTAATTTGCTGGGAAGTGGCGGTGCGGTCCCCTACGGCACTGCGTAGGATCCTACGGTCTTGGCGTGCATCCGTGCGTCGCTGCGGTCCGGTCCCAGGTCGACGGGCACGTGCACCTTCCGCCGACCACTGGCGACAACATCGATGTACTGTGGAGACCTCACGCCCCACGTGTTGAGCAATTCGGCGGTACGTCCACCCGGCCTCCCGCATGCCCACTATACGCCCTCGCTCAAAGTCCGTCAACTGCACATACGGTTCACGTCCACGCTGTCGCGGCATGCTACCAGTGTTAAAGACTGCGATGGAGCTCCGTATGCCACGGCAAACTGGCTGACACTGACGGCGGCGGTGCACAAATGCTGCGCAGCTAGCGCCATTCGACGGCCAACACCGCGGTTCCTGGTGTGTCCGCTGTGCCGTGCGTGTGATCATTGCTTGTACAGCCCTCTCGCAGTGTCCGGAGCAAGGATGGTGGGTCTGACACACCGGTGTCAATGTGTTCTTTTTTCCATTTCCAGGAGTGTATTTTACATTACATTCATTCCAGCACACATGTTACAAGAGTTCTTACATTTAATATGGCATACTATACGAGTTGTGTGAGAAAAAAAATGAGGCTGATCTTTTATCTGCCAAAGCTCTCTCTCTCTCTTTTTTTTTTCAAACAAGTAGCAACAGAGAAAGCATTTGCAAACGTTTCGTGCTATGGATGGGCGAAGCTAGGATATTAGTGCATAAATGAGACCTCGTGTTGTGATTATTGTGAGATGACAGGTATATGACATTTAATGCGAATTACTGGAGTGCACGCGCATTGAGGACCCAATGCAATATTTCAGTAGGATTGTCGAGCTGAAATGTTGCATGCTATAAGTCAAGAGTATTTTCGTTCTGTATATGACTCACAGCATTAAAAAATTTAGGGATTTTTCTTTATTTTGTGTAATTCACAGCCCAGATTTTAACGCTGAGGAGTCATTCAGGTGCATCATTGCGTTAATTGTACAATTCTATCCACATATGGCATCACCAATGTACGTATTAAATATTATTGAGAACGTCATGTTGGTTTTCAGAAATACCGGATGATCTGCAAATTACAAGATCTAAACTGAACAATTTTCAGGATGAGTCCGAACTCTACCGGCCAGATTTCAGAAGATGGTGCGCTTGTTCACAGAATATCATGGTACAAGGGATCCTTAGTCTCCAGTGAATCGCCGGCCGGAGTGGCCGAGCGGTTAAAGGCGCTACAGTCTGGAACCGCACGACCGCTACGGTCGCAGGTTCGAATCCTGCCTCGGGCATGGATGTGTGTGATGTCCTTAGGTTAGTTAGGTTTAAGTAGTTCTAAGTTCTAGGGGACTTATGACCACAGCAGTTGAGTCCCATAGTGCTCAGAGCCATTTGAACCATTTTCTCCAGTGAATCGTTACAGCAAAATGAGTTATGTCTCTCTCTCCAATTACCCTTGTGACTGTATTGCGTTCAGAATACCTGAACAGCATAACAAGCGTGTGCTACACTGAATGTGTGTCGTGTATGTAAGAAAACATATCCAAGTTATCACGATATTCACTTCCAGCAATGCAATTTATGGCCTCTCTCCTGTTCCTCACAATCAATACCTTCACTGCATAATATCGATGGTAATGGCAGTGTCACTAAAGTGGAATTACTAC
The DNA here is from genome assembly GCF_023864275.1 of Schistocerca cancellata. Lineage (NCBI taxonomy): Eukaryota > Metazoa > Arthropoda > Insecta > Orthoptera > Acrididae > Schistocerca > Schistocerca cancellata. The sequence continues at coordinate 351,187,296 of NC_064626.1, read as the reverse complement.
AAACGTTCTTCCGAAATTCCTTAACCAAAGAAGACAAGCATACCAGAATTCAAATCAAAAACTGCTGCCAAAATAAGTAACTTAGAAATAGATACTGTCGTTGAGAGAAGCAACCCAAATCACTTAATGAAGGCAGGTCTTCCATTCCAGATTTTTTGCGAATTAATCTCCTATCAGGGTATGCTGATATCGTAGCTCCATATCTAGGAATCATATACAACGGCTTGACTGTCGGAAGATTCGTACCTAAAGACTGGAATGTTGCACGGAACCATGATTGTGCGATCTTGGTTCCATGGAAACCACAAACGAGGGCATGACGCAATGACTATCTTGTCTCATACAGCAATAAATTATTTAACAGTTGTGGCGATTACTTCTGAAACAATAAACAGTTTACATACTTTTTTCCATCTGCATCGTTTTCATCTGGCTGACTCTTATAAGACAGAAATGAGCCACGACATTATGATCACTGCTAAAATCGACGCTGGATGCCGCCTGGTGGTGTAACGGCACGTGACACCATAAGAAAAGTATGATAACGGAGCTGAAACAAATGGGGAATCATTCGAGCAACGCTACAGGTCGCAAATGGGGACAGTGTCTGACATTAGTGACTTTGACAAAGTCACTAGATCGCTATGGCCCAGCGCCAGGGAAACGGTGAAGCTGGTCAGCCGTTCGCGCTCTAGTTACGTGAGCATCTATGGAAAGTGGATGAAGGATGGTGAAACCACGAGTAGTCGATAAGGTGTTGGACGTCCACGCTTCATCACAGATCATGGCTTGAACGCTCACCAAGACAGGATCGTCAGTTGCTATTGTAGTGCCCATGGGATAGTCGAGATTGGACCGTGTATCAATGTAAACTTGTCGCCTGGTAGATGAATCACGTTTCTTGTTACACCCGGTCTACGGCCGCGTCAGATACGCCGTCAACCAGCGAACGACTCTCGAGACTTGCAGCGTGCCGTGAGTGAAGTCCAAAGGGGATAGTGCTATGCTATGGGGCACATTCACCTGGGCTTACATGGGAGCTGTTGTAGCAATCGAAGGCACCACGACAGGTGTGGACTACGTGAACATTATTGCGAATCATCTGCGTCCCTACATTCTTGATATCTTCCTCAATATCGGTGGCATTTTCGAGCAGGATAACTATCGGTATCATAAGGCCACAATCCTTCTACAGAGGTTGGAGGAGAGAAATTATGAACTCACTTCGATGTCTTGGTTGCCAAATAGCCTGATATGAACCTCATGGGTCACATCTTGGATGCTATCGGGCGCCAGCTCTGTTTCCAAAAACCACTGACCCCCAGTATAAGAGAATCGCTCAACGTGCATAGATGTCTGGTACCACTTATCTCCTAAAACGTACTACGCCGAATAGCTGCTCTATTGCGTTCCAAAGGTGGACCAATATGACATCAAGCAGGTGGTCGCTCATTATATTTTGGTGCATTACTTTGAGGAAAACTGGTCCAGAAAGCGGAAATAACTGCTGTCACCGACAAATATTTTATTTGCGTTAACAATGATGCTAGTAGTAAAATATGTCTTTCATCTTGGCTGCAACCTCTTTTCATTACGATAAAAACGTAGAAATAAAAGCGAGCAACTTGAAAATAACCTGTGACACAATCAATAAGACACTAAAAGAGATTTTTGTAACACACAGAATGCCCCGAAATGGCTGTACAGGAATGACTAATGGATTTAGAACATAAAACAAAAATGTCTTCGAAACAGAGAAATGAAATTGTAAGAGCTGGTAAAGGATTTACCAGAACACTCAAAATTACAAATATTTGTATTATAAAAAAGTAGGGAAAAAAGCTATGAAGATGTAACGAACAGATATAGAACCTGGAGCCAAAATGAATAAATAATTAAAAGTGAAAAATAAAACAGTCCAATAAAAAGATGCGGAATGTAAAAATCAATAAATTTCCCATCATGGAAACTGGAGAGAAAGAAACGTGGAGAAGGAAAAAAATGAGACAACTCACTTCTGACTTGTTTGACGCGAATCTCCATTTCACGCTGTTGTGATGTTTTCAAAATGGTTCAAATGGCTCTGAGCACTATAGGACTTAACATCTATGGTCATCAGTCCCCTAGAACTTAGAACTACTTAAACCTAACTAACCTAAGGACATCACACAACACCCAGTCATCACGAGGCAGAGAAAATCCCTGACACCGCCGGGAATCGAATCCGGCAACCCGGGCGTGGGAAGCGAGAACGCTACCGCACGACCACGAGCTGCAGACCTGTGATGTTTTCACTGATAAGCGGATGAGGGGTGATGCTTTCCAACATATTAAAACTGTGTACTGGATCGGCATCTTCATAGTTTTTCAAAAGCAGTAGAGCTGTTATAGTTCATAAATAGTTCATAATAGCTTCGAGTGATGACGTAATCCGGGATAGAATTTATTGTAACTCGTAGCCCATGTTTTTATTCTGTTTTGTCTGATTGTTCTTGTTCTTTTTTTAATCTTATGGGACTTAACTGCTAAGGTCATCACTCCCTAAGCTTACACACTACTTAACCTAAATTATCATAAGGACAAACACACACACCCATGTACGAGGGAGGACTCGAACCTCCGCCGGGACCAGCCGCACTTGTCTGATTGGTTTATGTCTATGTACGAATCGCTGTATAAAGACCTTTATTAAATACGTTTTGACAAGGTTGTAGTCCTTAGGAAAAATTTTGAGAAGCGTCTCATTCACGTAAAATTTTGACTTCAATAGAGAGTAATCATAAAATCCATACATTCAGACTAATAACAGTCGACAAATGACACAGAAGTGTAGAACCAGCAACTTTTCATGCAGCTTGAACGACCTGTCTATGTGACACAGAAAAAGAATATTTAGCTCTTAAAACCAGGTAAAACGGTGAAGTTCACAGAAGCAGTACGCTAGTGGCCAGAATTTGGAGAAGTCGAAACGTGAGACAAACCCCATGAGAAAATAATACATAGATGTTCTGCACGAGCATTGCACCCGCAGACACATTACTAAACTGGCAAATACGTAGCTTTTACTTAAGCCTGTACATTGATTAGGTAAGATGGCGGCGTCAGGAAGTTTGTGTGTGGTACTAACACGATTTTCAGAAACGACATGGCGTTGTAAGTTATGCGAGATGGTTTAAAGAATTTCTTCTGTTGATCAGATATCTGCGTACTATTTGAGTTTAACGCATTCAGCGTAGAATCGTGTTATGAGAAAACATCAAGTTACATATACACATGATTAAAGAAGACAGTAATTTTCGTAAGAACACTCAGACGAGTGAAGAAACTTGTTATCAACGACAAATAGCATGTTCTGCTTATAGGAGCACTGTCATTACGGCCATACAATCCGAAGAAAAACCGAAGTTGATCATTAACCTACGTCTGTTTAACACTGGATTATTAAACCCCCTAAAATATGCACAACCTATTTAAGCACTGCCGGTATTTCGGACACGACAAACCGTAATTATTTAGGACAACACAGAGTACAAAAGCAAAAACACATAAAATGTTTCCTGTTATGCTTGCTCTGAGACATGTTCTTTTCCTTGCAACTTCCGTCTGCTGTACAAAAAATTACAGCTAAAAATGACGCTTGTAATGACCGTTATGTTAAGACTCTATAGGTACCGTAGTTTTATCAATCTATTCCCATATCTTATGAGTGTTTTATCAGTAAATAAACGGCTGTTTACGCGTCCTTTGCGCTTGCCGCCATATTGCTATTCTAAACCGTTAGCTTCAGTGACGCCAGTGATACTGCGTACGGTATTGCCAGTCTAGTAATGTATATCTGTGATTGCACCTCTCTAGAAACATATGCGGATTAAAACATCAAAGACTGGTGAACTACAAAGAGAATTTATTTCGATGTGGTTGCTCTTTGTTTTTTTTCTAATGCCTAAAACACATTAAGTACAAGGTTTTAATTCATTAGTTTTAATACAATGAAAACGTGTGTATTGATTTCTGCAGTTATAATATTATTGGCAAAACTGTTCTTTTTTACATATTTTTTGTATTTTGACTGTGTAACATTTGTGTATTTATGAAAAGGTTCTTTTGAACTACTAAAACAAGTTTTTATTGCGATTTAACTTTTTTGTGCTGTCACTTGACGAAATCTGAAACTGCCATCGCTATAGCAAATTTGATAGGTAGGCCTAGCTGTATATGAAAATTTCAGAACGTAACATAGATGAAATAATATACATCGCAGTGCAGCCCAGATCCTGCGACTCATTTCTCTACTGGTTGGTTGTCGTCTGATTCAAATGGTTCAAATGGCTCTGAGCACTATGGGACTTAACTTCTGTGGTCATGAGTCCCCTAGAACTTAGAACTACTTAAACCTAACTAACCTAAGGACATCACACACATCCATGCCCGAGGCAGGATTCGAACCTGCGACCACAGCGGTCGCGCGGTTCCTGACTGTAGCGCCTAGAACCGCTCAGCCACTCCGGCCGGCTAGTTGTCGTCTGAGATCAATTAGTTTGTACAGAATGGATGTGACATCTGAAAGCATTACTATCCTGTTGGCGTGTCTATCACAGCGTTTTTAACCCTTTGTCACACACAAAAATATTGTGAAGAAAAAGTATTATGTTACTTACACTACATGTGTATGGTCATATGAACAATTGTTTCAAAATACATTATTTTACCTGTAAGTATGATTGCCTACAAAAGGTGCGTGTTGATACAATAAAATCGCTACAATGTTGTTCCTGTGGCTGAAAAATGTAGCATTTTGCTCCGTTGCATGTGAAATGTCTTAAAACGATTCCTTTTTGCTACAAATCAAGGAACAGTCCCACATTTTCTGCATTTTACTACCGACTGTCTTGAGGTTAAAGGCTACATCTTCGCTTTTGGCCTGTACTCAGGCCGGTGAGTAAAATTGTCGTATCGCATGTCAGTCACTGGCATAATTTTCTTCTTTTTCTTGTCTTGTTATCCATCCAGTACTCAAAGCCAGACTTTGTCTTCCCCGAAAAGATAAGTCCAAATGCAATGCCCTAGGTAATAATTCGCAAACATATTTTATAATAACTCACCTTCAGGACTTCCGTTTTCCGTTTATAAGCAGTTTACGTTGCAGAGTGTAAACAACGCCACAAAATCGAATGGAACTGTTACCGATAACTCATGCACACGTAACGTTGCAAGATTTCTGATAATGATATACACTATTTCGAAACTTCTCACCAGAGGCAACAAATACCGCTGCGTATGAGAGTGTAACGTTCTTTCCAGGTATCGTTACCCATTTAAGGACGGAACTATGAACATGTTCCCATAAACTGTGTGCCATTTTGATGTTGCTTGAGACTGACATTGCCAAATCAAAAATTAAATGATTAAAAGTAGTCAGTTGACATGAAGTGTACAGCATGCTTGGATACGCAAGTGACTGGAATTTAAGCGCAACCGCACACATCAGGTAGCGGTAATGCCATCGAAATCTTGTGTGCGAGGAAAGGCGACGCAGCAGTTTTCTCATGATACATAATGCCGTGCATCATAAGGCGGACATATTGCTCACTCGCCCGCACAGGATTGTGCTGCCACGTCACATAAGAGTCCGCGCAGGATACGATAGCCGATGCACAGTGACCAGTTTCCGTCCAAGGCGCTGGGGGAGTTCATTCGTTGTTCGGAAGGGGAGGCCGACAGTGTTTGTCTCCCTTTCGCCCGATGACAGAATCAAGGCGCTGTAATCTTTCTCAAATGATTTTACAGAAACTATTCGGCAAAAAAATTCATTTTTGCTTTGCTTGTAGCTTTGTTTGTCAGATTCATTACGATGTAGCTATCAGTTCTTTAATGGTCATAGTTATTGTGATGCACGGAAGTAACGAACTGCGCGGAATTCGAAAAAGTTTGCAATGAAAAATAGGAGTTGCTATAATTTTGCGTTTGTTGCGTATTACTTATTGTGTTGCTGCCAGTTACAGTTGAGCAAACATACTGATTTTTTCTTAAAGATTTGGGCAGAGTACTCTATCTGACACCAGTCTCGAGAAACTTGATCTGCCATAACACAATCATTTGCGATTGCGCCGCGCCAGCGATAAATCAGAAGTGAAATATCCACAACATTCTCCATGTTTCGTAAATGGTTTGGGATATCGAAATGAGATTTTAACAAATGATAGCACAGAAAGAGGAGAGTATTTGGCCCTATGGTTATTACGCAAAACCTCCTTATCTACCATGTTATTCCACTAACTAAAAACTTTCGGATGAAAGAATGTAATTTTTAAGGCCTATCGATAGCCGTTGAAATGAGCAGTGCTATGGGTTTTGGAACAACGTAAGTGAAGACATTATACGTCTTGGAATGTGGGTCTCACGGGAGGCGTGCCAGAGATAAGTCCCTGCAGTCGCTCTATGCTCTGTTTTCACGGTGGCTCAGATGGATAGAGCGTCTGCCATGTAAGCAGGAGATCCCGGGTTCGAGTACCGGTCAGGGCACACATTATCAACTGTCCGCGTTGACTTATATCAACGCCTGTATGCAGCTAGGGGTATTCATTTCACTGTAGTTTCATTCTAACGAGCTGCATGGTCACGGATGGTATCTGTTATTTTGAACATGTCCGAAAGAACAGATACCATCTTCATATATAAGTTTACTTTGTGTCAAGGATGTGCTTTTTCATAAGATACTGACCTTACTTTTCTTAGTTCCTTGTTCAATAAACCACTGTTCCAGAATTCTCTCGCAATTAAATTCCCCACAACATGTTTGTGAGTTGAGACAGTGTAAATTCTGCTGTGTTTTGACAAAATAAACAAATTTTAAAATCGCAAAAAAGATATGTGCGACTTGTTCTCAAAATTCGCCACTTTTGACATTTCTCTAAAAGTTACAAATGGTTAACAGGCCAGGCGAAAATAAATCGCTACATGTTCGGCTGAATTCATTTTAGATACTATGTAAAGCAGAGGTAACAGATCTTTCTCAATGATCATCATGACAGTGTGGGCTGGGAGAGGTCTCGCTTAATATTTACAAAAAATGTGAGTGTAGGATTCAGTTTACAATGGCGCTTCCCTACAGTGCCTGCACGCAGCCCCCACCACTACCGATCTCCCCTGCGTCTGCGCATCTACCGGCCATGGTACTCGCCGCGGACTCTACCATTTGTGAGGAAGTGGAGTTGTTTGCTGTAAGGCACACATCCACACAGACAACGCGACGACGTCTGGAGCGCCACTGACTGTTAGCACAGCGCTCATCGTTGTCATCGTTGTATCTTCCATCGACGCCGCTGGAGGGAGAGACGTGCCGACAATGTTGCGCACAACTCTTTACACAGGAGCGGCGCCATGGCTAGAGAATGGACCCGAAGTGACATTTACTTCTACATCTACATGGACACACTGCAAATCACACATAAGCGACTGGCAGAGGGTTCATCGAACAATTTTCACAATAATTCTCTATTATTCCACTCTCGAACAGCGTGCAGAAAAAACGAACACCTATATATTTCTGTGTGAGCTTTGATTTCCCTTATTTTATTATGATGATCATTTCTCCCTATTTACGTCGAGGTCAACAAAATATTTTTACATTCGGCGGAGTGAGTTTGTGACTGAAATTTCGTGAAAAGATTCCGCCACAGCGAAAAACGCCTCTGTTTTAATTGTGTCCATCCCAAACGCTGTATAATGTCCGTGTCACTGTCTCCCGTCTTTCGCGATGATACAAAACGTGCTGCTTTTCTTTGAACATTCGCGATAACTCTGTTAATCCTACGCGGTAACGATCCTAGATCGCTTAGAAGTACTCCAAAAGAGGACAGACAAGCGTAGTGTAGGCAGCGTGTTTAGTAGATCTGTTACATACGTTTTCTAAGTATTTTGGAAATTTGTGGTAAGGTCTTATGGGACCAAACTGCTGAGGTCATCGGTCCCTAAGCTTACCCACTACTTAATATAACTTAACTAACTTACGCTAAGGACGACACACAAACCCATTCCCGAGGGAGGACTCGAACCTCCGACAAGGGGAGCCGCGCGGACCATGACAAGGCGCCTCAAACCATGCGGTTACACCAACAGCTTTCAAAGTATTCCCCTAATAAAAAGAGTCTTTGGACTGCCTTCCTCTCAACATTTTCTATGTGTTCTTTCCAATTTAAATTGTTCGTAACTGTATTCATAGGCATTTAGTTGAATTTGTGGCCTTCAGATTAGACAGATTTATCGTTGAACCGAACTTTAACGGATTCTCTTTGGCACTCATGTGGATGACCTGACACTTTCAATTGTTTAGGGTCGCTTTAAATGCGAAAATTTTAGGTTACGCTTTACCGTCACTGTTATTGATATTAACTGAAGCAACAAGTTTACTGTTACCAGTCACAGTTTTATTTATTTCCACGACACGTTTCAAAGGTTTAAACCTCCATCATCGGGTGGATTTACATTAGTAGTATGACATTTGTGTGTGTGTGTTGTGTTACGATTTTTTGGAGGAACTTGTGGCACTGTCTAGTGGAAAAACAAGACACTATTTCAGGACGTGGTTTTGGATTTCTTCTGACAAAAAATTAAACTGATATCTAACGGTAAACATAAAATAAGTAAAATAGAGCACCTCCAGTGGTTCCTTTCGCTGTCGTAACACATCACATGTATACCGTCGTATTTTTAAACAAATATGGCGTCTGGAATCTGCTGGGTGCAACGTTCGTATAGCAGAAGAGAAGACGTTATCGAAAAGTACAAAGAATATACATCGTAACAACATTATTACAGAATAATTATTTAAAGGATTTGGAGGTGTTTGTTTTGAGGTGTCGAATACATGTGTGTGTACTTCAGGTGGCATATAAATCCGATTTTGACAAGTTAAAACAGCTTACACTTCATACTCGTTTATACAATCAGGAGAAATGTTAAAATGGCTTAAACTGCATACTTGCTAATAACAATCAGGTCAAATGATACAGACAATAATCATATTGGCTACAGCAGTAAAATTATACATAAATGACAATATATGATTGGGATTAATAGACAGATGTGAGAGGCTGGAGGCAGAAGGAGAGAGAGAAAGTGAGAGAGAGAGAGAGAGGGTGGAAAGAGTGATTGTATGAGAGCAAACTTTACATGGCGAGGTATCTTAAGATTACATGTTACATATGTTAGCTGCCTAAAGGTTGGGGTAATACATTGGTTAATGCTTTAAAATATGCAGATACATATACAATTTGTGCCAGTACTTGATGTACATATAGTTTCAAGCTGACAAGGGGTACAAGCTGTTGGTGTGACGAATTATCTGTAAATGAGGTCAATCTCTTGTACTCTTGGCGGCTGTCAATATTTATGGTAAATATTAAGGTGGTGTGTGTGTGTGTGTGTGTGAGAGAGAGAGAGAGAGAGAGAGAGAGCATTGTAATGATGTAGGCAGTTGCTGAAAACAGAGATGATACTATTGTAAATATTGTCATTTTTGTCATTTACGATGGATTCAGGTTGTTTTGTTTGGTGTCTGTATATTTGGAGTGTTTCAAGGATGTTTAGTTTTCTGTCTTTTGGTTGGATGTGCAGGATGCTGATATTTGTTGACGTGGCTATTGCTGATATGTGGTATTTTTTTGTTTTTTAGTGCTGCCATGAGTTCTTTGAATCTAATCTCAAATTATCTGCCTGTCGGGCCTATGTAGAAACAGTTACAGTCCAGACATTCAGTTTTGTACACACCTGTGTGATGAAGTGGGTTTCGCGTGCCGATGTTCTGTCCAAGCTTGTTGTCTGTTGTAAAGGACATGCTTATGCCTTTTAGTTTGAAGACATTGACAATCTGATATGAAATGTTACCTAGAAAGGGTATTGTATGGAGGATCTTATTTTCTTTTTGTTTTTTTGTATTGTGATTGCTTTGCCATTATTGAGTGTTTTAGGGTGTCTACTATGGAGCTGTAATAACCACTTTCAATAGCTGTTTGTTTTAATATTTCAATTTCTTGATCACATTTGTCTCCAGAGTGGTAATTGGATAGTTCTATTGATCGTGTACCGGAATGCTGACATTTTGTGTGCTGCGGTGTGACAAGAGGAGTTGTGGATTGTGGTATGTGTTGTGGTAGACGTCTGATAAATTTCAAACTGATTTCTGTTATTCATTATTCTAATGGTAAGGTCTAGGAAATTTATACTGTCATCTGTTTGGTGTTCAACTGTAAATTTTATGTTTTAATGGGAGTTGTTGAAAAACTGGTTCAACTCACTGATGTCATCTTTAGTGCCTTTGACTAAAATGGTGGTACCATTTACATATCTGTAGTAGTAGTTGACATTTTTGAGGAGGTAGTGACTGGAATTCAGGAATTTTGTCTTCTATGTTACTTATAAATATTTCAGTTGCAGTTGGCCAGCCGGTGTGGCCGTGCGGTTGCTACGGTTGCAGGTTCGAATCCTGCCTCGGGCATGGATGTGTGTGCTGTCCTTAGGTTAGTTAGGTTTAAGTACTTCAAAGTTCTAGGGGACTGATGGCCTCAGAAGTTATGTTCCATAGTGCTCAGAGACATTTGAACCATTTTTTGTCCTTGGAATCAACACTACCTCTACCAGTTCACAAGCCTCGTAAGATCTGCCTCGATAGCCGAGTGGCCAGTGCGACAGAATGCCATGCAAAAGGGCCCGGGTTCGATTCCCTGGTGGGTAGCAGATTTCCTCCGCTCAGGAACTGGATGTTGTGTTGCCTTCATCATCACCTCATCTCCATCGACACGCGAGTCGCCGATGTGGCGTCAGCTAAAAAGACTTGCATCAGGCGACCGGTCTACCCAACGAGAGGCCCTACTCACACGACGTTTCAACCTCGTAAGACTGCCATTTTTCTAAGTACGAGAATTTTTAGGATCAGTCTTTCATGTTAATTCATCCTCGGGCACTCATACAATGTAGTGATCATACAGTGAGCTCGACGCTTCTGAACCTACACTCAGAATTCATGTCACGAAGATGACAGTCTTGATTAGTTATATATGTCTGACTTGTCCCTTCGAGGTCATAGACTTCTGAAACGAAAAGAAGTCTGATGGTGCATGGATGCGAGGGTTCTGAAGTCGACGCAAGCGGCGTGTATCGTCTGCAAGAATTTGATTTTATCCACAGACTGTTTTGTGGAGAGATCATATTGTTAAAACCATGTTCCATCAGCGACATCATTCTTCAGAATATGTTGACATAGACGAGGGAATAAAGGTTTGGTATGACTTGAATTCTGTTGTGTTTTTAAGTGTTCTCTCATTATTGAATGTGTATGCTTCTTTGAGAATTCTGAAGGGTATTTTATTGAGTTTGAATGTTGGGCTGTTCCTGCAGTTCACTATAGGCCTGATAGGGCTCCCATTTTTGTGGTTCTTTGGTTGTGATCTAATTCAAGGTGCTTGTAGGTTCCTTGTTACAATGTTTCTTTCTTCTTGGATGATGAGTAGAAAGTTGATGTCTGAAACGCGTCGCGGAAATAAATAAAACGGTGATTGGTAATAGTAAACTTGTTGTTTCATTTAATGTTTAGGGTCGATTGCCAATTTTCGCGCCATTCAGATATCTTTTCTAAATCGTTTTGCAATTTGTTTGATCTTCTTATGACTTTACTAGACGGAAAACGACAGCATTATCCGCTGTAATCTCTCTGACAGGAAATCACGAATGTAGTCACATAACTGAGACGATATCCCATAAGCATGCAATTTCACTACAAGCTGCTTGTGTGGTACAGTGTCAAAAGCCTTTTGGAAATATAGAAATGCAGAATCAATTTGAAACCCCTCAACATTTCGTGTGTGTAAAGAGCTAGTTGTGTTTCACAAGAACGATGTTTTCTAAATCCGTTTTCACTGTGTGTCAATAGACCGTTCTCTTCGAGATAATTAATAATATTCGAGCACAATATACGTTCCAGAATCCTGCTGCATGTCAACGTTAATGATATGGTTCTGTAATTTAGTGGACTACTCCTACTCCTTTCTTGAATATTGGCGTGACCTGTGCAACATGATTGTTAAGTATGGAGCTATTGCATGAACCTTCTCTGAAAGGAACCTAATTGACATACAGTCTGGACCAGAAGACTTGCTTTTATTAAGTGGTTTAAGTTGTTTCACTACTTCTGAGTTACTCATGGTGGCAGCTGTTCTTGGTTCGAATTCTGCGATATGTATTTTGTCTTCTTTGGTGAAGGCATTTCGAAAGGGTGTGATTAGTAACTCAGCTTTCGCAGCACTGTCATCGATAGTAACACCATTGCTATCGCGCAGAGAGGGCATTGACTGTGTTTTGCGACTAGCATACTCTTCATACGACCAGAATCTCTATGGATTTGCTGCCAGATTTCGAGATAGTTCCGTTGTGGAAACTTTTATAGGCACCTCGCATTTACGTCTGCGCTAAATTTCGAGCTGGTGTGAGAGAGCGCCAATCTTGGTGTTTTTGCGCCGCTTTAAATTTGTCATGCTTTTTTCGTTGTTTCTGCAACAGTGTTCTAACCCGTTTTTCATACCAAGGGGTCTTTTGTAATTTGGTGGGTATAAATCTCTCAATTGCTGTCGATACTATTTCTTCGACTTCAAGCCACTTCTGATCCACAATTACATTGTTAATTTGGAAAGAGCGCAGATTGTCTCTCAGAAAGGCCTCAAGTATTTCTTATCTGTTTTTTGAATAGGTGTATTTTTCGTTTATTTGTGAAGGATTTGGAAGTTAAAATATTCAGTGCCGCTAGGCCAACCCTCTGTTCACTAATCCCTGCATCCGTTTGATGCTCGTTATTAGCTCATGATTATTTGTTGTTAAGTGGTCAAGTGTGTTTTCCCAACCGTTTACTATTCGCTTGGGCTCATGAACTAACTGCTTGAGGTAGTTTTCAGAGAATGTGTTTAGCACAGTTTCGGATGATGTTTTATGCTTACCTCCGGATTTAAACATGTATTTTCGCCAACATATCGAGGATAAATTAAAGTCACCACCAAATATAATTGTATGAGTCGGGTTCTCATACTACAAGAAGTGAAGTCTTTCAACAACAACAATCCGCTGGTCCTCGAGAAACAGCTGAGTCGTATTGGTACTGCATATTCACCAGGGACTGAATTGGGTAGCCTCAGAAAAAGTACCCATCTATGTCCTGCACCAAGGCGTCTGCTCAGACGAGTCACGGATCTGCATACATAATCACGACGGATGCACCCGCGTGTGTAGACTCCGAGGATAACGAACGTTCACATATTGTATTCGTCTTCCTCGTAAGGGACCAGCAACGGGTTCGATGGTATGGTATCTTACTGGATATTCAACACGATTACCTCCGTTTAGCATAGCTGGTAATTTGGACTACAGTCGCTAGGTTTCTGACATTTTAAGGCCGGTGACAGTGCCCCATCTGCGAGGTTCTTGACGTTATCTTTCAACAAACTCACCGCGCGTTGCACATACTGTCTTCATCTACCTCAGCACAGAAGCTGTGTGACTGTTGCCTTGGCCTCTAGATCTCTCACCCATTGAGAACATCTTATCATGACTTTCCGAGAGACTGGTACGCCACCGCTTACCAGCCACGGCGATTGTTGAAATATGGCACAAAGTTGAAACAGCGAACACGCTACCATCCCAGGTAGAGCCACTGCTGCTGCCTGAAATGGAAGGTCTGTACTAAATTTCGCATTCATTACACCCCTCTATCACCTGAAAATTTAATAATTTATTCTTCCTAATCTACTACACGCGCACAATAACTAAAATGTCGTTATTTGCTGTCGTTCTTGCTGTTGCAGTTTTGACGTCAGTATTCTACTTTGACCAGGTCCATCGAGGCCTAATACCGACTCACACTGGGACGGGATTCAAAGTCTGCCCTACTCAAAGAAATCACGATGGAACTCACGAAAATTAATTCAGGAAACAGATAGGAAATCTACATAATGAGGCCAGGACTCTGATCTGAACTGAACTCCTCCAGAATACGAGTCCAATGTCCCAAATACTGCGACATCCCGTAGCTGACAGCACATGGCGCCAAAAGTTTTCCAAACAATGGAATGGATTACTGTACATCTACATCCATACATTGCAAACCAATGTGAAGAGAATGGCAGAGGGTACTTCCCATTGTAAAAGTTATTAGAGCATCTTCCCCTTCCGCTCATGTATGGGGTGCGAGAAGAATGATTGTTTGAATGCCTCTGTAAGTGCTGTAAATGCTCTGATCTTGGCCTCACGATCCATATGTGAGCTATAGGTTGGGAGCTGTAATATATTCCTAGATTCATCATTCATAGCTGGTCTCTAAAACTTTGTTAAGTAGGCTTTCTCGGAATGTTTTACGTCGATCTTCATCTTCAAGAGTCTGTCAGTTCATTTGTTTCAACATCGTCATGACACATTCCTGAAGGTCAAACAAACATGTGCCCATGAAATATTGTTCAAAATGTTTGTACCAAGACAAAAGTTCTAGGCGCCTGGTGGCGCTAGTGTGTGTGTGGGGGGGGGAGGGGGGGAGGGGGATTTTGCCTTCAAATTTTGTTTTATTGTTTACATTTTTCGCTCTCTTCATATTTATAAAAAGATGGATAGTTTTTTAAAAACACATTGAAAGTCAAATATTAAACATAATTTCGATGATAAATGATAAGTCACAGTTTTTCATTTATCAGACACCTGTAACACCTAGCTCTATTTTTATATTAGTCAGTGCAAAATGTACGTAAATAATAAAGTTATGGAGCTGTTGTATAGAACAGTGTGTATCAAAATCAGAGAATAATTGTTAATTTAACTGAGTCTACATGCTTTAATAGGCACCATCTGAAAAGTTAATCTGATGAGTATGCAACTATATTCACTGGAATTGTGTTCAACATTTTAATTTTAATGTTTATGTTTCAAAAACTATCCATATTTTACAGCTATGAAGAGAGAGATAAATGTAAGTAATAAAATAAAATTTTAAGGCTACAGCCCCTCCACACTAGCGCTACCAGACACCTGGAACTTATATCTTGGTACAAAATTTTTAAACCATCTGTCAGTTGATGCCCCGATTAGACATAGGTTTGAATACTAACACTGAACCTTGTCCTGCAAGTTCTAAGCTTCTTTTTGAGTGCATTTTTATAAGAAGTATTTTGAAACTTTTTTAACCTCGTAATTTTTCATCTTCTGTACCTTGTTGCTGTATAGCAAGTGGTGTCGCTCTTTGTGTTCCTCTTGTCTCAAGAGCGGATATCTGTTGATGGCAGTAGCCGAAGTGGAGTAATAAATAAAGAAAAGTTTTAATAGAGATGTAGTCTGTATTATTGACAAAATAAGAGAGCAACATTGATTCTGGAAAGGGTGTCATCTGCAAACATCTAACTAATCCGGTACCAGCCTCATTGACAAAGACCACACTTCTGTCAGTAGCCATCTGTTTTTGTTCCACTGTTTCAGAGCTGTCAGCACTGGGCGTTGATATCACAGTAATTATTTGTTTGGAAATGTACAAATTACCAGAGTCACAAGAAATTATTATCGTTTTTCTCCCTAGCAGAGACAGGAGGGGAAGGATGTACATATTGCCTTGCGTGTTTGTTCTCGTAGCACGAAAGAGATACGTCTTCGATACATGTGTTTCAGTTCATGCACTACTCGGCGTCCTCCAGGCATCTTAGAAGTACGCAAGAAAAACCTATTAAATTTTTAAAAAAATGGAAATAATTGTGTCGACACAAACAAACCTCGTTAGATGTTTGTGATTCCATCAACCTTGTGGAAATTGTTAAGATGCTTCCAGCTAGGAGGGTCATTGTCATACTACGTAATTAATGATATTTTAAAAATCTTTCCGAGCAAATATTGCGGAGGAGACTGCACGCAGCCTACATTTGGAGTCGGATGCGTCGCTAAATGCCATTGCTCACAGCAGCAGATAGAGCTACAAACGCAGACATTGCAAAGTAATCGAATGGAAACGTATTGAGTGAGCAGAAGAGTCCAGATTTTGACTTTCGTCAAATGACGCAAGGCGCGGAAAGCACGGACGACACAGCGAAGCATTAAGCCCGCAGTGTGTGGAGAGTCTACTTAGGATGGTGGTGGTGGGGGGGTGGGGGGGGGGGGGGGGGTTGCCGTGTGACTTTTGGGTGTGTTCTTACCATGACTTGGGCCTCCTCATTCAAGTTATCAGGGTGTTTCTTCAGCATTCAGCATTGCCCCCCTTCTAGCAATAATTTATCGTTGATCGCTTGAGCACGAAAAGGGAAGGAGGGACTGGAATAAAGCACATATCATTCTCGTTTTTAAGAAGGACCGAAGGGCAGATGCACACAATTATAGAACCATATCGTTGGCATCAATATATTGTAGAATTATGGAACATGTTTTATGCTCAAGACTTATGACGTTTCTGGAAAACGAAAATCTCCTTTATAAAAATCCACATGGATTCCGCAAACAGAGATGTTGCGAAACTCAGCTCGCTCTGTTCCTCCACGAGATAACTAGCGCCATAGGCAACGGCGCTCAGGTTGATGCTGTGTTCCTTGACTTCTGGCCTGCACTACCGTATAGTGATAAAAATACGAGCTTATCGAGTATCGTAGGATATTTGCGACTGGATTCAAGGTTTCCTTGCAAATGGAATTCAACGCGTCGTCTTAATGGCACAAAATCGATAGATGTAAAGGTAATTTCGGGAGTACCCCAAAGAACCGTCACTGTTTGTAATATGTACCTGATCTACCAGAAAGCGTTGGATGCTCTTTAAGGTTGTTCGTAGGTGATGCGGTTGTCTGTAACAAAGTAGCAACGTCAGAGAGAATAACGATTTGCGGAATGACATCCAGAGAATTGATGAATGGTGCAGGCTTTGGCAGTTGACCCTGAACATAAATAAATGTAACATATTGCACATACAAAGGAAAAGTAATTCACTACTGTACAGCTACACTTTTGATAACAAATCGCTGGAAACAGGAGTAACTATCCGGAGCGCCCTTAAGTGGAATGACCGCATAAAGCAAATAGTAGTAAAAGCAGATGTCAGTCTCTGATTCATAAGAAGAATCTTAAGGAAATGTAACTCAATTTTTTTTGAAATATGTGGTAAGGACTATGGGATCAAACTGCTGAGGTCATCGGTACCTAGGCTTACACACTAATTAAACTAACTTACGCTAAGAACAAAACACACACCCATGCGCGAGGGAGGACTCGAACCTCCGACGGGGGGAGCCGCACGAACCGTGACAAGACGCCTAAGACCGCACGGCTACCCCGCGAGGCAATGTAACTCACACACGAAGAAAGTGGCTTATAAGGCTCTTGTTTGACTAATTCTTGAGCTTTGTTCATCTGTCCGGCATCCCTACCAGGTAGGGCTGATAGAAAAGGTAGAGAAGATCCAATGAAGAGCGGTACGTTTCGTCACGGGATCGTTGACACGAGAGCGTTACGGAGATGCTCAACAAACTCCATTGGCAGACTTTACAAGAGAGACAGTTAATGGCACAAACAGTGTCCTCCGCAACTCACCATCAGATGGGTGCAGAGTATGACGTAGATGTAGACTCTCGGTGACCAAGTGTTGCCCTTTCTTCAACATTTCTATGATGGATATGCTGCTAACACTCACGTCTCCCAATATGACGACAGCCATGTTCATAAGGCAGCACTCGTGCGTTTCTGGTTCCACTAACACTCATGCACCATACAGCTCTTCGAATGCCTGTTTGATTACTTGATCTTAATCCTATAGAAAATACTTGTGACTGTTTGTAACAATGAGTGAAAGGCAGCAATCAACATCCCCGCAATGTGATAGCTCTACGGTATCTAATCATCAATATTAGTAGCTTCAGCTGGATGTGGCGTACCCGAAGAAAGTTATGGAATTGCGGCCATTGTAGAGACTACAGGCAGTGTCACAGGGTATTGGCGCGATGACTCCTGGCGGTGAGCAATTTTTGTCCTGTGTGCATAGTTCCCCCATGTGAATCACACAATTAGTTGCTGTTAAGGATCGCTTGGTAAAATGGTTTGCTAGTTTGTGATCGTAGCATCGTAATTGTATGAAACTGGATCATAAATTCATGTTCATGTACAGCTGGTTGAAGATCTGATATGTTGTGTAGCTGAAAGAGACAATTTTGCTCTTCAATTCACACATCACAGTATCTCCTTAGTGTCTAGAATATTTCATCTTAAATCTTTAAGGGCGAAATGTTTCAAAAATAAACATACCAAAACCAGGATCTAGAAGACGTTCTTCGATTAATATGCGTATATATTATCAATGTCAGACTGATTGCAATCGGGAGAGAAAAAAAAGAGCCTTAAATTTAATAGAATGCATGCGCAACTAAAATTCTCCAGAAATATTGTTGTGTAAGGAATAATAGGAGTGGAGGTGCTGTACATTACGCGATAATACATATCATAAATAAACAACCCTTAACTATGGTTTTTGAGGGAGATGAATGTTTTATTGTGAAAACTGTACATATGTTGATCTAAATGAAAGTATTTACAGCGCTCACGCCTCCACTACTCCAAAGGGAAGATGTTGCACGAATATCCATGGGTACCTGAAACATAAATTGGATTATCTTAACTACAAATCTGTCGGAAAGTTTCAAAAGTGTTATTGTTTGAAGAAAATTATCAACTGACTGCCGAAAACATTGTGCTTATCAGCTGTAGCAAAGAAGTAACAGAGTCTTTACATTTTTTTCTCGTTGAGCGACATAAACATAATCACCCGACGAACTGCTTACTTCTTCATTTACCATTACACTCAGAATTAAAAGTGCTGCGGCATAGAATTTAACTATAAGAAGACATATGTCACATAGCTATATATTTAGAATGTTAGGGGTGTGCGTACAGATATTGTGATAATTGCTTCCTTAATACCACGTCGGTGGGTTAGTTGTTTTCTTCTCTGCGTGTAACGCCCTTCCCGCAGACAAATCATATAATGTACTACCTGATGTTTTCTATGCATATTTAGCTGCGCCGTGAAGTGCATTACATCTATCAGTATAGACTTTCTATTTTGCGTCCTCGTGTCGACACCTGCTGCCAAGGGGAAAATAAGCGCTGTCGTCTCGCCTATGCCACGTGTACTTGGAGGTACTAACCAACCTAAACGCTTACTATTCGCAATAGCTATAATTATTAGTCTTCAAAAGAAGTTGCTAAAAAAATATATACACATATATCTCTAACACCCTGTATATTGTACTAAAAAAAATTATTTATTATCTTTCACCATAAGCGACACCAAGCCAAATGGTGATGTGGTTTAAGCAAACGACTCGTGCTTTGAAAGAACAATGTTTGGACTACATGAGCTAATGAAATTACAATGAAATCCAGACCATTCGCTGACTACAGGCGTTGATAAACCTCAGCGGGTATAGTTGAAAATGTGTGCCTTGACTGGGACTCGAACCTGTGATCTGCTTACATGGCAGACGCTCTATCCGACTCAGCCATCGTGGAAAGAGAGGACAGTGCGACTGCAGGGACTTACCTCAAGCACTTACTGTCCTCACACTACATTCGTAGTGCCCCTGCCCACTACACTCTCGTGGCAGTCAATCTACCGATTCCCGTAAGGGTTTGAGCAATGTGAGTGCATCCGCACTGAAGAAGATCATGGACTGGTAAGCCTTATCTATATGAAGGAACAGAAGGACAGACACCATCTTAATGTACATGAGATAACTTTCTCGTCGTTTTTCTAAATTACTAAAAAGGAAAGCTACTGTGATTTTAAGAACAATGAACAACCAGTTACTTCCTTATTCTTTGCCCATTTCCGGTAGTACTCCGTTGCGAATGGAATAATGAAGAGGGGATCAGTTAGTTGTACCAGAAGAACCCTCCACCACACACCGTCAGGTGACTCGCAAAGAACCGATTTAGATGTAAATGTAGACATCTAGTAACGACAACGACTATTATTTGCCCTTTACATGAGCCGCTAGCGAGTCGTCAATGAAATCCAAAGATACCAATAAAGTAGCCCTAATATATGCAAAAAAAGGTACAGAATATTCCAGTTGTGAAGTGAAGTCAATAATAAACGCTGCACTATAAAATTACAAAATTCAACCCGTATCAGAGACACAGTCCATGGAAAGCGAAAGTGAGAAATCTATTTTTGTCCCCTCGTTCGATGGCTCATGTAAACCATTATCAATATTTTGATGCAGTCGCTCTGGGTTACGTTCAGTCCACCCAACTTCTGGAAATCGAATTTGCTTGAAACATTTATATTGTTCCACTAAAAGTTTCCATCAGATACGGTTGACATCCATTAGCCATCTGACGATATGTTCGTGTAGTTGGAATACGTAATCGGCATTCCTTATCTGTATGCGCCAGTTTATGGGCGGCGGAAATGCGTTTCATTAGTCGGATAGTCTGCTCTGGATGTCGAGATAGTGGAAAAAGAGGAAAACGAAAAATAAATGCTGCTTCCTCATGCTATGCTCTAGTTTGCAATGTTGCACGCAGTTTGGTGTCACAGAAGGGTACCACTATACTAGATATTCCACGGTGCTGAGTTTAAATCTCGTCCAACACTTCCCTACTGCCCTTTCTTCATATCACTTTCTGTATTACAGCAATTATTACTTCGCAAATGTGGTCAAAAATATCTAGATCGCATTACAGTGGGTGACAAAGAGATTCGTGCTTGTAACTTTGTAAGTAATGTTTCTGTTCTTGTTATATTGAAACACTATGTCGGTCGTGACTAAATACACAGCGAATAGGGTGGCCTTGGTATCTAGTTCGGCGAAAAATAGTCTTTACACCAGTGGACGCATGTGATCAGTATTGCGGATGAAAACTGATTCGTGCTCAAAAATGTGCGATCTTAGCATCACATTGATATAACCAGCTGGTTGTTCGAAGACACTTTGGTGTTCGTTATCTTGACGTAAACTTCGTGACACAAGCTTCTGGCGCACCAATACACGTGAACGGGAAGTACTGTTTTTCTCCATCTTCACGGTGAACCATAATAATCATTAACCTGTGTAACAGTGACCATTGTTCGAAGACCGTCATGCTTCAGATAGCTTCAAGAGAACGAATACACCACACGGGAATGATCACAGTTGAACACATCTGCCAGTTCTAGAGTACAATGACGTGGATCATTGTGGGTAATGCTTTTAAACAATTTCCATCAAACACCGACGGTCTTCCTGAACGTGGAGTCACTAACGTCAAAATGATCCTTCTTAAAACCATTTTCTTGTCCTGCCCTGTCCAATGGTTTTACCCCATACATGGCGCAAACGTTTCTGGCTGCCTCCGTTGCTGTCACCCCTACATTGAACTCAAACACAATAACATGTCGGAAATGGTCCTATATTTCTACTTGGCTCTCCATTTTCTAGCGCCCAGAAGTTCTCGTCATCTCTATAAGAGCAGTATAGTTAGTTTTCGCCAGATACAACACAACATGTGAGGCAGGTACACGATTTAATAATTCATTAATAATTCATGTATTCATACTCTGAAGGTGGCATGGGTAAAATACAGGGAACGAAAGGCTATTTACAATTTGTACAGAAACCAGATGGCAGTTATAAGAGTCGAGGGACATGAAAGGGAAGCAGTGGTTGGGAAGGGAGTGAGACAGGCTTGTAGCCTCTCCCCGATGTTATTCAATCTGTATATTGAGCAAGCAGTGAAGGAAACAAAAGAAAAATTCGGAGTAGGTAATGAAATCCATGGATAATAAATAAAAAATTTGAGGTTCACCGATGACATTGTAATTCTGTCAGAGACAGCAAAGGACTTAGAAGAGCAGTTGAACGGAATGGATAGTGTCTTGAAAGTAGAATATAAGATGAACATTAACAAAAGCAAATCGAGGATAATGGAATGTAGTCGAATTAAGTCGGGTGATGCTGAGGGAATTAGATTAGGAAATGAGACACTTTAAGTAGTAAAGGAGGTTTGCTATTTGGGAAGAAACATAACTGATGATGGTCGAAGTAGAGAGGATATAAAATGTAGATTGGCAATTGCAAGGAAAGCGTTTCTGAAGAAGAGAAATTTGTTAACATAGAGTATATATTTAAGTGTCAGGAAGTCGTTTCTGAAAGTATTTGTATGGAGCGTAGCCATGTATGGAAGTGAAACATGGACGATAACTAGTTTGGACAAGAAGTGAATAGAAGCTTTCGAAATGTGGTGCTACAGAAGAATGCTGAAGATTAGATGGGTAGATCATATAACTAATGAGGAGGTACTGAATAGGATTGGGGAGGCACAACTTGACTAGAAGAAGGGATCGGTTGGTAGGACATGTTCTGAGGCATCAAGGGATCACCAATTTAGTATTGGAGGGTAAAAATCGTAGAGGGAGACCAAGAGATGAACACACTAAACAGATTCCGAAGGATGTAGGTTGCAGTAGGTACTGGGAGATGAAGAAGCTTGCACAGGATAGAGTAGCATGGAGAGCTGCATCAAACCAGTCTCAGGACTGAAGACCACAACAACAACAACAACGTTTTTTGGAACAATTCAATTGTGATTGGCGTTGTTGGTTGGTTGATTTTGAGGAGGGGAGCAAACAGCGGGGTCAACGGTCCCATCGGATTAGGGAAGGATGGGGAAAGAAGTCGGCCACGCCCTTTCAAAGGAACCATCCCAGCATTTGACTGAAGCGATTTAGGGAAATCACGGAAAACCTAAATCAGGATGGTCGGAAGCCGGTTTGAACCGTTATCCTCCCGAAAGCGAGTCCAGTGTGCTAACTACTGCGCCACCTTGCTCGGTCCATTGTGGTCATTCACATTTTTCTAGGTCTGCTAGATGCAGCATCTATATGCAACACATATGTGATTGCTACCTCTACAAGTGTGCATTGTTTCAGAACGTTTCTCTTCTTATGGATTTCTTTTCACTCCATGAATATCGCAGCAGGGATTGACAGAAGAAATGCAGATGACAAACGGGTATTCATTGGACAAATATATTATACTAGAACTGATATGTGATTACATTCCTATCCTGTGTCGTTACTGGTGCAGAGAAATGGTGTATTTACGCTAACATAAGAAAAACAAAGGAATGTTTGATCCCAAACAAAGTAGCAACTCCCTTTACAAAGACCTGGGCGCATCTACAAGAGATAACGTGCATCTGGTGGAAAAGTGACGGCGTGGTATACTATAGATTGCTTCGCCGTGGTGTCGTCATCACTGCTGATATTTACTGCCAATAACTCAGACGTCTTGCAGACGCAGTCGAGGAACAACGACCAAGAAGACTGCGTGAAGTGATGGTACTCCACGATAACGCCCACTCGCATTCTAACTTGACTGACGAAAAATACTGTACAGGAACTGGATTGAGGAGTTATTCCGCACCCACCTTATTCACTTGATCTAATGCCCTCAGATTTTCACCTTTCCCGCTCTCTGTCGAACAGCCTTCAAGAGACTTCGTTTCCGGACGAAAATGTGCTCCGAACATTGCTCGACAAGTTATTCGTCTCAAAACCACGTGATTTCTACAGTCGCGGAATCGGAAAGCTACCCCAGAGTTGGCAGCCTGTTGTAAGTAGCGAAGGAGAATATCTTATTAATGACTTAAGTCTCTGTTACGCGTATCTGTTGTGTTTATTGAACTTAATGAAAGAAGGGCAACGAAATCATGCACCAAACCAATGTTTACCAAAATAACTAATATTTGTTACATTGTGTGCTTCGTTTTAAAGCCCAATGTGATAAAATTATTATGAGAGGTTTATCTTTTAAAGTGTTTTTTTCTTCTAAATACTCATGTGTTAAATTACCAAGCTTATTTTTAAGATTACTAGGTCACAGTTAAAGCTGTAAAGAGCATTATGACGTATTTTTGCTGTGAATCAAGTTGGTTGCTGCCGCCTTGGACCTTTGAAGTTTTAAATTGTGCCCTACATTTGTTTTAGAGTACCTAACCTAAGCTGAATAAAGGGACTGAGCGATATCTGGGCTACGTTCAAGTTGGTCTCCTTCTGTCATCTGATTAATGAACGAATGTGCTTGCTTCAGCTCCTTGAATTATGATTTTATATTATTGATGTTTTCACTGTTTAAAGGTAGTTAATACTGATGCTTTCATTCAAAATTAATATGTACAAGCTTTAAAATTTTCTTCAAATGTTTAAAATTTTCTTTAAATGTATCATTCTCACAGTGATATTCACTGACGATTTTATGGTGGCTTCGACAATACCTGTTTTGAATTGTTCATTTTGCCAATGTTAAAAAGCTGCTCAAGGGAATAATTTTGTTAAGTCTTTTTTTTAGGGGAGCGGGTGTAATTCAGCACCTCAGCTCCATGCTCCCTACCATTTCGATAAGGAATGAGCGGACAGCTTCTTTAAAAAGAATATTCACGATTGCCTTACCCATACTTCCACATTCTAGCTTGTGCTCAGTGCTTTATGACCTGACAGTCAACGGTTCAACATTAACAAGTACTACTCAACTCTTCTCGATTATCGGGACGAAAAATATATGGGAAGCGCCTACATTATCTGAGAAATTGAATCATCCTTCGTCAGTATAATATTTCTGCCACGAAAGTGCTTTGACTATGCGAAAGCTGAGGGGTTTCAAGTAAAAATTGTTGGAACGCCAAGTTATTCACGAGGCTGGCTCTCTCTAATTCCCACTTGGTCCTACACGTAAAGCAGTTTCTGGCTAGAAAACGTTTTGAGTCCAATGGAGAGATTACTTATCAGATGTTTCACAGTCCCAACTAGAGTGTGGAATCTTCTAGGTGCGAAAATGATGGAGAAGTATACCTTAATTGCGGAAGGGTACCATATCGACTGTGATGCCGAGTTCTTTGGGAGACAAATTCATTCGGCACTGTCGTGTCGCCAATGCGAATTTTCGAGCTGAGGCGCGTGCGTTTTCAAGGAGTCGCAGTGTGGGAACCGAGAGTTCGCTACGGTAGCGTGGCGCGAAGAACAAGTACGGATAACTTCAGTGAAACGAAGTTGTGTTGAATATCGTGCTTATTAAGAGCGAGATTAATGTCGATGAAACATGAGAAGTGAAAGTGCGTTGAAAAGAAGAATAGTAAAGAATTCAAAGGAAGGTAATGCAGTGGGAAATTATGATGGAAGTTATGTCGTATTCCTGTGTCACAATTGTCAAACATAAGCATTCGCACACACATGATGAGAAACGTTAATTATCCTAAACGGTGATCGATTTAAGCTTCAATTATTTTGAGGAGGTATATTTCAGAGAAGAATGGTGTTGAAAAGGCGATAATGACAGTGAGTGCGAACTAAAATATACTGATAGGTCGATGTTTTCATCTAAGAAATAGTTACTATAATTGACAGTACTTCTTATTAACTATTAAGTTCTATGCAGTACATTTTATTATTTATTAAATTATAATGAATAGTGCTGCAAGGATATTAAACGATCTAAGAAAGGACGTGGGAACTGGTGAGGTCACAGACTTCTTTTCTTCGCCTGTTCGTTCCTGGTTCACCTCCGACTAAGTAATTTCCTTCCTTGAATTATACAGAGTGTCCCAGAAGGAATCACCAGTATTTAGGGATATGACAACGATGATTCGAAGCAAAAAAAGTATAGTAGACATGGGCTCTAAAATGTACATCTTAAGAACTCTGAGCACTTGTTCAGTAGAAGAGATGTATTTCACACTATCGAAGATGAACAAGTGCTCAGAGAACTTAAGGTCTGCATTTTAGAGCCGAAGATTGCTGGAATGGTTTTGTTTTTTTTTTCATTTGATCCATAGTACAATTTCTCGAAGTACAGAAACAAAGAGCTTGCAGTGGAAGAGATTTATTTCATGAAGAAGTGCTTATATCTCTTAAGGAATGCGTTTTAGAGCCCATGTTTACTAGACGTTTTTGCTCCGAATGGTCATTCCTGTTATATCCTTGACTATTGTCCATTCGTTCTGTGACACCCTGTATATTTCAGCCATAGGTCCCGAAAGTGGTATCATTAACATTTTCCTCTTATTACCACGTCACTGTTAGATGAATTCAATACATTACGTAGTAAATTGTTACTATTAACGCAATCAAATAATCTGGTGATGACTTGGTAATGATATGGAGCAGATAATGGTACCGCTTGTGGCCGGATGCTGAAATATGATTTAAAAAATTTACAAGAAAGTTATATGTTTCCCTCAGGCAGTGTCTAGGTTGTGTGAATAATTTTTGACTCCTGTAACTAAATTTACGACCACTAGATAAACTTTCAAAGTATAGCGGGAGGAGTTTTCTTACACCCGTAAGAAAACTAGGTCGACATGTAAGCGGATTTTTACATAAAAATGTAACATTCCTTCATTGTGTGGCTGAGAATTTTTGAAAACATTCTTGGATTACGTCAGTCGTCAAGATTTTTAAGTTGGTACGTGGAATAGAGGAACAAGAGATGCTATTAGGTTGTCTTGAGAAAGAATAGTGGAAATGAACAAAGAGGTGTCTATTTTATCGATTGGGAGGAGGCTTTCGATAGATTAACGGAACATATCGCTGAGCATTTTAAAAATTCTGGATATAGACTGGAAAATAGAGGTTTAATAAAGGAGATGTATACAAATCAAAAAGTGACAGTTAAAATAGGGACTGAGGATACAGAAGAGATGATCATTGAAAAAGGTGAACTTCCTGGCAGATTAAAACTGTGTGCCAGACCGATACTCGAACTTTGGACCTTTGCCTTTCGCAGGCAAGTGCTCTACCGTCTGAGCTACCCAATCACGACTCACGCCCCGTCCTCACAGCACAGTCTCGGTCAGGCACACAGTTTTAATCTGCCAGGAAGTTTCATATCAGCGCAGACTCCACTGCAGAGTGAAAATCTCATTACTGAAAAAGGAGTAAGGCAAGGGGGCTCACTGTCAGAGAATCTGTTCGGCATATATGGAGAAGAGCTGATATGTAAGCCCATAACGATGCAAGAGGCATTGTAATTTGAGAAGAAAGGATAAAGACTGTAAAATATGCGAATGATCAAACTGTGCTGAAGTAATCAGAAGAGGAGTTACAGAAGATGCTGAAGAGCATTGCAAGACGTGGCATAGAGTATGGAATGAAGATAAATATAAGAAAGACGAAAGTGATGAGAATAAGCAATAAGTAAATTCCAGTTAACATATTCCTAGCTGCAAGGAAGGTAATCCTTTCTGTACCGGGGAAGTTTAACGGTGCATGGTAGAAGCTTTACAGAAGAAGTAAGGAGGAGGATATCTATGGGAAAGAGAACATTTGAAAAATTGAAGCCGTTTCTATCATGAAGAAGAATTCCAATAGAGGAGAGGAAAAGATTTACCAAATGTTACAAATGGTTCAAAGGGCTCTGAGCACTATGGGACTTAACTTCTGAGGTCATCAGTCACCTAGAACTTAGAACTACTTAAATCTAACTAACCTAAGGACATCACACACATCTATTCCCGAGGCAGAATTCGAACCTGCGACCGTAGCGGTCGCGCGGTTCCAACCAAACGCTACTCTGTTGTGCTATACAGCAGTGAAACATGAACAGTTAAAAAGAAGGAGGAAAGATATTTATAAAGTTGTGAAATTAGTAATGGGAAAAAATGCTTAAGGTGTAGTGGACTGATGGACCTAAGAATGAAGAAATTAGAGAAAGAAGGAAGATTCTTCGTACATCCATATTTATACTGGGTGAAAGTGGGACACAGCTGGTATAATTTTTATTAAAATGAAATTCCTACAGCTGTACTTAAGATTTTTTATTTACTTCGCTACTAGTTTCGGCCTTGCGTCAACGCCATCTTCAGGCCCATACACTTTGATGAAATCAGTTGTGTGTGGCTGTGTTTAGACTGGAAGATGTAAGGGCCTGAAGATGGCGTTGACGCAACGCCGAAACTAGTAGCGAAGTAACAAAAAATTTTAAGTACAGCTGGAGGAATTTCATTTTAATAAGAAAGAAGATTGTTGGTAGTGACCAGACAGAGGAAGAAATTTTGGCTGGCACATAACTGCATCGGAACTGTCTAAAGCAAAGAGTCATAGAGGGAAGAGTGGAAGGAATGTGAGTATGAGATAGGAAAAGACCTGAAATAATGACTGACATTACAAGAGACGAACATACCGGGTAATCAAAAAGTCAGTATAAATTTGAAAACTGAATAAATCACGGAATAATGTAGATAGAGAGGTACAAATTGGCACACATGCTTGGAATGACATGGGATTTCATTAGAATCAAAAAAATGCAATAGTTCAAAAAATGTCCGACAGATGGCGCTTCATCTGATCAGAATATCAACAATTAGCATAACAAAGTAAGGCAAAGCAAAGATGTTCTTTACAGGTAATGCTGAATATGTCCATCAACATTTCTCAACAATAGCTGAACCCCAAAGCCAATAATCGCACGGACTGAGGTCTGGGGACCTGGGAGGCCAAGCATGGACGAAAGTGGCAGCTGAGCCCGCGATCATCACTAAACGATGCGCGCAAGAGATCTTTCACTTGTCTAGCAATATGGGTGGTTCTAATAAAACCCCATGTCATTCCAAGCATGTGTGTCAATTTTTACCTCACTATCTACATCAGGGGCGGGCAGGAATCCTGCACGTTAACAGGTGTTCTGCGTGCACACAGGGGCAAGCTGGCCACCCGCTTACCTCCCCTCCCCACCATACCTTCTGTCCACTCCTTCCTCTGTAATGCGTTTTGTTTTTCTAGCTTGCTTTATTGAATGATGGAATAAGGTTAGCAGGAGTGCTTGAAATAAATCACGGTTTGAAAGAGTACCTATTAACTACGATACGTTTTATTTAATTATCGCAGGTGGAGTTTACAATACGTTTAATATCTGGAACAAAATTTCTGCATACAGAGAAACGCAAACTGTTACGTAAATTTTCATCACTTATGTTTGCTCTTAACCGAGGCTTATTAATTCAGCAAATGGTTTTCCAGCTCTCACTATATTAAGCGCAATTTTATAGCTTGCACGTACCGCTGGGCTATTATTGTTGTCGTCCTGAAAAATTGAAAACAGTGCTCCATAAAATGTTACATCAGTTAGATGAGAGACATGACGAGAGAAAGTCGCGGATCTCTCGTGACAACGGCAACTAGGACAGAGGCATCTAATATCGTCAGGTCGCTCTTCTTAAGCTCAGTCAATTTCCCCATCCGCTCAAAATCCGACGATAAATTGTACTCGTCCTTGTGAAATTTATTATAATGGCCTTCAATACTAAACTTCCGCTGACCAGCGAGAATACTGCCATATAGTAAACATTTCGAATTTTCACGTCTTTGCACAAAGAAGAAATCGTTCTCCCACTCCATTTTAAAACATAGCAAATCTCCACGTCTCCGTTTCCTTGATTCACTCTGCATTTTCCGGTTCTTGAAATACAACGTTCACTACGTAGTGGTCGCTTCGCATCAACGTCCCCGGCTTAGCCTGGTACTACACTGCCGCAACCTGCCGGCTGTCGCCACTGCCCCATTCGACGATTGCATGCGAGCAGCACACGTGCAGCGCTGTGCGCTCATGAGCCGCGTGCAACGTTTGCCCGCCCCTGATCTACATTATTCCGTGGTTTATTAAGTTTTCAAATTTATACTGACTTTTTGACCACCCAGTACAAACTGATGAATGGAGATGTTCAGAACAGGTCACAATGGAGAGCCTCCAGTTGAAACCTCTCATAAGACAGATACACTAAAGAAGATAAAAAAGACTCTTCGGTAGTTAGCAGGGGAGAACTAGATCAAAATTAGCTGAAAAAAGACTTAGTACCTGGGTGGCATGGATAGCTATGCGTGTTCTTACCATGGCCAGAATTGCCACCAGCCTCTCTGCGGCAGTGGCAGTGGTTGCGGCAGTGGCAGCGGCTGCGGCTGAGGCTGTGGCGGCGGCGGCGACGCAGGGATGACATAGGTGGTGGGCGGCGGCAGCACGAGCGTGGTGGGAGGGCGGTGCCAGTGGCGCGCAGCCTTGAAGAGATTCGCTGGCTCCAGCAGGTGCGACGACCTGGAGTGCTCCGCGTGGTCCGGGCCTGCAGAGCGCGCTCCTGGCGCTGGCTGAGGAGCCTGTTGGAGCTGCGGCGCCGACAGCTGTTGCGGGGGCAGGGACATGGGCAGGACGGGGCCCGACCCGAGAGGCACGAACCCAGTCGGGACTGGCGACAGTATCGGCACCGCCGACAGAGGGTTCCCAGACCCCGACGTGGGCCAGCCGGGAGGCAACTGCGGCATCATTGGTGGGAACTGGGCTCCCGGTGGGAACGGTAGGCTGGGTGGGAACTGGCCTCCTGGTGGGAACGGTAGGCTGGGCGGGAACTGGCCTCCCGGCGGGAACTGTCCTCCCGGAGGCCACTGAGGAAACTGTGGAAACTGAGTTCCGGGTAGGAACTGAGGCTGGGACTGCGGTAGTGGTGGCAGTGGCGGAGGACCATCTGGCTGTGGAGGCGGCGGTGGCGGTGACTGCGGAGGGGGCGGTGCTTGAGGCTGCGCTGGCGCCGATGGTGGTGGTGGCGGCCCTGGAGGCGGAAGTGGTTGCCCAGGCGGCAGCCCGAAGGGGTCTGTCTGCCGCTGCGGCTGGAACAAGCCTGGGCCAAACGCCGAAGGCAGGAAGAAGTTCGGCGGGAACCCCACGGGGCTCTGCGCCGCTCTGTAGCCGTCCTCGCCTCCGATGCCCATATCGTCCGCATGGTAGGTGGGCAGTGGTTGGGGATACGCCTGGCCCTGAAACCCGACAGGGATGTCATTGTACACGTTTCCACAACGTCACTGCTGAAATTTAGTGTTTATTCACAACTGATTTGATCGCGTTCGGTGGACTTCAATAGTTGGTCTGTTTCGCCTCATTTGATTCATCATCAGAATCAGCATCGTGTTATGAAAGTACACTACTGGCCATTAAAATTGCTACACTAAGAAGAAATGCAGATGATAAACGGGTATTCGTTGGACAAATATATTATACAGGGTGGCGCAGGGGAACGGGAAGTTTTGAACGTTACAGTTGGCGGCACTGTAGCGCCGACAGATGTTCGAAACTTTGCACAATTGATGTGAACGCATTGCCATTTAGTACTCATGGAGAATTGGACTGGTGCGGAACGTGCAGTAGCTGTGAGAGCGTTTTACAAAAATGGTGATAGTGCGACTGCCTCGCAAAGAACATTTCGATAGCATTACCAGCTTGGACGTCATGGACATGTCCCATCTGCGCATGCGATTACAACGTGGGTGCGTAATTTTGAAGAAACAGGATCTGCCTTGAAAAAGAAACCTCCAGGTGGCATTCCAACGGTACATACCTCAGAGAACATTGCAGCTGCTAGAGCTGCAATCGAGAAAAGTCCTCGTCGCTCCGTTCGACAGCATGCATCTTCGCTAGGGATTAAGCGACGAAGCTTACAAAGAATACTGCACGAATTAGACTTCCATCCCTATAAGTTGCAGATTACGCAACACTTACATGAACGAGACCCAGCGTCACGTATGGAGTTTACTAGCCAGATATTGGCTAAAATCAACGAGGACGCGAATTTCCTTGGTAACTTATGGATATCAGACGAAGCCCATTTCCACCTGAACGGATTCGTGAACAAACAGAATTTTCGTCATTGGGCAAAGGACAATCCTTGTGAGTTTCACCAGCGACCACTACATAGTGCCAAGGTCACAATATGGTGTGCTGCATCATGTCATGGTGTTATCGGCCCTTATTTTTTTGAACGTGAGGATGGTAGTGCAGTGACAGTAACATCCGCTCGATATGTTGAAATGCTTCAAACATTCTTTACACCGAGACTGTACGAGCTTAATCTTAACGTCGAAAACATGTGGTTTCAGCAGGACGGAGCCACGTCACACACTGCTCGACAATCGATGGCAGCAGTTAGTCAATTGTTTGGAAGACGCAATATTTCACGTAACGGGACATTGCATGGCCTGCGAGATCCCCTGATCTTAGTGTGTGCGACTTTCTTCCTGTGGGGATATCTTAAAGGCAAGGTGTACCGTACACATCCTGCAACAATCCATGATCTGAAGGAGAACATTGAAAACGAAATCACTGCCATTCCCCAAGATTTGCTACACCCCGCATTCCAGAGTTTTCATAACAGGCTGTTAGAGTGTGAACGCCGAATGGGACCACATCTTTCCGATGTCATCTTTAAAAAGTAAAGAGACACTTTTGGACATTTTGATTGTAAAGACATACTGAATAATGGCATACTGAATACATTCACTTTCGTTAATAAATTACTAGTTTTATGAATTTATTCATGAAAATAACGTTATTTCGAAAATTCCCGTTTCCCTGCGCCACTCTGTACTATGACATGTGATTACATTTTCACGAAATCTGGGTGCATAGATCTTGAGAAATCAGTACCCAGAACAACCACCTCTGGCTGTATTAACGATCTTTATACGCCTGGGCATTGAGTCAAACTGAGCTTGGATGGCGTGTACAGGTACAGCTGCCCATGCAGCTTCAACACGATACCACAGTTCATCAAGAGTAGTGATTGGCGTATTGTGACGAGCCAGTTGCTTGGCCACCATTGACAGGACGTTTTCAATTGGTGAGAGATCTGGAGAATGTGCTGGCCAGGGCATCAGTCGAACTTTTCTGTATCCTGAAAGGCCCGTACAGGACCTGCAACATGCGGTCGTGTATTATCCTGCTGAAATGTAGTGTTTCACAGGTATCGAATGACGGGTAGAGCCATGGGTCGTAACACATCTGAAATGTAACGTTCATTGTTCGAAGTGCCGTCAATGCGAACAAGAGGTGACCGAGACGTGTAACCAATGGCACCCCATACCATCACGCCGTGTGATACACCAGTATGGCGATGACGAATACACGCTTCCAATGTGCGTTCATC
Source organism: Schistocerca cancellata (assembly GCF_023864275.1). Classification (NCBI taxonomy): domain Eukaryota; kingdom Metazoa; phylum Arthropoda; class Insecta; order Orthoptera; family Acrididae; genus Schistocerca; species Schistocerca cancellata. Next base: position 351,154,317 of record NC_064626.1, on the reverse strand, counting down.
GCGGTGTCGCCAAACACAACGTGGATTCATCCGAAAAAACGCGTTTTGCCATTCGTGCACCCAGGTTTGTCGTTGAGTACACCATCGCAGGCGCTCCTGTCTGTGACGCAGCATCAAGGGTAACCGCAGCCATGGTCTCCGAGCTGATAGTCCATGCTGCTGCAAACGTCGTCGAACAGTTCGTGCAGATGGTTGTTGTCTTGCAAACGTCCCCATCTGTTGACTTACGGATCGAGACGTGGCTGCACGATCCGTTACAGTCATGCGGATAAGATGCCTGTCATCTGGACTGCTAGTGACTGATACGAGGCCGTTGGGATCCGGCACGGCGTTCCGTATTACCCTCCTGAACCCACCGATTCCATATCCTGCTAACAGTCATTGGACCTCGACCAACGGGAGCAGCAATGTCGCAATACGATAAACCACAATCGCGATAGGCTACAATCCGACCTTTATCAAAGTCGGAAACGTGATGGTACGCTTTTCTCCTCCTTACACGAGGCATCACAACAACATTTCACCAGGCAACGCCGGTCAACTGCTGTTTGTGTATGAGAAATCGGTTGGAAACTTTGCTCATGTCAGCACGTTGTAGGTGTCGCCACCGGTTCCAACCTTGTGGGAATGCTCTGTAAAGCTAAGCATTTGCATATCACAGCATCTTCTTCCTGTCGGTTAAATTTCGCGTCTGTAGCACGTCTTCTTCGTGGTCTAGCAATATTAGTGGCCAGTCGTGTAGGATGCTGGCTTACACTGAGAATTTTTGCCAAAAAAATCACGAAACAGCCATATGTTTTCAATTACACGACTAATTTCGGCATCTCATTAAGGCAAACTTCATGCCCCTGCAAGTTACCAACGACGGGTATACGCGTAGTATATTTCAAGCTATAACACTAGTTGACATTACAGAAAATGAAGCGTAATAATAAAACTCCTTCAACCTACAAAATGCAACAACTAGCGTTAACAAGACTACCTGCACACGAGACGTAACAAAGCAGAATATGTACACATACTGGTTAGCATCGGAATTATTTTGAAATAGAAGAGTTACAATAGAGTATTTCAAACATCACCAAAAACCAAAAACAGACGTTATAAAAAATCCGGCGCACAAACGAAAATGCTTGTCTAGTCTTCATTTTACATAAAAAAATTGTATAACTCATATTGATGAAAATCACCGTAGTTCTTAGGGATAAACTATCCACATTCGAATTAAAAGTCACGATTTGACCTATGAAGTCGACAAGAGTGTGCATATCTATCGCCCAAGTAATATCACTGCTAGTGATATATCAGAATTAGTTGTTACAGTATCAAAAAACGCAACCAGAGGCAAATTCCAACGGCTGACGAATTACTAAGTGAAGGTGCTAAGCATAGAACTTGCGAGGAATATTCATTGAATAGCTAGAGAACATAATGCTATAAATAAAATAAAAAAATATGACTTAGAGATCCTTAAACAGGAGTTAATCGGCGGGCATACACTAGGGTGAACAAGCAAGGAGCCAGCCGATTAACTAGAACTGTTTGTTTGGAATTTTGAAATGATGTGTTTCCCGTCTATCATGTTTTTTTCACGTTAAATTTTTATTCGTATTTGTTTGTTTTGTTATATATTGTTGTAATTACAAAACTGAAAGCGACGAATAGCAATGGTTATGATTTATTGACTACTCCACCAGATAGAAGGAAGGAATTGCCAGGCAGAAAACACGAAGTACGAATCACGTTTAATATTATCATGAGCTTGCGAAGAAGTGTGTGATTTGTCTCAGGACATTGTTATTGTCTAGTGATCACGAATTTCACAGGATACCTTTCCATCATTTTCCACCCAAAGTCCGATGAATTTCTTCTCTCTTTACGATTCAAACCAGATACCTGTGGATCCAGCGCGCCTGTTGTCGAATGACCTAACGATCTCAGCGCCTCAGCCGCATTATTTGCGGTCAGTAGCACTTAATTACTAATCAGCTTCTTACGGAAAATAAAATGGATATAAAGTAATTGTCACTATCTACAAATGTGCAATTATGTGCCGGCCGTTGTGGCCGAGCGGTTCTAGGCGCTTCAGTCTGGAACCGCGCGACCGCTACGGTCGCAGGTTCGAATCCTGCCTCGGGCATGGATGTGTGTGATGTCCTTAGGTTAGTTTGGTTTAAGTAGTTCTAAGTTCTAGGGGACTGATGACTACAGCAGTTAAATCCCATAGTGCTCAGAGCCATTTGAAACATTTTTTTTTTTTTGTAATTATGTCCTAAAACAGTACTAGTTGCCGTAATTTTATTTTACAATCATTGTATATGCGTCGCCTATCGAGACATATTTCCCCGTTTTAAAAGTGCTGAATAGTATGTAGATGTGGATCTGGTTTATTTTTCTGTTCCTTTTTGAGACGATGCCAGACCACTTTCCGATTTGGTGTTCGTGTTATTGCAGTAAGAACGCGTCGTTGCAGAATGGGCACATAGCATTAGACGTAGGCAAAAAAAGTGTGTGAAATCTTATGGGGCTTAACTGCTAAGGTCATCAGTCCCTAAGCTTACACACTACTTAACTTAAATTATCCTAAGGGATCAGACGCACAGTCCATGACTGCAGCGCCTTAGACGTAGACACTGGAATAAAGTAATTGTAATATATTACTTTTCTGTGTCCATTTATTTCACCTCATTTTATCATTCGCATCCGTCCGCAGCTCGCGGTCGTGCGGTAGCGTTCTCGCTTCCCGCACCCGGGTTCCCGGGTTCGTTTCCCGGCGGGGTCAGGGATTTTCTCTGCCTCGTGATGACTGGGTGTTGTGTGGTGTCCTTAGGTTAGTTAGGTTTAAGTAGCTCTAAGTTCTAGGGGACTGATGACCATAGATGTTAAGTCCCATAGTGCTCAGAGCCATTTGAACCATTTTTTTATCATTCGCATCCAAAGAACCCGACCCCAGAAAATATTATTCCGTAAATGAGGTATTTAAATATTATGACATTAAAAAGTAGACTTTTTAAGTCGCGAAATACAATGCTGTGCTATGAAATGTAATTTGGTTCGTTAGATGATCTTACGGCGTAGTGACAGTACACTGCATAGTGTTCAGTTAATTTACTGTTTACTAAGTGAGACCAGTGCTAGCTAGTTCAAGAACATTTTTCCACACAAGCGACATATAGGTTGAAGAAAAATTCGCGCACTTGGACTTCGCAACGCGATTCCTCACATACGGGCTATACAAAAACGTCTGTCACAAAATTTCGTCCTGCGCATATTTCGGGCAGTAAAAGGGCGTTAAAGATCGGCAGTCTGGCAACACTGTAATCACAAGTACAGTAACTACATCTGTCAGCAAAACCAGTTTAGCTGTGCACTTGGTGCAGAGAATAGCGTTCTGTGTTAGCATGCAAGAGGTCGAGGGTCGATGGTTCGATTCTGAATCGAGGCTTATTTGCTTTTATATGCTAAAAGTAGCCTGCTTGTGCAGTATTTGGCATCTTAATCATAAAATAGTGACTGTAGTCGGTCTTATACAAAACGTTTGCAATTGCATACTATGAACACAGAAATGAAAGTACAATTTTCTTATTGGTCGGATTTAAAGAAGCCTTTTGCAGGTCATGGACACGATTGTTCCGCCACTGCATCTACTAGATTCCAAATCTGTTTTCTATGTACCCTCCCACAATTGTCCAATCGAAATTATTTGCAAAGGATGTTGCTAGCCCTACTGGTGATGTAAAGCCCTAACAAAATGTAACGGACCTGAACTTGGCAAGAATAATTAATCGATGGGACCATCGATGGAGGATACACCCAAAAACGTTTGGAATCTAGTAGATGCAGTGGTGTGAAACGATTCGCGTGCAAGACTGCAAAAAGTTTCTATGAAAACATTTCCATTTCTGTGTTCGTAGTACGTAACTGCAAATGTTTTGCAGAAGACCCACTGTGAACGTTGAATGACGATTAAGAGGACTACGCACACTACTTTTAGCGAATAAAAACAAATAAGCCTCTACCCAGAATCGAACTGTTGGCCTCCAGCATCCTTACCCAAAACACTATCTACTGCACCAACTGCAGAGCACTGCTGTTATATCCTGACACAGGTAGTTGCCGTACACGTGAGTACAGTGTTGCCAGATTGCCCATCTTTAACGTCCATTTCTGCCCGAAATATGCGCAGGGCGAAATTTTGTGAGTGACATTTTTGTATTGCAAGTATGCGAAAAATGGCGCTGCGAAATCCGAGTGCTCGAATTTTGCTTCATCCTATATGGTTGTGTGGAATGATACTGAGAGGGGATTTCTGAGTCACGTGTCTGGACTAAATAGTGTTTCGCTACTATGCAGCTGTCTGTGCAACTGCCTTACACCTCTGCTGAGCATACACCGGGCAGTCAGTACCGTGACGTGGGGACACAGCCCTGCCGTTGCATCCTGCCGGTACGCGGAAATCACGCGAGCCTTACGGTGAAACAATCCTTAAACTTCTTTGATAAGGCTTCGCAGTAGGTGACAAACCGTCTCTGTAGAAAAGGAACTGCGAAAGCACAGAATCCCTAGCTCTTCCTGTAGCTGTAACACAGAAGTGGCACTGAGTGACACTCACACTTGTGATCGTGTTCATACAGCCACTTCCTCAGTGTGTGTATTAGCTGTATGTAAATATCAGCGTTATTTTGTTCTGCCATACTCTGCATTGAGCCGCCAACTATAATTACTGTCTCGCTTTTCTTCCGGTAATATTTTAGTATGTAGATCATATCGTAACTGAAGTGTTTTGCGAAAAATTGATTGTTCCATGATTCTAGAATAATTGGGTTAATTTGTATGGTGAACTCTCGGAGAATCGTAGCATATTATACTTACATAATGAATAAAATTATATAGCCGAACACGGTATAGCAGAATTTAGATGGAGGGAACAGTTAGCATAGCTCAAAAACTTAAGGAAGATGCGCTCATATACGATGTGTACATTAAAAGTAAGTGCTGGTAGGCGATAAATGTGAATGCCTGAACTGATATGACTGCTCGCATTGTCGAACGCTCACGAATATCCCACTATTTGTGATGACTACACGCCGTCCATTCGTATTGAAAAATAGAGTATGTTACAATAATTTACACAGTGTGAAATTACTCGTACTTTTTCTTGCAAACCTTTTAAATTGCTGTTACACTGAGATAAAGTATCAGTAGTTTGAGAATTTGTGGCTACTCGTGGAAGAAGTATTAGAGTACGTTACGCCGCAAGTGATTGCTGATAACTGCAGTCAGACAGGTTTTATAGCCTGTCGGCACTTGTTTTTAATATGGAAACCGTATCTACGATGCTCTCCTTCAGTTCGCTCTGCTAGGCTGGCTGTTTTCTACTCTAAAGCAGTCTAAAGCATATTCAGCAAAATAATTTTATGCTGTTAATATTTGCAGGTACAACTTCACCTTGCTTGCACCGCTCTATCACTCTCAAAGTGAAGTCTTCGAAGGTGTTCTTTGAGCTTTGGAAACACACAAAAATAGAGCATGGTCGATGACAGTGAACCCAAGGTGTTGGACTGTTGCAGAAGTCTTAGTTCTCATACTGTCATTGTCATGCTAAAGAAGAAGGTGATCCATGTGTGGACGAACTCTTCGATTAGAAACTCGATTACAGCAAGCTGTTTCTCACCCATCGGTATAGTTACGTTACACACTGCCATGATACACTCTGCAATTCGGAGCCCTCTAGCGGCAGAAAGTTGCAACTTGCGTCGGCGAAGCGGGACAGTCAAGTAATATGTATGACATGTAATCACAATCAACATGTGCCTATATACATCAGAATGAAACGTTGAGTTTTATTCTAACTTGCTATGTAGGCTTATGTTGACTGCGACTGTCATCTGCGAAGATTTCATGAAATATTGACAAGTTTGCTGCTCCTTTACCAACAAAGTGTTAAAACTGAAAAATGGCTGTTTTCATTGAAAACACTAATTGTGAAATACGGTTAACGGAAAACTAATATTGTGCCCATCTAGTGCCTACACAATTGGTAAATCATAACCCAATAATGTAAATAGTGAGATAACATAAATGTGCTGACAGGAAACGTAACAAAATATTTAAACTATTGTGCCTCTTTTTTATACACACCACTGTTGACGACTAATACGAATAGGTGAAACGTGTTAGGTTGAAAACAGTTATGAACATTCAGTTACAAAAGACAAATAATATTTATTCTTGTCTGCATGATGAACATTACATAATTTTCTTCTTTATAGGATTTGCTGCAGAGCTCAGTATCAAACAAATCAACGTATTTACCTTATGGGGATGGAGGCAGTCACTTATTATCGAGTAAGGACAAGGTTCTTTTATGGACTTACGGAAGCAATAAAAATGTTCACCACGAGAAGGAGAGTGGAAAGTCCCAGCGTTCAGGGAGGAGATCTTGCTAAGTATGTGGTTGAAAAGAGCAGGATTTTCTCACTTCACAAGCAGTCAATTTGTGGTTAGATTTCCACTGGGGTCTGGGTCCGGGTGACCCTGCGCCGAATCGTTACCTAAGACGCAACCTGTGGGCTCAACCACACACTGCCGCCCGCCGGATGCACGAGCCCCGATCTCGAATCCCCTGTCACCTCTTTATACATCCTAATAAATGGCTAGCGTGTAGAATTTTGGCACAATGTTTATGGTTTAATACGTTCTACTCGCATCCTGTGTGAGAGAGGTTCAAATTCCTGTCTGAAATTACAATTAAATCAATACCATCAGCTGCTGACGGGCGTTGATATACATCAAAGGGGACAGTTGAAAATGTGCGTCCAGGCCGGGACTCGAACCCGGGAACTCCTGCTTACATGGCAGACGCTCTATCCATCTGAGCCACCGAGGGCACAGAGGATAGTGCGACTGCAGGGTTTTATCGCCGGCACGCTACCCGTAAGACCCACATTCTCAACTTATAGTCCACACACTACATTCGTAGTGCCGCTGCCATTATACCCATCACTCGCGACAGACAATCCACCGAGTCCCGTAAGAGTTCAGGCAAATCGTGTGCATCCTCACTGAAGAAGGTCATTGCCCGGTTAGCCTTAAACGATATGAAGATGGCATCTTTTCTTTCGGACATGTCCAAAAGAACAGATGCCATCTTCATAAATTCCTATCTAGTCAACCAGACATATGATCACCGTTAAGTCGATTAAAGCGAATTGTGCAGTAGTTTCTTTGAGGAGAACACAGACGATTTCGTTTCTCAGTTTTGTCCCATGGATGTCCGATGGCAAGGTAAAGCCTAAATGCCCTTTCTGTAGTAAATATTGAGCTGCATACTTATGGATTTTTTCAAGCCACTCGGACTTTTGGCACGTGCCTCATATGTGTAAATCCATCCATTATAAAGATTATATGGCCACTTGACAAAGCGCTTACTATTCTCTCGAAAACTGGTAAAAACTGCATTTGCAGTGCATGAAATATATTAAAATTTTTATGTCACTTAAACTGGAAAATATTAATGTAGTTTTATTTGCTTCACGGCAAGGTCAAGTTACACGTTGAATGCACAGCTCGAAACTACGCAATCCATACAATGCAACTCTTCCTTATCTTCCTTATCCACTAGAATCACTAGATTTCTCGTCACCTCAATGATACCTTTTAAGGCACAGAAACACATTCTCTGACGAATGAATACTTCTGAAAGAACGCTTTTGAGTAAATCTTCATTGTAACTTACATTAGTGTGTCGTTGAGCTACGTACAAAGCCGGATAATATAAGTAACAATAATTCATTTCCACCATATTACCGTTACCGAAAGTTCGTCTTACAGTTCCTGCAGTTCAAGTCCTGCTCAGTTACGTATTACAGGTTATCAGCTGACAAACCTGGCATTGCCCGGGTATTCATTTTGTCAATGTTCTATAAGAATCTAAAACAAAAATGAACTGTGTCTGTAGTGTAATACTGAAAAAAAATTATTTACGTGTGTTTGTGTAAACACCTTCGAAATTATGCAGTAAACTCGGTGTGAGATGATCCCGACAGTTTCTGTACCCTGCGCGCAGCTGCTTCCCGTGTCTACAACGCGATTTCGTAAACGCCTCTATGGCAACGCCTTTTCATAGCTCTATAGACAGCTATTCTTTTCCCCTAGAGCTCTTTGCCCGTCGCAGGTGGAAGATGTCAGAAGTACTGCTAGGTGTCAGGAATTTCCTTGAACTGACTAGACTGTAGGAGTGTCTTAGTAATAAAGAATAGATGTATTACAACCTCATGCATGATGCGCATTTTTCACGCATCTCAGTGATCGTGACGTCATATTCTTGAATCACATGTCTTACGATGATATAATAGTGTCCGAACGTTCAGCAGTATATACGGATACTATCTGCGAAATGTGTTGCGAATAGAGTTAGTAGCAAAGAAGTAATAGATTTAAAGGTCGTGAACTATGATAGGTAAGCGGTTCTTATCCTCACAGTGACTTTTGTGTCACAGTAAGGCATATGTGTCCCACGTTTGGTTGAAAGCGGTCAAGTGGTTTAGGAATAGATGTGGAAAATACACACATACATACATCCATTTTTATGATACGTATGGATTGTTTGATTTAGAGTTCAAAACTTTGTTGCTCTCATATTGCTTTGCCTTCTGTATTTTGTTTTCCATGTTCTTTTTCCCGCACCACGCTTCTACATAAGTTCATTCTTACTCACTTGAAAGGAAAATGCCATCATAAGACCACCAGGCCATAAGAAAGAGGTGACATAAGGAGTAACTCTATTTTACATTAGAACTCATGGTCCTTGTTTTATGTAACATATTTTCCACTATAAAATAAATCATTATTATTGGTAATTATTTTCCAGTAAAGTTAATTATCTCATCCTGAGGAATTTATAGGTTGGTTGGATTGGGGAAGGAGACCAGACAGCGTGGTCATCGGTCTCATCGGATTAGGGAAGGATGGGGAAGGAAGTCGGCCGTGCCCTTTCAGAGGAACCATCCCGGCATTTGCCTGGAGTGATTTAGGGAAATCACGGAAAACCTAAATCAGGATGGCCGGACGCGGGATTGAACCGTCGTCCTTCCGAATGTGAGGAATTTATAAAATCGAATTCTGCGGCCAGCTAAATTTGCATGAAATAGTCTGTACACATTGTGATCGCACCGGTAAGAAACAAATTAAATATTAAATACTTTTCTATGCCATAGAAGAGACAGCTCTTATCTATGTTGTTGTTGTTGTTGTGGTCTTCAGTCCTGAGACTGGTTTGATGCAGCTCTCCATGCTACTCTATCCTGTGCAAGCTTCTTCATCTCCCAGTACCTACTGCAGCCTACATCCTTCTGAATCTGCTTAGTGTATTCATCTCTTGGTCTCCCTCTACGATTTTTACCCTCCACGCTGCCCTCCAATATTAAATTGGTGATCCCTCGATGTCTCAGGACATGTCCTACCAACCGATCCCTTCTTCTAGTCAAGTTGTGCCACAAGCTCCACTTCTCCCCAGTTCTATTCAATACCTCCTCATTAGTTATGTGACCTACCCATCTAATCTTCAGCATTCTTCTGTAGCACCACATTTCGAAAGCTTCTATTCTCTTCTTGTCTAAACTATTTATCGTCCACGTTTCACTTCCATACATGGCTACACTCCATACAAATACTTTCAGAAACGTCTTCCTGACATTTAAATCTATACTCGATGTTAACAAATTTCTCTTCTTCAGAGACGCTTTCCTTGCCATTTCCAGTCTACATGTTATATCCTCTCTACTTCGACCATCATCAGTTATCTTGCTCCCCAAATAGAAAAACTCGTTTACTACTTTAAGTGTCTCATTTCCTAATCTAATTCCCGCAGCATCACCCGACTTAATTCGACTACATTCCAATATACTATCTATAAAATATATGAATATATGACTCGTGTTTTCTACAAATTACTCCTCTTCATTTTTCTAGCTTCTCTGTTCTACGCCGAGGAGTCCGCTTTTGCATTCTATCCTACCGACTGCTGGTGAAGGCTTTTCTAAAATAGTGCACGGAAAGTTAGTTCAAAGTTTTGCAGTGCAGGCTATCTTGCAATAAACACAGAAATCAAGTGTTGGAAAATGGAGAACTACACTACAAAAATTTAGATATAATCAGCACACAGACGAAATGAACCCGGAACTTAAGTCGCAAATTCAGTATAAAAGACAAGATTTGACTCTGTAGCCTTAGTTTTAGAATTATGCCAACAGAGTTTCAGATACAGTTCCGTTGAGCATATTTCGACATTGATGCAACTGCAGGTAGAAATTCGACAGAATGGTAACACTTTCGATTGTAACATTTTATAATTGATAGATGAGAACAAAAAATTCATTTCTTGTGTGACAGTAATTTTCACAGCCTTTTCGTTATGGAACTGATGACTATTAGAGATGTTCTGAGACCTATTTTCAAACTGCCGAATGGTTAATTGTTTGTGCTTTTCGAAATGCCATGGGAACTGCACTTTGCTGCACGTAAATGACAAGTAGCATTCGTCTACCCGTGAGTTTTTATCTTGTCAAAAATGCTCATATTTTTACAAATAATAGCTATAGCCCTAAAACGGTCGAAGCAGTTCTTCTGGACTGTAATCTGGCATTATGCCAATGAGACGTATACTTTTAATACAAAAATCATTGAAAAGTTTAGAGTTGCGAAGTGAATAACTGAGACAAGCGTCTTTGAAGTTACTGGAAGAGACAGGAGAACTAACAAGTAGAACATGGAATAGACTGATGTGAAAGACGTAATTACGATTGTAAAAAAGATGAAAAGGGTGTGGGCGGGACATGCAGCCAGGCGAATGAATTTTCCAGATGGACCAAGGATTCCAAGAGATAAGAAAAGACAAAGATGCGTGTAGCTGAAACACGTATTCTATGACAAACTATTGACGAGGCCTTTATCGAATAATTGATGTTAAATACACCTAGCGACCAAAGTAATAGGACACCTATCACTGGACATTAAAATTGGTTCTGTCCATCCTTCGCCCGCTGGAGACACTCTCAGCGAGTTGTCTGTGGAGGGATGGCAGCGCATTATTGCCCAAGAGATGAAACCTGAGGAGGCAGTGACGTTGTTCGCTGGGGTCTGGACAGAAGGTGACGTTCTAAATCCCAAAAGTGTTGCTTTGTGTTCAGGTTCGGATCACTTCCTTTCATGAATGTTATTGTCCACTAACCATTGCCCCACCGAGGCATTGTCACGCTGATACAAACAACCACGTCTCCGAACTGGTCCTCCACTCTTCACAGCACACAATGCTACAAAATTCGTCCGTATCCTTCCGCATTTAGTCTTTCCTTAAGAATAAAAAAGCGACCACACCGATAACACGACAAACACTCACATAGCGTAACACAACCACCTCTATACTTTACTCTTCGCATTCCACGTGGTGGCAGGTGAGGTTCTCCAGACTTTCGCCAAAACCAAACACTATCATCGAATTATTGCATAGTATAGCGTCATTCAACACTCCAAATCACTCTTTTCCAGTCATCCGCTGTCCAGTTGGCGTCCCTCTTCACACCACCTCAAGCGTCACTTAACATTGACTGCATAAATGTGTGGCTTATGAGTAGCTGCTCGACAGTTGTAAGCCATTATTTTTAACTCCCAACGCACAGTCATTGTACTAGCTGGACTGCTGATAGCAATTTGTAGCTCGCGAATGATTCCTACAGCAGATTTAATGGGATTTATTCAACCATTTCCCGCAATGTTCGACGGTGCTCGTCCATCAGTACATGGGGTTGTGGCTGGACTTGGTTTAGCTGTTCCTTCGGATCTCCGTTTCACGATTACATCCAGCAACAGACGTGGGCAGCTATAGAAAGGTTGTACTGTCTCTGATGGATTTGTTAGCCATGTGACATCCAACGACTAATCCATGTTCGAAGTCAATGAGCTCTCGTCACCGTTCCATTTTGCTATTACTGCTTCTCTATTGACAACACAATACTCGCGTCTCATTTTATACTGGCGCATCCGCCTCTTGTGACCACTGTGCTCAATTCCAGGTGAGGTAAGGGTGTTCGGATTCTTTTATTCGGGCAGTGTTGCTGGTGGCAGTGACAATAGGTCAAGACCAAACAAATTTAAGAAGAAATTGATGAAGAACAGTAGCAAAAGAATAATGACTTACTAAACATCGGTCTAAGGCGCTGCAGTCACGGACTGTACGGCTGGTCCCGGCGGAGGTTCTAGCCCTTCTCGGGCATGGGTGTGTGTGTTTGTCCGTAGGATACTTTAGGTTAAGTAGTGTGTAAGCTTAGGGATTGATGACCTTAGCAGTTAAGTCCCATAAGATTTCACACACATTTGAACATATTTGTACTAAACATCAAAGAAGGGGGATATAAGATGAACATCAATAAAAGCAAAAGGAGGGTAATGGAATGTAGCCGAATTAAATCGGGTGATGCTGAGGGAATTAGATTAGGAAATGAGACGCTTAAAGTAGAAAATGAGTTATGCTATTTGGGGAGCAAAATAACTGATGACAGTCGAAGCAGAGAGGATATAAAATGTAGACTAGCAATGGCAAGGAAAGCGTTTCTGAAGAAGAGAAATTTGTTAATATCGAGTATAGATTTAAGTGTCAAGAAGTCGAAACGAAAGTATTTGTATGGAGTTTAGCCGTATATGGAAGTGAAATGTGGACTATAAATAGCTTAGACAAGAAGAGAATAGAAGCTTTCGAAATGTGGTGCTACAGAAGAATGCTGAAGATTAGATGGGTAGGTCACATAACTAATGAGGAGGTATTGAATAGAATTGGGGAGAAGAGGAGCTTGTGGCACAACTTGACTAGAAGAAGGCATCGCTTGGTAGAACATATTCTGAGGCATCAAGGGATCACTATTTTAGTATTGGAGGGAAGCGTGGAGGGTAAAGATCATGGAGGAAGACCAAGAGATGAATACACTAAACAGATTCAGAAGGATGTAGGTTTCAGTAGGTACTGGGAGATGAAGCTGGGAGATGAAGAAACTTGCACAGGATAGAGTAACATGGAGAGCTGCAGCAAACCAGTTTCTGGACTGAAGACCACAACAACAACAAACATCAAAGCTGAGAAGAACACTCTAAAAGGGTTTAAAGCTTTAGATAAAGCGAATAAGAGTAGATAATATGGCTGAAGCAAGTAATACGCTGCCAGAGGGTTGGAAAAGGTGAAAAACAATTCATTCGGCAAAAGAGATCCAATGATATCAATACTTACAATTATAATAAACAGAAAACACCTAAAAATTCCGTTAAAGCACATTACGGAAATAAAATTTCGACCATGGAAAAGTGGGAAATATTTCAAACGTGACGCCGAGGAAAGATATTAAAGGACATACAGTCACGAGAATCAATGGTAAATGGTAGAGGGACCAATCGAGGTTTCACCTGAACTCCAAGATAACCTCGACCTACTGGATGATGTACAGGTGACAGAAAACATGCAACAGCATTATGGATCCGTCCGTCTTGGTGGAAAAAAAAATGCATGGATAATCTAAGCAACGCCTTTGTCCAGCAGTGGGAGACATTTGACTGATGATGTTGACGATTAGAATGTTGTTGGTGACCGGGTTCATGGCGCTCAACATTGAGTTCAGTAGGGCTTACTGAAACGTAGCAAGGTGGAGTAGATTGAGTCACTATCATTCCACTCAAATTACTTTGTCCTGGTTTCTATTCCATACATAAAACAGGACATTGAATACATGAAATATCCTAATTCTGTCATAAGCTGTATTTCGCTAAACTTTATTACACACAGTATAGTTTTCACGCTATTGATGATTATGGTACACTTAGGTTATACTGCAAAATTATATTTAAAGAGATATTCACAATTTTAATCAAGCAAACTAAGTACACTTCAGAATCCATCCCGTAGTTAATGTTTGTTTAAGGATTAGCAAAAATGTACAACTTTTCTAAAATAACATATTAATTTGGGAAATAATTCGAATTAGTAAATTCAACTTTCAGTAAATTTTTGACGGGCATTTGCAGACCCAGGTGTGTGCCAAAACGGTTATACTTGGTGATTTAAGAGGATACAGGTTACTGTTATACAAATTTGCTTCGCTGCTAGTGCGTTTATACATTTCGTTTTTTACTTTTTCTATCTTTTATATGGGAATATGAACAGTAATAACTTCGTACTCCAATATTTTGGACCTCTGTATCACGAGCATCTATAAATAGGTGGCGCGTAATATGTGACAGTATGTCGTGATTGAGTAGTCAAGATGTACAGTTAGTATGTTACTCAGCCCGCATTCGGAAGTCGACATGTAAAGCGGTATGACTTCATTCAAAAACATACAAAGCTCTGTACCGATCAGTAACCACCCGTCATTCGATACACCAACTTCTATGTCTGTAACAGTCGTCATGCAACAATTGCGAAATTACTATGTTATTTATCTGTGCTGGCACTTATGAATTTTTGTTACACCACTCGTAGCATATGTGAGCTGCTGACGTGTGTTATACAATCTCTCAAAATTACTAACTACAAACAGATTACCTTAAATTTAAAACAATAAACTTAAATGAACTAGAAAATAAATTCGACAAAGCTATGTTAAAGAAATTAACATTAATCAGTAGAAGATTGATGAAGAAGCAAGTCAACGAGATTTATAAGGCACAGAAAAGTTAGGGAACCTAATATTATGATGATTTGACAGAATGTGCAAAAAAAGAATTAAATCGGAAATCCTTAAAAGAGAAGAAGATTCAATTCGGGCTTCTGCTTATGTCATTGTGAGTAGCTGATGACGAGGATTGAGACCGAGGGAGTAGCTAAGTACTGGCTGTCTCTCCTAAAAGTCACCAGGCGCAGTTTCTCAAGTGTTTCATCAGATATTTACAATTTAGTTTTGCAACGTGTTGAAAGAATCAGCCTGATCAAATACTGCTCTTCACGTATTTCGTAAATAGCCCAACGTCCACTGAAAAAAAAAAAGTCAGGCTATGAGATCATACATATTCAACCACAAGGAAGAAAACCAGCAGAAGACATCATTGCCTTCGATTTCTGGCCGTCCACCGCCCCCCCCCCCTCCTCCTCCTCCCCCCCCCCTCCCCCAATGCCACAGCAGCCGCTACAGTCACAAACAATCGACAAAGAGTTCTAGGTTACTCTAGTTTAAGACGGTTCATTTTTAAGTAACATTTTTCTGTATGCTTATATGTATAAACGCCTGAAGATGAACAAAACATGTCCTAACGCAATGTATTACACTACTGGCCATTAAAATTGCTGCACCACGAAGATGACGTGCTACAGACGGGAAATTTAACCGACAGGAACAAGATACTGTGATATGCAAATGGTTAGCTTTTCAGAGCATTCACACAAGGTTGGCGCCGGTGGCGACACCTACAACGTGCTGGCATGAGGAAAGATTCCAACCGATTTCTCATACACAAACAGCAGTTGACCGGCCTTGCCTGGTGAAACGTTGTTGTGATGCCTCGTGTAAGGAAGAGAAATGTATACCATCGCGTTTCCGACTTTGATAAAGGTCGGATTGTAGCCTATCGCGATTGCGGTTTATCGTATCGCGGCATTGCTGCTCGCGTTGGTCGAGATCCAATGGCTGTTAGCAGAATACGGAATCGGTGAGTTCAGGAGGGTAATACGGAACGTCGTGCTGGATCCCAACGGCCTCGTATCACTAGCAGTCCAGATGACAGGCATCTTATCCGCATGGCTGTAACGGATCGTGCAGCCACGTCTCGATCCCTGAGTCAACAAATAGTGACGTTTGCAAGACAACAACCATCCGCACGATAAGTTCGACGACGTTTGCAGCAGCATGGACTATGAGCTCGGAGACCATGGCTGCGGTTACCCTTGACGCTGCATCACAGATAGGAGCGCCTGCAATGGTGTACTCAACGACGAACCTGGAGCACGAATGGCAAAACGTCATTTTTTCAGATGAATCCAGGTTCTGTTTACAGCATCATGATGGTCGCATCCGTGTTTGGCGACATCGCGGTGAACGCACATTGGAAGCGTGTATTCGTCATCGCCATACTGGCGTATCACCCCGAGTGATGGTATGGGGTGCCACTGGTTACACGTCTCGGTCACCTCTTGTTCGCATTGACGGCGCTTTGAACAGTGGACATTACATTTCAGATGTGTTACGATCCGTGGCTCTACCCTTCATTCGATCCCTGCGAAACCCTACATTTCATCAGGATAATGCACGACCGCATGTTGCAGGTCCTTTACGGGTCTTTCTGGATACAGAAAACGTTCGACTGCTGCCCTGACCAGCACATTCTCCAGATCTCTCACCAACTGAAAACGTCTGCTCAATGGTTGCCGGGCAACTGGCTCGTCACAATACGCCAGTCACTAGTCTTGATGAACTGTGGTATCGTGTTGAAGCTGCATGGGCAGGTGTACCTGCACACGCTATCCAAGCTCTGTTTGACTCAATGCCCAGGCGTGTCAAGGCCGTTATTACGGCCAGAGGTCGTTGTTCTGGGTACTGATTTCTCAGGATTATGAACCTAAATTGCGTGAAAATGTAATCACATGTCAGTTCTAGTGTAATATATTTGTCCAATGAATACCCGTTTATCATCTGCATTTCTTCTTGGTGTAGCAATTTTAATGGCCAGTAGTGTATGTTAAATTAAACATAAAACAAAAAATAAAAAAGTGACTGGTGACAGAAATTACAAATAAGTAAGTATCCCACACAGTCACGGTTTGCAACATAGTCATTATGGCCGAGAATAAAAATCGTTTTTCTTTTCTCGTTGCAAATATAACGCATTTTAAACTAAAATTTCGTGTCTATCCGGTAGAAGGTTCCCAAAGCAGTATAGTGCGGTATTCGGTTTAGCAGTGTATGTTTACGGGAACAGCAAAGCACGAAGAAGAGCTGGTGCTACAGCAGCGTCTGACAAGTGAGCAGCGCTGCTGCATGGCAGTAGCAAGCAGCCAGTGCTGTAGCGCTGGTACTTTTTCGTGTCTTGTTGTCCCTGTTAACATACACGCTGCTAAAACAAACAGCGCACTAAATTGAATGGCGACTCCATAGAGTGCTGTGTACACAACGACCATATACGTGAAATTAGAAGGAAGGTGAGTGTTGGCCGTAATTTTGATGGTTTATTGACAGCAAAATGGATTTTCGATCACATAATGTTCATCTTCACAATTGTGATCATTTCATAGCTTTGGTTACTGATAATAACTTGACACCAGTGCCTATGAGTTTTAATCTGTACACTACAGCAGTGAATAGGATCATTATGTGAATGAAAATCGATTTTGCTGTCAATAAACCAGCAAAATTACGGCCAACGCCGACCTTCCTTCTAATAACCGCACTAAATGCAATAGGCTCTGCTTGTTCCCTCTCTCACAATGCCCACTGAAGCGTCTGTTTGCTACGCTTCGCCGTCGCCAGATTAGCTGTTCACTAATGTCTTAGCGCATGTCCATACTGACACAGCTTCTTTTAAAGATTTCCGAGTGAGTTCTTTCCTTTCCCCTTCTGTTTAATCCTCACACATATACACTAATTTTCTTGATCAGGCAGTGCACAGAGGTGAATACTAAAAGCCCCCCTCACATCTTTTGACTACACGTGCAACTCGCACAACCATAAGACGTGCTTCAGTCAACACGTGGTGATCACAAAGCATGAAAAGCTGCTAAGTTTGAGGATTGCTCTCTTTATGAAAGTCGTTGTTTGCTTAGAAGCAGTCGAGAGAGGATCGTAGTCAGCCAGCGGTTAGGTTACGCTGCGCTTATCGTCTTCCGAGCCGTTACACAGAGTGTGTCGTCGGCAGCGGAAAGCATCATGTCAGCATCGATCGTCTGCGACATCCTGGTTGCTCGATTGCAGCTTTTGCACTGTCTTCCTGTCCACCGTATACTGTTCTTCACTCATGGTATGCAAAATCGGCAAAGTGAACGGGACTGCTTACAAGTCATCCTTGTGACACGCTCTTCAGCTCCCAGCCCTTGTAATCAGACGGGACATGTGTTTTCCTGGAAAAGTTGTTTGATTCGCTGCAGCAATATAGGGCACACATGGTACACCGTACAGTGTGACTGCTTGATGATGTTACAGATTTTCAGGGATGGTGGAGAAGGGTAAATGTATCCGAAGTAAGAGACCCTGGCCCAGAAACGACCGAGTCGAAAGCTACATGCGAAAATCGTTCTGATACCGCTGATGGTGGAACACATGTAACAGTACTGTTGTTGCTAACGCTGTTGGGTAGAAAATTTTCAGAGGTTGTAGTATGGACAAAAAGGAGACGTAATTGTCCAATAAATATACCCTTTAAAATATGTACCTCAAGAGCTACGCGCACTTATTTGTTTTCCTACTGTGAAACACATCTCTTCTACCGAACAAGTGCCCATAGTTATTAAGATATGCGTTTTAGAGCCTATATTTACTGAAAAATTTCTTCTTGTTTTTGTCCATACAAGCTCCTCCTAAAATACTGGAAAAAGCGGTTTTCAGCTGAATAAATGTGTTTTAAGTATAGAAGATGAACAAGTGCTCATAGCTCTTAAAGTATGCAACGTATGTCACCAGACTTTTTTCTTGCTTTGGTCCACACTTCCATCCCAGAAAGTTTCCCACCCTATAATCTTAGCAACATTAGTACTGGTACATGTATTCCACTGCGAGAGGTATCAGAACAATTTTCCCTTCGAACTTTCGACTCGGTCGTTTCTGTACCGGTGTCCCTTACCTCAGATTGATAGGTTTACCGTTACTCATCATCCCTGAAAGTTTGTGACATCATCATGGAATCATCGTATTTAGCAGCAATGTTCCTCATTTACACAGTGCTGATGAAAAAGGGCGACACCGCCTACCAGATTAATCAATTTAAAAAATCTCTTGAGAAACAAATTTATTGTTTCCAGAACAACTGTAGGCGCAAAGGAGAAGTGTTATTGATTTCAGCAACGGACTTCTTAAGTTAAGTTAGTTTCAATCATCCAAGTACTGAGAGAATGCTAAACTTCTCCCAGAAACTGAAAAATAGTTTGTTATCGCTTTTCACTTCACAGTACGTCCGTAGCGCCACATACATTCGTAATTCCAGGCCTGACGTCGAAAAACCGTAAAAATATAACGGCTCTCAGCTAGAATGCATCTGCTCCTCCAGACATTGACCTTGCATACTATTGTGAAAACATAAACCACATTGATGATCCTGTTCTTCAAACACGGACGTCAAGATCGTAGTCCCATTCGGTGTAATTCGAGAGACGTAGGCTATGTGCCGGCACCAAGTTTCCTTCTCGCCTCCCTTCTATTCTTATTACTCATCCAAAACAAAACTTTAACAGAGAAACAACAGTTTATCAAGCCCGATGTCCACCAAATTACACTGCCTACTTCAGACCTCTTTTGAGATATTTCTAACACACTCGCTTAGTGTGTAATGACGTCTCTCAAATATGGCAATTTATATAACAGGTGGAACTTTACTCCCAAAGATAAATGGTAGGAAAGGTTCACCATACTGAAAGCGGCCTTCTTAATCAGCTTTAATACACTGATAGCGATTAAAACTGTGTACCCGTTACATGAAGTGTGGAGTGCTAAAAATTACAAGTAACAGAAAGGTGGCACCGAAAGTTCAGTAACGAAATAGAGACTCGAAAAATGATGGTTGTTTCCACTGGTGATGAACGGAATGGTAATACGTTTACAAACAAAGCTGAAGCATGATACCTCCCAGCTCACAACCCAGGGTCTAACTTTCCTTTCCCACATTTCATTCTGCTAAAAAGGAGTACCTCCTTACTGCGTGTTTTGAGGACTAAGTCTTTTGATACTACACGTAAGTATCAGGAGAGTATGCCGAAACATGTAAAGTGTAGATGAATCTTTCTTGAGAAATGTGCTAACTTAGTCAGCATATAATACCGTCCACAGTAGCTTTTTACCGTCGTATTTTGTAATTTGAAGCAACAAGATGTCTGTTCCGATTACATAAAATCATTTAAACTATAATTACCTTCAAATCTTTCCTGTGCTTTCGTAAAAACACTGATGTACGTTAATCTTCTGTAATGCCTGCCCTGAGAAAGTACCGTTCTTCAGAGGCGAGAATCGATCCCAGCAAACCCCGAGCAAAGTGCGATGGCACATTGTGCGTATAGTGATAGAGATGTGCAATCTAACACTATTATTGCTTAGCTTCTATGCCGAAGACACAAGTAGAAAAGTCGAAGAACTTTTCAAATCAGGAAAAAGTAATTGTAAGGCAGGCAGAAACGAATCTTTGACATCACAAGTGACATAGCTCCACTGTCTAAAAATAAGGTAGGCTTATTACAGTTGTACGATATGGGCAACCTGCTTAGTACAGGATTAGGGATGAGAAAGAAAAGGTAGAGAAAAAAAAGAGAGTGATTAAAAGCATTAGAAAGGACACTAGGTACAGGATAAATGCAAAAAACTGGGAAAGCAACAGTGGAAGCAGTTACCTATCTCGAATGCAAGATTACGCGAGATAATCTATAAATGGGTGGCATTAAAAGAACTGGCGTATCAGAAGGAAACTATCTGCAATAAAGCAGCTACACAAGTACGAGATACCGATATGTCTTTGAGCAAGAAGAGTCTGAATCCACATCTCTGGAGCACAAAACTGAGTAAAGTTGTAACTTCGACAGCTAAAAGTTGCAGAAAACAAACTGAAAACTTTTGAAAGTAGTGCAAGAGAGCCGTTTTGAAAGTGTAGGTCGACAGGTAAGATACTAAACGAATAAGTATTAAAAGCTAAAGAAATCACAGGCTGTGCCCGTACCCAAGCCTAATATCAAACTGAAGACAGTGCCCGCAGTTTATGTTACCATATATAATAATCGTATGGAATTATATAATATGATGCTCATTTTACTATTGGATGTATGGCTCAGTCTAGGTTTTTCAGCTTTATATTAGATGCAATTCTAGTTTTCATTTTCATAATTTTTGGGCTCTTTGCAATTTTTGAGGTTCTATGATGATGATTATACGAGTTTAAGTCTCGAAACTGGCTATGATATAATAAATAAACAACAGACTCATCTGTAGCTGAAGAGAATTTATTCCCTGAAATAGAAAGCAATTATTGTGAGGGCAGAGAAAGCCTGAAAATGTACAAAAATTGTCGATGACGTTATGCACAAAATGTATATGAATATGACAAGATTAGAACACAAAGTGAGAAAACAGGAAGAGTGTACAGATTGACGAATATAAAAAAGGAAACACTTTCGATATGTTCTGCAAATATTAGTTATTTTACAGTTTTTAACAAGGCTGTTATTCAGCTACCCTATACTAGTTTCAACATAGAATTAAACAGCCAACCCGTTGCACATAAACGGTGGTTACATTTACCTAGGTTTCGACAGCTACTAGGGGTGTCTTTATCAGAATAAATTATTCTGAATAAATTATTCTGATGAAGACACCCCTAGTAGATATCGAAACCTAGGACAATGTACCCACCGTATATGCGCAACCGGTTGGCTGTGTAATTATTTATTTGATGACAAAGTGACTTTCGGCGTCTTATGCCATCGTAAGGTTATAACTGAATGTCACAACTATAAATACAAAGGCATGCGATTAATGCATTAATTATTGATACAACCACAGAAGATACATAACATGTTGAAATACAAAGGTTTCAGGAGGAAAATATTGCTTTTTTATACCGTATGAAAGTAGTCATATTTAACATAAAACGTCAAAAAAAGTTGAAATTACTATTTAAATCCAACTTTTACGTAACTTAATCTTAAACTAATAGAGGGTGTAAAAGGAAATTGTTTTGAATCACTTAAAACTAAGATTACGTTCTGTGTTTTTTGCATACTGTTTACAAGAATAGCGTAGACTGCTAGCTTAGTTTCAAATGGCCAAACACAATATTCCTCCCGTCTGTTAAATCATATTTGAGTTACGAAAATGTTAGAGTTCAACAGTGAATTCCTTTTCATCATTTCTTGTTAAAAGTAATGATTACCATAAAACATTTAACAATTATTCTTTTCGCTTTTAAGCATCTGAACCTCATCATGTATGTTTTGTAGCAATATCATATCTCTGTAAGTCGCGCGCCACGGTGGTTTCGAAATCGAGTTGTTACCTGTCGATGGCCTAAGTAGCTGAAAGCCAATTGGCGAACAAATAAATAATATTTTCGGAACATCAGGTCAGATTCTCCTTTTTAACATTATTGCCGTGTTCAGTCAAGCAGCGACGGAGAATTCAGGAAAAGTAGTAAGGAATTGGCGATTATAAAAAAGCTACAACAAAAAATGAGTACTTAACAAGATTATGGTAAACCTCTACAAGGAGAGTGTATATCTTGAGTTAATGATATTATTATACCTATTTACAGTGCTTAATTTCTAAAATTTTAGGTGTCGGAACCCATATCTTCACCCATATTACCTTCCCCCCCCCCCCCCCCCCCCAGCGCGCCCTGTCCTCTCCACCCCTGCAGTCATTAAAATACAAGTTTCGATTTTTAAAACTTGTGTTAAAGAATACAATGAGAAATAATTTTTTACAAAATGCAGTTCAGAAATTCAGGTTTATAAAACGTAGTTTCTAGAATCTAAACAATAAACTCACAATATTTAAATTAAAGAACAGGCGTCTGCCCTCATAGCAGAGTCACTTTGCTCCATAGCTCCGCTCGACACGTATCGGCACAAGTCGGCAGTCTTCGTGGCAATGACGTCATGTTTCCAGCTGCTGACAGCCGCAAACTTCAAACAGTTAGGTTGTAGTTGCTCGGTGAGCTTGTACCCAGCATTAATTAATAAAGCATTTAGTGATGAATGACGATGAAAAAATTCCTGGCCCCTCGGGATGACGTACAATTGCGACTTCCCGAAAAGTCAGCAAAATCAAAACACGATGTGACATGAGAGATACCAAGTTAGATGTTTAGTAAATGCTATAAATGTCGTTAGTCTTCTACAGATTGAGTGGTATTACTATGGACTGATCCAGTTTCATATTCATTACTGCAAATAAACAACACACTTGACACGAACGTCTCTACAATATGAACGAAGCTCAAGTTAACTTGGTTATTCTGTAGATCTCCGAGGTTGCTGGCAGTCGTAAACAAAATATAGCTACAGCCCTACACGAAGATTGCCGATATGTGCCGATCACAACTAAGGAGCGAATCTCAGCTATTATAGTGACTTCTCAGGTTAATGCCAGCGTACTATGTTAAATCTCCGGTACTTAAAAAACTGGAAGGTGTCTGAACGCCATTCTGGCCCAAATTAAGCCCTGCATATTATAATAAACTTACAAGCACACGCAGTATTTATAAGATTGGAAAGTGATAGTGGCTTAATGTGATGACTCCTGTGTGAGGAGGCAGAGACAATACCTGGAGGGCGGAGGCGAGAAGGAGCAGCAGCGGCAGCAGCATGGGTGGCCGCGGGCGTTGACGGGTCGCCATCTCCTGGTGGCTGGCCACGGCCGGCGCCGTATATAGGCGGCGGCGGCGGCAGCGGCCAGTCCTGCAGACGTCACCATTAGCGGTCAGCCTCCACGCCCCCTCTGTACTCGCATCTCCGCCATCCCCTCGGTTCAAACACTGGTCGCGGAATGCGTTCAGCACGGATCCGCACAGACGCCTAAAGAACAGAATACGAGCGTACGGATTACCAGACTAACTTTGTGATGGAATGGAACACAGCACGTCATTCTTAACGGAGAGAAATCTTCTGACGCTAAAATGAGTCCAGACGTGTCCAAAGGGAATGTTATACGCCAGTTCACAGCATTAATAATGGTGCTGTTGTGTAAAGAGAAGTCGGTACGCTAGAAAATTACAACGAAATGGAGAAAGACGTGGAGAGGGTGGGCACTTTTTGCAGGGATTGGCAGTTGACCCTCCTCATAAACAAATACACTTGCCCCACGAGAAATGTTCGATATTTAAGGGTTTGACAGGATCGATCATTCGAAACAAAAAAGACCAGTAAACATGAGCTTTGAGTACTTCTTCAGTAGAAGAGATGTGTTTCACAGAAGCGAAGATGAACAAGAGCTCATACCTCTTCAGGCATACTCTTTAGAGCCCCTGTTTACTGGAAAGTTTGTTTTTTGTTACATACTACCACCTCTCAAAATATGGAAATCGAAGAACTTGCAGTAGAAGAGATTTTTTTCACAATATCAAAGATGAAGAAACGCTCATAGCTCTCAAGGTTTGCATTTCAGGGCCCATATTTACAAGACTTTTTTGCTTCGAATGACTGTTCTCGTCATATCCCTGAACAACGTCCATTCCTCCTGCGACACCTGTATAATGTACTGGTCATGAATAGGCGGAAAGACCCATTATTGTATGATTCCAAGACAGCAGAAAAAAACACTAGAGCAGTCATAGCCATTACATCTATAGACACGGTTTTAAGTGGAACGGCCACATAAAAGTAACTGCAGGTGAGACAGATGCCTGAGTTCAAATGTTCAAATGTGTGTGAAATCTTACGGGACTTAACTGCTAAAGTCATCAGTCCCTAAGCTTACACACTACTTAACCTAAATTATACTAAGGACAAACACACACACCCATGCCCGAGGGAGGACTCGAACCTCCGCCGGGATCAGCCGCACAGTCCATGACCGCAGCGACAAAGACCGGTCGGCTAACCCCGCGCGATGTCTGAGTTCATTGGAGGAATTCTAAGGATCCACCCACAGAGAAGGTACCTTAAAAAACCGTCAGCCGACCGATACTTGAGAGCTGTTCTCCATTCTGGGACTCTAGATATGACGTATACAGACAGGAGGGAAGATCCAAAGAAGAGCAGCGCGTTTAACCGCAGGTTCGTTTAGCAAGCGTCGTGTACCACGGTGTGGCTTAGTATTGAAAATCAGCAGCTGGTGATCTATGGGGTAGCTTCGCCACCTAGATCGCAATGTCTTACCTTCGTGTACCGGCCATGTGGAACATCTGCGCTCAGAAAGACTAGCACCCGGCGGCCGAACAACTTCAGACGTGGTCTGCTAGCCAATAATGCTATACCATCCTTTTACTGTTAAAATTCGAGAACGTACTTATCTAGAAGAGTCGTACAGTATATTGATTCTTCCTACGTATATTTCGCAGAAACACCATTAGGAAAAATTAGAGAGATTCGAGCTGACACCGAGGATTACCAACAGTCTTTCTTTCCGCGCACTAATCGGTATTGGAGGAGAAAAACTATCCGAACTTTGTCAGACTGTTTTCAATCATGTGTAAGACTATATTAATGCTGATTAGTGTGTTAAACACAACACGTAAATATAATATATAAATGAAAGAAGAAACGCTAATTAGTATGAACTGTACTAATAAATATTAATTTCAGCTTATCGAGATAACATAACTGTTTTAGTAAGACAAATTACCCCAGATCGTTACGAATTAGCAAAATATTATACGCATTCGACCGCGAAACGGTCTGTGTCAACGTTCAGACCAGTCATACAGGGAGAAGTTTCCCGAACTTAATACTTTAAAGACCTTAACATTTAAGTCCACTCTCATTTCACAAAATTAGTTTCATCAACAAACTTTATAAATACTGGACATGCATTGAGAATCCTAGAGGACCATATTAAGCTCCTACGTCATTCTAATAAAAGTCATTCAAGGTACCATCTAGAAGAAACAGAAATGTATGGTTACCGCAGCAAATCGAGATCAAAATAATAAATCGAAGCTTTCACTGTGTATCTAATAATTTTTTCTATTTCTTTTCTTTTAGTTGAATACAACAACTGAACCTCTAAGGACAGGGTTTTATGTGGTAACAATATTATGTAAAACAAAACCACGGCAGATCGTGCGAACTGCTCACAGATCGCACGCTTATGAGCGAATAATAGATTGCAGCGATCGATCGCTAGTCGTTTGTCAGTCCTTTGGATATCGGTGAATCGCATGTGTCGTTCGACAGTATGACTGCGCCGGCGCAATTATTTCTGTGTATGAAGTGTTGTTATGTAGATTTATTTCGTTTAGCTATTCCTACATAGAGTAAGAACTTCACGTTAGAGTTTATATTTATTCAGAGAGCACAAACCACCTTGAAAAGTGAAGTTGAAGCCGGAGTTGTCACTTACATTAAGGAGAAATACAAACATAAAACATTGACGTCCTCAGATTATGCAGTGATCGGCATTTTGGGGTTCGTGCTGTAACCGTAGACATTCATGGGAGGTACATAGCAGTAGTCACCATACTCTTGGTTCCGTCTGGTGATTTTGAGTTGTTAGTGGAACATCTAGACGCATTATTAGAGGTTTAACTTCCAAACAGAATGACGTAATTTTAAGTGTCCATTGCAATTTAAGTGTTTAGGGCATCCACTTCTACAGCTATACTGAAGTTCTTTGCAGTTCATTTAATCTAATCTCGTAGCTCTCCTTCATACAATGTACAACAAGAGCTTTGGAAACCAGCACTGCCGCAGTTATTAAAACTTCTAAACAGACAATTGCAGTTAAATTAAACGACTATTAAACAAAAAGAAAATTACGTTTTTAAGAAGCATTTGTGAATTACAGACATCAAATTCATACCCAAAGTACTTCATGTCAATAAGAAATGTAATGTATTAAGGATCAAAAGAGTAGCCGAGCGAGCCCTAGACAAACGTTTCAAAACAAGTACAATAAACTGCAAATTCCAGTTTTCTTTAATTTATATTTTTGCAAGCATAATGGACAAACGGATATCAATTGCCGCTGCTGGTAAACTAAACATATAATTTTCGACAAGAGGCCTTCACGAGTGTGGCGTTCGAGATACTGGATGAAATAGCTTGGCACATCGCGCGTGTGTGGTTGAGTCGAAGCAACCGACTGATTGCAGGAGGTATCGCCAACGACCCTTGCTCGTTCGTGGGTCCCTCGAGACTGTTTGACTGTGACTGCATATCCATAGCACACATTCAATACATTTACGCGCGACACATCTTCCAGAAGACGAAAATCGAATTTCGGAAACCGTTCTTCGCTGCTGTGTTTACTTGTGAAGGCCAGATGCGGATTTGCAAGCCTAGTTAAATATGACGTCTGGAAAACAGCTGATCCAGTACGTGATTTAGTCAGCACAACTGCTATTTATCTTAAATTAGACGAGGTATAAACAGCTTCAGTCTAATCCTCCACTGTACAAAAACCACTCCGTCGATATTAGCCGAAAATTTGCAGAGACAAGACGAAACCTGACAGCGCAAGCACGTTTCAAAACTGGTTGCATTTACATAGGAGCGAAAATCGATTGCGAAATTGCAAAACCGGCAGCCAGAAGCGGATTTCCAGAATCGATTTTGAAATGTTTGCGTGACTACCCAGAGGCGGCATTGGGAAATCTGTTTACGAAATCGGTTTTGGGGGCCCCATGTAAACGGGTGACTGTCACATGATAACTGTGATCTGCAAATAATATCTTTGAACACTGTTGAATATCGAGTGCCAAAGAAATTTGTGATTGACGTTGTAAGAGGTCCATGACTAAGGAATTTATTGCTAGCGCACTGGAGCAGATGTAATTTCGATGGATTGCTCACGCGCTGCCTGCGATATGTAAGCTACAAGAGAATCTCAGACCAGAGAGCAGTGTTGGCTGCAGTAGGAACTGTGTGTCAGTAGGAGTAAACAGTAGCTAGAAGTCGTGTGTATGGAATTGGTTGGGCCGGTCGTGGGGAGCTATGGCGGTGCCTGAGCGATGTAGTATAAGGCAAAAGCAAGTCCCATGTAAATGTTTTTAAAAATATCTTAATAATAACCTTTCTCATAAAAAGTAACTTTTGACAATCATTCATTTCAATTTAAAGAATTTACTAATTTCTCCAATCCATGGTCATCCCAATTATTGTAAATAAAAAGCAGTTGTTTCTTTTTATACATGACAAATTTATCGGCCAGCAGTGCACTGGGCTGTGCCAGAAAAATTTCTTATAGGAGCAGATATATATGCGTTATCCGGCGACCTCATTGAGGTAGGAATTTTCAATTTATTCAGTATGACCTTTCAGGGCCATGACGCAGCACTGCTGACGTCCAAAATTTACCAGTTTAAATTCGCAGTCAATTATTGAAAGGTTATAAGTGAGCCACAATTTTATTGAGAGATTAGTCACGTTATTATTATGAGGTTACGGAATAATAAACTGTTGGGAGGTTACGCTAAATGTGAATGATATTATTATGTTTTTTGCCTGTTGGGAGGCTACACTAAATGTTAGTGCTAATAACTATATTTTTTGTGGGGAGGTTACACTAGTGTAACATGCAGCCAGTAGCCAGTAGGACTTAGGGTTTAGCGAAAAGTATGGAGCGTAAAACGTAGCATCTATTTTTGGCAACATTCGCATCTATTTTTTGCAAAATTCGCGTCTATTTTTGTCGAAACTCGTATCTATTTTCTTTGTTTGTAAATGATTAGACGCACAAATTTAAAAGCTTGTCACGCTACATGAGTGAAGACTCAAATTATTACCTCTTTGTAACTGACCGTTAAATAAGTGCTGATAGGGACATTTTGCCTGGAATGTTTGCCTTTGCAAGAACTTCAGCAACTTTTTCTTCCGAAATGGACTATGTTTTCTCCGTTTGGCTATATTTAAACTTCAAAAATGATTGTTCTGTTGAAAAGCAGCAGCATTTTCACGCCAGTTAAGCGACTGCGTCTCCGATATGAGGTGTTTCTGGGCATTATTTGTCTTTTCCCGCCCAATTTGAAGATTAAAAAATCTGCAGACTACTAGTTTAGACCTTTTGTGGGCATTCATAGCCTTACGACCCATGATTAATGATGCTACAGATAGAATTGACAAGGCACTTACTGTAGAAGTATAACCGAAGGTACGGCAACTCGATTTTAACGTTAGGGGGAATTTCGGCGTCGTCGAAAACGTTATAGATTTTGTTTTCCAATCGCTGTAGTGCAGAGGGCGGGCGCTATAGACAATAGTCGCAGATGGCCGCGAGATTAATCAGGCTAGAATTTTGACCGCCACAGGGGAAGGAGCTGTGCCGGGAAGCAAACCCCGCCTCCTTTTCGCTTAGCAGCAACCTACAGCCGAAATGACACATTGTCACAGGGATCGCCGATCTCTTCTGATGGTGTAAGGGTTGTAATCGAAATCCGAGACCGACCAGGATCAGTCGCTTCATTTATATCAAAAGAAGTAAAGAAAACAACGAGTCATGCACTACACAAAGCATTTGCGGACAGCTACCGCGCAATTGCTTGTAGAAGTTAGCAGAGTATTGTTTACGACGTATTTCGGGCCCGACCCCTATCGGTATTCGATGCAACAACAGTTCAAAACATCCGCCGCCTGATTTTCCACGTTGAAACTATCTGCATTACACTATCTTTTGAGCTTTAGCTAGCAAATAAACTTACGCGTTTCTTTCTCATAAAAAACTAGGTCCCATGGCCAAATATTACGTTGCATTACATTCTTGGTATCTTACACCATTCAGCCGTCCACAATTGGCATGGCGCATTGATACTTCGTTACGTTCACACACGTTTTTTACAAGTAGGTGCTTGTGCATATTATCTTTCCAAATTGGGCTTCGCCAATAACTGTTTACATTTTTGGTATTCTACGTAGAAAATAAAACTATTTCAAACTATCTCTAATAAACAGACCCTCTGGATACAGTTCGCTATGAAACAGCGCCTATTAAATAATTTCACGTTTTCGCATTTTGAGACAGAATTCGCATCTATTTCGTATTTATAGTAAAATGCGAATTTTTCAGGTCCCTAGTGATAAGTTATAATGGATTTTTTAAGTGACAAAATCCAAATAAAGCTATCAAATTATTATTATTTTTTATTTGGTGACAAACAGTATACTACATTATTATTATTATTATTATACATATAAATTTAAATACAAAATTGGCTTTACCATGTGAATTGTGAAAATATTTTAACATATGCCATGACAATACATGCTCTACAAAATCTATGAATAATTTGCTAACTTGTGCCTTTATTTTGCAAAACATTAATATCAATTAATATTATTAAAAACAGTGGTGTAGCTGTCACTA
The DNA here is from genome assembly GCF_023864275.1 of Schistocerca cancellata. NCBI lineage: Eukaryota > Metazoa > Arthropoda > Insecta > Orthoptera > Acrididae > Schistocerca > Schistocerca cancellata. The sequence goes on along the minus strand of NC_064626.1, from coordinate 351,124,144 downwards.
TTTCACAATGTGTTATTTGAATGCCCTGCAATCAGAAACTTTCATTTACATCTACATCTACATCATACTCCTCAAGCCACCTAATGATGTATGGTGGAGGGTACTTCCGGTACCACTATCTGATCCCTCCAACCCTGTTCCACTCTCGAATAGTGCGTAGAAAGAATGATCCTCGGTAAGCCTCTGTACTGGCTCTAATTTTCTCCTCGGGGTCAGTAAGTGAGATGTATGTGGGGGGAAGTACTATGTTGTCTGACTCCTCCTGAAAAGTGCTGTCCCGCAATTTCAATAGTAGATCTCTCCGTGATGCACAACGTCTCTCTTGTAACGTCTGCCAGTGGAGTTTGTTTAGCATCTGCGTAACGCTCTCTCGCCAGCGAAACGATCCCGTGACGAAACGCGCCGCTCTTCGTAGGATCTTCTCTATCTCCTCCATCAGCCTTACCTGATAGGGATCCCAGATTGATGAACAATACTCAAGAATCGGGCGTAAAGGCGCCTTATAAGCCACTACTTTCGTGGATGAGTTGTATTTCCTTAAGATTCTTTTTACTCATCTTCAAAAAGAAAAACTGTATGATGATCCATTTACAATCTTATCAGAGTCTAAGAATATAAATTGCTGTCTACTTTTAAGTGATATAAGCCGGTCCTCTCGGACCATAATGACAGATTACTTACGTAGCACTACGTTCTTTTCAACGTAATCTGTGAGGCTTTTTCATCTCGTCGTCTGGCAATCTATATGTTCTTCCACTGGCTGTCTGTGGGGTTTTATTTTACAAAGTATGCAGTCTTTTTGGAACAATTAATTTATCTGACCTTCTTTGGTATGAAAAAGAAACAGATGGTCCACAAGTATGCGAAATCAAAGGCTCACTTCTCCTTCTTTTTCATCTCTTGACAGCACACAAACCATCCACAATTTCTTGTCATAAGCACAAGTAACAAATTGTGTAATCTGTTCAAAAGGCATATCATCTACTTGTGAATCCACTTGAATTTTTTAAACAACAAAATCTTTCAAATCAGGAAGAAGAGTGGTTTAAATAAATTTTTGGGTAGCAATTAACACTTCCTCAAAATGGAAAGCATAGGTGGAAAACAATTACAAAGTGCATACGTATGTACTTGAACAGAGAGTTCTGAAGAAACCTACCGCTATATTGTATTTATGTTACTTCAGTTACACGATAAAATTGATAATCTAACAGTTCTTCTGCAAATTCATTTCATTGTGCTTTCATCTTTCATGAATACAGATTTAGCACTATCATTGAATAACGTTTTTGGTATGCACATTAATAAACAGTGTATGGCTGACATACATTTTAATGCAAAAAACACTAATTTCAAAATTTTAAGAATTTGAAAAGGTTTGGTTTAGTCAAGCAGCTCACATTTTTAAAACCTGTGAGGAATAAAATGATACAAATTTTAGGTATATCGAATGACTAGTCCACATTCGAAATCCTGGTCTCTCCTGACAGATCCATTCTGCTGTTACCGCTTCCCTACTGACAACACATAGCGCCCCACCTCCTTTTATACCGGTTAGCCCGCGTCTCGTGTCATTTAGCGGTAAATGTAAATATCGTGTGAATAGGGTCTCCCGTCGGGTAGACCGTTCGCTAGGTGCAAGCCTTTAGATCTGACGCCACTTCGGCGACTTGCGCGTCGATGGGGATGAAATGATGATAATGAGGACAACACAACACCCAGTCCCTGAGCGGAGAAAATCTCCGACCCAGCCGGGAATCGAACCCGGGTCCTTAGGATTGATATTCTGTCGCGCTGACCACTCAGCTATCGGGGACGGACATCTAGCGGTCATTCCTCATTATATGGGAATGTTCAGATACTTTCGGTCAGATTCTGTATAGTGTTAAAATATCAAAATTGGGGAAGATATTGAAATGTTGTCTTTGCTTCCTTAATAATAGAAAACAAGGTGAGTGACTGTGCCGGCAGCAGACTGGTGCGGCCGGAGACACCTTTCTTTAACAGAAACGATTCTCTGATATTAAATACTGATAAAGAACAGACAAAGAAATTTGTGAAAGTGAATATTTGAAAAATAAGGATTAAGTTTCAAAACGAGAGAATAGGAAAGAACTATTTTTCTTGATTAATCAGATAAAACATAAAAGAGGCAAAGAAAACAGGGACGGATACATAATCAGGGTTTTACGTCCAATAGATGAGAATGTCCTTGGAAACCGATCACAGGATCTATTTTGGTCAAGGAAACGGAATAAAATCTTAATTTTCCGTAGGAACCATCTCAATCTTGGCATTAAACTATTTAACTAATCATGAAATATCGAAATTGGCAAGGTCAAACGGGGATTAGAATGTTTCTCCCGATTAAATAAGGTGCTAAAAAGAATAAGCAAGGAAAAGGCCTTACGAAATGAAGAGACAGGTTTCTGTGACCTGCGCGTAGGCACCAATCTGGGCGCTGGAAATGGCTTAGCAAAAGAAAACTTACTGGGACAATCAGCGTGTAAAAAATATTATATACGACGCTGTGTTTCATGAATATGTAGGGATCAGAAGAGTAGCACAATACAGAATAAAACAGAGGACGGGCCAAACTATACACATCAAAAAAGTTTTGCATCACCTCGGTTCCGAGAGTTCCGGAACCTGTACAGAAAATTGGAATAGAAATCAGCATAAACATCATTTCCGCTCTTTTTATTGCCCATGAAAACCACACATTGGATGTTGAACCACCAAACAACGAGACCTTCAGAGGTGCTGGTCCACATTGCTGTACACACCGGTACCTCTAATACCCAGTAGCACGTCCTCTTGCATTGATGCATGCCTGCATTCGTCGTGGAATACTATCCTCAAGTTCATCAAGGCACTGTTGGTCCAGATTGTGCCACTGCTCAGCGGCGATTCGGTGTAGATCTATCAAAGTGGTTGATGGTCACGTCGTCCATAAACAACCCTTTTCAATCTATCCTAGGCATGTTCGATAGGGTTCATGTCTGGAGAACATACTGGCCACTGTAGTCGAGCGATGTCGTTATCCTGAAGGAAGTCATTCACAAAATGTGCACGATGAGGGTGCGAATCGTCGTCCATGAAGATGAATGCCTCGCCAATATGCTGCCGATATGGTTGCACTATCGGTCGGAGGATGACATTCACGTATCGTACAGTCGTTACGGCGTCTTCCATGACCACCAGGGGCGCCCCACATAATGCCACTCCAAAACCTCAGAGAACCCCCACCTTGCTGCACTCGCTGGTCTGTCCAAGGGTTTCAGCCTGACCATATTGCCTCCAAACACATCTCCTACGATTGTCTGGTTGAAGGCATATGCGACTCATTGGTGAAGAGAACGTGATGCCAATCCTGAGCAGTCCATTCGGCATGTTGTTGGACCCATCTGTACCGCTCTGCATGGTGTCGTGGTTGCAAAGATGGACCTCGCCATGGACGTCGGGAGTGAAGTTGCGCGCCATGCAGCCTGATGCGCACAGTTTGAGTCGCAACACGACGTCCTGTGGCTGCACGAATAGCATTATTGAACATGGTGGCGTTGCTGTCAGTGTTCCTCCGAGCCATAATCCGTAGGTATCGATCATCCACTGCAGTAGTAGCCCTTGGGCGGCCTCAGCAAGGCATGTCATCGACAGTTTCTTTTTCTCTGTATCTCCTGCATGTCCGAACAACATCGCTTTGATTCACTCCGAGATGCCTGGACACTTCCCTTGTTGAGAGCCCTTCCTGGCACAAAGCAACAATGCGGACGCGATCGAACCGCGGTATTGACCGTGTAGGCATGGTTGAACTACAGACAACACAAGCCGTGTATCTCCTTCCTGGCGGAATGACGAACTGATCGGCTGTCGGACACCCTCCATATAATAGGCGCTGCTCATGCATAATTGTTTATATCTTTGGGTGGGTTTAGTGACATCTCTACACAGTAAAAGGGAGTGTGTCTGGCCGGCCGAAGTGGCCGTGCGGTTAAAGGCGCTGCAGTCTGGAACCGCAAGACCGCTACGGTCGCAGGTTCGAATCCTGCCTCGGGCATGGATGTTTGTGATGTCCTTAGGTTAGTTAGGTTTATCTAGTTCTAAGTTCTAGGGGACTAATGACCTCAGCAGTTGAGTCCCATAGTGCTCAGAGCCATTTGAGTGTGTCTGTGATGCAATATCCACAGTCAACGTCTATCTTCAAGAGTTCTGGGAACCGGGGTGACGCAAAACTTTTTTGATGTGTGTAGTTAACTGACTCCTAACATGTCCAGTAACGGTGTTAGTAGAAGTTTAAATAAGAGGAAAATTTGGAGAAGAAACAGAAGAAGAAGAAAGAATTTTAGTGAATATCAGCGCGTTCTGCAGAAATATGATAAGATTTGCGGAAACATTTGAAAAATCACGAAATAATATTTCTCGTCCAAGAAGAAACAATTGCAGTAAATAAATTGGGCAAAGTGGTGAAGCGCTTTCAAGTATTAGAATAGATAGTGCCCAGGTCGTGGGCCTTCAGAGGGGGATTTGCACTTCGTATCTGGGAGGGGTCTGAGCGACAGCGCGGAGCCGTTGACCGCGCGGCACGCGCCGCTCAGCTGCTGAGCTGACGCAGCTCTGCCCGGCCGGGCCGACACCTGACAACGGCGTCCTTCAGCCACGGTCGTCCTTAGCCGCTTTCAATGTCGCGCGTCATCACGCTCCGTCAGTCCGAGATCGTCGACACGTGAAAATGGGTCCACGGCGGTCAATGCGTGTTCGATGACGCCAAAGCTGTTCTATTATTTGACTAATATCATTCAGTTTATGATTATATCTCTATTTTCTTCGACATCGTGTTTTGAAAAACGCGATGTTGCTAATTTAGAGAGGCATTCCTATTTTTGAATATATGATCATTTGAACCGACTCCTCTACAGCAACCAGGCAGTAATACTTCTAATTCTTAACCGGTATTGTTATGGTCGTCCGCAGAAATTTATCCAAAAGCGTGTGTGTGTGTGTAGGGGGGGGGGGGGGGGGAGGGCAAGGTTAGCCAAATCTATGAAATTCCCTTTTTTTATATCGTTGAACACTGTGACAATCGAACTAACGTAAGTTGCCATGTTGTTGTACATAGAGCAAAGTTCAGAATACAAAAGGTGTCACTCTAGCGTGGATCCTTTGGTAAAATGACGGAATATGGCTACTTCTTACTTAATTTGAAAGTGACACGAAACACAGATGTTACAAATGTGCTTGATCGTGACTCTTAATAGCAATTGGCTAATGGCACGATTAAATAAACATCGCATTACAGCATACTACGGATCATTTTTATTAAGCATCTGGATGCTGTGTTTCGCCACAAACACAAAATTTGAAAAACGTAAGTCAAAAAGCAGTTGCTAAAGCCATAGTACAGGGTTTCTAGCGAAGGGTCCCTGATTTCAAAATTAAATACCTCGAAAACCAACAACTACTGTTCACGAGGCGGATTCAGTGCTACCACTCTCAACGTAAACGTATCCCCTCGACACAGGAGAAACCTGATCAGTTGTGTATCGCCCGTCGGAGGATTTGAATAAAGCGACGTGGAACCACAGACTATATATAAATCAGGTTTCTTATGAGGCACGCCGAAATTCGATGAAGTGCTATCTTCACGAAACATTTGCATTCGCAAATTGCTGTCTTAGGCTATGCCTATCAACAATTGATTTTTAAAAATCATTGTAACCCTAAAAATTCTTTATAAAATAATAACGATTCTACAATGTTGATGTTTTGTCAAGAATGTGCTTTACGACAGGCCTGATGTAATGTGTCACAGCACTTCATTCAAATATTGTGTTGGGTAATACAACTCTGATAGAGCACCTCTTGTCTCAGAGACAGCATATTGCCGCTCAGAGTAAAGTACGTTTCCGCATGGTGCAGAAACAGTCTGTCGCAAGAACCACAGAAATATTCTAATTACAAATAAGCTTTTACTTCGTGATTTCCTTTGTCAAACGTACTAAACATGTCAGAATCTGTCACCGGAAACTGTTATTTTGTTGGCGGAATACGAAGACAGTTCTATTTATCTATACCGTTAAGGGGGATAGGGAAAGTCACTGTCCACTGACTGATGAGCGCTTGCGACAGGAAATTTCGGATAAAATAATTACGTGATATGGCTGTTTACACTTGATAAGCCACTGCACAGTGAATGACGGAAAGTACTTCATTGCTCCACCGATGAATGGCGCAAAAGAATAAAAAGAGTGACTTAATTGCTCTTGTTTATCTCACTGGAGATACTCGTATAAGACGGGTGTGTTGGATCGCTTTTCTTTTCGTCCCGAATAATGACATTCTAAATTTATCTAAGAAAATTTCACCGATGAGATGTTTCTTAGAGCTGTCGTAACATAAAGTGGGTTGCAACATACTTACGTGTGTGAATTCCCAAGGGACCAACTTGCTGAGGTCATCGGTCCCTAGACCTACACACTGATTACACTAACTTATGCTAAAAACAACACACACACACACATTCCGGAGGGAGGACTCGAACCTCCGGCGGGAGGTGCTGCGCAATCCGTGACATAGCGCCTCAAACCGCGCGGCCATTCCGCGTGGCGCTACATACTTACTTTGAATCTCAGAATCAGAGTGAGATTTTAGGTCATTCGTCTCCGGCACTTGAGACGATGACTGGGGTGAAGCTGAGGTGTTTTCAGGTCTCTGCGGCAGGAGACAGAACAAAAGACTTGGCTGTCAGGCTAAGGAGGTAGATATAGTGATACAGTAGTAAGGAAATAAGACTCTGTATTGGTATTTGGTCTACTTTTAATGCTTTTTCACGTGTTTATATGAACATTCCGAAGAGAACATGCAGCAGTTTATCACCTGAGTCCTGAGACCCATTAATGTAACTTCACGCTATTAGTTACTAGAACAAATAGACAATTCGGCCTACCACTTCATTAGGAATAGGGTACACAAAGTAACGTCTCTAGATGTTATTCAAACCATGGATTATGAGGGGATTCAGTTACTATTGCTCTAATCAAACCCTTTGATCCTATTACACGTGGCAATGGAAGTGAAAATCAGGCAAAAGTACAAGGAAAACCACTTACCGCTATCTGGAGGAACATAAAGGCAAGTTTTAAAAGTCCTTTTTTAGTGTACAAGCTTAAATGAGTTTAAGTCCTCTCACTCACATAGTTTCTGCTGTCGGCTAGTAATCATCCGAGAAGCTGGTTTCGAAGTAGGTCGGGTTCGAAATTTTGCTGCTGGCTGCCGCTCTCTGTTCTGCTTGTCGATTGATGGATTCTGTATAATACGTTTGATCCTGTTTTCTTACAATCTGTGCGTGACAGAGTCGCCTTTTGCGTCAAATTCGGAATCAGCGAGCGTGACCTCAGCGGTTTCATAATGCGGACACCCACATACCGGACTGGCGTTCCAATCTAAGGTACAAGGCTTACTGCGTATACTTACACATAATTGTACTTTCAGCTTTGCAGCCCAGTCAGCATTCATAATAATCTCATATATAAGAAATTATCAGCCTCGACAGCGGTAATGAAACCAACCTTTACTTAGGTCTCAGCCCAAATAATTGCGCCTTCTTCAGAAGGTATAATTGAATCTATAATCTGTCTAAGAGGGAGTGGTCTAGAAATAAAACTAAAACAGCCTGAATAGGCGTAGTCACATTTTAAAGTCGCGGTACATAAGAACTAAGTCAACACCAAGACCTAACTTTAAAGCTCTGGCGTGCGCCTCATCTCCATGGAAGCCGTGCGGTGGGCCTCGGGAGCTCACGTGAAACTATATAGGACTAGATAACGCGCTGCAAATCAACGTGGCGGGAAACATTGCGCATGTCTAACTGAGACCATGACTGTCAAATATAAAAGACCAACGTAGTTGTATCTTAAAACAAATAACTTACAGAAAGGTTGAAAATCTTAAACATAAAGCCTCTCCACCAGGTTATGACTAAAATGTAACAAACTATGCATGGATTTATATAAGTTCGAAGACACTACTCCGACTTACACTATTAGAATACATCGGCCTTTTCACAACGAATGCTGCATAACACACCCATCGTTATTAATGAAAGATGACATAGAACATAATACAGGGGAACTGTAGTATGTAAACGCCATAATGCAATAATCTCGGTTAACCTTTACACAGATGGTCAAGTAGGTGTTTTTATCAGTTGATGTAGATATACTTCTTATTGCTGACACGCACTGGATGAAGAATATTATCAAGATTAATTTGTATCTTATTACTAAAAAAACGCGCGAGTGAACGAACAACGCCACTTCATCGCCATGTAATAGCAAATGACCAGCATAGGTCAAAGCATGTTTTACGTGTAAAAAATATGATAATTGCGTGAACGGACGGGCAACGCCCTTTCATCGCCTTTATATTCTATCGACCGACAGAGGTCAATTTCACTACGCGCTACAAAAGAGAATTATCGCCTCTTATATTAAAGGCTATTGTCAAATAGATATGATAAAACGTTCTTGACCCGAAAAGACACATAGGAAAATTTTATGGACACTTGACATGGGAAAACGGCATGTTCTTCACAGGGAAGAATTTAAAAGAAATAAAAGATAGCTACTAATATGCCCATGTGCATGCCATAAATGGACAAGGATGAAGCAGTCTCTGGATTGC